>NC_090440.1:1221215078-1222465078 GCF_031143425.1 Pleurodeles waltl | reverse complement strand
TGTGTGTCTGATTTGTTACACCAATATCTAGTGGACTCAGATCTGACCTCTCCCCAAGAATTGGGAAAGAAGGCAGACAAAAAGGTCAGAACAAGAGTGAACAGAAAAGTTCATACAGGGGGTGACAAGGATGGCAAGAAGAAGGATGGTAAGTCTTCAGACAAGGGTGGGGACAAATCTAAAAATGAGTCTTCATCAGGCCCACACAAACACTCTGGTGGGTCCAAATCCTCTTCTAATCAAGTAAAGAAACCATGGTGCTATTTAGGTAAAGTAAAAGGCCATTGGACAACTGATGCCAGTTGTCCAAAGAAAAGCACCAAGCCTCCCACTACCACAACCCCTACTGCTACACCTAGTGCCCCTAGTAATAGCAGTGGTGGTGGGAGCAAACCTACTAATAGCCACTCCAAGGGAGTAGCTGGGCTCACTTTTGGTAATTTAGTTGGGGTTGGTCTTGTTAGGGAGACCACAGAGGCTGTGTTAGTCTCTGAAAGTGCCATTGATTTGGCCACCTTGGTTGCTTGTCCCCTTAATATGGATAAGTACAAGCAACTTCCCCTAATAAATGGTGTTGAGGTTCAGGCCTACAGGGACAGAGGTGCCAGTGTTACCATGGTAATAGAGAAACTGGTCCACCCTGAACAACACCTACTTGGTCACCAGTACCAAGTGACTGGTGCTCATAACAACACTCTTAGCCACCCCATGGCTGTTGTGAATCTCAACTGGGGGGGGGGTTACTGGTCCAAAGAAAGTTATGGTTGCCTCAGATTTACCTGTAGACTGTCTACTAGGGAATGATTTAGAGACATCAGCTTGGGCAGAAGTGGAGCTGGAGGCTCATGCAGCAATGCTGGGCATTCCTGGGCATATTTTTGCTTTGACCAGGGCTCAGGCCAAAAAGCAAAAAGGACAGGGTGACTTGGATCCTGGATCAATGGACCAAGTGCTCCCTAAAGCTAGGGTTAGTAAAGGTAAATCACTACCTACTATCCCTCCCTCTACAGATGATTCAACTTCTGAGGAAGAAGAATTTCCCCCCTGTGCAGAACCTTCACCAGAGGAGCTGGAAGCAGACACTGCTGAGCTTTTGGGTGGAGGGGGGCCTGCCAGGGAGGAGCTGAGTGTGGCACAGCAGACCTGTCCCACACTAGAGGGTCTAAGACAGCAAGCTGTCAAACAGCAAAATGGGGATGTCAGTGACTCTCACAGAGTTTACTGGGAGGACAACGTCTTGTATACAGAGGCAAGGGACCCAAAACCTGGAGCTGCCAGGAGATTGGTTATTCCCTTGCAAAACAGAGAGTTCCTCCTAACTTTAGCCCACGACATTCCCTTAGCTGGACATTTGGGGCAGATGAAAACATGGGACAGGCTTGTCCCCCTGTTTCATTGGCCTAGAATATCAGAGGACACAAGCGAATTTTGTAAGTCCTGTGTCACCTGTCAAGCCAGTGGCAAAACAGGTGGCACTCCAAAGGCTCCCCTTATTCCACTACCTGTGGTTGGGGTCCCCTTTGAAAGGGTAGGGGTTGACATAGTTGGCCCCCTTGACCCTCCTACTGCTTCAGGCAATAGGTTTATCTTGGTGGTAGTGGACCATGCCACAAGATATCCTGAAGCAATTCCTCTAAGGACCACTATAGCTCCTGCAGTGGCAAAAGCCCTCCTGGGAATCTTTTCCAGGGTGGGTTTCCCAAAAGAGGTGGTATCAAACAGGGGTAGCAACTTTATGTCTGCATACTTAAAGACCATGTGGAAGGAATGTGGTGTAACATACAAATTCACCACACCTTATCATCCACAAACAAATGGACTGGTTGAGATATTTAACAAAACTCTCAAAGGGATGATAATGGGACTCCCTGAAAAACTCAGGAGGAGATGGGATGTCCTGTTACCTTGCCTCCTTTTTGCTTACAGGGAGGTACCCCAAAAAGGAGTGGGCTTCAGCCCCTTTGAACTCCTATTTGGACACCCTGTAAGAGGTCCTCTAACACTTGTAAAGGAGGGTTGGGAACAACCTTTAAAAGCTCCTAAGCAAGACATAGTGGACTATGCACTTGGCCTAAGATCCAGAATGGCTGAGTATATGAAAAAGGCCAGCAAAAACCTTCAGGCCAGCCAAGAGCTCCAAAAGCAATGGCATGACCAGAAGGCTGTTCTGATTCAGTACCAACCAGGGCAGAAAGTGTGGGTCTTGGAGCCTGTGGCCCCAAGAGCACTCCAAGACAAATGGAGTGGACCCCACATTATTGTTGAAAAGAAGGGAGAAGTCACCTACTTGGTTGACTTAGGCACTGCCAGGAGTCCCCTTAGGGTGCTCCATGTCAATCGCTTGAAACCCTACTATGACAGGGCTGATCTCACCCTGCTCATGGCAACAGATGAAGGACAGGAAGAAGAGAGTGACCCTCTCCCTGATCTCTTCTCTTCCACAGAACAAGATGCTCTAGTGGAAGGTGTCGTTTTAGCAGACTGTCTTAGTGCTGAGCAGAAAGACCACTGCATAAATCTCTTGGGTCAGTTTTCTGAAGTCTTTTCTACTGTGCCAGGCACCACTTCTTGGTGTGAGCACACTATAGATACTGGAGACAGCTTGCCTGTCAAAAGTAAGATCTATAGGCAGCCTGACCATGTCAGGGGCTGCATAAAACAAGAAGTTCAGAAAATGCTTGAACTGGGAGTGGTTGAGCACTCTGAAAGTCCATGGGCCTCTCCTGTGGTACTTGTACCAAAGCCTCACTCTAAAGATGGGAAAAAGGAAATGAGGTTTTGTGTAGATTACAGAGGTCTCAACCAGGTAACTAAAACTGATGCTCACCCTATACCCAGGGCAGATTAGCTAATAGATACACTGGCATCTGCCAAGTATCTAAGCACCTTTGATTTGACTGCAGGGTATTGGCAGATCAAGTTATCAGAGGATGCTAAAGCAAAAACTGCATTTTCAACCATTGGAGGGCACTACCAATTCACAGTAATGCCCTTTGGTTTGAAAAATGCACCTGCCACTTTTCAGAGGTTGGTGAATACAGTCCTGCAGGGGTTGGAGGCTTTTAGTGCAGCATATCTAGATGATATAGCTGTCTTTAGCTCCACCTGGGATGATCACCTGGTCCACCTGTGGAACGTTTTGGAGGCCCTGCAAAAGGCAGGCCTCACTATCAAGGCTTTAAAGTGCCAGATAGGGCAGGGGAAAGTGGTTTATCTGGGACACCTGGTAGGTGGAGAACAGATTTCACCACTTCAGGGGCAAATCCAAACTATTATAGATTGGTTCCCCCTACAACTCAGACCCAGGTGAGAGCCTTCCTAGGCCTCACTGGGTACTACAGGAGGTTCATAAAGAACTATGGCTCCATAGCAGCCCTTCCTAATGACCTCACTTCAAAGAAAATGCCTAAAAAGGTATTGTGGACAGCTAACTGTCAAAAAGCTTTTGAGGAGCTGAAACAGGCCATGTGCTCTGCACCTGTCCTAAAAAGCCCATGTTACTCCAAGAAATTCATTGTTCAAACTGATGCATCTGAATTAGGGGTAGGGGCAGTCTTATCACAACTCAATTCTGAGGGCCAGGATCAACCTGTTGCTTTTGTCAGCAGGAGGTTGACCCCTAGAGAAAAGCGTTAGTCTGCCATAGAGAGGGAGGCCTTTGCTGTGGTCCGGGCACTGAAGAAGTTGAGGTCATACCTGTTTGGCACTCACTTCATTGTTCAGACAGACCACAAACCTCTACTTTGGCTAAAACAAATGAAAGGTGAAAACCCTAAATTGTTGAGGTGGTCCATATTTCTACAGGGAATGGACTATACAGTGGAACATAGACCTGGGAGTACCCACTCCAATGCAGATGGACTCTCCAGATATTTCCACTTAGACAATGAAGACTCATCAGGTCATGGCTAGTCTTATTGTCCTTCGTTTGGAGGGGGGGGGGGGTTGTGTAGGAAAGTACCATCTTGCCTGGCATGTTACCCCCATATTTCACTGTATATATGTTGTTTTAGTTGTATGTGTCACTGGGACCCTGCCAGCCAGGGCCCCAGTGCTCATATGTGTGCCCTGTATGTGTTCCCTGTGTGATGACTAACTGTCTCACTGAGGCTCTGCTAACCAGAACCTCAGTGGTTATGCTCTCTCTTCGCTTTTCAAATTGTCACTAAGAGGCTAGTGACCAATTTCACCAATTCACATTGGCATACTGGAACACCCTTATAATTCCCTAGTATATGGTACTGAGGTACCCAGGGTATTGGGGTTCCAGGAGATCCCTATGGGCTGCAGCATTTCTTTTGCCACCCATAGGGAGCTCTAACAATTCTTACACAGGCCTGCCACTGCAGCCTGAGTGAAATAACGTCCACGTTATTTCACAGCCATTTGCCACTGCACTTAAGTAACTTATAAGTCACCTATATGTCTAACCTTTACCTGGTAAAGGTTGGGTGCTAAGTTACTTAGTGTGTGGGCACCCTGGCACTAGCCAGGGTACCCCCACATTGTTCAGGGCAAATTCCCCGGACTTTGTGAGTGCGGGGACACCATTACACGCGTGCACTATACATAGGTCACTACCTATGTATAGCGTCACAATGGTAACTCCGAACATGGCCATGCAACATGTCTAAGATCATGGAATTGTCACCCCAATGCCATTCTGGCATTGGGGAGACAATTCCATGATCCCCCGAGTCTCTAGCACAGACCCGGACTGCCAAACTACCTTTCCCGGGGTTTCACTGCAGCTGCTGCTGCTGCCAACCCCTCAGACAGGTTTCTGCCCTCCTGGGGTCCAGCCAGGCTTGGCCCAGGAAGGCAGAACAAAGGACTTCCTCAGAGAGAGGGTGTTACACCCTCTCCCGTTGGAAAAAGGTGTCAGGACTGGGAGGAGTAGCCTCCCCAGCCTCTGGAAATGCTTTGATAGGCACAGATGGTGCCCATCTCTGCATAAGCCAGTCTACACCGGTTCAGGGATCCCCCAGCCCTGCTCTGGCGCAAAACTGGACAAAGGAAAGGGGAATGACCACTCCCCTGACCTGCACCTCCCCTGGGAGGTGCCCAGAGCTCCTCCAGTGTGCTTCAGACCTCTGCCATCTTGGAAACAGAGGTGCTGCTGGCACACTGGACTGCTCTGAGTGGCCAGTGCCAGCAGGTGACGTCAGAGACTCCTTCTGATAGGCTCTTACCTGCGTTGCTAGCATATACTCCTTCCTAGGTAGCCAAACCTCCTTTTCTGGATATTTAGGGTCTCTGCTTTGGGGAATTCTCTAGATAACGAATGCAAGAGCTCATCAGAGTTCCTCTGCATCTCTCTCTTCACCTTCTGCCAAGGAATCGACCGCTGACTGCTTTGGACGCCTGCAAAACCGCAACAAAGTAGCAAAGACGACTACTGCAACCTTGTATCGCTGATCCGGCCGCCTTCTCGACTGTTTTCCTGGTGGTGCATGCTGTGGGGGTAGTCTGCCTCCTCTCTGCACTAGAAGCTCCGCAGAAATCTCCCGTAGGTTGACGGAATCTTCCCCCTGCAACCGCAGGCAACAAAAGACTGCATCACCGGTCCTCTGGGTCCCCTCTCAGCACGACGAGCGTGGTCCCTGGAACTCAGCAACTCTGTGCAAGTGACTCCCACAGTCCAGTGACTCTTCAGTCCAAGTTTGGTGGAGGTAAGTCCTTGCCTCACCACGCTAGACTGCATTGCTGGGTACCGCGTGATTTGCAGCTGCTCCTGTGCACTCTTCCAGGATTTCCTTTGTGCACAGCCAAGCCTTGGTCCCCGACACTCTAACCTGCAGTGCACAACCTCTTGAGTTGTCCTCCGGCGTCGTGGGATCTTCTTTTGTGACTTCGGGTGAGCTCCGGTTCACTCCTCTTCGTAGTGCCTGTGCCTGGCACTTCTGCGGGTGCTACCTGCTTCTGTGAGGGCTCCTTGTCTTGCTGGGCGCCCCCTCTGTCTCCTCACGCAATTGGCGACATCCTGGTCCCTCCTGGGCCACAGCAGCATCCAAAAACCCTAACTGCGACCCTTGCAGCTAGCAAGGCTTGTTTGCTGTCTTTCTGCGTGGGAACACCTCTGCAAGCTTCTTCACGACGTGGGACATCCATCCTCCAAAGGGGAAGTTCCTAGTCCTCTTCGTTCTTGCAGAATACACAGCTTCTACCATCCGGTGGCAGCTTCTTTGCACCCTCAGCTGGCATTTCCTGGACATCTGCCCAATCTCGACTTTGTCGCGACTCTTGGACTTGGTCCCCTTGTTCCACAGGTACTCTTGTCTGGAAATCCATAGTTGTTGCATTGCTGGTGTTGGTCTTCCTTGCAGAATTCCCCTATCACAACTTCTGTGCTCTTTGGGGAACTTAGGTGCACTTTACACCTACTTTTCAGGGTCTTGGGGTGGGCTATTTTTCTAACCCTCACTGTTTTCTTACAGTCCCAGCGACCCTCTACAAGCTCACATAGGTTTGGGGTCCATTCGTGATTCGCATTCCACTTTTGGAGTATATGGTTTGTGTTGCCCCTATACCTATGTGCTCTCATTGCAATCTATTGTGACTGTACATTGCTTGCATTGCTTTCTATTGCTATTACTGCATATTTTTGGTATTGTGCACATATATCTTGTGTATATTTGCTATCCTCATACTGAGGGTACTCACTGAGATACTTTTGGCATATTGTCATAAAAATAAAGTACCTTTATTTTTAGTATATCTGTGTATTGTGTTTTCTTATGATATTGTGCATATGACACCAGTGGTATAGTGGGAGCTTTGCATGTCTCCTAGTTCAGCCTAAGCAGCTCTGCTAAGCTACCCTTTTCTATCAGCCTAAGCTGCTAGACACCTCTTCTACACTAATAAGGGATAACTGGACCTGGTGCAGAGTGTAAGTACCCCTTGGTACCACTACAAACCAGGCCAGCCTCCTACAATTACTAAAGCGAAAAACATTGACATAGATCATAACTCAGTGCAGTTAAACCATGTATGGTTAGCCGAGACATGTCTATGGCACATGTTGTATAGAAAATAGAAAACACCAGCACCAGCCTCCATGGTGACAAAGAAAACAGTGACAGTGGGTTCAACATGCCATGGTCGACATTGCATATACGTTCTCCAATGATAGGACTCCAATTAGGGGATAACGGGGCAGGGACAGGGGGCTTTGATTTTAAAAAAACATAACCAATTTCCATGATGCACTGGGAGATTTCTTGTACTAAATGTGGGACATTTCTGGATATTTCTTGCCAGGGCTACTGTGGACCCAAACAGAACAGATGCCAGGTAGAATAAAATCAAACAGATGTTCCCTGAGTAGGACTGCTGCGTTTTCTCTGGTTTCAACATCCCCCCAACACAAATTGTGACCCAACAGCTCTGTCAATAGGAAACCACTGTTCCTCCATATTCTAAAGGCACTGGGGAACCATAAGGTGTGTCGACCGAGTATGGACCTGTTAGGTGAAGGTCAAATATAGTCAGCCCATTAACTTCCATTTTATAAAGCAACACTGTTAGAAATGGGGTCTCTACCTGGCAGTCGGATTGAACCCTGTCCAAGTAGGGACCCTCACTCTAGTCAGGTTAAGGGAGGTACCCGCTCAGATAACCCCTACTCACCCCCTTGGTAGCTTGGCATGAGCAGTCAGGCTTATCTCAGAAGCCATGTGTAAAGCATTTGCACGTAACACACAGTAATAAGTGAAAACACTACAAAAGGACACCACACCAGTTTTAGAAAAATAGCCAATATTTATCTGTGTAAAACAAGACCAAAACTTTAAAAATCCAACATACAGTGTTAAAGATATGAATTTTGCAAGGTTTACTCAAAAATACAGTTCCTTGAAGTCGATAGCTCCACCTGGGGCTATCACAGCGTCGTGATCAACAAAACCAACAGTTCAGGCTGGCCGCGGTGTCAAGGGCCAGCTACGGTGTCGGGGAGACCCGCAAACAGTACCTTTGGAATTGCAGGGCGTCGTGATGCTCGCGGTGAGCTCCGGAGAGCGCCATTGCCTGTGTCACGGTGTCGTTTCCAGAGTCGGTGTGGGAGTCGTCAGGCCCTTGAAGTCACACGCGTTGCAGATCGAAGTCCAGGTTGAGGAAGTCAGGAGCGCTGGTGTTGATTGCGTCCGGGATGCGGTGCAAAGCAGAACAATGTGACGTGCAGTGCCCACAGGTCACAGTGCAGGCAGTGGCTCAGTGAGGGCATCCGGTGCCGTCAGTGAGACCAGGGCTGAGGTGTGAAGTGGGGCGGTGCAACATGCGGTGTCACCCGGTCACGGTCCAGGCAGTGGCGGCATTGTTGTGGAAGCGCTGTTGTCAGTAGGCCCAAGCCGGCGGTGCGGGATGCAACGGTGCTTTTTGACCCTCATGAGCAGTGTCCACAGGCCACGGTGCAGTCAGGGATGCCTGGTGACGACACTGGAGTCAATGGTGCTGGCGTCAGTGGACCGGGGCAGCAGTGCGGGACAGGACAGTGCTTTTTGTACCTCAAGAGCAGTGTCAACAGGCCACAGTGCAGGCAGGGGCACCGTATCAGCAGGAGCGGTGTCGTTTGGGATGCCCAGGTTGCAGTGTGGGCAGGCGATGCCAGAGTGCGGGGCCCATTGGTCATGGTGTGAGAGGCAGCTCGGTGAAGTCGTCCGATGACGGCGTCGGTGAGACCAGGGTCGCGGTGCGAAGCAGGGCAGTGCGGCTCTGTGCGGCATCAGCAGGTCACGGTGCAGGCAAGCGGCGACTTCCAACAGGAGGCAAGCTTTACTCCAAGCCCTTGGAGAACTTTCGCAAGCAGGACACACAGCAAAGTTCACCCTTTGCACTCTTTTCAGGCAGAAGCAGCAACTGCAGGCCAGTCCAGCAAAGCAACACAGCAAAGGGACAGTATTCCTCCTCCAGCTCTTCAGCTCTTCTCCTGGGCAGAGGTTCCTATTGATTCCAGAGATATTCTGGGGTTTTGGGTCTTCCTCTTATACCCCTTTCAGCCTTTGAAGTTGGCAATCTTCAAAGCAAAGCCTCACGTGTTTGCCAGATCCTTCCTTGTCCAGGCCAGGCCCCAGACACACACCAGGAGATTGAAGACTCCATTGTGTGGGGGCAGGCAGAGTCCTTTCAGGTGTGAATGACCACTCCTCCCTCCCCTATAGCTCAGATGGCTCATCAGGATATGCAGACTACTACCCCGCCCTCTTTGTTTCACTGTCTAGAGAGAGGTACAAAACAGCCTAACTGTCAAACTAACCCAGAAAGACAATCCACAAACAGGCAGAGTCACAGAATAGTCTAAGCAAGAAAATGCCTACTTTCTAAAAGTGGCATTTTCAAACAGACAATTGAAAAAACAACTTCACTAAAAGATGTACGTTTAAATTGTGAGTTCAGAGACCCTAACTCCACATTTTTATCTGCTTATAAAGGGAATCTGCTATTTAAGGATGTTTAAAGGCAGCCCCCATGTTAACCTATGAGAGAGATAGGCCTTGCACAGTGAAAACCGAATTTGGCAGTATTTCTCTGTTAGGACATATAAAACACTATATGTCCTACCTTAAACATACACTGCACCCTGCCCATAGGGTTACCTAGGGCCTACCTTAGGGGTGCCTTACATATAGTAAAAGGGAAGATTGAGGCCTGGCAAGTTGGTACACTTGCCAAGTCGAATTAGCAGTTTAAAACTGCACACACAGACACTGCAGTGACAGGTGTGAGCCATGTTTACAGGGCTACTAATGTGGGTGGTACAACCAGTGCTGCAGGCCCACTAGTACCATTTGATTTACAGGCCCTGGGCACCTCTAGTGCACTTTACTAGGGACTTACCAGTAAATTAAATATACCAATCATGGATAAACCAATCAACAGTACAATTTACAAAGAGAGCTTATGCATTTTAGCACGGTTTAGCAGTGGTAAACTGTCCAGAGTCCTAAAGCCAACAAAAACTGGTCAGAAAAATTAGGAGGAAGGAGGCAAAAGGACTGGGGATGACCCTGCAAAAAGGGCCAGGTGCAACAAACACATGCATGTTTTGACTGCAGAGAATGTTCCAGTGGCTAACAAAACTTGAGGGACCTCCTTGCAAGGTACCTGGAGGAGGTCCCCTTCCCACTGGACCCAGCCAGGGCCCTGTCGCCAGTGCACAGTGTACTCTGATGAGGGGGGCCCTGGAGCTTGCTAACACAACTCCCCCCCCCCCCCCCCCCCCCCGCCACCGCAGTCCGGGGGCTGCGGGGGGCCTGTGTTACGTTCATACCGTATAGTTAACTGCGTTTATGTGGCGCGAATAACTTCTCTGAAACTCATGCTCGTTTTGTGGATGCCGAGCTCAGAAGAGAAATGCCTCTTCAGAGTGGGTGAGACTTGTCTGTGATTGGGTGTGGTATGGGGGACCCTCCCCATTCCTCTGGGGTTGAGGTCTAGAATTCTTTACAGAGCGGCTTTCCACGCATGCATTTCCCCTTCTTTTCTGAACTCCTTTGTCCCAAGGTCTCCGTGTCTTGTCCTCGTTCGCTTTCTATTTAGTTATCTTCCTTTGTCTCACCTCTTCCCATCAATAATGCACACTAACACAAGGAAGCTATTTTCCATCTTCTGTGGGCAACAGCGATCGATGCCTTGATATGTGGCAGTCAGGGAAAACAAATCGAAAGCGTACTTCGGAAACCAGAGATCTGTCGTCCAATAAGGAAAGAGACGGGCGTGTTTTTAAGGCTTCTCACACGTTTTACATTTTCAGCAGCGAGCAATGGAAACTTGCAGACTTTCAGCCTATCCTACAAGGTGCGTCTCGTGATGCTTGTGAATGCGCAAGACGTCGTAGCTAGTGTTTCTTTCGTGAGATTGCTCCGCGAGAGCGCTGTAGGCTCACTGTTTGGTGGCCTGCGTCTGTTGACTTGGGTCTCCCTATTGAGCACTATGAGAGTTGTTGAGGCGCATGGCTTGAAGATCAGTGTCTGCCTTGTGTTTATTATTTTAGTGGCGGTAGATAATTTGAGTTTGTCTGTAGACACCGAGGCCTTGTTGCTGCATGAGATCTTCTCCCACAATCACCCCTCCTCGCAAATTATTACGCATAACCTGAACAATAATTTTAGCCCCTGCAACGCAAATCAAGAAAACCATGCGGGAGGATTCAGATACGGTAAGCCTTGTATTTAGTTAGCGGTCTACAAGCCCTTGGCCAGTTGCGCTCTGGACAAAACCAAATGTGGCGCCCGTCTTCTCATACTCACCATTTCAGGTTTTTACAGAAATACTCCACACGCCACTGCTTGTAATGTGGTTGAGACATACATTGCCTTTTTTTCTCTCCGCCTCACCTGACACGCCGTTAGATGAACTCTTGCCGGTCGCCAGCTGGAGGGCACTGGCTTTTAAGTAAGGACCTTTATTTAAGATGCTCAGTGGACATCTTTCCTTGCGTTTATTTGCACCTTCTTGTCGTCCATTTTATTGTGGCAGGAAGTAAGGTCCTCAACAACCCTTTTAAGTTTGCTGATAAATGGAAGGAAGGATGAAGTGGTTTTACTTGGCCATGGGGGGGGGGGGGGGCAGTGAAAACCGGCCATTTGACAGCCAACTCTTAATCGGATGGGCAGTCGAATGGCGAAATCTCCGATGACCCATACTCTGTCGGGCTGTTTGAGCAGTATGCCGGCGACCTATATGAAGTAGTCTTCGTGACTAACATACTTAAGGTCTGTCTGTCTGTAAATCAGGAGGGTGGGCCTGCAGTTTGGTGGAGAGGGTACTTTGTCGCTGTTGTGACAGAGTACTCTCTAAGCGAAACTCTAAATAAACGTATTGGTCACCATGACGTACTTTTGTCACAACAAAGTTTGTCAGAGGAATAGGCTTGTTCCAAATACTTGTCTGTGTGGTGTACAGCTTGGGCTGTGGTTTGAGTGCTTGGAATTGTGTGCAATAGAATTGACTGACGCTCCTGAGCCAATGAGGGTGGTGACCTTTGTTCTTTTTATATGTATGTGTTGGCATATCCACGCTCTAAACAGAATGGGCAAAAATATTGTTGCCAGCTTCAAACATGACACAGATCCCCAAGGAATGTTTGGAAACAGATATTGACCCTTTTGTTAGCTAATCTTGCATGCCCAAGGTAAACACAAGAAAGATACGAAAATCATTTTCAAAACATTTATTGAAGTGATCGCATTCCTGTATAAAAAGCATGTGCTGCAATAATTAGCAAGATTAGATATACTAAGGTAATCAGCATTGTTAAAATGGTAAGTAAGATAGTTCGACAATGGCAATTGTTGCTAATGTTTGTGTACTCTTATCTGTATCTAATACTATTCTAAAGAGAGCACAGCAGGAGTACCCTCTGCCAGATCAGTTGGAGTGATCTACACCTCAGTACTTTGGTGGTAGGTGCCTGGAAGCCAGTATATGTTCTCCTCTTTGGCAGGTAGGAGGTCGGAGTCAGTAGGCGCTCCATTTCAGTTGTAGCTCGTAGCCGTTCCATGACAGTCCCAGAGTTATTAGCTCTAATCTGCTGTGCTGTCCTGGTTGGGTATTACTCGATCACCCACTGCTGGAATGCAGGCAAAAGGAATGTTTTGGGCACCAAACAGATAAATATTTTGTTGCAAAATATTTTGATAATGGTGTGCCACTAGCCGAAGCAGTGACTGCAGTAATGGTGTCATCATCAATTCTCAGATGGAAACGAGTAATTACAGCTACTTGTACAATCTGAAGAGCCACATTAGCAGCTTCATCAGCCAATGAAGTCTCCACAATGTGTATTCTAACATGCTGATGACTCAATGTACGTATGACATAAGCCCGGGGAAGAGCATCTTTTAGATCTGCCACTTTTCCTCAAATCAATTTATGCTTGATAATGTTACCTTTAGAATCTCTGAATCCATTCAGGCACCAATAATGTAAATTGTAATTATAGGACTGGACGCAGTAATAGGAATCACACAGTAGAAGTGTTTGGAATTCAGACTCCATATACTGCAGTGCCAGAACCAAAGCTTTCAATTCAGCCAGTTGAACAATACAGTCACTTAAAGTTTCTGTGTATGTTTTTTGTGCTTGAAAGTCTCAGTTTTTCATGATATCCTTCAGCCCGTATGTATATATTTTGAGTGCTAAATGCGGGCTGGGCTGAAACATTGGTATGTATTAGAAAATCATACTGATCTACAGGCAGAATATCAGTTGAAATGGGGTACTGTTGTTCATAATGGAGAAATTCCTGTGTGCATAACATAGGTTCAAAGACATAATCTACATCAGTAGCTGTCAAGGAAGTGGCCCACTGTATCCATCGTGGATGTAAGTTATTGGCGTTAGGAATGCTTGCCTTTGTAACAGCCTCTAAGGCTGGAATGGGAGAAATCACAATTATGCTTTGCCCCTGAGCCAGTGGACGTTCCTTCAAAACAACTGTTTGAGCTGCAGTCAGAATTCTTTCAATTGATACAAAATGCATGCCTGCATTAGAGTATAAATGTGATTTTTACGAATCAGAACTGTTTCACCTTCTTTAAAGGCAACATATGTATAGCCAGTGGAAACTGCAGTGAAATGGGTGACTAGATCTGTTCTGTTAACACAATTGTGTAAATATTTGGATGCAAGCATGTCAGATTGCAATGTTCTGAGAATATGGTCCAGTGTTTGTCTGAATAATCTGGACGAATTATGTCGTACAATGTATAACCTATTGTTCATAACCTGGTATGTATGTTCAGTCGAAGTATAGAAAGCCTGAAAGTGATTGTAGCTTTTTTAATGTATTTTGGGATGTAAATGAGTACCCTTCTGTGAGAAGTGTGGTGCAAGGCTTCCTCCTTCATTTGATAGTTTGTAGCTGTTAGACCTGGAATTCTTGGCGTGGTCTGCCTTGTTTTTTTTGCCTCTGCTTCCCATGTTTTGACTGTGCTGGACTTTGTTTTTGCTATTTTTGGTACTCTGGGCACTTTACCGCTGCTGACCAGTGCTAAAGTGCAAGTGCTCCTGTGTAAAGTGTATGTGTAATAAGCTTTTCCATGATGGGAATATTAATTTACTAGTAAGTCCCTAGTAAAGTGCACTAGAGGTGCCCGGGGCCTGTAAATGAAATACTACTAATGGGCCTGCCGCACTGATTGTGCCACCCACATTGGTAGCCCTGTAAACATGGCTCAGACCTGCCACTACAATGTCTGTGTGTGCAGTTTTAAACTGCCAATTCGACTTGCCAAGTGTACCGACTTGCCAGGCCTAAACCTTCCCTTTTTATTCATATAAGGCACCTCTAAGGTCGGCCCTAGGTAGCCCATGGCCAGGGTGCAGTGCATGTTAAAGGTGAGACATGTACTGATGTGCTTTACTTTTCCTAACAGTGAAATACTGCCAAATTCGGGTTTCACTGTACAAGGCCTATCTCTATCCTTAGGTTAACATGTGGGCTGCCTTTACATATCCTTAAAGTGCGGATTCCCTTTGAGAGCAAATAGAAAAGTGGAGTTTGGGGTCTCGGAACTCACAATTTAAAAATACATCTTTTAGAAAGTAGGCATTTTCTTGCTTTAACCATTCTGTGACTCTGCCTGTTTGCAGATTCCCTGTCTGGGTCAGACTGACAGTTGGGCTGTTTGTGAATCTCCTCTAGACAGTGACACAAAGGAGCTGGGGTGTAGCCTGCATATCCTGAGCTAGAGTGGAGGGAGGAGTGGTCACTTACACCTGAATGGGCAGTGCCTGCGCTCACACAATGCAGACTCCAGCACCCTGGTGTGTGTCTGGGGCCTGGCCTGGGCAAGCAGGATCTTGTGAACAACAGAGACATTCCTTTGAAGTTTGCCTACTTTAAAGGCAGAAAGGGGTATAAGTAGTGGACCCAAAACCCCAGACTTTATATTTCTTCAAGATCACTTCTGGAACCAAGGGGAACCTCTGCCAAGGAGAAGAGCTAAAGAACTGAGGAGAAGTGCTGCCCCTGCCTGTGATTGTGCTTTGTTGGTCTATCCTGCAGTTGCTGCTTCTGCTTGTGAAAGGGGCCAAAGACTGGACTGTCTTGTGCGTTCCTGCTTGAGAAGAATCTCCAAGGGCTTGGACTGAGCTTGCCTCCTGTTTTGAGGTCGCAGTGCCACCAAAGACTTCCTCTGCCAGCACCTGGACTCTCTGATTAGACTCCTGCCTTGCCACATGGTGCCCTATCCAGTCTCTGGGCCTTTGAAAGGTGAAGTTGACAGAACAAGAGCTGAAATTCACACACAGAACACCATGCAGGGAAATGGTCAACGCACTTTCTGCAACATGGCTAATAAAAGATGTGCCACCCGCTTTGTAGCTGGAGAAACGGTACAACACCCGCTTGCGGATGCTGATAACGACGCAAACCCCATGCAGCGTGGTTTTTCAACTCTGTGCGACCGGATTTCACGCGCATCGTCGCTGGGCATCAGTCATCGCGGACCTGCGTGGATCCGAGGTGCCCTGTCTTAAAATCGACGCATCGCTCTCTTGCGAGGGACAAAAATCACACATCACCTACCCGACGGGCATAGAAACGAGGCACGGCCTCACTTGCGAACAAGGAATTAACTCAAAGCTGACTTTTCCAATGCACGCTCGCCCGTGTGGCTTTATTTTTGACGCAAACCAGGTAGTTTGTGTAACAGCAACGTTTCCATTGTTTTCTATGGAGTAAGACTCTTATTCCTTTGAAAATTCATATCTAGACTTGTGTATGTTGGATTTTTGTCATTTTGGTCTTCTTTGATTTAGATAAATATGACCTATTTTTCTAAATTGATGCAGTGTTCATTTTATACTATTTTCACTGTTTTATACCACGTGTGGTGGTACAAATACTTTACACATTGCTTCTGAGTTAAGCCTTTCTGCTCGTGCCAAGCTACCAAAGGGGTTAGTGGGGTTAACTAGGTGTTTTTCTCCTTTGCCCTGACTAGAGTGAGGGTCCTTGCTTGGACAGGGGATAACTTGACTGCCAACCAAAGACCCCGCGGTAAAGTCAACACGTATACCCCTACACTCAGAACCAAAGCACATAAATAAAAAAACATTGGGCCAGATGTGCGACCTTGAGTTTTGCGATTCACAAATTGTGAGTCGCTGAACCTAATGCACAACAGTGTACCTCACACTGTTTGCAATTCCCAATTAGGTTGTAAATTAGCTACCTCGTTAATATTCTTGAGGTAGGTTTCAATTTGCAACCCCGTTGGGAATGGCAGCACTCATAGGGATGGTGGCCTGCTGGGAACAGCAGACACCATGTCAGTGACTGCTTTTAAATAAATCAGTTTTTTTAAAAAATGCAGCCCGTTTTCCTTAAAGCAAAATGGGATGCGGTGCAAACAAAAAAAAAAATGAAAAGTTTTTTTCTTTTCATTTGTTTCTGAGCAGGCAGTGGTACATGGGAACACTGCCTGATCTGGAAAAATATTTTCTTTCTGTCTTTGCTTGCCTTGTCGCTACTCTCTCTGACTTTCTGTCTGATGAGTCCTGAAAGAAACAAGAACGTTTATAAGGATACTGGTACCTATCAGGATGTTTAAGTATGTCATGCTTATGCAAATTATAATGTTTTTCAGTGGACTCCAGTAATGGAGATCCACTCTGCTTTTTCTGTTTTACTTTTTCATTTTTATTATACCAGTGCTTTTTAAAAGATTACGGTGTCTACTTGATATCTGAATCAGCATTTATTTTAAGTTGTGTCTTATCAGGCCTGGTTCCCAATTTATTAAGACCTTTTGAAGCTTAGGTCTCAGAAAAAAGGTCCGACTGCCGTGACTTGTTGGCAAATATTGCCAATGATGCTGCCTCCCCTTTAATATTACTTAAGATCATTGAGGATTCTGTGGCAATATTGGCAATTCATTTCATCCCTAAATTCATGGTGGGGGGCTGTGGGATGCTTGTCTGGTGTGTGGTGGGTACCCTTGGTACTCACATCTCATACCAGGTCCAGTTATCCCTTATTAGTGTAGTCAGTGTCTAGAAGCCAGGCTCTCTAGAGGTAGCTGTAGATTAGCAGCCAAGGCTTATCTAGGAGACATGGAAAGCTCATTCATTACCACTGTAGTCACGCTTAGTACTTTCACACATGAAAGAAAACACTCGGTGTTACAAAAAGAAAGGTACTTTATTTTGGTGACACAAATACCAAAAATACCACTATACTCCCTTAGGAGGTAAGTAATGAACACATTATATACACTAGTATGCAGAAATAGGCATAACAACAGTTAGAAAACAGTGCAAATAGTGAAAATCACAGTAGTTAGAAATGGGCCTGGGGGAGCCCAAACCATATACTAAGAAAGTGGAATGTGAAAGTCGGTCCCCCACCTAGGCAAGTGTAGTGTGTAGAGGGGAGTTGGGAGTGTTAGAAAAGCCCAAAGGTAAGTACCACAACCCACCCCAGCGACCAGGAAAACCGTAGTAACTTTCCCAGATCACACAGAGAAACGAGAAAACGAATTATGCAAAACCCAGAAGAGAATACAAGATACCAAAAGTAGATTCCTGGACAAGAAGACCTGTGGAAGAAGGGGACCAAGTTCAAGAAGCACAGAAGAGTCCAGGAAGAGTAGGAGCCCCTGCTAACCCGGATGAAAGTGCAAAAAGAGAACCACCAGTGGAGAAGAAACCCAAGAAGATGAAGTCGGGACCCTGGAGGATGCAAGTGATGTCCCATGCCGGTTAGAGGATTGCAGTCAGGTTTGCGTTGTCGGAGTCCGCCAACAAGCCTTGGCATATGCAAAGCTCGTGGTTAGCAGAAAATGGTGCTGGCGGGGAACCAGGATGGACCAGGTGGACTCTACCCAGGTAGGGGGAGTCAGAGAGGGCTCTCAGTAGCTCAGAGAGCCCACAGAAGACCAGGTAGCACACACAGGAGTCCCACAGCATGGGGACTAGAAAGTTGCAGACAAGGCCCACGCAGCACTACGACAAAGGCTCCCACGCCGCCGGAGAACCAGTCAGGAAGATGTGTGTCGCAGGACAGAGTGCCGGGGGCCGGAGCTACAAAATGCACGAAGGACTTAAAGGAAGGATGCTGACCAGCCTTGGCAGCTGCAAAAGATGCAGTGCACAGGGGTACTGTCTTGCGAGGGGAGGCAAGGGCTTACCTTCACCAAAGTGGGACAGCTGGAAGAGAGGACTGTCCGGACCACTTCAGTCCACCACCCGTGATGCAGGGTCCACGCAGCTCAGTAGGAGAGGGGATCCACGCAGCCGGTCGTCGTTGCAGTTAGTGCCTGCAGAAGTAGGGGAGTGACTCCTTCACCCAAAGAGAGATTCCTTCTTCCTTCTGATGCAGGCTGAAGACGGTCTGTCCTCAGAGGATGCACGACCGGGAAACAGTTGCAGTTGCTGGCAGGAGCCAGAGATACAATGTTGCAGGAGGCGTCTTGCTTCTTTGTTGCAGCTTGTAGGTTCCTGGAGGGTCCAGATGCAGTTTCATCAGTGAGAAGTCGAAGTGGAGGATGCAGAGGATTTCTGCTGGAGTCTTGCAATGCAAATCTGAGGAACCACCCAAAGGAGAGACCCTAAATAGCCCTGAAAGGGGGACTGGTCACCTAATAAGGTAAGCACCTATCAGGGGAGGTCTCTGATGTCACCTGCTGGCACTAGCCACTCATGCAAAGCAAAACACAAACGCTGTGGGATAGCGTAACTGGATGGACGGAATGCAGAACCAATCAAACATTCACCCCCAGTCACAGATCTGGGTTTAATCCATCCATTATTTTGCTCACCATGCCACCCCAGTTTGAACCCAGCCATATGCAAATCAGTCTTGACCCTGTTCCTCATGGGAACAGTCCAGCCCGAACTGCCAGGCCAGGTTCTCCCTGGACCGGAAACAAGCATCCTAGGACCGGTTTCGGGGTTTCACCCCTCATCAGCCAGGCTAGCTTGAATCCAGTGGCACAGTGAGCCCGGGACCCACGTCTGGGCATACCCGGCGCACTTAGGGCGGCAAAAGCAAAGCAAAACACAAACGCTGTGGGATAGCGTAACTGGATGGACGGAATGCAGAACCAACTCATGCTCCCAGAGTTCCCTGCCAATCTTGAATCCAAGATTGCAAAACCTAGGGACCCTCTGGAGGAGTTCTAAGTACCACTTGGGGTGGTGATGGACAGGGAAGTGATCACTCCCCTTTCCTTTGTCCAGTTTCGCGCCAGAGCAGGAACTGGGGGACCCTGAAATTTTGTAGACTAGATTATGCAAGGATGGCACCAATTGTGCCCTTCAAAGCATTTCCAGTGGCTTGGGGAGGCTACAGCTCCCAAGCCTGTGTCACCTATTTCCAAAGGAAGCAGTGTAACACCACTCTCCCAAAGGAAATCCTTTGTTCTGCCTTCCTGGGCTCGAACTTCTCAAGCAACAGGAGGGCAGAAACCTATCTGTGATGTGGCAGCAGCTGGTGCTGCCTGGAAAACCTCAGAAGGCTGGAATGGCAATACTGGGGGTCCTCTAAGGAGCCCCCAGAGTGCATGGAATCATACAACCAATGCTTGCGAAAGTCTTGGGAAATGATTCCAGCATGTTGGATACCAAACATGCCTATGTTCGAAGTTACGATTATGTAGCTGGACATAGATAGTGACCTATGTCCAGTAGATGCGTAAAATGGTGTCCCTACACTCATGGAGTCCGGGAACATGGGCCTGGAGTTTGTAAAGGCACCTCTGCTAGTGCAGGGGTGCCCTCACACACAGGTACTTTGCACCTTGCACTCAGGGTTGGAGGACCTGCTATAGGGGTGAGTTATAAGTGACCTGGTGTAGTGAAAATGGCAGTGAAAGGGTGCTTGCACCTTTTCACACAGGCTGCAATGGCATTCCTGCAGAAGCCTTTGTATGGGCTCCCTATGAGCAGCAAAATATATGCTGCAGCCTATAAGGATCCCCTGGAGCCCCAATGCCCTGGGTACCTCGATACCATATACTAGGGACTTCTAAGGGGGCACCAGTATGCCAACTGTGAGTTTTGGGAGATAGAGCATAACCACTGGGGTCCTGGTTAGCAGGATCCCAGTAAACACACTCAAGTACACTGACATCAGGCAGAAAAAGGGTGTAACCATGCCAAGAAAGAGGGTCCTTTCCTACAGGGGCCGTTCTGAACCCCAAGTTGCGCAGTTTTCCATTAGAGGAGCCATACCATGCGGTAGACACGTAGCGAGAATTCTACATTTATTTTGGGCTTCCGTATGGGAAACACTGCTTCAAGCTGATTTGTTTTTAGAGCAATCTCAAACAGAATTTCCTCACGTTTGGAATGTACTTTATCCATAATGGCGTTAATAGTAACCGGACTGATTGCAGGCACAGTTAATGCTTCCTATTAGTCTGAGATGTCAGACGTCTCTGTGTAGAGGTGAAAGGAAGCCTTGGGCATATGTGAGAAAACTACCCAGGAAACCTGTAAATTAAGTACCTGACCTAAAACGTTGGTGGTCCCATGGTACACTAATATAGCAGGACTGTGTAGTAGACTAACACAAACTTCACAGTATAGAGACTTGGGCACTCATTACGAGTTTGGCGGTCACCGGATCGCTATGCTGACGGTGCAGACCACCGTATTATGACCACAGCAGTGATCCAACTGCAACGCAGCCAAGTCATTGCTAGTACTGCTAGTGTGGTCAGACTGCCTCCAACGGCGGTAGCAATCTCCAAGCCAGTGGGGACCAATTTAGCGCCCACCATATTAAGAGTCGGCAGAACGCCAGGATTTCCGGGGCAGTGCGACCGCCACAAAAAGCTGGCAGAAACTGGCAGCATAAAAGGAGACACTCCCCTCCAGGAACCTGAGCTGGAAGTCCTCCCACTGCCTTATCTCACCATACACCACCAGGACCAGCGACAATGACGAAGACGATAACCTTAAGTACCCCCACCTAGCACACACTGGAGGGAAGGGCACTATATTACACACAAAACACACACACCCGGCATTGATAGCAACAGCCACACACACACACACACACACACACAAACAATTGCTGTATCAACATATACATCTACAGACACACATGCACACACTAACTACACAAACGCATATGCCAAATGCATACACACCGTTCACACCGCACACGCACACCACTGCCACTGTCAAACACATCTATACACTACACCCCACAATCACCCAATGACACCAGCATCACAAACACACAAATACATTGTCAGAAAGGCATATCGAACAACTCCATGCAACAACACAAACTGCCAGCAATACGTAGCGACAACACACAATAATATAAATAATACAGACATCCAAAAATGGCCTCTGGTGACACGCTATGTCCAGCCAACATACAAAGGACATCACAGATGCATCACTATACACATGAACGCACACACCACTACCAAACAATGCCTCACACAACCATAACAACACATCACAACAAGCACATTGCACAAGTCATTAACCCAGCGCATGCAGCAACATGAGTACATCCCATACACATGCAACACAAACATCACAATATGCAGATATAATGCAGTCATTTTGAAGGAAATCCAGGACAATTTCTCAAACTTGACATCCCCATCTATGTAGGCAGATGTATTTAAAATTCAAATAAATATTAAAAACTATGTACAGTTGAGGCCCTTTGGCCAGTCCAAATGTCTTAAGTGCCCCTGGCACATTGGGCACAGTCACATGCCCCAACTTGACTCCTGACTGCAAATTGGCCTCCCTTGGCAGGGGTATCAATGGGGCAGGCAGGCACCTCGGGGTTGGGGGTGGGGCGGTGGTCAGGGCTTGGAAGGGGCGGGGTCCTTCGGTTTAGGTTTGGGGGTGGAGGCTTAGGCTTATATTTTGATTGTAAGGAAGTGGGGTTTGGATTTTTGGGTAGTGTCAAATGCACATATTTGTAGATACTTACAAATGCATTTACAAAGGAGTTTTGACACGGAGAGCCGGAGTGAAAAATCAATGACCAAAGGTCTGTTTATTTTTGCTGCAGCAAAAGAGGACATGTTTACCACTGGCATCCCTGGCCCGAAGTAAAGTGTGCTCGCATGAAGCATTTAACAGTGATATTTATACTCCTACATCAAAGCATACATAAAGTATGTAAATAATGATATACATCATACATATATTTTAAGGAGGTAATCAATTTCCACACACCGGTTCCATTCCCAGCTTTGTCCTCGACTCCCTTCTGCAGCTGCCTGACTCCCCACATTCTTGAGACCCTTCAAAGGATTGCGTGGTTCAAAGGTATAGATATCCGCCTTTCCCTCCCCAAAATACAACAGCCGAGGTCGGTTAGTTATTTTGACCACATGATTATAATGAGTAACGTGCCCCAGTTAGGGAAAGAAACCAGCTGCAAGCCTGTGGTGTGGAGCCAGGATTATTTTACTTAAACAAATATACATAAGATAACATATGTGATAGACAGTGCGTTCAGAGAGGAAAGAGCTCCAACTTACACGTGTTAAAGGAAAAGGATCAATTCAAAATGGATTCTTACAATCAACCCTTTTTGAGTTTTTTTCTCCCTGAACATAATCAACGTTTGAAGAGTTCTAAATTTCCTCATATATGTTGAATTTTACTCCTACTTCCTTGAAATTGACATTCATGGGGACATAAACAACTAGTGGTTATGAGCAACCAGTATCTGTAGTGAGAATAGTGGGATCAATAGCCATTAGGGAATTTATCTCTTCTCTCTGCATCATAGTTCGATTGGTTTCTAGTATTTTCACTGGAGGAAGTTTACACAATTTTAAACAGGAACAGAAAGCAGGTAAGCGCTGTACTAACAAACAGTTTAATATAATAAATATTATTATAAAAAGTATGTCTTTAAACAACCAGCCCCACCCCCCAAGCCAAGACCATAACCATGAAAAACTCAAATTGCCTCCTTCATATTGGCCCCCCTTTTCAAATACCTGTACTGCTTCTTTTATTTTCCCAATATCCAATTCTATCTCTGATGACATGTTGACAAAATAGCAGCACTTTTGCTGGTACTGATGTTGGATTAAAACACATACTCCTCCTTGTTGTACCGTAATCAAGTCTAGAGCAAGCTGATTTTGTATCGCCAATTGGGCTGCAGAGTTTATCTCTAGCTGTACTCTTCCTATGGCCTCCCTGGTGGCATTAAATGCAATGGCTAATTTAGCAGACATGTTCATCATTGCCAGTTGTAAGTCGAAAATTCCAAATCCTGGAATAAGAACATGTAGTACTTGAAATACCCAGTTCTTTCGTTCCTCCAATATGGGTGCCCCTCGTTTGTACCTATGTGCAAAACTCCCCATGTTAAGGGGCTGGGAAGATGATATATTTGAAATCACAGTAATGTTGGGTGCCAAATATGCCAATGAACATATCCCTTCCCAGTTTAGAGGGAGTACTTTAGATGCAGTTCTTCGACATACGAAATACATGCCTCCCTGGATTTGTGAATTTATAATACTGTATTTTATTCGGGGCAAACCCACGCCCTCTGGGGTGTCATGCTCAGAACTATTGCAATACTTGTAATCCTCACAAATTGCATTTAGCAATGATACATTTGCCCAGGGTGCAACATAAGAACATCTAGCCGTCCAGAGGGGGCCAAGGAAAACCCGAGACAATATTACAGGGGACTTTTTCCCATTTCTATCTTGTTCCCTGGAGGGATCATATAACAGTCCTTCTGGATCTACCAGAACCTCATTTTCTCCCACCGTCAGGTTCCAATAATTTACAGTGTAATTTTGCTGAGTCCCATTAATTAACGCAGTCCAATTTCTGTCTATTTTCTCCTCTCCTTCAAGATCCCAATTCCCTGTTTTGATATCAAATAACAAAGCGTAAACACATTGTTCAGGTGGGATCTTCCCCATGTATTTTGCCTCTGGGTTTGGTCTGTAAAAATAGGTACCAAAACATATGGGAAACATTTTAAGTGTGGCATTCTCTCCAGGCATCGGGGAAAGCTTCTATTCTGCCTGGGTATTAGGGAGCACCACACACCTAGGGTACCATTGATATTCTCATTGGTCACATCTCCAAGTGGTATTTGGTACAAGACACACTTCCCCTCTTTCATATTCGCTTGGTGATACTGGTACTTCATAAAGGCCTATAGGGTCCTCAGGGTGTCTAGACAAGTGCCGGCAAATCCAGCAGTCAGTGAGACTTAATGTCTCAGCTAACTTTCCATGAACCTTTATCAATGGATGTAAGGTAGGATTTTGCAACAATGATATAACACCACTGGACATTATACATATTAACATGAGGGTCACTAGGTACTTCATTGTTGCTTTGTAGAAATAGTTATAAGGCCACTCTTCTCTATTCTCTCGAGGGATATTTGTCCTGCCAAATGGATATATTTTCATAATTTTATTCTGCTCTCCTCCTTGTTCCTACTACCTTTCTATGGTACCGCTTTACTCCTCTCAACCACCTATGTGTGTTCAAAAATATACCCACACAATTACCAAATATGCAAATGCAAAATATTGATATCACTATACTAATAATCATATATGTATATATACAAATAAGTGAGTTTTCCTTCAATGTTCACAACCCACTAGGGTTCAGCAACGCCGTGCTTCCCACTCTAGCAGTTAGGCTGCACTAGTTGGTCTAGAACAAGTTTTTCAAATACTGGATGATAGATGTTGGCTTGATCCTAGGTCCCTTGACTGCTCCTTGTCGAGTTTTAACTCCTGGTGAGACCTCAACTCCCAGTGAGTAAGTTGCGATACTTCAAAGTTCGTCTTCAGTATTGTTTGTCAGTTTCGTTCAGTGTCTCAGCAAAGTGAGGGCAGAGGCCAGCAATCGCAACCAGATCGGTGGTGTGCTTGGGTATTTAATAGAAAAAGGCACCTTCTTTCCCGCTGGGACTACAAACCGCACCAACCCTAATGACTGGCCACTTCCGTAGAACTGGTACTTGTTTTTTCTCGCCAGTCACAGAACTGTTAACCCCACTTACACACTTTCTTATCACAGATAATAGCGTTGCACAAGCTGCATCCCACTATGCTTGTGTTCTCGTTGAGACAGTTGTTCTGACCAATGTTCTGGTGTCGTTGCACAGGCTAGTCACCCGTGTTCGTGTTCATGCTGAAGATTTAGTCTTCACAGTCATTTACAACCTCGTCGCCCAAAGTGTGCGTAACAACAGTGAGGATAGCTCGTTTTAATGCTGGTACATCAAGGGCATCGGAAATGCCTGTGGCGGTGAAAGCGGGGAACTGTATTTCATGAAGGCAAGCGTGCCGTATTCTGCTGAGCAAAGGATTCTTTGGCCATTCAGAAAAGACCTCAGTTTGCAGTTCCAGGCTGGGCGCTATTAGAGTGATGTAAATGTAGCTTTTTGTAGGGGTCACCACCTTACGCACCTGATCTTCAAACAGCAACCCTTCGTCACTGGGCTGCTGTGTCACCTTAGGAGCAGAAATGGTAGCACTTGAATCCTGTGGAGGTGTTTCCTGTCTCCCTACTTCTCTGTAATCAGGAGACAACGGTAATTCTGCTGTTGGAGTAAATTGCAGTGGAATTGGTGTACGCTCACAATGGCTAGCATGTATCCAGTTTTTCCTTCCTTCCACTTTCACCGCCGTCTGTGTTGCAAGCAGTACCTGGGCTGGCCCCCGCCACCTGGGCTGAAGACTGTTGGTTCTTTGAAAGTTCTTTGTCATAAGCCAGTCCCCTGGCTTAAAAGGGTGACCAGGGCCTTCAAGAGGAGTCGGTAGGCTGGCCTTGACCTGTTGGTGGATCAAACGCAAATCTTTAGTCAATTGTTTACAATAATCTACAAACAAAGGATATTACACTTCAGAAAGCTTCTTTGGTCGTGGTACCCCCCAAATATTGGCTGGCCTCCCCATGACAACTCCATAGGGGGATAATCGTGACTTGCTACTGGCAGTCATCCTGATGGACATTAATGCTAGGGGCAAAGCATCTGGCCATTTTAAATTGGTCTCCGCACAAATCTTAGCTATTTTGCTCTTCAAAGTGTAATTATACCTTTCTACAAGGCCCGCTGATTGTGGGTGATTTGCAGCATGAAATCGATGTTTGATGTTAAGGGCTGTACAGACCTTCTCCATTACCTCATTAACAAAATGGCTGCCATTGTCACTCCAGACTAATATTGTCAATGCGTATCTAGGAAAGTATTCTTTCAGTAATATTTTGGCGGTAGAGAGGGCAGCATTGTCTTTTAATGGGTAGGCCTCTATCCATTTTGAAAACATGCATACTACCACTAACACATATTTCAGTTTGTTACATGGTTCCATGTGGATAAAATCCATCTGTATAGCTTCAAAGGGGAGGTCAGGAGGGGCAAAAGGGCCAGAGGGCGTAAGGGTCCCTTTTCCTGCATTGTGTACTGCACACAACATACAACTTTTGACCAGGTTATTAGCAGGTTTGGATATCATGGGATTACTCCAAACGTGGTCCAAAGTTGTCTTGATGCCTTGGGCACTGATGTGTGCAGGACTGTGGGCCATAGTAACCACAGCGTGTACATAACAATTAGGTAACATCCATCTTCTTCTGTCTGTGTCATCTGTGTAACAACCCTCACTGTCTAGTCTACTGTTCTTCTCCCACTGTTCCCTTTCCTCTGCTGTTGCTTCTGCTTGAATATCTCTCACACACTGCAAAGTATTTTCTAATACTTCGTTCTGGGGCTCCCCCCTGATACTATTCTCAACGTATGCATTGTCAAATGGTGCTCGTGCTGTTGCTTTCGCAGTAGAATCTGCAAAAGCATTTCCTTGTCCTATATCGTCAGTAATCTTTTTGTGGGCACTACACTTAATGATTGCGACCTGACGGGGCAGGCTGAGAGCATTCAAAAGTGTCACAATCAAGTTGCCATGCTGAATGGTAGTGCCATGTGACGTGATAAAGCCTCTATTCGCCCAGAGTCGCCCAAAATTATGAGCTACTCCAAACGCATATTGGCTATCAGTGTAGATATTAACACTAAGATGTTCACTTATTTCACAAGCTCTGGTGAGGGCAATTAATTCTGCAGCCTGTGCCAAATTTTGCGTGATTCTATGAGATTCAACCACTGTTTTTAATGTGGTGACGGCATAGGCTGCAGTGGTTGTACCGTCTGGTAACTTGAAGCAAGACCCATCTACAAACAGCTCTCCCTGTGGGTCAGATAGGGGAGTATCTGTTAAATCTACCCGTCCCTTGGTTTCTTCCTCAGTGGCAAAAATGCAATTATGATCAAATTCCACATTGTCCTGAGGGAGGGGTAGTAACGTAGCTGGGTTCAAGACATTGCACCGCTTCAAAGTAATATTTGGACTGAACAATGTTAATTCATAACCCGTTAGACGCGCACTGGTAAGGTGCTGCGTCTGTGTCTTGTTTAACAAAATATCAACTGCATGAGGAACCATCACAGTGAGCGGATGGCCACCAACAAACCCTTCACTTTGTTTCACCGCAGCCGCTGCAGAAGCCACTCCTCTAAGACAAGTAGGCAAAGCTTGCGCCACAGTGTCCAAGGTGGAAGAGAAGTATGCACAAGGGCGTTGTCTCCCACCTAGATCCTGTGTCAAAACAGACAATGTACAGCCATGCTTTTCATGCACAAATAAAACAAATGGTTTGCTGTAATCCGGATTACCCTATACAGGAGCAGAGCACATCGCCTTTTTTAATTCCTGAAAAGCCTCCTCACATCTGTCAGCCCAAGGTACAGGAGAGGGCACATCTGAAAGTGTCAGAGCAGTCAATGGTTTTGCTATAAGTGAAAAATTTGGAATCCACTGTCTGCAAAAGGATGTAAATCCCAAAAATGCTCGGACTTCAGAAGGGGTGCGTGGTGCAGTCATTGTATGAACCAGTTTAATTCTGTCTGGATGTAATCTCCTTCCCTCCTTAGAGAGGAGGTGTCCTAGATAGGTGACCTCCTCTCTACAATACTGCAATTTTGGGAGGGACACCTTATGGCCCAGGGATGCTAAAGGATGTAATAATGCAACAGTCTCAGTCTTACATTGTGTCATGGAATCTGAGGCAATTAAAATATCGTCAATGTATTGCAACAGTGCAGAGCCTGAAGGTGGATTGGATTGGTCTAGTTGACGTTTAAGACACTGATTATATTGTCAAAAATATTAGTATTACGCAGGACCTGGTTCTTATTCTGTACATTCTGACCAATTCTACCTCTTCCTCGTGCATTACCTGACGCGTTCCCTCTATCAAGTGACATACTTTGCCTTCCTTCCAGTAATGGGCAAGTATCACACCAATGTCCATCTTGTTTACAGTAGGCACATTGGTTGATATTCAATCGGCGGTCTTGGGGTGGTGCAGATGCACCTCGACCCCTTCCCCGTCCCCTCGGTGGGCCACCCCTTGGCTGAGGGGTTGTATCCCGCTTGGGATATGCCTGCTGTAATAGTACCTTTTTCTTCAATTCTTTTACTGACTTCTCATTCTTTTCTAATTTTTCCTTGTACCTGCTCTCATAATATTGTGCCATCTGTAAAATCTCTGCCTGTCCCTTCGTCATCCACGAACTCTCTGTCGCTTTTAATTTTTGTGATATTTCAGGTAGAAGGCCATTAACGAAGCGTTCTACAAATAGCGTGACACCTGTTACAGTGGCGAGGTCTTGACCGCTAAAATCTATGAAAGCTTGTTCAATTCTAGTAAAATATTCTGGGACATCTTCATCTATTTTTTGTTTATAAGTGGCAAGTTTTCCCCAATCCACAGTCTGAAGAGGAATAACAGTTTCTAACTTAGTCAATATCCGGTTAGGTAAATTGAAAATATCCTGATGAGGCAGTGATCCTGGTGCCCTTTGTGCTTCCCGTGCTTCTAAACCCACCCAAGTATCTCCCAAAGTAGGCGCATCATCTACTCTTCAAATTTTATGCCAGACTTCAGGGCCCAATAAGAAACCAAAAAAATAGTCGATGTCTTTGAGTGTCATGGTGGTGGTGGAAATAGCAATTCTAAGGTCCCGATAGAATCCAGCTGGATTCTTTCGAGGATCTGGCAAGTCTTCTTTTATAGCCATTACCTCCTCCCTTTTCCATGGGATATGGACAAATTGGGCCACCGGTAAGGGAGCTGGTCGTCCGGCGGCAGCTGCAACTGCAGCTGCAGTGGGAAGATCAGGGTGTACTTCCCTCATTGGGTACTCCTTGTCATATGTATTGAGAACATCTTCTCTGGCTATAACGCAAATGCGTACTCCCTCAGTTATGCCCTTACTATCAAGCATACAAGCCACACTGTCCCGCCATAATTGGTGTAATTCTTGTTCATAAGGAAGAGGGGTAGAGTCTCTAATACAAGAATTCCAATCCCTTTCCAGTTTTTCAATCATGTACTGTATTGCTAATTGCTGTCCAAAATGTGACATCTGTTGTATTGTGTCGATAATATCGGTGTGAGTGTAAATAGGATGTGCCATCCAGGTCTCTGACTGATTTTTGATAACCCGTTTTTCCCCCTCCCCAATAGTGGAGCAGGTACTCGGGGGCGAAATCGACTTTATAGGTGTGCTCCATATGGGTGAAAGTGGGTGAGTGGCTGTACACAGTCCGCGTTGTCCATTTGGGGTAATAGGGGCAGAGGACATTATTGGTAGCCTTGCAGTGCTGGCTGGTAGTGGTGGGGCAGGTGGCGGAGGGATTAGGACTTGGGCTAGAGGCTGTGGTTGCTGTGGCACATGCTGCTGTGGTGGTGCACCTGGGTTTCCCAAATTGTGCCCTTGCCCTTGCTGCTGTTGCTGTGCCCCCATGATAGGTTGGGCTACTGCAGGGGGTGTGTAAGGTGGAGGTGCAGTAGGGCTATTATCTAATAACTGTAGCAATACCTCATCTTCCTCTAATGCATGTTTGGGTTCTGTTGACTTTGATACATAACTTCCCTCCACCTGGGCTCTAGGGACTCTATCTTTAGACTCCATTCTTTTCTGGGTTTGGGAATGGTGGTATAGTGCGGCTTTCTGCATGATGGTTTTCCTTTTTGTTCCTTTTCTATCAGTTTATCTGTCTTAATTTTTCTTTTGGTGGCCTCCGTTTCCCATTTTCTGTATACCTCAAACATATGTTGTCTAGCCTTTTTATGAAACAAACATTCCTGTAGGTAGGTTAGTTTCTTTAAATCAAAAGACCCATCCTCCAGCCACTGAAGGTCATGACAATGTCTAGTATATCTGCGCCATATACTGTTATACAAATAATTCTTTAAACCATAATCCTTTAACATGTCCCACCCTGGTGTTCCCTCTTTTGGGGTCAGTTGTTTTTTTATCTAAACTTGGAACATGATTTCGGCGAAAACACTGACATAGCCCTTGCCAACATTTTTTATTTCCCATATCTAACCTTTTAAATTTCAAAATGTAACCTGCAACAAAGAAACACTTTTCAAATGTTTACCAACTTACAAATTGCTCCAGGCCTGGGCAAACTATTCAAGATTAACAAAACACGTGTAATACAAATTGTCAAATGTACCTTGTACAAATGCAAATTTACCAAGAATTCTCTCAAATGCAAGTTAAAGCAGACAAATAGCCAACGAGGAACAGTCTTACCTGACTATCTGCTTTTTCCTGGATTTCTCTCCGGCCGCCCGTGTCAGACTAATCAGTCAAGATAAAAACTGATGTTCAGGGACTTCGCTGGGACATCGTGAAAAAGCGGCGAGAGGCCTGCCCGGTGGATAAGATACAGCTGCTTTTTGAAACTAAGGGGGTCATTCCAACCTCGGCGGTAAAAGGCGCTTACCGCCGGTCAGAAGACTGCCAAAACACGGTCGCGGTAAACCGCCACGGTCATTCTGACCCGCAACAGGCAAACCGCCAAAATCCCGACATCCACAAAAGTCCGCCACATCAAAGGGCAGCGAAAAACTGGTGATGACCAAACCTCCACCGTCACGCCAACAGAGAAACACCCATGCCATTCCGACCCACGAATCCACGCGGCGGTCTTTCACCCGCGGTATTCCATTGGCGGTACACACCGCCGCGGTCAAAATACACACACACTTACAAAACACAACCACATTGGACAATTTGAAATACACACACCTGATACACATACACACACCACCCCCACACACCCAATACAATATAAAACACACACCCACATCACCCACAAACCCCTACGACCACAATTACCGAGAGAAGGCCAGAGAGAGACAGCACAGAATAGAGAACACCATCACACAGAGGCACAATACACCATCACCCACACAACATCCACGCACAAAACACCACACTCACCACACTCATCAACACATACTCCACCCCACACCTCATCCACACCACTCCATGGCACCCCCAAGACACCCCAGGTTCTCAGACGCAGAACTCAGGGTCATGGTGGAGGAAATAGTTCGGGTAGAGCCCCAGCTCTTCGGGATACAGGTGCAGCACACCAGCATTGCCAGGAAGATGGAGCTATGGCAAAGAATAGTGGACAGGGTCAACGCTGTGGGACAGCATCCACGAAATCGGGACGACATCAGGAAGCGGTGGAACGACCTACGGGGGAAGGTGCGTGCCATGGTATCCAGACACAACATCGCGGTGCAGAAGACTGGCGGCGGACCCCCACCTCAACCCCCAGAATTTAGCAGCATGGGAGGAGCAAGTCTTGAACATCCTGCATCCTGAGGGCCTCGCAGGAGTAGCTGGAGGAATGGACTCTGGTAAGTGAAATCTTCACTACTTCATCCCCCCCACCCCATCCAGCATGCCAACTCATACCCTCACCCCCCACCCCCATCACACATCCTCCTTGCTAATGTCTCACCATCACAACCCACCCATCCCAACACCAAACCCTGCATGCCACCACAAACCATGGACACCCATCACCTAAGCATGCACACTGCACACTGCACATACCCATCTCCCCCACAAACCACAGTCACTACAGCCCCCACAAGGAAATGCCAGCACTGGGGTACACGGGCACCCACCCATTGCACGATATGGCACACACAGAAGCAATAACCATACTCTTATACCCCTGCAGGACCCGAACGCCACCACACCACCCAGGAGGGTCCAGAAATGTCCATCCCACCCCCAGAAGAGGCCCCCAGTGATGACAGCAGCTCTGTCTCCCTGGACCCAGATGACCAGCCCGGCCCATCGGGGACCTCGGGACAGTCGGTTCCCCTCACACAGCCACAGGCCACAGCAGACCTACCCCCCTCTGGGAACACCAGCGCAGCTCCCACCCAGCGGGCCCATGCCTCTGTCTCCAGGACACGTCAATCAGCGGTGTGTCCACCACTACAGGGCACACAGATTAACCCACCACCCCAACAACAACAGGGACCTGGGGGCAGTGGTAATGGGCACACGGTCCAGGGGACAGAGGCCCAGGGAAACAGGGGAACTGGGAGGGCTACTGTGCGACGGCGGGGGACAGGCCCAGGGAACCCACTCTCCACGAGGCCCTCTCCTCCATCATGGGAGCATACCACCACTCCCAGGAGACGATGGCAACGGTACTGGCCAGGTTCCAGGAGATCCAGGTACTGCAGGAGGAACAGTTTATGGGGTTCAGGGAAGAACTGAGAAACATTACTTCCGCAATGGGCACCATCGTCGTGGCTCTCAACCAGATTGTCACCACATTGCGGGAGACTGTGGCACCACAAAGGGCCCCTGTCACTAGCATGGACCAAGAACAGGCTACCACCTCCGCCGGCGCTAGTGGACGGGAGGCCCCCACACAAGAACAACAGGCCACCTGAACCCCACCCCCTGCAGAAGGAGAACCACCCCGCAAGCGGGGCCTGAGATCTAGGAAGAAGAAAGAGTAGGATGCCAAGACCCCCGCCAGGAAAGGATACCCCCTGATGTCATCCCACTGTCCCACATTGTCACCCTGTCCAACCTTAAACTGCCCCTGCTCCACCTTCCACAGGCATATTGACAATGCACCTGTGAGACTGAAAATCTGGACTCTGCCATGGACATTCCTCCACCATCACCCAACACCGATTTTTCAACCATGTCCCTAAATTCAGCACTTTAATAAAAACACTTACTGCACAAAAATAATCTGGAGTCTGCCTGTATTTTGAACAAATGTATTAGACTTAACCGTTGCAAAATGTCAAGTTACATTCTGATGACAACATACCACTGTCACACAGCTGTAGTCCATGGGCAAACAAAGCAGAGGTCACGCAGTGGGGCCCACATCTCTGAAATTGGAAGGGAAAGTCACAACTCAGTTAACATACACTGGGGGAATAGGACAGACAGTAGAGAGGCAGGAGACTGTAAGTAAATGTAAAATGCCGGTGTTGATTCTTACCTGTGTGTTATTGAAAATACTGCTCTATTACTGTGTCCCTGTTGTCTGTGTCGTCCTCGTCGTCTTCCTCCTCTTCACTCTCCACAGGCTCCACAGCTGCTACTACACCACCATCTGGAGCATCCTCCTGCAGGAAAGGCACCTGGCGTCGCATAGCCAAGTTGTGAAGCATACAGCAGGCCACGATGATATGACACACCTTCTTCGGTGAGTACGTTAGGGATCCACCTGTCATATGCAGGCACCTAAACCTGGCCTTCAGGAGGCCGAAGGTGCGTTTGATCACCCTCCTAGTACGCCCATGGGCCTCATTGTACTGTTCCTGTGCCCTGGTCCTGGGATTCCTCACTGGGGTCAGTAGCTAGGACAGGTTGGGGTAACCAGAGTCACCAATTAGCCACACACGGTGTCTCTGTAGTTGTTCCATCACATAAGGGATGCTGCTATTTCGCATGATGTACGTGTCATGCACTGACCCAGGGAACTTGGCATTTACATGGGAGATGTACTGGTCAGCCAAACAGACCACCTGGACATTCATCGAATGATAACTTTTTTGGTTCCTGTACAGGGGGACCAAAGCCACGTGTGTCCCATCAATGGCACCAATGATGTTGGGAATATGTCCAAGGGCATAGAAATCACCCTTCACTGTAGCCAAATCCCCCACCTCAGGGAAAACAATGTAGCTCCGCATGTATTTCATCAGGGCAGACAACACTCTGGCCAACACCTTTGAAAACATAGGCTGAGACATCCCTGATGAAATGGCCACTGTTGATTGAAATGACCCACTTGCCAAAAAATGGAGTACTGACAGAACCTGCACTAGAGGGGGAATCCCTGTGGGTTGGCGGATGGGTGACATCAGGTCTGGCTCCAGCTGGGCACACAGTTCCTGTATAGTGGCTCGGTCAAGCTTGTATGTCAATATGACATGTCTTTCTTCCATTGTCGACAGGTCCACCAGCGGTCTGTACACAGGAAGATTCCTCCATCTCCTCGCAAGTCCCAGCGGACGGTGCCTAGGAAGGACAACATGGAGCACAGAGTCAAGCAACCCACAGGTACGTTTCCACAGCATGCACAGTACACGATTCTCTATGCAGTGAATGGCTTGTATGAGTGTTGATGCAAGGCCTAGGCATGTGTGACGCAGTAGGAATTAAGCCATGTGGGCCCTTGAAATGGCGGCTGCCTGACCTGTGAAGTGCGACAATGGGATGTGAGGTCAATGCGCTGGCGTGGCACACCGTGACGGTAGGCGGTCGAAGACCGCAGTGCAAAGCTGCATTGGTTAACATTGAACCCTATGACGATGTGCGCCGGCGGTCGCGGTACGCACCGCCGCGGGCGTGACCGCCATTTTCTATCTGCTTAATCACTCAAGACCTGATCATCCACAGGAGAGGACCTATACTGCAAGTGCTGCTGTGACCTCGGTCTGGAAGAGACAATGGCTGCTGCGACTGGGGAAAGGGCCCCTGCCTTCACTTCTGAAGAATTGGAGAAACTCGTGGATGGGGTCCTCCCCCAGTATGCGCTACTCTACGGTCCTCCAGACCAACAGGTAAGTACACTGGGACCATGCTTTATGGCCAATGCCTGGGTTGAGTGGGGTGAATGAACGATGGTGGGGAGGGGAGCGATTGAGGCATGCATCAAACGACAGATGAGAGCATGTGCCACATGGCAAAGGTGGGGATGGGGGGCCACTCACATCGAGCATGCAGAAAATGATATTTTATTTTCTCCCCCTGTACATGTCACATAGGTCAGCGGCCATCATAAAATCGACATTTGGTGTGCCATCGCCAAGGACGTCCGGACCCTGGGGGTCCACAACAGACTGGGCACCCACTGCCGCAAGAGGTGGGAGGACATCCGCCGCGGGAGCAGGAAGACCGCGGAGGCTCTGCTGGGGATGGCCTCCCAACGTAGGAGGGGTGCCACTCGTCAATTGACCCCCCTGATGTCCTGGATCCTGGCGGTGGCCTACCCAGATTTGGATGGGCGCGTGAGGACATCACAGCAGACACAAGGGGGTGAGTACCAGCACATTCTGCTATCTTAGCGCGCAGTGGAGGTGTCTGGGTGGGGGAGGAGGGCTGTGGGTATCCCTAGGCCAGGGCGCTTTCTGTAGGCTAGGCCCCTCCGTAAGGCATGGCCCTGTGCCCCCGCCCCCCACCTCTGTAGGGTGCCAAGTACAGCTATCCATGGCCCTGTGTCACCTATGTGTGCAATTGTCGTCCATAGGCTTGTAGGCCAAGTCCCAATGATTGAGTAGTGTACCCCAAGTGCGCGGCGTAGTGCAGGGGGCTTTTGTGTCTGTCCTCTCCGCCAACTGTGTTGCCAATGCATGCACTCAACATGTCTTTATTTCCCCCCCCCCTTTTTTGCTGCTCTTCCTGTACATGTGTGCATTAGCATCATCAGGCGGAGGAGAAGTGGCATCGGAGCACGAGGGAGCTGCATCTCACATGGCCCCGGAGGGCCATGCAACCGACTCAGAGTTCACCAGTGAGACGGAGGGCGAGGGGAGCTCCACAACGGGGACACGTGGAGACATCAGCGACACAGACACATCCTTGGAAGGGAGCTCCCTTGTGGTGGCGGCAATATCCGTGCCCACCGCAACAACAGGTACAGCCGCCACCCAGCGCACCAGCTCTGCCCTCCAAGCAGCCCCTCAGCGTTCGCCCCGTGCCCGCTCGCACACGAAGGCGGGCATCTCCTTCGCCCCAGGCACCTCAGGCCCTGCCCCAGTTACCCCTGCTGCCCTCAGTGAGGAGGTCATTGACCTCCTCAGGACGCTCATTGTTGGGCAGTCTACCCTTTTGAATGCCATCCAGGGGGTAGAAAGGGAGGTGCACCGGAGCAATGCATACCTGGAGGGCATTCATTCGGGTCAGGCTGCCCATCAGCGATCGTTCAACGCTCTGGTCTCAGCACTGACGGCAGCCATTGTCCCTGTCTCCTGCCTCCCTCCTCCAACTTCCTCAACCCAGTCCCACTCCCCCGTTCCTCTGCCTATCCCAGACACACCTACAGACCAGCCTGCACACACCTCAACACCCAAGGGCAGCTCATCCAGACATAAGCACCACACATCACACAAGCATTCACAGAAGCAACAGCCACATGCAGACATGCCAACAACCACTGCCTCCTCTGTGTCCCCCCTCCTCCTCGTCTCCCTCCTCCCTCCCTGTCACGTCTCCACTCACACTTGCATGCACAACATCATCAGCCACTACGTCCATCACCAGCACACCCACCAGAACACTCCGCACACGTGCAGTCACCACCCCCACTGCCATTTACACGTCCCCTGTGTCCTCTCCCACTGTGTCTGTCACCCCCTCTTCCAAACCACACAAACGCAGGCAGCCACCCACCCAACAGCCATCCACCTAACGACAGCCTCCGTCACAAGCACCTGCACCCAAAGACACCACACTTGACTCTCCTACAACCACATCCTCTTCCTCCACTCCCATACCCACTGCACCTACCCTTCCCACTGCTCCTAAAAAGTTTTTCCTGTCCAAAATTAACCTCTTTCCATCACCTGACCCACCCCCTCCATCTCGTAAGAGTCCAATCAGCACCTCAGCCACCACAACCCCTGGACCTACAAGGACCATAGTCCAAGGATATTGGAGTCCACCACCTTCAAGGGCAGCTACATCTGCCAGCAGTAAAGGGACAGCCAGCCCACCCCGTGGGAAGAAATCAAAGAAAGGCAAGGCCCGGCGCGAGAGGCCAGAGACGGCAGCCTCCAAAGGCACTACCCTGGCACCATCAGGAAGTTGGGTGCCACCTGACACATCGACAAAGGGAGGCAAGGGCCACAGAGAATCACGGAAGGAAGGCAAGGGCAGCGTGGCCGACAAGTCCGGCAGCAGGCGAGCTGCCCAGGAGGGCCCCACCAGCCCCATTCCGGGTGTGAAGGAGGACACCCACTGGTCCAGGACTCCAGCACAGGAGGGCCCGCAAGCGAGAAGTCGGATGGCGAGTGAACTCCAAATATTGGCCGGATCTGGTGCCCTGGTGACACATGTCAAGAACCGCTGAACAGGGCCCATCAAGACAAGCACCGCTGAACAGGGCCCATCAAGACAAGCACCGCTGAACAGGGCCCTTCAAGACAAGCACCGCTGAACAGGGCCCTTCAAGACAAGCACCGCTGAACAGGGCCCTTCAAGACAAGCACCGCTGAACAGGGCCCTTCAAGACAAGCACCGCTGAACAGGGCCCTTCAAGACAAGAACCGCTGAACAGGGCCCTTCAAGACAAGAATCGCTGAACAGGGCCCTTCAAGACAAGAACCGCTGAACAGGGCCCTTCAAGACAAGAACCGCTGAACAGGGCCCTTCAAGACAAGAACCGCTGAACAGGGCCCTTCAAGACAAGAACCGCTGAACAGGGCCCTTCAAGACAAGAACCGCTGAACAGGGCCCTTCAAGACAAGAACCGCTGAACAGGGCCCTTCAAGACAAGAACCGCTGAACAGGGCCCTTCAAGACAAGAACCGCTGAACAGGGCCCTTCAAGACAAGAACCGCTGAACAGGGCCCTTCAAGACAAGCACCGCTGAACACGGCCCTTCAAGACAAGCACCGCTGAACACGGCCCGCCGTCTCAAGCACCGCTAAACAGGGCCCTTCAAGACAAGAACCGCTCAACAGGGCCCTTCAAGACAAGAACCGCTCAACAGGGCCCTTCAAGACAAGAACCGCTCAACAGGGCCCTTCAAGACAAGAACCGCTCAACAGGGCCCTTCAAGACAAGAACCGCTCAACAGGGCCCTTCAAGACAAGAACCGCTCAACAGGGCCCTTCAAGACAAGAACCGCTCAACAGGGCCCTTCAAGACAAGAACCGCTCAACAGGGCCCTTCAAGACAAGAACCGCTCAACAGGGCCCTTCATCTCAAGCACCGCTCAACAGGGCCCTTCATCTCAAGCACCGCTCCGCTGGGCCCTTCATCTCAAGCACCGCTCCGCTGGGCCCTTCATCTCAAGCACCGCTCCGCTGGGCCCCGCCGTCTCTGCACGCTCCGCTGGGCCCTTCATCTTAAGCACAGCTCCGCTGGGCCCTTCATCTCAAGCACCGCTCCGCTGGGCCCTTCATCTCAAGCACCGCTCTGCTGGGCCCCGCCGTCTCAAGCACCGCTCCGCTGGGCCCTTCATCTCAAGCACCGCTCCGCTGGGCCCTTCATCTCAAGCACCGCTCCGCTGGGCCCCGCCGTCTCTGCACGCTCCGCTGGGCCCTTCATCTTAAGCACAGCTCCGCTGGGCCCTTCATCTTAAGCACCGCTCCGCTGGGCCCTTCATTTCAAGCACCGCTCTGCTGGGCCCCGCCGTCTCAAGCACCGCTCCGCTGGGCCCTTCATCTCAAGCACCGCTCCGCTGGGCCCTTCATCTCAAGCACCGCTCCGCTGGGCCCCGCCGTCTCTGCACGCTCCGCTGGGCCCTTCATCTTAAGCACAGCTCCGCTGGGCCCTTCATCTTAAGCACCGCTCCGCTGGGCCCTTCATCTCAAGCACCGCTCTGCTGGGCCCCGCCGTCTCAAGCACCGCTCCGCTGGGCCCCGCCGTCTCTGCACCGCTCCGCTGGGCCCTTCATCTCAAGCACCGCTCCGCTGGGCCCCGCCGTCTCTGCACCGCTCCGCTGGGCCCCGCCGTCTCTGCACCGCTCCGCTGGGCCCCGCCTTCTCGGCACCGCTCCGCTGGGCCCCGCCGTCTCGGCACCGCTCCGCTGGGCCCCGCCGTCTCTGCACCGCTCCGCTGGGCCCCGCCGTCTCTGCACCGCTCCGCTGGGCCCCGCCGTCTCTGCACCGCTCCGTTGGGCCCCGCCGTCTCTGCACCGCTCCGCTGGGCCCCGCCGTCTCTGCACCGCTCCGCTGGGCCCCGCCGTCTCTGCACCGCTCCGCTGGGCCCCTCATCTCAAGCACCGCTCCGCTGGGCCCTTCATCTCAAGCACCGCTCCGCTGGGCCCTTCATCTTAAGCACCGCTCCGCTGGGCCCTTCATCTTAAGCACCGCTCCGCTGGGCCCTTCATCTCAAGCACCGCTCTGCTGGGCCCCGCCGTCTCAAGCACCGCTCCGCTGGGCCCCGCCGTCTCTGCACGCTCCGCTGGGCCCTTCATCTTAAGCACAGCTCCGCTGGGCCCTTCATCTTAAGCACCGCTCCGCTGGGCCCTTCATCTCAAGCACCGCTCTGCTGGGCCCCGCCGTCTCAAGCACCGCTCCGCTGGGCCCCGCCGTCTCTGCACCGCTCCGCTGGGCCCTTCATCTCAAGCACCGCTCCGCTGGGCCCCGCCGTCTCGGCACCGCTCCGCTGGGCCCCGCCGTCTCGGCACCGCTCCGCTGGGCCCCGCCGTCTCGGCACCGCTCCGCTGGGCCCCGCCGTCTCGGCACCGCTCCGCTGGGCCCCGCCGTCTCGGCACCGCTCCGCTGGGCCCCGCCGTCTCGGCACCGCTCCGCTGGGCCCCGCCGTCTCGGCACCGCTCCGCTGGGCCCCGCCGTCTCTGAACCGCTCCGCTGGGCCCCTCATCTCAAGCACCGCTCCGCTGGGCCCCTCATCTCAAGCACCGCTCCGCTGGGCCCCTCATCTCAAGCACCGCTCCGCTGGGCCCTTCATCTCAAGCACCGCTCCGCTGGGCCCCGCCGTCTCTGCACCGCTCCGCTGGGCCCTTCAAGTCGAGCACCGCTGGCCCATTGGCAGAAGGGGCAGGCCCAGATCTGTGTCGGGCAGGGCTGCACTATGCACTCTGGGCACCATGCCTCCTCCAGTACCAGTGGAATCTGTAATCCACTTGAGAGACTGTGGCTTTGCACTCCCCAGGATGGCACAGTGGGCAAGCCACCCACTGTAGAAACTTGAGAGACTGTGGCTTTGCACTCCTCCGGATGGCACAGTGGGCAACCCACCCACTGTAGAGACTTGAGAGACTGTGGCTTTGCACTCCCCAGGATGGCACAGTGGGCAACCCACCCACTGTAGAGACTTGAGAGACTGTGGCTTTGCACTCCCCAGGATGGCACAGTGGGCAAGCCACCCACTATAAAGACTTGAGAGACTGTGGCTTTGCACTCCCCAGGATGGGACAGTGGCGATGGAGGCCCCTCGTGGATCTGGCGTCGTGGACTCATGTGGCTGAGGTGCCCCCCCTTCCCTTCCCCCTGAGGTGCCTGTAGTTTTGCTATCTGATGCCCCTGCAGTGTTCTCTCCAATGGATTCGGGTCTCCTGTGTGGGCTTTGCCCATGTGTTCAGGCCCATTGGTCCACGTACAATGACTGAAACCCAATTTGGACAGGACAATTTACATATGTGTATATAGTTAGAGATGTTCGTAAAAATATTTTAACTTAGCCGTACAATATATTTCAATTTCATGATCAACTTATTTTGTCTTTGCATTCTTCCGGAGGGTGTGGGGGGTGTCACTCTGACTTGTTGCTCTGCATTGGTGTGTAGGGATTTGGGGTGGGGGGTTGGGGGGGTGTGTCGCGTATGTGTGTGCCCGTTACCTTTTCTCCTCCCCCCTCCCCTGTGTCGTAGGTGCAGTACTCACCGTTGTCTTCTGCGCCGGCGTTCGTGCTCCTGGTAGAGGAGCAGGTAGACAATAGCTGGTAGGATGTGTAGTTCTGGTTCCATGCTGTCCAGATTCCTCGTGGAGTGTGTAGAGGTGAGCGTTTTCCCGTTCGTAGTCTGTTTCCGCTGTGTTTTTATCGGCGGGGCTCCCGCCCCGGAAAAGGTGGCGGATTGGTGAGTTGTGATAGGGTGGGCGGTACATTGTCTCCCGCCTGTCTGTTGGCGGTGACCGCCGCGCTGTTTGTTTGTTCCGCCATGGCGGTCGGAGTGTTAAAGTGGCGGTCTCTGTTGGCGGTTCCCGCCAGGGTCAGAATTCCATTTTTTTTTACCTCCTGCCTGTTGGCCACCGCTTTAACATCGACCGCCAGGGTTGGAATGACCCCCTAAGTCTTTGTGCAGGGGCCCCTGGAATCTACACCTCCGGAACGGCGTCCCCCCACTGGCAGCACGTCTCGTGACAGCGCTACTGAAGACATCCCCTGGAAGGTTCCTGTTCGGGCGCCAAATTGTCAAATGCACATATTTGTAGATACTTACAAATGCATTTACAATGGAGTTTTGACACGGAGAGCTGGAGTGAAAAATCAATGACCAAAGGTCTGTTCATTTTTGCTGCAGCAAAAGAGGACAGGTTTACCACTGGCATCCCTGGCCCGAAGTAAAGTATGCTCGCATGAAGCATTTAACAGTGATATTTATACTCATACATCAAAGGATACATAAAGTATGTAAATAATGATATACGTCATACAGATATTTTAAGGAGGTAATCAGTTTCCACACACCGGTTACATTCCCAGCTTTGTCCTCGACTCCCTTCTGCAGCTGCCTGACTCCCCACATTCTTGAGTCCCTTCAAAGGATTGCGTGGTTCAAAGGTATAGATATCAGCCTTTCCCTCCCCAAAATACAACAGCCGAGGTTGGTTAGTTATTTTGACCACATGATTATAATGAGTAACGTGCCCCAGTTAGGGAAAGAAACCAGCTGCAAGCCTGTGGTGTGGAGCCAGGCTTATTTTACTTAAACAAATATACATAAGATAACATATGTGATAGACAGTGCGTTCAGAGAGGTAAGAGCTCAAACTTACACGTGTTAAAGGAAAAGGATCAATTCAAAATGGATTCTTACAGTAGGAGTAGGGACCTTAGGCTTTGGTGGGGTTGGTTCCTCTGCATGGGGAGTGGCATGGGCACTAATAGAGGCGCCATGGGAGGACTGGGAGGTGGAAGGTTTGCAGGGAGACATGGCGCTTAGGGGAATCACAGAGTGGAACAGGAGCAGGGAACAGGTCAAGACTAACAAGTAAAACGTTTTTAGGTACACAGGGGCGGTCATGGGTAAAAGGTTTAGGAGTGGAGGTAGAGAGAGTGGTTGTAGGAAGTGCCGGTGTGCTAGACGTGGATGCACAGGTAGCTGTGGATGGACGGAAGATGAAGGGACAGGGGCTGCCATCAAAGAGGAGGCCAGAGCCTGAAACGATCTTGGCAGGTCAGCCAAGGCACAGTGAATGCCTTCCAGATAGGCATTACTTTGTTGCATCTGGGATGCCAGTCCCTGGATGACATTCACAATGGTTGACTGCCCCACAGAGATGGACCTCAGGCGGTCAATAGCCTCCTCATTGAGGGTAGCATGGCTGACTGGGGTAGAGGCAGAGGTGCCTGCGGCGAAGGAGATGCACACCCTCTTGTGTGAGTGGGCATGGGCAGCTGGGTGGGGAGCTACAGGGAGGGCAGTGCTGGTAAGGGGGGTGGACAAGGATGGTGCTGGGATGGACCCAGATGGGTCTGCCGGCGCCAGCAATGTTCCATTGGAGGAGGAATCCGAAGATTATGTTGCTGCACTGGTTTCCCCAGTTATGCTCCCTTCGACCGCTGTCCCACTGGTCCCTTCGGCATCTGTGGATTCTGCCTCCTGGGTCCTGTAGGCTGCAGCTTCCCCACTCACTGGTCCCTTTTCTCCTTCGCCTGCTGATGCTGATGCACACAAGGAGAGAAGAGGACAGGGAGAGAGGGTGGGGGACAGGGAGAGAGGGTGGGAAAAAAAGAAAGGGAGGAAAGGGTCAATACCTACCCATATAGTACACATACCAACAAGTAATCTACTCCTCCTCTGGCGTGGCAAGGAATGGGTATGAAACATTTTCCCCAAATATTGGTCATGAAGACATAACCCAATATGCAAGCTGTTACCTCATAAATCCAACAAAATGACTAGTTTTGACATGCTGCAGTCTGTCATCAGTCGTTCTACAATGGTAAAAACTTCCAACTACCCACATATACTTATTAATCTGACACATTGTTTTTCAAATGTCCTGGATAGGTACATTGCACATAAAATATAGGACAGGTTGGTAAAGAACTCGTGATGTACAGAAGTCCATTGAGAATGTAATGATTTCACAGTAGAAGTTCCCTACTCACAGGACTTCTTACCCAATAACAGCCCTAACTAGATGACATTGGCTATCTAAAGCGGACTCGGGGATAGGGTAATAAGGTTTGGAAATCACTCAAAAGAGGAGTGTCTAAGCGTAACTGGACAAGGAGGTGTAGCACCAACATATTACTGCTTGCATGGTGTTTAAAAGCTAACTCACAGCACTTCTAAACAGTGGAAGTTATCGATAGGACCATAATCTTATCTAATGTACACACGCCTCATTAGTACCTATGTAATCTAACTGACACAATAGAAGCACATACCACTGTTTTTAAACCGCCTGTACTCACCCCCTGTGGCTGCTGTGCTGCCCTCAATAGCCCCTCTATCTTCGGATAGGCCACCGCCAATATGTGGGCCATTAGGGGGGGTCAGGGTCTGACAGGCACCCCTCCCTCGTTGGGAGGACGTCCTCATCTGGGTCTCTGCGGTCTTCCGGGCCCAGCATCTCAGGTTCTCCTACCACTTTCTGCAGTGGGTGCTCCACCGGCTATGGAACCCCAGGGTCCGCACTTGCTTGGGGATGGCTCTCCATAACCCGTTTTTCTGATGGGCGCTGACCTGCATGGGAGTCACAGACAAAAGGAGATATTCATGTAGAGTTACAGTACACCTACAGCAGTGGCCTACACACAGCATGCACAGCACATGCTCATACAGAGTCCACAATATGTCATTATCATTCATACAACACAACCTTAATAGGCAATCATGCCATGTCTATATTCACACACTTTCAACGTTAAACACCACCCTAGTTGATAAATATACCACATTGTACTGACCTGTTTATCTGGAGCCCCATACAACTGTTCATACAGGGGTAGAACCCCTTCCACCAGTTTCTCCACTTCCTCTGGGGTGAAGGCTGGGGCCCTATCTCCTGCAGGATGTACCATTGTGGCTTCCAGATACAGAACACAGCAGCTCACGCAGTGGAGGTCTTGCTTGCTTGAGTCATGACTACCACTGCCGATGCTGATCATCACTGGCCTCAGTTTCCCATAGACATCAGTGGTAACCATGAGGAGTTGAATAGTGGATCCGATCGCCTACCGCCATGACGACTAACACCAGAAGAATGACGTCACTTCCATCTGTCCTCTGAATACAGGAAAGGCAGCTGCCATTTTACATATTTTTAAGATGTCTGTCATCCTAGTGCATCATAGCATGAAGTCAATAACCATTTGCTTGATGTACAATGTCAACTCATGTGAACTCACTAGTGAAGTGAATGTCACCTACCAAAATGTCTGATGTATAATCTTTTCAATGTGTGGACGTTTTATAACTGTATCTGACTTAGGGACAAGTTTATTGTTTCTATCTTCCATCTCTGTACAGACCCCTTGTGACAAGTATAGCAATTTAATTGACAGCCAGGATGTCGCAGTTGTGTAGTTCGTGAATAACTGTTTCCTTGTGTCAGGTTTCAAATACTTTACATGGCTTGTCCTGTTTTCCACTTCTATGGTGTACTTTAGTGACAACAGTGTAACAGATGTCCTGAAATGTGTTCTGCCCTATGCCTAGATACTGTCCAGTGGTGAGATTGGGAAATGCACCGGTCTACTGGCCCCTGGTCGACCTTGCTACCATGGAAGAAAGACACCTTATACAGACATATTGTCTGAACAATCAGAGCACCAGGGAACTGTGTACCTAGTTGAAGCCGCATCTCCTGCCAACCATACATAATCCAAATACCATCCTACCAACAGTACATGTGTTATCTGTCCTGCATTGCCTCGCCTCAGGATCTTTTCAGGTGACAGTGGGACTGGCTGCAGGAATGTCACAGCCGATGTTCGGTTTTGTGTTACAGGATATACTGGATGTTTTACTCAAGCCCCTGAACATCTAGATCAGGTTCCCAAAACGTGCTGATCTGCACACTGTGACGTCTACCTTTTATGACACTGCACATGTTCTGCATGTAATAGGGGGCCATTGATGACACCCACATTGCTTTAGTTTCTCCCAGGGCCAATGAGCAAGTCAATAGGAAGAATCACTATTCGATTAATGTGCAGGTGGCGTGTCTTGCCGACCAATACATATCCCATGTGACAGCAAAGTTTCCTGGATCTGTACATGATTCTTCCATCTTGAGGAGCAGCAGCAATGTCCCACAGATGATGTCACGACTACAGAGAGAGAGGGCCAGGCTCCTTGGTAAGTGTACTACTGTCTATGTCGCACGTCTCTGCTACTTCACTTCACAGTCAGCTCTGTGCCTCTCATAGTTTACTAATGATTTGAACCTTTGTGCACACAGGTGACTCCAGCTGTCCCAAACTGCTCTGGCTCCTGACACCAGTGAGGCACCCTACAACAGATGGGGAGGACAGTTACAATGAGGCTCACGGGCGAATGAGGCGTGTAATTGAGAGGACATCTAGGCTACTGACAGCAAGATTCAGATGCCTACATGTGTCCGATGGTGCCCTACAGTACAGACCACAGAAAGTCTGTCAAATCATTGTAGCATGTTGAATGCTACACAATCTTGCCCTGGGAAGACACATTCCACTGTTGGATGAGGAGGTGGTGGCAGCTGGACCAGTGGCTCAGGCTGACGACTCTGGAACTGACGAGGAGGCATATGAGGAGGATGCAGCTGACTCTAGGACTGAGTTGATTCGGCAATTCTTCTAATTAGTGCCTGGTATGTGTGGTCTAAATTTAATGGGACCTCTAACCTAGTATGCCTAGTGACATTGTCCCTTCTGTGTTTTGCATCAGGGAATATTAATGTTAAGCATTTTGATGGGATGCTGACTTACCATTAGGGGACGTATAACTGCTATACTGCCAAAGCCATGTGGTACTTGATGTTGGCATGGCATGATTTCAGCATAGGGTTTCCCAAGTTGCATGCTTTCAAGACTGCAGTTTGGATGTGTATGGTCTAACTTAATCCTATCACATGACAGTCCAGCTACCCATCCGCACTGTTCCCAAAGTTGATATCTGGTACTTACCTGTTTTAGACATTGCACAATAGTTTTTCTGTTGGTGATGTTAGCTATGAGGAATGGTTCTTTTACTCTCCGTGTGTGTGAATTATAGACATACTTTGTAGAAATGTGGTTCCCTTCCCACTGTAACACTATTCCTGTGGATTGCATTATGTCCTGTATGTGTATTGGATGGGCAACATGGGAGACATCATTGAGGCTTTACCCTATCTTGTTCTATCTTCAGGTCAGATATCTGGTTATACTTTGCTTTCTGATGTGACCGTTGGCACCCTTGGCATAGGATTACAGTACAGGTAGTATGTCATGACCAACCTGCTGGACATGCCTGCCACATCTGTCCACCTGTCAGACTTATTGTCACCTATATGTGCATTTCAATTTATATCTTTCACATTAAATGGTACTGGTGACAATGATGACACCTAAGCCATACCTGAAATGTGTTTATTGTGATTCAAAGTGCATTTGCTGAGAAGCGGGGTCATGGGATTTGAAAGCATCAGAGTAGGTGACCCAGCTGTTGGTTTCACAGGTCCAGTCTCCAAGGGCCTTGGGGAAATGGAGTTTTGGCAGTTGACAGTCAACTGGGTGTCTCAGTCGCACATGAGGGAGAATGTTCAGGAGAGAGATCACTTCCTGGTGGTGTTTTTGGTCTTGGCCTCAGGTCCTGCAGGACGCCTGGATGGATGACCTTGTTTGCGTGGGTGATCCTCAGCTGCAGAGACAGGGGTGCTCAAAGCCTGTGGATCCTTTGGCTGGTCCTCCATTGCAGTAGCTGTGGCAGATGTAGATGGCACAGGTGTTGATTGGCTACTGATAGAGGATTGCTGGTGGGTGGAGGACATACACAGGATGCTGGTAAGTTCAGTGAGCATCCCACAAATTGAGGCCATGGTGGCACTGTGTGCCTGCCACTGCTGCATGGCCTCCTGGTGGCATTCCCTCTCCAGCCTCTGGTTCTCCTGCAAGGTTGTCAGTATTTGACCCATCCTGTCCTGGGATTGCCGGTATGCTCCCAGGACACAGGAGATGGCCTTCTGGCCAGTCGTGCCCGGTTGGTACCTTATCTCTGACCCACAGTTGCCCTCCCACTGCCCCTTGCCCCCTGTGCCTGTGACCGTGGAAAAGTGTGCCCACTGACACCAGGACCTTACTCGTCCTGGTAGTTAGGGCCTGACCCAGGTCCCTGTACTGTGGGGCACACCTTAGATTGATCTGTCCTTGGTACACAGGTTTGGGTAGGAGGGGTTTCCTGTGCTGTAGTAGCCACAGAGGTGGGGGACTCAGATGTGGGCAGGGTGACGCTGGTGGTGGTGGACTGACTAGTCATCCCGGAATGGGCCAGGTGAGGCGTCCCCTTACAGACATCCAGAGTTGTAGTCCTCAATTGGGCCTACTTCCAGGGGCTGACTGTCTATCTCTGGCATCCTCTGCTGGGTGACAGTAGTAGCGATATCTGTGGATGGAGAGGAAGTGTGTTACATTGTTGAAATGTACTTGTTGTTCACATGGTTGTTTGCAATCATAACCTTTACATGCTTTTACAGTGATGACAATGACAATATTTAAGAGCTGATGGATAGTGCTGTTGTGTGCTTGTAGTATAGTAGGCTGTGGTTATCAATGCTTTCATTGCTATGTACTAGTGAGCAGTCCAAGTATCCAGTAGGTGAAGGGGGTGACATGGTTATAGGTGCAGATGTCCTAATGGGGAGTGGAATAAACAGTTATACAAGGGTGGGGAGTGTTGCCTTCTGGTAGATGTAGTACTTGCTACAGTACTTGCTACAGTGGGCCTTGGTGGGCCTGTGCAGGAGAAGTGGTAGTGGGGAGGTGTGGCATGCAATGAAGGGTATTGGGTTCAGGGTAGAAGGGTGCGCGTAAGGGTGCTGTGAGAGGGTGTAAGGGTGGTGGGGGGTACATGCTGTGCAGGAGTACATGGTGCCTGGGGAGTGTAGTTGACTTACCAGACTCCAGTCTTCCTGATATTCTAGTCGGGCCCCCTGGGTGCAGGATGGCCAAGACCTTCCCCTCCCACGATGTTAACTCTGGGAGAGGAGGTGAGGCTCCACCGCCAGTCTTGTTGGTGGCGATCTAGTGTCATGCCGCCATGTACCGGGCCTTCCTCTGTATGTCATTTCTCCTCTTCCTGAGGTTGATTCTCTGTCATAACTCTGTTTTCATGGCTGTGGATGTATGCTGGACCTGTGCTCCAAACAGTTGTGGTTCCACTCTGACCATTTTGTCTACCATGATCCTCAACTCCTCGTCTGTGAATTGTGGGTGTTTCTGTCATGACATGATGGATGTATTATTGGTGGTGGGGTGTGTCGTGCAGGGGTGCGGGTGTGCTGTCTGGTGGGGTTGTGTGATTCGGTGTGCCTGTGGTATGTGTTTGTTGTGTGCAGTGGCGACGTATTTGTTGAGTGCAGTTAGGTAGTGTACGCAGTGTGTTAGGTGCGGTGGTGCCTATGGTAGACAGGTGCAGTGTCTTCTGTTTGTGCGTTCTTCCGTTTCTCTGTGAAAAATGCAGGATGCAAGGGATTGTGGGTATGTGTGGCGGTATGTTTTATAGTGCAGTGAACAGGTGTGTGTATGTGTGTCAGATGTGGGCTGTTCTTAATGTCCAATGTGGTGTTGTGTTCTGGTGGAGTTGAGATTTTTGACCGCTGTGGTTTGGACCACCAGTGGATTACCGTCATCCAAAGACCGTTGTGCTGATTTGTGGGTTGTTATTTGAAGGGCGGGATGTTGCCGGTGTGACAGTGCTGGTGGTGGAACTGCCTCTCTTCTGCCCTTGGTGAGGCCATCGGTGTCAGATTGTTGGCTGATTTTGGCCGGTCTGCAGTTTGTGACTCGTAATACCAACACTGGGGGTCTTTTGGACCTCGCACAGACCGCCAAAGTCGTAATGAGCACCTCAGTCTGCATATACCATCAGTGTGTTGCATATCTTGTCTTGCTCACAGTACAACATCCACCCCCTAACCAGAACTGGGAAAGGTGTTGTTGGCAACCTCGAACATGACATTCTAATCCACAAAGAATCTGTGGAAACAGATCTGACCCTTTTGTTAGTTACTCTTGCACGCCCAAGGTAGACAAAAGAAAAATACAAAAAGCTTTTTCAAAAAATTTATGGAAATGATAGTATTCTTGTGCACAAAGCATGTACTGCAATTAAGATGAGACATACTAAGATAATCAGCATTGGTAAAATTATGAATAAGATAAACAGTTCAACCATGGCAATTATTGTGAGTGCTAATGTTTGTGTACTCCTATCTGCATCTAATATTATACTAAAGAGAACATAGCAGGAGTAATCTCTGCCAGATGAGTTGGGATAGTCTAAACCCCATACCGTGATGTTAGGTGTCTGAAAGCCATTTTAGGTCATCTTCCTTAGCGGGATGGAGTCGGAGTCAGCGAGGCTGCATCTCAGTCAAAGCTTTCGGAGGTTCCCTGATAGTCCCAGCATAGAAGTGCTCCTGACACTGAATAATAGCAGAAAGCTCTTTATTTAATTACATAGTGCTCTTATTACACTGCGATAGAGACACAGAGCAACTTATTTGTTGCGCCTCACTGAAATGAGGTCTCCAAACGAGCACACTAAGAAAGCAACAAGTGACTGTATTCTCAAATGTGTAACCCTGGAACTAGCTTTTTAGACTACAGGGCATCAGTGCCTATCAGAGATGCACATACAGCACATTCACGCTCTAAACTGTGGCAAACTTACTACCGAAGGGAGAAAGGAGAGGTCAACTTTAAGGATCTGAATCTAAAATGGCAACTGCCTGCAAACCACTCAACACTCGGGCTCATGCCAAGTGATTTGTTTTCCTGCACCTACAGCCTGTCTTTCCTTAAGTGTGATATTTTAATGTTAGATGTGGTTCCTTGCACCACTTCATGTATTGGTTTGTGGCAGGCTTTGAGCTGTTGATGCTTATGAGTGGTGGTGCACTCCTTTTGTACTGCTTCAGCTGTCTCTTCTTGCATTCTTTGTGTATTGTCTGGGTCTTGTTGGTCGATATTTTCACTATGACCGTTTTCATTTGCTCCATTCAACTGTTTAAAAAGCTATGAGTCCTGACTAACAGAAGCATGGCATCTAACATCCAGCTTCATATCTGGCTCTCTCCTTAACACTTAAGATGTGCACCCTTGAATTATCTGTGCTCGGACCTCCTTTGCTGGGTTGTCGTCAGTGCATGTACTGGCTAGTTCGGGAAACTGAATTGAAAAGGTCATTTGAATCACTTTGGTTTATTGACATTAGAATCTTCCATAGTTTAGGTTTAATTAAGATTTAAAGTAGGTTTTGAGGGCTGAAATGACTGCATCATAATCATGTTCACCCCCGTTGTTGAGTAGCAGTACCACTAGTCTCATAGGTGACACAGAGACAATCACGTACAATGGGCATAAGACTGAATCCTTTGATGTGTATTCCTGGACTAAGGAAACTCTATATTCACCAAGGAGGAACTACATGATGTGCAGTTAACTGAGATTAAGCCTCTTCTCACAGATAAGGTATAGGCCATTGAAAAGAATTGGCCAAGTGACTGAATACTCCTCCCCTTTCCTTCTGCTGTTTTCAATCAGTTCTTTCACAGGATTTTTCCACCACAGGGGGAACCGAGAGATCCCCCTCACAGCCCTGCCCGGAATTGAAACCACATTCCTCGAGATTTGGGGATTGTTTTCCTTCTCAAAATTCCTTTTCTTTTTAGGAGGGAAAATCAAACTAGGGGAGAGGTTGTCTTGAGATGCTGAAGGCTCTGTTTGGCGCACTTGACCCTCAGATTACTAACTAAAGGAGCCCTCATTGCACCTCGGTCTTCAAGGTTATTAAGAAAAATGTCAACTTACTTTATTGAGTACCGATCGGCAGCACCAGAGTTGGAGGGACTCCCTGTCCCTGCAGGCCCCAGGTGGAGGTGGAGCCAGCATCGGAGTGCTCATAGCGCGTCGGGGATCCCGCTGTGCGGGTTGACCGGCAGCACCAATGTTGGAGGGTCTCCCTGTCCCAGTAGGCCCCAGGTGGGGGCGGAGCCAGCATCGGAGCGCTCATAGAGCGTTGGGGATCCCGCTGCGCGGGCCAAGGGTGGTCCCATCCGTGTCCGTCAGTTACCGGAAGAGGCCGGGCTGCACCACATTTTATTCGCTTTTGGTTATAGCTATTGGTTTACTTGACATTAACTAAAGAAAGGGGAAGCGCAAAGCACAAGGGAGCCCTGTGACAGCAGCCACATCATCCAAAATCCTTAAATCTTATAAAACTTCAAAGAGATTTTCCAATTGTGCCACAAGTGAAATTGATACCTTAATTGAAGAGGTTGAATCTATGTTAAAAGGGAAAGAGAGTTGAGCTACAAAAAGGACAACTAGCATCTCTCATCTTTTTTCAGGCCTAGAACACCCAAAAGGGACAATCCTGCTAGTTACACGGATCCTGCTCTAAACCTAAAATCAGCAGGGTCTGATGATGCAGTTGATCTAGAAGCCGAAAGACAAAGTTCTACGCAAACGGCAGATGTGGGTGTCACTAACAGAACCACTATAGTGCATGACATACCTTGTTCTAATAGTTTTTCCTTATTAGGAGACTTTGACCATAATCAAGAGAAAGTTTGCTCAGATCCTAATTTGATGCATCCAGCAGACAGGCTAGAGGTGGAAATTTTCATATAGAAGTGGTCAACTTAATTGTGAATCTAAAACAAGATGTGAAGGACCTAAAATTAATGTTGACAGAGGCTTTCACCCTACTTCGTGCGGAGGTAAAGAAGAGGGCTGGGGAGACTCTCCCTGAAAAAAGTCTTACACTCACCCTGCCTACTGCTAAAGAGTGGAGGACGGAACCCGGCGTGGGGCCCGATAAGCTACTGACCAGAATAGGACCATCATTGGAAAGCATAAATTCCCCAAGAGTAGCTAGCCATGGCACCCATTTTTTTGCAGTCTAGCTCCTGTATGGAGAGTCATGGAATGTCCCCCCTAGGCAATCCACAGAAATAAACTATAAAAGTGACCACTCAATCTATATGTGCAAGGTCCCGAAATGACCTACAAATACTCAGGAAAACAGTGTCGCTAAGAAATAAGGCTATCCATTGGATAAGGCACGTCGGGAAATGTGGCTCTATCATTCACTCAGATATTATTTTTGCCAAGCGCCACATAGGCAAGGCAGGCCACTGGGATACCGTCGAGCTAGTCTTAGCCACCCCTGACTTGCTCAAAGGCCTGATATCCCTGGAGGCCCGTAACCCACTACGCAATGGATCGAATATTGTCCTTCAAACAAACCGTCCCGATTGGGGTACCCTAGCCAAGGAATCATCTGCTACCCCCAAGAGTGGGGTCTCCTCTACGGGGTCTGTTGAGCCACCTTCTTCTACTTCATCTGTCCCTTCTGCGGCTACTGTTTGGAGGGAGTGTGAGACCCTAGGCAAGCAGCTGAAATTTCCAAAGAATCGCAAAGCTCTGATCTATCAGACATTAATTGACTAAAAAAATCAGCAGCTCCCTTTAACACTACACTATTGTATGAGGTTGGTAATCCATGTCGGGACTTGAATGGGCGCTCTCAGAAGACTACTACGGGGGTGACACTCAGGACGAGAGTCCAAGGATAGTAGACGATCCAGTAACTTTGCCTTTAGCACCTCGTCATAATGTTGTTAACAATATTCATCTAAGACCTAGGCCTTTTCATCCCTCATTAATCTCCTGGAATATAGTGGGCTTACGGAACAAGATTGGCGATCCTGATTAGGGCTCCCTTATTGATTCCTGTAGTATTTGTCTTTTCTTGGAAACATGGGCTATTACGAATGTGCATAGACAAGGGTATATTTCATTCTGCAAGGAGGCAATCCGTTCATCTGCGGGGAGGGCAGGAGTGGGTCTTATTACGTGGACAAAGATTTCCCAGGCAGGAGAAGTAAAGGAAATTCATGTGAACTCACGTGACATCTTGGCAGTTTCAATCAAACCAAGTTTGGGTCCCCTGTTTTGTGTGTTAATCTCTACAATAGATCAGGCCCCTCTAGTAAAATCTCAGAAACTATCTCCTTGCTAAATATACTTGTGGCTGAATTACGTCCCTTGCATTTTGTCATCATAGCTGGCGACTTCAATGCTTTCCTAGAGCCCAATTCCCTTTTTGCAGAGTTAACTCAGGAAGGGGATGCAACATTGGGAATTCCATCTTTTTCCATGTTGAGGAATCAGCCTAATTATAGCTCAAGGGTGTTGCAGGTTATTGACTTAATGCTGTGTTATGGCCTACGGCCAGGAAATGGGCGCTCCCCCCCCCCCCCCCCCCCCCCAGATATTCCAGCACATCCCACCTTCTCCAGAGAGTCCGATAGTAGCCTGATTGACTACCTGCTTATTGATGATAGGATTTGGCACGAAATTAAGGACCTTAAAGTGGGTAATCAATGTTACAGCAATCTTATTCCCCTTATGCTAGAGCGGGATAGGTGATTTCCTGTTCCTGGGACAAACCAACAAGACCAGGGAGTTAAACCCCCCTTGGAGGTGGCAAGCAATCAGCGTGTATTAAGATGGAGAGCTTTCACAAATATACGTTTGGTAACTCGGCGAGGCAGGTGCAGGAGCCAAGCCCCCTCGCCTATTGGTCCTTGAAGTTTGGGGGCGGGAGCAGCCCCTTTAAGAACAACTGCGCGCCCGCTGCCGCGGGTCGCGTGTTTTGGTAACTCGGCAAGGCAGGGGCAGGAGCCAAGCCCCCTCGCCTATTGGTCCTTGGAGTTTGGGGGCGGGAGCAGCCCCTTTAACAACAACTGCACGCCTGCTGCCACGGGTCGCGCGTTTGGTAACTCGGCGAGGCTGGGGCAGGAGCCAAGCCCCCTCGCCTATTGGCCCTTGGAGTTTGGGGGCGGGAGCAGCCCCTTTAAGAACAACTGCGTGCCCGCTGCCGCTGGTCGCACGTTTGGAAACTCGGCGAGGCAGGGGCAGGAGCCATGCCCCCTCGCCTATTGGTCCTTGGAGTTTGGGGGCGGGAGCAGCCCCTTTAAGAACATCAGCGCACCCGCTGCCGTGGGCCAAGGGCGGGCCCGTCCTGCGTCCGTCAGCGACCGAAAGAGGCCGGGCTGGGCTATATCTCTTAACTTTTGCCCCTGGGTGTGCCTTTGCTTGCCGTCTGCAGCAGGGGCCGTGGAGTTTATAAGTTTTATTCACGGTGAGGGTTTTTTAGCAGCAGCAGGTGGGGCTTGCAAGCACGTCACCATCTTAGGCCTTATTTGAGGCCCCTGGAACTAAGAAGGAAAGATGGGCAGACGGCGTGGGGGGGTGGAAGAAAAGCACAGATCTAATAAAACCCTAGACGTTTGGACTGGTTTTGTTAGAGCAGCAAACATCTTAAAGAACATGCCTCTCAAGGTCTCAGTCCCTTTTTCAGAAGGGATTGCTTCCTCGCCCAATTTAGCAATTAATACTGGTGATCTCAATCCCACCTGTGAACATCTTCCATTAGGCTCCCTGAAGAGGACCCAGACTATTGGTTCAACTGGACTGAGAGTATTGCAACTTCCACCGGAGTCATGCCCATATGTCCTGGTTATCACCAATGTACCTGGACTTAAAACTAAATCCCCGGAATCTTTTATTGAGCTTAAAAAGAAGGTCACACATTGGTTGCATGTTAATGCAGGGCTTGCATTTTCCATGATACCCTCAATACTGATGGTGAGAAGGGTAGGATGGGTGGGCTCCTTAGAAAAGATTGGTATAGGGGATTGTATTGTTATTAACTTGAATTCTCCTGATCTTGTACAGCAGCTCACGTAAAATGTTAATAGACCCTATCCCTTAGTAGGTAAAGTCTCCCTGTGCAGACTACAAGTGTTTTATCCGCCTTCACCGCCATTTGTGAATAGGCAATTACCGCTGTTGCACAGAGTATACTCTGATATCCAGATACGGCCTAGCCCCGAATTAGGTCTTAGACACCCTTCGGCGTCGCTCTCTGAGATAGACTGACTATGTGATGGCCCTTGGGGAGTGGACCTGAGCACCCTTGAGACTGAGCACACTAATCATCCTGCCCTCAGTGTTTCTACTCCAGCAATTCCATTGATTTTGACGGACCTTGATAACCGGGGAATTCCCAAGAATACTATATATTTAGCCAATGAGGAGGGGTTCTCACTCTCGATAACCGCTTCCAGCGACTCGGGGCCTTACCGTCCGGATAACCCACCAGATATGAATATGACCGGCATAGCATCTAGTGAAGCGAATATTATACAGGGTAATAAAGATATAGGCCACTACATGCTAGGGGAATAGTACGACCTCCAGCGGTATCTCCCCTTGTAGGAAATAATCCTGAAAGAAGTTAGGTACACCAAAACAAATGATTTCAATAAGGTTCTTAGTTGGAACATAGCAGGGCTGGAAAGTAAATTGCAAAGCCCGGGATGGGGTTAATTTATTGACGAACATCAAATCTGTCTATTCCAAGAAACATGGGCAATGGGTCCTAAATATAGATTAGGCTTCAAAAGCTATTGGGTTGCAGCACGCAAGTCGCCCTCTTGGAGACCATCGGGAGGGCTACTCATATGGCTAAGTAGTTCTCTCCGGTGCAAAGCTGAAGCAATAGACATGGGTTGCCCCGATTTACAGGCCTTGCTAGTTCTGATCTCCGAGGAGAGATCTTTATTAATAATCAATATCTATAATAGGAGTGAGGGCAGCCACGTTGACTATGATGCTCTGTCCTTATTGGATAGCTTTCTCAAAAACAACTTATCTTATTTTATCTTGATTGGAGGGGACTTTAATGTTACATTTGAGCCCAACCCCCTGGTCCAAGAGATATATCAAGAAGAGGATGCCTATTGGGGGATCCCTCAGCTAGCTTCCAATAAAAGACCGAGACTGAACAAAAAAGCGCGCTTAGTGGCTGATATTACACTAACACATGGCCTTCGAGCTTGCAATGGTCGCTCCTGTTCAGATATTAGTGCACCCCACTTTTAAACGTGGAGGGTACAGGAGCCAGATTGACTATATACCTCTCGATATTCGATTGTGGGGCCATATGTCTGACATGAGGGTACAAGAGCATGAAGAGGGTGATCACGATCCGTTGATTCTACTGACTAAAGGCCTTTTCCCTTCGCTTGAAGCACCCCATTTCAAGGCCTATGCTCAACCGCTTGCCCTATCAAACAATAGACGTAATATAAAATGGGAGTTTGTTACTACATCCCCTGAACATTTCTCATCAATATACAACTTGCTAGCTAATCAAATGGGGTGAATGCTTCAACATAAGGAGAACGGCGAAGGCGACCGGCTTTTAGCAGCTCATACTAAACTGTTTAATTCTTTAAAGCATCTCTTCTCAAAAGAGATTATTAGTAACTTTAAGAAAAAGTGCCGGGCACGGTGGTTCAACAACTTATGTAGGGAAGCACAGCTCATTCTATTGAATGATTTAAAAGTAGGCCAAGTTGAGCCCATAAGAAAAGCCAGGAAAGATTACAAGAATGAATGATTAAGGCGTGTAGAAGTTGGGAGGAGGTTAGATGGGCTGCTATCTTGGAGACTGCTAAATCTAACGATACTTCCAGGTTCTGGAAATTAATAGCAGATGACTGTAGGGACTCTGCCTCTGTACCTGGCACATCTATCCTTTCTGCAGTATGGGTTGAGCACTTTGGTCAATTATATGAAGGTCCACAGGAGGTATCCTTTAGGACCCTCTAAGTTCCAATAATCCAAGAGGCCACCCCGATTATATTTACTCTAGCTGAAACAAGTGCTGCAATAGATTCTTTGAATTGGGGAAAGGCCCCTGGCCCTGATAAGATTCCGGGCGATTTATATTAGACAAGACCTGATATATGGGCTCCTTATCTCAACCTAATCTGCAACGCAATCGCAGCGGGAGCCCCTGCCCCATCTTCATGGAAAGGGCCTGAGATAGTTCGCATCTTTAAAAAAGGTAGCCCCAATAATCCTGCTAATTACCGACCGATTTGTCTTCTTGACAATTTCCTAAACATTTATGCAAAACACCTTTTGTTCCACCTCGATGAATGGATCTCAGAATCTGATGCTCTATCTGATTTACAAGCCGGGTTCAGACCTGCTGTGAGTACTATAGACCAGGCTTTGAGATTCCTGGCAATCAAATGGAAGAACGTGGACCTTGGGGGGGTGGGTGGGGGTCGGAATCTGTATGTGGTCTTCATAGACCTTAGAGCTGCATTTGATTTGATCCCCAGGAATAAGCTATGGTCAACACTCTCCAATATGGGGGTTCCATCAGGCCTTTTGAATCTTATTACTTGACTTCATGATAACACCTATGCTCAAATTAGATGCAGTAAGAAGGGTGAGCTGACAGAGCCTGTAGCTATCAATAGAGGAGTTAGACAGGGTTGTGTTCTGGCTCCCACTCTTTTCTTGCTTTACATAAATAACTGTATCCGTTATCTAGAGAACTGCATAAACGACTCGCCCAAATTGGCTGGAAAGAAAATCCTGTGTCTGTTGTATGCGGATGATACAATTTTGTTAGCTAAATCACCCTTTGGAATTCAAAACCTGGTCAACCAATTCTGTGCCTTTTGTAGAGATTATGGGCTTGACGTTAATGCCAAGAAAACGAAACTCATGATAAACAGTACCTCAAGGAAACGACCTTGTGTCAGAATTGAAATGAACTCAATCCCGCTGGAGAAAGTGGAAGAGTTTGATTACTTGGGCATCAGATTATCGACCACAGGAAAATGGGAGGCAGCTATCAACAAAGGGGCACTTATTATAAGCCAAAGAGGTGGGGCCCTAGTACGCAGGTCTATAAAGACTCAGAGTCCCCCCTTGAACATAATCGTGGGTATCTATAATGCCCAAATCCGTGCGGCGGCCCTGCACGGAGTGGAACTTTGGGGTCTGCACAGAAGATTGGACATTCTACAAACAAAAGAAAATCATTTCCTTAGACAGGTTTCCCGGTTAGGGATGGGCACTCTAATGGTCCCTCTCAGGCTCGATTTAGGATTTAATAGTATTAAAACCACAGCGGGCCTGAGACCACTCTCTTACTGTATCCGTCTATGGAAAACTGTCGAACTTAAACCATTCAGGGTGGCGATAAGAGAACTTATAGCTTCTCCCTAGGGCCCGATTAAAATTGTTTGGCTGAAGGAGATGAAATCTGCCTGGGTTAAAATAGGGTTTCCCCAATATTGGGAACATCCGGAGCTGATCCTCAACAATGCAAGGCAACTTGTCAAAAGAAGGTATTGGGAGAAAGTTAATGAAGATATACTGCATCAAAACGGGATGGGCAGGCTAACAACAGAATTCCTCCAACTCAAACATGAACCTTGGCCTGAGATCTTCATGAATCTTCCTATGCCTCCATTTGCCCGTGCCTTATATCTCCAGCTCAGATATGGTTTCCTTCCTATTAACAGCTATACGGCTCACTGGTCACCAAGTAATCTCTCAACTGACAGATGTATATCTTGTCATCATTGTAAATGAAACAATTGAGCATATGTTGTTTTTCTGCCCTTTATATAAGAGCCCCAGAGGGAAGTGGATTATTCCCCTCTGTAAAAATCTATTACTCCAGGACAGAGCCAACGCCACAAGAATATGTAAATATGATACATCCACACTGGTAGCTTCCTCAGTCACTAAATTTCTATCGGAGGCTTGGTTTATCCGTCGTAGGTATATCTCTGCTAAGGGCCCTCAAGTTGGTTAAGCTCTTGTTTACAGAGGGAGATTCTAACAAGATATTTTTCTCTGTTTTTTTAACCTTTTAGACGTACTATGAAATTTGATATTGCCAGTAATTTTCTTAACTTCTAGGTGGCATCTTTACGAATCTTAGTAGGAACTCGTGGCCCCTTATATGAGCGATAGAGACCGTACAAGTTTATAGAGATGTGCTTTTACGTGAAATTTGCCACGCTACCTGACAAATCATTTGTTACATGGAAATGAAATTTATTTGCTCACAAACTGGCTAAAATACTGAGTAAAGTCACATGGAAGCTAATAGTGGTATACATTTGCACGATAGCCACAAGTTCTTTTTATTATAGCTTTTTATCTTATCTATGTTTTAATTATTGCATTATAAGCACGACCATAGCCCCAGTTTTGAGGATTTTATTGTAAAAATTTTTACGACTGTTGGTTATTAGGTCTTACTAGCATTATGTACGATTGTTATTATGAATTATGATGAGTTATTGTGATTTGGAATGGTTTCAATCCATTATGTAAGATTGTTATTTTTTAATTTCCAATGGTCTATATTCTTAGACCGAATGAACTTAAATAAATAAATATACGTGCCTTAGTAGCTCGAATGTCTGACTTAGTTTCTAGTTATACAGTTGAGCACTTTGAGTTTGACCACATTTTGTATATCATTTCACATTCTGTGGCATGTGCACTTTATATAAGATTTAGATTAGGATCCTTACCAGTATGTGATCTTACTTCCAGGTGGAAGCAAACTACTAGTTTAACAGACTCTTGCCCGATGGGGTGTAACACTAGGGAATCAATTAGTTATGACTTATTCCATTGTCCCGCATATAAAAAGCAAAGGGCCCTTTGGATAAGACCTCTCTACAGTACCATGGGCATTAGGGCCATCATTTGGCCCTTAGGATTTTCAGAACTAGTACCCACAGGCTGGTTGTGTGCACTGTGGCAAAGTTTTTAGCTGCAAAATGGCGTATTAGAGAAAGTTTTAAATATTAATACAATTTTTTTTTAACAACCGAGACACTGTTTCTTAATCAATTTAATATTGCTTATTCTTAGATTTTTGTTTTACACATTTCTATCATACCAGGCGTCCTTATAACATGGTGAGGAGAACACCAAGGTTTTAGGAATTTAAATCCATTTGGTAAAGTTCTACTGTTTTATTTGCTTGACTCAGAATACAAGTTTGTTTAATAACTTTATGGTATAGGTTCACGAAATTGTAAGAACAATTAAGCCATTTGTATCTTTTTGATAGAGTACCTAGTGTGCGATTTTTAGGCCCTGGGCTTTGGTAATGTGGAACTTTTTATCTTGAGTATTTTATTTTATTTTTATATGTTGTATTGTGAATCATGGTTTTATGTGTGTGTATGTACTGCTTTTATGCTAGCTGTTGCCAAAATAAAGCTTAAATAATGACACAGAAATAATTGTTTAGTTTCCCCAGCCATGACTTACACCTGAATGTGCCATGGCTGGGTCTCTCAAGGCACTGAACGGTGAGAGGGTAGCCACTGATGAGTGTGCTAATGTATAGCAGGGACCTGGGCTACCTATTTGGTTTTTAGCACTGATGCTTCATCATCGGGTGTTCTGTGTCACTCTCCTACCTTTTTGGTAATCCATCATACTTTTAGTCATTTGCTAGCATTTTCACTCACCTCTTTCCCCTTGTGTTTTGTGGGTGCTCATTCTCACTCTACTTCTCTTTTTCCTATTCTTATCTCTTGATTTTCTGTTCCTTTTTCTAGTGCAATGTTCCCCTTTTTTATCTGTCCCAATTCAATTCCGTTGGTTTCTTTCTCTGTCCAAACGTTTGTACTATTGCTCTGTCAAATTGAAGGCACGCCTACAGTGCTATCTAGGGGGTTGCTGGAGTGCTGCCGCCTGATTCAGAATTCAAGCAGCTCTTCTCACTTGGCTTCATCACACCATTACAAAGCCTGCAACAACTCTGCCCAGGTTGAATCAACAATCATCCGAGAGCTTAAGATGAAGCTGTATATAGAGAAACATTGGAAGGCTACAGCTGGTCTTGCTCCAGATTGAAGATGAAAACAAGCACCTGCTCCTGAAGCCGTTCTTATGGCAAACCTTCCTAGCTGTCCAAGTCTTCAGTTAAGTCAAAGAAGAAAAATACGAAGTCTAAGCAGGCCTCAGCCTCTACCGTCCACTCTCCAGAGAAAGGTGCGAGGGCATCACAGTGCCTCCGCCTCACACCCATTCCACAGTGGGACCAACTCCATCCCTGATCTGATGCACCTTAAGTTCCCGGGTCCATGACAGATGTCCCAGCAGCTCGAGGACTTTTGAGAGGCCATGCAGTGCATTTTTAGCATGCTTCTGGCTTCTTCTGGTGTACCTTCAGGCAGGAAGGAACAGCAGGGACTCCCAGTCAGGTTACTGTTGATAGATTTGTCCTCCGCGCCATCTGGGCCCCACTTCGGGTTCTGTGCTGGCTGCTGGACAAGTGCCAAACTCCGCTCTGGTTCCTAGACCAGCGACACTGGAGGAAGGCTAACAGCCCACTGTGGTGACCTATCCGAGCTGGCGTCATCTTAACCAAGGCTATGTTGTGTCACAGCTTCCTCTGAATCCATCTGGCTCAGAATTGATCCCACTGCCCCTCAGTCGCACACAAACATTACACCAACTTATTTGCTCATACTCTGACCAGACCCAGCATTATGGAGACGACAGTGGTGGGTGCAGGGAAGGGTTTGCCTCCCCCTGTGATCATTATTGATACATGGACCTAAAGAGTGCAAGTGGGCTGGGGACCTCACCTGGTATTTGGCTATGTTCCCCTGGGACAATAACAATGGAAAGCACTTCATTTGCTTCAGTTATTAGGAGGGCTGCTGAGGTTCTTGACCTCCTCCTGCCCAATATGGAGGTGAAAACAAATGTGTTGACACAGGTCCTTCAGCCTGGCCAGGCAGTGGCCGAACCTCTTTTGCACTTCAATGAACCCCTTACTGTCAAACTGTTGGTAAGTGTTGCTAAACCACATTCTGGTCCCTAAGTCAACGGACAGGTTGCCTGCGGCCATTCACCTGCTTCAGGAGACCTAGAGTACTTACAACAGCATCCAACTGCTGACAGTCTGGTGGTACAGGCATCCACCAGTAGAGTGAACCATAACACGTTTCCAACCACGTCCCCCTGACGTAGTGATAGAGAGTAGCTACATTTGTCAAACATATGTTCTCCGAAGCCAGCCTCGCCTTGAGAGTGTTCAGTGCATGTTGTTACACACATACCTTAAGGAGCATGATGGGTGAGTTGTTACCTGGGGTCCTAGCAGGCTTAAGGGTTTTCTTATGCCAAAGCATTCAAGATATTCAGGATGCAACCAAATTAATAATCCTCTCTGGCCTGAACACAACAGATTGTCTGGGTAGGGCTATGGGAAACAGTGGGATGCTTCGATGCCATACCAGTTTGAGGTCCACTGGCTTCTCCAGAGACATTCAAACGCCCTTAATGGACATGACTTTGGATGGCTTTCAGCTGTTTTGTGAGAAGGTGGATTCAGCCCGGGGAGTTGTACGGAGAGCTGAGCCACTGCACGATTATTGGGCCTTCAGCTCACCTGGACAACAGGCTTTTCAGCCCTTTTGGGGCAGTGGGCCCAACAGGCAATGACCTGGCCATCAGGGGCAGCAATCCTCTCACTCTTCCACACTTCTGGCCATTCCTTCCACGCACATTTTTTGTGTGTTTACCGATGCACAACCGTCTCGTAAGGGGCAAGATCAGACGCTTCCTGCAGGGGCAACACATTTCATCCTACAAATGGGTCCTGCAGATTGTCCATACAGGCTACATCCTGCTTTCCCTTTTCTCGGAGGAGCATATGTCCGTCTTATGCCAGAACATGCAGGCTCTTCTGGCTACAACAGCCATAGTCAGGTTGCTGACCTCCGAAGTCGGTATTGGGTGCTATTTCTGCTACTTCCTTATGCTGAGGAATGTGGGAGGCCTCTGTCCTATCCTAGATTTGCACCTTCTCAATGTCCTCCTGCACAAGCACAATTTCAAAATGCTCTCACTGGCCCAGGTTCTTTTTGTCCCTCATCCCAGAGACTCGATGTTGGGTTGGACCTACAGCATGCTCATTTTCACAGGCACCAAGATGCTACTTGCAGCTAGGTGGGCCACAACCACTTTCACTTTGCTGTGCTCCCTTTTACGCTTACCAATGCCCCTCTGGTGTTCAGAAAGGTGAGAGAGGTATCTGCAGCTTATTTTCGGAGGCAAGGAGTACCAGCATTTCTTTACTTTTACAACTGGCCACAGTTAGTTACGGACTGCCTTCAGATGACGGCAAACCTCTTGACATCACTGGGGTTCTCAATCAGCCTGCCAAAGTTACACCTGAATTCTTATCAAAGTCTCCCCTTCCTCATGGCCATCCTGGATATAGTGTACAGGGAGTGTGTGAGGGGCAGAGGTGAGCTCTGGAACGGTGGTTAAGAGATTGTTCCAGGGGTATTTTTCTGTAGCTCATAATCCATGCTATATATGAGACTTATAAAGGTACAAATATATCAAACCAAAACAGAAATTGACCAAAAACACCAGGCTTCACAATTGGGGTGTTGTGAGCCTGGGTCCCAAAGCAACTGTACCTAAAAAAAGAGAAAAAGAAAACTCCACACCTTCTTTAAGGCATTTCTCTGAAAAACCTGTTTCTTTATTTTGTAATCTAAAAAATGACACCCCGCCCTCCCAATATAGCAACACTTCCTCTGGGCTATCTCTTTTGATGCTATCCAAGGATCTCACTACTTTCCTCTTTCCCTTTGACTGTTACTCTGAGGCCCAAGGGGCCCGGCCGATCAGAGTACTCTGTCTGAACGTGATCTGGCTGGCCTCCTCCCTGCCACCCCCTCGACTCGCTTGAAGGACATGTACCTGTAAACAGAGGTCAAAGTGGACAGGATCTTTGGGAACCCACATGCCACATGCTTTTTCAATTTAACAAAAGCAGTCCCATAATTTTCGTAAAAAACAAACAAAAAAACGATCCCTGAACCGTCATTATGGTCCTTCAAGTGCCTCTGCGTAAAAGTAAAGGGAGGTCGAAGTTGAAGTGAAGAGGAGTTTTCATGTGTTTCATGTGTTGTGAAGCTTAGGAGGACACAGAGGTAAGGAGGAAAAAGGCATTCTCATTAGAGTGCCTGCTACCTGAAAGAATGTAGATGGTAAATCACCAAGGGGCATATATAGAAGCCCCTGGCCCTATGCGGTGCCCTGTACCACCAGGAAATGGCAGAAATGTGTTGTATCTACAAGATACGGCTCATTTCTGACCTCTCCCTCTGTGTTGGCGCACAAATGGCTGCCATGCTCCAACGCAGGCACCCTTGCACAATTGTGCGAGGGTTCTGTATTTTGAGGATGATTGTTTTTGTGCAGGAAAGGGCACCTTTCTGCATTTTGAGGATTTTTGTTTTTGTGCAGGAAGGGACACCTTCCTGCACAAAAAAAAACAATGGAGGCAATTTCCTCCTTCTATGTGTGCTGCAGAATGCATAGAAAGAGGAAACATACAGGGAAATTGTGTTTTCTCCCCGTTGCACCTCCCGTCCGCCACCCCTGCGGAGGCGTAGGCTTTTGACACACTCACAGGTTTACGATTTCTCTTAAATCTGGGAATGTGTCAAATTCCATGGGTGTTATGTGGGCACACCCACTGTAACGTCCATGGCACGCCTCACTAAGGCGAAGTGAGGCAACGCAGCGCTTTGCGCTGCATTGACTCATGCCATATCTACAAGGCCAAGAAAAGCCATTCAGGGTGGCTTTACGTGGCCTTGTAGGTATGGCTCTGTAGTTTGCGCCACCAGAGCGTCGCAAAGGTTTTGCTTCGGTGGAGCAGCGGTGCTTGTAAATATGCCCCTAAATGTAAAGGCTGCTTGGAAGCCAATTTAGGCTTTAATTGATGCCATCACCTGAGGCTTCATGGGGACTATGAGTTATTCTTTTTTATACATAATGTTGTTGTGTAGCCATTTTAGAAATAGCTCCATGCATGTTAGTTTAACACATTAGGCCGCTGTGCACTTTAACCTAGATATATTTTATTCGGCTTTGCATTGTTATTTTTACAATAACCTGTTTTACAGTCTTGTTTTATTTTCATCTGTCTAACTGTTTTTGCTTAATTCAGCACTGTGTTCTCAAACAAGACATTCTTGATCACTCTGTGCTTCATTCAAGGCTACAGTTTGGTACATTGCCGGTGAATGTGGTAGAAGTTTAACCTCCAACATTCGTAGAAAATACACCTCCTTACGTTGGGACATTTTCTTAGAACATCAGATGTGTTATTATAAAAAAAAACTCATAGTCCCATTACACATTAAGAGGGAGTTTCCAGCCAGGGAACCACAACTGTATGCTGATTGCTGAATGCTTTGCTACAGATGCTAACGCAGACTACAGGCCTTTGCTCAGGTATGAGGGTGGATAATGAGAGCCTGCGTGACATCGTGCTGCCAACGTTTGGTCAGGCTCTAATTTTCAGTTCCCCCGGAGCATCTCTGTCTCATTATATATAATGATACCTTAATGCCAGATGCGGAGACGTCCGTGGTGCTGAGGATTTCCACCACAACTGTGTAGGTGATCCTACTACAGTTGGAGACTGTTCAAGCTAGAACCTTAAAAGGAAAACCCCATTTTGGTGTGCCTTCTCTGAACTCCTAGTGTTACTATCATGGCGAATCCCCAACAGGTAAAAATAGTGGTTAACATGAGACAACCTCTAACAGCACATTTATTAGCAAATGGCCTAACGGCCCAGTGGGGGTCCAGTCACATTTGTGGTGGACACCCATGCAGCTTACAGAACAGAACTTTTTTACTCTTGGGTCACATTTCCAGCAGTTGATGGGAACACAAATACATTTCACCAATATACACTTGCGAATGCGCCTGGACAGTACAGAGCAAATGCATATTTAGAGATACCTCTATCTTATCAAGAACATAATAATTGGCTTGATGGTGCCCTACCCCACACAATATTACCAGTAAGGTTAGGTCCACTAAGTAATGACGGTCCTACCTGGCCTTTGTTGGCCACCTATACACCACATCCTGCTGTTGCAAATTTAGCAGAAGCTGAGGTTTGTCTCTTATATATTGAACTAATAGCGACATATAGACGACTAGTACAATTTGTGATGCAAAACCTAAACACAAACCCAGCACGTGCTGCTCCGGCACATCCACATGCAGCAACGCCAGGTATAAATCCTGGGACTGTACATTCTATCATGGGTAAAGTACCCGCCAAACGAGAGGAAACTCTGTTTTGGCTAGCACAGAAAATTAATACGCTGGAGGCAGTATTTCCCCATACGGGACCTCAGGATAAACATAGAATATTAACAATATGCTTGCCTTATGGGATGGTCCCTACAGTAGAAAACTGTAATACTTGGGGCACGGTATTTGCCGCGCTCTATACAACCGCACACGGTACACCGACACTTGCCAACTTACCAGAAGTGTTGAAACAAATTCAAGATGAATATGGGGCTGCCCCGGCCCTAGATTTGGGGATGCAATTGATGGGCAATTATGCCACGGTATCCTCAATCATTTTAAGTAACCTTAAAGGGGAAGCGGTCGCACTAGCAGTGCGCATGCGGCTCGTGACGTTCCACAGCAGGATCAGGAACGAGAGCTGCCTAAAATAATAGCAGAGACCTATTCAAGTATTGGTCGAGATAGCTTAGGGGCCAGACCACAAAAAACACAATTTCAGGGTAAATCGAACAAAGATACTCCCAAGCAGGCACCTGAGAATTAATAAGAAACTCTGGGATAAAAAGCAACAAACTCCTAAGAATAAGAGAGGAGAATCTCTGTGTATGGAGACCCCACAGAATAGGTATAATCTCAGAAATAGAGAGAAACCGAGACAACACTCTTCAGAGGTTTCTGTTAAAAAGGAAGAGAAACTGCCCAACAAAAAGAACAATTTAAAAATAAAAAAGTGGCAGCAGTCGCAATCTGACATGCCACACAGGAAGAGGGTCCTCCTGAAGAACAAGAATTGGGCTCTAACCTTCCTAGACAGCAAGGCAGAGGTCACAATAGTTCACCGGAATCTTCTAGAGCATCTGGAGGTTGAAAGCAACTGATGACTTTATACAAGTAGAAACTGCTGACATGGGTGTCTCCACGCCTGACAGGGTGTACAAAGTAACGTTACAGTTAGGAGACATTGAACGCACAATAGATGCAATCTTTTGGGATTGCATAGGAAAAGTATATGATGTCTTGTTGGCCGAACAAGATTGGCAACCTGAGTTTGTTCGTACCTGCCCATATGGAGAAGAAGTCACTAAGCCTTCCTTCTCGCCCCTTGTTCCAGAGGAACTAGCTGAATCCTATTCCATTGAATGGGCTTTGGCACAAGCACCTGCATTATACAGAAATCATGTGGGATGGGATAAAGAATCGCCCTACCATGTAATTCCAATTAAAAGTGAACCTCCGCCACAACTGCAGTATCCTATAAAACATGAAGCAAAAGCACCAGTGAGAGAAATACTCATGCAATTAGAGTACCAGGGTGTGATTGAACCCTGTGTCTCGCCAATGAATAACCCATTATTCCCTGTAGCTAAAGCAAACCATTCATACAGAATAGTCTTAGACTACAGACACTTAAATAGTCATACATGCACCTATGCTATCCAAAACTCGCATAGCACAGCACTAATCAACAATATAGTGCGTAAAAAATACAAAACAACACTAGACATTTCCAATGGGTTTTTCTGCCTGTATATAGCGCCTGAGAGTAACAAGTTTCAGCGCACAAGGCTCCCAGAAAAAATTCTGTTGTTTACCTCAGGGGTATTAGAACAGCCCAGGGCTGTTTGCGGCTCGTGTCACTGCTGTTTTGCACGAGATTGACCCTGAAGCATTGTCCTACGTAGATGATATCTATCTCACAGATGATGAATTACTACAACATTTATGACGGGTAGCCCGCATTGTTGTAGGGTTTGCTGAATTTGGTTACAATGTAACTTCAGAAAAACCAAAAATAGCCTTCCTCAGCGTCCTGTTCTTAGGATATGAGCTGTCAAGTGAAGGGAAGAGCCTAGCGCCACAATTCTTAGAGAAATGCGCACAGTTACAACCACTGAATACGATTAAAAAAAAACTCCAATCACTATTGGGTTTCCTAAATTTTGGCAGAACCTACATTCCAGATTATGCTACACGCATAAAACCTTTATATGACTTAATACGTCCCGATTTTTCAAGTAAATACTGGACAATTGAATATACACGTATACTTCAAGAGTTGCAGACAGATATGCTTGCAGCACAACACATACATACGAGGGACAACAAAACACATTTGGTCATCAGAGTAATAGCTGGGGCCATCGGTTTCACCTATGTGACGTTTAATGAAGGTGAGACAGTCCCGATTGCATACAAATCGCTCTTGTACTCAGCGTCAGAACAACGCTTTGCTCCCACAGAGAAAATTCTCACTGCGGTGCAGATGGCTGTCATTAAAGAAAGACCTCTTGCCCAAGGGAAACACATTATTGTCGTTTCTCCAATCCCAGCCCTAGAGGATGTTACAAAAGCTAGCATTCCAAACGCAAAAGCATTACATCCACTCTGGATACAATGGGCTACGCCTCTGAGAGCCACTGATGTAGATACATTTTTGACCCAAAGTTACAAACTCAGGAATTTTTACAATATGAAATAGAATATCCAGTTCCAGCAAATACTTTGCCTATTGATCAGTATCATAGAGTCATGTACACAGATGGCTCTGCACAACCTGCAATTGGAACTAAACATCAATATTCTGCTGCTTGCGCAGTCGTAAGTGGCTACATGGAGGGCGACAAATTTTGTCCTCTACATACCTTTACACAGACCCTAGGAGATTGTACAGCACAATTGGCTGAGCTAGAAGCTCTGCTGATGGCATTGGAACACACGAATCCTGCACAGCCTACGCTGATTGTTTGTGATTCATATTATTGTGTCAAATCCTTTAATGAATACCTGCATTATTGGCGCCAGAATGGGTTTAGAGATTCCAAAGGCAACACCATTAAACACAGACTACTGTGGGGGAAAGAAGCTGACCTGAAAGAGACGCTACCGAATGTCCATGTTGTACACACACTCGGACACCAGCGCGTTGGAGTACATGTTGTTGGAAATACACTGGCTGATGAAGCCGCAAAGTCAGCAGTGGCAATAGCCACTGTAGCTGCAGTGACTCGCTCGAGTTCTAAACCAGACGCAGACATTTGGGCTGCCATGACAGTTATGGCTGATGGTACAAGGCGTAAAGCTAAAGGATTTCCTAACAAATATCACTATCGTATGGGAAGCATGCTGAATGCTGAACTTAAGATACCAGGCGTAGGTGTATGAGACATCCCCAACAAAGACTTAAGATCACAATTGATTAAAGCAGCGCTGAAGGGGTGGCATCTGCCCATGCTGGTGTGGCGGCTACAATTTCGATCTTACAGGCCCGTTATTGGTGGCCAGGTCTCTATAAGGAGACTAAGCAGTATGTCCTTTGTTGTGACATCTGTCAACAAATTAAAGTTTCCACTGCCAAGCGCCCGCCACAGACACCACTCTTGATTTCAAACAAACCATTACAATGTGTGTACTTGGACCACTGCGGTCCCTTATCGCGTGATAGTGCATACAAATATATTTTAGTCGCTGTTGATTCATGCTCCAGGTTTGTATGGGTGTGCCACAACGCTTGGCTGACGCTCGGACTGTTATTAAAGATTTGCGAGTCTTTATCGGTACATATGCAGCTGCGGATTTCCATTCGGACCAGGGCCCTGCTTTCGCCTCAAGGGCATTCAGGGACTCCATGGCTTGGCTGGCGGTCCAACTCCAGTACTCGTCTCCATCTCATCCCAAGAGAAATAGTGTAGTGGAGTGATTAAACCGTGATTTAAAGCAATCCTTAACAGCCAGAGTCTTAGGTACGGGTCGTAGTTAGCTTAACCACCTGTATGGAGTCCAGAGAGCACTAAATAATCTGCCTAGAAGTCCATGGGGGGTTCGTACTTCATAGGAGTGCCTGTTCGGAACTCAGATGTATGTTCCAGATCTTGATGGTCCTGGTGTGGAGGCAGCAGAAACACTTTTTGACATAAATGAATTTGTCACTGTCTTACAGGAATTACAACAGTTCTGTGATGATAATTCTTCCAAAAGTGCCACCTCCACAGGAATTAAGGATGTGCCTGTAACATCTACCAGCTGGGTTCCCAGAGTTGGGGATCTTGTACGTGAAAAAGTCACAGTGAAAAAGGAGTTTTGCCCTTCTTATCGAGCACCAGTCCCTGTACTAGGCATACACGGTACCAGAACTGTTATTCTACCACCGTTGGCAGGTGACCAAGAAAATCATTTTGTCTCCATTGACAGTGTCCAACTACACCATGTAACCGATCCTACACAGCCGACCAAGAGGAACATCCAGTAGTTCCTGAATCCCTCTCACTACTGGCAAAGAAGTTCCTCTACAAGTTGTTTACACCAACACTGACACCTCTCCGAGCATGGGGAGGGTGGAAGATGATCTTCCATTAGATCCACTAACGTCAAATAATTTGGAAACATTTGACCAAGTCAGCTCAACTTCAAGCCAAACGGATGGTGCTGTCTGTAGTGTGCCACCGCAGGAATCACCAACTCCACCACTGACAACGGGTCCGCCATTTGCACGAACTGCCTCTGGTTATTTTGCCGACTTCAACAATGATTTCTCAGACTCATTCGCCTCTTCCACGGCTGATTTGTCAAGTACACGTAAGCTAGCAAACTGGCTTAAAGAAACGTATGTTATTTTTCCATGGAACTATCTATGGCTCTCTTTGACTGTCCTAGCCTTTCTACTTTGGATTAGTTTTGTCACCTTTATCTTGTTAATACATGGTCATTTTTTACTTGAAAGATCGACAGTTGCACTGGTGGAGGAGGTTTTGAAACCACATTTTTCATCACATAAAGTCCGAAGCGACTTATCCTTAGTGAACATTTCCGCAGTGCCAATTTCCAATGGGATTGTGTGGGACAAAGTAATGTTTGACATATATGGTCCCACGGAAGTTATTCAAATACCGTACGTTTTCAAATTATCATTGAATGATATAATAATACCAGGCCTTGTTTCTGATGATTGGGATGTGAAAACAGTTGATTCTATGATGACTGAATTGCAATAGTATACTGTCTTTGAAAACGAAGATGTTTACCATTTTAAAGAAAATTATGGTGATATGTTTTGCTATAATTATTATGGACACCTATTTCATGCATAGAGCTAGCAGTCCAAAAACTGTTTTTAATTACACACAATGGGAACATTGCCTGACTCCGCCTAAAGGGAGTTCCAAAACATATCCTGAAAAATGTGCGTGTTTTTCTGGGCACAATCGAAAGAATGCTGAGTCATATTATTTTAAAGTACCTCCTACTAAGGATATACATATGTTATTGACCAATACCAAATGTATATATTCGGAATCCTTTGTTTCCCGGTTATTGATAGAAGGCTATGAATATTTATTCAAATCAATTGATCTGAAAAGTGTGTGGGGAACAAAAAATTGTCAAATTAAGGGAAAGGAAACATTGTTTAGAGCATGCCCTATTCCTGGACATATGATCTTTTTAAACAAAACGGTACAACAAACGAGTTGTTTAGGCTTAGCTAATATTAGGGAATTAAACATCCCAGTATACCTGCCCCCACAAAGTTTTATAAATGGCAAAAATATACAAATGCAACTGAAAATGAGCTCGATGAGTGGGTCCAGAATGGTACATTTAATGCTTTACTGACACGTCCTGGCGGGTGGTTATTGTGGCCAATAGATACCAATGGGTGTCACCAACATTTTCTTAACTCCTCTTGGGGTTTCAAGACGAGTAGGCCAGACCCTCGCTATATATCACCAGAGCATGCGGGTATAATTACAACATATAGTGTGGGATAATTATGCCAGCAGTGGCTAAAATCATCCTCACTAGACGAAGTTAGAGAACACCTCAGTCTCCTGTCTAACTCCACTGACTTACAAGATTTCTTGTTAGGCCCCAGAACACCAAGTAGGAAGCGGTTCTTATATGCAGTATACAATGAAATTTGGAAACTTTCCCAACAAGATGCTGCTGCCCAGTTAAGGCAAATAGATTAGGAAAATCTAAAAAAGGGATTAGCCGGTCGTGGATAATGGGATTAAAACCTTGTCCGACTGGATATACACCATAAACAACATTGTCTCTTCTGCTGTAGAGATTATACAATCAGATATGTCTTCTTTATACCATAGACAGAGTCAGATCAGGTCCATTATGTAGTTGGATTGGACGCTTCAAACATTGAAGGCGGGTCGCGTTCCTTGGCAGCACGTCCGTGCAAGAGAGATATTTTTTTCCTTTAATTTAACACGACAACAACAACTAATGGCTAAGAAGGAAGCAATTTATGTCATGCTTAACATAGAGAAATTAGAAAAGTTGCCTTTTACTGTGGCTGAAATACCATCTGCTGAGTGGTTCATACATGGGGTTATCAATCTGCCTATTTCTACACTTCAATTCACCTCCTGTTTAAAACACATTCCGGTAGACCGATATGAAAAGTTGGGAGATAGTTCCATTCATGAGGTGTGGGAGCTTCCCTTCTCATACAAATGTTTCAATAGCATGAAAGAAGTCTTTCTTAGCGGTAGTGAATGCGAGACTCCAGTCAGCCATTGAATGGTTTGTAAACAGCTGTCTTTGCATGGGGCGTGTAACGCCTCTGCTGCAAACTTGGCTTGTTATCTGAAGGGAGTTCCAGTCCCCTTGATTAGACCAACGTTCCAGGTGCTTTCAAACGGCAGCCACGTCCTTCTGAATAGTGAAGGCTGTTGTGGCATGCAGGCCGCAATAGTTTACGTTGTTTCGGTCTCTAAGGTCGTTACATGCTGCAGGAATGTACTGTTTTCCCCACTAAATTTAGGGATGTAGCTGATATTTGGCCTTATATTGCTACTTCAAACGTGAATTTGGACAAGTTGAATAGACTCAAGGCTTTATTGTTTCAAAAGCATGTGGCCCTTATATCTGCGCGCGAGACCTACACACTTCAAGTTGCAAGGTCATCAGCAGAAATACAGTCCCTGTTAAATACGAATTTTCCGAGACACTTTGGTGAACTCGTGGGACGAATATTTAATGCGTCCAGTACAACTGTAATTGCACATTTTTTCAAAGCTGTTGGTTCTGGTTTCGTTCACACCGTCTCCTCCATATTTGGTCTGATACCTTCAGCTATCCATTCAGTTTTCGGTAGTATTTTTGGGGGATTTCCGATAACTTTGGCTTTATTAGCGGGCATCCTGCTGTTGCTGTTGTTTATATGCAATGGTTGTCCTGCCACAAAGAGGAGAAATGACGGCGCTCCCATCAGCCAGCTGTGTCGTGAGCAAATGATGCAGTACTTTGGAGCAACACTCCTGGAGCAATTGGAGTGTGACTGGTCTTTGTCATTCAGACTGGTTTTGTATTGTGTGCAGCCCGTGTTCCGGTGCCTCTGGTGCTCTTTTGAACATGCAGTGGAAATCTGTCTTTCACAGCAGCGCTTGCCTGCAGTAGATGCTGATCTGTTGATGTTCTCGCTGAGGGTTCATTACCAGACATGCGCATTAAGGTTGCGTTTGCTGTGTGAAGCTAATTATAAGTACCCCCTCCTGGAGGAAGTTGTCGACAACTCATCAATGGGCACTCCACGGGATGCCGCCTTGGTTGACACTGGGGCTATGAAACACACTTGCTCCTTGATCCTTTTTGGTGAGGACTTTCCGACTTTGAATCTGCCGAAGGGAAAGAACTTTTCTAAATTGACATGTCCTTTTGATTCAAATATGAAGTCACATGCTCATGCTTTAAATTGCCATGTAATATGCGTGTGTGTCCTTTTAACTTGTCCAGATTGACGTAGTTTTTATGAGATTTTACTTTTGGCTTTGAACCACTTCCAACCGACAAGTGGAGGGTGTTGTGTTGCCGTTTTAGAAATAGCTCCATGCACGTTAGTTTGACACATTAGGCCGCTGTGCACTTTAACCTAGATATATTTTATTTGGCTTTGCATTGTTATTTTTACAATAACCAGTTTTATGGTCTTGTTCTATTTTCATCTATCTAACTGTTTTTGTTTTGGTTAATTCAGCACTGTGTTCTCAAACAAGAAATTCTTGATCACTCTGTGCTTTATTTAAGGCTACAGTTTGGTGCATTGCCGGTGAACATGGTAGAAGTTTAGTCTCCAACATTCGTAGAAAATACACATCCTTATGCAGGGACATTTTCTTTGAAAATCAGCTGTGTTATTATAAAAACACTTCCTAGTCCCATTACACGTCAAGAGGGAGATTCCAGCCAGGGAACCACGACTGTATGCTGATTGCTGAATGCTTTGCTACAGATGCTAACGCAGACTACAGGCCTTTGCTCAGGTACGAAGGTTGATGTCCTCATGGGGGAACCTGAAAGGCAGAATTGGAGCTTAACAGGCTGTGCTCAGATTATGATTTAGACAGGAAATAGTCAATCAATCCTAGTGACAATATGATAGCGTTATTCTTATACTCCACTCTTCTCGTCACCATTTTAATACTGTCATGTTGTGTTGTCCTGGTTATTGCAACTCACGCGAGATTAAACCTCTCATTGAAACATATACTGCTTCTGTCTATCATTTGTATATGAGACGTTATTGTGAATGAGAGAACCAGATGTGACCTGAGTGACCACGACTTCCCTGAGAAGCCTAATATGTCAGGTGCTCGGCTGCCCAATCATCCCTATCTTCTGGTAGAGATGAGGCACTGCTAGTTAGCCGGAGCAAAACCCAGATTTAAAGCGACAGGTGTCACCCACTGTGGGTCGGACTCAGTCTCCCACACTGTGGACGATCTTGCTGCTCAAAATCCAGTAGTCTCATTAGAATAATGAAAGCCTACGCTGCAGTGTCAGGAAGTTCTAGAAAGTGTACTTTTGATAGACAAATGTTTGCACTAGGTATAGCTTACCTATTACTAAAATATGTGGTAAAAGCACCACCTGTTATTTTAAAAAGCCAAATCACTTAGCAGCAGTTTACCTTACACTGTGTGAATAATACAATTTTATAATAATGACTTGCATATTCATAGTGTTTTCTGATCCAGACTGAGACTTGTAGCACTATAAATACACAAGTAACTATTCCTCACAGATCTGCAATTGTCACATTACGTAAAGAATGAATTTCTGTCCAATTAGCTTAACTTGCATTTTTTTCATTTAAGCTTTATGCATTATTTTATATGCAATTAACTGAAAGTGAAGAAAATGTGATTCATTTTTTTTTATAACCAATTTTTATTAGCTTTCAACACAAACCTACAATTTGTCACTGCAGAGCAGACTTGATAAATGCATACATATGCCTGTGTCCCAGGCAAGGCCTGCATCTCAAGACCCACATTACAAATACATTTCTCATTAAAAACATAGCAAGTGTGTTTTAATAGTATGTCTCCCCTTTGTCTATCTCCAGACCTCCCATCTATTTTGACCAAATTTTATTGTGTTTTTGTGGGCAACCTCTGGCCTTGAAGATAGGCCTCTCCATCTGAGCACACCAGTCTACTCCTCTTTTCCATTGCGTCAGCGTGGGGGGGGGTTTGGTTGCTGGCCAGTGTCATGGAATGTCTTGCTTTGCGACCATAAGAGCCGTTCCCACCAATTGTTTATCTGCAGAGGAACCCTCCATCGCCTCCATGAATCCTAAAAAAGACCATTTTAGGCAACATTTCTAGCAGAACCCCAACTACCATGAATAATTCTGCCAAAACCTGCCCCCAGTAGCATCCTATAACTGGACACAACCATGCCACATAAAAAAAATCTGCAGTGGAGCTGTCAGAACGACCACAGCAGGGTCCCAGCATGGTACAGCTGGAGCAGGGTGAGTTATGCACCATGTAGCTAGTACATTTGTACCAATCTCAGTTTAGAGGAGATAGTGATTACTTGTGGTGCTATCAAGGTGTCTCGCCAACCACCATCTTCCATTTGCCCGACCATGCCTCCCATTTAGCTCTCGGAGTGGCAAGCGGCTCATAAGCATTTAGTACAATTGCCCGATTATATTTGGGAGATTCACCCTTTACCCAACGTCCCCATCAGCGCCCTTGCCTCCATTGGACTAAAATCTGGGATTGTGGTAGGCGCGGGTACATGGCATTTTAGCACGTGGCGCAGCTGCAAATATTTATGGAACTGTGTGTGTGACATCTTGTATTGCTGTTGCAGTTCTTGGAAGGAGAGCATATGGTCCCCAGTCCACACATTACCCAGTATGGTTATGTCAAGTGTGTCCCATCTTGAAAATCCTTCTAACGCACACATCTCCCCCATCTACGTCCCCTTAGAGAGCGAAGTCATGTGTGTTAACTTCTTCAACCACCCTGTGTGCCTCTGTGCCTCCCTCCAACCCATGAATACCATTCGGGTCACCTCTGGGATACTCTGGGACACTGGTTTCCCATACATCATCCCCATGATACGGGAAAATCCCAGGCTCGCGGGCTCTAGCTGATAAGCTGGGTCCAATGACACCCCCCCAGTGAGCCAGTCGTGGAGCACAAGAACCTGAAAGGCTAGGTAGCAGTAGTGTATATTGAACATCCCCAACCCACCTTCATATATATTTCGCTGACATATTTCCTCGCTCAGACGCCTCTGTTTGTTCTGCCATAGAAAGGCTGTGGTTAGGGTCGCTAACTCTCTGAACCACTGAGACGATAGCTGTATTGGAAGATTCTGAAGAAGGTAAGAAAGCTAGGCAATACCATCATCTTGAAGAGCACGATGCGCCCTAATAAGTTTAACGGTAATGTACTCCACCTCTTTAAATCGGTCTTAGCCTTGCGTACTAGAGGTGTGAAGTTTAATGCCAACGAAAGAGGAGGTTTCAGCGTTATTTTGATTCCTAGGTATGTGAAACTGAACCTCCTCAGAGGCAGTTCAGATTGCCAGTCCACTACCTCTTGGATCCAATCAATGGAACCAGAAGGGACTTACTAGGGTTAACCCTCAGCCAAAGCACTTCAGTGAACTGACTTAAGAGGTGGAGGCATCTGGGATAACTCTCCTTCGGATCAGATAGATATAGCTGCACATCATCCGCATACAATGCTATGCGGTCTTCCTCCCCTTGGGGCCAGCACCAGCCAGTCACTAAAGGGTCCCCCCAAAGCATGTAAGCCAATGGTTCAATAACCAAGGCAAAAAGAAGGGGAGACAACAGACACCCCTGCCGTGTCCCTCTACAAATTGGAAAGCCCTCTGACAATGTTCTATTGACCAGTACCCAGGCAGTGGGGGAATGATATAACAAGTTTACTGTGCGTCGGAACCTGTTGACAAAAACTGCCTTAACCAGAACCTGTTGTAGGTATCCCCAATCAACAGTGTCAAACGCCTTTTTGAAGTCTGTTAGTAGCAGTGCTATAATTTGCAAACAACAAGTATGGTGCCTTATACTTGGGAAGAACCACCACAGTGGCCTGATCCAGGGCGTCAAGGAAAGCACCCACCTCTAGTGTCTCCTCGTACAGGGTGAGTAGTCTAGGCCCCAAGAGGTCCCTATACCTGGAATAAAATTCCGTAGGATAGCCATCCGGGCCTGGCGTCTTCCCTGCCTTGGGTGCTGAAATTGTCATGTCTATCTCTTCCAGCATTATGGGCTGATCCTACGCCCTTCTCTCTTGCCTCGGGATACTTGGCCAGGATAGCTCGTGCAGCAGTGGCCCTAAGAGCTCAGCCCGGGGCCTAGGTGCTGACGACTACAGCGTAGTGCAGGCTGTCGTGATCCCTGCAAGAGTGGTATGGGACTGTCCAGCACTGTCAGTCATTTCGGGTATCACTCGACCCTCCATAGGTTTTGTGGCCAGCCAATATAGTAGTTTACTATTTACTATTTTTGACGCTCCACCCGTAAATCCTTGCCTGCAAGGCGCGCCATACCTACTTTGCTGTCTCCAAGGATTGTGCCCTTATTTCCTCTAGCACCAAAGTCAAGGTGCGTAGGTTGACCTCCCTGCACTACAGATCTTTCTAAACTAAGCGATTCGACCTCCGGTTGGGTAATGTTTGCTTGCCTCGCCCTCTCTTTCGTCTGGAGAAGGGCCTTGGTTTGCCCCTGTATCGAGGAGTTCCCAGCTTCCCACAGAATTGCAACCGTGCTAACCGACTCCTCATTTAGTTAAAAATAACTGTCAGTCTCTGCCCGCAGTGTCTCAGCATATTCTCCATCTTGGAGAAGCCAGGCGTTGAGGCGCCACAGTGGACGCTGTGTCGGAACAGTTGACGTAATGTGCAATAGAATTGGGGTGTGGTCTGAGATCCCCCTGGCCAGTATCTGGACCTGTCTGACTCTAGGCAGACACGCCGGCGGCATAAAAACAATATAGGTGCGTGCCTGTGTATGGTGTTTTGCAGATGTATGAGTGTTCTGCTTAAATCTTGGGTTCCACGTCCGCCACACCTCACATAAGCTCAAGTTGGCCACCAGCTGCCTCAGGGACACCGCACGTCTGTTCCTGGCCTCTGAAGCCACACCACTAGTGTCCAGCTCCGGATCCAGAACCATATTCTTTTTTTCCCCCCACCACTGTACACCCAGGCAGCATCTACGCCACTACTGCTGTTACTTACTCTGGAAAGCGGCTTAAGACCATGGGAGGTGCGTATACACACAAGTTCAAGGGGCGTCACCCCTCCATTCCCACCAATGCTACATATCTTCCTTGCGGGTCATGCCAAGTTTGATGTATCACCATTGGAAATCCCTTACGCAGCAGTATGGCTACACCCCTAGAGCCAAGTGTGACCCCCATGTGATATCTCGGTCAAACCCATTCTTCGCCAGAAAGGGACACAATGTTCCCAGCAGGTGTGTCTCTTGTATGAAGAGAATGGCTGGAATGAGTCTTTGCATATGGTAGAGTACCGCCATCTGTTGGATTTTTATCTAGCAGCCCATTGACATTCCAGGAGACTATTTTGACCGTAGCCATGTGTGGGGTCAGTCTGTATTAACAACTGGGCCCAAGCCCATTCCGTCCCAACTGAGGTCTGATTTCATGCCTTTCTTTCCTGACTGGTCTGCCTGCGACGTTTAGAGTGTCTACACTCATTTGTGCCTGTGTGGCATCGCAAACAATAACATACAAGTAGCTAAGTACTTGGAAACAGGACAAGGCGACGGTAGCTGACTATCGCCTACTTTCAATGCTAAACACTGACTTTAAGGTACTTAGAAAAGTGCTAGCAAACAGATTGCTCTCATACATTGGGGGACCTCATACATGAGGACCAGAATGGGTTCATCCCTGCGTGGAACACGTCAAACAATCTGCGACGGCTCTACACGCTACTGTATAATGAAAGACACCCACCTGACCCAGCAGCAATGATAGTGTTAGTGAACCTGGAAAAGGCCTTTGACACAGTACGTTGGGACTATCTGGAGGCCGTGATGTTGTGCATGGGCCTTGGACCAGACTGGAGGGGATGGGTTAAATTACTTTACACCCACCCTACAGAGAGGGTTAAAACTGGGTGCACAATATCTCGTCCTTGCTGTTTGCTATGGACATAGAGCTGCTGGCGGAGAGCTTCGGGGCCAGGGGACGAGAGTGGGGAGTATATAGAGGAGGGGTTTCACACATCATCTCTCTTTACGCAGACGATCTCCTTATTTATGTACGAAATGGGAACGATGCGCTAGCCCAGGTACTCCAGATGCTAGAGGACTTCAGTAGGCACTCAGGCTTAAGACTCAACAGAAGGAAGACGTGTGTTCCCGATGCTCGAAGGGGTGGCGTGCCCACTCTTGTACCTGGAGTACATATAATGGGCTCCTCGAATGTTTTGGTATCTGGGAATCCAGATTTATCATGAACGACAGGATCTTAGAGAGGGCAACCTGGAAGGGGGCACTCCGCTTACTGAACACTGCTGTGGCGCTTGTTAAAGTTACCAGTCAAGGCCAGGGTCACACTTTCCAAGATGGTGATGCTCCCTAGACTCCTTTACTATTTCACCAACCTGCCACTGCACATATCCGCAGCATGGTTCGAACCCTAGACACCTTGCTGCGGAAACTGGTGTGGGACAGGGGGAAGTTGTTGGGTAGCGCTGGGGCCTCTCCGTCTGCCACCCAAGAGTGGGGGACTCTGAGTCCATGACTTCGAGCTATACTACCTGGCGGCTCAATTACAGTGGCCGGCGTGGTGGCTAAATGGATTAGACTTATTAGAAACCACCCTGGACGGTGAAGCTGAGCACGGAGAGGACTTCTTAGTGTGACTGCTCTGGAGGAGACAATGTCTTCCTAGACCAAACATATTGGTATACACAGCCATGGTTGCGTGGCGTAGGGCCCTTAAGAGAACCAACCCAGCTATCCCGTATGCCCCAGCACTACCTCTTACTGGCATTCCACATGGCAGACCAGGTACCTCTTTTACTCTCAGACAACTAAACTCTTGGACAGACTTCCATGGCGGCAGCCCTACAGACCATGCTAGTTGCCGGGGGTGATCTCACCTGATCACATGGATCTATAGGGCACTGAATGGGATGATTGAATGACCACTAGACGGACTGCGACTCAAATGAGACACAGATATAGGCAGGAACATGACAGACCAGGAATGGGCTAAAACTTTAGCCTCTGCACACAAGATCTCACATAATATACGACTGAAGTATATACAGTACAATTATGTTTACAGGACATATCTCACCCCACACAGAACTAATAGGATATATAGGGTGAAGACAGGCGCATGCCCCTGATGTCAGTTGGCTGATGCTGACTTCCGCCACATGACTTGAGAATGTCCAACACTAAGACAGCACTGGGGCAGCATGGTTGCTCGTCTCAGTGACCTAAATAGACAGTTGGACGATGGCCTGGCGGTATGTTTACTCGGCCTTTTTGATAGGCCTTTAGTTACAAAAAGTGGATAACAGGTTTGCGGAGCTGGCATTGGTGCTGGCACGCAGGAGAGTGGAGATGGCCTGGAAAAATAGGTATGGACCTTGGCTGGACATGTGGTTGGCAGATGTTACACACTGGGCTAGGGCAGAGGAGAAGGCCCTACAGAGGAAGGAGATGAAGGGGCTGAGGCGCCGACTGATAGCCAAACATGTGGGCGGAATTGTTAGACAACTGGGAGACGCCGGAGGCCTCCACGGAGGATGACTGAAGGGACATCAGTCCAATGTGAGCTGGTAATGGACGAGGGCTAACCACTGGCCAACCCACAAAAGCTCCAAATGAAGAGGGGAGGCGGGAACCCGGGCTGACTGGCGGTCCCCTGCACCTCAGCCCCACCCCCTGGCTTATGAAGAGGCTCCCACTGGATGGGGATCGGTGGAGGAGTGTGCAGAGATGCGCAATAAGACATGATCCGACAGCCGCAACCACACACCACCAGGGTGTATTACAGATGAATGGGCAAGTTAATAAGTTTTATGGTTATTTCGTTACGCTTGCTCATATCTCTTTATTGGTATATGATATGGGGGAAGACAAGTATGCAGGACTGCAAAGCCATCATCGGTGGACAACGACTCCCTGTCTCGCAAACATGCCACTGAGAAACTGTGACAACTAATGGCCAGATGTATCAAGCAGTTTTGCCCATTCTGTTTCCATGGGAAAATGTGTTCATACATATGGGCCCAAGTCACCAACAGTGCAATTCCAGGTACTAGGATCTGAATGGAATAAAAATCTCTTTGTGGTAATGGTATTGTAATGCATGTAATGGACGTTCAAAAACTGTACAGCAATGTGATTGAGAAACCAGAGTATTATACTATGCCCTTGTGAACAACAAAAAGAAGGAAACTTGAAAGGCCAATAAACAAATTTGTTAAAAAAATAAAAAATACAAGTAACGAAGTACTTCCCAAACCCCCCCCCAACTCCCCCCCCACCCTACACTTTCCCCCCTCACCAACCGAAGAAGTATCTGTCACCCCAAATATCTCCCTAACCAGCAACTGTGCTAACTCAGCGTGGAGTGGTGGATCCCTCCATGTGGTAGGATAAGAATAACCCCTGCTCAACCTGCATAAAGTCTATTATCGTAGGGCAAGTCATTTTAAACCCGTGACGTTTGACTCAGTCTCTCGGGCCATATGACCTCTGCAGCTCCATCTCCTTCTGTCGGGGCTGCAAACATACTCCCGTTACTACGCTGCCTATAGTGTTAAGTCCATACATGGCGAGCGGGAGACATGACCCCCTTCTATCCTCCGCCTGTGAGATTGTGTACAGGATCTCTTTGTTTTGCTGAGCTTTGGGGCGTGGGATTCTTCCTGGCTCGTCGCCCGCCTCACTTGAGTAGAGGCCGGGCGATCATTCCTCTGCAGTCGCTGTTCCTCCATTGCCCATTCCCATGCAGCTTCTAGAGTCTCAAAGAAATGTGTCTTACTACCATATATCATCTTAAGGTGACCGGGAAAATAGGATCATGTAGAATATTTGGAGCGCTCTTAGCTTTTGCTTTACTGGCTCATATGAGCAGCGACATGACTGCACCTCTCTAGTTTAGTCAGGGAAGATTAATACCCATGTGTTTTGGTGACGTAGGTCTGCGTGCTAGCGGGCTTCCTGTAGGATACGATCTCTGTAGCAAAAATTTAAGAATAGGGCTATTATGGCTCTGGAAGAGGCTTCGGGGGGGGGCCTGGCTGCCAGGGCCCTATGCGCCCGCTCCACCGCAAACCATAGAGTCCATTTGTCTATCGGCACCCAGGTCTTCAGCCAGGCCTCAAGGAAGTTTGCTGTCTGCTCCCCTTCTACTCCTTCGGGGAGGCCTACAAATCTTAAATTATTGCACCGCGACCTGTTTTTAGCAACTTCTGCAAGTTGTTGAAGCACATGTGTTCTAGTGAGAAGGCGGTTGACTTTAGTTTTCTACTACTAATATGCGGTTCCCTGTTTATGTGACTCTGGCGGCTGCACCGTTCAGGTCTTGTCGAAGCAGAGTCACGTAGACCTGTATTTCATCTATTTTGCCTTCGACTGCCACCTGTGAGGTGTGAATGGCCAGCAGGATTTTGTCCGTGTCCCCAGCACTGGCTGTTGAGGGCTCCCCGTCTATCTCCCCATGGGCCCCTCCGGGGCTGGTGTATTTGTTGATACGTGGCTGGGATCCCAGTGATTTTGTGTGCTTGTCTTTCTCCATTTTTTTTTTTTTTTAAGATATCTTTTATTGATTTTTAACCATGAACAGTAAATCCCCAATTTCTCGCTGTTAACCCCTCCACCCCCCATATTGCACTTAAATCAACACATTATATTCCTAAGCTGACAGTTCTTGATGGTTTAAGCAGAGTATCAATCGCTACCAAAGTTCTCTGTCATGGGTGTGGGGACTGCTTCTGGTTCGGAGTCTGAAGCAGTCTGATCCTTTTCAGGTGTCGGAGAGTCTAAGTTTTTCAAACTTTCCAGTATTGAGTCCCATTGTGTAGCACTCTCTCTCGGCCTCCGGCCATGTAGCGCTTCTTTTAGCAGCACAGCCCCCTCCACTTCTGCCCATTTTTCTAGCGCTTCTTGCCACCTCTTAACTTGCGGGCCTACTGGGTCTTTCCAGTGTGAGGTGATTTCTCTTTTGGCCAGGACTAGAGCCAAGTCAACAAATTTATTGGAAATTTTGTGGGCAGTAGGGCGGGGGAAGTCTCCCAGCAGGGCCACTAGTGGAGACAGGGTGATCTTACTGCTAGTGCTGTCGGAAATTCTCCTAAATATCTCAGACCAATATGATTTGAATTGTGAACAACTCCACAGCATGTGTACCAGACCTGCAGCTATTTCGGTACATCTAGGGCATCTCGCTTTGTTTGTATTGTATATTTTAGTTATCATTTGCGGGGTTAAGTAGGCTCTATGATAAATGTAAAGATTTATTAATTTGAATCTGGCGTTTCTAGATACGGAGTAAGTATGGGAGGTGATCTTTGTCCATTGCTCATCTTCAATTGTAGTGTTTAAGTCAGTCTGCCACTTGTCTCGGAGTTTATTTAGGGTTGTGCATGTACTGTTTTGTAAAGATTTATATAATTCTGAGATCACTCCTTTCCTTTCTCCTGTTGTGCAGAGGATGTTACAGCCACTGTGAGTTGGAGGTTCGATAGCTGCCGATCCCCAAATTATTTGTGCAGTTCTGGTGACTGCGTTATATACAAGGAACAAACCTGACAGGAGATTAAATTGATCTTGGAGCACTGAGTAGGTGTGGAGTCTCCTGTTATTGTATATGTCACCTAGTTTTGTGATGTTGTGTTCTTCCAGCTTATTGAGACCCCTAAGAATGTGGTCTCCCAAAGCATAAGTCCGATATCCCAGGGGAGCCTCAGGTGTGTATGGGGTTTTTGTACGGGTTCTTCTTAGGAATTGCTCCCAGCAGTGTCTAGTTGATTCCCATTCCATTGGTAGTTGTGACCTTGATTTCCTAAGAGTCAGTACTATCCCTGGTATTTTTTTAGATGGACAGTTCAGTGGTATCCGTAAGTCTGTCGCACCCGGGGGTTCGCTGATAAGTTTTGCTAGCCATTGTAATTGACCTGCCCAGTAATGGATTTCTAGGTCTGGGGCAGCAAGGCCCCCATCTGCAGTGGTTCTCTGCAATGAATTTAGTGCGATTCTGTGCCTGCTCGGTCCCCATATAAAGCTTGCGATCATAGTCAGTGCTTCTGAATGCTGCTTTAGGGATTACCAATGGGATGGTAGAGAAGTAATATAGCATTCGGGTTAGCACTATCATTTTAAGTAGGGCAATTCTGCCGGACACTGTTAATGGTAGAGTCTCCCAGAAGCGCATGCTAGCTCTGACTCCTCTGATTGCTCTATGAATATTCCCTTCAAGGAGGTCTTCTGCAGTATGGTATATGTTTACTCCTAGATATTTAAAAGTGTTAGGAGACCAGGGTAACCCTCTTGTCTCCTTCGGTTCTGGTGTGCTACTTGACATGGGGAATATAGTGGACTTCCTTCAGTTGATCCGAAGTCCAGAGGCTATGCCGTATTTCTCAAGCATGGTTATTACACCTGGTATATCATCTCCTAGGTTACGGAGAAAAAGCACCATATCATCGGCATAGAGGGCGATATAATGTGTCCAGTCGTTGATTGAAATGCCTTGGAAGTGCTGCCCGGTTCTAGCCATTTGGGCCAGGGGCTCCACTGCTACTGCGAAAAGGAGAGGGGATAGTGGGCAACCCTGTCTAGTTCCTCTGCTAATTGAAAATGAGTCAGATATGGTGTTTCCTGTTCTCACCCTAGCAGTGGTGTTTGAATATAGCAACCTAGTCCAACTTGTGAATCCCTCTCCCATCCCCATTCTCAGCATGACCTGTTTTAGGTAGTCCCATCTCAGGCAGTCAAATGCCTTTTCTATGTCGACCGAGATAGTCGCTGCCTGAGTCATTTCCGGAGGCATAGATCGAAGAACAGACACCAGGCGTCTAATATTTTGTGCAGTGCTATGTTGTGGGATAAAGCCAGACTGATCCTGGTGGATTAACGAGGTCATGTGGGGCAGTAATCTGTTCGCAAGAATCCTACTTAATATTTTATAATCTATATTAAGCATTGATAATGGACGGTAAGAACGGACATCTGTTAGGGGCCTATCGGGTTTTAGTAGGGGAATCATAAAGGCTTCATTAGTATATTGTGGAGGTTGCCCCCGCTCCAAGCCTCAGTATATATTGTGCTGAGATGTGGGGCTAACAGGTCCTGGTACAGGAGATAGAACTCCAGAGGAAGTCCATCGGATCCTGGGACCTTACCTTTAGCCATGCCTTGGATTTCTGTTTTAATCTCTGCAATCGATATTGGGGCTGCTAAGGCTGAGCTCTCCTCTTCCCCTAGTTTGGGGAGGGCGAGGTCTTCTAGGTCTTGTAATTGGAGGTTAGTTACTGTCTCAGTGGGGGGCGCATATAGTGTAGAATAATAGTTGATAAAGCTAGAATTTATCTCTTTTTGGCTGTAAACACTGGTGCCTGGGGTGTCTTCGATTTCCACTATGACAGTTTGTTGTTTAGGTGGGTTAGCCAGCCACGCCAGCAGGGCACCAGGCTTATCCCCCTCTGAGTGTTGTTTGATTATGTGCTGCTTATAATCATATCATGACAGTCTATTGTTTACTTCTATTATTTTATTTTTGGTGTCTTTCAGGAGGGGGGCCAGGTCATGTTGTGTAGGGCGTCTGCGCTCAAGGTCTCTGAGGGAATCCTCCAGGCTAAGGAGCTCGTTTTCCATAGATTTTCGGGCCCCTATGTTCTCACTGATACAGGTGCCTCTTATAACTATTTTGAATGTTTCCCATTCAATGGATCTGGAGGACGCAGTTTGTGCATTGTGTTTAAAGAAATCAACTATGGTTGAATGCAAAAGATGTTTGAGTGCCTCATCCTCAAGCATTTCAGCCCTCAGACGCCATGTTGCAATAGTCATTCTCTCCCTTCCACAGGATAGCAATAGAATCAGAGGGTTATGGTCCGATATTGTACGGCACAGGTATTCAGCGGAAATTACGTCTATTTGAATTTCAGGAGAGGCTAAGAAAGGGTCTAGTGTGACATGTAGGTTGTGTACCGCTGAGTAATGTGAAAAGTCCTGAGTGTGAGGGTTAAGCTGCCTCCAACAGTCTCCCAGGTGCCAGTGTTTTTGCCACTCTGCAAATGATTTCGAAATTTTTTAGAGTAGGGGACTGTGAAATGGGGGTGTGTGATCTGTCCAGGTTAACGTTAGCTATGCAGTTAAAATCCAATCCAATTATATTAGGACCTGTTAGGAGTGAGCCTATTTCGAGGGACAATTCATCGAGGAATTTCCCCTGGTCCTGGTTGGGTGCATAAATCCCGCTTAATGTTACATCTCTTCCGCCCAGTCTCCCGGAGGCCACTACATATCTCCCGTCCCTGTCTATGTGCTTGTGAAGAAGCTGAAAGGGCACCCCCGGTCGGATCCAGATTAATACTCCCCTTGCAAAAGCTGAGTAACTAGTCGCGATTATTTGACCTCTCCACCGTTTCTTAAGGGAGTTAACTTCCTGTTCTACCAGGTGCGTTTCCTGTAGTAGAGCAATGTGGATCCCTCTGTGCTTTAAATAGTTGTATACTTTATAACGTTTGCACATATTGTTTAGATCTCTAACGTTCCAGGTTATTATCTCATACTTTGAGGTTTCCATTTTGGTTGCTAACCTTGTAGAAGCTAGGGGGGATGAGGAAATTACTGTGTATAGGATTATATTGTGGCAGCGTGATTTCAATGCGTGAGCTGTCAGCTTCATAAATGTTAAGTGCTGGATTATTCCTTAATACTAACTTGGCAAACTGAACTCCCAACTCCCACTTCCCAGGACCGGGGTGGTCAGAACTATTCCCGTCCAAACCATTATAACTTGTCTTAAAATCCTATAGGAGGGTGGCATGTCAGCGACCAGAGCCTACACTCCAGGGCGGTTCCGGGACCCAGCGAGATTATGTTTAGCTACCCAGTAGGGTGTTGCGCAGGGCATGTTGAGTGTGGATGTTCCGGAGAGTTGTACTTCTGCTATCTAGACCCTGCTTATTTGATGCTTCTCAGTGTTTCTTTAGTAACCATTCTAACAACATAGAGTCAAATGATTTCTTCAGAGGATCTCGGGGTCACTTTTGGTTGGCTGGTGAGGGTATCCCGCGATGAGCTCAGTGAGTCTCCACTGCACGAGTCGTGGTCCGAGGTTTGTCCAGAATTCTGGGAGGAGGGGAAAGAGCCCAGGCCCAGTGCCGCAGCCGCGTCCACCGCCTCGCGCATTTCTTGGGGAGCTTGGTGCCTTGGAGGAGCAATCTCTTTATTTCGTATGGAGGATCTGCTACGCTTTCTGGGGTTTTGCTACTAGTTCCGTGGTAGGGGCCCGGGCTGTGATATTCTTGGCTTCCAGCCATTCGTCGATTATCTGTGGGGATGTAAAGAAATGTACTTTCCCTTCATGTTCCACTCTGAGTTTGGCCGGGAAGAGCATGGCATATTTTATCCCATTTTCACTGAGGATTCGTTTGGGATTGTTGAAGGAGGCCCTTTGCTCCTGAGTTCCTTTGGTGAAATCCGGAAAGAGAAGAACACGCTGATTATTTAGTGCTATTTCACCTTTCAGGCGCGTTTGTGACAGAATGTAATCCCTGTCTTTAAAGTGCAGAAGTTTTGCCACTATTGGTCGAGCTCTCGCTCCAGGGGGAGGAGGCCTGCTAAGCACCCTATGAGCTCTTTCTATGGCAAAAAAACGTTGATCGGCCTTCAGGAGGTATTGTTTCTTTGATCCAGGGTTCCAGAAAGGATTCCATATTTACCGCCGCCGTCTACGCACCCTCCAGTACGCCAATCAGCCTTATGTTGCTCCTGCGGGCACTGTTTTCAGCGTCTTCCGCTCTTGCTTCTAGCGCTTTTACACGAGAGGTAATTTCCAAGAGTTCTTTAGAAGAAGACTTCTGGGTTGAGGCCATGAGCTTAATCCCCTTTTCATTCGTTCCCACTCTCTCCGTTAGCCTACGATGATCATCTCGCAGTAGGGAGAGGTCTACAGTCAGGTTATCTATTTTTTGCTCTAGTGCTTCTCAAGATTCTCTGATGGCCTGGAGCACCGTATCCAAAGTTGTTTCCTGGTCAGCCGTGCCATCTCGGGTGTCTCTTCTCTGGGGCAGTCCTGCAGTTTGGGTGCCATCGGAATCTTCCGGGGCCTGCCCTTCGCGTTTCTTGGGCTTCCCCATCCTTGTTACTCGGTGCCTGCTCAGACGGGTAGCTGAAGCTGCCGAGGACCAGGGCCGCGTTTATCAAGTCATCACTCCCGGCAGAGGGAAGGTCTAGTCGTCCTGAGAGGTGTATACTACCATGTGATCATGGCCTCGTCGACCTTTCGTATCTTATGTGGGGGGGGCACATGCTGGATTTTACAGCCACTCCCTCCACGGTTCACGGCCGCGATTCCCAGAGTGTTCACAGACCAGGAAAGGGGTGCCCAGGGGGGGAGGACACATAGTCCGGGATCCAGCGTGTGTTATTCTCGCCGCTGCTTCTTCAGCATGGATGTTTGTTCCACGTATTTTCCCACTATTCAGTATGGCGAGGCCACGGTCGAAAGGGAATGCTCCGGGCCGTCAATGAGGTCGGAGCATAGGCCCTACAGTTCACACTCCCGCTGCTGCGTAGTCTCCCCTCTCCCGCTCCTGTTTTCTGTACCTTTGACTGTAGGGGTTGGGGGTTCCTCCAGTGTCTCTCAATGGAAGATTTAATCTCACAGCTCTTCTTTCCACTGCAGGTAACCCATTCGTAGGCCTCGGCCAGTTCCTCCAGGGCCACGGACCTAGAGGATTTACTTTGGGCGGACACTCTGCTGGGCCTCTACTACACCGCTCACCTGTTATCGTGCACTCGCCTCAGTGCCTTGTTCCGCGGGAGCGGGTGCAGCCGCCGCGTCGCTCCTGGGGTGCGGGTAATCTTGCCTCGCTTCAGTCAGGTTTTTGGTCTCTCCGCACTGGGGTCTGAGCTCAGCAGGGGCGGGGCCCAGAGGCTGGCGCCATCTTGGTTCCTCGAGGTCGTCGGGGGAGACGCCGTATACCTCCTCAGCCGCTATTCTTTTCTCGCCAGAGTTTACACCGCATTTATTGGGTGGGACTCCGCTCCCCGGGGCCTATCTTGCCGATCACTTTTGGGGTTTGGAAGTGCTATTATTTCGGCCGGGCCCCGTTCACAGCTCCGGGGCGCCGCGCTAAGCGTGCAGCTTCATCGGCCGCAGGCCACACCCCTCCTGCTTGTCTTTCTCCATGTTTTGTCTACCTCTTGCACCTGGTCTGGTGATATACCTGATCTGCGGCCCTCGGAAGTCCTCGCGTCCCAGGAGCTAGGAGTGTTTCTGCCATTGTAAGTCAGTCTGGGGCTAGTGTCCACCAGTGTCACCACCCTTGCAGGCCTTTGCACTGCCTGCCCATTGATTTTCTGCGTATACAACCTTTCAGGCAGTGTCTGAGTCCCTCGGGCGTCTCTCTTTGTGTCTGACCCTCACATGTTCCGGAGACGGAATGTCTGGGCCGGGAAGTTTGTGTAGAGGCTGGTCTATTGAGAGGATCGGTTACAGCCTCTCCGGCACCTCTCCTTACCCTCATATTCAGGATCACCCGCTGTAGGCCCTTTGTCCATCTACGTTGCTCTTCACTTGGTCTGTCTGCCGCACGAGGCCTCTTGTCCCGCACGGCGACAGTCCACGCCCGCTCGTTTGGTCCCTGGGCAGCATCCCGCCCCTACTCCTTGATGTGCCGAGACGCGCTCACTTCACTGGCTGTCTCCTCCTCCAATGCCTCGCGTAGCTCCTCTGTCGCCAACCACTTACTTCATGTCTCCACCCCACCGTCCAGATCTGTCCGGCAGTGTCTCGGCGTCCAGAGGGGCCCCAGGAGAGCACCCCGGTCACGGGCGGCGTTGCTACAGCCTCTTTCATTCATCCTCTGGGACCTTATCACAGCGTTTCTGCTTCAGGGCTCGCCCACGGGTCTGGCCACCATTTTAGGAAGCACCACCCGGGCCCACAGCCCCAGGCAGTCCCCCTGGCCAGATCACTTCAGTCTGACCTGATGTCACTGTTGGGGGTGTGCCTCTACTTCGTTAATGCAGCGGGCACCATTAGGGCACCGAACAGGGGTACAGATTGTGGCGGATGACAGAGACATCCGGAGCACTCTTAGGGTGCGACTGCCATCTTGACGTCTGTTTAGCCATGTTTTTGATACTGCCACCACATTGCTAAAAGGAACAAAATATCCAGTGAGTGTCTTGCTTTTTCACTTTGTTGCCAGCATATAAAGTTAGACAGAAATCTTAAACAAAATATAAATGCACGTTTAGCTATTCAGATAGAAGTACATTCTTTTACATTACGAGATTCCCCATGTATGTTTTTTAACCACTTCAAGGCCTGGATGTAAATGAAGACAGCCTGCAGACTTGCTAAGTTGTGATTCCAGCCCATCTTAATTTACAAGTACTTGAGTCATTTGTGCCTCCCTCTGAATGCAGCCTCCGCATCCCAGGGGGCGCACCCCACAGTTTGAAGACCTCTGCTGTAGATGGACAAGTCCAGGATATTGAGCGATGATCCTGATATTTCAGTTTCTGTCCTGCATTTCAGCGAGGATTGCTGAGGCTTCTTGGTCTACTAATCTCCTGCATTTTGCTCACGGACCATGCCAGATGGCACATGCAGTGGGACCTGCAATCTAAGTGGTCCCAGCACTGAGGGTTTCCCTTTCTGGTGGCAGAGAAGACTGAAAATAATTGCAGTGGTGGCTTCTCTATTGCAACTGAACCATTGACAGACCCCTTTCCATGCCCCACCCAGTTCTGATGGTGGTGATGTGAGTGATGGAGGCATTGCTATTGGGTTGAGGAGGTCATCTGGGAGAGGTTGAGGTCAGAGGACTCTGGTCTCCTGCAGAAACCTTCTTCCACATCAGTTTACTGGAGATGCAGGTGATTCGCTTGGCTGTAAAGGTCTCCCTGCCTTCCATCAAGCGACACCTGACGCAGGTTCTCACAGACAACACCCTTTCCATATGGTACTGCAACAAGCAGGGCAGTGTAGGGTCCTGAGTCCTGTGCCAAGAGGCATTACACCTCTGGAGCAACTGAATCATCTAGGGGTTTCCCCTGTGGTACATCACCTGGTGGCATCTTTGAACGCCAAGGTGGAAAACTCAGCCAGCAGCACCTAGTGGCAGTTACACTTGGAGGTGGCAGAGTGAATTTTTTGACAATGGGGAGAACCCTAGCTTGATCTCATCGCCACCATCTAGTCCATGCAATGTCAGATATTTTTCCAGCTGGAGTTCCCAAAGAGGCTCTTTCTTAGAGATGCATTCAATTTAGAGTAGAGCACAGGATTCCTGTATGCCTTTCTGACACCCCCCTCTCCTGATTTCTGAAAAAGATCAAGAACAACACACCCCAAGATATTCAAGTGGCCCTGGATCGGCCCAAGTGAGTTTGGTACCTTTAACACCTGGACTTCACCATCCATCCTCCTATGAGACTGCCACTTCGGAAGAACCTCCTGTTGCAGCAGCAGGGCATGGTTCTACACCCGAGTCTGAGCAACCTATAACTCCATGCATGGAGACTGAGCGTTGACAGTTAATCCCCTTTGATCTTCCTCTTGCGATAGTTAATGTAATTTTGGCAGCCAAACGTCTCTCAAAAAACAAACTTCTGCCAAAGCCTTGTGCAGGGCTTTGGCACAAGTTTGTAGCTTCATGTCTTATGTGCCAGTTGTAACCGTTGCAGGCAAAACTGTTGGATGCGTTGTTATTCACTTTGTTTTTGGCTAAGCAAGGTCATGCTAGCCATTCTGTTGGCAAAATATATAGTTATCTGTCTCCCTTTCAGCATTTTTATGTTTGCTGGACCAACTGTCATTATTCAAATCACCAGTTCAGATGCTTTTTCTAAAATATTTCCAGCACATTTCCACTTAAGCCCTTTGTGATGCCACTGTGGGTCTTAAATATGGTTCTCCCTTTTCTAATGTGTACCCCTTTTGGACTTTTGCACAGTTGTCCATTGCGCCTACTAACTGTAAAAACTGGCTTCCTGGCTGTGATAACATCCACTCGCCGGGTGAGAGAACTTCAGGCCCTTTTGTTCTAGCCTCTCTTCACTACCTTTTTTCTGGACAGACTGGTATTAAGGGCTCTAGCTGCATTCCTAACAAAAATGGCAACGCCGTTTCATGTTGTATTAGCCATCACGCTTCTGAGATTTCTGGCAAAGACTCAACCCTAGAAAGAGAAGGAACTCTCTATTGTTTAGACTCCAAAAGAGCACTTAGTTTTTACATTGATCATATCAAAGAATATCAGGTAGACGATCAGCACTTTGTGAGTCTTTCTTGGGTGAAGAAGGGGAAGGTGGTGCTGAAACAAACTATTACTTGATAGATAGTCTTTTAGTGCACATGCTCAGAAACCACTACTGCCTCGACTGCCCAGTCCATTGAGAAAAGTATTTTGCATGTCCACCCTGCAGAACATTTTAAGTCCAAGCCATTCAACAGACCAACCCTCGTTGGTGGAACAGCTTTGGTATGCATTCACAAGATGGAGATTATGTGGTTAGATTTACACATCAGAAGAGCAAGTTACTTTCCAGTGGTAATGCTCTTTTTAATAAATTGGATTACTAATTGAGATGGCTGATTACCCACCTCAAGGAATAATCACAACCCTTGTCAGAATAAACCCTAAAGTCAATAAATTAGCCTTAGCTCAACCGCCTGGTAGCTATGGCAAAGAGCAGATAGGCTTAACTTAGGGCAATGTGTAAAGTATTTATGCAGTACCAAGACAGTAATAACGTCAAATTGTAAAACAGTAAAACTCCCAAACCAAATTATAAAGTAGATTAAAATTAATAAACAAAATGACATAACATGACACATATCCAATAAGGGAAACTGGAGATATGAATATATAAAGTTTTAAGTAGGAATAGCACCAAGAAGCATAAAGTGCCAATGATAGTTAATGGTTGTAGTAGACCAGGACCTTGGCTCAGTTTGAAGCTGATCAAAATTATCTGCGGGTCGGATACTCCAACCACTTTTGCCCTTGTCAAAGATGTACCTTCTGACTTAGTCCTTTTGAGTCACAATCCATTACAGGAGTACACTTCTAAAGCCCCAAAAACCTCAGGGGAGGCACTTGGAGACTTGCAGGTTATCTGCAGGCAGAATCCAACAGGAAGGCCCAGTCCATGTCTAGTTGCCACTGGTCAGCTGGGCAGGAAAGGCCTCTTGTAGCTTGTCTCCATGTTGCCACACAGGAGGTCAGGTTTATGACCCTTGGAGTTAACTTCTTTGTTGTGGGTACAAGAGGGGGAGGTCCATTCCTTCAATGCTCCTCTTGGGTCATAGGCAGCAGGTCCAGTCCTCTTCTCTTCTTCCTCAGGCCAATAAGTGTTCTTAAATGGGTGCCTCAAACAGCCACATTTATGCCTGGCTAGTGCTAGTGGGCATGCCCTATCCAACGGGATAAAAGTACTCTGGCCAATCCTACCTACTTTGGGCATATTAAAAAATATGAAAGTCTTTGGCCACACTAAACGTGGGCTCTGAGGGCTAGGGTGTAGGTGAGGAGTGCAGAATAGTAATCCTTGTGTCTCTCCATATCTAACACCAAAATCCAGTTTGAAGAAACCACTTCAAACTTCAGAAGTCTAGTAGAACATAAGTTTTCCCAGCGACCAGATAGTAGTCAAACAAGAATTGTCTTCGCTTCCTGTTTGCTTTCCTTTTCTTTCAAGTGCTTTCCCAGTGTTGTATGTAAACCCAGCAGACTTGTCAAGCAGCATTTGACAGTGTAATGTAAAAAAGGGTGCTCACAGCTCCCACCCTTCATATTCTTTGATATTCAGAGGAGTCATCTCTGCCCATTGAGGTCAACCTATTGTTTTCCCCCGGAAGGCATTTCATACCTTTTTAAATACCTATTCAAATGATAATTACTGATTGGGAGAAGTTCCAGAGTAAATGCAGATTTATCTTTGAAACACTTCAGGCAGGGTAAAGGCGACTTTCTAAAAGATACATTTACTTAATATTTAAAAAAAATCCAATGTAACCATTAGATTGGATTTTTAATAACTTATAAAAATGGTTGGATAATTATTTTTCTAGCTAGTCATGTTCCCGAGATAAAATATCAGGATTTTAATCTGTACTCTGGTTTTCTACAATGGTCAACTAGGCCTGCTACAGTACAAAAATAGCTTTTAGGGGCTAGTCACAGTTACAGCAAGTTAAATTTCTGCATGCACTACTTTTAAATATGATAAACCCTGTCTTGTGGACTACAAGGCCTATGTAGGGGTGACATTAATATTTAAAAGAAAGATTTTATCCAGTCAAGAGTTTATTTTGACAGGTTCTATTGCAGTTTTTTCACTGCTACAGGCAGGATACACTAGTAGGCTGACGCCATGTTTTACAAGGTCAGAGTACAGGTGCTGAAATCCGTTAGTGACAGTTTTAACTTAAAGGCCCTAGGTAGAGTTTGTACCATATTTTGGGGGACCTATGGGCAAGTTAAATATACCAATTAAGAGTATACCAGTGTCATCACATTGAAAGGAGGAGCACAGGCACTTTGTTAGTAGGGATAAAGTTCTAAAGCCAGCAAAAACATAGAGTCCAGCAAAAGACATAAAATCCAAGATGGCCATTCAGAAAATACATATTTCCTACACTGTTTCTGGTGAATACTCTTATCTACCCAGAGATTTCATATCGCTCTCCCAAATCCCTGTTCTGTGGCATGGTATCTTTCATCTAAAAAGATCCCACTCTTGGAATCTGCATGCTGATTTGTTTAATTTGATGGCAGGCTCAATGTCTGAGGGTGTGAAAGAGTTAATGAAAGTAACTGACATCAGCACGGTTGGGAGACTCAGATACAGCTCCATTAGTTCGAACAGCAGAACAGCGTTGATGCACAGTCTCACAACACCACCTACTGGCGTGCAGGAACACTGCTTTGAGTTTTCTGGATCCCATTTGGCACCTGGGGAAATTCACAAGGTGGGACATTTGTGTTTAGATAGAGCATCTACTGAAAGACTATTCCCTGCAATGAAAAGTGGAGTGCACAGAGCAGTGGGCAATGCATATTCATGTGAGTGGGGAACTGAGCCACCTGAGGGGTGCCCTGTGGTGCAAAGAGGTTCTGAACCACTGGAGTGGATACACCACTTGTGATTGCCTAGAGGATGCTGACTCAGGCTGTTGGCTCACCTTTTCAGGAAACCTGCAAGATGGATTGACTACCATGAGCCCCCACGCACCTGCGCCCAGCCCAACATAGTCCGAGCTTTTCACCAGAAAAAATGAGACCCTATAACTCTTTGCTTTTTCACCTATCACATAATGGGTGTGTTGTTAATCAAGATCTGAATGGAGTGACCACAAAAGGAAGCAAGGAGGCCATTAGGGCCAGGCGAATCACCCATAGTTTGAGCATCTTGATGTGCAGATATTGTGCACCAAGAGACAAGAGCCCTCTAATCTCTAGTTCCTCCTGGTGAACACTCCAACCTAAAGTTCAGGCATTTGTCACCAGTGGGGCCACTAATGATGTTAGTTAAAAGAAAGTCCAGGGCGACAGTTTCTCCTCTACCGACTACCACTAAAAATTAATTGTGGTGTCTAGGAGGATCCTGATGATGTCTGCTAGATTGCCCCAGTGTTGGAACCAATGATGACGGAGGCACCACTGGAGAGCCTTTAGGTATGCCTGTATGCAGGATCATCAGTATGCAGGTAGCCAGCAGACTCAATTGGCAGAGGACTTTCAGGATTAGAATCCAAGGCCCCTCCTGAAACATCATAATCATATCTTGCATGTCCTGAATCCTATGGAGAGGAGGAAAGCCACTGAAAGATGATGTGTCCGATGCTGCCCCTATGAATGGAAGATGGTGCCGGGGCTCTAGGTGCATCTTAGGGAGATAGATGTTTAAGCATATGTTGAGTAGCAGAGATGCTGTGCATTTAGATGGTCTTATGCTGGTGTTGAGCTCACCTTGAGCAGTCAGTTATCTAAGTATTGGAATCATGAGTTCCTCCGACCTGCACAGATGATCCTCAACCCTCATCATCACCTTGATGGAGACCCTGGGTGTTGATGTCAACCTCTATAGAAGGACTGTGAATGGGCAGTAGGTGGGATCTACCACACATTGCAGGTACCCCCTGTGCTATTGCACGGTAGGTACATGGAATTATGTGTTATACAATTCCAGACATACCATCCAGTCTTCCAGTTCCCGCACCAGAAGAACCTGAGCTCAGGACAGCATCTTAAATAGAACCTTGCTAAGGAAGGAATTCAAGAATCTGTGACCCAGGGGTGTACGCAAAGCACTGTCCTTCTTTGGAAGAAGGAAGCACTGGGAGAAACATGCCTGCCCAGTTTCTGCTGGAAAATGAAAATGTGTTTCCATTGAGAAAAGTGGACCTGGGGCTTGAGGGAGTGAGGGGTTTCTGTTGGAATGGAAGGGCTTAGCATCTCTGCTCTTTTAAAGACCCTGTGTCATGATGGCCTTCTAGGGAAGGTATTGAAATAAACCTCTTCCCCTCACAAGTCAAATGTATTGCTTCCAGGGAAAACTCAAGCAACTTTCCAGGTAGTGCTGGTCCTCTCTGCTTTTGGCCTTGCCTTGGCCTCTGCATTGTTGAAGGAGCTGATCTGGCTGCTAGATATGCTGGAAAGATGGCATTGGTGAATCCTCAGCCCATTAAAAAAAGCTGTGAAACCTACAGTATTGCTTTTGTAAGTCTTGAGTAGGGGATGCAAACCCGACAGACAGAGCCTTAGCCTTCTCTTGTTTGAATCTTTCTAGGTGAGCTGAGTCTGATTTGTCCTAAATAAGTCAAGCTCAGCATATTCATTGCCTTTATGGCCTCTGAAGAGCCCTTGACTGGAGCTACGATTGACCTCTTTAACACCCCCTTGGCACTGTCCACTGAAGTCATGGTGTTCAGGCCCATACAAAGGACCTGTTTTGCTGTATCCTGTTAATCACCAAGAGTCATGTGGCATTCAGGCACATCTGGACCAAAGTCCATGATTAAAAAAAAAAAGTTTCTTGCCCATCAACTCCAGCTTTTTGACTCCTGATTTGGGGACGCAATGGCAAACAGCGAGGATTTATGTTTGGAACACGATGAAGTCTGTATCTCCAGACTCTGTGGTGAAAGATGTCAGGAGAGAAAAGATGGGTCTCCCACTAATAGCCATCTACTGGCTCACTGAAGGCTCTGGAGTAGTTTGAGCCTAACCTGCAATAATGAGCTCCATTAAGGCCTTGTTGAATGGGAGCAATGGCTCCAAAGCAGCACGGAAGGGCTGGAACATCACTGTTACGTGTTTTACCTTTGTTTCCTTCATAGACAAATGCAACTCTAGTACTTCCACATTTTTTTTTTGCGCACTGAACTGAAGGATGCAATTTTTGCAGAGGGCTGCCGCTAAGGCCACTCCGTGTACACTTCCAGAGAGGTGTCCAGCCCACTTGAGTTCCTCAGAGCTAGGTCATCTGCTGCCTTCATATTTGTAAAGGGCAGCAAACTGGCTGCTTCACTGCTCTCATTGTCATGTGGAATTACTTATGGTATTTGTGTGTGGCCTGAATCCAAACCGAAGATGTGATCCAACCTTGATCAGTAATTTGACTCAAGTGAAGGATCTAGTACGGACCTCGTGATACTAGGCCTCCTGACCAATCTCTCTGCTTCCTTTTGAGCACATCAGATTGGCCTGTATGGAGTCAGAGCTGGTGTCCCTGGAGGTGCATCTGGTTGGGTTCTCAGTGCTGGTGTGGCTCCAACTCTCTGGGAGAATGCCCACAAGAAGACTTCAGGGACCAGCTGACATAAAATGGTACCCTGTGGGATGGTTCCCAGTCTGATTGCCTGTTGGCCCCATAGGTCTCAAGGGTGCACTAGAAGGAACTGTAGTACCACAAAAGATCATTAGCATGGCCAGAGTAAAGGTGATGACTGGATGCCAGAAACTCTGCATAGACCAGAGGCGAGGCAGTTTTGACACTGAATTCTATGTTGATTCTGCTACTGGAGTGAGGTTTGCCTCCAAAGAAGCTGGATCAATTCAAGCAGGTGAACTGTATGGCGATCAACTCCTGGAATGGTAATGTGTCTTGGCATGGAGTCATACCTCCTGTTCCACTTCCTATACTTTTTCTTGTCCTTTGAAGATTTGGAAGATTAAAGGAAGACAACTGTGACATGGATCTGGATCTAGAGTGTTGCCAAAGTCGAGGCCAGCACTTTTTGCATTCATGTGCCTTTAACTCTCCACCTCCTGCTTCTTTATGGTCTTATAATGCACAAGGCTGCACTGCTCACACAACTTAGTTTTGCGTGTAGGCACCTGTGAATATTCCAAAGGTGAGAAATCAGCAGGCAGAGGTATTCACGAGAAGGGCCACTTTGTCTTCGTTTGAAGGATTTCCAGGACAGCTCTCCGGTGCTCTTTATTGGTTGCACACAGTTTCGTTCTCACCTGCCACAGTATGAAAAGAATGCACCAGCTGTGTTCAGCACCAGATTTGAGCTTTTCTAAGAATGTTTTTCATGATCATTCTCATATTACTTGGCTCATGTTGTGGAGACCTTCACCTGGCAGTGTTGCATGGGCAATGTCTCATATTATTAGGGCTTAGGAGGCACTCAGATTGCCTTTACGAGCTTGAAGTAGCCTTTAGTTTCCTCTGTACAACCATTTGTCTTGCTGTCGTGGGCCATTAGTTGTCTGGAGAGGTAGTCTGTGAGCTTATTGATGTTAGGTCTGTAGGTCACTGTGAATGTGTATTTTTGAAGATGTATTTCGTAATTCTCTGAGCATGGCAGAGGGTATTCGGAAGTTGGTCTGTAACCATTTGAGTCCCCTCCCAAAGAGACAAGGATGGTAATAGATGCGTCCACTCTTAATCACCACTGCCTCCCTTTCAATTTGGGATTATTGTGCCTCTTTATCAGTGAGGGTCCTGCTTGCAAAGGCAGTGGGTGTCCCGTTCTTCTGGACTGTTCCTGTAGAAAAACAGCTCCTAGCTCTTCCGGGTTTGCATCAACCCCCAATTCCGTGTCCTCTGTGGATCAAAATACTTCATATTTTCATTGTGCAGCAATGCTGATTTGATGTTCCAAAAGGCCTCTTTGAGTGTCTTTAATCATTCCAGAAAAGCTTGGGCTTCTTGAGTACTCTGACTGCTTGGGTTAGAGCTGTGAGTTTGTGGACAAATCCCCAACAGCAAATTCAAATTGCATGCAGAGGAAGCTCTTTGCCTCTAAAGCAGTTCTGGGCATGGGATATTACAAAGGTTCTCAGATTTCTATGAGTCAAAACTGACTCCATCTTTTGAGGAACATAGCTGACAAACCACACAGGTTCTTGAAAAACCTGCAATTTGCCTTGTGTAAGGTAAGACAATTTCTGAAAAAGTTAGTCCAATTGGGAACTTGAAAAGTATCCTCACAACAATGAATATGACAATTTAACATATTTCTTAATACTAAGTAATTTATCTACAAAAATACTATTATTATCATAAATGAGAAAACATCTGTATTTACAGTCCATTCGTAGCGCAGGTTATAGTGATCATATTCCAAACAAAATCAAAACATCAACAGATTCATGAATAATCAAAATAATGGATGACCGTTGCTGAGCCATCTCAACTTCAAAGCCCAAATATATTGAAATTCATTGTTAACTCTTGTGAGTATCCCTTTATACTGTTCCTTCGAAGGATTATTGTTACCACAGCTAACACATGTTTAACGGCATGAAGGCTGCTTCTTCAGGGCCCTAAGTTCTGTTAGCAAAGTAGCTCACAAACAGTGTAAACCAAAGGCCTGTTTACAATGTGAATTGAGGAATGCCATGCGTAGAAAACATATATAGACATGCCAAAACTGGGATTCTCATTAAGAAGACTCCAACAGAAGTATGCATCTTTAGAGTAGGACCGGTTACGTGAATCTGTCAGTTTGTCTGCAGGTGTAATTAGCAAGGTCCTAGATTGGGACATACAGATATAACTCCACAACTTTAAAGCATCATTGTCCTTTGGCTGAGACTATTTGTGAGCTACGATGTTAACTTATAAATATGATCATTATATGATCATTGTAACCTGCTGTATAAATGGACTGTAAATACAGATGTTTTTTCTCGTTAGTACTAATAATGGTATTTTTGTATTAAAGACTTGCTGTTAACAAATATGCTAAACAGGCATATCCATTATTGTGAAGTTACTTTGTAAGCTCCCCATTGCACTTCAACTTTTTAGAAATTAAGAACTTATCTGTTACTTGAGTTACCAGTATCAATGTGTTAGAGCTTAATAGGGCATCATACATATTTAACCCAAATTATTTGAATTTGCTATGATAAGGCATTGGTCATACAGTCTTTTCAGGGTAGTTCGCAGTCTGTGGTGAATCTCTTCTGTTGTCATGGTGTTGTCACTGATGCTTATGAAGTCTTTGAGTCCCGAATGTCTTCCTCAGACAGTGTTTTGAAACACTTCAGCTGCATATAGCATTCAGGAAGTCATCAGAGTACCACATGTGCGGAAAACATGTTGATTTATGTGCTGCTAGGGTCTACCAGTAGGTGATCATAGCCTGTCTTCAGGTCTGATTTTGCAAAACATTGTGCCCTTTTTGAGGTTAGTGAGGATATCATCTATTCTAGGGTTGAAACGGCGTCCTGGTTTCATGGTTCTTTTAGGGAGCTGCATTTCTATGCATATCATCACTGGCCCTGGTTGTTTGGGCTTCACTGTTACCACCATGGGTGAGACCCACAGATGTCTATACATTTTTTTGATTACATCTGTGCTCTTGAATCCCTGCAGCTCATGTTCCACCAGTAGTCTGAGGTGGAAAGGGATCCTTTGGTGGTGTAGGACAGTGGGTTTGGGCATTCTATCTGTGTGCAGCATGACCGTCTTGGTCTTGAGATGGCCTAATCCTTGGAAGAGATGTTGTAGCCACTCTCATGTTTTACAAACACTATCAGGCCTAGATCTTCTGCTATATTGCAACTGGTGAGGGTTCCAGAATTTTCTCTGGTGTCATAGAACTTGACCTCTACAGCTTGGTTATGGTGGCACACCTGTGTCACAAATGTTCTGGCCAAGGTGGATGGGCGTTCACCCATGTTTATTCCTGTCACATTGTGGGTAAGTTTAATTTGGGGCTTGAGCAGTCAGATGTGTTAACTGTCAGTCACATTGAAAAATGCCCACTAATCAATGAGTGCAAAGACTTGAAGACAATGTATCTGCACCAATCATGTACAGTAGAATGGGTATTTTCCCAGTTTTTCTGTTGTTGGCGTATGAAATGAGAAATCTGTCCTCTTCTTCGTCGATGTCTCTGCTGGATTTCTAAGTGGAGATGGCCTTGGCTTCGACATTCTGCTCTTATTGAGATATTGCACTGGGATGATAGCGGTGCTGCCTCCCAACTATTTGTCTCCATCTTTTGTTTCTCCTACAGACTTCTGCAAAGTGGGTCATCTTTCTACACCTTAGCAGGATTTTATTTGTGCATTTTGACAGTGAGTGATTTTTCATGTCACTGGTTACATTTTGGTTCATCATGTGGTTTTGGCTGTTTATTGTGCCCTGATTGAGTGTTGCTTCAGTGTATTCCTGGAACATTTTCCTCTGTCACTCATGGCAGGGATTCAGGGTCTAGTTCACCTATTCATTTGCCCCGGGTAGTTTTTATTTTCTCAGCTTGGCTGTTTAAAAGCTCATGTGACCTAGTTAGTATGAGCATGGCATCCACATCAATTTGATTAGTAAGAATAGTCTTTTCAGCACTGCAGACCTGCCTCCTTGAATGATTTGTGTCTTGACTTCTTTTGCAGGGTGGTTGCCTGTGAATGTACTTAGTATGCACAGGCATGCATAGAACCAGCATAGGTCCCTCCTCTTGTCTGGCTTTTCAGAGTTTAAACCCCTAATTGGCTGGGTTGAATTGAGGATTGAAGTTTGCATTTTGGGTGGCCACTGCATCCTTGTAGTCTTCTTTGCCTTTATTGGGTAAGTTTTCAAACGGTTTCTGTGCTTTCTTTCTAGTAAGGTGGAAAAACCTAGCAAATGTATCACTTTGCCATCAGTCTCCCTCGAATGGCTTGTAAATAATTGTTTAACCTACCTACTCATGTTTCCATCTGGTGACGGCCATGACAGGATCTACTAATTCACTGAATGTTGTGAGGGCAGGGGCTAGGAAGGACTGAAGGGGTTTGGGCCACTGGTGTTGGTCTTGGGGACGCAGCATCATCAGTGGGATTTCCTGGGTTTTCTGATTCATCCATGGCCATGGCCTTTACCTGTCTCTCAGAGCTTTGCCCTGTCTTGGTGGCAGTCTCCAGAGCTTAGTTTTCTCGTCTTGTGGATGTTAAGTAGTTATGCTTTTTTCAATTCCTCTTCACTTATTTGATGGGACCGTTTGTGTGCCTCTGTTTTTGAGCTTTTCTATCTTTTTCTCTTATTTTGTATTTCTTCATGTCTTTGTATGCACCGCTTTCTTTGTAACAGAGGAATGCTCATGGGGTTATCTCATGAATGGATTTTCCATTGGGTTGATGATTGATTGATAGATATATATATATATATATATATATATATATATATATATATATATATGTATATATATATATGTATATATATATATATATATATATACTCATAGACAAGTGCTGAGCTGGTTTCCGGGCTTAAAACAGACAACCTTGAGGACATCTCGGGGTACTGAACTTTAAAGGGCAGGTTGAAAACTTATTCCCAATGTGAAGTAGAAAAGGGTGACTTCTTCACTTGCTATGGAGAGGCCTTATCTGGGGTTTGTATGTTGCATTTTACATAATCCAGATTGTCTGTTGATTGAAGTTTACCATTGCCAGAAAACCAGTGGAGTGTGCCTCAATGCTTGAAGGAATAAATGTGGAGGCATAAGCAACAAGGGTAAGAACATGGTAGCAAAAGCAACTCAGTTTCTAGATATCTCCTCAGCAGTGAGATTGCAGTTTTGACAGGACTCCAAAGAGGTAAAGCAAAATGTCCAAGAGATGGAGGAGAGAGTAACATGGAGGAAGCACATGCTGGGCGTTAAATGGAGTTTGATTTTATAAAGACAGAAATTAGTAATGTTACAACAAAACATGGACTTGCAGGAGAAACCAGAGGATCTAGAAAATCAAACCGCAGGAAACCTCCAGCTTAGGGATATCTCAAAGGGAATAGAGGATGATAGTATTGTGGCGTATATCCGGAGAATTTTCCGCATACTATTCTACTTGAGCAAAGAGGAGCCCATCAAAGTTGATAGAATGCACAGGATAGGAACCATGGATCCTGAGTGGAAAATACCAGTGAACATTCTCACAATAGTGCATCATTTATAGTAAAAGGAATTGAAAACTGTAGCAGTGAGACGTCAGGAACATATAAAGTCAAAGGAACATAATGGTCCTTTATCAGGATCCCTTATTGTGAGAAATTGGGTTGTTGGTTGACTGGGATATGAACCCTAATCGAGCAACAGCCACAATCCCTTGCTGGGTGAAACACAAAGTCACTAATTTAACCTGTGCTTAACCTTGGGTAGCTTGGCACAAAAAGCAGTCAGGCTAAACTTACAAGCAATGTGTTAAGTATTTATGCAGCACACAAACAGCAATACAGTGAGAACACAACACAATAAAAATCCCAAACCAATTTATAATGACAGAGAAACCTTTAATACATAATTTGACACTAATACCATCAACATTGAATTAGTAGAACCTGAGATATGAATTTTCAAACTTTTAGGTGCAAAATGGTGCTTAAAAACAAAAAGCGCCAACCACGGACATCTGGTTGCACTAGACTGGGGCAGAGCCAAAAGTTAAGGCTGAGCGCAATGAAGTGTGGTTCGAATACATGAAGTGGATTGGGCCCAGTCAGCGCTTACCTTCGGACTTACAACATTTTTCAAGAAAAAGTTGCTAAGAAGGTAGAAATTCCAGTGTGGCAAGGCAGCAGTGTCCAAGGAGGGAGCGTTGTTGTTGGCTAGTCATGGAGTGAAGCTGTGGTGAGGATTTTCACCTTTGGACTTAGATGTTGAGATGGTAGTCGAAAATCTTCTGTGGGAAGGAGCAGAAGGCTGTAGCTTAAGACAGTTCCACGAGTTCCGATACCCCTTTCGTGAAGGACCGCTATAAAGGATTTGGGGCCAGATGTAGGTAGGAAACATTTTGCAAATCGGAAATAGCGACTCCATACGGATCACTATTTCCGACTCGCAAAACCAAATGCGATACCAAATTGCGAGTCGCTGAGGTGTTGCACCGCATTTTGCGACCTCTGCTTTTAGTGAGGTCGCAATTTGCGACCTCCCCTTTTAGCGAGATTGCAATTTGCGAGAAGGGTGTCGCAAATTGCAATTGACTCTCAAATTGCCTGCAGGTGCACCACAACAGTTGGGAAACCCACTTCCTGGCTCTTGGTAATGACATCAGAACCAGGAAGTCACCAAATAGACCTGGGAGGAGGGAGGACAACACCCATCCCAAACTGCTGAGCCACACCCAGGGGAGAGGAGCTGCAGCAACCATGGAGGAGACAGGTAGTGCTGGCAGAAGGAGAAAAATTACATTTTCAGACAAGGAGTTGGAGGTCCTTACAGAAGAATGCTGCCTGCACCATGATGAACTCTTCGGAAAGGCAGCAATGAGTGTCCAACTGAGAGGAAAACATTATGGCAGCAGATACAAGAGAAAATCAATGCCATAGGGGTAAGCCACCGCACCCTCGAGGAAATCCGAAAAAGGTGAGGGTTGCGGAGCGCATGAGGGAGATGAGGGGCACCGGAGGAGGCCCATCCACTGTACCACCACCCACAGCCCTGGAAAGCATGGTGGAGCAGACACTGGAGCCGTACTGGGCATGGGAGAATTGGACAGTTCAGCCCCTGGGACATCAAAAAGTGAGTACCATGAGATATGCTGTGACACCCACAAATGCAGTATACACACTATCCCAGTACACAGCAGCAGGCACCACCAGACTAGCTCCATGCCAGTCTAGCAACCTCTAGAATAGTGCATTATGGGCAATGTAGTACAGTAGTCCAAATATAGGCAAAAGTTTATTATGAGGCATAAAACAGATATGCAAGACTGAGAGTGTTCCCCTATGTCCCACAAGTCTCCCACAAGACAGCCCCCGCAGCGAACAAAGGCAGGGAGAGGAACATGGGCCAGACCCACAGCAGGAGCCTGCCAGTGACACAGCAGGGTCCAGCAGAACACCGCCAGGGTCCATGGAAGATCCAACGCAGGACATGGAGGCAGCAGGAATAGCACCAGGGCCCAGCCCCACAGAGAGGCGCACAGAGCCAGCAGCTGGAGCAGTGCGCAGACGCTGGCGCAGAGTGCAGTCCGTGTCCCAGGATTAAGTAGCAGGAGTAGAGTTTGCAGGGCTGGAGGCATCACTGATTCAGGGTCAGCGCCTGCAAAACAGACAATTAAGGACAATAAACAGAAACCTGAATAGACTGCAGACCACAATGACCAATGGGATGGCAGATGTAGACTGTCAGTTCCACCACATGAACCAACATCTGGGGAACTTGACACAGGCCATTGAACATTTGGTCACTGAACTTGTGGCAGACAGGGCACAGGCAAGGCGCAAGGAGTGCAACACTGCCCCACGCTTTGACTGACTGGCAGCATCCATTGGGCGTCTTGCCACTAATACCACATGCCTGTCAAGGCTTACAGTCAGCCTCCAGGTTGAACTTGGGCATTTCGCAGGGGATGTGGCACGGGGGCTTGGCCGCATCAGCCATGCTGTAGACCTCATGGAGAGCAGGCAGACTGCAAGGGGCACAGGGGATACCCCGCAGGACAGCGAGGAGGGGTCGACAATAAGCAGTGTCTGCCAGCAGCGATTCCCATGTGCTGCGGAGTAACAGTGCACCCAGGGGTCAGGGGGACCCACCAGGAATGAGCCATGCTGCAGTAGGAGGAGGGTGTGAGCCACCAAACTGGACTCTGAATATGGCACATGCATTTAATGTGTCTTAAATGACAATTGGCAATTCAAGGCTGTGGCATACAGCACTATTCTATATTTTTCATAGTTTAGAAATAAAAAGGTTTTGTTTGTTTCACTACATAACTGGGCTATGTGTGTCTGACATTAGTGAGTGTGGTCACGGTTGCCACGTACCTGCCAAAGTATTGGGTTGCAATGTGGTTCCGTCTCTGTCTGCCCTCATTTGCGATGCTTCTATCCCCAGGCTCTTGTTGCCGTAACTCTTGCTCCTCTTCCTCCGTGTCTGTGTCTTCAGGGGTGAGATGTAGCCCACGTCTGGTGGCAATGTTGTGTAGGATGGTACAGGTGGCAACTATCTTGCATGCTGTTTCTGGGGCATATTGGAGTGCACCCCCACTTTTGTGGAGGCATCTGAATCTTGCCTTTAACAAGCCAAAGGTTCTCTCCACTACAGTTCTGGTCCGCCAATTTGCACTGTTATATCGCCTCTCGTTCTGATTGCCAGGTGTTAGGTACAGGGTGAGTATCCCTGGTCTCAGGGCATATGCACTGTCACCTGTTTGACAAAAAAAGCAAATTTAGCAGGGCATCAATGGGTTACACAGTGACCTGTATGTATGGCTTCAAAGTGTAGTCAGCAATACCTAATAGATATCTGTCTCCAAACTCCCCACGTTCTAGGCGTTGGTGTATCCCACTGTGCCTGAATATGTATGAGTCATGTGTACTCCCTGGATATTTAGCTACAATGTCAGTAATGACATTATGGGAGTCACATACCACCTGGATGTTCAGTGAGTGGGTACATTTCCTTTTGCGGAACACATATTCCCGATTTGCAGGAGGGAAAATTTGTATATGTGTCCCGTCCACACACCCTATTACATAAGGGAAGTTGGCAATTCTGTAGAAGTCCAACTTGGTGCTGTTAATTTCTGCCTCATTCCTGGGTAGGTATATATATCTGGACATGTGTGTGAGTATGGCATCTAGGAAACATCTGATGAGTCGTATGAGTCCACTTTGGGATACGCCACCTGCCACAGCAATCACCCCCTGATAGCTACCTGAGGCCAAGATGTGCAGTGAGCATAGCACTTGCACATGTGTAGGGATGGCGCTGCCGCGCATTGTCTGTCGTTCAAGCTGAGGATTCAGTAGTTCAATTAATTCTAAGATTGCAGCACTGCTCAATCTATATTTGTCATATCTCCTCCTCAGTTTGTTGAACTAGTGTCTGCCTGGCTCGGTATATCTTCTCCTGTCTCTGCCTCCTCCTCCTCTGCTGGGCGACCTGGACTCTCCTCCTCCATGCTATCACGTACAGTTCATCCATTTTGAGTCACCCAGATGCCTTCTGGGTCTCCTTTTATACTTTGGTTCTGGTTACCACCTGCTCTGAATCAGTGGTAATCTGGATGTGCAAAATGGGCTTTTTGCGACTAGTCGCAATTTGCGACTGGCTTTTGCATTTGGTTTGCGACTTCCTATTTGCGGGTTGCAAAATCAGGTCGCAATTTTTGCAAGTAGTTGCTGTCACATCGCTATTTGCATTTCGGAAATTGGATTTTTGCATCCCATTTCGGATTTTGCGAGGTCACAAATAGCGAATCGGGCCATTTGCGACTCGCAAAACTTTGCTACATCTGGCCCTTGCTGCTGCACCAAGGACTGCTGTAAAGGATTTGCTGCTGCACCTTTAGCACCACAACCAAGGGTTCAGGAGTTGATGCAGACCTCTTGGGAGTCCGTACTCATTCATGCTGGGTCAAGGTGCGGGGACAAGATGGTGGTTGCCTGTGTGTCCCTGTTGCTCTGAACAGGAGGCCAGCAAACTAACACTTGGAGTCTCTTCTGGAAGTCCTGGGTGCAAGTGAAGATGCAGGGCCTAACAGCAGGGCTAGCCTCTGAGTGTTCAAGGCAGGCTCCAGGCAGCAAAGCAGTCCTTCCAGGTACAGCAGCAGTCTAGCAGAGTGCAAAGCAGGTCACAGCAGTAGGCAGTCCTCTGAGAGTCCTTCCGCAGGTCAGGTAGTGAACTAAAGAGTGGGTCAGAGAGCCCTATTTTTATACCCTGGTATCCTGCTCCTAGAAGGTGGGAGAGGTTTTCAGAAAGGTTTTTTCAAGTTCCAGGAGTTTCCTAACTCCTCTTCTCTAGCTTCTAGCTGCCTGACAATACAGGGTAGTTAAGCCTATTGTGTTGTGGCAGAGCACAGCCTATTCAGTTGCAAGTAGGGCTGTGCTCTGCCCTGTCACCCGATCTTGCCAGTGGTAAGGCCCTCCAGGCTCTGCTAACCCACTGTTCTGTGACTGTCTGGGGTGAATTCACAAAGTCTTGACTGTCAGTTACACCAAGTCATGTGACCTAAGGCAGGCCTTAGGCACAGATGGCTAAGGGCAGGAAAATGTCAACTTCCTAAAAGTGGCATTTTCAAACTTGTTTAGGAGGTGAGCACAAACACTTTAGCACTGGTCATCTGTGGTAAAATGCACCGTCCTAAAGCAAACAGAGCAAACATTGAGAAAAGAGGGAGGCAAGCAGGCAGAAAGTTTTTGGGAAGACCAACCTAAGGTGGTCCTGATAGGTCTAAATCTTAGTGTGAACTCTACAGAAATGAATATATAGTTGAAGAGCGAACCAGTTTCCTTAGTGGCAATATTCGCCCCAAACTAGAGAAAAGAGGCATGTTGATTAGTCTAGTGAAAGGTCCTCTCATAGTGGGAGAGGATTAGAATTTCGTTTTAGACAGAGTTAAAGCCAGATATTTTAGCGTTTATATATTTTTTTTAAAGAGCACTGGCACCCTGGCCCAGAGCCCCTCAAAACAAGACTAGGCTAGACGAAGTGGTTTGCCCTTTCATTAACAAAAATAATGGTTTTCAAAGATGTCCTCAAGGACATAGGATTCGTTGTAGTATGCAGCATGGAAGGAAGAGAATTCCTTAGCATGACCATTTTGTAGGAAGAAGACCTACCTCCACCTCCACCTCTACCTTTTGTGCAGCCTAAGCAAGGCCAAGAGTCCCACTGTAGCACAGCCGAGGGTGCGGAACTGGAAGCAGGCAGCAATCGGCTTCAATGTGAATGTAGAGCTATTGCCATAGATGGCTTTGTGACAAATGCACATTTTTTAAAACTTGATAGATTTATCAGCAGGAAGCCAATGAAGTTGCTCAAGGTATTGAGAGACAGGCAGCCATCGAGCTAGTCCCAAAAGTAATCCTGCTGGCAGATTTTGTATGATTTGAATTTGGTACTCTGGAAGAGAAAAGTAGAGTGCCTAATAAAAATCCAAACATAATTCAACAATAGTCAGGATGACCATGAATCAGCAGTTGTTGAGTGGAAGTGTTTTTCTCATCCATTTCTGATGGAAAACACAGGAAGATGATATTTTTGACATTTGATCTAAGCAATCTAATTTAGGGAGAATATGGCCTACCAATTATTCATCCAGGACCCCACTAGGGAATCTCCCAGAACCAGTACCTCCGCCTTGTCCAAGTTTAACTTTAAACAGCACATACAAAAAAGGTGTACACTGTTCCAAATGGAAAAATATAATCAAAGGAGCGAGTCAATTTAATTAATCAATGGAATAAGACCGGGACCAAGATTAAAAACAGAAGGAAAGTGTAAAATGAGGAATAATGCTCAACCACTTCCTGCATGGTGCTGGAGCTTAAGGAGATTATCGTCGGGCTCCTAGGACATGGTCAACATGTTTCGCGTACAGTGGTCTAACAAGATCCTATGACGCTTCTTCAGGACCAATACATAATAAGACTTCTGTCTATATTACCGAAAGTTTGCAAAAATGTCAAACAAATCATATAGTCACTTACATTGAAGTTCACTAATTGTCAGAAACCTCTAATGGTCGCCCATCCCTTGGTACATTTTACACTTTCCTTCTGTTTTTAATCTTGGTCCCGGTCTTATTCCATTAAATTGACTCGCTCCTATTAAGACTGGGAACCAATTTTAGCTTTCACTCTCCTGCCAGGATTAGCACCTGACCGCAACACCAGTTCTTGTAGTGTCCGCTACCAAGGCTGCTACCTAAAAGATCTCCGGCAAAGAGCCCCCTTACGGGGAGCCCGTCAGACATTGCAGCGCCGGTCTGACGAGGAGCTACCCGATGATGAAGCATGACATCCTCTCGGATGTGTGAGGGCTCTTGCTCCTGAACTTTAATGTTCCCCTAGTGATTATATTTTTCCATTTGGAACAGTGTACACCTTTTTTGTATGTTCAGTTAATTGGGAGACCGTACATTGGACCAACTAATCTCCCAGTCCCTCCCTTTGTTGATAACTTTAAACAGCTACTCTGCATCCCTTTGGTTAATGAAAGATGGTTAGTGAATTGTGCACTTCACCATTCTCAATAATCTGTGCATCTTATGCATACAACATAACTTCTAAATTAAAAGTTCCAATAGATTTTATAAGCAGGCCACATAGATGTTAAATAAGGAGGTACGGTGGCCATTCCTGAGGATGGTGTGGCGCAGGTTTTTGGGTTAGGATTTCTGATATAGGCACTGTGGACTCATTGCGAGCAGTCCAGCTCAACAACATGCACTGCTCCCTACTACTCAGCAGCTCATAAAACTTCCATCAGGATTGACTTATTCCTGGTACTTCAGACCTTGTACTTGGTCCTCATGGTGGCTGACCATGTCTTGATTTCATTATGAGACTATGCACCACTGTCAGACACATTGTGGTGATAGGTGGCAGAAGACAGCTGACAACCCCACGTGGGGAGCTCACTGCCATTCCTGAGCTCATCCCTACCAATTTACCTAGAAGGTGGCATACCAGGACATGAGGCTGGTGGTGGAGCTCGCAAGAGATACTGCTTGAGATAGTGAGAGACTCCATAGCATAATCTGAGTTTGTCATAGAGGTGCACCCCAGCAAATGTGACAGACGTTGCGTCTCCACCACGAGGCTGAGTCAAGGTTCTGGAGGTGCAGCAATGGCTTGGAGATGTGCTGTGTGAAATGAGTTACCTGTTGGACTCTAAGTGTCTCCGAATAACTTGACGGAGTAGTGGCAGTGGGAATGTGACAGATGGAGAGACAGCAGGGGCTGATTGAAGTCTGATGAGCATACCTGATAATTGACCCTTGCTTCATAATTTCTAGTACATGCTTATAGTCAGCTACACTCATTAGCAAGGGTCTTGTGAATGTGGCTGTAGGTAAGCAGTTTTGTAAAAGGGGTGAATTGCCCTCTGATCTTTGGACTGGGAGACTGGAGGGCAATTTAATGGTCCTTCTGCCAGCAAAGGAAGTAGTGTGACTGACCGATGAGATAGCCAAAGCTGCTTCTGCCCATCCCTCCCCCCAATTCCTGTGCAGTATGACATGTGTGCTGCGGGCACCAGCTACAATTTGCAATGACAAATAGCTGAGGTGCTTTCCTACTTAGCTGTCCTAAATCATCCTCAGTGTGAGCATGTAATGTTACCCCGGAGTACAGTCCAACCCTTTGGGTTGCAGTGCCTCTTTGACTTGATCCACTTTCCAATTTCCTATGCTGATTGACCTTGTTAGATCCATTAGGTGGATTGCTGAGGTGCTGTTCCTGGCATCCTCTGAAGCGCACTTCCTACTGGTGGTCATGGAATATAGATAGGCTTTGGGGTTGTCTTTGTGGTATCTCTTGCATCCGTGATGGTCTCTGTGAGAGCCAAGCAAACTAAGACCACTAACTATAAGAAATATGTTGTGCTCCCAAAAGAAAGACAAGAAGGACCAGACGGGGCCATGGCTCTCAAGACTTAGAGGAAGGAACCTCTGGGCCATGCTGAAGCCCTGAATCCGGCATCAAAAGGTCATATACTCCTACTAATCAATGTATTCAAGTCTGAGCTATCTACTTTGAGATGACATTGGAAGACCCGTCTTGGAACTGGGTCACAACCTCCAAAAAAACCTAGAATAGAATGGATTTAGGTGGAAACCTTTTTTGCGGAACGTGCACATGACCAAGACGTTTCACAAAGTGAGGGTAACTGACCTTGTGAGAAAACTGTCACCTCTTGTAAACACTTGAGGTCAGTGAAAATCATTACTGATGATACAACATAAGGGTACGAGGAATCAATCCTGTCAAAACGCACCTTAGATTAAAAACAGCATAAATTATGGAGCTTTAATAACATGTTTTATATGATGATGATGACTTTGGGATTGATCTTGATAGAATGCATTGTGTCTTCTCTTTTCAAATCTGATAAAAGTTTCCCCCCCAAGCGTACTCAACAGAGTCGATTTCTTTAAAATCAAAGATAGGAAATGGCCACATCACAGCACATGTATTCAATACAGTTCTGAGAGGACAAATTAGATTCTTCTAGGATGTCTCTACAGCGACCCTCACTCGGAGAAAAGAGTTTTGAGGTATCACCTTTGCTCTATGGCACAAATCAGTCCCCTCAGAATGAGGTTGCTGAGTGTGCCTTCTTTTCCACTTATATGGGACTGGACAACTGCTAGGTGAGCCTAATAAGGGACAAAAGCATTTAGGAGTGAAAGCTCTAAAAGACAAAGCAAATCTTCACCTCAAAGGGGGAGAGGCCACCTATAGGGCGAAAGGCTACTGGACTCAAACAAAAACTCGCACCAGTGAACTGCAGCTGAAACCCTTCCTAATTCATCAGCTGAGGACTGACTGACTCTTGACTGAGGGATACATTGGCACAATGGCTCGCTGTCTCAGGCTCAATGCTGCTTAGCCCCAGACACCCCGCAGGAGGACTTTGTCATCATATATTGACTTTCCTAGATAAGGATACCTGCAAGCTTCTTCTCTGACGATGCTTTGACACTTGGAAGAAGGACTTTGCCTCCTGGTGGCCCCAACTAAGGTGCCAACTTACTGTGCAATGCTGGAGCAGCCAAGTTCTATGAAGCATAATGTTGTGATTGCAAAGTGAAGCTGTTGTTTGAATTTTTCACTAGCACTGTTTAAGATTATTTGTATTCTTTGAATTTTTGCTCGTTTTGCAATGCAGGGCAAGATATTGGTAAACTCTACTTCCACTGTACTAGTCTTTGGCTTTCCTGGGCAAAATGTGATAAATTGAAGTAGGTGACATGATCTGAGGTCACATTTGACTGTCTCTTGGAGATTGATGCCCCACCTGTTATCAAAACTGTTGCACCTGAGGCGCCACACACCCTACCCATTTGCTTCAGCTATAACTAACCTTCTTTTGCTCTCTTTAAATGCACAGGGCTTAAACGTCGTGAGTGAAGAAGTATTCCATCCTAAAATGGTTAAAGGATCTTCACATTGATGTGGCTTTGCTTCAAGACACCCACTTACTGAAAAGAGGTGCCCATAGGCTTTGGTTTTACATATTGCCTCCAAAACCAGAGGAATTTCAATCCTTTCAAGGCGATTGCTACAATTCACACTTGATTCAACCACTTGGGGTAAGGGGAGAAGCCCAAGGGGCATAAGTAGACACGTTGGAGCTCAGAGTATCACAGATCGTTTCAGTCTGTGGCCCCGGTGTTTAGCAGGCAAATCTTAATATACCAAATGCCCCCAGGATTGTGGACTAAGAAGGGTATTTTGGTAGTAAATGGAATTTTTAATCCTGTACTCCTAGAGTCACCTGTCTCATTGACCAGGGGTGTAGCAGATTTAGGACTCCACAATGTGTGACGATAGCAACACCCCCTAGTGTGAAGCTATATATTGTACTCATACATTGTATTTGAGGATAGACTTTATCTAGTGGTTGTGTAAACACCCCCTGCTCTATTAGAGGCCACAATATTATTTAGTGCTCTTTCTGACTGCTTCCACGTCACTGTGACCTTTGATTTAAAGCCCTCTAAAGTCCAGTCAAGAGGCGTTGGTCCATTCACAAGTTAGTGCTTATGGATGTTACAGTGAGGTCCAAAGCAATTTGCCACTACTTTGATGAGAGCAACTCAGACAAGTTGTCATACTGCACAATCTGGGATGTAGCCAAAACAATGGTGAGGGGAGGGCTCGTCTCCCATATGTCCACTGAAGGGGAAGGATAAATAATCACAACTCAGAGCTCAAATCTAGCATCTATGCATTGGAGAAACAATATAGAATTCATTGTAATCTCCTTACATATTGAGCTCAATGTAAGGTAAGAGGTGCACTCAGCCACATCCTAAATGAAGATACGGCAAGGAAAATGTTATGTCCAAAACAAAAATAATACAAGAAAAGAAGGAAGGCTATCTTCATTCTTCCCTATAAAGTAAAAGCCATTCAAACTCTTATCCATATACTTTTCGACCCAAGACATATTCAATACATGTATTGCATATAACTCCTCTCCCTGTAGGGGGAACCACTAGATGAGACATTGTAAGACTTTTACCTAGAATGCTATAAACCTATCCCCACTCCCATATTCCCAAAATTACAAGAGGATCTCAAATCCCCTTATCTCCACAGGCGGTAAAATGGGCCAACCAGGATCTGCCATGTATAAAAATCCCTGGTCCCATCAGTTTTCGGCCTCTTTCCATCAGATCTAGGATACTTCGACAGAATCACTGTGAAACCTTTTAACTACATAGGAGACACAGGGACAGCCATTTGCACCACAGCATATTCTCTTATAGCACTCCTCAATCAGGATGCCAAGATAGAAATGAAATTCTGACAGCGAGGCTTATTCCAGTTTGGTCAGGCATTATCGTCCCACTTCTGTTGGGTTTTATAATGTTGTTCAAACAACTGATAACATATGACTTACCCTAAACTTGATAAGCATAGCTACAAGAGGAAAGATTCTGATGGTCTTTATCTCCTGCGATGTGGAGTAGACTTTTCACAAATCCTATTGGCATTTCTTGAAAAAAGTACTGGCCAAGATGTCTGTAAGGCCCACAATGACATTGTTTATTTTTTTGCAACCACCCACATGACACCAGTGGTGTCTGATTCCATTAAATATTTCTGAGTAGGGGGTACTAGACAGGGATGCCTCTCTCACTCTTGAAATTGTCTCTGACAGTGGAACCTCAAATTGTGAAAATAACCAGTAATCACTCCATAAAAGGGTTGGTCATGAAGAACAGAACTAACAAGATGTTATTATTCGCTGATGATGTAATCCTCTAACCCAGCCTTGGTGGAGGAATTGGAACAATGCTCCAAAGTTTCAAGGTTCTGGATCAAACAAACAAATTCTATGGTATCGGGGTGGTACACATCACACGTGTAATAGACCAGTTCATTCGAAGTCATGACCGTGAATGGTCTTGTGATTTGCTTTCATACCTCATGGTCCACATTACTAACACTTATGAAGCTCTTTATAGGTGCAACATCCCTCTGTTGTACGATACTCTGTATAAGGACCGATATAGGTGGAGGCACCTAGACCTGTCTTGCACCAGTAAAATTGAATGTCTAAAAAAATTTTCCTCCCATGGATTCTGGATTTGTCCCAGAACTTATCACTTAAGATTCCTCCAAAAAAACATAGAAGAAATACAGAAACGTTTGCTAAATTTTGCCTGGGCCAACACACATTCTAGAGTAGCAAAACTAACAACGCATAGAAAACTTCAAGAGTGCAGCTTATAACTCCAAGACATCTCTATATCTATTTGCTTCCCAGTGAGACTGGTTCTATACTGAATGAATGAACGATGTACAACGGCTTAGTCATAGGTTGAGTAGAGCTATGCCTCGATTCCAATGCACCATCCGCTGTGGCTTTCTGCATGCTGTAGGTGTGTGGGAATCCATAGAGGATGGTGCAATAAGACATTAGTGACATCCTTCCAGATACAAAAAAACCCTCGACCCCTGGACTTCATTAACAGACAGTAAAAAGGCACAATCCTTCACCCTCCACTAAAACCCTTGTTCTATTTTAAACTGGACCTTCGTTGTTCCTCAGTCCATATGACGGAGGACTGCAGTGATTGAGATATTTCTATAGTGGCAGCGAGGTGACAGATGGGGACGATCTAATGAAACATTCCAAATAGCTCACATTGATAATTATAAACTGAATACATCACTAGTCTGGATAACAACATAAGTTAAGCACATGTATGTATACAGAGGCTTGATGATGGTCAAAATTATCCTCTTTCATACCTCCCCATGAAAGGAAATATCCTGTTTATATGCAGCCTTCATGAGTCCTTTGCCTGCTGTCAGACATAGATACATGGACAAGTGGTAAGGAAACTTGGTACACAAGCCGAGAGAAAACAACTTAAGTAATAAATAGCACAGAGCAGACAAAAGCTCCATTTGTATTAAAACATGAAAACGGTTCGAAACTCCTCATCCAATGGTACCTGGTTTTAAGTAGACTCAAGGTTATCATTTATGCTGGAGCTAGTGCCACATTCAAGGCACGCTATTCCATACCCAGTGGCCCTGCCCAAAGAGTAAACCCTACTGCCCCTCATTAGCTTACTTTACAAAAGAGATTACAGAGCATTTATCCACAATACACCCTCTAGTTGAAATCATAAAACATTTTCTGATAGCGGGAGACTTACTTTAACTCAGTATGGAAGATAAGAAATAGCACTCTCCTTAAGTATCTGATGGTCCAAGATATGTCAGGTGTATGGAAAAGCGAATGTTTTTTATTTCTGATAACATAATGCGATTTGAGAAAACCTGGAAGCTATTTAAAACTCTTATAAAATGTCAGACCGGGGCATGGAAAATGTCTAGACACGCCCATTATCTGATAAGGAAAGTATGTCTGCATAGAATGTTCGGTGCATTCGATGAGTCAAAAGGCAGCTCACTCGGCAATGTGGAGACCCTCCTCTTGTATAGATGGCTGATCCCTTTCTTGAAATACCAGATCAGCTCTAAAAATATGAACAGGCACTAAAACGAGGTGCCCTTTTCAGAGTTTAAGATTCTGCTGCACACAAAAAAACTGCCCAGAACTTTCCCTATACCAATATCTAGATATTTTTCACAAATTATTCTTTGCTTGGAAAAACTATATTTCTCAGATACTGCTTGTCAAGGTTTTATCTCCCTTATTCTTTCCAAGTGTTTGCCCCACCTTTCTTTCCTGCTCCACTTCTAGAAGGCTTGTTACCTCGAACCAACCTGTTTGATGGCCATTGTCTTTAGTTGGTTTACCACCTTCATAGGTTTTGTATTGATAGATGACATTGCCTGGGATGATGATGATACCATTTATAATGGGTGTACACAATCCAAAACTAGCCTAAAGATCGTTTTTTAAAATAAAAAACACAGGCTCTGTTGTTCATAGAGGCCATCACGGGACCAGGAGAGCGGAGACTCGTCAAGAGTAAAACTGGAAGCATTCCAACATTACTACCAAGACTTATAACGTAGAGAGTTTGTAGACACTGCCAGAATGTTGGCATACGTTATGAAAGCGGAAGTGCACCCCACAAAAGACCAGCAAGAATTACGGGATGGACTGGTTACCGCTGCCCAGGTAGTAAAGGCTATAAGAAAAGCTAAGAAGGCTCCTGTGCAAAGCGGCTTCACACCTGTCTATACAGGGAGTGCAGAATTATTAGGCAAGTTGTATTTTTGAGGATTAATTTTATTATTGAACAACAACCATGTTCTCAATGAACCCAAAAAACTAATTAATATCAAAGCTGAATATTTTTGGAAGTAGTTTTCAGTTTGTTTTTAGTTTTAGCTATGTTAGGGGGATATCTGTGTGTGCAGGTGACTATTACTGTGCATAATTATTAGGCAACTTAACAAAAAAAAATATATACCCATTTCAATTATTTATTATTACCAGTGAAACCAATATAACATCTCAACATTCACAAATATACATTTCTGACATTCAAAAACAAAAACAAATCAGTGACCAATATAGCCACCTTTCTTTGCAAGGACACTCAAAAGCCTGCCATCCATGGATTCTGTCAGTGTTTTGATCTGTTCACCATCAACATTGCGTGCAGCAGCAACCACAGCCTCCCAGACACTGTTCAGAGAGGTGTACTGTTTTCCCTCCTTGTAAATCTCACATTTGATGATGGACCACAGGTTCTCAATGGGGTTCAGATCAGGTGAACAAGGAGGCCATGTCATTAGATTTCCTTCTTTTATACCCTTTCTTGCCAGCCACGCTGTGGAGTACTTGGACGCGTGTGATGGAGCATTGTCCTGCATGAAAACCATGTTTTTCTTGAAGGATGCAGACTTCTTCCTGTACCACTGCTTGAAGAAGGTGTCTTCCAGGAACTGGCAGTAGGACTGGGAGTTGAGCTTGACTCCATCCTCAACCCGAAAAGGCCCCACAAGCTCATCTTTGATGATACCAGCCCAAACCAGTACTCCACCTCCACCTTGCTGGCGTCTGAGTCGGACTGGAGCTCTCTGCCCTTTACCAATCCAGCCACGGGCCCATCCATCTGGCCCATCAAGACTCACTCTCATTTCATCAGTCCATAAAACCTTAGAAAAATCAGTCTTGAGATATTTCTTGGCCCAGTCTTGACGTTTCAGCTTGTGTGTCTTGTTCAGTGGTGGTCGTCTTTCAGCCTTTCTTACCTTGGCCATGTCTCTGAGTATTGCACACCTTGTGCTTTTGGGCACTCCAGTGATGTTGCAGCTCTGAAATATGGCCAAACTGGTGGCAAGTGGCATCGTGGCAGCTGCACTCTTGACTTTTCTCAGTTCATGGGCAGTTATTTTGCGCCTTGGTTTTTCCACACGCTTCTTGCGACCCTGTTGACTATTTTGAATGAAACGCTTGATTGTTCGATGATCACGCTTCAGAAGCTTTGCAATTTTAAGAGTGCTGCATCCCTCTGCAAGATATCTCACTATTTTTGACTTTTCTGAGCCTGTCAAGTCCTTCTTTTGACCCATTTTGCCAAAGGAAAGGAAGTTGCCTAATAATTATGCACACCTGATATAGGGTGTTGATGTCATTAGACCACACCCCTTCTCATTACAGAGATGCACATCACCTAATATGCTTAATTGGTAGTAGGCTTTCGAGCCTATACAGCTTGGAGTAAGACAACATGCATAAAGAGGATGATGTGGTCAAAATACTAATTTGCCTAATAATTTTGCACTCCCTGTAATATATAACAGCCAAAAATAATAGACATGCTCAACAGAGTGTACAGTCATTGCACACAGACAGGCGTGGTGACACCTTCAATGGTGGAAGCTAAGATGACTATTGTTTTAATATCTGGTTAGGACCCAGAAGACTATGGATCCTACCGTCCCATGCCATTACTAAATGTGGATGTCAAAGTTTTAACGAAGATATTAGATATATTCTTGGATAGATTGATGCTGTAATTGATTCATGCCATTCAATGAGTACCTGAAACTAAAAGACTGCTGGTGGTTAACATAAAAAAGTTCATACACTTGATAAATATCTCGAATAAGCAGACGTGGGAGATGCTGCACCTACTACAAAATACAGAAAAGGCATTCATCACAGTGTACAACTCTTCATGAGACAAATCGCCTATTATTGGCCACAACTAGGATAAGCTGAATATTGGTGAAGACTTGTACTAGCTAGATAGTAGGAGTAAGGCAAATTTACATATCCCATTCTGAGTGTGGTTTGTGGATAGGTGAAGGGGGAGTGGGAACCAGTCATCCCACTGGGCTGAGGGATGGAGTCATACAAGGAAAGGATATTTCATCAGGAGGCCCATTATGAGAGGCATACACAATGTGTCCCAATCATTAGTAATAGGATACTCGCAGAGCCTACTGTCTTCTTTTCTGCAGAGGGACATCCTTTTAGCCTCGTCCCACTGGAGAATTGTTTGATTCCAGCCTTCTAAAGTGGGGGGCTGAAGTGAGCACTATTTGCTAGTGACAGCTCATTTGACTAGTAGAAGCGGCAAGTGTAGGAAGCGTACACGGCCGGACTGGGAACCCAAAGCAGCCCTGGCAAATTTTGTCACACCAGCCCACCCCATACTGTGCAAGTCCAGGGAACGCTCCTGACCACTATATAGGGGCTAGGGGGTTCTCCCCAAGATAATTTGGGAAAAAATGGCAAAAATTTAATTTTTCATTATTATATATTCAATTGTATAGTTTTTAAAGACCTTGCAGTGCAGTAGGATGGAGTAATCTTTATTGGGGCTCTTCATTTATTCCCTACAACAGTTACCTCTCATTTCTCCATAGGTCCTCTCTCAGATGTATGTCATTTGTTTTATTGTGCCTCTCATACCAGTGAGGTTGTCGGAGCATTTTACATTTGATACAGAGACAATGAATCATACATATGTAAATCAGTGTATAGAAAACATTACATAAGACCATTTGGACTACAAGGTGTAGTATTCACGTCTTTCATACTGGTAGGAATTTTTTTAAGAGTGCTTAATCGGGGGAAGTACAAACTCAGGGTTCAGAATGTAACACAATGTTGACTTTACTAATAAGAATTTATTTCTACCTAAATAAACCTTTTTTTTGCAAAATTAGGATAATGAAAGACAGGGAAAAAACATAGCTTTCTAAGCTAGTTTACGATTGTAACTTAAGAAATGCACAGTGACAAAAGTATCACTGTGACAAAAGCAGTAACCCACTGAGCTATGCACATAAAATACTGTTTGTGATCTACGTAGCACACACTCTTTGTGGCAGGTATATTAACCCTCTACACTACCTTAAATGAATCAAAAGTTTGACTAGACTAAAATCCAACCAGGAGGTGTCTTATTTACCAAAGTTATCTTGGCGCTTTCATTGTTGCCAGAAAACAGTTGTATATACAAGGAACTCGACAGTGCTTTTGAAACTTCTGCACTGCTACAAAAGGGCCCTGTCCCCCACCCTTCCAGCATCCCGGAGAAGTGCCAGATGCCCGGTACAGCCAGTTTGGCCTCAAAAGCATTGGGCAGTTTTGCCTTTCTTCAGCCAACCAAATATTCCTCGCGAATGGGTCTCCCACTTGTTCAGTTTTGAGAGACCTGTTTGTTCTGCAATCCATAGCAGAACTCTGTACCGGAAAAATGACAAGTTACCGCAACCTCAATTCATATGATGGAAGTCCGCCTACACGGCCCCACAACAGGCACGTCACAACTCATCTTGTGCCCTATGTGCGATAGGTTTTACTCGCCGGGTTCATGTTACCCTTCTCTTGTGGCACCTCCCTACCCCGAGTATTCCAAGTCATGCTTCCCTTATGACGCCTTCCAGTCTCAAGCACTCCATGATTTCCCTCCCTCAGGAAGCTCGAACCTTTCACCCTCCTGTTCAGATGCTACACAAGATGACTCTTTTGTGTACCTGCAGATTTCACACGTCTATTTAGGATAGTTTAATTTCCATTGTGAACCATTGAATTGTACCATCATGCACTTGGGTTTCCACTGTACTTGTTTATTGTTGCCAATTACCGTTTGCACCTACCACCTGCAAGACCTCATATCTATTGTATGTAACATGTGATCTTCCTCAGGTTCATTAAACTATTCCAGGCTTCCACGTGGGACACCTGCTCTTATGGTACACTGTTTGCTTCATGTATAAATCCCCCCCTCAAAACCCTTGGCCTCATTCCAGTCTTGCACAAGCAATGTCCCTGCACTCACCCCCTGAGGTGTCCAGAACTTCTAGCGCTTTAGGCTTCCAAACCATCCTGATGATTCCATCATCCAGGCATCTGTGACTCTTCCTTCACGAGTTATGATTCTGCCTCCTCTTGAGCTTCTTGCCATCTTCGGATTCCAGTTCAAGTACTGTCATGGCTAAGTACCTTCCCCTCAGGTTAGTGCGCACTAATTAAGAGGGTAGCACATAATCCAAAGACTGATTATGGATATTATATGAGTATTTACCCCCATGAGGCTCAGCGCTATGGACTCTTTCCTTGCAGCACTCTGAACTCTATTGTACCTGAACTGAAAGTTTGCCACTGTGTTTCTGGACTAGTTGTATCTAGTTTTTTGGGAGAAACTTCTACAGTTGTAGTCGAGTTTTGATTCAGTATCCTTTATATTCTGGAGTGTCAGAAGATCTCCAGTTTATTCTTGAAATGTTTTCTGCTCCCTCTCATGCAGTATTCATGATGAAGTCTGTAAGTGTACACATAGTGTAAACTATTGGTAGATCATTTTTGAGTCGGGACCCTATGGGTAACATTGCCTCTTGTTGTTTTTAGTGTGTCACATCTGCATTGAGGATACGAGGTCCAAGAGTCCTGATCCTACTAGGCAGTACACGAGATAGCCAAGCAGTTCCCTCAGTGACGCAAGATCATCTTTTCTTGTTTTATCCTATCCCCGTTTCCCCTCTGTGGGCAGTTTTTGGAACCAGACAGTTGTGACTTGTTTCACTAAGCTGCCCATGCTGGGATTGGAGGTCCATCATCATCTCAGCAGTTGGAACCAGGTGAGTGCGTGACAGAACACGGGCCTCATTAGTTGTGGAGAAAAACGGGTTGCCTTGCAGAGAAATAAGCCCTATGGAGGAACGCACATTGCAGAATGCTATGCTTGGATACTCTAGGGATTTGGTCTATTCTTTGAGGCCTTCAGGGCACAAGTTTCCAGGTACCTTGGAGAGTTTGTTTAGCTTGAATGTTTTTTGTTTTTTTGTTTAAACATTTTTTATTGAGCTTTTTTATAGAACACAGCACAGGCACAAAGTGTACAGGATAATGTTGGATGTTTAATTTGGCAGATCATTCAGCCATTGGCATGGAACATACAGCTTATCTGCGAGCCCCATCTCTGTTGGTCCCCCCTGCCACCATTTCCTTGAGGAGGCTGTGATGTAGGAAGAACACATCACCAGGGTGCAAGCAGCAGTATACGGCCTGTTATTACATGTGAAAAGCTATGGCTCACTGGAGGGAGGGAAGTGGGTTTGAAGAGGAGAGAGGTTGTGGTTGAGGGACCAGTATTATAGCGTGTGGGCAGTTGCTCTCCAGTGTTTTGTCGAAGGTTGATAGCTGGGACATGGGAGGTAGTGTGTGAATATTAAGAGGACTGCGACCTCTCCGAAAGGGTAATTAGTCTTCCCAGAAGTTGATCCAAACCAGGGGTGATCGGGTGTTGCTGGAGACCCCAGAGACTTCCTCTCTGTGTAGGGCCCTAGCCCCTGCCTCCTCCCAAAGGGTAAAAGCGGGTTGCTATTGAGCACTACGTAGGTGTGTTCCACATTTCAATTTTATTGAGATGGTGTGTTTAGCAATAAGAAGGGCTACATCTAGGTACCAAGATTTTACCTCCTTCCTACCTTCCGTTTTGTAGGGCATTTGTAAAGGTCTAGGACCACAGCTTCCCAAGAGGCCTTGGCACAATGTTTGGGGATGTTGTAAAGGGTTTCTGTCATCTCTGTCCAATAGGGGACTAATGTAGGGCAGGCCCAAAGTATATGTTTGAAATTATCTGCCAGGGAGTTACAGCGTGGGCAGGAGTCAGCAGCATTTGGGAAGAGCCTATGTAGCTTGCCTGGGTAAATATATTCTCTTAGAAGGCTATAGAAATGTATTAGATTAAACTGCGTGCTACCGGAACCCAGTGAGGGTATTCAAGGGCTCTGGACCATTCTTTATTGTGTATAACACGACCAAGCTCTGTTTACATTTTGTTCTTGAGGGACTCTAGAGGGGTCCGGGTGTGAGTTTCCAGGGCTTTGTAAAACCAGGGGAAAAGGTGTTGTCTGGTGTCTATTGTGTGTAATGTGTTTGTGACCTGGTTAATGGGTGGTACTGTCTCCTTTATCATCCGTGTGTTGGACAGTGCTGCATGGATTCGGCCATATTTGATTAATTGTTCCATGTCAAGGTTGTTTCTTCGAGCGGATCTGCGAAGGTAAGGAGTGCCTCGCCATAGTTCAAGTCCCCCAGTGTTGAGATCCCTGCCGTATCCCTGTGGCGAAGTTTGCCTCTGGTCAAGCGACCGCGGCCCTGTGGGAGGCCCAATCGAGATAATGCTGATTCGTAAGGATGGGCGTCTCAAGTAGGGCAGTAACCTCTGTCAAGATTTCTTTGGGCTGCCAGTATCACTCAAGAGGATTTGACAGGTGTGTGAGATTCAGGGGCTTAGTCCTTAGTAACTCTTCATGCATATTTGGGGGATTTAGGGAACATGTATCATCTTGGTTGAATCACACTATCTTGTGGGCCGGTGACTGCAGCTAGGCTGCTAGGTAGTAAAACTCAGTTTGGGGCACCCAGACCACCAGACTCTGAATGGGGCGGCAGTTGTGACAGGGCCACCATGTGGCACGATGAGTGCCAGATAAACTCATTGAGCTTCTTGTCCAGATCATTAAAGAAGCTACGGGGGAGTCTCAAGGGGAGAGTGGCAAAAAAGTATAGAAGCAGAGGAAGCATTACCATCTTCGAGACAACAACGCAGCCTAATGGGGTGAGCAGGAGCATGCACCAGAAGATGACCTTGGAGTGGAGGTAGTTCGCTCCTGCTGTAAGATTGCCATCTAATAAGTCACAATCTTCATTGTAGACCCATATCCCTAGGTAGCGGAAGGATGATGGTTCCAAACGCACAGAGTGCCCTGCTAGGCACCAGTGTGCCCCAGGCAGCCTCAAGACCAGTGAGAAGATGCATGATTTAGGCCAGCTCACCCGGAGGCTGAACAATTTTGCAAACATGAGGAGGTCAGCGATCAGGAAGGTGTCTGCCTTATATACCTGACAGATAACAAGACATTGTCTACATATAGCGAAACGGTGTGGGTCCTGGTTGGGGGATGCCCAAATTGGTACCCGACCCTCACACTTGAGCCGTCAAAGCCTCCATTGAAGCGCAAAGAGAAGGTTTGAGAGGGAGCATTCGTACCACCCCCAGGTGGACCCGAATGTTAGGGGCCGAGTACAACAGGTTAATGAAACTGATGTTATGGGCACTAAATCAAACCCACCAAGGACATCAAAGAGATATGCCAAATTCAGCAAATCGAGTGCCAAATCAAGACCTAGGGCTGACACCCAGGGCCAGTGGCATTTTGCGATCTCCATGACACGGAGTAACCTCGTATGCTGAATGCAGCATGGCAGAAATGTACTGCAACTAGGAGGAACAGGCACACTTTCTCAAAACACTATTGCTTAGAAGCAGTTGCAGGCAGAGGTGTGGTGGCAGGACAGAGAGGTCTTCAGCAACTGTTCATCTAGCTGAGCTTGTCTATTCTGTCCTGCCACCCCTCCTAATCTTAATAATGAATTGAAATGTTATATTAATACTACTTACTGTTCTGATTCATGCATGTGAATCTATGAACAATCCAATGCTTGAGAAAAAAGCTTACCTGTAACTTACATGTAACTAGTTCTCCGGTGTTTGTATCTATCATTCACTTGCAGCCCACTCTCTTCCTCAAGTATAGGCCACCTCAAACATTGCATATATAGTTATATACCCCTCCAATCTTCTGCTAGAAATCAAAGGTGTGAAGACCTCTGGTAGGGAAGAGGCATAGAGCATTCTCACCTCACTGTCTTATGTTTGGTTCCTTTAGAATGAGGTGGATGTACAAAGAAAGTGACCACTGCCTATGGTCTTTTTAAGTTGTCAGTGCCTTGTAATTTACTCAAGGGCTCCAACTTTGACGACAGGGAATTCTTCAACCCTTGAATCAATGAAAGATGCTAATTCTGGAGAACCACAGTTACGGATGAGTAACTCATTTTTTTCTAAGTGGCACTAGTTCAGGAAAGAGAAATTGCATTATAGTATTTATGGGTGCAAAATTAAAGATTATTTACATTAATTGTAGTTTTCCTTTAGGCATTGCTTACATTCCCCTCCTGTCTCTTTGTTTCTAAAATTAAAACCTGGTCTTATGCTTTCCATTTATTTATGCATCACATTGCACCTGATAGTAAGACTGCAGGTATTGCCTCTGGTTTACCAAACCACTTTAATCAGATCCCTACTGTTTTAAACGACCGGATGACTAGACAGGATGTTTCTAAAACCTTATTGTGGCACCAGTACAAGAAAGCAAAGCCAGGGCCAGAAAATTAGTCTATAAGAAACACTTTTAAGCCTTCTCTTAAATTTATAACAGGAATGGCATCTCCTAAGTTTTAAGGGACGTTGATTGCACCAGTTTTCCACTTATCCATAGGAGCCTAGCTCTTGCAGTAGCCTATTTGCTCTTCTGGTCCAGCCGGTCCAAATTATGGAGTCTCAAAGTTCTAGGTGGAGAATTTTGCTTTCGGCCGGTCCATCCAGATGTAAAGTTCTGAACATTTGAACTAATGTGCGTAACTTGACTTTATTCAGTCAGTTTTCATTTATTTTTACATTTATTGCATTGAATTAATAATTAAAACCTCAACTGTAGAGTAATATGCATTTAATATAAATAAAGTTAAAACGGGCTCTTCCCCACTCCCTATCAGCCTGACCGGACCAAGAAACCCCTCAGAGTACCCAGGAAATAGACGCTTATCATGAATGAAGAGTCAACCTAACCAAGTGTACAGAAAGTAAAAAAAAAAAAAAAAAAATACAATCCCAGGGTCACCTGAAAATTCTCTCTAGATCATTACAATTGAAAGCAGAGGGTGTGGTGCGATTCTCAACAATACACTACTATTTAGGAATCTCAGTGGATTAGCAATGTTATACCATTCTCATTAATACAGCAATTGAATAAATACCATCTTTTTTTTTTTTTTTTTTTTTTTTTAAACATTCCTGAATCTCATCCTAGCTTCATCCGATCCCCCTGCTGTGAAAGGTAGTAGGAATCTTCTCCTGGCCTGGAAATACCAAAGGGTGGACAACAGCAGTGTGAGAAAGTAGCCTCTTTCTAGCATGGTTACCCCCACTTTTGGCCTGTTAGTGAGTGTGTGTCAGTGTGTTTTGCCTGTCTCACTGGGATCCTGCTAGCCAGGACCTCAGTGCACATTGTTTGTGACCTAATGTGTATGTTGTCAGCAGTGCTTAACTGTGTCACTGAAGTTCTGCTCACCAGAACTTCAGTGCTTATGCTCTCTCTGCTTCCAAATTAGTCACTATAGTTTAGTGACTTAATTTGCCAATTCCAATTGGCACACTAGACCCCTCTTATAAGTCCCTAGTATATGGTACCTAGGTACCCAGGGCATTGGGGTTCCAGGAGATCCTTATGGGCTGCAGCATTTCTTTTGCCACCCATAAGGAGCTCAGACAAACCCTTTCACAGGACTGCCACTGCAGCCTGCGTGAAATAGTGCACACACTATTTCACAGCCATTTTCACTGCACTTAAGTAACTTATAAGTAACCTATATATCTAACCTTCATTTATTGAAGGCTAGGTGCAAAGTTACTAAGTGTGAGGGTACCCTTGCACTAGCAAAAGTGCCCCCACGCTGTCCAGGGCCAATCCCCCGGACTTTGTGAGTGTGGGGATACCATTACACGCGTGCACTACATATAGGTCAATACCTATATGTAGCTCCACAATGGTAACTCCGAATATAGCCATGTAAGGTGTCCAAGATCCTGGAATTGTCCCCCCATTCCAAATCTGGTATTAGAGGGACAATCCCATGCATCCTGGGGGCTCCACCATGGACCACCAGCATTGCCAAACTAGCTCTCTGAGCCTTGCACTGCAGCTACAGCTGCTGCCACCTCACAGACAGGGGTCTGCCCTTCTGGGGCCTGAGCAGCTCAGTCCCAGGAAAGCAGAACAAAGCATTTCCTTTGGGAGGAGGGTGTTACACCCTCTCCCTTTGGAAATAGGTGCTACAGGCTTGGGAGGGGTAGCCTCCCAAAGCCTCTGGAAATGCTTTGAAGGGCAAAGATGGTGCCCTCCCTGCATAAGCCAGTCTACACCGGTTCAGGGACCCCCAGTCCCTGTTCTGGTGTGAAACTGGACAAAGGAAAGGGGAGTGACCACTCCCCTGTCCATCACCACCCCAGGGGTGGTGCCCAGAGCTCCTCCAGTGTGTCCCTAGCATTAGCCATCTTGTTTTCCAAGGTGTGGCCAGTGCCAGCAGGAGACGTCAGAGACCCCTCCTGATAGGTGCATACCTGGTAAAGTAGCCAGTAGCTATTTAGCATCTCTCCTGTGGGTTCCTCTCCAGACTAAGCTTGCAAGTTTCCACCAGGAATCATCTGCAACTCCTTCTTCATTCTCTGACCGTCAGATCAACTGCAGACTGCTCCAGGAACCACTGAAACTAAAACAAAGTATCCTGAAAGGCTACTTTGACCCTGCAACTTCAGCTCCATCCAGCATTTGCAACAGTTTCCACAGTGTGCATGCTCTGGGGACTTCTTGTCTTCACCCTGCACCAGAAGGACCGAAGAAATCTCCCATGGAGTGATGGAGTCACTTCCCTGCTCCAGCAGGCACCTTCTAAGACGACATCTGATTCTCTGGGACTCCTCTCCTGGCGACGAGTGTGCTCACTGGAATACAAGTGGTGGACCCCTTCGACACAGACTGTCCTAAAGTTCAGCTGTCCAAATTTTGCAGAGGTAAGAGCTTGCCTTCCCCGTTTGCGACAGTAACCCTGTGTACCGCATCATCTCTACCTCCTGAGGCCTCTGTGCACTATTTGCAAGAATCCTTTGTGCACAGCCTGGCCTTGGTCCCCAGCCCTCTATCCTGCGAATCTCAACTCACTAAGTTGTTCACCGGCGGTGTGGGACCTTCTTTTGTAGTGCTGCAGCAACTGCAATTTGCACCTTCTTTGTCCTTGTGTCTTGGGACCTCTGTGTTTGGTGCCTGGTCATCTGTGGGTTCTGTCCAGTGTTGGGAGCCCCGTCTGCCTCCTCAGTCCAAGTTAAGGCCCCTAAGCCCTTCCTGGGTCCAGGTAGCGCCATTTTGACGCAATCTGAGACATTGCTTGAACCAAGGCTCGTTGGACGAATCCAGCACTGCAACTCACCTGCATCCAACATCTCGACGTGGGGCATCCTTTGCATCACCCCGGAACCCGCAGTCCTCTTCTTTGGTGCTGTTCTGCAGACTTCTTCCAACCGGCGAATCCTCTTGTGCACCATCTTCTAGGTTGGCGGGGATCCTGTCCTTCCTGGAATCTCCTGCGACTTCTGGACTTGGTCTCCTCTCTTTACAGGTCTTCAGGTCCAAGAATCTACCATTTGTTGTTTGCAGTTTTGCTTGGTTCTTGCAGTAACTCTAATCATGACTTGTAGTGTGTCCTAAGGAAACTTGCAGTATTTTACTCCTACTTTCCTGGGCTATGGAATGGGGTATTTTACTCACCTTTGTGGTTTTCTTACACTCCCAGCGCCCCTCTACACACTACACCTGCCCATGGGGAATTCGTGATTTGCATTCCACTTTATTAGTATATGGTTTGTGTTGCCCCTAGGCCTATTTCTTCCTAATGCATTCTGTGGTATTTTTTTCTGTTTGCCCTATTCTGTCACTCTTTACTTACCTGATTTTGGTCTCTGGTGTATATATTGTGTATAATATTTACCTCCAGAAGGAGTATTGCCTCTAAGATATTTTTGGCCTTGTGTCACTAAAATAAAGTACCTTTTATTTTTGGTAACACTGAGTATTGTCTGTTGTTGTATAAGTACTGTGTAACTATAGTGGTATTGGAAGAGCTTTGCATGTCTCCTAGTTCAGCCTAAGCTGCTAGAACACTACTACATTTCACTAATAAGGGATAACTGGACTTGGTATAAGGTGTAAGTACCTAAGTTACCCACTACAAACCAGGCCAGCCTCCTACAAGCAGATAATATGCAAAGATTTAATTGAAATATCAGTTATACCTGCATTTGCTTCATGTGAGTGGATTCCCAGATCTGCCTCACTTGCTCGTGATACAAAAAAAAATACCAAAACTCAAACAGAGGTATCTGCCAATCAGATGAAAAGGCATTGCTAATGATAAATAAAATTGCAGCTGCCCTGAGGATTGAGTGACAAGAAAAAAGCATGGTGTAAGGCTGGTATTTTAATGTAGTCTTGTGCAACCAGTAACTGTATTTGGTATTTAAAAGAGGTTTTAAACTCGAGGGGAGAAACTCTCTTGTTCCAGGAGTATTTTAAGTTTAAATATGCATGTGCCTCATTCAGAGCAGAAAGCCAAAGATTGTAGGAGAAATATAGGTTGAGCATTAACCTAAATGTAAGAGAACATGGATCTGATACTCAGGCGCCATGCCAACATTTTAAGTAAGTGCCCCACAAGGTAAATATGTGCTTTGTTGGACAACATTATTTTTGTGTAAGACGAATATTGTGATAGGTAGAAAATGTATCCGAATAGCCTGCAATGTTGCAAACATTTCTTCAGGGTAGGAGACAGTGTCCTAATTTAAATGGGCAAAATAATTGAAATAGGCACTCTTCTCCCGAAATTACTTCTAGTAGCGGAGAAAGATAGGGCTCTGAAGATTTTTAGAATGTTGCTGTGAAAAAAAATGAGAGAGGTTGATTTTAGGCTCTGACTGGATAGCAGACTGGTGAGAACCGCTTACGTTTAATGTACAATACTTGTAATCAGTTGAGCATGTAATTTCAGAGCCAAACAACGTCTAAACGAATAACTTCTTAGAGGACTTCTGTTTTTTAAGTTACAATATTTGATTTTGTGGGATTTACTGCTAATGAGTTTTCTAAGCAGTAGCACCAAAGTTCGTTCGGAGAATGTTGCAGCCCCAGTCTGGTTAAGTCCAAGAGCACTGTGCAATCTGCATATTGTTAAACCTTCAGGCTCTTTGACCAATGGGAGTGTGTCCCGTGTAGGGCATGTGATGGTTGAAAAGCAGGGGAACAAGGATGCAGCTCTGACTGGGCCGTTTGTGTTTGAAGATTTTCTTTGTAAGGATCGTACTAGCATGTAGTCTCACTCGCACCCAGGTGTTGTAAATCTCAGACCACCATTAGTAGCTGTTGTGGATTACCCCAGGTAGTGAGTTTGTTTCAGAGGCAGGTTCTGTTTATGCTTTCAATAGCAGTCTTAAAATCAGTGAAACAAGCAAAACGTTGCTTGTTTGGATCGTTGATGATTGGTTTGATCATGGCATGGCAGATTGAAGGCCTGCTTGGAACCAAGAATTAATGTCCCACGTGTTGACCCTGTCTTTTAAATCACTCAACAATAGCGAAGTATACCATTTAGCCACAACGTTGAGTACAGTGATTACCCTGACCATGGGGTGGGGCTCTCCTTCTGGGGCTTTTTTATGAATATGATGAATAATAAAACTTTACCATGAATAGGGGATTGTAGCAAAATGGTAGTGTTCATTATATAGTACTATAAGCTTACGTGCCCAAAAATGGCTGTCGTTTTAACCCCTTCTGTGCACCAGACGTAATGGTTACGTCCTGCGGCACAGTGTGGCTAGCGCTCCCTCTGTGGTCTTCCCTCCCACCCCCAAAAGGCAGGGATGGAAGGGGAAGCCCTTCCCCTTCCACCCCGACACCTCCCCACCCCCCAGCGATGTCAGCACGCGATCAAGCGCTGACCTCACAGAGGCCGCTGAGCTTCCAGCGCGATCGGAAGAGAAATGCCAGCATTTCTCTTCCGATCATGTGATGGGGGCCTGAGAGGCTTCAAAGTGAAGGAAAGGAATTTTCTTCCCTTTGAAGTCTCTCAGAGCATTTCAAAAGCCGGATCGTAAAGCGATCCGGCTTTTGAAATGCCCTCTAGACACGAGGAATTATTTTGTAAAAGGAAATTGGCATGAGGGGTGCGACCCCTTGGGCAAGAGTCGCTCCCCAGGGTGGCATTTTTTTTCAAGGCCTTTTCTGCCCCCCCTGGGGGCAGAAACCTCTAGGCGCCAGGGATCACTTTTGTTTGTTTGTTTTGTTTTGTTTTTTGTTTTTTAGAGGTGGGGAGCGACCCCTTAGGCAAGGGTCACTCCCCTAGGGGGCAAATTGTATTTAGACCATTTCTTCCCCCAGATTGACCGATTTTTGTTAGGTCAGTCTCCCCCAAGGGGGGCAGACACCACTAGGCACCAGGGATCTTTTTTTTTTGCGCCAATTTCATGCAAGGGGAGTGACCCCCTTAGGCAGGGGTCGCTCCACAGGGGGCATTATTTTTCAAGGCCATTTTCAAATTTATTTTAGGCCATTTCTGCCCCCCCAGGGGCAGATCGGCCTATTGTTGTTAGACCCATCTGCCCCCAGGGGGGCAGAAACCTCTAGGCACCAGGGTTCATTTTTATTTTTTATTGTATTTTTTTTTAGAGATGGGGAGCGACCCGTTAGGCAAGGGTCGCTCCCCTGGGGGGCAAATTGTATTTAGACCATTGACCGATTTTTTTTTTTTTTTTTTTGTTAGGTCAATCTGCCCCCAAGGGAGACAGAAACCTCTAGGCGCCAGGGATAATTTTGTATTTTTTAAAATTTTTATTAGAGATGGGGAGCGACCCCTTAGGCAAGGGTCGCTCCCCTGGGGTCAAATTGTATTTAGACCATTTCTGCCCCCCTTTGGCGCAGATTGACTGATTTTTGTTAGGTCAATCTGCCCCCAAGGGGGACAGAAACCTCTAGGCGCCAGGGCTAAAAAAAAAAAATGTGTGTGTTTTTTTTTAGAGATGGGGAGCGACCCCTTAGGCAAGGGTCGGTCCCCTTGGTGTGTGTGTGTGTGTGTATGCGTGTGTTTTCTTTAGAGGGCAGCCCCTTGGGTAAGGGTCGCTCCCTTTGGGGGCACATTACTATTGGAAGGCCCATCTGCCCCCAAGGGGGTGCAGAAAGCCCACTAGAGACCAGGGAAGTTTTCTTTTTCCAAAATAAGAGGGTGGGGGTATGGCCATACCGTCACCCCAAATAAATGGGGCCAAAGTTGTTCTGCCCACCAGTGGGCAGATGGGGCAATTACCCCTGATCCACACCTGGGGGGGGCAGAATGTCTACTAAATGCCAGGGAATTAAAAAAAAAAATATATATTGGGGTGGTGGCTACCAACCAGTATGGGCCCGATTATGCCCCCACCCCAACTGAAGGGAGTAACAGTTTTTCAGCTCTTCCCGCACTCTAAAACATCTTATCCTACAGCAGGCAAGAAGACATTTGATTATTTTGGTTTTTGGTTTTACATTTGGCCCATGAGAGCTTGGCTAACACTCAAAATGTTCCCACTTGGAATTGTGAGGGCTACACTTTATGGACTTTGGGACGCTGCCATGTAGAAAAATCCACAAGACCTAGACACATCTGAAAACTAAACATCTGGGTGATTCCAGGGTGGTGTGTTTCACATGCACCCTGCATTATTTTCATACCCACAATGCCCTGCAAACCTCCAACTTGGCTGGAAATCACACATTTTTCCCACTTTTTTGTGATGGAACCTTCCGGAATCTGCAGGAATCCACAAAATTCCTACCACCCAGCATTGTCTCATCTATACTGATTAAAAATTCTGCTGCACTTGTCAGCCTAAAAATGTTTTTTTTGCAAACTTCCCTTTTGGACCCCCTTTGGTTCCCCCTCAATATCAACATGTTGTTGGCTCTTCCCTTTCACAAGCACTTGGCCCACCTACTCAAATGAGGTATCATTTTTACCGGGAGACTGAGGGGAACGTTGAGTGGTATGAAATTTGTCCCAGTGCGGTAATCCCACACAGAAATGTTGGAAAAATGTGATTTCTTAACTAAATTTGAGGTTTGCTGAGGATTTTGGGTAAGAAAACATTGGGGGATCCACGCAACTCACACCTCCCTGGACTCCCTCGGGTGTCTAGTTTTCAGAAATGTCTGGGTTTGGTAGGTTTCCCTAGATGGCTGCTGAGCCCAGGACCAAAAACGCAGATGCCCCCGCAAAAACAGGTAGTTTTGTTTTTGATAATTTTGATGTGTCCAGATAGTATTTTGGGGCATTTTCTTTCGCGGGCAGTAGGCCTACCCACAAAAGTGAGGTACCATTTTTATCGGGAGACTTGGGGGAACGCTGGGTGGAAGGAAATTTGTGGCTCCTCTCAGATTCCAGAACTTTCTGTCACCAAAATGATAGGAAAAAGTGTTTTTTTTTGGCCAAATTTTGAGGTTTTCAAAGGATTCTGGATAACAGAACCTGGTCAGAGCCCCACAAGCCACCCCATCTTGGGTTCCCCTAGGTGTCTAGGTTTCAAAACTGCGCAGGTTTGCTAGGTTTCCCTAGGTGCCAGCCAAGCTACAGGCCAAAATCCACAGCTAGGCACTTTGTAAAAAACAGCTCTGTTTTCTTTGTGAAAATGTGATTTGTCCACGTTGTGTTTTGGGGCATTTCCTTTCGTGGGCGCTAGGCCTACCCACACAAGTGAGGTACCATTTGTATCGGGAGACTTGAGGGAACGTTGGGTGGAAGGAAATTTGTGGTTCCTCTCAGATTCCAGAAATTTCTGTCACCGAAATGAGAGGAAAAAGTGTTTTTTTTTTGGCCGTATTTTGATGTTTACAAAGGATTCTGGTTAACAGAACCTGGTCAGAGCCCCCCAAGTCACCCTAGGTGTCTAGTTTTCAAAACTGCGCAGGTTTGGTAGGTATCCCTATGTGCCAGCTGAGCTACAGGCCAAAATCCACAGCTAGGCACTTTGTAAAAAACACCTGTTTTCTGTGGAAAAATGTGATGTGTCCATGTTGTGCTTTGGGGCATTTTCTTTTGCGGGCGCTAGGCCTACCCACGTAAGTGAGGTACCATTTTTATCGGGAGACATAGGGGAACACAGAATAGCAAAACAAGTGTTATTGCCCCTTGTCTTTCTCCACATTTTATCCTTCCAAATGTAAGTCAGTGTGTAATGAAGACTTCTATTTAGAAAATGCCCTGTAATTTACATGCTAGTATGGGCACCCTGAAATTCAGAGATGAGCAAATAACCACTGCTTCTCAACACCTTATCTTGTGGCCATTTTGGAAATACAAAGGTTTTCTTGATACCTATTTTTGACTTTTTATATTCCAGCAAATTAATTGCTGTATACCCGGTATAGAATGAAAACCCATTGCAAGGTGCAGCTCATTTATTGGCTCTGGGTTGCTAGGCTTCTTGATGAACCTACAAACCCTATATATCCCTGCAACCAGAAGAGTCCAGCAGACGTAACGGTATATTGCTTTAAAAAATCTGACATCACAGGAAAAATTGCTGTTTTGTTTCACCTCAATTTCAATATTTATTTATTTCAGCTGTTATTTTCTGTAGGAAACAAAGGCTCGGCACAGGAGGGTAAAAGGCCTGGGAGCGAAGGGGTTAAAAAGGGATGTTAGGCGTGCATTTTTATCTGTGGCACAATTATTTCTTCTTTCAGTGCATTTGACTACATCAACCTTTGTGGCCCAGAGTGGGTGAACCTGATCTATTTCAAATTTGCCAACGAAACTATCTAACAGCTTTGTTATGTTGTCCTTATTAACCCCTTCTGTGCCGCGGACGTAGTGGTTACGTCCTGCGGCACAGTGCTGCTGTGCCGAGGACGTAACCACTACGTCCTCGGCACACAGCCCAGAGGGAGCGCTCTCGCTCCCTCTGTGTGCTTCCCCCCACCCCCCCAAAGTCAGGGATGGAAGGGGAAGCCCTTCCCCTTCCACCCCGACCCCCCCAACCCCCCATGTGACGTCAGCGCGCAAGCGCGCGCTGATTAGTCACAGGGTCTCCCCCATCGCGCTGGAAGCAGAGCTTCCAGCGCGATTGAAAGAGAAATGCAAAAGCATTTCTCTTTCAATCACTGGGGCAGGCCCCGAGAGGCTTCAAAGGGAAGGAAATGTATTTCCTTTCCTTTGAAGTCTCTCACAGGTTTCAAAAGCCGGATTGCTTGCAATCCGGCTTTTGAAACCCCACTAGACACCAGGGATTTTTTTTGGGGGGGAATGAAACTGTCAAAAGGGAGCGACCCCTTGGGCAAGGGTCGCTCCCAGGGGGGGCATTTTTTTTAGGAAGGCCTTTTCTGCCCCCCCCCGGGGGCAGATTGGCCTATTATTAGGCCGATCTGCCCCCAGGGGGGGCAGAAACCTCTAGGCACCAGGGAGTTTTTTTTTTTTTTCTCGTTTTTTTTTGTGATGTTTTCTTTTTTTTAGGTGGGGAGCGACCCCTTATGCAAGGGTCGCTCCCCTAGGGGGCAATATATATTTAGGCCATTGCTGCCCCCCTTGGGGGCAGATTGGCCTATTTTGATGAGGCCAATCTGCCCCCAAGGGGGGCAGAAACCATTAGACACCAGGGAGTTTTTTTTTCTGCGAATTTTACGCAACGGGAGCGACCCCTTGGGCAAGGGTCACTCCCAGGGGGGGCATTTTTTTGGGAAGGCCTTTTCTGCCCCCCCTGGGGGGGCAGAAACCTCTAGGCACCAGGGATCATTTCTTTTTTTTTTTTTCTTTTTGTTATGTTTTCTTTTTTTTTTAGGTGGGGAGCGACCCCTTAGGCAAGGGTCGCTCCCCTAGGGGGCAAATTATATTTAGGCCATTTCTGCCCCCCTTGGGGGCAGATTGGCCTATTTTGGTGAGGCCAATCTGCCCCCAAGGGGGGCAGAAACCATTAGACGGCAGGGAGTTTTTTTTTTTTTTGCGTGAATTTCATGCAAGGGGAGCGACCCGTTAGGCAAGGGTCGCTCCCTGGGGGGGGGGGATTATTTTAGGCCATTTCTCCCCCCTGGGGGGTAGATCAGCCTATTTTGATTCGGCTGATCTGCCCCCAAGGGGGGCAGAAACCACTAGGCACCAGGGATTTTTTTGTTTTTTTGTTTTACAGATGGGGAGCGACCCCTTGGACAAGGGTCGCTCCCCTGGAGGGGCAAAATGTATTTAGGCCATTTCTGCCCGCTTTGGGGGCAGATCGGCCGATTTTAGGTCAATCTGCCCCCAAGGGGGGCAGAAACCACCAGGCACCAGGGATCTTTTTTTGCGCCGTCACGCAAGGGGAGCGACCTTGTAGGCAAGGCTCGCTCCCTGGGGGGGGCAAAATTATTTTAGGCCATCTCCTATTGGTATTAGGCCGATCTACCCCCAGGGGGGGCAAAAACCTCTAGGCGCCAGGGCAATTTTTTTTTTTGTGTTTTTGTTTTTGTTTGTTTGTTTTTTTAGAGATGGGGAGCGACCCATCAGACAAGAGTCGCTCCCCTGGGGGGCAAACTGTGTTTAGACCATTTCTGCCCCCCTTGGGGGCAGATTGGTCGATTTTAGGTCAATCTGCCCCCAAGGGGGCAGAAACCACTAGGCACCGGGGATTTGTTTTTTGGTGTCCGTGTCACGCAGGGGGAGCGACCCCGTAGGCAAGGGTCGCTCCAAGGGGGGGGTTGGGGGGCAAATTTATTTTAGGCCATTTCTGCCCCCCCTGGGGGCAGATCGGCCTATTATTAGGCCGATCTGCCACCAGGGGGGGCAGAAACCTCTAGGCGCCATGGCAATTTTTTTTTGTGTTTTTTTTTTTGTATGTTTGTTTTTTTAGAAATGAGGAGCGACCCATCAGACAAGGGTCGCTCCCCTGGGGGGCAAACTGTATTTAGACCATTTCTGCCCCCCTTGGGGGCAGATTGGTCGTTTATAGGTCAATCTGCCCCCCAGGGGGCAGAAACCACTAGGCACCGGGGATTTGTTTTTTTGGCGCCAATGTCACGCAGGCGGAGCGACCCCATAGGCGAGGGTCGCTCCTGGTGGGGGGTGGGGGTTGGGTGATGCAAATTTATTTTAGGCCATTTCTGCCCCCCCTGGGGGATTTGTTTTTTGGTGTCAGTGTCACGCAGGGGGAGCGACCCCGTAGGCAAGGGTCGCTCCGGGGGGGGGGTTAGGGGGCAAATTTATTTTAGGCCATTTCTGCCCCCCCTGGGGGCAGATCGGCCTATTATTAGGCCGATCTGCCACCAGGGGGGGGCAGAAACCTCTAGGCGCCAGGGCAAATTTTTTTTGTGTTTTTTTTTTGTTTGTTTGTTTTTTTAGAGATGGGGAGTGACCCATCAGGCAAGGGTCGCTCCCCTGGGGGGCAAACTGTATTTAGACCATTTCTGCCCCCCCTTGGGGGCAGATTGGTCGATTTTAGGTCAATCTGCCCCCAAGGGGGCAGAAACCACTAGGCACCGGGGATTTGTTTTTTGGCGCCAATGTCACGCAGGGGGAGCGACTCCGTAGGCAAGGGTCGCTCCTGGGCAGGGGGGGTTTGGGGTAGTGGGGGGTCAAATTTATTTTAGGGCATTTCCCCCCCCCCCGGGCCGGCTGAGCTAGAGGCCAAAATCCACAGGTAGGCACTTTGCAAAAAACACCTCTGTTTTCTGTGAAAAAATATGTTGTGTCCACGTTGTGTTTTGGGCCATTTCCTTTCGTGGGCGCTAGGCCTACCCACACAAGTGAGGTACCATTTTTATGGAGAGATTTAGGGGAACGCTGGGTGGAAGGAAATTTGTGGCTCCTCTCAGATTCCAGAACTTTCTGCCACAGAAATGTGAGGAACATGTGTTTTTTGGCCAAATTTTGATGTTTGCAAATGATTCTGGGTAACAGAACCTGGTCAGAGCCCCGCAAATCACCCCATCTTGGATTCCCCTAGGTCTCTAGTTTTCAAAAATGCGCTGGTTTGGTAGGTTTCCCTAGGTGGCGGCTGAGCTAGAGGCCAAAATCTACAGGTAGGCACTTTGCTAAAAACAGGTCTGTTTTCTGTCATGTGTCCACGTTGCGCTTTGGGGCGTTTCCTGTCGCGGACGCTAGGCCTACCCACACAAGTGAGGTATCATTTTTATCGGGAGACGTGGGGGAACGCTGGGTGGAAGGAAATTTGTGGCTCCTCTCGGATTCTAGAACTTTCTGCCACAGAAATGTGAGGAACATGTGTTTTTTTAGCCAACTTTTGAGGTTTGCAAAGGATTCTGTGTAACAGAACCTGGTCCGAGCCACACAAGTCACCCCATCTTGGATTCCCCTAGGTCTCTAGTTTTCAGAAATGCACAGGTTTGGTAGGTTTCCCTAGGTGGCGGCTGAGCTACAGGCCAAAATCTACAGGTATGCACTTTGCAAAAAACACCTCTGTTTTCCTTCAAAAATTTGGCTGTGTCCACGTTGCGCTTTGGGGCGTTTCCTGTCGCGGGCGCTAGGCCTACCCACACAAGTGAGGTATCATTTTTATCGGGAGACGTGGGGGAACGCTGGGTGGAAGGAAATTTGTGGCTCCTCTCAGATTCTAGAACTTTCTGCCACAGAAATGTGAGGAACATGTGTTTTTTTAGTCAAATTTTGAGGTTTGCAAAGGATTCTGGGTAACAGAACCTGGTCCGAGCCACACAAGTCACCCCATCTTGGATTCCCCTAGGTCTCTAGTTTTCAGAAATGCACAGTTTTGGTAGGTTTCCCTAGGTGGCGGCTGAGCTACAGGCCAAAATCTACTGGTAGGCACTTTGCAAAAAACACCTCTGTTTTCCTTCAAAAATTTGGCTGTGTCCACGTTGCGCTTTGGGGCGTTTCCTGTCGCGGGTGCTAGGCCTACCCACACAAGTGAGGTATCATTTTTATCGGGAGACGTGGGGGAACGCTGGGTGGAAGGAAATTGGTGGCTCCTCTCAGATTCCAGAACTTTCTGCCACAGAAATGTGAGGAACATGTGTTGTTTTAGCCAAATTTTGAGGTTTGCAAAGGATTCTGGGTAACAGAACCTGGTCCCAGCCACACAAGTCACCCCATCTTGGATTCCCCTAGGTCTCTAGTTTTCAGAAATGCACAGGTTTGGTAGGTTTCCCTAGGTGGCGGCTGAGCTAGAGGCCAAAATCTACAGGTAGGCACTTTGCTAAAAACAGGTCTGTTTTCTGTGATGTGTCCACGTTGTGTTTTGGGGCATATCCTGTCGCGGGCGCTAGGCCTACCCACACAAGTGAGGTATCATTTTTATCGGGAGACTTGGGGGAACATAGAATAGCAAAACAAGTGTTATTGCCCCTTGTCTTTCTCTACATTTTGCCCTTCCAAATGTAAGACAGTGTGTAAAAAAGACGTCTATTTGAGAAATGCCCTGTAATTCACATGCTAGTATGGGCACCCCGGAATTCAGAGATGTGCAAATAAACACTGCTTCTCAACACCTTATCTTGTGCCCATTTTGGAAATACAAAGGTTTTCTTGATAGCTATTTTTTACTCCTTATATTTCAGCAAATGAATTGCTGTATACCCGGCATAGAATGAAAACCCACTGCAAGGTGCAGGTCATTTATTGGCTCTGGGTACCTAGAGTTCTTGATGAACCTACAAGCCCTATATATCCCCGCAACCAGAAGAGTCCAGCAGACGTAATGGTATATTGCTTTCGAAAATCTGACATTGCAGGAAAAAGTTACAGAGTAAAACTTAGAGAAAAATTGATGTTTTTTTTCACCTCAATTTCAATATTTTTCTTTTTCTGTTGTTATTTTCTGTAGGAAACCCTTGTAGGATCTACACAAATTACCCATTGCTGAATTCAGAATTTTGTCTACTTTTCAGAAATGTTGCGGTTTCTGGGATCTAGCGTTGGTTTCATGCCCATTTCTGTCACTGACTGGAAGGAGGCTGAAAGCACAAAAAATCGTAAAAATGGGGTATGTCCCAGTAAAATGCCAAAATTGTGTTGAAAAATTGGGTTTTCTGATTCAAGTCTGCCTGTTCCTGAAAGCTGGGAAGCTGGTGATTTTATCACCGCAAACCCTTTGTTGATGCCCTTTTCAGGGAAAAAACCACAAGCCTTCTTCTGCAGCCCATTTTTCCAATTTTTTTTAAAAAAAACCAAATTTTCACTGTTTTTTGGCTAATTTCTTGGCCTCCTTCTGGGGAACCCACAAAGTCTGGGTACCTCTAGAATCCCTAGGATGTTGGAAAAAAAGGACGCAAATTTGGCGTGGGTAGCTTACGTGAACAAAAAGTTATGAGGGCCTAAGCGCGAACTGCTCCAAATAGCCAAAAAAAGGCTCGGCACAGGAGGGGGAAAAGGCCTGGCAGCGAAGGGGTTAAAGAGAAAGTGTTGATATTGTATAATTCAGTCACAAAGTCATCCATTGGGCTCCCCTCGAGCATGCTGATATTACCTGAATTACTACTAACCGAAGGCAGACTTTTTGTGAGCCTCTTTAACAGCTTATTTCGTGTAGTTTGATCCATTTCGATAAGATGTTCCATATATGCCTCCCAAACTGCATTTTTATATGCCGAGCATAAAGATGTGAACGAGGCTAGGAAGGTCGATGATTTTGAAAGTGGCCTGTTCTGTAAATAAAGTTTGGTGGATGAATCAATTGACTTAATTTTATTACTCTTTTGTAAAGCTACGTGTCATAGGCAGCAAGTAATAGAGAAGTTGTAATACATGACTGGAAGAGAATCCTTCCACTGGGAAAATCCTGGAGTCGCGCCTTTCAGACTTGATAGGGTGGGCGGTGTGTTGTTTTTCCTTTTCTCAAATCTTTTAAAGGACAAGAGGCCCCATTTGAAAGTGAGGTATTGCTTCTGGTTTGCAAATGTCATTAATTTGCTGAGTAACACTTTTGAGGAAAGTAGAGGGAGTTTAAGGCATGTGGTAGCTTTTTATCTTAGGATCGATGGAGAAGTCAGCTATATTTAAAAAGCGATAGTTCTACAAATGTATGGTCTAGGATCACCTTTAAGGAGTATGCGATGTGCACCTACCTAATAGACTGGTCACCTGGAAGTCTACCTTTCAAGGCCTAAAGGCCATACCTATGCAGCTTATTTATAAACAAAATTCCGACGGATTCTATACGTCGTAGCTGAAAGTATGACACGAGGGCAATAAATACCCCAAAGGCGATTTTGTTCACTCAACCAGTTGTTCTCTAGGAAGCTATGTTTCAGATTGAGATTAGAGCCTTAAGTTAAACTCACTTTGTGATCGTTGAACATCGAGTTTCTGGCTGAATTAATGAGTACCTGTTTCAATTTTTGCTGAAGATTAATGTACATGCTAAGGATCGACAACTGTAGGAGGCTGGACTGGCTTGTAGTGAGTACCAAGGGGTACTTGCACCTTGCACCAGGCCCAGTTATCCCTTATTAGTGTATAGGGTGTCTAGCAGCTTAGGCTGATAGATAATGGTAGCTTAGCAGAGCAGCTTAGGCTGAACTAGGAGACGGGTGAAGCTACTACAGTACCACTTAGTGTCATATGCACAATATCATAAGAAAACACAATACACAGTTATACTAAAAATAAAGGTACTTTATTTTTATGACAATATGCCAAAGTATCTTAGAGTGTACCCTCAGTGAGAGGATATGAAATATACACAAGATATATATACACAATAGCAAAAATATGCAGTATAGTCTTAGAAAACAGTGCAAACAATGTATAGTTACAATAGGATGCAATGGGGAAACATAGGGATAGGGGCAACACAAACCATATACTCCAAAAGTGGAATGCGAACCACGAATGGACCCCAAACCTATTAGACCTTGTAGAGGGTCGCTGGGACTATTAGAAAATAGTGAGAGTTAGAAAAATAACCCTCCCCAAGACCCTGAAAAGTGAGTGCAAAGTGCACTAAAGTTCCCCTAAGGACAAAGAAGTCTTGTTAGAGGAATAATGCAGGAAAGACACAAACCAACAATGCAACAACTGTGGATTTCCAATCTAGGGTACCTGTGGAACAAGGGGACCAAGTCCAAAAGTCACAAGCAAGTTGGAGATGGGCAGATGCCCAGGAAATGCCAGCTGCGGGTGCAAAGAAGCTTCTACTGGACAGAAGAAGCTGCGGTTTCTGCAGGAACGAAAAGGGCTAGAGACTTCCCCTTTGGTGGACGGATCCCTCTCGCCGTGGAGAGTCGTGCAGAAGTGTTTTCCCGCCGAAAGAACGCCAACAAGCCTTGCTAGCTGCAAATCGTGCGGTTAGCGTTTTTGGACGCTGCTGTGGCCCTGGAGGGACCAGGAGGTCGAAAATTGGACCAGGAGAGAGAGGGGACGTCGAGCAAGACAAGGAGCCCTCTCAGCAGCAGGTAGCACCCGGAGAAGTGCCAGAAACAGGCACTACGAGGATGCGTGAAACGGTGCTCACCCGAAGTTACACAAAGGAGTCCCACGTCGCCGGAGACCAACTTAGAAAGTCGTGCAATGCAGGTTAGAGTGCCGTGGACCCAGGCTTGGCTGTGCACAAAGGATTTCCGCCGGAAGTGCACGGAGGCCGGAGTAGCTGCAAAAGTCGCGGTTCCCAGCAATGCAGTCTAGCGAGGTGAGGCAAGGACTTACCTCCACCAAACTTGGACTGAAGAGTCACTGGACTGTGGGGGCCACTTGGACAGAGTTGCTAGATTCGAGGGACCTCGCTCGTCGTGCTGAGAGGAGACCCAAGGGACCGGTAATGCAGCTTTTTGGTGCCTGCGGTTGCAGGGGGAAGATTCCGTCGACCCACGGGAGATTTCTTCGGAGCTTCTAGTGCAGAGAGGAGGCAGACTACCCCCACAGCATGCACCACCAGGAAAACAGTCGAGAAGGCGGCAGGATCAGCGTTACAGAGTTGCAGTAGTCGTCTTTGCTACTATGTTGCAGTTTTGCAGGCTTCCAGCGCGGTCAGCAGTCGATTCCTTGGTAGAAGGTGAAGAGAGAGATGCAGAGGAACTCGGCTGAGCTCTTGCATTCGTTATCTAAAGTTTCCCCAGAGACAGAGACCCTAAATAGCCAGAAAAGAGGGTTTGGCTACCTAGGAGAGAGGATAGGCTACTAACACCTGAAGGAGCCTATCAGAAGGAGTCTCTGACGTCACCTGGTGGCACTGGCCACTCAGAGCAGTCCAGTGTGCCAGCAGCACCTCTGTTTCCAAGATGGCAGAGGTCTGGAGCACACTGGAGGAGCTCTGGACACCTCCCAGGGGAAGTGCAGGTCAGGGGAGTGGTCACTCCCCTTTCCTTTGTCCAGTTTCGCGCCAGAGCAGGGCTAAGGGGTCCCCTGAACCGGTGTAGACTGGCTTATGCAGAATTGGGCACATCTGTGCCCAACAAAGCATTTCCAGAGGCTGGGGGAGGCTACTCCTCCCCTGCCTTCACACCATTTTCCAAAGGGAGAGGGTGTCACACCCTCTCTCAGAGGAAGTTCTTTGTTCTGCCATCCTGGGCCAGGCCTGGCTGGACCCCAGGAGGGCAGATGCCTGTCTGAGGGGTTGGCAGCAGCAGCAGCTGCAGTGAAACCCCAGGAAGGGCAGTTTGGCAGTACCAGGGTCTGTGCTACAGACCACTGGTATCATGGAATTGTGCCGACAATGCCAGGATGGCATAGAGGGGGCAATTCCATGATCTTAGACATGTTACATGGCCATATTCGGAGTTACCATTGTGAAGCTACATATAGGTAGTGACCTATATGTAGTGCACGCGTGTAATGGTGTCCCCGCACTCACAAAGTTCAGGGAATTGGCTCTGAACAATGTGGGGGCACCTTGGCTAGTGCCAGGGTGCCCTCACACTAAGTAACTTTGCACCTAACCTTTACCAGGTAAAGGTTAGACATATAGGTGACTTATAAGTTACTTAAGTGCAGTGTAAAATGGCTGTGAAATAACGTGGACGTTATTTCACTCAGGCTGCAGTGGCAGGCCTGTGTAAGAATTGTCAGAGCTCCCTATGGGTGGCAAAAGAAATGCTGCAGCCCATAGGGATCTCCTGGAACCCCAATACCCTGGGTACCTCAGTACCATATACTAGGGAATTATAAGGGTGTTCCAGTAAGCCAATGTAAATTGGTAAAATTGGTCACTAGCCTGTCAGTGACAATTTGAAAGAAATGAGAGAGCATAACCACTGAGGTTCTGATTAGCAGAGCCTCAGTGAGACAGTTAGTCACTACACAGGTAACACATTCAGGCACACTTATGAGCACTGGGGCCCTGGAGAACAGGGTCCCAGTGACACATACAACTAAAACAACATATATACAGTGAAAAATGGGGGTAACATGCCAGGCAAGATGGTACTTTCCTACAACAACTATTTAAGGTTGCATGTAGTGTCGTTAAGTCGAGGGATCTTAAATTTAATGGGAAGAATGTTGCATTATGAGAGACTGCACATAAAAAGACTAGACCACCTTTTGGGCAACTTATTTTGAAAAGTTTAGTAGCAGGAGTCAATAATGTGAAGAGTTCTTCCAAGTACTGTGACTCCAGGCATTTGGTCCATGAACACAAATGATACGGACTAAATGAGCAGCACATCTGTGACTGGACAACATACTCTGATTTACTTGTAAATGTTATATACAATTAAATGATTTAATTTGCACATCAAGTGATGTAAAATCTTTTCTTTCCAGGTTGCATTCTGTGATGTTACTGCTTATTTCTCACAAGAGGAGTGGAAGCTGTTGCACGAATGGCAGAAGGTGCTTTATCGAAACGTGATGAAAGAAATTCACCAAGCTTTGATCTCACTGGGTAAAGCTGTGCAATCTTTATTTAGTCATTTTCCACTCTTCATAGTGCTTGATTCCTACTGTTTTTTGTTTCTGTTACTTCTATAGGAATCGTAAGCACATTAAAAGGAGACGCAGTTCAATTAATCAACAGCATCACAGTCAATGTAAATTTTTCCTCCATCTCGAGGCTACTGTTATATATTTCAAGAATGAGAAAATATTTCACAGGTGTTTGCTTTTTCGGTGCGAACCGATGCAATATCTCTACTCCTGCCTTTATAGTTTATATATAATGGCTTCAGTCAATTAATTCTTTATTGTCTCTATAATGACCGCACAGATAAAAATTAGTCAGACAGGGGTGTGGCCTAGCGGAGCATGGAGTAGGATGTGTCATGTTCCATCTCTGGACTCCCGTTGACATCTAGCATCATCCTGGGCGCCGGGACCAGTTTTTAAGCAATACCAGCCCAGGCGGGGGCCCCACCCCACCCCACCTGCGCCTGGGGGACATTTATATTCTAGCTAACAGAATTCTGGCAGCCGCAACATGGATTCTCATACGAGTCCCGGCCCATGTTGTCCCTCCCGCCATCTTGCCTGAGGGTGGCCATGACTAGCCGAGCCTTAATAAGGTCCAAGAAATGAGCCATATGCAGCCCGACCATTGGGCTGGGGACTAATGGCTTGTACTGCTGCTAAACCTGGGTGCCCTGGGCCCCAGCCTGCCTGAGAGATGATGGCCTCCATGATAAGATCCACTTAGGGGGCGCTGCCATCTTGCTGAGACCGTGTCGCACACCTCCGACCTGAGCCAAGCGCCATGGTTATGAAGCGGCGGAGGACTATTTACCACCAGCATCCATCAAAGAGGGTATGAAGAGTAAGAGCGGCCTTTTGTTCCCACATCATTGCAGACCTGCATAGAGTGAGCTAAAGAAGACAGCACGGCCTACTGACAGTGGCCTGGCAACACTGGTGCTGCACGCCCGGCCCAGTGGGGTCTTGACCATCACATACTGGTTGGCAGGAAATACCAACATCCCCTCAATCCAGGCCCCAGGGGAACTTCTTGGAGAGTGTACGACCTGGCTGGTCTCATTGCAGAGGGAGGAGCGAGCCCTTATATCTCCCCTGAGCTATGTGGGGCTCGGCGGTGTAGTCCTGTGCAACCCACAGGCCCCTGTCGCAATCGAGAACTGGGAGGCAGCCTAGACTTCCTCATGCACGCGCCCTGTCTGGCAAACGGCAGGCGGTGTTAGATCTGGGAAGTGCCCCTGCATTTTAGATGGATCGCCAAAAGGGGGGGGGGAACACACTGGGCCCCTTGCCTCCACCGGTGCTGAAAGCTGCCCCACCCCTCCGATTCCAGTACCATCTTGGCGAAGTAAGCGGCTGATTCTGGCCTGCCTTAGGACCTGCACCTGAACCTCTTGGCCTACAGTGGGACTGGACCTGAAGCAAGATTAATGGCCTAGGGGCAAATGCTGATATCCATCAATGGGGTGGCAGTGACTTGGTAAACGCAGAAGTCTATCCCCGTTCGCTCCATTGCCCTCCTCACCATGCTGGACCCTGTGGGAGCCCTTAAGAAATTACACTACTGATCGCCAGTGGGATGCAATAACCCTTCAATAGCCTGACTGACAACTCTGTACTTGAGCTGATCACACCCGCTCCGGGGCCCACTACTGAACCACCTGCTACAGGGACACTGGACCAGAGATTAGGGAGAAAAGCACGTCACGGGGAAGGCAACAAACTCTTTATCCCCCCCCCAGTCTCTCTTCCCCCAACTAGTGGCACCTTCTGTGGCAGCTCCTGAACTCTCTCCTTCTATCCTGCCCTAATATTAGGGGAGAGACTTGTTTTTGGCCCAACTGCTATTTATAATTCTTTCCCTCAAAGCCTCTGCTGTGGGCCTGGCAGCTGGGAGTTGCGCCTGGAATGGCTATCACCTTGCCGCATTAGTATTCTTGCTTAACCCTGGGATCACTCTATGACACCTGTACCCTTGCTGTGATCGTCAGTGGGCCTAGTCAGGGGCCCCCTAAGTCTTCTCTCGGAACCCCTGGTTGCTCTGCACACTGGACCCTGCCAGGGGTGTGCAGAGGCCACCACCAAGATCCAAAACTGTTGCAAAGGCACCTACGCTGCAAAGGACTTCAGGCAGTGCTTTGGGTTGAAACAGCAACCAGCTATTTCACAGCCTCCTAGCTGGCTACACTGCCCTGTGGCAAATCTGCTAAAGACATGCCATTTGGATCTACCAGAGAAAACCCTGTCACTTCATGATGGAATAAGGTGCCAACGGTGGATATGGAGTCACCGGATCCCTCTCAACCATTGTGTCTGGAGCCTCAGCATCAATCCCCATATCCCAAGTCTATATAGGCCAATTCCTGTGGGAAATCCACTCTGAAACAAGCTCCCCATAACGTATTTTAAGTCCTGCATCCAAGATATGCGTCATGACATCAGCGAGAGCGGAGGACGATCTGGAATGCATAGTGGATGCTGAGAAGACCAGGAAATGCTCTGGCGCAGAGTGACAGCCCTTGAAGGGCAGCAATTTGAGCTACAAATGAAACAAGAGGACCTAGAAAACAAAACCCACCGGAATAACATCAGAATCTTGGGAGTCCGTGGGGGAGTGAAGGGCAACAACATTCTGGCCTTCACCGCTGAGCTCCTGTAGACAATCCGCAGTGACCGAGACACCCCACCTCCAGCCCTGGATAGAGCTCATTGTGTGGCATTTGCAAAGGGGAAGCTGATTCTGTACCAGATATCCTTACGAGGAGGCACTTCTTCACAGACAAAGAAACCTTCTTACGGACCTCACTGAGCAAGGCCGATCTGATCTTCCGTGCCCACATCATTAAGCTCTTCCAGAATGTCTCTCCATCACCCTTCGCTGTCACAAGGACTTTTGGGCAGTCATCGAAAACTCAATATCTGCTACCAATGGGGCCATCCATTCACCATCATGTTTCAGTGTGAGGGCAGGCGCTGCACCATTCTATCCCGGCCAGGTGCAAGACAGCTCCAGGGACTCCCGGCTGACCCACCGGACGAAGCTTTGATGCAGCCCCACTCAGCAAATCAAGAGACACTACGCACCAAGGTGTGTTGTGGTCTTGCTGCTCAGACAAGCACAGCAAAGACTCAGCTTCCCAGGAAACCAAAAGAGCCCCAACACCTCTGAAACATAGACTTGGACTGTTACCCCCCCACCCCGGCCACCTCTGGCTCTGTGTAGCTTTGACTCTTTTCCCTGACCAGGCCCATACTGTGGGGCAGAAGGTGTGGGCCCTCCGAACACTGCAACTCATGTCCCCATTCCTGGTGGGGATCCTTTGGAATACCTACCCCTCAGGGGGGAGTGTAGGCCTCCGCCACCTATGCAGTGCTTGATGCACTGAAAATGTCTTTGAAAGCCTCCCGCCACTCAATGCTTCCTTCCCTAGCAGCTCTCCAAAATCACGGGCCTTGGACACCGGTCTGATGTGTCCACACTGCACTGTGTACTTTGGCCCTGCCCTCTGATACACACGGGGTTCCAAGACGCTTGGAGAACCTTGACAACACACCAGTCTGCTTACTTTGTGGAGAGATCTACCCACACCCAGTGATTGGGCGGCTACTCATGACAGACGCCCCCCTTCCATTCCTTTCCTGGGAGGGTAAATCCTCCAATGAGACCAGTGTGACAGGGTGCCAGCTTTCTCAAGACTTCAATGGAATTGTTAGGCCCTCTTAGCCTCTTGTTGTTGTTCCTTTTCTCCTAATTCTTAACTCCTCTGGGTCAGATACATCACTTGTGGAATCCTTTCTAACCCCCCTTGCATATGCCATGCACCACCATATACTTGCAGACCTGACACCACTAAACCACTTGGCCACCCTCTTAACCATACCTCACCTGTGTTCCTACCCTGTCAGCAGCCCCCACATTGAAGGGAGTCACTTCCCCGGAGAGCTTCTTGGGCTATGCTGATATAAGTACACCCACCCATCCACCTGGTGCCACAGCTGACACCCCCCTTGCATCATTTTGGCCGCTATTCAACACACTAAGCTACACACCCTCAATATAAAGGGCTTAAACTCGCCTAATAATCGAAGGCAAGTCTGGCGCTACCACCTCTTGCAGAACTCCTGATGTTATCTTCCTCCAAGAGACCCCCCTCCTACGGGAAGACTCAGGCCACATGTTGCATCTGAAATACCGATCCGCTGCTCGGCTCATGCTTCTACTGAGACAATGGGGTGGCTATTATGTGTAAGAGAGGTTTCTGCTCTAAAGTACTGTACATGGTTCGGGATACAAATGGTTGTTACTTAAAGTTAAGCTTGAAAAAGGGGGACACCACCCACTCACTCTAATAAATGTTTAGTAACTCCCATCAGCCACAAGATACCTTTCTCAGAGGCCTACTGTGCGACCTGCTAAAGAATGAGAAAGATCACATAGTGATGGGGGGCAATTTAAACCTGGTGTGGGACCCCGAGCTTGACCGCCGTATTAAATCCTTTCAAGGTACTGGGGCAATGTCCTCTGCACTCAAAGGTGACCTTACCTATGTGGGGTTAGTAGTGGTTGCATGACATTATAGACATCCTGACATCCGAGACTATTCCTTTTACTCACACGTGCGTGCATCATACTCACTCAAAGTTTATCCTTTACTAACCCACTCTCTCCTTCAAGCCCTGGAAACTGGAACCATTACAGACTTCTCCATCTCAGACCATTCTCATGTAAAACTAATATGGACCTAAAACGGGGATGTGATGGGCCCCAGTGTGTTGTTGATTTCCTCCACACTTGCATAGAGACCCAGTCAATGTGGCCGAAATCCAAAAGGGGATCACAGACTACTTCGATCTCAATGACCTCCCGCACAAATCAGCACATTTACTCTGGGATGGTTTTAAGGCCACCATTAGAGGGGTTGTATCCTTTACTGCTATAGCTCGTGCACGGGAATTTTGATTTGTGGAGACAGGCTTGGCCACTGAGGTTAAGCTTCTAGAGTGCATTGATCAATCCACCCTATCCAGGCATCAAGAGTCAGCTGGCCTTGCTGCAAGGCCAGCTGAGAGCCCACAGAACTAACAAGGCCAAGAGGTCCCTACTTGCCTTGAAGCAGCAGTTCTTCGAAGGGGGAGATAAGGTTGGTGCCCTTCTTTCCCGAATCCTGCGCCAGCAACATGCTCAGACTCGCATAGCTAAAAACCAGACAGGGCATTCAACATGGACAACCACCAAACAAGCTAAACATGCATTTCATAGCTTGAAACTTTTGGAATCCCTTATCACCCTTGTTGAGCTGCACCTTGCCCTGTGTGATCTCCCCACTGGCAAGATACCAGGCCTGGACAGGCTTCTGGTCACTTTCTATAGAGCTTTCCTTCCATTCCTCCGGGATCACCTACCAAAATTATTTAATTTATACACATCAGAGACAGCGTGGTAGCAGCTGAGATTGCCCTCATTCCTAAACCCAGTAAAGATCCCACTCTTTGCACCTCCTACCGTCTAATTGCATTCTTAATCACGGACACCAAGAACTTCACAAAGATTCGAGTGAATCGTTTGGAGAACTACCTCCCAGTCCTCTGATTCGGACCAGGTGGGCTTTGATCGTAATCGGCAGGAGGGGGATAATATTCGTTGTGCTGCACATTTGGTGAAAAAATCCCACAGCAATAACATTCCCTCCTGTATTCTCTTGCTCAGTGCGGAGAATGCCTTTGACAGGATCAGCTTGCTGGATGTTCTCCCACAGCAATAACATTCCCTCCTGTATTCTCTTGCTCAGTGCGGAGAATGCCTTTGACAGGATCAGCTAGCTGGATGTTCTTACGGGTGGCCCTTAAAAAGATCGACCTGGGCCCAGGAATGTTTACTAGGAATATGGCCTCCTATGTCTTGCCACCAGCCACGATACCGGAGGCAGGTCCTTCTCTTACCTAGCAGCGAAGACCTGGAACTCCCTTCCCAGCCACCTTCGCGCCATACAAGACCACCTTCACTTCAGACGGCAGCTCAAGACCTGGCTCTTCGAGCATTGAACCCCCCCCCCCCACAGCGCCTTGAGACCCTTACGGGTGAGTAGCGCGCTTTATAAATGCGACTGATTGATTGATTGAATGGTCAGTTAACGAAATTTATCCACTTGACGAGGCACTTGGAAGGGGTGTCCCTTGCTGTTTGCTTGTCATTGGAGCCTCTAGCCATCGCTATCCTGCAGACGGAGTCCATTGTGGGCATCCCTTTTGGTGGGCGCACTGACAAACTGAGACTCTTTGCAAATGATCTCCTGCAGACTCTTACCCAACCGGCTACCTCCCGCCCGACTGTTGTGCGTGTACTTACTGCCTTTGAGCAGATCCCTGGCTTTAAGGTTAATATGTCTAAATCGCTCATTCTGAACCTCCCCCTCACCCCAGTTGCTCGTAGCTTGGAATTCACGCTGGTCTTTGAGGCTCGATCATTCCCCAGCTGGGAGCAGGTGAATGTCGTATCCTATGCGATTTGTTTGAGGTTGCGACCATTAAGACATTTAAATAATGCAAAACTGACTTCCAGGTACCTGAAACGGCCTGGACGCAATAGCGCCATTGAGCGCTTCATTCCTCCAATATTCAGGCAGCAACGCTGGATTACACCCCATTTGAGACACTAGTTAGATCCTGTGACTGCACTAGGGGTCTGATTTTGTGCACTTATCAGACACTGCAACTCTTGGCGCAATCCCGTCCACCCACATATCAATCACAATGGGAAGGCGACACCATTGACTGCATCTCCCAGAAACAATGGGAAACACTTTAGTGGGACATCCCCAAAATCTTCAGAAGCTAACCAGAAGCGTAACGTAGTGCGAGACAGCATACAAATTGATGACCCAGTGGTACTACACCAACTTGCCCTCATAGTTTCTACCCCTGACCATTGCTGGAGATGCAATGCGGCCTCTGGGGACTTCCACTGCATATGATGTTCATGTGCCTAAGTCACAACCTATTGGAAGAAAATCCCCTACCCCTAAAACATGTTCATTCTGGGCATCTGCGCCCTAGAACTGGAGGCGATGACTCATACAGACTAGAGCCTCCTTAGCCACATGTTGGGTGCTGATAAGCAATTTATAGCTTTTAATTGGAAGAAATCCTCTGCCCCTCCCATCACTCAATGGTTCACGAGCCTCTGGCATGTCATGGCCATAGAGCTTCTATCCCATAACATATCACAAACTAACATTGAATTCACCCGTATTTGGCAAACATTGATTGATTATTTCCCCAGCTTGGAATACTCTGGTTGTATGCCATCCAGGCTCAGAGCACTTCAACTCTTTGACTAGATGTCCCACTGACAGGGTGAGATTGACACAGTGGCGTTGCTCCCTGTTCCCCCAATACCCTAGCTACCTCTCCTCCTCCCTGTTCATCCCCTTGTCCCAAGACTCCTACTTCTCACCCAGTTTCAGAACACATTCCCGCTTTTGTGGTAATGCAGCTCATCCTTCCGATGTTTATAGTTACCCCGTTTACCTAATTTGTATCCGCTGCTTCTCAGTAGAAACAAAAATGGACTCCACACCTTGCACGTATCCCTTGCTGAACACCCCACTACTCTGTGGATTTGTCCACTCTCAGTCTAACCCCTCACATATTGACTAATTTTGTGATATTGCAATGTGTGGCAGTGTAAATTATGCCTCTTGATGCTATCAGTGTCATATGTTGTATTTTATTTAGAGTTATGGAAAAATATTCAATAAAAAGATTTCTAGCAGAAAAACAATGAATCAGACAAAGCAGGCGCAGTACGTTTATCGAAACTGTTCAACACAGCCTCCCGTTTTTAGGTTGAACATAGCTGCACACACACGCTGCTTTTCCAACCTATTTTAATGTATATGAGGGGTATAACAATGCCCACTTCATGCCCATCACTTTCATTCGTTCCTGGGCTTGCCGTTCAAAAATTAATTGATGTCGTTGGTAAATGCTTTAAGTATGTCCAGCCTTGAGGCTGGTTTGTTACACCTTGCAGACTGACTGTTACATGGATAATTGCACAATTGCTGATATACTTTCTCCGTGGGCGAACTACTTTTTCCTTTTGTGTCTCCCCTTCACTCTCCATGGTGGCCATGGCGCTCACAATGCACACTCAAATTTATTTTACTAGGATCGGCGTGCAATTTGGAAGTCACCCTGTGTCTGAATTCATGCTGTGATGTCTACATTCCATGCATGCTTATCATGGACAACACATGGTTTCACCCTCCCTCTCCTCTTTTTGAGGTTCCATCATATGTAATTTAATGTATGTCTTACATTCAGCCACGGGCGGGTGAGGCCACGTTGTCTCTCATTGCCCCGAGTGATAATGTGTCTGTCTGGAGTATTTCTTAAAATTGCTTTGTTACGTGCCAGTTCAGAAGTTGAGTCCCTTTTGAGTTTTATTTCAGAAAGTATGGCTTCAGCAGGTTTTCTTTTTTTGCTGGAAAGCACGACTTGAAAAGTAGAGCCACCCCTGAGCAGCAAAGATTAAAATAAATAGCTGCTGATTATCCCTCAGGCTTCATAGCACGCCAGTGCCTGTTTAGCATGCAGGAGATGGCCACAACAGCTTTACGAGCACCGCTTATCTTTTTTTTTCCAAGGAACCTTGTTGAACAACCACCTTTCTGTCTGATCTTAACGTGTCGGATGTCTAAGACGCAGGACTTTGCTTCACGCTATGTCTGTGCACTGACACCATGCACATTGACCGTACAGACCCTGGCTGCAAGCATACACACTGAATTGTCCCACAGAGAGAGGCCAAGCTCATATTTGAGACGGATAAGTGCTGCCTTTGCGATCCCTGAAGGACTTTTTATTTATTTAACCGAAATGTATTTGCACTTATTGCAGCAGTCTTTATTATAATGTGTGTAATGCATGTTTAAAAAAAGGACTTACACATTCACAGTTCTTTCAGGGACCTTGGTACCTCATAGTACTAACAAAAATTGGCAAAGCCAATAGTTATTGGCTTTGCCAATGTGTTTTACCCATGCTTTACACCAGAGTGGCTGCTGTTCAGCATGGCTAAAAGTTAGTAGCAAAGTGTTGTAAAGTGGAGTAGAGTGGCATAGGAGCAGTAGTATAGAACACAGTGGTGCAGGGTAGAGTGCAGTGGTGCCCAGTGCAGTGGTTTAGAGTGCAGTGGCATGGAGTGGCGTGGGGCAGAGTAGAGTGGCATGGAGTGCAGTGGAGTAGAGTGGCATACACTAGAGTGGCAGAGAGTGCAGTAGTGTAGAGTGGTGCAGTGGCATTGAGTGCAGAGTAGGCTCGCGTGGCATAGGGTGCAGTGGCATAGAGTAGTGCAAAGTAGAGTATAGTACGGTAGAGTACCGTGGCGTAGAGTGCAGTGCATAGACTGCAGAAGTACAGAGAGTGGTGTAGAGTACAGTAGCGGAGAGAACAATGTTGCAGAGTAGAGTGTTAGTGCAGTGGTATAGGGTGGCACAGAGACCAGTGGCATAGCGTACAATGGTGCAGAGTAGAGGGCAGTGGCGTACAGTGCAGTTTAGAATGCATGGGCATAGAGTGCAGTGGCATAGAGTGGCATTGGGCAGAGTAGAGTGCCATAGAGTATAGTGGAGTAGAGTTGCATACAATAGCGTGGCAGAGAGTGCAGTAGTGCAGAGTGGTGCAGTGGCATAGAGTGCAGAGTACACTCTCGTGGCATAGGGTGCAATGGTGTAGAGTGGAGTAGTGTAGAGTGATTCAGTGCAGAGCATAGTGCTGTAGAGTACAGTGGCATAGAGTGCAGTGGCATAGAGCATAGTGGTGCAGAGTAAAGGGCAGTGGCTTACAGTGCAGTTGTTTAGCGTCACTGGCGTAGAGTGCAGTGGTAGAGTGGCATGGAGCAGAGTAAAGTGGCAAATAGTGCAGTGGAGTAGAGTAGCATACAATAGAGTGGCAGAGAGTGCAGTGGCATAGAGTGCAGAGTAGACTCGAGTGGCATAGAGTGCAGTGGTGTAGAATGGTGCAGAGTGGAGAAGTGTAGCGTGGAGCAGAGTATAGTGATGTAAAGTGCAGTGACGTAGAGTGGAGTTATGCAGAGTAGAGTGGTACATAGTGCAGTGGAATAGAGTGTATTGGTGAAGAATGCATTAGTACAGAATAGAGTGGTGTAGAGCAGTGGTTCCCAACCTGTGGTCAAGGGACCCCTGGGGGTCCGTGAAGTCTTCTCCGGGGGTCCACGACTGTTTAGAAAGTTAAATAATATTAACTGATTAGGGCCCCAGCGTTCAGTGATCACTCTGAGGGGGGTTCCCAGAATTCAATAAAGATTGAGTGGGGGTCCCCGGACTCCAGTAATGGAAAATTGGGGGTTCACTGAAGTCAAAAGGTTGGGAACCACTGGTGTGGAGTACAGTGGCGGTCAGTGCAGTGTTGCAGAGTAAAGTGTCAGAGTGTAGTGGCGTATAGTGCAGTTGTTTAGAGTGCATTTGCATAGAGTGCCCTTAAGTAGAGTGCAGTGGTTTAGAATGGCGTAGGGTGCAGTGGTGTTGAATAGATTGTTTCAGAGTAGAGTGCAGTGGCATAGAGTGGAGAGGTGTGGGGTAGAGTGCAGTGGCATAGAATGCAGTGGCTCAGAGTGCAGTGGCATAAAGTAGATTGTTTCACAGTAGAGTGGAGTGGAGGGGTGCAGGGTAGAGTGGAGTTGCATGCAGTGGTATAGAGTGGAGAGGTGTAGGGTATAGTGCAGTGGCATAGAATGCAGTGATGCAGAGTGCAGTGGTGTAAAGTAGATTGTTTCACAGTAGAGTGAAGTGGCGTAGAATGGAGTTGCATAGAGTGTGATGGCATAGAGTAAAGTGGTGTAGAGTGCCATGGCATAGAGTAGATTAGAGTGGAGTACAGTGTATTGACGAGATTGCAGGGGCATAGAGTTGAGTGTTACAGAGTAAAGTGCACTAGCAAAGAGTATCAGCATAAAGTGCAGTGGCATACAGTGCAGTGCTGCAGAGTGCATAGAGTGGAGTTGTGCGGACTAGATTGGTGTTGCCTAGACTGGAGTGGTATAGCGTGCAGAGGTGCAGAGCAATGGTGTAGAGAGGCATAATGTGCATTGGCATAAAGTAGAGTGGTACAGAGTAGAGTAGAGAGGCCTAGTGTGAAGTAGTATAGATAGCAGTGGCATAATTTGGAGTGGAGAAAAGTGCAGTGGCATGGAGTGGTGTAAAGTGGAGTGATGCAGAGTAGGGTGCAGTGGGTGGTGTGAAGTGCTGCAGAGTGGAGTGGAGTGGAGTGGAGTAGAGGGGAAGCGCGTTTTGCTGCCGGAGGAGGAGGCGCCCACCCAACCAAGGGCAGGAGCCCTTTAAAAACAAGTTCGCGCTCCCGCTACCGCGGGAAGCGCATCTTGCTGCCAGAGGAGGAGGCGGCCACCCAACCAAGGGCAGGAGCCCTTTAAAAACAAGTTCCCACTACCGCAGGAAGCACTTCTTGCTGCCAGAGGAGGAGGCAGCCCCCCAACCAAGGGCAGGAGCCCTTTAAAAACAAGTTCGCGCTTCCGCTAATGCGGGACGCGCCCGGGCAAAGCCCGGGCCAAGGGCAGGCCCGTCCTGCGCCTGACAGAGGCTGGGCTGGGCCACCCTCCTGACATCCTTTTTCCGGCTCCCACTGATATTGGTTCCTACAGGGCTGTAAAGAGACGTTTGGACTCAGACTTGTAGCCGGTTTCAGCTCTGTGGTCAGAGCAGAAGCCCTAAATAACTCTCTTGTACCCCTGCCTTGTGCCCACCAGAGCAGGAGACGGCTGGGTTGGGCACACCTTGTTGTTATTTTTTTTAAAATCGCATATACCCTGTCTGTGACTAGCTAAGAGTGCCTAACATAGTTAACCCTTTATACATAATGGGGAAAAGAAAGCAAAACCAAATAGGGAACGGTATGAACACCACAACCCAGAGAAGAACTAATACAATCACCAATTACCTTACAGATGCCATGGGAAAAATAAACTAAGAAATCATTAATGCTGAAACACGTTTAGTGGCAACAAAGAATGTTCTACATGAGGCTATCACTGAAGTCAGCTTTGAGGCTGTAGGCTTAACTTCTGAATTAAAAGCCCCAGAAGGAAAATTTACTGGGCCAGATTCTAGATTCTTTCTAGGCCCCTTACTTCCTACAGATATAATAGAGGAAATTGATTCACTAAACAGCACAGATGACCAAATCCCTTCACCACCCAAGAAAAAAAGAAGTAGTCAGATTACCAAATCCAAGTCCATGCTAGAACACTCACAGCTTCCTAAGAGTAACAAAAAAATTACACAAATGCATGGGGGTCATGCAGTAGTACTATCATCAGATAACGATGGTTCCTTACAAAAACGTGTGGAAACCCTTTTTACGAAACTGCATGGCAAGTTAGATCATATAGAGACAAAAATATTGTCAGAATTTAAGGAGATAAAAGAACGCATAACTGGAGGAGGCTGGCCTGGCTTGTAGTGGGTACCAAGGGGTACTTACACCTTGCACCATGTCCAGGTATCCCTTATTAGTGTAGAGGAGTGTCTAGCAGCTTAGGCTGATAGAAAAGGTAGCTTAGCAGAGCAGCTTAGGCTGAACTAGGAGACGAGTGAAGCTCCTACAGTACCACTAGTGTCATATGCACAATATCATAAGAAAACACAATACACAGATATACTAAAAATAAAGGTACTTTATTTTTATGACAATATGCCAAAGTATCTCAGTGAGTACCCTCAGTATGAGGATATCAAATATACACAAGATATATGTACACAATAGCAAAATATGCAGTAATAGCAATAGAAAACAGTGCAAACAATGTATAGTCACAATAGAATGCAATGGGGGCACATAGGGATAGGGGCAACACAAACCATATACTCTAGAAGTGGAATGCGAACCACGAATGGACCCCAAACCTATGTGACCTTGTAGAGGGTCGCTGGGACTGTAAGGAAACAGTGAGGGTTAGAAAAATAGCCCACCCCAAGACCCTGAAAAGTGGGTGCAAAGTGCACCTAAGTTCCCCAAAGAGCACAGAAGTCGTGATAGGGGAATTCTGCAAGGAAGACCAACACCAGCAATGCAACAACAATGGATTTCCTGACGAGAGTACCTGTGGAACAAGGGGACCAAGTCCAAGAGTCACGATCAAGTCAGGAGTGGGCAGATGCCCAGGAAATGCCAGCTGTGGGTGCAAAGAAGCTGCCACCGGATGGTAGAAGCTGTGGATTCTGCAAGAACGACAAGGGCTAGAAACTTCCCCTTTGGAGGATGGATGTCCCACGTCGTGAAGAGTCGTGCAGAGGTGTTTCCGTGCAGAAAGACCACAAACAAGCCTTGCTAGCTGCAAGGGTCGCGGTTAGGGTTTTTGGAGGCTGCTGTGGCCCAGGAGGGACCAGGATGTCGCCAATTGTGTGAGGAGATAGAGGGGGCGCCCAGCAAGACAAGGAGCCCTCTCAGAAGCAAGCAGCACCCAGAAGTGCCGGAACAGGCACTATGAAGTGGAGTGAACCGGAGCTCACCCGAAGTCACAAAAGAGGGTCGCACGATGCCGGAGGACAACTCAGGAGGACAACTCAGGAGGTCGTGCGCTGCATGTTAGAGTGCCGGGGACCCAGGCTTGGCTGTGCACAAAGGAAATCCTGGAAGAGTGCACAGGAGCCGGAGTAGCTGCAAAACTCGCGGTTCCCAGCAATGCAGTCTAGCGTGGGGAGGCAAGGACTTACCTCCACCAAACTTGGACTGAAGAGTCACTGGACTGTGGGAGTCACTTGGACAGAGTTGCTGACTTCAAGGGACCTCGCTCGTCGTGCTGAGAGGAGTCCCAGAGGACCGGTGATGCAGTTCTTTGGTGCCTGCGGTTGCAGGGGGAAGATTCCGTCGACCCACGGGAGATTTCTTCGGAGCTTCTTGTGCAGAGAGGAGGCAGACTACCCCCACAGCATGTACCATCAGGAAAACAGTTGAGAAGGCGGCAGGATCAGCGTTACAAGGTTGCAGTAGTCGTCTTTGCTACTTTGTTGCAGTTTTGCAGGCTTCCAGCGCGGTCAGCAGTCGATTCCTTGGCAGAAGGTGAAGAGAGAGATGCAGAGGAACTCTGATGAGCTCTTGCATTCGTTATCTAAAGAATTCCCCAAAGCAGAGACCCTAAATAGCCAGAAAAGGAGGTTTGGCTACTTAGGAGAGAGGATAGGCTAGCAACACCTGAAGGAGCCTATCAGAAGGAGTCTCTGACGTCACCTGCTGGCACTGGCCACTCAGAGCAGTCCAGTGTGCCAGCAGCACCTCTGTTTCCAAGATGGCAAAGGTCTGGAGCACACTGGAGGAGCTCTGGGCACCTCCCAGGGGAGGTGCAGGTCAGGGGAGTGGTCACTCCCCTTTCCTTTGTCCAGTTTCGCGCCAGAGCAGGGCTGGGGGATCCCTGAACTGGTGTAGACTGGCTTATGCAGAAATGGGCATCATTTGTGCCCATGAAAGCATTTCCAGAGGCTGGGGGAGGCTACTCCTTCCCAGCCCTAACACCTTTTTCCAAAGGGAGAGGGTGTAACACCCTCTCTCTGAGGAAGTCCTTTGTTCTGCCTTCCTGGGCCAAGCCTGGCTGGACCCCAGGAGGGCAGAAACCTGTCTGAGGGGTTGGCAGCAGCAGCAGCTGCAGTGAAACCCCGGGAAAGGTAGTTTGGCAGTTCCGGGGTCTGAGCTAGAGACTCAGGGGATTCATGGAATTGTCTCCCTAATGCCAGAATGGCATTGGGGTGACAATTCCATGATCTTAGACATGCTACATGGCCATGTTCGGAGTTACCATTGTGACGCTATACATATGTCGTGACATATGTATAGTGCACGCGTGCAATGGTGTCTCCACACTCACAAAGTCCGGGGAATTTGCCCTGGACAATGAGGGAGCACCTTGGCTAGTGCCGGGGTGCCCACACACTAAGTAACTTAGCACCCAACCATTACCAGGTAAAGGTTAGACATATAGGTGACTTATAAGTTATTTAAGTGCAGTGGTAAATGGCTGTGAAATAACGTGGACGTTATTTCACTCAGGCTTCGCTGGCAGGCCTGTGTAAGAATTGTCAGATCTCCCTATGGGTGGCACAAGAAATCCTGCAGCCCATAGGGATCTCCTGGAACCCCAATACCCTGGGTACCTCAGTACCATATACTAGGGAATTATAAGGGTGTTCCAGTATGCCAATGTAAATTGGTGAAATTGGTCACTAGCCTGTTCGTGACAATTTGGAAAGAAATGAGAGAGCATAACTACTGAGGTTCTGGATAGCAGAGCCTCAGTGAGACAGTTAGTCATAACACAGGTAACACATACAGGGCACACTTATGAGCACTGGGGCCCTGGCTGGCAGGGTCCCAGTGACACATACAACTAAAACAACATATATACAGTGAAATACGGGGGTAACATGGCAGGCAAGATGGTACTTTCCTACAATAACCAAGATAGAAGTAAGTGTTAACTCAATGACTAAACCGAAAACTCTACCTCTTGGCAGTGATCTTATATCAAACGAGAATCAAGAGGCTGCAGTCTTAAGGAATAGAGCAATAATAGGGTTTGCAGATCCCAACAAAAGGAGTATGAAATGCCGGCATCCCATACAGGAAGAAATCCCTCAGCCCAAGGCACCTATGATTAATCAAATGGAGCGTATGGATAGAAATCAGAGACGCCAGTCCCTGACTAGGAACAGACCCGTGAAAGGTGTTACAACTACCACCAGATGCTACTCCATATACAATCATTCTTAAAAATGTTCCCAAACTTGGCCCAAATATTGTCGAGACCTGGCCAGATATACGTAATAAGGTAATACACTGGATGTCAGGGAATATATGTACACCAGATATACTATTTCGTGAGATCTTATATGCAAGGAGAGTTGACTGGGTGGGAAATTTGGAGGAAGAAGAGGGAGATTGTATCGTGGTCAACTTTCATAATCCTCGTTTTGTGGGCCAACTGCTAGCAGATTTGGATATAAGACATCGAAATTGTAAAAACCTGTGGAGGGAGATTATGGCTGTTCCCCTAGGATACTTTTACAGAATGATGAACACCACAGGCATAACAGACACAGGGGTGGCAGGGAATACATCCAGTATCTTGGACAGGCATAATAAATTAGAGTATTCCAACTGTTTTGCCCCCCTGAGTAATATGGAGGATTTAGATTGACTGCAGGAGAACATGAGTAGGAAAACGACTTCGCTGCATAATAAAACACAACCTACCACTATAGTGCCCAAATCAAAATCCCCAAATGGTAATGGCGACACTGAGTCAGATGGTAGACCTTTAGTAGGAGACCTAATTACACTCATGCCATGGAATATAGCTGGAGTAAAAACGAAAATGGCTGAGAAGGAATGGCAGATTATAACAAGTTCATCACATATAATCTGCCTTCAAGAGACATGGCACACGGGATCCTTCTCTATGGAAGGCTATGCCACATTCTCCACACCAGCCTCGGCCTCAGCCAGGGGAAGGGCAAAGGGAGGTCTAGCAATTTTTATTTCAACATTGGTACCCTACTCATTGGTGAAATCCTCCCTCGATTCCCCCTACTACCAGTTTTTATACTTTCGGATAGATGGGATCTTAGGAATTGTACTAATAAACTATTACAACAAGAAATTTGATGGTACTAATAGAGTAGTGGCATCGATTCTTCAGGATGACTTACAGGCCTTTGTAAATGATATAACTTTAAGTTACATAATAATATGGGCTGGAGATTTTAATATCGGGATATGCAAGAATACTATAGGGAAGACATGTGGATACATCGACGATGGGAGAAGTACTCAATTTCATTTTTTACATAATAACTATGGAACTGTATTGAATGAAATATTATTTAGATATGACCTAGAGCTGATGGAGCAAGATGGGCATAAAGGAGTGAAGCTTCCATCGTTTGTAGGAAGAGGACATTTCTTGTTAATTGATCACATACTAATGTCAAAGAGTCATATGGATATGGTCGTTTCATTGAAGATTGAGCCCACTATCTATAGTGACCATTACCCCCTGTTACTGACTATGAGATTAGCTAAACCCTTTAATATAGGTGAACGATTAGCAATGGATATAGGAATAAGAAGTGAAAACGGATTTGCGATTAAATGGACTGGGATAAATGAAACAGATGTGATGAATAAAGTTGTGACACAACACCGTCAAGAAATTCTCATATGTACAGAATATAATCAAAATCCATATACGATCCTAGGATCCTTTAACCAACTTAGAATTGCCATTGCAGGAAGTTTAGTGAGAGCATCGGGGAAAAAAAAGAGCGGAAAAGTGGGGTGGTTTGATCACAATTGCTCATCAGCCAGCCAGGAACTAAAACAAGCCCTGCAGGCCCGACCAAGAAATAGAGAAGAAGTAATTATTAAGCGTTTTAACTACAAACATGCATTAGAAACCAGGAAGGCACAATTGAGAGCAAGGGCATGGGCTAATCTTGAGCAAGCAACGACATTAAGAGATAGTACTTTATTTTGGAAAACAATTAACCAACCTTTCCTAAAAATTTGTGATGTACCCGAAATAACAGTACATGTTCCTTTATTGGAATGGCTTTCTCATTTTGGTTCAATTTTTAACCCAGAGAACCTGACTATTCACCCATCAAATAATGGGATGATTGAGATCAATCTACCCTTCTTGAAACCAGTTAGTCTAGGGGCAGTGAAATCTGCCATGGGAAGATGCCCGAAAGGGAAGGCGCCGGGCCCTGACGGGGTGCCAGTAGATGCTTATTTGACACATGTTGATTTATGGTGCCCTATCCTGACCCAAGTCTTTCTGAGTGTGACAAAGGGATATATTTTAACATCATGGAGTGAAAGTATAATTGTCCCTATTTTTAAAAAGGGGCATAGAGGCGACCCCAAATGTTATCGGCCAATTTCACTTTTGGATACCTTTGTCAAATTGCTGGGAAGAGTACTTGTAGAAAGATTAGAAACATGGGCAGCTAACAATCATATACTTACAGAGGCTCAATTGGGATTTAGGCCTGGGGTTGGTACCCTGGAACAATGTATAAACCTCAATTTAATAATAAGCAAATATACATTGGCAAAGAAGGGTCATGTTTTACAGATCTTAGTAGTGCCTTTGATTTGGTGAATCATGCTAAGTTGTGGAAAGTTTTAACAGATATGGGTGCGCCCTCAAATACAATAAGCTTCTTGGCACAACTATACAACCATCTAACAGCACAGGTGAGAAATGGAAGGAATGGAGAATGTACGCCAGGTTTTAGGATAGGGAGAGGAATACGCCATGGTTGTGTTTTGGCGCTGCTCCTATTTTCTCTTTATATAAATGGTGTAGATGCCCACCTAAAAAACTTAGAAATTGACAGCCCTAAAATAGGAGAATGTTCTAGCCCAATCCTTTTATACGCAGATGATGCAGTTTTGCTGTCACGAACTGCAAATGGGTTGCAGCGACTAATGGAGAGCTTCATGGAATTTATGGAGGAAAGAGATATGATGTTGAATATGAGTAAAACAGTGGTAATGACTTGTGGACAGGGAAAGGCCAGGAAGAAAACTTATTTGATTAAGGGCCACAAATGTGAAGAGGTGAATGGATTTACATATCTGGGTATACAATTTTCTAATATGGGACACTGGAAACAACACATAGAAATTACTAAGATGAAGTATATTAGGACAACTGAGGCAGTCTTTAGATTCTCCAAAACAATTGGTAATAAACCCCTAAGGGAAATGCTGCAGATCTACAAAAGTAAATCAATCAGCAGCATCACATATGGTTCTGCCCTTTGGGGTTTGATGCCCGAGATCCATTCATTACAAGTGCTAGAGAATACATTTTTTAACAGATTACTTGCAGTCCCAAATACCACCTCCACATACATGGTACATAAGGAACTGGGCAGCCCCTAAGTGGTAGATCTAATATATATAAATGCGTTGTCGGCTTGGCATGGTATTTGGTCAAAAGAAGGGACGCATCTTACCCAAAAGATTATTAAAGATTGTCCTACATTAGAACATCAGGATAAAATCCCATGGTTCATGCACTTAAAAGATCTGTTGAGAGGTATAAATCTAACACCAAATTTAGACAACCCAGGCATAGTTCTCCAATTTAGTAAGAAAGAACTGAAAAATCAATTAATGGCATGGAGGGCTAGTGATAGAGAAAATAGAGAATGCATGAAATCAACTGTAGCACTTTATATGATCGAAAACAATGAGGTAATACCAAATTATTTACTGACAGTTGTGAATACTCAGCATAGATTTTATTTGACCCGATTACGTTTTAGAATGTTGCACTTTTTGGTAGCCTTCCCAAAGGTGAGGATTTGGAGTAAAAGCCTACCGAAGTGCCCCTGCGTGGGACGATTTGCACAATCCACAATGCACTTTATTATATCTTGTAAATTCTATCATGACATTAGGAAACAATTCTTAAAACCACTATTTATTACTAATAAGTTATTTTATTGTAGAGAAGCTTTTAACTATTTATTTAAATTGGATACTAATGAGAAATGTGAAGCAGTGATAAAATTTATCCTACATGCAATTGAACAGAGGAAAAAGTTGTCCTATTTAGAAAAACTCCGATATGAGAATGAATAACCGCATAATTTGTCGCAACAAAGATTTGTATCCTTTTATTTATTAGTAATGTATCTGGAAATATTTTATTGTATAACTTTTTTATCTTAAAGAGACTGTTTTTCTTTTATGGAGTAAAATCCGAATAAAGATTGTTTTGAATTTGAATTTGATTTGAGTGGAGTAGAGTATGCATGGTGTGGTAACACACTGCCATTACAGACAAAACATTTTTGATTACAATTACCATTATATTGCACCAACATACAGTTTTTCAAATAAAACTATACAGTGCACAGACGATGATGTGTGGCAATTGCATCACCTAATGCAATGATTTGTTTTATTCATATAAAGGTATTTGTTTCCAGCACAGTTCAGATTCAACAAAAATGTGCTTCATTTGTACTCCTAATTCTCATATGTTGTGAAGTTTATTTGAATGTTGCGATGTGATAGAAAGAACTCTTTCCTAACCCCAGTATCCAGCAAGATTGTCGCATAAAACCTCTCTCTTTGAAGTCAGAGAAAGAAAAGTAAACACTAAGTTCCCACCGAAGACCGAGCCTGACATTTGATCTTGTTCTTTGACTGCACAACAAATTTTATGAGATAAGAACAAGATTTACAGGCCTGTGTACAGAAAGGGAGCACTCGGAAGGATACTGTAAGTAAGGTTTGGGCAAGGCAAGGGACAAACTCAGGCTGCGCAGCCAAATCAAATAACGCCAGAAAATTAAAAGCAACAAAATGTGAGATACAAACCACAAAGCCATTGGCAAGCAACGAGCCGTATGCATTCAAAAGGAAGCTCAATGAATGTACTTAAAGTGACCGCCATGGGATACCTTGTGGGGAAAGTCCAGTATTTCAGTCAAGTCTGTGTCTTGCAGAGGTTTGGCCACATCAATCACCCAGGTAGTATGAAGAGAACACCTGGAGTAGTCTCAATGTTGCAGGAAAGGTCTGTACACCCATTCTATCAGTTTGCCACCAGTCCCTTTGGTGGAGAGCTTCTGGCACACCTCATGTAAGGGTAGTGCTACGTGGCAGACATAACATAGGGCTTCTAACGATTGTTTAAGGTGGTTGTAAGGAGTTGACTGGGGTGAAGATGGTAGTCTGCCACAAGGGTTTGGAAATTTAGTAACTCAACGTCCAGAAAGAAGTCCCCCAATTTTAAGACACCTGCAGCATGCCACTGATGGAGTTGCTCTGAGCACAGCCGTCCTGTGTGAGTGGGAAGGCTTAGCAAAGGTAGTGCAGGAGCACAGGGTTTCTTCAAGTCAGTGAGTTTACAGGTTCTAGCAAGGCAAGAGAAAGCTGTGCATGATAACCCCTGATAGTGATCTGTAGAATGGTCAGTAGGAAACAATCAGTCAATCAATCAAAAAATTTGTAGAGTGCGCTACTCACCCGTGAGGGTCTCAAAGCACTGGGGGATGGGAAACCGGGGGGGGAGAGGGAGGGTCACTGATCGAACAACCATGTCTTGAGCTTCTTTCTGAAGACCAGTAGGTCCTTGGTTTTGCGGAGGTCGGTGGGGAGGGAGTTCCAGGTTTCGTGGGTGAGGTAGGAGAAAGACCTGCCTCCTGTGGTGGTGCGTTGGATGCGGGGGACTGTGGCTAGGGCGAGGTTGGCTGATCGGAGGTTGCGTGTGGGAGTGTGGAAGTTAACTCTTTCATTGAGGTCGGTTGGGCCGGTGTTGTGGAGGGATTTGTGTGCGTGGATGAGGATCTTGAATGTGATTCTCTTGTCTATGGGGAGCCAGTGAAGGGATTTGAGGTGTGGTGAGATTCGTTCGTGGCGGGAGAGGCCAAGGACGAGGCGAGCGGCTGTGTTCTGGATTCTCTGGAGTTTGCGTTTGAGTTTGAGTGTGGTGCTGGCGTAGAGGGCGTTACCGTAGTCCTGTCTGCTGCTGATGAGTGCGTGGGTGACTGTCTTTCTAGTTTCTGGGGGAATTCATTTGAGGGATTTTTTTAGAGTGCGGAATGTGTGGAAGCAGGAGGAGGTTAGAGCATTGATTTGCTGTGTCATGGAGAGGGAGGGGTAGAGGATGATTCCGAGGTTGTGTGCGTGGTTTGCGGGGGTGGGTGCGGGGCCTAGGGCGGTGGGCCACCAGGAGTCGTCCCATGTGGTTTTGTTGGGGCCGAAGATGATGATCTCGGTTTTGTTTGAGGTGGTTAGTGGTCATCCAGTTGGCGGTGTCGAGGAGAGCGGCGTGTAGATTGATTTTGGCGGTGGTGGGGTTGCGGGTGAGGGAGAGGGAGAGTATGAGTTGGTTGTCATCTGCAAGGGAGAGGATATTGATTCAGGGGCTGAGGGAGGACCCTTGGGAGACTCCGCAGGTGATCTTGGTAGTGTTGGAGTGGAAGGGTGGAGGGCGGACTCTCTGGGTCCGGTCGGTGAGGAAGGAGGTGAGCCAGTCTAAGGCTTTGTGGCGAATTCCTATGTTGTGGTGGCCTGTGCGGAGTGTGTGGTGACAGACGGTGTCAAAGGCTGCGGAGAGGTCTAGGAGGATGAGTGCGACGGTCTCGCCTTTGTCGACTTTGGTCCTGATATCGTCAGTGCATGCGATGAGGGCGGTTTCTGTGCTGTGGTTCTTGCGGAACCAAGATTGTGAGGGGTCAAGAGTGTTGTTTGCTTCGAGGAAGTGGGATCGGTGGGTGTTGACTAATTTCTCTGAAACCTTTGCGGGGAAAGGGAGGAGGGAGATGAGGAGGTAGTTGGAGAGGATCTCTGGGTTCGGCTTGTTTTTTTTTTAGGAGGGCAGTGATTTCCGCATGCTTCCAGGGGCCTGGGTAGGTGGCGGAGTCGATAGAGGAGTTGATTATGTTGTAGAGTATGGGGGGCGATGGTAGGGCTAGCTTTATTGTAGATGCAGTGTAGGCAGGGGTCGGAGGGGGACCGGAGTGGATGGAGATTGTTTTTTTCGGTTTCTTTGTGTGTGGTGGGGGTCCATGTGGAGAGTGTGGTGGGGGGCCTGAGTGGGGGTAGGGTTGGGTGAGTGAGGGGTATGTGTGGTGAGTGTGTGTGGTATGAAGCTGTTGTGGATGTCCAGGATTTTGTGGAGGAAGTGGTTGGAAAGGGCGTCACATAGGGGCTGTGTGTGTGTGTGGGGTCTGTGTTGCTGGCTTTGGGTTTGGCAAGTTCATTGATGATGGTGAAGAGTTCTTTGCTGTTTTGAGAGTTGTTGTCAAGGCGTGTCTTGTAGTGATCTCTTTTGGCGGTGCGTATGAGTTGGTGATGGGTGCGAATGGTGGTTTTGAGGGTGGAGAAGTTGGTCACAAGTTGGTCAGTGCAGTAAGCCCTCCTTAAAAGTCTTTATGGATAAACCCCATCTCATGCAGGGGGGGCAGGCAGAAATCCAGCGAGCCACCCATTGGATATGTGCAGTTGAATAATGACCTTCCAAGTTCAGAAATCCTAATTCACCCTCAGTCACGGGTAGCTTTAGAGTGGTAGGAGCTACCCGACGGTGCCACAGCAACCAAATCAGATGTGTGGCACGTCTGAAGAAGGAAACAAGGACAAGTTGGGGAAGATTTGCAAAAATAATACTATCATAGGGTTAGCACACCATCTTCACTAGTGCCAAGTGGTCCACTACAGAAAACAGAAGAGAAGACCAAAAAGAAAACTGGGCTCGGAGGCACCATGACGCTCTGCTGAGATGTCCATCCTGCAAATCAGTGGGAGAATGGTAAATATTAATCACTAGATATCGAAAGGTAAATGGTTCTCAGTTCAATATGAGGTCTAATTGTATATAATGGGAAAACATATGTTAAAGAAACTCTAATTACGTTAAAAAAAAATTACATTCTGTTTGTGCAATTTGCATCCCAAATATTTTATAGATTCTATGTGTACTTGACACTTAGAGATAGCCCAGATAACTAGTTTGGCTTTTGCTCAATTTCAAAACCATTTTATGACGCAGACAAGGCCGGCAATTGCCTTGCAAGGGGTCTCGTCCCTGCTCACCCTTCACAAGCTTGAACAGCGGACCATTGCACCAGAGGAGTTTGCCGTTTTGCTGCTTGTTCACCACTTGACAGTGCCTCTTCTCTTTCCCTCCCATCTGCAGAGAAAACTCCCCAGGTATGCAATACCTTCCAATAGTCTTGGTGGACTCATCTTGTCTGATTTTGGGAATTGGCCCACCTTGTTCTTCTCTTTCTTATTTATCCAGTTCTTAGCAACAACCCTTTGAATCAGTTGCCGTGGATCTCCCATTTGATCTCAATTTCATCCTCCTCTTTTATTATCTTTGGTAGGTACTCCTGGCTCCCAGTTCTGAGATAAATGTAGATTCCTAGACATACATTCTAGTGCTACGAGACTACAGACAACTTGTGGGTATCTCACATCCTGACATTAGGTGTGAGACTGTCGCCCACACCATCTGCCCTGCCACATTAATTTTTTTTTAGGTTGAAAGTCCATGGGCAGTTGGGGTGAGTCAGATGTTTTTGTTCAATTTGTTTAACCTAGCATAAGGTTAATTAACTTAATGATTCCCAAACTGTTTGCCAGGGGTTTCAAAATGGTAAGAAACATAATCAAACATTTTTTGCTACTTTCTCTTTAAGAAAGATTGGGTAGATTTGGGTAGGGTTGATGGCCTTGACATAGTGCTGAAGGGCATTAATTTACTGCTTTTTTAAATTATATTTTATTGTATATTATTAATTTACTACTTAATAAGGGCGTAATGTGACACCCGAATGCAGCATACCAGGAGGCAATCACAAAAAGACCACAGTGAAAAATAGTGCTATGTTAAAAAAGAGTAAATAAGTGCACTGATATCCTAGTGAGGCATGGCCTCTCTTGGGTGTGTCCATAAAACTGACGTTTGTTCTTGAATTTTAGTCCTGAATTTTAACACTTTATCCAAGTTTAATAGGCTGCGGGAATGGAGGCACTACAGCGGCCATGTGAAACCCCCACATGCATGTCTGAAACACCGGCTGTTTCTTTGTTTATTATGCACTGCTTCCTGTTCTCACGTAGTCCATGCACGACAAGTGTGAAACCAATATGATGCAGTAGAAAGCGACACGGAAAGATGAACAGCGGACAGAGGTACATCAGAATGAAATATTACAATTTAATAACACATGTAACAAGAATAAATGAAGGGTCACAACAATAAAGAACACTAAATATAATGGTTGAAGAAACTGTGTAAACATACTTTAATGCCACTCTTCGTGGAACTCCAACGGGCCTGGCAGGTTATACCCAAAACATGCAGGTATTTATTACAGATACCTGCCCTGGAAATGTTTATTTTTTTGCGTGTAATCTTACGTTTGCAGCCTTAATAGGTCATTACCCCCAGACCACCTATCCTCATGGGCAACCTATTTGCTGGGCTCTGCAGTCAGCAAATTAATTCGGAATACCCAGCACACAGGTGCAAGGGAAATGGTTTTGATTGACTGAACCCTTTTTAAAGTACATGGCAAAGCATTAATTTTATTTGCTACACTACACCGCTCAGGAACCATTTCTGAATGTTGGTTAAATAAAGAAAAACATAAAAAGGCAAATAGAAGTGCTTCAGTTATATGCAGGAGTACTGGAATTATATAGCACGAAAGGACCAAATTATGAGACAGGGTTGATCAATTTATGTGGTAAAAAAGAGGCAAATAGAAGTGCTTCAGTTATTTGCAGGACTACTGGAATTATATAGCACGAAAGGACCAATTTATGAGGCAGGGTTGACCAATTTATGTGGCAAAAAAAGTCAAATTCTGCATTTACAACGCAATAGCTGTAACTCATGCAAATCTGAATGCATTACAAATGCTTGTTTTTTTTAAGCAAAGGCATCCACTGTCAGCATTCCTACCCTGAATTTACAGTGGTCTATACTCACCCAGATGAATAAGGTAAAAATATGTATTTCACCATCCGCTGTTTAAGCCTCTAGAAAAATTGAAGCGTGCTTGATTTTCATTACCGATGTAGATATCCAGAAAGGATGACTGTAACAATCGGAGTGTTCTATATGCTTTAACATCAGGGCAATTCACTGTCTGGGTTCCAGAAAACACACTTAACTGGTGCACAATATAGTAGTAAACCTGTATTATATAGGGAGCAAAACCTTAAAGCAGCTGATGTATGCAGTACTTCATAGTCTTCCGGATGCTAAATTCTTAATGTAGAGAATCAGACAGTTACAAAAATAATTTAAAAAACTTTTCCCCAACTTAGTTCAGTTTCCAGCTTACTTTATCCTCCTCCCAAATGTCTGCTTCATTTTTTGTAGCAGGAATTACTTGTGTTGTATGTGTGTGACACACACTACAAGACTCCCAGATTTTATGCTGAGCCTGACTGACATTAGGATTAATGTCTCAGAAGCAGTTATTTTTGAACTTGCTTCTCATTAGACCAGTGGTTCCCAAACTGTGCGCCGCGGCTCCTTGGTGCGCCGTCAAAATTAGCCAGGGGCGCCGCACACAGTCTGGAAACCACTCGGAGGTGCTTTTAATCGGTAGCTTTTCACCGTGGTTTTGGAAACAAAACCCCCTGCATTAATTATTGTGACCAGCGGAGGGCGCAAGAGTACCATTAATAATATCCCTATGACAAAAGAAAAGAAATAATTTAAAATAAATGGTTTTCAGGAACCTGAACGAGAGAATTAAGAAGTCAAACTGTAAATAGTGTAGGTACAGGTACAGGCTGGGATTACGTTCCCCCACCCGCCCAAAAAAAGTAACATAATGGGGAGCCGTGGCCAACACGGCCAATAGGTCAAAGGAGCCGGGGATCGAAAAAGTTTGGGAACCACTGCATTAGACCATTGACCTAAATAAATATGCACATTGGCTTTTCCAGTTCTAATACTGTTTAAGAAGACAATAGGGACAGATTTCATATTTGAATTAAACACTAAGGGCCTGATTTAGAGTTTGGCGGTTGAGTTACTCTGTCACAAATGTGACGTATATCTCCTCCTCGGTATTATGATCTCCATAGGCTACTATGGGATGGTAATACGGTTGACGGGATATCCATCATGTTTGTGATGGAGTAACGCCCTCCGCCAAACTCTAAATCTGGTCTTTGATTTTTTTCTTTTTTTTTGCAAAATTATATAACAATTCTTCCGGGATTAGTTTTCAATTAAACAGGCTGGCTAAAACTGAAGACTATGGGATGTTATAGCAAGGATTACTATGATGGTCACAAAGGTAGGATAGGTATTTTGCACAAACTAAAACAGATAAGTCACATTTCGTAGATAGAGTTCATTTGCCACATCATGTATATATACCAACTAGACCTCAAGGCAGAATAGGGTGCTCTCTTGGTGAAACGGTTAGGGTTTCACTGAATTTTAATTACTCTGCAGATGTCAAAGTCAGCACATCCTGACAGGCCTGATCTCTAGTGGAGAGTTTTATTGAAAGTGAAATTTCATAAGTTAAAGGAGATTACTTTCGTGATAATGGAACAGTATTTAAATGAAAGGCGATAGCTACATTCAAAATTGTTAAATATTTCATGCCAAAACAAAGATTGGAAAACTAAATAAAAATGCCAAGGTTTCATCTGTCTCAATTCTGTGGTGCCTTACTTAAGGTGCAGATGGCAAACCTCATCATTATAAGGTGCAGCCTGAATTACTTTTCCACTGTTTCCCAGTTCTTTCCTGAAGCCATCTTGGAGACTTGAAACAAAGCGCCCTTCAGTTAATCTTTGTACACTTCTTCCAAATAACAATCTATAATAGATCTTTGCCAGGCAGTCAAGTATAGAAATTACCCTTGTCTCCCTCTGACGTTCTTAGGAAGAGTCCCAGGCTCCACCTGATGAAATGAGTTAGGAACTATGCCCCCACTTACACTGCATTTACTATCCTTAAATAAATGCCCCTTCTTGTAGGCTATAATCAAAACAAATTATTTTACAAATCCTCATTGCAATGCAAAACTGTAACCCTTACATATTTTTTGGTCTGCTAGAGATTTCTATGCATCTCTGAGGGCACATTTTGAAACTCACCCATGATGGATTCCTCGCTTGCGTACAGTGAAGAAAGAGATTGAGAGAGTGATAGGACATACAGTGATTGAACAGTATCTGTATGTTTAACCAGACATTTTCGGGTTCTTCAGTTCCCATTCTTCTGGGCCTTATTACTTGAAATATACCCCTGCAGGGATTTTTACTGTTAGGTATTAACTTTTAAAGTGGAAACAGAATTACATATCAAAATGTCTGCTCATGCTGTCAGTGAAAAGACTTACACAGATGTGGGAGAGAAGAGGTTCCTTCATGATAATATAAGGAAAAAACATAAGATGTGGCTCCCATGCAGTCTTGACTATGCAAAGAACACCTAGGTTTTTTAATTCAGACTTGATTCAATATAGTTTGTGTTATTAGAGGTGATACCAAATATTCTTCCACTTTGCCTCTTATTCTAAGTCCCTGTTCTTATAGGACTCTGAACTCTTACCCCCAGATAAGTGGCATGTATTATATGCAAGTTCATTCCTAGCCCTGGACCATTGTCCATGGTGAGCTTCAATGGTATCTTTTAGCTAGAGAGTGTGCTGCAGAGGTTTAGCATGCTGTGAAGAGTCCATACTGTAACAAGTGTCTAACAAGAGGAAAAATAACATTATATAAGCTGATAATTACCAAACACAAGGTCAATGAGACATGATTGCCCTAACGTAGATAATTAGGCCCCTACTTTGTCATTAATAAGCAGGCAACACGTTTCTTCCCTGTCTGCAGCGTTGTTAGGTGTGGAATTTTCATCAGCCCAATGTGAACTAGTATGTTGTAAAAGCTACAGTTCTTATTGTCACTACATACCAGTTCAGTTATTTGCTCTTATTCACTGACTTTTGCTGTGAAACAAAACATTTATATAGTAATTGGAAACATTGGCATCCTTATTGCAATAAAATATAATCGTAATTCAATATCAAGCTATTCCAGTGCATAATTTATGGTGGGCTTATTTCCTCTGGTAACGTTAAACTACCACAGTAACTCTTCACATATGTAGCGGCACAGCCAATACAGTCAGTTGTACTGTGTCATGACTACATTTTTTATGTTGGGAAAGGCTTGACATTTTGATCAGTGACAAAACAGGAGATGCTCACTTAACCAGAGTAGCTATTCTAACCCCACCAGCAGTGTAAGGGAAGAAAATAAGCCCCACAGTACATAGAAAGCAGTGAATTAAAATATCTGATAGAGACTTCTAGCTGCAGAATCCTTACCTTTGAATTCCCTGGCATTAGCTTTTAATCCAGAATCTTTTTGCTGAGCAATACCCTGCGTGTGCCGTCGGGTGGCGTCGTTTGGATCCGCGTGCGTTGTCTGTCTCTGCATAGCTTCATCAGCGTTGTTGGAGCCGTCTGTGACATCACAGTCGCCTATAAAGGCACCACCCCGGTGCGCGTATGTCAGTTCTTTTCCTTCCGTGCCGATTAAGCACAGGTCTGGGATCGAGCTACCCTTTGCTTTTTTGGCAAGTCTTTTTCAACCGTTTTTTCGAAGATGTTTTTGTGTCTGTGGGAGGAATGTCATCTAGGAAGACGGGGTTTAGGCTGTGTGGTGCCTGCCATCACGCCATGTCGGTGACAGACCCCCACCAGGTGTGTCTCTGGTGCCTCGATGGGGACCACGACTCGAAGTCGTGCTCCGACTGCCGGGCCATGGCTCCGAAGGCTTTGAGAGAGCAGTCTCTAAAGCTCATGGCGGACCCGCTGTGAGTCTCTCTTTCATACTACTGTTCAGCTAACAAAGCTGTATGGTAGTATGAAAGCAATAACATCTGCCAGGAGGGTGAGTGAGATGCAGTCTCTATCACCAAAGCCACCATATCTCACTATCTTACTATCTATCCACACAAGGTGGTACTCAGAACTCGTGCCTCTTTCCTCCCCAAGGTGTGACCCCATTTCATCTGGGTCAGTACATCATCCTGCCCACCTTCTTTGCTCCGCCGCATCCCTCTAAGGAAGAGAAGCGACACCACCGACTGGTCCCCAAAATAGTTTTTTCGTTCTACCTTGACAGCACAAGAGTTTCAGGTGTATGACCAACTCTTTGTGGGGTACATTGGAGCAAAGAAGGTTCAGGCAAACCATTTCGTGCTGGGTCATTCTCTGCATCAAGCTCTGCTACGCATTGGCCAAGAAGCAGCCTCCTGAGGGCTTATTCTGCCAGGGGCAAAGCTGCTACCACTGCGCTAGCTCGGGGCGTCCCAGTCCTGGAAATCTGTCAAGCTGCAACATGGGAATCTTTGCACACGTTCGCAAAGCATTACTGTCTAGTCAGGTACGAAGAAATGGCACTTTGCCCGTTCAGTCCTATAGGACTTGTTAGTGGAAGTATAAATATCCACAGCCCATCGCCAGGAGGTTATGGCTTGGGTATCGATTCAAAGGTAAGGAATCTGCAGGTAGAAGTCTCTATTAGATGAACAAGTTACTTACCTTCTATAACGCATTATCTGGTAGAGACTCAATCTAGCTGCTGATTTTTTACAACTACCCATGCCGCCCCGCTCTGCGGATATGTCTAATAGGGTTAGGGTTTATCCCTTTCAGGGCCCTAGTTTTGCACAGACAAAATGTTGGTTCTATCCATGACTCTGCGCTTCTGGGGTGGAAGTGCTGTGGATAAAAGTACTGACGTACTCGCGTAGAGATGGTGCCTTTATAGGCGACTGTGACATCACAGACGCCTCCAAAAACACTGATAAAGCCACGCAGAGCTGGACGACACACGCGGATCCGAATGACGCCACCTAACGGCAAGCAAAGGGTATTGCTCAGCAGAAAGATTCCGTATTCGAAGCTGATGCCAGGGAATTTCAAAGGTAAGGAATCTTCACCTAGATAGGCTCTACCAGATGATGCGGAAAGTAACTTGTTCTTTACATTGAAGATAATGGAAAAATACATTCACTTCAATAGCGTATCAGTGTTACTAGAAATGACCCAAAGTCCAGCCAATCAGACGAGAGCACCCTTTAGAACCCTCACCACAGAGGCTCCAGTCTCTCAGATTTTCTAGCACAAGTGGTGTATAAAAGAATAAGACATGAGGTGTGCTCTATGGGGAGGAGGGTGGGTTGCATATGATTCTATGAAAGATACCAATACTGGATAACCACAGTTACAGGTAAGTAACTGTTTTGCTTTTCACTAGTGACCAAGCTGAAATACTCATGCACTGACAAAAAAATCTCTGGAATGCACTTCTTAGTCCAAAGAAGACATTTATTATTTCACTACGCAAGGTTCCTAAAAGGAGATTAGCATGTTGAAAGCACATGTTTAAAAATAGTCCCAACAATGAAATGAAAACATACACAAATGATTGTCCACTGAAATATACACAGCAAATATACATATCTATATTATAATACAAAGCAAATAATGAATTAAAAATGCATCACTGTAGGGCCTGTCAGGTGCTTCATCTTTCTCCACCCAGCAAACCGATTACCCCGTTCGACTGCAAGAAAGAGAGATACAAAATGGAGTTTGTAACTTGTGATCACTAGTGTGACGGTGGACAGCCAAGCCAAGTGGTACAACACGAAGACAGTGGTCAAAACAAACATTTCACTACAGTAACTTATTTACTTCTCCAGTATTGGGATATCTTTCATAGATTCACATGCTTGAATCAAAATAATTAGCAGTAACCATTATTTATTTATATATATATATAATAGTGGATGTGGGAAAAAGAATATCTGTCTCACCTAATGCAAATAAATTCCCTAGAACTGCTTGTCCCACTGCGGTGTCCATTCTGTCTGTGGCATCTAGGCAGTAGTGCTGCTGAGTGAAGGTATGGCTGCTCGACCACGTTGCCGCTCTACATATTTGCTGTATCAGCACTCCTGCTAGGAGAGCTGCGGAGGTGGAGACACCTGTGGTGGAGTGGGCTTTGATGTTGGTTGTCAATGGTTTTCCTCTAGCTGGTGACAACATTGTATGTCGGAGGCGATCCACCGAGCTATAATCTGTTCGGTAACAGGATTTCCCTTTCTCAGTTGTCCATAGCCTACAAACAATTGATCAGCTTTGCGAAAGCTGCTAGTCTTTTGTATGTAGTATTTGAGACATATCTAAGGAATGTAGCGCTCTTTCTGCTGGAGTTTGAGGATTTGGGAAAAATGTTTTTAATATCGCTGGTTCATTCAGATTAAAGTTCAAGGGAACTTTGGGGATACGTATTAGGATTAGTTCTAAGGATGACAGTGTCAGACTTAAATTAGAGAAAAGGCTGAGTGATTGTGAATGCCTGAATATCACTGACCCTCTTTACTGAAGGAAGCACTAGGAGAAGCGCTGTCTTCCCGGAAATGTATTTCAACTCTGCATTTTGTATAGGCTCAAATGGGTGCTTCATCATTTGTGAAAGTACAATATTGAGATGCAAGGGAGGAGGAGGGATTTTAACTGTAGGAAACAACCTAAATAGTCCCTTAAGGAATTGTTTTACTATTCTGGAGGACCATAAAGATAGAGAATTAGCGGTATGGCGAAATCTATAAATGGCTGCAGTTGAACCTTGGTGTATGAGTGAGAAAGACTTGATTTTGCCAAGTGAAGAAGATACGGAAGTATCTGTTCTGGGGCAGATGTCAGAGGGTGGACATAGGAATCCTTACACCATATGCAGAATCTTTTCCTTTTGGGTTTGTATGTTTTATTTGTAGTATGGGCTTTAGTATTCACGAGCACATCACAACAATCTGTTTGAATATTTTGGTCAGCAAATTCATAGAACACAGGAGCCAGGCCGATAACCGAAGAGAAGTCGGATTGGTATGATTGACCTGGTCTTGATTCATCGTTAGTAAGTTCGGTATTGGTTCCAAACAATGTGAGGTTGTTACGGGAGGAGTAGGAGGAGCTCTGTGGACCATAACTGGCATGACCACTTGGGAGCTATCTGTAACAACCGGCAAGTTTCGCTCTTCATCTTCTTTAGAACTCTTGGGATTAGCAGAAGCGGGGTAAAAGTGTAAGCATAGATTCCTGACCATTTGATCAAAAATGCATTCCCCCACGACCCTCTCAGCAGTTGCCAGCTTGCGAAGTTCTGGCATTTTTTTCATTGTCCTTTGTCGCAAATAGGTCCAAATTGGGCTTGCCGCAGCGAACAAAAAGATGATTGAGAGTCGTCTGGTTGAGCTTCCACTCGTGGCAGGTTGTTGAGATTCTGCTTAATGAGTCCGCAAGGGTGTTGGATACTCCTGGAACGTGTTCTGCCCTGAGAATTATGTGATGTTGAAGTGCCCAATTCCATATCTCTTGCACATGGAGAGACAGCTCTGGTGATCGTGTACAGCCCTGCTTGTTGAGGTAGTGCATGCTTGTGGTGTTGTCGGTTCGGATCAAAACCGATGAGCCCCTGATCTTGGTCAGGAAGGATTTGAGTGCTAGGAAGACAGCTTTTAATTCTAGCAAGCTGATGTGGAGCATTGCTTCCTGGGTGGTCCATTTCCCTCTCACTGTCAGGTCTTGGAGATGCCCGCTCCATCCATCTAGGAACATGTCTGTGGTCAGAACATGTTCTGGGCTTTGATTCAGAATGGTGAGACTTTACTACTGTTTCCTGAACTGGTTCCAAATTCATTTGGTGCTTTTTAGCCACAAGTTATATGTGGTGCGCACTATTTATGCAGAAAATAGTTGTAGTTTTTTTTACTTAACGGAAGAAACATATGCATATATGCATTTTACTTTTCCTCACTAAATCAATATTTGTATTATTTTGGGAATAAATATAGTTACCTTCCTGTCTTTTAGGTCATTATATGCATTTCTTTGTATTTACATGCATTTTCGGGTAGAATACATTTGTGTATTTAGTCATTTTCATTAATTTAGTTTTTTTTAGTGCATTTCCCTCCAGGTGTGCTCTCTGTAATTTGCCATGAAAGGTATTTATTTTTCATGGTTATGAATCTATATATACCACAACGATTCTGTGAAATAGAAGCAAAATTTGTATCAGTTTGTGGAAGAAGTTTACATTCTGCAACTTAAACATTTTGGAAGGTGTGTTTTCTGTGGAAAACTTGACCACATTTACATTATTTGCAGAAACGTATATTTAATGCCTGTTCATTTCATAGGACCAAAGTGTTTTGTCTTTGTGTGTAAACCATGTCCCAGTACCCCATATACACTTTGCCTTCTCCACCTCTTCCCTCCTCTCATGCACTGCTACTTCCCTGCAGTTTCTTAGTCACCATTGCATTCACCATCTGAGTTTCATTTTCAGATGTCTCAAAGGTGGCCTGTAGAGGCAAAGTACATCCACAAAGCTTGGTCTTCCACTCCTACAGCCGCTCTTAGGCCCTGATTTATACCTTTTGACGCAAAACTGCGCTAATGCAGTTTTGCGACAAAAAGGTTAGCGCTGACTAGTGCCATTTTTTAACGCCACCCGGGCGTCAAATTTATACTTTGACACTGGGTGGTGCTAAAAAAATGTTTAGAGTCATTTTTTCCCATGTTAACCATTGCGCCTTGTTGTAAGGCAAAATGACGTTAACGGAGGGAAAATGACTCCAATCTGGTTTACGACATGGAAACACGTCACAAAACGGAAATACACCATTTTTGCCCACAATAGCGTCAAAAAGAGACACAAACGGAGCAAACACTGCAAAAGAGCCCCGAAATGGATCCCAGAAGTCACAAGAAACCCCAGGGAGACCAAAGTCAACCAGGTACCAGCCAGCAGGACACCGACAAGAGCCAGGGGAGGGAGAAGAAAAAGAGGAAGTGTGGTTTCAGCACAGAGGAGCCCGAAATACTGATGAGAGAAGTGGTGGAGCAATAAAATCAACTCTTTGTCGCCTCCAAATTGCCAATTGGAAGGAGAGAGGCAATCTGGCAGCAGATTGTGGATAAGGTCAACAGTGTGGCAGAGGTTAGGAGAACAGTGACTGAGTGCAAGAAACACTGGCATGACTGCAAGAGAAGGACCAAGGGAAAAATGGTACAGAACATGAAGGCAGCACTGCACACTGGAGGTGGGAGTCCAGCACCGCAAGAGGACATGGATGAGATGGAGGAGATGGTTGCAGCAGGCATCCCGGAAGAAATCGTCACAGGGATACAAGGACAGGACAGCACAGAATACCAGGAAACACCACAAATGCAGGGTAAGTTGAATGGGAAAAATATACGCTTAAATGTCAGGTGCAAGAAGGGGGAGGCACATAGGACTCACACAATGTATGCCAAAGGAGCACAGACTGATACAGTGCACACTAATAGGGATACCTTGCACCATGCCAACATAAGCTTACCCATGTACCTGCCCCTTGGGAGTGCCATGCACCATTGAAACATACACAACCTGGACATATTAAGAACACTAGGCCTAAATACCCACATGTACAAATGCAGCACATGGCATGGATCACTGTACCACTGGTTGTGATATCACTAAATCCCGTGCATGTAGTCACACCAACACCACTAACATGACCAAGACCTCAAAGGCCAGGTAGTCAGTCAACACCATTCCTGGGGCTACGATATAGTGGGGTCTCCTTCTGCAACATTTTGTAACTGCTTTGCCTCATTGCCCAAACTTATTTGTGCTGCATCTCACAGCACACTAGTCATTGCAACTATCCCAACAGTGCCCAGGCATGTGCTGGTAGCACCACCACACTTAGACAATACATCCACATGAGGCAGCCCTCCCTACATCAAGCAGTCAGGGTGTCTCCTGGGTGCAAGGAACAATTAACTCAACAGGTGCTGGCGGAATAGCAGGCTGGACTGGAATCATTGGTAACATGCCACTACCCAGACCAACTAAACTGAAGTTGTGTTCAACCACACATATTGATGCTGAACTGAAAGGTGGCAATACACAAAATATCTACCAGAGATAGCAAACAGTAGGTCACAACAGTCACAGGCTGAGCCCACAACTATTTGGACACAACCATGTCAGACACATTGGAATTGGGAAATAAACACACTCATACAACACATGGGGTATGGCTTTCACATAATGACGGTTAATTCCACATCAATGGGCGTGGGGTGGTGCATGGACAAGCCTGGTGTTGGTAAGACTGCCAGTGCAGTGTACTCACTGCACTTGTCAGTATGAGTCACATGTTGGAATGGCGGCTGGTAATATGTCTGCACATGGTAGCTCTCTGGGGTACACACTAGACAATATAGATGGATCAAATAGAGTCAGTGCCAGTTGTGGCTTGCATTGGGTGTAACAGGACACGCTGCACCCAGCCCTGCAAATCAGGCAGTGGAAAGGGCAAAGGGCTAAGGTATGGGACACCCTGCACTGCCCATGCCAAGTACATGGGCTGTGCAGGGCCACGCCACTTCACCAACAACCATTTCATGGCGGTTACACCGCCATGCAAAGGCTGGAGGAAATTTGGAAATATACCTGGAGGGTAGTGTTGAACGTATCACTGGTCTGGTGTCACAGGACTGATGCCATAGCCAGTCTCAGCTGCTGGTAACCTGCCATGTCCAGGCCATTGGCCTATGGAGCATTACACATTGACAACAGTTGCCACCACCACCTGTGCTGTAGGGGGTGAACAATTACACAGTGGCAGTCAGGTGCCCCTTGGACTTTTGCACATGAAATATGAACCTCCCTCAGGCCCTGACCTGAGTACAACTCCTCAGAAATGAAAATGTGCATAGACACATTTACCATCTGGCACTGTCACAAAGAGAATGATGTACACAGCAGAAATGTCATACCCATATTGGCCATTCTTAGGTTCAAACATGTGCTTTTGTCACATGAGCTGTACTGTCACCATGCTGCACTCATGTGTCATAGTGCAAGGAGGGCTGCATTGCGGGGGAGGACATAAGTGTTCAGAAAGGTAAACAACCTACTCTGGTGTAGAAACAATACTCTGCCAGCTCCATGAGTGCTATGCAAAGTAGCACACAAATATAAATCACAACATGAGTAGACATCAATGGCACCAAGAGCACATTGTGGCGACTATGCCGTCCCTTGGGTGGTGCAATGTCCCAGCACAGCATGGGTGTATGTGAAACATGTAAGACTCGGACAGTTGAAAATTGCCATGTGTGGTGCTGAGCACAGCAACACACATTGCAAGGCAACACCATGTAAATGGATGCAAAGGGAGGATAGAGCAAGATAAGAGGCCGTCAAGACACAATAAGGATAGACAACACACTTAGAAGATATGATGCAGACAATTGTGGCAACTGGGCTTCCATTCATGTGACATGCAGGTTGGGCATAGGGCTGTAGACTGCAGCTATGATGTACTGGAACAATCCATTGGAACTAATGGGAGCATCATTGGCACCTAGCGCCACTGGAGTGTCACTTTCAGTAACGCTCCAGTGGCTCTAAGCACTGCGCTGTATTGACAAGCTAGCGTTAAGACACTTTTTATGGCATTATGTCACCTTGTAAATATGTAGGCACCCGATCACGACAGTACGTGGAAGGTGGTGCAATGGGTGTTGCTGTGGGCGTGTTTCAGCAAAACATAATATATTTCAATGCTGCCTCAGATAAATGGAATATTGTAAACTTTAGGTAGGGCCAAACCTATCATGCCAGCCCCAGGAGTGGCATTAGGAGGGTGCAACAAGGAGGAATACATTTGTACCTCCTTCATTTCTGAATTCCTATGTCTGCTGAAATCTGCAGCATGCATAGGAAGAGCGAAATGCCAGAAATGATCGTTTAAGACCATGAAGGTGTAACTCCATGCACATAAACAATCATATATAAATGTCGATTTGGCTCTTCCAAGTGTGTTGCATTCTACAGCTTACACAGAAGTGCCAAATTGTTAATGTGCATGAAGTGACACTTTCACACACATTAACAGTCACACCCCTCAACGCATACATCTTTGCACAATGGTGCAAGGATGCATACAATTACGCTGGCAGCTGAATCTTGCACCAGTATGGGGGACAACACAGGGTGGCCCCATAATCACTTACATACAGTGCAATCTTCTGTCACCAATTTGAAGCAATGCGGCGCAGATTATTATTGCACAGCACCGTGCTGCACCACTTCTACATCAACATGGGCCTATTATGACAATGAGCCTCAAATATCAAGTCAGTGAAGTGACTTGTCAACTGCCATAACTCAGATGGACTGATTTTACACCATCTCATTGCAAAGGGTGATGGCTCTCCTGCAGATCGGCCTATCTTGGAGTACATTGAGGACCTGGATGACGAGCTGGCAACTGTCAGCCAAGAGACCCTCCAATAAGTCCTTGTGAACATGTAGAAACTACCTCCAGTTGCAAGGAGGAGTATTGCATTAGCAGATATCCCACAGGCCCCACTTAACACCCCAAGAGTACGACCTGCCAGCACCAACATAGCAGAGGACTCCGAGGACAGAGACACCAGCTTCAAGAGGACAGTGGTGGGAGTCCAGCAGCAGCTGGCCAATGAGGTGCGGGAGGGGATGCAAACAATGGCAGCCCGCCTTGAGGGGATGCGGATATGTATGGTCACGGCAACAGAACGGATTACAGCCAACCAACGCACACACTCCCCAATGCTTGGAGCCCAGGAGTGTCCAAGGGACACAGCTGCTGCCATGAGGGAGAGGCCCTAAAAACTGCCCTCCCAAACAGGCAGCACTGTGCCTGAGGACAATACTTAAAAAACAGCAGCTCCTCCTTGTTGCAGTGATGCCATATGTAGTGCCAAAGATGGTAGCTGCTGTGAATTGGGAGTTCACATCAGCAACCACTGAGGTGTGTGTGGCCCCCTCTACCGCCACACTTCCACCATCAAGGGTAGAGGAGGCACTCCACATATCGGAGGATGAAGATGTGGAACAAATCATCTTCACTCGTATGAGTTCCCAGTAGCACCAGCCCATGCCACATGGGCAGTGTTTTCCTTAGTCTTGTGCTTGACATCATGCCAGTGTTGCCACTCTGACAGATATGCACTCCACCTCCATACACTGTTGACCTCTCTGCTATGGACTGCTATTGTCCCTAACTTTCCATTTGGCAATTTATATACTCCTGCACTGAAAGACACTTTAACAAAACATGTCCCATGACATGTCCCTCAACCGTGGACTTGTGTTGTGTCCCAGTTGGATGGATTCCATAAATGGGACCACAGACCTGTACATTGTATATACTTTGAACTGTTACACTTGTAAATAAACACCACCTACACAACCATCATGTTTGTTTGTTGTGACACTTCTACTATGCCTAATGTTTGTGATGTGTGTAACATGTTTCAAGTCAGAGTGTCAGTACAAGAGTGCATGTATATTTGGGCACATATCTATGCACATGGTACCTACATCTTGTACGTTGATGTTGGCCTCATCCCCTACAATCAGTCACTGAATATGTGATATATTTTGAAGACATGTATGCTATATCCATTACATATTGCAAGAATGGGTGTGAAACAGTAATCGGGCAATTTCGTCAGCTGGGAGTACCACAAGAACACATTGGTGTGAAACAGAGGGACTCAAACTCATACATTATTGCCACTTGTTAGTTTAGCAGGATACAAATGATATGTAGGCAGTCGTAACATGTCCCACAGATCCCAACATCCAAAAACACAACACATACAATGTTAGCTGAATTCCTACACCTTTCCTGTCCTCTACATGGTCAACATAGTCAGCTTGAGTGGTTGGAACACTGGATGGAAGGTGCACAGGTAAGTAGATGTGTTGTAACTGCCAATGTGACAGCTCAGTCATAAGGCAGTGTTGAAAATGTCAAGAGAGGGATTTGGATGCAGGACGGAGTCCCCAGGACAACACACAATTTGCATTGTACACCCATGGGCAGACCCTGAGACCCAAGCATATGACACATGAAGTAAGGGAGTACCTAATACCATTTATTATGATAAATAAATCAATGAAACAATCATAATTAACACCTATCCTAATATAACCTATCCTAACTATACATAACCAACAACAGACCCTAACTACTCTATGCTACACTTACCTTACACATTTAAATACACACTCCAAACATTCACCCCCAGCCCCCTTATATCACAGGACACATGCAGGACAACATACACTAAACTACACATTTACTAACTATGACTAAACATATATATATATATATATATATATATATATATATATATATATATATATATATATATATATATATATATATATATATATATATATATATATATATACATTTTTTTTTTTCTGTAAACCCACCCACATAGTAAAATATAAAAAGTAATAAACCCACCTGAAACCTATTTATCCTAACCAACCCTCTATCCTACAGATAACTCCCTAATACCCACAAAAAAGTAGAAAGAGGAGGGATGGTAGTCAAGTTGGGAGGAGTGACATAATGTCATTCGGAGGTTAGCCTTTTTATTTTTATTTTTTTTATTTTTTATATTCTTGAGGGCAATGCCATTCTTGGCCACCTCCTGCTCAATGGAGTCCAACCTTTGGAGAACCATTCCTCTGAAGATCTTTTATGGCACTCATGTTGATGGCTGATGTGGTTGACTGTGTCATGGTACTTATCGGTGCAGCAACTGGAGCAATGGTAATGTTGGCAGCTGTGGGCCCCTGCACAGCAGTTGTGCTTGGTCTGGCTTGTGTGGGTCCGCCTTGGCTGATGCCCGCCACTCACCAGTGGATCGCTCCAAGCGATAGCGCCGTGCCATCCTCCTGAACCCAGATTCCACTGCCAAAATGTGCCTGTAGCACACTGCCCTCTTCTGAAACGCATTGAGTTGGCCAGTGTTCATGTTGGCAGCTGTAAAAATAAGACCGGCACCCATCAGTGTCAGCATTGTGTGGAGTATGTACAGTAAAACAGCTTACTATCAACACCAAATAGCACATGCACTCCTAATCAAAATCCAGATGATACAATGGCCCTGATGGATGAAACGTCAGCGCTGCCTTAGCACCATTTCTCTTACACCATAGCTATCCACAACAAGATTAGGTAACAAACAAATTCAGCTGTGCTTAGACTTTGCACCATGTGTGACTATGCTAAGGCAGCGTCAAATTCATATTGGTCAGGGCCACTATTCCTCTTCTTCAGTGGCAAATGTGCAAACATACATAACCTGAAACCTGATGCTGTCATTGCGAGTATGGGACGATGTTGTTTACCATAAGGGTTCGGTGTCGATAGGTACACATGCAAGCCTGAACAAAAGGACTGTCACCTACACAGTGAGCATCCATCTACCTACATATTTGTTGATCCCACCCTCTGGGCCCCAGGGGGTATGGACATGCAGATCAACATCTCAGATATTCAGGTCATCCACCAGTGCATGCCCACTCATACATGGAGACAGGGGGTGGACCGTAATTTAGGTGATGACAAAATATGAAGCTGGTATCCATAAGTCTTTCACTTCTACATTCATGTGTCCAGGTGTAGACACCCATCAATACCTTATCAGCAAATACCATTCCTCACACACCCATAACCATGCCAGCACACAATTGTACTTGACCTGCATGCATGCCTATCACATTCCATTTAGTTGTCACATAGGTGGACTACAAGATTATTGGCACCCTGCTGGTGGACAAATGCCCACACATTCCTATATGTACATCAGAATACAGGGATGCCCCAATTTGTCAAGCAAATGATGCATCACTGTGTTGTGTGAATGATGGTGTGTTCCAGTGCCATTGCATACACAACGGTGCACATCGAAGTCACATAAGGAGCTACATGTGGCTTGTCATCACCTTGATTATACAATGCTGGCCGTTGAGCGCCAGAAGCCTCACAAGATATGACTCTGCTCGTGCACATGGAACCACTTAAATGTGACACATTGTCACCATCCATCCTACTCTGCTTTCTGATCATGTTACAGCTCATCACTCCTAGCATTAGGTGCTGAACCCATGACTCACTCACACTAAACACTTCAACACTACACAGGACAGACACAATCACACTTACTGGATACATCTGGGTCCTCAAATCTTGCCACTTCACCTATGATATAGGGGGGAGGTCCACCTGAAATATATGGGTGGAAAACCATGGTTAGTATCACATCACTGTCGCTACTAGTGGACAACATATGGCAATATGTACTATTTCAGAAGAGTGAGGTTTTCATCCAGGTCCTGGAGAGTGCAACAGACACACCCCTACATACTCACAATGAGACTGTCACTCTGGTGTATGAGAACCATACATCTGCACTCTTACACTGGGCCTGAGACTCATGTAGTGCTACACCCTGTAACAACCAAGTGTGGCCAATCTGTAGGAGATGGAACTCCATGGTATGAGGAGGAGTTGGGGGGCAGATAAATTACATGACCCTTGTGCTCTGCAGGACAACTGATTCAGGTATTCTGGCTTGTCCTGCAAGGCACATAGAGGCACTTTGTGGAGGACAAGCAGCTAAATAGCCTGCAATTCACATGTATTGAGTAATCCATGACTGATGTGTCACAGTTGGCTGATGGCATCAAATGGCCTATTGCCAGTGCCCCCTAAGGCGGGTATTCCCCCTTTGTAAACATAATGGCATGGCTGATGTATGTGAAACTCTGCCATTATCGCACCATACTTGGATTGTCGTACTTAGTTATCACAATCCACTCACAAATTAACCTTATCATACACCACACAATGCTGGGGCACAGATTTTGCCATGGCCCATGAAATGTGTGACTTAGTGATGGATGTGCATGACTATCCGAACTTCTGACTTGCAATGGTTAAATGTTAGGATATGTTAAGCCCATGTCTATACTGGCACAGTGACAATTCATTCTGGTTGCATGCAACCTGTCCACAAGCATTGTATGCAGTACGCCAGCACATCTGCTACTGGCATTCAAGTGCAGTGAACAGTATGTAGTTAGCTGATGGGGTACTCACCAACAGGCCTACCAGTCACCACACCAAGATGGTCCAGAAGATCCTGCTCCCTACCCACAAGGTCAGCCCAGCAATGCTTCAACTGATGGTCATCACGACTTGTGTGGTACACCCTCTTCAGGTGGTGGAGCATCTTTCCCCAACGCAGCCGGCTTCAATCCGTATTGGTAGCCCTGGATCACACGGCCACCCACCTCTATCATCAATGGGAGGTGTAGTGGGCTGCCAGCCAATTAAAGACTCCCAGCTCCTCCTCCCCCATTCTGGTCAACCTCCCCCGGCCAGACATTGCACTGGGGAAGAGGTAGAAAAAAAATGTTATACAATACAATGGAGAAACAGAAATAATGAAAGGAAACGTAACACCCAAACGTTCAATAACCCAACTAACCCACCTATAGTACTAACCCACACAGACACCCGACAGCACAAGTACAAGGTAAAATAAACTAAACACAACAAATTCACAGGAACTGGGACAAATGACAATAAAATACAACAGTAAACACGATAGGAGGGATAGCACAAGATAGACTAAATCGCAAGAAGACACCTGCAACTCTAAAACACAACCACACAGTCAAAAGATGCACAGACTAAAAAGAGAAAGTGAAAGTACACCCACTGTACCATGTCTGTAAACAGGATATCCTATTACATCACTTCTTGTGCCCTTGCAACACAATTTCTGTAATGCGTTGATTTTGCTTGACCCATCTGATATTTGCGTGAATATTTCTGACGCATTACTTATGTGCGTCAATTTACATAGACCCATTACCCTAATGTGTAAATCAGCATTTCGATGAGTGTGAAGGTGGAAAAAAAGCTAAGGGCCCATGGTTCATGTATTTTGCATTTGCGTTTTTTTGTTTTTTTTTACTCTAAATGTGATTGAGTTATTTTGAGATTTGTTGATGTATGCACCCTGTATCAACATAACTATTGTATGTGCTGGGCTGCAGTGTGGCGTTTTGTGTATGGCCACATGTGGTAGTCCATTGTGCAATGTGATTTGTCTGTAATTGTTTTGTTACACCAATGTGTGTGTTTCAGAATCAACAGCATGCAAATGTATTCACGTCATGCATATGTCTGTATGTGTGACAGGTGTATCCACATAGGTATGGCAGTCAGTACTATGCAAGCGTCATAGTATGTGATTGTGATTTGTGTTCACTTATGTGCTGTGTGTAGTTGTCTTACAGAGCATCACATTTCATGCGACATTCACAGCTCAGAGATTGTTGATGATGGCTGATGCTTGCAAATTGTCAAATGTTATGCAACACTTTTCTCCATATGTTGATCTTGAGTATATGGATGACTTGTGTTTGGACTACACATATGTCTGACGTGTACGTCTTTGCCACATACTATGATTGACACACATTGCCTACATTCCTACCATTTCATGTATTGAACACAATAGCCAGTTGAAAATCATGACATTTTGCTTTGTAATTACAATTACTTTGTGGTGGACCTGCAGCCATAGCTGCATATGTTTTCCTCCATTCTGATGTGCATTCCATAGACCGGTCCATGCAAAGTGTGAGGTGTACCCTGTGACAGGATTGTTCCCCATAACAGTGGCAGGTGTGATTTCCATGGATGTACTGCACATTCTCCATTTCTCCCATTGCTTGTCATACCTGGGCTGATCATGTTGGGCATTTTCACCAATGATGTCCCCACCTTGTCACACATGCTCCATGTAGCCATTGCAAATCTCACACTGAGTTGTGTTAGTGGTCTGTTCAAACATTACAGTCTCACCATATTTTGACATCTACTGCCTCATGTGTGGACCCCTTATTTAGGTCATTTTTAGACATGTTGTTGTGTGTCATGTGCTATTGTTATACAAGTTGGCAACATGGATGCAAATTATATGTTGTGGTCCATCAACTGTGCCCTTCAGTTGTCACATTCAAGTGATGGGGCTAATTGTGATGTGTGTGATGGTAGCAGTTCACTCTTACACTTCACATGTGATATTGCTACAGTACTCTTTATTTGTATTTTGACATGCTCCCTGAGGTTAGACTAATAATCCTAAAGTATATGTTGGAGAGATTGAAGACACCAAAGCCAGGTTGTGTGGATGAGTTAGATGTTTGACAAAATTTACAAGGTGAGTTACGTGATGATTATGTGAAGAAGTTCTGTACAATATGCAGTCTGCGGCGTATACCAGCAGCTCTGTTGTGGTCTTCCCCCTCATTCACTTCTCCACCATCGCCCTCCTCCTCCTCCTCAAGCAGGTCATCAACCTGCTCATATAATGGTACGTTCATCCGTACACATATATTGTGTAGGGTGGCACAAATCAATATGATCTTGCAGACCATTTCACAGGCATATAGGAGGCTGGCTCCTATGATGCCCAGGCACCTGAATCTGGACTTCAGGATGCCAGATGTCCTCCCCACAATTGTCCGTGCCCTCCAATGTCTCTCATTATATGCACGCTCTGCTGCTGTGCTTGGGTTGTGATATGGGGTCATTATCCATGGCTGTATGCCATAAACCATATCCACTGCAAAAGATTACAGGAGTAAATCATTGTGAGGGCTTGGAAGATGTAAGTCATGTAGCATGGCAGTTGATATTAGGATCTGGTTGTGGCTCATATGCAAGTTTGTTTTGGTGTGGGTTCCTAACCTTGGGTGATCTTTCCTCCGCACCAGGTTGTTGGTCATGACAATCTTGTGTTTGGGTCAAGGACCTAGAACACTTGATTTGGATTCCACACTGATAGTCATTATGTATGTAAAATGCATTTTTTAGTGTACTTTTGTATCAGTGTGCTATCAGTAGCGGGGACATGACACATCCTGACAACACAATGGGGTCAGATGTGTTGGCAACATGGTAGCACTACGGTGCCTGAACATCCCATCCCTTTTGACATGTGTCATTGCAAATGAGGTGTGACACTTAGGGCCTATGGAATTGGTTAGTGTGAATCCACAACATGTCTCCTACATTGGCTGCTGTGTCCTGCAACATTTCAACAATGCAAGGATGCACAATGTGTGACATGCCACTTGGGAACCCTTTGTTGTCCTCTGCACCAGTTGCACATGTGTAGCCGTGCACCAACTCTACCTACCCTACACCAGGGTACTTGGCTATCTGCTATGTGGAGGTGGATGTATCTGTGCTCTACAGTACACCGCCCTGGACATATGCTTTTTTGATGGCCTCTTGGCTCTTTATGTTTCTGCAGCTGTGTGCAGCACACATTTGTGCCACATTCACCTGAGTTCATAGCACTGTCTACCTCCTATTTGCAAACAGCATACTGCACCACTGGGGTAGTATTTATTTGATGGCACTTCCTCGTGTCTTAGGGGATAGCACATGTGAGTCTGCACCTTCATGCTATGTATCTTGTAGTGACATACCTGCAGCAAGGAACATTGCACACCCCTTCCACGCTACATGCAGCGTGGGATGGTGGCCATTGTGGAATGTGGCTTAAAGTAATGTAGAGATGGTCATCTGCCAATATGTACATACAGTGCAGGCCATGACTATGGAACTGTGGGCTATTACATTGTTTCCTTGGTGTTCCAGAGTGGCAGCTGTTTGTCAGCCATGAGGTGTCCAAGGGTGTGTATCCCTCTGTCAATGGATGATCAAAACAACTAGTAGAGTCTCTCCTATCTTCCAAAACAATAATGTGCATTTCTACTGTCGACACATGCACAGTGCAGGCTATGGGATATAGCTCAGCTACTTAGCAAATGTGTTCCTTGGCACAGTGCATGTGAGGTCAGTGATGTCCTGTTGTCTTCTACTGGGTCCCACTATGACATCCATAATCTGCACTGTCTGACTGTGTCTCTGCCTCCTGCTAAGCCATTTCTTGTATCTGGTACAGAAATGATGGTGTTGTGAGCCAGTAAATGTTGCATGTGAGGTTGCACTACAGTGACTGTGGTTCCATTTCTAACACATCTGACACATGGGATGTGTTGGTGATTGATCTTGTATTCCTATGTGTGTGAGCCAATGTGTCATGCAGACGTCTCTGCACACTGCAGGTAAGTTAGGTATGTGTTGATGAGACGCAGTAGGTATTGGCACAAGTTGCGTGGTGTTTGATATTTGTTGTGGCAGGGATTAGCACGACATGACTTGAGACATCTGTGCCTATTTGGAAGTTACATGACATGTGCATGGTGTATGCCCTTTGATGTGTCTGTGCTATTGTTTGTTTGGTGTAGTGTGTGTGATGTGTACATAGTGGACAACCTGAGGCCACTTGTAGTGGCCGGTGTAGTTCTGCTGTTTTCATAGGGTAAAAGTCTGCACCTGTCCCTCCCGTGGCATGCCTGTCAAGTTGTGGGTATGTTACGTACATGTGGGTGTGTGTATTGGTCTTGTGCACTGATTGCGCTGTACTGCAGCATATTGCATATGTGTTATCACCTGCACATGTGTGTAACCCTGGCCATATGTTACTGTAGTGGTGTATGTCTTGTGTGTCTGACAGGGTTGGGGTGATGTTTGTACATTGCTAGATTTGTAGACTTACCCACAAGTAGGCCATTTCCAAAATTTCCATCCTGGAACTGTTCATTGATCGTACTGTGCCAGAATATGTAGGCATCATGGACACTCCCAGAATACTTGGCCAAAATGTTTATGAATAATCCACAGTGGTTCACTATGCCCTGCACATTAATGGAATGCGCGTGCTTGCGATTCCAGTATAAGTGCTCCGTTGCTGCAGGTGGTACGAGCCGGACATGGGTGCAGTCCATTGCACGGAGCATATACTGGAAGCCATGTATTTGATAGAACCCCTGTTTGTTCTCCTGCTGCTTTTGCTGGGTCTTGGGGAATCTGATGTGGCGGGGTGTCAGGGAGATGATGGCGTCTAAAATATTTGGCAGGAATGCAGACAACGATGGCTGTGAGACACCAGCAACCAGTGCACTCGTTGTTTGGAATGAGCCACTTGCCAGCATGTGCAGAACAGCGAGTAGATTTGTTATAGGTGGTATGTTGTGTGGGGTCTGCAGGTTAGCTGCAGTTTTGCAGCTCAGTGTGGTGCAGCAGGTGTAGTAAGGCCTGCTGGTTCAGTCTATAAGTCCTAATTATGTCCAGGTCCCTGAGATCAAGGAGGGTTGTCCTGGTTCTGAAGAGTTTCTCCTGCCTTTTACATTGCTTTTGTGAGCCGTGTTGTAGTGGTGGTGATTGCTGGAGTTGTTGCTGTCCTTTGCGCTGTCTAGGAAGCTGTATCAGTATCACCTCCATCTTGTCCTGTGAGTTGTGATGTTGCTTCTGTCTGTTTTCCTTAAGTAGTGGTGTGTTTGCCTCATTAAATGTTGATGCAAATCGGTGTTAACGTCATTTTTTCGGTCCGCCTCCCACCCGTGCGTCTTTTTTTGTCCGGGTGGATGAATATGGCGCTAGGGTGTTTGAGTCATCTTTTGGATGGGAATGCCAACCCTGCATCTCATTGACGCAAGGAGGTTTCACGCATCCGAAAAACTTACACCATTATTTTGAGGATAGACGGGTCTGGCATCAAAATATAAATATGATGTTAAGTTTGCGCCAGATTTGCGTAAAAAAAAAAAAAAGAAAATGATGCGAACCCGGCACAAGCAGAGTATAAATATGCCCCCTAGATCGATGTGTGAATCAGTACTACAGAAAATGACTGCATGGCTACACGTTGCACAAAGAGGCACGTTTCAGTTAGGCAGCAGTTTTACGAGACTGAAAAGAAAACCACTAAATAGGCATGCATGACACTGTTTGTGAGAGACCTTTCTATTATTTTTAGCTGTCAACGTGTATTATTGCAGGCATTGCTCCGATTTGTCAATTTTGCTGTTGTACAGGAGACAGCGAAATGCTGGAGGCTCTGAACTGTGTTTAAAACTTAATTGAGGAAAGAAGATTGCTTATTGTAAAGTTTAGAATTCAAAATAGGATTAATATTGCCAAGCACCTTCAAAGCAACAGTTGTTCTCTATGTATCTGGTTCTTCTCCATAGCCACTCTTCTGTGAGCTGGCAGAATGTTGACTCCTAAATAAAAGTATGAAGAGCACATTAATCACAAGGATGTTTCCAGTATGTCAGCTTGAACCCGATGTCACTGAACTAGATGTCCCTCCTGGGACTTCGGGTTATCCATAGTTAGTGTGTGTTTTCGACGAGCATCCAAATTCTGTCTTGTTTGTATGTGTAACTTGCATGCAAAAATAACATTTTCATTGGGGCACTGAATACTGAAAGTCCTACATACAAACAGCATTAGGCCAGCTCACCAAACAGTGGCTATGAAGTAAAACCTATTCCCCTTTCCCCACACTGTGCATTTCCCTCCCTCCCACCCAGGAAAAAGATTTACACCTGCCCTTGACAGCAGTAAACCTCAGACATTTGCAAGGGTACATCTCTGACTTTTTACAAGGTGGAAAGTTGTCGGAAAAGAAAGCGAATACCCTCAAATGTAAGTTTTATGGGTGTTCAAACACTAACAAGGGGTTGTGCCTTGTAAGGCTGACTTCCCTATCCCCTTCACATACTGATCGCTCTCTGCTCGGATGGGTGGCAAAATTGATTAACTGGATGGATTTACCACCCACCTACCTGTTTGGGCATGGCGGTTCAATGAACTGGAAAAGGCAAATGTTTTAGCTATAACTCGCCACCTGTGTAGTTTCTACTTCTGAATGTAATCTCTCAGGCTCCCTTCCATCAGGATGGGTTTGCACGCAGTCAATACTGAATATCCTTGGGTGGTGGACTGTGAATGGTCATGCCATTACACTTCATTTAAAATAGGAGTGGCAAAATGCTGGACGTATTTTGTATGGTCCTGCCTGTAAGGTCTAGGCTTCATGGTGGGTGCTATCATTTATCACTGGTGTCCCAAGGCTTGGTTTACTATTGCACTCTGTTTAGATAACCAAGCTCCCTGTGTATATTGTTCACGTGTAATCAGGCTACAACACTGTGGTCACGATATTTGGATGGCTTGGGTTTTTATAGGAACAGGGCACAAATAGAAACAGAAGCTCCCGGGTTAGTACTGGGGAGCATGAATCGGGATTCTGCATTGTAGGATCTTAATTGATAGTCATAAACACTAGACTAATTCTGCACTTTCTGTGTCAACCCCAGAGCACTTCTTACATATTTATTGTTCGTTCGAAATTCACACAGGGTGTTTCCATCAGTATTCATGATGAGCACACCCTCTGAGTATAATGTTCAAGCCATCCTTGCAGCATTTCATGTGCAGAAAGGTAATAATGTATATAGATAAAACACTGAATGCAGCTTGTTAAGCTTTGATGTAGAATGAGAACAAATTAAACCTGTCCCTTTTAAGAGTCCTCTACCTATAGTGCACTTACTGTCAGTTACCCAACAGAGCCAGTTCCTTTTTTCCTTCTCTTGTGAGCAGGAACATCTAAGCACAAGTGCGGTTTCCAACTTCAGTTTTCTGTGAAAAACCATCCAAAACCTTGTTTTTTATAGCTTCTCCCAAAGTCTTTCAATCTTTTCTGTTGACACCCTTTTTTGCTGATTCCTGAAAACAAAATATGTCTTCTCTTTTTTAGAAGTGCCCATCATGTAGTAGAAAAAAAGTCTGTGTCAGACCCCCACCAGGTCTGTGTGGTTTGTTTACCAAACAATTGTGGTAAAAGACTACGACATCTGTAAATGTATGTCTGAAATGACCTCAAGACTTATAGAAGGCATCAGGCAGAGGGGTCTCATGGAAGACATGAAAGTGGAGGAAGAAAAATAGAAGACTGGGGAAATCATCTCTCCTCACCTGAGAAGCAGCCTAAGTGTGACAGACTTCTGTAAAAGTAAGTCTAAGGAAAGGTGTTTTGCTTTCCTAAGGACCAAGCTGAAAACCATCTCTGGAATGCACTTCATAGTTTAAAGAAGACATTTATTATTATTACTTCACCACGAGGTTCCTGAGAGAAGAGATTAGTAGGTTGGAAGCACATGTTCAAAAGTATTCACAGCAATGAAAGGAAAATATATCAAAGTGATTCTCAATTGCAATGTACACAGCAAATACATGTGATTATATTATAGCATAACTTCAAAGCAAAGAATAAAAGTCAAAATTCATCACCGTAGGGCACTGCTCTTCATTTTTATTATGCCTGCAAGTTGATGACTCCTGTTCAACTGCGAGAAAGAGATTTTCCACCCATGCTGAGGGCAGGTAGCTGACGTCCGCTCCTGACTGAAGTCTTGGAAAATTCCCACCTGCTGCTGCCAAGGGACACCGTTTATAATGAAAAAGCCTGCTAACAGGACCTTTCCTCTAATAGTCAAAACATGCTGGCACAGTAGATCAGAGTTGGGAAAAAACAAGCCGTTGGAGGTTGGCCAGATCTCCTAAAGCCTGTTTCTTCCAAAGCCTGGGTAGAGAGGGAAAAACACAAAATATACACTCTGTTATCACGCTAGGGCTCAGTGAGAATAAAAAATACGAAAAACACAGCTTGGTCTACCATGTGGAAAAACGCAGCTCATCTGCAATGTCTCAACTGCAATGTCTAACTCCACGATAAAGCCAATAGGCAGCTAAACTGAATACAACATGTAATGTGCTACTGGTGAACATTGAACAACTAATATGCGCAGTGGTGAAACACAAAGTCAGTGGTCAAACACAATTAATGGCATAACATATCCACCCTCTGATCAATGACTTTTGTTTTATTTTATCTTATTTAAAAAAATAAAAATAAAAACATTATAAGCAAATCAGATTTGAATGATAAAATCAATCACTGTAAAGCAATGGAAGTGCATTAACGTTTTGAACTCATAACCTTTCAAATCAGATACATCTACAATGAAAAGATTGAAGCTTATATACTCTGATTGGGATAATACCTGATTGAATAGTGTCTTCAAAATAGCAAGTTGATGTAGCATGAGTTCTACTCATGTAAAGGTACGCGGTCCACCTGAAAGGTTTGCTGGAATGTAAGTGAAAGTCAGGTTTCCACACAAAAAAAAACAAAACGTTAACTGGCAATGTTGCTTAGTTCCAGTCTAAGAATGTAATCAAACAAGTTGCAATGGTACTCTGTAATGATCCCATGTAGAACTTGAACTGAAGGTGCCAGTTGCGCAAAATGGATCCATGGGGTTTGTACTTTAATCAATCAGGTTCAGGTTGGGGGTGCGGTCCCTCCCCCGACTCTACATGCAAACACCTGAAGGGAGACCACACAGCACACTCATGGTCACTGGCGAGTCGTAGTAGGATCTGCAAGAGAATAAAGTATGACTTTTCTTGCAAATAACATTTGTCATCTGAAATGTGCCCTCCTTTCTTTTTTCCTTGTTTTATAATCAGCAGGACATTATTGGGGCCCTTTGTTATGATTTCTGCAGGTTCTGGAGGGTCATTTGGGGATTCAACCCACACCTTAGCACTTAGGTTTTTATCTGCTGCACCACAACTTCCCTTTCCTTGCACTGTCAGAAGGGCCGGGGAAGACTCCTTCCTTACCAAATCTCCATTCACTGCACTTCTGACAAGTTGGGCAATTCTGTCTCCAATCTGTATGAATAAATCATATTCTCTTCTAGTTATCAGAATAACTTTGATTTCGACTTGGTAATCTGCAGCAAATACTCCCCCTAAAACCTGATCAATTTGACATATCTGTCCTGGTAACTTTCCTCTCCCCGACTGATCTTTGACTGTTTGTGCGACAGATCTCTGTTGTGTGTGCTGACAAATAGGACATTGCAAAATCACAGTTTTTTATCAAATCTAAGGGAATGTGCATCTCTCTAATCTCTGCCCACCAGTAAGTGTTTTTTTCTCCCAGATGTCCACATTTCTGGTGCGCCCACTTAGTCATCCCCACCAAGTCAGAATTCTGGGTTGACACTTCTGTCTTTGCACTTTTCTGTTTAACATCTGCAAGTGAATTGAGCCAGCATTCTAATAAGTCAATGGGACAATGAACATCTATGACTAGGCTCTGTTTTAACATTCCCCAACTTTCCTGTCACAAATGTTTGCTCCTCACCTCGTTTGCATTAATTAACAAGTTCTGTGCAAGCTATGTGGAAAACCAAACGGCTAATCCATTGGCAGTGAACCAAGAATCAGTGTAAAAATGACACGTCTCAAGCAGCTCTTGCTTTAAAGTCTGACACACATTGTACAACTCTGCATATTAGTTACTTCTTCCTTCTCCTGTGGTAGACAACAACTTTTCAGTAACTGGATTGTATAACACTGCTTTCCTTTTTCTTTTAGTATCCATGCATCTCAATCAATCATTAGTCAAACAAACACGCTTTCTATCCTCAGGGGACAAGATTCAAATGGTGCACTCAATTTCACTAGTGACTCTTTTATCTGTGGTACCTTCTGCACTCTCTCCTCATCCTGTAAAGGGACTTGTTACACATGTTCATGTAGGGCTGTAGTGCCTGTAGGTCCTACTTGAGCCCTGTTTTGTATGTAACAGATCCAAACTATGATACTAGCCTCTTGTGCCTGTCCTATGCTGTGAGATTTAGATGAACTCATCACCCACTGCATGATTGATATTTCAGGTTTCAGAATTACATTATCGTTTAATGTGATTTGCTCAGTATTCACTAGAGCCCAATAACAAGTCAAAAACAGTTTTTCAAAAGGAGCAGCACTCCACAAAGTCAGATAGTTTTCTAATCTAAAGCCCCAGGGGCAGCCTTGCCCTCCCCTGTTTCTGCCACATACTCAAGATGGCAAATTGTTCCTGATTTACATGTAAATTAGCGTTTCCCTCTTGCACTGCGCAGAAATCTAAAGTCTGTTAAATTATTTCATTTGCCAAATCAAAAGCACGCAGCTGCTTCTCACTCCCTTCAAACTCATGTTTTTTCATAGTTACTTTGTACCAAAGCGTTGGGATTTTACTCAGATGAGGGCTATGCTGTTTCCAAAAATCAAACAAGCTTGTGAAACTCGGTGTCTCTTGCTTAGTGCAAATAGTAAGAAACTCTGAAATCTTTTGTTTTACCTGTGACAACATCTGTCTATTTTCTGGATTCCACTGAATTCCCAGAAACTGCACATTTTGCGACAGTACCTCTGTCTTGTCTGAATTAATTTTACACATCGTACCTTGCAAAAGTAGTCTGAATAGAACATCGTCAGCTTTGTGCTCAGTTTAATCTTTTAAAGAATGCACTTCAACTCCTGCCAAAAACTGTGGGCTGCTCTGCGCACGGAGATCTACGCTCTGCTCATGAGACTCATACTGGCCCCCACCTTTTTTATCCTCCTCATTACTGGAATGTGAAAAGCCAAATTCTCCTGCAACAGATTTATACATTTCAGTTTTATCTTGCAATAATTTGATCTGGCTAATTTGCTCATTTAAATTCTTATTTTCATGTTCTAACTGCCTACATTTCTCATGCAGTTTTCTGTAAGCAGACAAAAGTATCCAAACCCTTCTGTCAAGAACAAAAGGAACATAATTTCTTTCAAAAGGCACCTTTTCTAAATATGAAATCACTTTTGCTTTATCCAAGCACTCATCCCAAGACTCAAAGTCCTGATAAACAATAAAACATGTTTCTCACAGCACCATAAGGCAGTTTAACTTCACATGCATTTTCAAACATGGTCTGCTGTGCCTCTTTAATTCTCTAAACAACAAAAACAATTACACTTTTAAATCATGCACCTCCAATCTCCACTCCCAGACTGACGACTTAAGCCAAAATGTTTTGCTTTCCTAACGACCGAGCTGAAAACAATCTCTGGAATGCACTTCTTAGTTTAAAGAACACATTTATTATCATTTCCTTCACCACGAGGATCCTGAGAGAAGAGATTAGTAGGTTGGAAGCACACCTTCAAAAGTAGTCCCAGCAATGAAAGGAAAATATATCAAAGTAATTCTCAATTGCAATGTACACAGCAAATACATGTGATTATATTATAGCATAACTTCAAAGCAAAGAATAAAAGTCAAAAATCATCACCGTAGGGCACTGCTCTTCATCTTTCTTATACCTGCAAGTTGATGACTCCTGTTCAACTGCCAGAAAGAGATTTTCCACCCATACTGGGGATCAGGCAGCTGACGTCCACTCCTGACTGAAATCTTGGAAAATTCCCCCCTGCTGCTGCCCAGGGACACCATTTATAATACAAAAGCCTGCTAACAGGTTCTTTCCTCTAATAGTCAAAACATGCTGGCACCGTAAATCAGAGTTGGGGAAAAAACAAGCCGTTGGAGGTAGGCCAGATCTCCTAACGCCCGTTCCTTCCCAAGGCTGGGTAGAGAGGGGAAAACACGAAATATACGCTCTCTTATCACGCTAGGGCTCGGTGAGAATTAAAAATACGAAAAACACAGCTTGGTCTACCATGTGGAAACACACAGCTCATCTGCAAAGTCTCAACTGCAATGTCTAACTCCACGATAAAGCCAATAGGCAGCTAAACTGAATACAAAATGTAATGTGCTATTGGTGAACATTGAACAACTAATATGCGCAGTGGTGAAACACAAAGTCAGTGGTCAAACACAATTAATGGAGATCATCCTGGAAACATCAACAGCATAATTCTAAATGTCATTCCATCCCAGTGTCATTTCAGCTCAACAGTGAGGTCCTCATCCCCTTCTTGTTCGCTGTTGCACAAAGCCGCCACTCTATCAAACAATATTGTGAACATGAAGAGAGATCGCCATCAAAGAAAACTCACAGTTCAATGTTGAAACGTACACATCAAACGACTTCGAAAAAGATGCAGCTGTCACTGACTGCAGCTTTTGATATCTTGTTGAAGTCACCTTCTACGACATTGTGAGCTGAGCACCGATCGATGATGATCCTTTTTCAGCTGAAGCAAAACATCACAGACATCATGACCCAGACCCATCGACAGGGAGTCTATATCTTTCGACAACCATGGGGGAAACTCCGTCCCTTTCAGTTGTCTCTCTGCAATTGTTTCTATTTCAACATTCTACATGACTTACATTGATGGAACAAAATGGTGGAGAAAATACTCCAAGATTTTCCACACGGTCTCTGACCAACTTACCTAAAAAAAGATAGAGACCTTACTCTTTTACAGCTCAGCCAATTTCTCCATACCCTCACCCTTTATCACTGATGGTACTACATCCAATCATTCTGTTTGAGGATCCACTATGGGAACCTTTGCAACCTATAAAGATTTGTCCAAACACCTGAAAAGGAAGGCATTATTATGGATGTCCATCAAGCTCTAAATCAGCTTTAATAACCTCAAATGTACCAGCCCTATACACCAACCTCGCCTGTGGCATATCGATCTTGCACTTAATGGATAGATGACATTTCGACCTTCCAGGAGGTCTTAGCCAGAGGGGCTACTAAATTAAACATCACTCCAGAAGCACTGCAGCTAACGGTTTCGATAATATTTGAAACTTTGCAAACCAAAACAGCGACTCAGTCTCTTTTGGCTTTGCTCCCTGGGCTGCTGATATAGAAATAGCAGCAGGCACATTTCTTACCCCCCTGCAGCTGTCAAAGCAGGAACAACAAGATTGCTGAAAAAGTACAAGGCACTACAACATGACCCTGACATTTTGAAGTCAGAAGCTAAACTGGACTTTGTGATAGTGACCTCATTGAGAAGGACTGTTAGATCCACCCAAGGAACAGCCCCCAGAACCTGAAAGCAAGTGCATTTGTTATAGTGGGACATCTGCCACACATCTTAAAAATGCAAATGCCCTCTTTGGTCCCTACTAAACAGAGATGTGAAGGTTTGTGATCCTTTATAGAGTACTTACTGAAGCACCGTCAGCAAGATTTCACTGAAACGCTGAAGAAACCTCCCTAGTAGCTAACAAAACTTTTTGTGCTTTGGTCGACTCAACATAGTTGGCAGCTACTGCATATTGCCATGGTATATCCATTTGAAGATCATCATGGAGTAAGTGTTGAAAATGAAAAGTCAAGCAGAGACTCTGAAAGATGCTGGCCTCAGAAAATAGAAAAAAGTTCTTCTGACAGCAGTACAAACTAAGGAATTGCAGATTTTAACAGTGTACAATTCAGACCCCTTTTCTGCCCTTTTTATGAGCAGCAGCAACACCGGCAGAATCATCATTTTGTGTACTGATATCAATTCAGAATAACGCCCCCTTAATTTGACTGTGATATGATTCATCATACAATGAATATGGAATCTTAGACTCTCCAAGAAAACAAAAACAGCATACCAAAAAGCAATGCAGAACAGTTTGATTTGCTTCATAAAAGGACAACAGATTGCAATAAGAAAAGTAACTCAGTGCATTGCATTGCCATTTGTCGATAAATGAGACCTGTTTCAATAATAAGCACTCCATTTCATCCTGTATATTAAAAGTGCAATGTGCTTTGACTAGACCCATCCCGTAAGGTCCTAAAATAGCTTAAATCTGAATACTTTAAAGGGAGTGCAGCTGCATGACACATACAACATATAATATGCAGTAAAACTAGAAGGATAAAATACATAAAGTGCTTAAGGTACATTACTAAACCATTTAGATCTATTTTGTATACTGTGAGAGAGGGCCTAACTAAAAGTGCATCATGCTTCAGATTTGAAATCTAAACTAGAAATCTAGATTAAGAAAAAGTGACACAGGGCATAGCCCTAACTTGAAGGAGAGCACCCTTTAAAATGGCAATGAAAAAAGTGCACTATGCAATGAATATAGAAACGTAGGGGGTCATTACGACCCCGGCTGTCAATGGTATAGTGGAGGTATTACCGCCAACAGGCTGGCAGTACCTGCCTCCACTATTATGACATTGGCGGTTTGGCCAAAGCCAACCTGCCAATGTACCACACTGACCGCCATGGTGGTAACGACCGTGGGGCTAGAGACTACAGTCTCCAGTCCGGCGGCCATCACTAGGCCGCCCATGGTATTTTGACCCCACCCACCGCCATGGTTTCAATGGTTTCTGTACCGCCACTGAAACCATGGCGGTAGGCGCTATCAGTGCCAGGTAATTCCTTCCCTGGCACTGATAGGGGTCTCCCCGCCCCCTCCTCCACCCCAGAGTTCACCCTCACCCTCCTGACCCCCTACATATTTACACACATACACGCACATACACACTCATGCATACACACATTCACCCACGCATTCATACATTCATACACACTCACAGCAACACTCAAGAAAATGCATGCAGGAATACACTCAATCTCATGTCAAAACATGCACGTACACTCACACACGCATGCACGCATTGACACACAGTCACACACACCCCCACACACGCACACAACACCCCCGAACCCCCTCTCCTGTCGTAGCACCTGACTTAACTGCATGCAGGGGGCCATGTGATGTGGCGCTGCTGCCAGCAGCAGCGTCCGCCAGCAGCAGCGTCCGCCAGCAAAACACTGCCAGGCCGTATCATGGGACATGAGACGGTAGGTGATGTTTTGCTGGGGTTGTGCTGCTACTGGCAGCAGCGCCACCTTACTTCCGTCTGCCGCGGTGACGGAAGACAGAATTGTGCCATCCTTCTGGCGGAATTCCGGCGGCGGTCATAATGGCATGGACAGTCGGTAGCCACGGCGACAGTTTGTTGGCGGCTGTCGCCGTTGCGGTAGGCGGCATTTGCCGCCAATATCATAAGGAGGGCCTTAGTGCCTCTGGAGATAGCTAAGCAACAACATACCATAATACAAGACCAGAACTGTTTGATCTGCTTCTTAAATTGAAAACAGATTATAGTGCATCGTGCCTTGAACATACATTCTGCCTGGTCCTGCCTAACCAATCCTTTTGCATTGATAACACCATATCCAATTATAGCATTGCCAATTTCATTTGAACATATCCGAACTTTAGACACTGATTGTGAACTTTCCCTTTTTTCACCCTGCTGTAACCCAATGCCCCCCACAACCCTTAACTCTTGTCCTGTGCCCCCAAGGGAAAGATTGCCCACACTTCCTCCCTCACACTCCAAAACACCTTGGATGCCATGATATTGCACACGATCACACTCACACCCTCCATAATCCAGATATCCCTTGACCCCCAAGATGCCCAGCAAATCGTTTCTTATCTAAAATCGACCTGCCCAGTAAGAGCTGAGAATATATAGGGCAATATTTAGGACCACTAAAAGAGCACTTTAGGACACTTAAGACATATTTGCTTATTAACGTGGCATCACTAGCTATATTCATTGATTGGCCTAGGTAGAAAGTTTTTGGAGAAGCGCCGGGCGTCGCCAACATTGCTAAATAAGAAAAAATTTCCTTTTGCTAGAACTTTAAGCTCTGCCTGCTGAACAATAGTTGCTTGGGTGCCCCTAGCTTTAAATGAATCAATCATCTTAACAAAATCTTTTAGTATCCGTGCTGTAACTGCAGACATATCAGAAAAAATTCTAAAGTGGGGCACCTCAATAGTCGACAAAGTCTTCTTTGCAATGGCTCTAGATAAAATACATTTCTTAACTTGGTATTCGGCAAAGTTTAGCAATATTGTGTGTGGATACTTTGCACTAGCCAGTCGCTGAGCTGAGACCCTATGTGCTCTTGTGATAGTCAAATCACCGACTCACTCCAGTATTGCCTTCTTCAAAAGGGCTTCTGCCTATTCTAGCACTTGTGGACTCTCACTTTCCTCTGGATATGCCATTATATAGAGATTTGAATGCCTAATATAGTTTTCTGCGTCTTTCAATTTACTCTCCAACAAACGTTTACTCTTTTCCAACTGATTGACTTTCTGCTACATAATCAGAACCTTGTCCTCCAAATTCGAAAAGCTTAGTGGTACAGAGGACAGGGTTAGAGTCTGAACCGAGTCAAGCAAGTATACATTTTTTGCGAAATAAAACTTCTGTTAATAAAGAGGCCCTTAGGCAAGAACGTACATGGAAGAGTATTATTACCCACAAGGATATATTGCTAACTCTGCATATCTTCAAAAGGTGTATGAGGAAAGTGAATATGCGGGTAAATTCCTGGCCAGGCAGACGCAAGAACATCAAGCACAAAACACAATTACATCCCTTATTGATGCGGAAGCAAAAACTTGTATAACTGAACCAGCAGAAATTCAGGGCACTTTCTATTCCTAAGTTGCAATTAAGTAAAGCCCAAACTCTGGTAGCCAAATTCTCGCTTGAGGAAATTGAAGTGGTTGTGAAATCACTGCCAGTGGAAAGACTTTTTGAGAAGATGGTATACTTGCTGAATTGTGTTAAAAATGTGCGCTGCTTTAAACCCCAAACTCTTAAAACCTGCTAATTACATCTTAGAAGTGGGGGGGAGGTTCCGACATCTTTCCATACTGCAGTTGTAGTCAGCTTTTGGAGAAAGACAAAGATAAGTGAAACATCAAATCTTATAGGCCTCTCAGCCTACTAAACGTCAACTATAATTTTTTTTTACTAAACTACTAGCTAATCGAATGAGCAGTAATAAAGGTTGGATTGTTCACCCTGATCAGTGTGGCTTTGTGCCAGGCAGACAGTTATTTTCTAACACAAGCTTTTTAATTGAAGCCTTAGACTATCTGTCACAAAATAATGTGCCTACTCAGGTTATGTTTTTAGATGCCAAAAAGGCTTTTGATCTAGACTGCTGGGAAAGCCTTTTTATTATTCTCAGGCAGTTCGGCTTCCCCACTAGCTTCATTCAGATAATATCCTGTCTCTATAAAGGAGCTACAGCACAAATAATTATTAACTTCAGTAATATTTGTGCTTGTAAGGTGAGGAAGGGTACGCAGCAAGGTTCCCCCCTGTTGCTTAAACTTTTTGCCGTGTTCAAGCGTTTAGCTATAGCTATTAGAACTAACGTGAATGTAGCACCACCATTAGGTGGGATGACTAATATTAAATTATTTGCCGACAATATAGTCTTATTTCTAAAACCTGAGATAGATATACCAGAAAAGGTCTTTGAGATCTTTTAAGTGCTAGGAGGTGATAAGATAAATAAGTCAAAAACTGATATTTTTGTTATGCATTTGCGTACTAGACACTTCATTCACTCAATTTCATCCTTTAGTTCATTCTAGGCCTAAGCGGTATTTAGGGGTATATGTTTCAGAAAATATCAGCGATTTATATGCACTGAACTATGCCCCTTTAATTAAAATTAAAACGTTGTTTGCAAAATGGACTAATTTGCCTCTCTCAGTTTTGGACTGTGTTACTTTGATTCACTTGGCAGTCCTTCTTCTATGTAATTGTTTGTGTGCTGCTATTCCTAAGGCCCTGCAGATGATATTTTTAAAGAGATGGAGGGGATGTTCTCAGCATTTTTATGGGCCAGCAAAACACCTAGATTGTCATTAGATACATTATTCAGACCAGTAAAACAAGGGGGCAGGGTCTCCCTGATATGAGAGAATACTTCTTTGCAAATTTTACACATGATACAAATAGATTTTTGAAATCCCCAGGAGTACATTTAATAGATAATTTTTTTTCTTGATTTGATTTTCCAGGGGTATGAGATAATTGATTTTTTTTACGCCTTACAAGAACCCCTGAGAAAGGTAGATATAAGACCTTACAGTGGTTCATAAAAAGTAAAGAACACATGTTTAAGCATTATTATGATATTCCATTCATCATGGAGTCACTTACTCGGCAGATGTATTTATTGAGGATCCTGGAGAAAAATATTGTACCTAGATGGGAGAGTACTGGCTACCGTACAATTATGGATTTTATGAAATCAGAAGCCTGGAAAGTTTGGAGTGAAGTTAAACCTAATATTAGATATTTCGGTGCTATAATACAAAGGTCCTTTATCAAGATCAGACATTTCTTAAGAGCTATTGATCCAATTAGAATGTTATCAAGTCTAGAATTAGTAGAGCACTTGATAGAATCTAGAACGCATAGATCTATTAGCTGTTGCGTTTCTATCCTCAGCCAAAATAAGGCTAATTTAGTATATGCAAAGGCTCTGGATAAATGGCAGGCTAAAGAAGATCTTCAGCTTACGGTTGCAGCCTGGAATAAGATAAACAAGCTTAATGTTACCTTACTGAAGGGTGTAAATTTCAAGCGAATGCAATTCTATGCCAAGTGGGTACTGTATAGAACCCCAGCTTCCTTGCACAAACTAACCCCCAAATTCCTGACAACTGTTTTCGGTGCTCAATGGAGGGGAGGTTTCAATCGCATCATTTGGAGCTGTTCCAAAATAAAACAAGGCTGAGATTGAGAACTATTGTTTCTCCACACTAGAACTGGAACAGTCGATAGATGTCCAGACAGAGGTTCTGAGATATTCATCTGAAACCAACACTATCTCCTGCAGAAAAAATGTTTCTATAATATTGTATAAGTAACTAGATCAATAATTCTTCAAAACTAGCGGTCGGAAATAGTTCTGACATTTCAACAATGGTGGTCCAAATTGGGTAGAATTAAGGAGCTTGAAAAGAGAGATGCATTAAGGTGAGGTTCCTATGCTTGGTTTTTGAGGCTTTGGGAGGCGTTTGGATAATAAAAATAATGAGAGTGAAAATGTAGCATTTTTGGTAGAAAAGGGGGTAAATGGGCAAATGTGCAATATAAAATAAGCTTATTTATTGTATTATTTGGTATTCCGCATAGGCTGATGTATGCTGATCCTTTATGTGTACTAGTATTTACCCTTTTTTAATCAAGATCCACTGTTTTACTGATTGTATCCTATTAGTTCTTATTAATGTTTTTTGATTCTCGATACTGTTTTTTTTATTGTTGAACTCTCTCCATAATAAAAAAAAATGAAAAAAAGAGAAGGTTTCAACTATCCAGGACAAATGCCACATCCTAAGATCAATTTCACATCAACTGTAAGGCAGATAGACTCACTTAGGCACTATCGCTTCTTGCATGTACACTGTCCCGAATGCGAGGTTGCATTGAGACCTTTCCAACAATGTTTAGAGGATCAATGAGGTTAGCGAGAAAACAGTTGGGAGGACAACTTGATTCGGACCGTAGCAGCAAAACAGTCACTGCAACAGTGGTGCAAAAGACACAGTTTGCTTATAGGGACACCATTTCAAAAAGATTTCCCATCTCATATTATACTAGTAATAGATGCTTTATTTGCGGGATGGGGAGCTTATTTCCAAGATCTGACTATCCAACGGCAATGGGCAAAGAGGGAAAAGTTGCACGATAATAAACTGACTCAGAGTGGTCTATCTAGCACTCAAAACTTTTCTCCCATCTTTGAAAGCATCATCAACCATTCAAAGGCAAACAGGTAATACCATACAATATTTAATTGTTTAAGTAGGCATCAGATCTAGAACTCTTGTGATGCTGACTCTAATCAAGAATTGGGCTTGGACCAACAATCTCAACCAAACAGCAGTGAACATTCCAGGAAAAATGAATGTCCATGAAGATTTTCTCTGCAGATTCTACAATGAATCTCACAAATCGGTACTGCACAACCGAGTACTTGTACTAAACAACATTTTTGCAAGACTGGGGAACTCTATCAATAGAGGCCTTGGCAACACCAGAAAATAAAAAATGGTGAGGCTTTGCACCCAGATTAACAGAACAGGGAACTTAAGGGATTGCTTTTTTGATTAAACGGTAGAAGCAATTTCTTTACGCTTTTCCACCACTCCCATTAATTCCATCTGTGATACTGAAACTTTGAACGTTTTCATTGAAAGTGATTTTATGGGTTCAGATTGGCAGAGACAGTGGTGTTACTGGGATGTACTTCAAATTATCATAAAAGCATGCAGGAGGCAACCCTACAGGCTAGACCTACTAAAGAGACTCCAAGGTCAAATCCAACAACCGAGTCTTGCATCATTTAATTGCGCTCAAGGGCACAGCTTGAAGTCACAGTATGGCCACTTATCTCCCAACAGCCAGTATGGAGATCTTGAAACCAGCTAAACGTCCCTGGACAAGATTGTATTATTTAAAGTGCAAGAGAATCTGTATTTCATGTCAAGAAAAAGGACAAGAAGGGATTGTGCCATATTTGATTCATTTAGCTCCTATTTCCATCAATAAATGTCCTTCTGACAGCCATTAGAGCATAAAGAAACGTTCTAAATCAATTGTCTTTTTTCAAACTGCCAGGACTTAAATACGTCTTTCCCTGATTAGACACCCTTCTCCGCCCTATAGTTATACTGTCCAATCAAAATGAATGGGATGGCTTTCGAGTCTATATATAAGACTACAATGCAGCATTTGTAATAGGAGATAGCCTTCTTAATAGCAATTTCATCTGCTAGAAGATTAAGTGAATTACATGCCTTATCTGCGGTAGACCCTTATACCATATCCACTCTAACAGGGTAATAATGAGAGCCCATCCTTCATTCCTCCCTAAAGTAGTTTTGGATTTTCATGTTATTCAGACTATTACTTTTCCTACCTAATCCTTCAAAATGTGCAGAATGTGCCCTATACTCGCTAGAGGTCTGAAGAGTTCATTGTTTCTGTCTAGACAGAACTAAGGAAGCAAGGGTAACAAATCATTTTTTCATTAACTATGGTCAGTTTAGACCAGGCATGACCCCATTAAAAAACATTCCATAGCTATATGGATGGTTTATTGTATCAAGTTACGCTATCAATTAGAAATCAACATGCTACCTGGCAAACTCAGAACTCGTTCTCCCGGAAAAAAGCAGCTATTATTGCTTGTATTATACATGTACCAGTATCCGACATATGTAACACAGCTTCATGGAAGACAGTACAGAAACTCACAAAACAATATTGTTTGGATTTAATTATCAAGAGGATGCTAAAATGTGTCAAGAAACCCTCCGCAATCTTCCTAGAGTATGTTTTATTGTATTATCTCTTATACACCTTCTAGTATTTTTTCAAGCAATTATCTTTCTGCTGCCCAACAGCTGCGATCTAAATAACGTTTTAAGCTTCCTATTCTAATCTAGCATTTATGACTACCAATGAATTTCCTACGATGTAGAATAAAGTTACTTACTTGCGGTCCTTGTTTTGCATCATAGGAATCTTCATTGAAATCATAAGCATCCCACCCACCTCCCCTGTTGGATAAAGTTGGGAAAAAGCTAATAAACACTATAACACCTCATCTTATCTTAAAAAAGAACTGGCTGTCTGAGCTAACTGCCTGAAGGGTGCACTGTGGGGGGGGGGAGAACCTCCTGGACTCCTAAATGGATAGATTCTGTTTTTTTCTCATTCTACTGTCAAAGCCTATCAAGTTGCATTTTCTTTTTCTTCTCTTCATACATTTTCATCTCTCTGCATGGGAAATGCATAGCGCAATGCAGGCTTAAAAAATGATATTCAGATTCATCATATTCTCCCAAACAAGGAATTAAGCTTCTGTTAGGTTGTCACAGGTGGACTCATCCTGAAGACAGATGTACATTAACATCCAGTGTGCCTTTTTTTTTTTTAAATGAGCAATAAATATGTAAGATTTATTATAGTGTTTATGGCTTCCTTGAAGAGTCCTACGATTGAGAACCAGGACTACAAGGAAGTAATCCTATCTTCGGTCCACACAGCTTCAAATGATAAATGTATTATTGTAGGAGATATATAGAACTCCATGGCTACAATCTACTTGATATGTGTGAAAATCTACAAATGGATATCAGGAATAATTTAATGAGGATAGTTCTAGGAATGTAATGACTGAAGACTAACACAAATAATACATCGACCACAGTCAAGGGGACACTATAAGGCCTAATATTAGGATGAAGTTTGTGTTGTTCTTGCTTGCCAAAGGGGCAGACAGGAGCTCTTTTCATGCTGTGGTTGACAGCAGCTGGGTGACCGGCGATGTAGCCATACTGCACTTACAGGCATATGATCTTAGCAGGTGCTTGACCCTCTACTCATACTTGAGCAGGAGAACAAGGAATTTGTGTCTCCTTGGATGCTCGAGACAACCTCTATGCAAACTTGTCAACTAGATCTTGCATTTGTCGTTCTAGGCCCTGGCCTTCTCACCTCCACAGAAAGACAGCAAGTTTCACCAGTTCCTAGACCTGGGTCTGGCTTTCAGTGGAAAACTGATAAAAACAAGTCATAACTACAATAAAGCCATCAATGGTAACAGTGGTTTGGGATCATATATATTGACCTCGTTCGACATATTACAATGTATCATGTTTGCCTCAACTCTCATGCTGTGCTCAAGTTTATGATTTGTTTCTGACTGGACTAGAACGTCCATGCAGCACCATAATCACCATGCTGGCATTAGACTGTTATGATGTTTTTATTTATCCGATCCTCACTTTCTAAGGTAGATTACAGATGGTAGAAATTCTTCTAAGGTCATCGTCTTTGTCCTAGGCCATATGCAGCAACATTCAGAGTCATATGTTCCTAACAAATGCCCCTCTGTGGTGGTATTTGATGCGAAAGGCCCAAGAGTAGCTGCACACTGGTGGTCACATCCAGAGTGGTCAAAGACAACCTAAAGGAAACCTCTATTTTGTGAAAGAGTTCTCCTGTCCTACATAGGACACCATTTTCATCACAAAGCATGCTATTGCTTGGACGTGCGGACAAGAAGGTACTCTGTACTGCATAGTGAGGACAACTCATTACGAGAACTGTGATAATTCAGCTGCCTCAAGCCATGCTGCTGATGCCCTGCTCCCTTCTTCATTGTGGGCCTTCACATGCTTCTGCTGCTATCAATAGCAGCCATCATCCGACCACAAAGGTTACATTTTCACACACAGCTCCCTTTTATGTGTTGGTATCCAACCCCATTTTGGGTATCCAAAAGTAGACTGTGCGGGCCCCTTTTCCTGCACTCCTCTCCAAAATCAATGTACCCATGTGGCTTTAAAATGTACTTTCATCCAACGCTCATTAGAAAGAAAACAAGATCTGGACACAATCGCATTGATGGCCTGATCCTGCAATCCAGACCCCACAACCCAACGTCCACAAAGCAAGACCTAACAAGCAGGTCTTGCCTTTGCTCCTTGTTTAATTCATGTGCAATACAATTGCAATTGATAACCTAAATCTGCCACAATTGCTTAAAAATTAAACTCCTAAGTCTTACAATAAATACAATTATTTTTCTGATTCTAAAAACTAAAAAACTTACTGGGCAATACAATAATCAACAGTTTGTAAACATATATACAAAAATTTGACTTTGATGTACTACTTTCCCGACCCCTCTCTCTGTAAATTAAAGCTTAAAATTGAGCTTTTTGAAAATGGAGTGAGATCGCACAATAATCTAGTTCCTAGAGTTAAAGAAGCAACAGTGAATGCTCGTCTCAAGACCATTCGTTGTAAAAACCAGCAGCCCCTTCAGCTCTTAAACTGTTATCACACTGAGGTTTCTAATTAATGACAGATTGCATGAGTGTACGAAAGAGGTGATTTGTAAAATACATATCCGTCATTGTTCTTCATACATAACAAGTCTCTATAAACATTTTTATCAATATGAATTTGCATGCTGTGAGTGGAAAGTGGATAAAAGACAGTGGTTATTCATTTATTTAAACAATTTCATATAGTGCTCTTGTACCACAGAGAGTATTTGAGCACTTTTTATAGAACTCTTTATATTACATTGTAGCGCAAAGGCTAACATTAGGGCAATAATAGGCTGGAGCAACAGTAGTAAATTGTACCTTACATAGAACTATGGTTGCTTATCAGTCAGATACTGTATAAAACAAAAATGGCACAAATAAATATAGTGTTTCAGGAGAATGGTAGTTAATTCGAGAAGAGAATGAAAAGGTGTATTTTCCTAAAATTGGGAAGGTTAGGTTTACTTCTAACATCAAGGGCAGAGAGTAACATGGGGACGTTATGGTGCCTTGGAATGTGTATTTTGAGGTTCAAGATACATTTAAATAATTTCTTCAAGTTTTGGTGGAAATTTAACTTCTGAGCAGAGAGTTTTCAAGGTGTAGCCTTCAGTTAGTTTGGCTATCTTCCACGGCCTACAATCTATAATCAATATCCTCTCAATCCTTTACCATTTCCTACATTCCTTGGATGTGTTGTCAGGACTCTTCTCGTACTAGGCTGTTAATCTCCTAATAGTTTCCAGCCCTCACTACGTAGTCTGCCAACAGCCTCCAGAGATCTGTTTGGAGCCAAGAGCCACCAGAAGTCTTTGAATCCTTCGGTATTGACCTCAAGCCATATTGTCCCTTTCTCACCTGGTGTGCAGAATGCCTGGGAAGCACAAGGAACACATTGAAGCACAAACGCCACATTGCATTAAATTGATTCCTCATTTCTAGAACCTTGGCTTTTTGCAATTTTCACCTTTTCTCACCTAATATTCACACTTCCCAGAGTGTCTGCTTAGTAGCTGCTACAGCCACTGCTCGTACATTGGCCTTGACAAAGAAGACAGGTCAAACAAGTCAGACTGCATGGGCAAATAAAACCAAGAGTGGCACTTGTCATGAAACATTTCTTACTAGGAACCTGTGCCCAAACTCCCTAAAGTCCTGGTTTGATGCTTATGCCCCTTTAGTAGTTTCATGCAGCAGCTACCTCAAATGATATGTAGCTATGGTATGTAGCATGGGTTAAAGAGATTAGTTAAAGCAACAAAGCAAATCTGGGAAATTATCTTTAAAAGAACACAAAAAAAATACATGTCTCTGTATGATACTAGATCATGTTTTTCATTGCAACACTGTTTCCACTTTTTTGAAGGACAATTACAATATTCAAGGCAATGCCTGTACAAAGCTGGTAAGGCAAATGAACAGTGGCCCTAGGTGAGTGCTTAGATAGCAAGTTGGATTTCCAGTCTATTTCAATTCAGTTTTTCGAGCGACTCCTGATTTAAGTATATCCAGTATAGTTTTATGTGCACTACTTGTATATCGCTGCAAATACTACTCAAGTTAGAGTATCAGATCATTCAAAAATGAAGAATATTCACCTACAGGATCCTACTTTGGTGGCTGTATGAATGTATGTGTACTCAGATTGAGCCCAAAGCTACTCCCTTAACTAAATGAGTTGTTATTGAAGCAATCTGGTTACTTAAGGAGATACACACATAACTTGCCACACTAGTAACAGATATGTGCACACTTGAGCTCGAATTCTTTGAAACCAGAAATACACTGACAGTTTCTGCTCTCAGAGACAAACTTTCCAAATACGAGGAGAAGGTGACTAGGCAGACTCATCTCAAAAGGGAGGCGCTAGTGAGACGTTATAGCGAAGGAGATGGATCTGCTAAAGACAATGACGGGCCTCCTCCGTAAGCCTTGGGCAAGTACGTACATTATGGAACCTATAGGTAACCAGCAGCTCGCTCACACAAAACCTGATGAGTTAGTGGAGGTCATGATATCTTTCTACTCTGACTTATATCATACCACCCATGATTCCAGACACAGTGGCCCTTGATGCCTTTTTTGGCATGCTTCAACTTCTATAGTGAGACCATTTGCCCCGTTTGTATCTTGATTCCCCCTTTACGGTGGAGAAAATAGTACAGGTAATCCAGAGCATACCTGATGATAAGCCACCGGGCTTGGATGGGCTCACCATGTCCTGTTACAAGGAATACGCCTCGCTTCCCATCTATCAGCAATATATGACCATGCTTGGTCCTTGGGCCAGTTTCTGCCTTCCCAGTGTAAAGCAGTGTTCATAACCATATTGAGGCCTGGCAAGCCAGCAAACAGATGCAACTTTTATGACCAATATCAATAATAAATATTGATAATAAGATATTTGCTAAACTAATTGCCAACCGTCTCCTACCCCTCCTGCCCGATATTGTCCGGCCGGACCAATCTGGATTTGTTCTGGGATGATCGACTGCACACACTCTCTTTACAATGTTTGCCCTCATACATGACATAGACCCTGAACTGTAGGCACCTGTGGTGCTTCTGGATGCTATAAAGGCTTTTGATTCTTTAGAGTGGCCATACCTCTTTCACCTCCTCCTGTGCCTTGGCATTAGTTCTCAGTTCCTACGCTCGATGATACTACTACATACCTCCCCAGCTGCACGCTTATGCATTAATGGTGTGACTTCCACCCCATTTTCTGTAACTAGGGGCACCAGGCAAGGATGCCCGTTATCTCCAATCCTTTTTGCGATGGCGATGGAGCCCTTGGCTGCCCGGCTGTGTCAAAACCATGCATGTACGGGCCTCAATTTCACTGCCAGGGGGATATTGGTGTCCATGTACGTGGACAATATTACACTGTATGTCCGTGACCAGTAGATTATCCTCTCCCCTTTCATTCGGTAGATGATCTGCTTCGGTGGATACTCCAGAATTTTCCTTAATTGGTTGAAATCTACCTTATTTTCCCTCACTTCAGCCACAGGCCTGTTTGAGCCCGCTACAGTGGGTAATTTAGCCGATCAGGTATTTGGGAATATGGCTTAGCAGGGATGTCGATGAGCTGTAGGGGGGGGGGGGGCAAACTACGGATGGGCCATGACCTGGCTCAAGGAGCATATACTGGCCTGGTCCAGGCTGTTTTTGTCAGGCAGGATCGCCATTGCAAAAGTGGTTGTACTTCCTAAGTTCCTCTATTTATTCATCAATATCCTGCTCACTGAACACTTTTTGAAACAACTTTGCTCCAACCTAGTGTCTCTGGCTTAGGCAGGCAGCAGAGGGTGGAGTGGGAAACTGTAATATTACCGTTCCAGCAGGGCAGTATCAATGCCCGGGCATGCATTTTTATTCTTATTGTGCACTGGCCTAATACATATACCTCTGCTTACACCCTACTTTACTCCAGCCACACACTGCGCTGAAGACTGATTGGGTGGCCTATGCCCCCTAGCCACCGTGTTTGTAATAGAAGCAGAGCTCTCCGCGCACTGAGATAGACTGGTGGCTTGAGCTCTGTGGGCCTGGAAAGGCTCGGGGAGGTATGCCTGTCTTAACTGCCTTTAAGCACCAAATGACCCAAGAAAACCCTGCGCACCATGATGGCGGATGAGTGGACCTGATGGCGGATGAGGGGACCTGATGGCGAGCTCACTGGTTGGGACTTCTCATGCTTGGCGACCTTTAGCCAGGTGAGCATTTCACTCAACCAGATAGCACAGAGAACCACCCCCTGTATGCAGCGTTTGATGCCCTCTTACCAGCTTTACGCTACATGAAAAGCTCTGCCTGCCACATTCCTGGCTCCTGCCCCCATGCTTCATGTCTTGGAACACCTGACCGCCAGTCCTTCCCCCTCGAAGCTCATAACCCATCTATACACCAGGATGCAGGAAAAAGCACCTGTGTGTCCCTGGGGCTTGGGCTGCCTGGGAGATAGACACAACGACCCCCCTACCCCACATTTCTGAGGAGCAGTGGGATACTGATGTGCCCAGTCCAGTGCCCTGTCTACGAACTACAGGCTCAGACTCATTCACTTTAAATTCCTGCCCAGATTATAACACACACCTGCCCAGCTGCATAGGAATGGGGTCTTGTAGAAGATGTGTGCTGCTTGAGATGTGCTTCTCCGTTGGCCAAATTTCTCCAACCTGCCTGGGACTGCCCCGCAGTGGGCAGTTTCTGGGCTAGTGTTTATGGAGAGGAGGGCCAGATCAGTGGTAATCACCCACAGCAAACACCGCAGGTGGCCTTATTGGGTTATGTGAAGGAAGTTCTTCATAAAGTTCGATCACTTACTGCAATGTTGTTTCTTCTGGTGAGGGTAACCAACGACCTGCGCCTAAAATCACACATTGGCTGCAGGATCCAACATATTGCTAGGAACAGCTTGCAAACTACTGGAAACTTATGCTGGTGCGTTCCCGACCCTAGTATATTTGGGGCCCATTATTCATGCATCTGGGGCTACGGGGAACAAATGTGGCTGCAGAGGACGCAGTGTGTCCAATGGCCCTGGATGCTGCTTCCCGATTGTGAGCACTCCTCACCAAGGTCATACCCTGGGAATTGGCCACCCATCTCAACTGTACCTTTGTGTCTGACTCTAGTCGGTTGATTGTTGCTGTGGACACTGTACTTGATGTAGTTTCCAATTGTACATAGTTTTTTCTCTGTACTGTAAAGTGAGACTGTTATGTATGTAATGTTTACCTCCCCTCCTTTATTTGCCGTTTAAAAGCTAATAAATAAAAACAATGAAAAAAAAAGTAAATGAGCTGCAGCACTGGTCTGTTTTGTCATCTAGCGCAGTGTTCCCCAACCCCCGGGCCGCGGACCAGTGCCGGTCCGTGGATCAATCGGCACCGGGCCGCCCCACTGTGGCGGGCGGTAAATGTTTGATAATTTTTCCGTGGCCCGCTTGTCACACAATGGGACAAGCAGGCCACGGAAAAATTATCAAACATTTACCGGTCCGCGGCGATAAAAAGGTTGGACAACACTGATCTAGCATATGTTGCTCCATCTTAGCATAACTTAAAAACATTTTAAATTGTTGTGTTTTTCTGTCTTCTTTTAAATAAAGGGCCTCTTATTGCGAACACTGTCAACTCATTAAGAGTCAAAGAAAAAGAAGAGCTGTTTTCTGTGGATAGTGACTACTCTGAAGCAAGACCCAGAATACATCGTGTGCCAAGTGAGTTTGAAGTGCTTATCTACCACAAAACCACTACACTCGCTTACATTCTGACACATACTGTGACGTACACATGGAAAATGTATGCTTTTGAGGTAGTAATGCCACTGTTGTGGTTGGTAAGAGATGGAGGTAGAGAAGTAGGTGAAGCCCACCGGATCTCTTCCTAGGTCATATAACAATCCATGGGAGATAGAAAAAGAAATGCATTGTCACCCTAAACCTACTGCTGTTGGAGCACATATGAATTTAAGATGCTCTGTGGTCTACGTACACAGCTGGGAATTATTCTAACTTTTATGATTTCAAAGAACATTTCTACAAAGCAGAACCAGGACTACAAGTAACCATTTCTTGTACAGCAACCACCCTCAAATGCTCCTTACCATTATCTGTGAATTTGTGTCAGGGAAGGGACAAATATATTTCAGAATATTCTGCAGTAAAGTAAGTACCTAGCATTGGCAACAGAAACAAAATAGGGGCACTTTCAAAAGTGTAGAATCTAGTAGCTGGGACGGTACATAATTGAGTGCAGTGTAGACTCTGACAGATGATGAGAAAGAGTAGCTACAAGAGTGACCATGGCACTCTAATGATTAGAGAAGCTAAGGAATATAATTGCATCAACGCCAGGGAAAGCTGACAGGAATTAGAGCAAGGAGAACATCTGTTGAGAAGTCAGTCAGTCAGAATCTTTCTTTTTTCGACCTTTGCCATTTTTCGAATCCTGTTTGTATTAAAATGGCCTCTGGGTTTCTCCAGCATCTAATCCACAGTAGGAGAGGAGAGACAGCAATCGAGTCCTCTAGATACTGCAAAACCAGTTCCTCATGACGTATTATGTTAGCTACATTCTTGGGTACCAACAGCAGTCTGTGTGTAAATTTGTTCTCAATACATTCTAGAGAATCTGCTTTACCATGGCCCCACAGACCTGCCCCATACGTAGCTGCCATTAGACATTTGGATTTATAGAGAGTCACCATCTGTGATATGGGTTTATAGCCTAATTTACGAACAAACCAGAAGATCGCCTCAGTATTCCATGCCAGTAATTGGGTCTAGACCTTCAGTTGGGAGTTTCATTACAGGGAGGAGTTTAAATGCATACCCAGATATAAAAAATCCTTCACCCTATTAAGAACATTACCACCCATTCTAAATTGTTTAGACTTTGTGTTCAGGGGCCACTTGTCATTACATAAGATTTGGCAAAATTTACCTTCAAATCAAGGTCCTGCATAAAAGATAAAAAAAGGTCTAGCAGGCCTTGAAGGCCATTTGCAGTGTGCGAAATTAATACTGCATCATCTACATATAATAGAACTGGAAGCTGTCTCCGGCCTATCCTTGTCCTTCCCATACCTAAGTAGGAAGTTGTAAAGCCCATTTTTATATATATATATATATATATATATATATATATATATATATATATATTAAGAATAGCAAAGGGGCTAAAATACATCCCTGTCTTACTCCCCGCCTTGAAGGCATTGAGAGTGTTCTCTCTCCATTTGGACCGTACAGCACTGACCAACTAAGTTCTGCATGTAAGCGTTTTATTAAGTTCAACATCTTTGGATCAGTACCCAAGGATTCTATTTTTTTGCCAGAGCCTCCTTTTGTTTACCAAGTCAGAAACGCAAGAGAGGTCAATAACCCCTTCGCTGCCAGGCCTTTTCCCCCTCCTGTGCCAGGCCTTTTTTTGTCTATTTGGGGCAGTTCGCGCTTAGGCCCTCATAACTTTTTGTCCACATAAGCTAACCAAGCCAAATTTGCGTCCTTTTTTTCCAACATCCTAGGGATTCTAGAGGTACCCAGACTTTGTGGGTTCCCCTGAAGGAGGCCAAGAAATTGGCCAAAATACAGTGAAAATTTCGTTTTTTTCAAAAAAATTGGAAAAAGTGGCTGCAGAAGAAGGCTTGTGGTTTTTCCCCTGAAAATGGCATCAACAAAGGGTTTGCGGTACTAAACTCAGCAGCTTCCCAGCTTTCAGGAACAGGCAGACTTGAATCAGAAAACCCAATTTTTCAACACAATTTTGGCATTTTACTGGGGCATACCCCATTTGTGCAATTTTTTGTGCTTTCAGCCTCCTTCCAGTCAGTGACAGTAATGGTCATGAAACCAATGCTGGATCCCAGAAACCTAAACATTTCTGAAAAGTAGACAAAATTCTGAATTCAGCAAGGGGTCATTTGTGTAGATCCTACAAGGGTTTCCTACAGAAAATAACAGCTGAAAAAGAAAAATATTGAAATTGAGGTGAAAAAACCATCAATTTTTCTCTACGTTTTACTCTGTAACTTTTCCCTGCAATGTCAGATTATCGAAAGCAATATACCGTTACGTCTGCTGGACTCCTCTGGTTGCGGGGATATATAGGGTTTGTAGGTTCATCAAGAACCCGAGGAACCCAGAGCCAATAAATGAGCTGCACCCTGCAGTGCGTTTTCATTCTATACCGGGTATACAGCAATTCATTTGCTGAAATATAAGGAGTAAAAAATTGCTATCAAGAAAACCTTTGTATTCCAAAAAGGGCACAAGATAAGGTGTTGAGGAGCAGTGGTTATTTGCACATCTCTGAATTCCGGGGTGACCATAGTAGCACGTGAATTACAGGGAATTTCTCAAATAGATGTCTTTTTTACACACACTCCTATATTTGGAAGGAAAAAATGTAGAGAAAGACAAGGGGCAATAGTACTTGTTTTGCTAATCTATGTTCCCCCAAGTCTCCCGATAAAAATGATACCTCACTTGTGTGGGTAGGCCTAGCACCCGCGACAGGATATGCCCCAAAACACAACGTGGACACATCACAGAAAACAGAGCTGTTTTTAGCAAAGTGACTACCTGTAGATTTTGGCCTCTAGCTCAGCCGCCACCTAGGGAAACCTACCAAACCTGTGCATTTCTGAAAACTAGAGACCTAGGGGAATCCAAGGAGGGGTGACTTGCGGGGCTCGGACCAGGTTCTGTTACCCAGAATCCTTTGCAAACCTCAAAATTTGGCTAAAAAAACACATGTTCCTCACATTTCTGTGGCAGAAAGTTCTGGAATCTGAGAGGAGCCACAAATTTCCTTCCACCCAGCGTTCCCCCATGTCTCCCGATAAAAATGATACCTCACTTGTGTGGGTAGGCCTAGCGCCCGCGACAGGATATGCCCCAAAACACAACGTGGACATATCACAGAAAACAGAGCTGTTTTTAGCAAAGTGACTACCTGTAGATTTTGGCCTCTAGCTCAGCCGCCACCTAGGGAAACCTACCAAACCTGTGCATTTCTGAAAACTAGAGACCTAGGGGAATCCAAGGAGTGGTGACTTGCGGGGCTCGGACCAGGTTCTGTTACCCAGAATCCTTTGCAAACCTCAAAATTTGGCTAAAAAAACACATGTTCCTCACATTTCTGTGGCAGAAAGTTCTGGAATCTGAGAGGAGCCACAAATTTCCTCCCACCCAGCGTTCCCCCATGTCTCCCGATAAAAATGATACCTCACTTGTGTGGGTAGGCCTAGCGCCCGCGACAGGATATGCCCCAAAACACAACGTGGACATATCACAGAAAACAGAGCTGTTTTTAGCAAAGTGACTACCTGTAGATTTTGGCCTCTAGCTCAGCCGCCACCTAGGGAAACCTACCAAACCTGTGCATTTCTGAAAACTAGAGACCTAGGGGAATCCAAGGAGGGGTGACTTGAGGGGCTCAGACCAAGTTCTGTTACCCAGAATCCTTTGCAAATCTCAAAATTTGGCTAAAAAAACACATGTTCCTCACATTTCTGTGGCAGAAAGTTCTGGAATCTGAGAGGAGCCACAAATTTCCTTCCACCCAGCGTTCCCCCACGTCTCCCGATAAAAATGATACCTCACTTGTGTGGGTAGGCCTAGCGCCCGCGACAGGATATGCCCCAAAACACAACGTGGACATATCACAGAAAACAGAGCTGTTTTTAGCAAAGTGACTACCTGTAGATTTTGGCCTCTAGCTCAGCCGCCACCTAGGGAAACCTACCAAACCTGTGCATTTCTGAAAACTAGAGACCTAGGGGAATCCAAGGAGGGGTGACTTGCGGGGCTCGGACCAGGTTCTGTTACCCAGAATCCTTTGCAAATCTCAAAATTTGGCTAAAAAAACACATGTTCCTCACATTTCTGTGGCAGAAAGTTCTGGAATCTGAGAGGAGCCACAAATTTCCTTCCACCCAGCGTTCCCCCACGTCTCCCGATAAAAATGATACCTCACTTGTGTGGGTAGGCCTAGCGCCCGCGACAGGATATGCCCCAAAACACAACGTGGACATATCACAGAAAACAGAGCTGTTTTTAGCAAAGTGACTACCTGTAGATTTTGGCCTCTAGCTCAGCCGGCACCTAGGGAAACCTACCAAACCTGTGCATTTCTGAAAACTAGAGACCTAGGGGAATCCAAGGAGGGGTGACTTGTGTGGCTCGGACCAGGTTCTGTTACCCAGAATCCTTTGCAAACCTCAAAATTTGGCTAAAAAAACACATGTTCCTCACATTTCTGTGGCAGAAAGTTCTGGAATCTGAGAGGAGCCACAAATTTCCTTCCACCCAGCGTTCCCCCACGTCTCCCGATAAAAATGATACCTCACTTGTGTGGGTAGGCCTAGCGCCCGTGACAGGATATGCCCCAAAACACAACGTGGACACATCACAGAAAACAGAGCTGTTTTTAGCAAAGTGACTACCTGGAGATTTTGGCCTCTAGCTCAGCCGCCACCTAGGGAAACCTACCAAACCTGTACATTTCTGAAAACTAGAGACCTAGGGGAATCCAAGGAGGGGTGACTTGTGTGGCTCGGACCAGGTTCTGTTACCCAGAATCCTTTGCAAACCTCAAAATTTGGCTAAAAAAACACATGTCCCTCACATTTCTGTGGCAGAAAGTTCTGGAATCTGAGAGGAGCTACAAATTTCCTTCCACCCAGCGTTCCCCCAAGTCTCCCGATAAAAATGATACCTCACTTGCGTGGGTAGGCCTAGCGCCGGCGACAGGAAACACCACAAAGCGCAACGTGGACACATCCTAAATTTTGGAAAAAAACAGAGGTGTTTTTTGCGAAGTGCCTACCTGTAGATTTTGGCCTCTAGCTCAGCCGGCACCTAGGGAAACCTACCAAACCTGTGCATTTCTGAAAACTAGAGACCTAGGGGAATCCAAGGAGGGGTGACTTGCGGGGCTCGGACCAGGTTCTGTTACCCAGAATCCTTTGCAAACCTCAAAATTTGGCTAAAAATACACGTTACTCACATTTCTGTGGCAGAAAGTTCTGGAATCTGAGAGGAGCCACAAATTTCCTTCTACCCAGCGTTCCCCCAAGTCTCCCGATAAAAATGATACCTCACTTGCGTGGGTAGGCCTAGCGCCGGCGACAGGAAACACCCCAAAGCGCAACGTGGACACATCCTAAATTTTGGAAAAAAATAGAGGTGTTTTTTGCGAAGTGCCTACCTGTAGATTTTGGCCTCTAGCTCAGCCGGCACCTAGGGAAACCTACCAAACCTGTGCATTTCTGAAAACTAGAGACCTAGGGGAATCCAAGGAGGGGTGACTTGCGGGGCTCGGACCAGGTTCTGTTACCCAGAATCCTTTGCAAACCTCAAAATTTGGCTAAAAAAACACATGTCCCTCACATTTCTGTGGCAGAAAGTTCTGGAATCTGAGAGGAGCTACAAATTTCCTTCCACCCAGCGTTCCCCCAAGTCTCCCGATAAAAATGATACCTCACTTGCGTGGGTAGGCCTAGCGCCGGCGACAGGAAACACCCCAAAGCGCAACGTGGACACATCCTAAATTTTGGAAAAAAACAGAGGTGTTTTTTGCGAAGTGCCTACCTGTAGATTTTGGCCTCTAGCTCAGCCGGCACCTAGGGAAACCTACCAAACCTGTGCATTTCTGAAAACTAGAGACCTAGGGGAATCCAAGGAGGGGTGACTTGCGGGGCTCGGACCAGGTTCTGTTACCCAGAATCCTTTGCAAACCTCAAAATTTGGCTAAAAATACACATGTTACTCACATTTCTGTGGCAGAAAGTTCTGGAATCTGAGAGGAGCCACAAATTCTACCCAGCGTTCCCACAAGTCTCCCGATAAAAATGATACCTCACTTGTGTGGGTAGGACTAGCGCCCACGAAAGGAAAGGGCCCAAAACACAACGTGGACACATCACATTTTTTTATAAAAAGCAGTGCCTACCTGTGGATTTTGGCCTGTAGCTCAGCCGACACCTGAGGAAACCTAGCAAACCAGTGCATTTTTGAAAACTAGAAACCCAGGGGAATCCAAGATGGGGTGACTTGCGGGGCTCTGACCAGGTTATGTTACCCAGAATCCTTTGCAAACATCAAAATTTGGCCCAAAAAACACTTTTTCCTCTCATTTCGGTGACAGAAAGTTCTGGAATCTGAGAGGAGCCACAAATTTCCTTCCACCCAGCGTTCCCCTAAGTCTCTCGATAAAAATGGTACATCACTTCTGTGGGTAGGCCTAGCGCCCACAAAACGAAATGGCCCAAAACACAACGTGGACACAACATATTTTTTCACAGAAAACAGAGGTGTTTTTTGCAAGGTGCCTACCTGTGGTGTTTGGCCTGTAGCTCAGCCGGCCCCAGGGGGGTGGGGGGCAGAAATGCCCTAAAATAAATTTGCCCCCCCAACCCCCACCCTCCCCCGCCGGGAGCGACCCTTGCCTACGGGGTCGCTCCCCCTGCGTGACATTGGCACCAAAAAACAAATCCCCGGTGCCTAGTGGTTTCTGCCCCCTTGGGGGCAGGTTGACCTAAACTCAGCCAATCTGCCCCCAAGGGGGGCAGAAATGGCCTAAATACAATTTGTCCCCCAGGGGAGCGACTTTTGCCTGATGGGTCACTCCCCATCTCTAAAAAAAAAAAACACAAAAAAAAAATTGCCCTGGTGCCTAGAGTGTTCTGCGCCCCCCCCCCCCCGGGGGCTGTTCGGCCTAATAATAGGCCGATCTGTCCCCCGGGGCGGCAGAAATGGCCTAAAATAAATTTGCCCCCCCAACCCCCACCCCCCCCCCCCCCCGGGAGCGACCCTTGCCTACGGGGTCGCTCCCCCTGCGTGACATTGGCGCCAAAAAACAAATCCCCGGTGCCTAGTGGTTTCTGCCCCCTTGGGGGCAGATTGATCTAAAATTGGCCAATCTGCCCCCAGGGGGGCAGAAATGGTCTTAATACAATTTGCCCCCCCAGGGGAGCGACCCTTGCCTGATGGGTCGCTCCCCATCTCTAAAAAAAGAAACAACAAAAAAAAAACACACAAAAAAAAAATTGCCCTGGCGCCTAGAGTGTTCTGCCCCCCCCCCGGGGGGCAGAAATGGCCTAAAATAAATTTACCCCCCAAACCCCCACCCCCCCCCCGGGAGCGACCCTTGCCTACGGGGTCGCTCCCCCTGCGTGACATTGGTGCCAAAAAACAAATCCCCGGTGCCTAGTGGTTTCTGCCCCCTTGGGGGCAGATTGACCTAAAATTGGCCAATCTGCCCCCAGGGGGGCAGAAATGGTCTAAATACAATTTGCCCCCCCAGGGGAGCGACCCTTGCCTGATGGGTCGCTCCCCATCTCTAAAAAAAGAAACAACAAAAAAAAAAACACAAAAAAAAAATTGCCCTGGCGCCTAGAGTGTTCTGCCCCCCCCCGGGGGCAGTTCGGCCTAATAATAGGCCGATCTGTCCCCCGGGGGGGCAGAAATGGCCTAAAATAAATTTGCCCCCCCAACCTCCACCCCCCCCCCCCCCCGGGAGCGACCCTTGCCTACGGGGTCGCTCCCCCTGCGTGACATTGGCGCCAAAAAACAAATCCCCGGTGCCTAGTGGTTTCTGCCCCCTTGGGGGCAGATTGACCTAAAATTGGCCAATCTGCCCCCAGGGGGGCAGAAATGGTCTAAATACAATTTGCCCCCCCAGGGGAGCGACCCTTGCCTGATGGGTCGCTCCCCATCTCTAAAAAAAGAAACAACAAAAAAATAAAACACAAAAAAAAAATTGCCCTGGCGCCTAGAGTGTTCTGCCCCCCCCCCCGGGGGCAGTTCGGCCTAATAATAGGCCGATCTGTCCCCCGGGAGGGCAGAAATGGCCTAAAATAAATTTGCCCCCCCAACCCCCACCCCCCCCCCCCCGGAGCGACCCTTGCCTACGGGGTCGCTCCCCCCGCGTGACATTGGCGCCAAAAAACAAATCCCCGGTGCCTAGTGGTTTCTGCCCCCTTGGGGGCAGATTGACGTAAAATTGGCCAATCTGCCCCCAGGGGGGCAGAAATGGTCTAAATACAATTTGCCCCCCCAGGGGAGCGACCCTTGCCTGATGGGTCGCTCCCCATCTCTAAAAAAAAGAAACAACAAAAAAAAAAAACACAAAAAAAAAATTGCCCTGGCGCCTAGAGTGTTCTGCCCCCCCCCCGGGGGCAGTTCGGCCTAATAATAGGGGGGGCAGAAATGGCCTAAAATAAATTTGCCCCCCCAACCTACACCCCCCCCCCCCCCTCCCCCGGGAGCGACCCTTGCCTACGGGGTCGCTCCCCCTGCGTGACATTGGCGCCAAAAAACAAATCCCCGGTGCCTAGTGGTTTCTGCCCCCTTGGGGGCAGATTGACCTAAAATCGGCCAATCTGCCCCCAGGGGGGCAGAAATGGTCTGAATACAATTTGCCCCCCAGGGGAGCGACCCTTGCCTGATGGGTCGCTCCCCAACCCTAAAAAAAAAAAAAGAAAAAAAAAAAAAACACAAAAAAAAAATTTGCCCTGGCGCCTAGAGGTTTCTTCCCCCCCAGGGAGCGACCCTTGCCTAAGTGGTCGCTCCCTTTGTGTGAAATTCACGCAAAGAAAAAACTCCCTGGTGTCTAGTGGTTTCTACCCCCCTTGGGGGCAGATTGGCCTCATCAAAATAGGCCAATCTGCCCCCAAGGGGGGCAGAAATGGGCAAAATATAATTTTCCCCCAAGGGGAGCGACCCTTGCGTAAGGGGTCGCTCCCCACCAAAAAAAAAAAAAATGAAAAAAAAAAAAAAAAAATGGTCCCTGGTGCCTAGAGGTTTCTGCCCCCCCTGGGGGCAGATCGGCCTAATAGTAGGCCGATCTGCCCCCAGGGGGGGCAGAAAAGGCTTTCCCGAAAATATGCCCCCCTGGGAGCGACCCTTGCCCAAGGGGTCGCTCCCTTTTGTCAATAACAATAAAAATAAAAAAAAATCCCTGGTGTCTAGTGGTTTCTACCCCCCTTGGGGGCAGATTGGCCTCATCAAAATAGGCCAATCTGCCCCCAAGGGGAGCAGAAATGGCCAAAATATAATTTTCCCCCAAGGGGAACGACCCTTGCCTAAGGGGTCGCTCCCCACCTCAATAAAAAAAAAATGAAAAAAAAAAAAAAAAAAATGGTCCCTGGTGCCTAGAGGTTTCTGCCCCCCCCTGGGGGCAGAAAAGGCCTTTTCAAAAAAATGCCCCCCCTGGGAGCGACCCTTGCCCAAGGGGTCGCTCCCTTTTGTCAATTTCTAAGAAAAAAAAAAAATCCCTGGTGTCTAGTGGGGTTTCAAAAGCCGGATTGCAAGCAATCCGGCTTTTGAAACCCTCGGAGGGACTTCAAAGGGAAGGAAATACTTTTCCTTCCCTTTGAAGCCCCTCCGGGCCTCCCAAGTGATTGAAAAAGAAATGCTTTTGCATTTCTTTTTCAATCGCGCTGGAAGCAGAGCTTCCAGCGCGACGAGGGAGGCCCCTGTGACACATCAGCGCGCGCGCTGACGTCACAGGGGGGGGTGGGGGGGGTCGGGGGTGGAAGGGGAAGGTCTTCCCCTTCCATCCCCGACTTAGGGGGGGAAGGGGGGTGCACGGGGGGCGCGCTAGCGCGCCCCCAAGTTCCCCTGTGCCATGGACGAGATGATCTCGTCCAAGGCACAGGGGAACTGTAGCCTTGGACGAGATCATCTCGTCCAAGGCACAGAAGAGGTTAAATGCCATATGAATGGATCCTTTGTTTGCTACTACATATTTACTGAGGATGGGCTGCAAATTTAAGACTTGATCTATTGTACTCACACTTGGCCAAAAGCCATACTGGATTGGGGAAATAATCTTTTCCTCTGTCACCTACTCCTCTAATTGTGAAAGGATCACTCTTCCTAGAATTTTACCGTTGGAATCTATAAGAGAAATTGGCCTATAGCATGTTGGATCTTGCCTTTTGCCTTTTTAGTGTCAAGCGGAAAGCGCTCTGTCCCTGTTATTCTCTCTCTACGGGCTTGAACCACACCTATGTGAAGCCCATGAGTTTGGTTGGTTTGTGGGCTTGCCTTTTACAATTCGCTTAATTTCATTAGTGGAAGGCATGCATACGTCATACCTCTTTCGGTGTTTAGCCCTCGTTGAGCGCACCGGCCAGCTACTGACTCCATGTTTTCCGTATGGTTTCTGGACTACTTTTTCTCTTTATTTCGTAGGCAGCACGATGTCACTGGGCAATAGTAAACTGCTTTGCATGACATCGACCCTGTTACATGGCTAATTGCACTTTTGCCGGTTACATGGCTAGTTGCACTTTTGCCCTTACGTTTCACTGCAAGCAAACTTCTGTTTCTTTTTATGTGTCTCCGTCACGCTTCATGGTGGCTGTGGGCTCACTTATGTGAAACTGTTTTACTTTTTAGTTCATGTGGCAAGAAAAGTCCGGTTAGGAGAAGTGAATAGCTCTAGCTCGAGCAAACGCGAGACCCGTTGCATTGCAAATGCTTGTTTAAAAATGGGAATTATTGTGGCTGTTTTCCAAGAGGAAGGAATGTGGCTCACTACTACACTTCTCAGGACATTTGTGACTAAAGGGCCACACAGGTATGGCAATGTTTTAAATAAATCCACTGAAACTCCATTAGGCCCAGGCACTTTCCCTGCCCTTAAAGATTTACTGCTGTATTGATTTCCTGTACATCAATAGGGGAGTCTAATGGGATTGGGTTTATTTCCACGCTGTTTTGATTTCTACTTTCAACCCCTTCATGGAGTTGTTTATTTTTGCCTGAAAAACGTTTCATAGTGTTGTACCCAAACATTCTCTGGGGTCAAACAATCATCTGGTTTTGTGTCTTGTTTAGAGAAGAATGGGTGATTAATCACCCCCTTCCCCCAAATTTGGAGGTGTCCTTCAGTTGGGTGGCTGCCATTAGGTCAACCCGAGCCTTAGTTCTAATTTCAAATTTCCTATCTTCTATTGTGGCCTTGTACCGGCTCCTTGCTTTTTAACTAAGTCTCGAGAGAATACTTTAAGGGCTTTTTTAAAATTTAGGTGGCCAGAAATGCGCGTGGAATTAAACTAGGGATGTACTACTGGTGCTGATTTTGTCCTATTAGTGACCAAAGCCACGGAAATGGCTCCACATAACTGCTCGTATTCCTGCACTATAAGCTCATGAGTTGGTCGATAAGCTAAGCAAGTGTTGATGGAGTCTAACTTCTCTTAAATGATTCGGTGATTAAATGCGATTTGATCCACTTTTTCCCATTTGATATGCACGCCCATATTTCTATTAAAGTCGGTATTTCCTCTCCCGTCCCTTTTCTTTGAGCCTGATTTGAAATTATAGGCTAGAGGGTTATGATCACTAACGCAATGAGGGACTATTCTAAAGTCAAAAATTAAATGGAAGTCATCAGCACTGATAAGAATAAAATCTATGGAACTCCCTTTGGCATTCCCTATGAGTGTAGGGGTTTTATGCGTATTTTGGGGCATTGCCTCCCTAGCGAACAAGAGATCATATTTATTAATAAATGTATTCAACACATCCCCTGCTTCCCCGGCTTCCAAGTGTCTGAAGTGGGTTTGCTTTTTCTCTGCCCTCAGTCACAAACCTGCACAGATTACAATCTTCCTCTTGGCATATTAAAATCTCCTTCCCAGAGCATAGTTACCTTGTTATCTTGAAGCCAAGTGGAGGAATCGAGGAAATCTATTTTGTCCTCGAATTTTCTTCAAGGAACCATAAGGAACATTATTATAAAAATATATTAAAAATGATAACTTCCCCCCTCAATCAATAATAAAACAATCATAAAATAAGGAGAGGCCCATTGTACTGATGCCCTAGTCTCTTGTAGTTTCAAGGAGAAAAGGATAGCAAGATCCCCAGTAGCCCTTCCTGCTGTAGATGGAATCACAGATTGATACAAAGGTTAGAAAGCCGTCCAGATAAAAGGGATCGGTTGACTAGGTCTCCTGGAGGCAAATGATATTGTGCGAGGACACACAGTTTAACTAGTCTGTTTTTTTTTATTTAGACCAGTCTCCCGCGATATTCCAGCTAATCAAGAATAAAGGTTTTTGACCTGTTCTAGCGTCTTGCTTTTCCACATGGAGGACGGTATGAGGTCCCGAGGAGTAGAGATCAGGGGGCTCACCTCTCCATATGGGGGACGTAATTCTTGACTTACTTCTCCCCATAGACCATCTAGAACACCCCTTCCATGCAAACATTTCTTAGAAAAATCTAGGAAGGAAAGGGAGACTGCCATTTACAGAAGTAGACCCAGAAAGTACTTGGAAATACTGCAGTAACATTACGTGATGATATAATGACATGTTTATGCAATTGCCGAGCTCTGAGAGCAGAGCCACATATCTGGCTCATTTGTTAATATGATTTGCCACCATGCTGTAGTGTTTAAATGACACCACTGAGCTCTTGCATTTGCAGCAGACAATCCCCCAACTACTTAGTAAATGACAGAAAATTGTCAATAGCCTCTCTGGAGATTTGGATCTGTTGGGAGTACATTTTCATCACTGGCACAGACATTTAATATAATTAATTTACAAAACTTACCAGAATGCACTTTGGCATCTTCCCCATGACTTCCTGTGCAATCTTTGCAGGTTCTCTATGAACTGATGGGGAACTGTAGATTGAACTGATGGGGAACTGTAGATTGTCAAAAAGTAAAATGACATGGGGCTGTGTTGTGCTACTTAAGTTGGTTTTACCAAACATTTACTTAGTTTTAGCTGTCCATCGTATATAACAGGCTGCAGGGCTTACCCACTAATCCTGAGCATGTACCAGTAATATTGGAGACTTCTACTTCAGCTTTTTTCTGTCATATGTGGCACTCTGCGACATTTCTTTCTGCTGTTTCATCCCCAAAATATAAGAGGTGCATAGATAAGATGGCTTGCCAGGTTTGTTTCGAAAACAATGTAATCGCAGCCTCTTAGAGGGGACAATTCCCAGCTCCAAAGACTCCGAGTGTACCTCTAGCAGATGCAGGGTCAGGATATCTTTGTAAGCTTTATAGAAATCACCCGTAAATCCACCCAGTCCAGGGGTCTTCAACTCGCTTAAGGAATCTATGGCCTGGGAAACCTCATCGCAAGTAATACGGGCAGCCAAAAACTGCCGCTGACTGCCAACCAGAAACACCATGGTAATGTCCGATAGATAGTTCATTAGATCTGCAGCAGATGGGTCAACACGCGAAGTGTACAACTGGCGATAGTACAATGTGAATTCCGAGACAATGGCCTCATTGGTCATAATTTTAGTGCAGGTTGAGGCCTGATATTGAGGGCACATGAAACAAGCAAGTGTTCACCCAGATCTCTCCCCTTCTCCTTACCGGTGGGCCTGTGCATATTTACAGAGATGAACAGCCTCTCGCTCATCCAGGTGATTTAACTGCTGCAACAATTCAGATTGCGCAATCAGGCCTGTGTTTTCAGCCTGGATGCGCGTCTGGCCATCAGTGTCTGTAAGCTTCTTTTCTACTTTGGCTAGACCTGCCTGAAAAGTTCAGAGTACATCAGCATGCTTAGCTATACAAATACCTCTTATGTAATCCTTGAAGGCTTCTCACAATGTGGAATGGTGCAGAAATGAGCTTGTGTTCAATGCAAAGTAATCAATAATAGCCTCCCTAATCTCAGTGCGAAACATTTAGTCATGTAATGCATTAACCGGGAAACGCCAGGTCCTAGAGTTTGGCATGGTGGCAGGTAATTAAGTATGGCCAAGATGGGCAAGTGGTCCGACAGGGTGCGGGGGAGATGGGAAATGTCAGTTAACCATAGAAGTACAGAAGGAGGAGTGTACCAGTGGTCTATGCGTGTGTATGTGTTGTGCGGTGGTGAGTAAAATGTGTAATCTGAGATATGTGGGTGTCACGTGTGCCATGCAACGGATAGGTGGAAAGTGTCTAAGAGTCCAGTTAGTATGCAAAAAGATTGTGGTTTGGTTACTCCAGTGGATCCTGTGGTGTTTAACGAGGCATCACAGGCAATATTAAAGTCTCCATGTGTTCTATCCAGGTGACTGGTTCACCTGTTCGGTATAAGTCAATAAGGACGCTCAATGAAGGGCCACACGCAAATTATGAATACATTTGGCTTTACTATAATTTCATATAAATGCAGGCATTTAACACATTAACAATAGTGGGATAAGCATGGCAATCAAAAGCACCTATTCATATATATGTACACTACAGATAGTATCTATGTATATGAATGGGCAAAGAGTTCATTGACAGAGTAAGAATAGTAAATAAAAAAAAACAATATCTACATGAGTGATTATATATAAGTACACTACAGAGAGCATCTATGCATACAAGCGTTCATTGACAGATATAAACTTTTAATAACTGCATACAAACATGTGATACACTACGATGTTCAGGGAGCAGAATATTAACGAGTTGAGTTGAACACTTCAGATAAGCTTTGATTTACTGCACACAAAAATGCACATTTCAATTTTCAATTACTGTGGCAGATTTACACTACGATGTTCAGTAAAGCAGGAAAAAACTATAAATGAGCTGAATTTCTCAGATTATAAACACAGTGCAAATATAATAATCAATCATAATAATAGAGCAGAGAAACGAAAAGCCTTTAATCCCTGGGTGGAACTTAACTTAGTCACTTAGTCCACGAGTGCTGGGAAGCCCTCTACCGCCCGCTTGGACCTCTCTCTCCCTCGAGCGTCACGGTCTTGGAACAGCAAAACAAGGAGGCGAGTGTTTAAATAACCTGAAGCTTGGATTCTACCCCCTTCCAGTATTTTCTAGCTATGTATGTTATCAGTACATGTCTCTTGGCTGCCTTGCCATTCCCTGGCCATTGTTTTCATTCCATCTTTTACCGTGGTCTCGTTCTCAAGGCTGAGACTGACTCTCCTTTACAGCCTGTTTCTCACACATGCAGCTGCGAATGAGTTTATCTACGGAATGTCAAAAGAAAACAAGCTTGAAAGCGAACATCGTGAATTTCTTTCACGTTGTTCTGGCTTCGGCAGGCATCACGCTTATCTACACTGTTCAAGCTAATTAACCCTTCGCGTTACAATGTCTTCCGCAACTTTCCCTACTGCTACACTGAACACTCCACCCCTTAGATGAGCGCGATGCTTGCGAGGCCAGAAGTATTTATTGTAACACTTCGCTAGCTAGATTGCTACGAATACTTGTCAGCATTATCCTGAGCGCTTGCATTTTAGTATAAAGCTGGTTTGTGCGCACATATAGTCTACATAGTATAATCATTAGCGTGACACAGACAATCAGTAGCCAGATTAGCTGATGTAACACTATATTTAGCGTTTTCGTAGATCCTGGTGCCCAACCTAAGAAGATGTCATACCAATGGTGCTCAGTTTCTTGCTGGATACGTGTAGCAGTGTGCATAAGCTGTTTGGCGTCTATGCTCATCTGTATGGCTGCATCCTTGGTATATTTAGCTGCCATGTGGAATTTAGCAAATGTGACTTGTGCGTAGTGCCGGATTGCCTCTAATCTAGGTAGCTTCACAACAAGCGGAATGTTCCATTCTAACTGTGCTTGCATTTGTGTCTGTAATGTGGTTGTGGTGAACTTAGTCGGTTGGTATAGGATGTGAGTACTTATGTCGATAATGCTGGTAATATTGCACATACACATTACCTGCTCTCCGGTGGTTTGTACAAATCTGTTAATAAGTAAGGGGTGATTAGTAACGTAACATATACTCTCTGTTCCTATCTGATATAAGTCTGTGCCATTGATAGGATAAGGTAACCATTCACATTTTCCTGGTATTGGGTGAAGGCATGGGTCTAGCGCCCGTCCAGTGTGGGTACATACCCACCCCTTAGACCAATCTGCACATCTAGTGGGATCTACGGTGTGATTTGTTTGATCAATCCATTTTTTGTCAGTGTGAGGTATCCACCATTCTTCACCTATTACTACAGGGAGAAATATAAAGGGGCACCATATTTCAGGAGGAAGATTACTTCTAGCTATATCAAAATGAGCATAACACATCTCTCCCTCACAATGGAATTGTATAGGCTTTACCCATATTTCTTCAGGCAAATGCAATTGTTGTCTCCAATATTCACCTTGAAGCTGTCCCCATTCTGCCTTGAAGTCTACATACTGTTGATTAATAATACTTTGCCATAGTATGCACTGAATTCCTTTGGACATTGTTTGGGTGCTTTGAAAGCTTTTTCCAAATTCTTCATAAGTGAATTTATGCCATTGCCAATCACGATACAACCCACGCAGAACCTTCCATACTTCTTGTGAGTGTGTGGGCCCCCATTGTGAAAACACGTTTATGGCTTCCCCTGTGTTATATCCTGTTGAAGATAGCTTATTCCTGATGGCTTCAATATCAAAAGCGTTCAGGGCCCCTACCCCAATTCCGGTGGCCCCGGTGATCATGGATCCTAGATCTCTTCTGATGCGTAACTTCGACAAGGGCCATAACTGTAGTGTCCATGGTGTGCATAATGGATCCTACTTAGAAACATTCCCCTTGGCAATAGTTATCTGTAACACAATATGGTTAATTATGCTTGCATGTAAGGCTTGCTTACATCCTATTCTATATCTAACTATAGGAACGTTGCCTAAATTACTGACCATGCGTCTTTCGGCTACATAAAACATAAAGGCAGGTGGTTTGGAGTATCGAACTCCTGTAGTTCTATTTGACATTGTAACCACTACCATATGTCTGGTAAAATATGTCGTTTTTCTAAGCAATCATAAGGTCTACACGGATATGTCTGTACTGGTGTAAAAGGTACAATGGTGTCACAATATTTACATATCATGTTTAGCGTATAATTCAAAGCCTGCACCGTTGCGGGCATTCCCTGCAACTCTCAGTCCATAGGCATGTTGGATTTGCTGTTCAGTTACTTTCCAGGTCACAGCTTTGGCAGCCATCCATTTGCCTCCAGGTACCTTCACGTTGCAGAGTGAAACATTTCCCTGGTCATCAGTTACTTTAGCGGCTTGAGGTGCACAAGTCACATGAAGGTCTGTGATTACATTCTCCGCAACATTTGGTCGGACCAATATACTTTTCCCGGTTATAATCATGACCGCAAACAGGAACCACGTCATCGATGCAGAAGTCATCATTTACGACCGTGGGGTAAGTCTCACTGCAGGTACAAATACAGGTACATTAGAATTCTTTAAAAGTACAACATATGTACTCCCCACCCCTTGACTCAATATCTCTCCTGCCTCTGGCTTTTTCCCTGGATGATGCACCCATACTCTTCTTCCTGTGCTTCCAAATCCTCCTTCACCTCTCTGAGTGTTATCGGGAGGGGCAGATCTTTCTTCAATGTGGGGGGTATACGCTTGTTCACAAATCAATTGGGCAAGTCTGTCATGTGCTTGATACGATACAGTAGCATCTCCTTGGTTCAATAATACTACTTTAACCTCTCCACTAAAATCTGGGTCTATGACTCCCCCTAGCACCAATACTCCCTTGATGGCTAGACTGGATCGAGGGGCAATTCTACCATATGTTCTGGATGGTACTCTCACTCCTATTCCTAGGGGAATAGTCTTCACCTGTCCTACGGGCATTTCTCCATCCTCTGGCGCAAACTGGTCCAGTTCTATACTGCCAGAAGTAGCCTGTAAAGGTAATCGAGCTCGAGGGTCTGTTTTCCAGACAATCATTGTGTGGGTAATTTCTTTATCATGCCCTGTCATCCGAATGAAAGGAGTCTGCTGCCCTACTGGTCTATTGTTCAATTCAAACAAGGCTTTGTCTAAATTACTACTCCATCCTTTTAGAGTCTGATGTGCTGATAACTTTTTTAGCTGTTCTTTCAACAGTCCGTTATATCTCTCAATCATGCCTGCAGCTTGTGGATAATAACTAAGGTGTAAAATCCACCGAATTCCCTGTTCCTGCGCCCAATCCTGCACTGTTTTCCCTGCAAAGTGTGTGCCCCTATCTGTTTGGATTTCATCAGGTACCCCATAATGTTTTATCAGGTAGTTTAGCCCTCACAAAGTGGACTTTTGATCTGCAGACTTACAGGGCATACCCAACATAAGGTCAGAGTAGGTGTCCACCATGGTCAATACGTAGCTTTTCCTTCCTTCCTTTGGTAGCGGCCCAATATAGTCCAATTGCCACACTGTAGCGGCTGCAGTTTCTCTTCTGATGTGGCCGCTAGGCTTCTTTTGCAGGGGCATTTGTTTTATCTGGTTTCATGTGGGGCACTCTTTTACTGCTTGTTGGACCTGTTCTTTAGTGACTGGAATCTGTTGTTGCTGTGCCCATGCATAAGTGCCATTCTCTCCTAGATGTCCCAATGTTGCATGAGCCCAGTTTGCTAGAGCAGCTTCAGCCTCCTCATTGATGATTACTGTTCGTGTTTTGGCCATCTGATCTGCGGTGTTGTTGAATAGAGATGCAAGAGAGGTGTCTGAAGGGCAATGGGCGTCCACATGTCCCACATAGATTTGACATTTGTGCCCTTTCTCCCACATCTCTTCCCATAGCTGCTCACCTCCCCAAATGGGGGTGCCTTTGATTTTCCATGCGTCCTTCAGCCAAGTCGGGGCCCAGCTTACTAGTCCTTGATAGGTGGCCCAGCTGTCAGTGTACACAAACGTTTTCTCTCCGATGGGGGCCTGCTCCATTACTGCTGCTACCCCCTGCAGTTCCGCAAGCTGACTTGATCCATTATTTCCTCCTCGCAGCAACAGCTTTTCTGTAGCAGGCTGGAATGCGACTTTTTGCCATTGTCTCTTTCCTTGATGGTACCGGGCGGTGCCATCTGTAAACCATGCATTTTGCTGTTCTTCTTCTGTGAGCTGTTCAAAAGGTGGGGCTGTTTTAAATGGTGAGGACTCCATCTCAGATGGCTCTGGTGAGGGGACCATTGCCTGCAAGTCCACTGCCCCCAGCATATCTTCTTGTAACTTTGACACTCCTGCTGGCCCCGGTTTTGCCCTCTGCTGCAGATACCATTTCCACTTTACGATGGTAGACTCCTGCACCCTGCCTACTTTAATACCAACCCCTCCTTCTCTTATCCAGCCTAGTAAGGGGACCCGTGTTCTTAGGGTAATCGGCCGGTCACCAGTTATACGCTCTGCTTCTACTAACGCCCAATATGCTCCTGCTAGTTCTTTTTCTAACGGGTTGTAATTGCTCATGGAGGGAGTTAGTCTCTTCAACCAAAATCCCTGTGGTACTCTCTTCCTTCCTTGCCTCTGCCATAAACTCCACATCACTACATCATCCTGTACTATCATTTCCAGCTCAAATGGGTCTCCTTCTGTGATGGGAACTAACGCAAAATAGTTCTGTAATGCATCTTTTGCTCCCTCAAAGGCCTCTTGCTGTTCAGGTCCCCATTGGAAAGGGTGCTTTTTTCGTGTAACTTGATATAGTGGTCTCAATATTAATCCTAAGTGAGGGATATGTTGTCTCCAGAATCCCATCAAACCAATAAATCGTTGTGCTTCTGCCTTAGTTGAAGGAGTCTTTAGCTGCTGTACCGTATGTAGGCGGTCGTCGCTCGCCTCACCTACCTTTCTACAACATTGGTGATCACCAGACGCCACCGGATACCGTCGACGTCGTCAAGGAGACGCGTGGGGGCAGAGACAACGATCGGCCCCGGACTTTCGGGTTGCCGAACAGAAGAAAAAAGAAGCCGCCGCGATCGAGGGCGGCGAAAGGAGGGCGGAGCAGGAGAGACGCGACGGATCCCCATCGAGGGGAGAAGAGAAGCCGAAGAATGACCCCGACTGGGAGGAGACGTCCGTGCCGGAACGACCGAGAGGAAACACGACAGCCTGCCACGGCCCAGGAGGGTCGTGGCTGCACAAGGTACGTGCCCTCTTCAAGGGCAGCCACAATAGGAAGGGAGAAGGGGAGGCAGAGGGGGAGAGGGAGGTGGAAAGGGGAAGACAGGGACAGGGGAACTACCAGGGCCCTCTTCCACCCGAGTTTTAGCCTAAGTAAAGCTCCGAACCACCTACCCTCACAAACTCCTAAATTCCTCACGTAAACACCACCTGTATTAATGGGTTTTCTTGATTGTTCACTTCAATTCCCCTCGCACCTCCTCCCCTCCCCACACTAAACACTAAAATTAAAAGATAAGGAAATACCGTCCCACTTACCTGCTGTGTCCTCTTTGTTCTTCCGAGAAAACCACGATACCCAGAGGAGGACACCCCGAGCTCGCCACCTGAGAGGAAGCAAAGAAAACCATTAAAGACCCTAACCAGCCAAAGCTCACGCAGAAGAGAAACAAAGGAAGAAAAAAGGAAGAACTACCATTATATTATTTGATCCACCCATCCTATAACTTAAATAAATCACGTAAAATCCCTGTCAAGGGTTTGAATTCTGCGTCCGTGTTCTCTGTAGCCTGATCCCTTCCCCACAGTGGTGTCAGAAGTGGGATTGGTTTCATACGGGTTACAGAGACAATACTACTATGGAGGTCAAACCCAGTCTCGAAGACATGATCAAACAACTTGCGGAAGGTCAGCGCCACCTCCAGTTAGTGTGGGAAACGCAACAAAGGGAGGCCAAGGAGGACAGAGAGGCCCTGCAATCCGCTCTAAAAAGTCAGGCCACTATAATGGCCAGTAATCAGCTGGTCCATGAGACTGCTTTAAAAAAACTGACCGACACAATCGCTGCCAGCAAGGTGCATCCAAATGTGCCAAGTTCGGTATTACAAAAGTACCAGGAGGGAGAAGATCCCGATTCTTTTTTCACGAACTTTGAAAGAGTAGCCTCCTCAGCTCAATGGCCTGAAGATAGGTGGGGCCAATATATTGCTCCCCTCTTGACGGGCACTCTTCAATCCGCTTATCAGGCTGCCAATCCGAGTGGCACCACCCCATATTCTGATATAAAGAAAAGTATTTTAGAGCGTGTGGGACATGACACTGAGTATTACAGGGCAAGATTTCGTAAGGCTAAATGGGGACCCAACGAAGACCCACGTACCTATTATTACCGGGTGAAGGACCTAGGACTAAAATGGCTGGGACCCATAGGGACTGACCGTGAGGACATTATCAAAGTCATTATCTTAGAACAGTACCTTGATTCCCTGCCGCCTAGCACACGAAACTGGATAAGGCAGCACCCAAAAATAGACACTGAGACAGCTGTTGACCTGCCATGCGCCTACCACAGGTCTGTAGATGTAAAACATCAACAACCCCGGCCCTTGAGTAAACTGCCTATAGCTCCTCCCCATTTCCCTCCCAGACGAACAGCGGAAGAACCAGGACCCTCCCGGAGTACCAAGAGAAATCCCATGCAACAACCTCAGTGTTTCAGTTGTGGGGAGTGGGGTCACATCGCCCGCGGATGTCCAAAAAAACATGAGGGTGTAGAGCCGATGGAAATAGGCGTTACTCGAGGAAGAGTCCTATGCCTAGGAAAAAGTGATGTGTCCTTCAAGCCCCCCCTTCGGATAAATGGACTTCCGGTCATGGCCTTGATTGACTCTGGATGTAGTCAGTCGGTAATCCGTCGTAGTATAATCCACCCGGTTAAAACTACTGACGATCATTGGGTAACGATATGCCTCATTCATGGAGACCGTGCTCAGTATCCCCTTTCTGTGGTAGAAGTAGAATGGAACACTCACCTTGACCTCCTTTCCATGGGACTCATGGATAACTTAATAGAGGAGTGCGTCATTGGGACTGATTATCAGAGGTTTAATGAGATCCTGGATCAAACACAGAAGCATAATCCGGTTGATGAGTGGTGGGGTACTGCCCCTTTCTGGGATGAATCGATATGTAGCCCCCCCGCAAGGAAAAAGTTAACCCGAAAGGAAAGGAGAGCAGAGAAACAGAGATTTGCAACTAAACAAGATCGGAAGGAAGAGGAGAGATTAGTGGCCAATATAGACAGCGCCCCCATATCTTTTAAAATGAGTCAACGCGAAGATCCTACCCTAGTGAATGACTGGAAGAACGCCAAAAATGCCTCTACTGGAGGGGTAGGTCCCTACTTCTTGGTACTCAAGGACTTGCTATATAGAGTAAACACAAACGTGAATGGGGAAAAGAGACAGCTCGTAGTTCCCGAACCATACAGAACCCAGGTACTCTTCCTAGCCCATAACCAACCGGGGGGAGGTCATTGTGGCCGGGAGAAAACCGAAGAGTACTTGCTGAGACGGTTCTACTGGCCCGGAGTATATGCACTTATCCGACGATATTGTGCCCACTGCCCAAAATGTCAATTAGTAGAACCGGGAGCCACTAGAAAAGCCCCATTACGACCATTACCGATTATCGATACCCCATTCAAACGAGTTGGTATGGATCTAGTTGGACCCCTTTTGCCATCCAGTAAAGGACACACCCATATTCTCATCCTGGTCGATTATGCGAGCAGGTATCCAGAGGCGATTCCACTCACCAGTATCACCACTAAGGCAGTTGCACAAGCCATGATAACATTCTTTTCCCGAGTTGGTTTCCCTGAAGAAATCCTTACTGACCAGGGAACACCGTTCGTATCTGGACTTATGAAACAGATATGTAAGTCCCTGGGCGTTCTCCAGATAAAGACGTCAGTATATCACCCACAAACGGATGGTTTAGTGGAGAGATATAATCGCACGATCAAAACCCTTTTGGGGAAAATAGTGAGCGAGACAGGGAAAGACTGGGATCAGAAACTTCCCCTAGTATTGTACGCAATAAGGACACACGAGCAATCCTCTACCGGGCATAGCCCGTTTGAACTTGTATTTGGGAGACAACCCCGCAATTTACTAGACATGGTGGCGGAATTGTGGGAGGAGGAGAACAATGAGGAGCGACCCATCCTAGACTATATTCACAAATTAAAAACCCATCTCCAGACAGTGTGGGAGGATGTAAGACACCATTTAGAGAAAGCCCAAGAAAATCAAAAAAACTACTATGATCAGGGTACCAAACTACGAGTACTACAACCCAACGACAAGGTATTAATCCTACGACCCACCTCTGAACATAAGCTAATAGCCAAATGGCAAGGGCCGTATCGAGTAGTAAAAACGGTCACCCCGGTTACCTATTTGGTAGAACTAAATAACCACCCAAGACGAACCCAAATTTATCACATCAATCTATTAAAGAAATGGGAGGACCCGGGAAACGACAACAATGCACCTGCAAGGGGGTGCCTGATCACCCTGACAAACCCACTAGGGTTAGAACTATGTCCCACCTCCCAACCAGACCCACCAAAACTCCCCAATATCAATGAGTCCCTTTCTGAGATGGAGACACGGCAGATAATGGGGCTAATCCAAAGTCATGCCAGCTTCTTCTCTGAACTGCCGGGAAAAACTTCTTTGGTTCAACATCATATTCGAACACCTGAGGGCAAAATTGTGCGCCTACGTCCCTATCGAATCCCCGAAGCGAGAAAACTCCTTATAGAGGAAGAGATAACAAAGATGTTATCTCTTGGAGTCATTGAAACATCCACAAGCCCCTGGTGCTCGCCTATCGTATTAGTGCCGAAACCGGATGGTTCCGTCCGCTTCTGCATCGATTTTCGGAAACTCAATGAGGTGTCACTTCTCAATACCTACCCCATTCCCCGGGTGGATGAAGTTTTAGAGAAAATCGGGCAGGCCCGTTTTATGTCCACTATTGATCTGACGAAGGGATATTGGCAGATTCCCTTAGCTCCCTCAGATAAAGAGAAGACAGCGTTCGTTTCCCCTTCAGGGTTACATCAATTTACCGTCCTCCCATTCGGCCTTCATGTTGCCCCGGCTCCATTCCAACGCTTGATGGATCGACTCTTGAGACCCTTCCATGACTTTACGGCTGCCTATCTCGACGACATTGTCATTTTTAGCTCTACCTGGTCAGACCATCTCCTCCATCTAGGGAAAGTGTTCTCAGCACTGGCAGCCGCAGGCCTTACCGCCAACCCAAAAAAATGTGTCCTGGGACAGACCCAGATTGCCTATCTTGGTTATGTCATCGGTAAGGGAGTATTGAATCCTCAAAAAGATAAGGTGGACACCATTAGACAAATACCACTTCCCAAAACTAAGAAGGAACTCCGTTCATTTCTGGGGTTGGTAGGGTACTACCGACGGTTTATACCACAGTACTCAACCATTACGGCCTCCCTTACTGACCTGTTAAAGAAGCAATACTCAAACACCCTTCCTCCCTTTTCCCCCTCGCAACTCCAGGGGTTTCACTGTCTCAAAGAAGCCCTGTCTACTGAACCCGTGTTAAGATGTCCCGATTTTTCCAGGCCTTTTCATCTTTTTGCCGACGCTTCTAATGTCGGGTTAGGGGCCGTATTAGCGCAGCCGGACGATCAGGGTCATGATCACCCTATTGTATATAACAGTAGGAAGTTGTTACCTAGGGAAACTAACTATCCTACCATTGAGAAGGAATGTCTTGCCATAAAATGGGCGATAGAATGTTTACAATACTATCTCCTGGGTCGTCCTTTCATCCTTTACACCGATAATGCACCCTTGACATGGTTGGCGTCCCATAAGGATACCAATTCCAGAGTGTTGCGCTGGTTCCTTGAATTACAACCCTTTACCTTTCAGGTCCGGCACATTCCTGGGTCACGACAATGTCCCGCTGATTTTCTCTCCCGCTGCCCAGACTCCACGGTCCTCTACCAGTCCCGTTCATGGGAAGGGGTATGTATGTAGCTCGCCTCGCCTACCTTTCGACAACATTGGCGATCACCAGACGCCTCCGGATACCGTCCACGTCGTCAAGGAGACGCGTGTGGGCGGAGACGACGATCGGCCCCGGACTTCCGGGTTGCCGAACAGAAGAAAAAAGAAGACGCCACGATCGAGGGCGGCGAAAGGAGGGCGGAGCAGGAGAGACGCGACGGATCCCCATCGAGGGGAGAAGAGAAGCCGAAGAACAACCCCGACTGGGAGGAGACGTCCGTGCCGGAACGACCGAGAGGAAACTCAACAGCCTGCCACGGCCCAGGAGGGTCGTGGCTGCACAAGGTACGTGCCCTCTTCAAGGGCAGCCACAATAAGAAGGGAGAAGGGGAGGCAGAGGGGGAGAGGGAGGTGGAAAGGGGAAGACAGGGACAGGGGAACTACCAGGGCCCTCTTCCACCCGAGTTTTAGCCTAAGTAAAGCTCTGAACCGCCTACCCTCACAAACTCCTAAATTCCCCACGTAAACACCACCTGTATTAATGGGTTTTCTTGATTGTTCACTTCAATTCCCCTCACACCTCCTCCCCTCCCCACACTAAACCCTAAAATTAAAAGATAAGGAAATACCGTCCCACTTACCTGCTGTGTCCTCTTTGTTCTTCCGAGAAAACCACGATACCCAGAGGAGGACACCCCGAGCTCGCCACCTGAGAGGAAGCAAAGAAAACCATTAAAGACCCTAACCAGCCAAAGCTCACGCAGAAGAGAAACAAAGGAAGAAAAAAGGAAAAACTACCATTATATTATTTGATCCACCCATCCTATAACTTAAATAAATCACGTAAAATCCCTGTCAAGGGTTTGAATTCTGCGTCCGTGTTCTCTGTAGCCTGATCCCTTCCCCACACCGTATCAATCACCTTCTGTGGTATTCTTTTTACTGGTCCTGACCAAATAGCGCCCAGGAATTTCACCTCTTGTGCCGGGCCTTGGACCTTTTTTGGGTTAATGGCCCATCCCCTTTGCTGTAAGTATTCAATTAATCTTTCCAACGTGTCTGTGACTTGCTCTTTAGTGTCCCCAGTGATCATGATGTCATCAATGTAATATGCAAGTCGGGTGTCTCCAGCTGAGAAATTGGCTAAATCTCTGGCTATCAGCCCATGACACAATGTGGGACTATGCACGTACCCCTGGGGCAACTTTCTGAATGTGAATTGTCTGTCCTGCCAGCTTATCGCAAATTGGTCCTGACTGGCCTCATCGATATCAATTGAAAAGAAGGCGTTTGCTAGATCAATCACGGCATGCCATACCCCCACATCTTTACTCAACTGTTCCACCAGTGTGATGATATCTGGGACGGTGGCTGCCAAAGGTGGAGCCACTTTGTTCAGTTGTCGATAGTCGACAGTCATTCGATATGTATCATCTGGTTTCTTCACGGGCCATATAGGAGAGTTAAATGGGCTTACAGCCAGCCTTAACACACCTGCATCTAGCAACCCCTGTATGGTTTCTGAAATCTCTTTATGACCTCCGGGTATGCGGTACTGTTTAATGCACACCGGCTCCTTTGAAGGAGGTACATGTAATGGACTCCACTTTGCATGCCCAACCAGAACTGTCCTAGATATCTTTGTGTACTCTCCTCACACCAAAAGTAAATGTTCCCCATTGCGTATCAATAGTTTTGCCTAGTAACAAATCCATGCCAATAATGTATTCTGGTACTTCAGCTATTAAAACTTCTGCCGTGAACGGGGGTCCTTTACCGATTGACAATTTAAGCTTAACAGGTTTGGCCTCTGTCTCTGCACCCCCGTAACCATTAATGATCACACCCTTCCCTGGCAGCCTCTTAGGGTTTCCATTTATCAAAGTTACTTCCGCACCTGTGTCGAGCAGTGCCATGACATGTTGTGTTCCTTTGTGCCAATAAATGATAAGAGGTACATATGGCCACCTGTCCCCGGGGCTTACCTCTTGCACTGCTCTGACCCCCGGGGTTCGGCCTGACCTTCATAATAAAGGGTCTGGGACTTCCCAGCCATCGCTGGACAAGTCAGGATATAGAGTTGAGACAGGCACATTCCTATTTTTTCCTGATTCTGTTTTATCCTTTTCAGACTCTTCCATGGGTGGTGCTGAGGGCTGTTTCTCATCAACTGCCTCTTTCTCTTTCTGCCTACCCTGCAATGCTTTCCATTTATTAAGCAGATAGGGGGTAGGCTTCCCATCGATCTCCTCTTTCTTCACCCCAGCATTCAACAAATCTATCTACATTTGTCGTCTGGTCACTTTTATTGTAGATTCTCTTCCCTTATACTTATTGTCTTGTCCCACTTCTCTTGCTGATTTTTGTCTATCAAGCCCTTCTAATTGTGCCATTAATAATACCACGTCCCCCACTGGTCTTCCCTGAGCGGGTCTTAGAAGGCCCAACAAGGCACCTTTCATATGCGGAGGGGCATTTCTGTTTAACCGTGCCCGGATCCCTGCTGTTACTGGTTCAACATCAGGTCCTAAAAATTGCTGGGAGTATACTGCGTTCTGCATCCCCATTTCTCATAATTGTTCATTTGCCTCTGAAATCGTATGCCAAGGACCCCAACTCTCCTCCACATCTACAGCAGTTGGGTACAATTGCTTTACTCCTTCCATCAACCAACCCATTAGAGAGAAAGCTTGTTGCCCCTGTGCACCGCGTAACCATTGCCCTAACATAGCGTGTGTAGTTACTGATCCCATTTTCAAACGTTCAGTTGGTGATAAATATGTACCGTCTGCTCCAGTGTCCCACAATCTCACCAACCATTTAAACAAGGGCTCTGTAGGCATTTGTCTAAACATACAAGTTATTTCTAACAATTCACTCTGTGTATAATCTCTTACCAAACGTGAATTCTGTATTTGCCCACCATTCACCCCCTTTGATTTATTCTGCACGAGTGGGCGAACCTCCATTACACTTCCCCTTTCACCTTCAATTTCACCTGCACGTCCTTCTCCACTTTCAACTCCACCTACTTCTGCTACACGTACTTCCACCTCATCCTCCCAATTCCAGTCATCATCATTATCTGAAACTGTTCCATCCCAAGTACAAGGATCCCAGTTTTCTTTGCGTACCAATGCCCTCACTTGCACAGCTGAGGGTACTTTAGGCTTCTGCCTACTCTTCTGTTTTGCTACTCGAACTGCTAATGCGGTGCACCTTGCCTCCATTTGATCACCCCTATTCACTGCACTTTCGATAGTTTCTTTCATAAGCAACTGCCTTTCCTGCAAGGCTGCAACCTCATCCCGCAGTTTTCTTATTTCTGCATCTTGTGTTAATGTTTTCCTGTATACCGTACGGAGCGCAGACAGGAAAAGCCATCCCACTTGCCCTGCTGCTTTCAGCTCCAGCTTCGCCCCTCTTAGCTTCACACTCTCTACCGCATCTTCCACTAAGAGAGGAGTCACTTTCTCATCTAATGCCTCCCAGAACACCGGCGCTGCCCACCGGTTCAGGAGTCCTGCCACACCAGAGAACGGGTCAGTTGCTAACCACCCGGGAATGGATCTGGCTTCTGCCCATGCTGCCTTCCGCTCTCTGCCTCACTTTTCTTACGTCCCCAAAGAGGCATTATTGACTTATGCCCCACTCCTCGTACCAAATGTTCTATCCAGGTGGCTGGTTCACCTGTTCGGTATAAGTCAATAAGGACGCTCAATGAAGGACCACACGCAAATTATGAATAAATTTGGCTTTACTATAATTTCATATAAATGCAGGCATTTAGCACATTAACAATAGTGGGATAAGCATGGCAATCAAAAGCACCTATTCATATATATGTACACTACAGATAGTATCTATGTATATGAATGGGCAAAGAGTTCATTGACAGAGTAAGAATAGTAAATAAAAAAAACAATATCTACATGAGTGATTATATATAAGTACACTACAGAGAGCATCTATGCATACAAGAGTTCATTGACAGATATAAACTTGGAATAACTGCATACAAACGTGATACACTACGATGTTCAGGGAGCAGAATATTAACGAGTTGAGTTGAACACTTCAGATAAGCTTTGATTTACTGCACACTAAAATGCACATTTCAATTACTGTGGCAGATTTACACTACGATGTTCAGTAAAGCAGGAAAAAACTATAAATGAGCTGAATTTCTCAGATTATAAACACAGTGCAAATATAATTATCAATCATAATAATAGAGCATAGAAACGAAAAGCCTTTCATCCCTGGGTGGAACTTAACTTAGTCTCTTAGTCCACGAGTGCTGGGAAGCCCTCTACCGCCCGCTTGGACCTCTCTCCCCCTCGAGCGTCACGGTCTTGGAACAGCAAAACAGGGAGGCAGCGCTGGGTCTGAAGATGACAGTTTCATAACTCCATCTATGAGCTTCAAAATTCCCTCACCCACCTTTCAGTGTTTAAATAACCTGAAGCTGGGATTCTACCCCCTTCCAGTATTTTCTAGCTATGTATGTTATCAGTACATGTCTCTTGGCTGCCTTGCCATTCCCTGGCCATTGTTTTCATTCCATCTTTTACAGTGGTCTCGTTCTCAAGGCTGAGACTGACTCTCCTTTACAGCCTGTTTCTCACACATGCAGCTGCAAATGAGTTTATCTACAGAATGTCAAAAGAAAACAAGCTTGAAAGCGAACATCGTGAATTTCTTTCACGTTGTTCTGGCTTCGGCAGGCATCACGCTCATCTACACTGTTCAAGCTAATTAACCCTTCGCGTTACAATGTCTTCCACAACTTTCCCTACTGCTACACTGAACACCATGCGACCATGCGGTCCAGTTTACTCTGGAGGTTAGAGAAGAAGTCTGGAGAATCAACATTTGGATAGTAGATATTGTCAAAAAAAAAAAAAAAAGCTTTCCCTACCAGGTCTACCTGTACCTGTAAGTAACACCCCTCTGGATCAGCATTAACAATGAGTAAAGCAATACTCTTATGAGTTAATATAGATAACCACCGGGAGTAAGAGCTAAAGCATGCAAAATAACGGTGTTGGCGCCAGTGTGCAGCATAGGCGTGAACAGGGTGAGTAGCTAGGTGTGTTTCCAGGAGAGGTGCCAACTTTATTCCGTGGCGATGAAGGTATGAAAGTACCAGCCTCCCCTTCTTAGGGTTGTTAAGGCCCCTAATATTCCAGGTCACACACTTGATTGCCGCTCCATAAGTATGTGCAATGTGAAAAAATATAGTGATGATGAAGAATTTGGACCAGGTAGGTGAGTTAGACAGTCAGATAGACCGCAGAGTGGAAACAGCAACTTTTTCTTTGATAGCGCAAAACATAAACAACCCAACCCGAATCTTCCCCCCCACTCCGGTGAATACAGTCCCCAGTGAATCCGTAATAACAGGAACATCACTAATAAGTAACTGTATTGGTATACACCATTTGGGTGCGGCAAAGCTCCGCAGTGGGGAAAGTGTCTTTAATTAGACAGTATATAAGAGCAGACAATATGTTAAACTAGACCGTTAACTTCTTAGGGCAGTATCATGAGTCCTGTACGATAGGATGTATCCCCGGCAGCTGCATCTAGATGAAAGGTTCAGCTCAGGGGTCCACCATCCGAGGTTCTGAGGTCCTGTGACAGAAGTGGTGATGTGGGGGCTGAGTCTGTGGAGTTTGGCCGATTACGCCTCCCCAGCTGGTGTAGTTTGCAAAAGGGCGCCGTCTCTGTAGGCGTGGTGAAGATGGGATGTTTGCCCTCCAGTTCAATGGGTAGTCGTGCTAGGTATAACATGGCATAGCAAATGTTGTTCTTCTGAAGTATTGCCTTGACATCTGCATATTTGCGACACACATCCTGGACCAGCTTTGTAAAGTCGGGAATATGGAAACGGACATCTCCTGATACCGCAAGGGCCCTTTTTTTCACGGGCTAGCTGCATTGCAGTATCTCCGTCTCAAAAGTTTAGAAGTCTAGCAATTATAGGGTGCCGGGGAGCCCCCAGGACAGGCAGGTGGCCCAGGGATCTAAGTGCCTGCTCAACAATAAAGGTGTTGGTGAATGCCTCGCTACCAAATAGGTCCACAAAGAGTTTTCCACTGAGCTATTCATTCAGCCAGTGTTCGTTGTTTCTGCCACCCCCATAATGCGCACGTTATAGCGGTGGGACCGCACCTCCAGTTACTCGTTTTTGGAGGGCACCACTTTCAGAAGGAGTTCAACCCTTTCCAGGCGTTTTTCGGTGTCCATACAGCTATCTTCCACGTCTGAGATCCAGTGTTTTGCTGCATGCATTCTAGCCGCCTGGCAGTCAGTGCTTTCGTTCATGTGGCTTAGTGTTGCATCCAGGGTATCAAAGCGTGAGTCTATAGCCTGAAATCATGCCCAAAGTTTGGCCATAATTGCCGCCGAGCCATCCCGGAGAGGGGCAGAGGCGGCACTGCGCTCCGAGTCTGCCTGCACTGGGCCATCCATAGGGGCCTTCTTATGGTTCTTATTGGTGTCAAATGACAGTTGCTTCTGCCTGGGGTCACCTAGTCCTATGGTTTGATGTTGTACGGGCACGTGGGGTATCGGCACAGCCCCCATGAATAAACTAGTGTGCCAAGCGTATTAGGTAACTGCACAGTCTGGGAAAGCAAGCCAGCTGCGCTCTGTTTCATGTAATCAGTCTTGATAAACTGTGGCCCCGCGTCAGGCAGGCATGCATCTGGAGAGTGATAGGTCAGTGGGGTGCGCTATGTAGTCAGTGCAGATGGGCGAGGCAGGCCAACACTTCAGCGGGCCAAATGAAGTCAATTAAGAGGGCCAGGCCTTGCCGCTACCACCAAAGCCTGAGCAACTGAACAGCCACGGAGCAGAGCAGGACCCCACAGGGAGCCCAGATCCAATTCAATATCAAGGGCCCCCGCAGTACAGAAATCTGCCCAAGCCGAGCCACAACGTGCCCTTTCCAGGGCCACCAGGCAGCAACTCAATCCGCAGCAGCCCGGACCCCGGAAGCGGCACTCCACCACTCAGGCCCAGCCGGCCTACTCACCTCACCCGGCCTAGGTGGTCAAGGAATCCAGGGGGCCGCTCCTCGCCACTACACCCCCAGCTGGAGTCAGCAGAGGTTGGCCCGCACTTCCTCCAACGGCCCGCCCCAGATGAGGCCACCGCCCCGCCCTCAGGCTCACCCGCCGCCCCTGTCACCATAGGGCCTCCGAGGGCCATGTGATGCATTGGCAGCTCACACCCTGCATCATGGCTGGGATCCCTCGTCTCGCCAGTTAATGGCAGCATCTGCAGGTCCCTCGCAGTTTGAGAGAGCGGCTCACGGCAGTTTTGGGCCCTCCTCGTTCGTGTGGTGTCTTCTAGATGGGGTTAAGGACAACATTCCCTGGAACTTCACGATCGCGCGGCCATTACGGTCGGCGGTCAGGCCACACCCCCAGCTCTCACAATTTGATGAGAAGTGGAGTGTACAAGTATTTGGAATGGCAAATCAGATTTATTATAGGAAGTATGATAGAATGATAGAATTTTGTTCTATACAATAGGAAAACATATGTGAGTAATAGTAATCAATACCTTATTCTCCACACCTAATGCAAGAAGATGCAGGTCTAAATTCCCTTTGAATTAGCCAATACGGAGTGTAGTAAATCCGAACAATTGCTGAAAAACTCAACTCTACTGACAGTTAACAGCTGATGGAGTTCTCAAAAACAGAATGCACCATTATACATTGAGGAAGGGAGGAAAGCAAGGGAGAGAATACATAGGAGTTACCACAACTCCCCCTTTCTTCATAAAACATGTGAGAAGGAAAGGGAAGTGGGTTATTGAATGAAAGGGGAGAGGAGGGTACAATCCTGTCAATAAAGTGAACCCCTGAACTCTTAAAACAGTCTAAGATTACATTGAGGTGTATTACATGACCATGAATGACTAAGTAAAATAAACATAGTTAATTAAAACAGTCTAAGATTCCATTGGGATATAATGCATGACCATGAATTACAAAGTAAAATAAACATAGTTCATTAAAATTTGCTTTATCACCAACATCCCAGGTAACAGTAACCTGAAAATATCCTGAGGATAGGAGTAATCACACAATGACAAAGGGCCTCATTATGACCCTGGCGGGCGGCGGAGGCCGCCCGCCAGGATCCCGTCCTCCATTATACCGCTCCGCGGTCAGAAGACCGCGGAGGGTATTATGAGTTTTTCCCTGGGCTGGCGGGCGGTCTCCAAAAGACCGCCCGCCAGCCCAGGGAAAAACTCCCTTCCCACGAGGATGCCGGCTCGTAATCGAGCCGGCGGAGTGGGAAGGTGCGACGGGTGCAGTGGCACCCGTCGCGTATTTCAGTGTCTGCAAGGCAGACACTGAAATACTTTGCGGGGCCCTCTTACGGGGGCCCCTGCCGTGCCCATGCCATTGGCATGGGCACGGCAGGGGCCCCCAGGGGCCCCGCGACCCCCCCTACCGCCATCCTGTTCATGGCGGCTTTCCCGCCATGAACAGGATGGCGGTAGGGGGGGTCAGAATCCCCTCGGCGGCGCAGCGAGCTGCGCCGCCTTGGAGGATTCTAAGGTCAGTGGAAAACCGGCGGGAGACCGCCGGTTTTCCCGTTCTGACCGCGGCCAAAGCGCCGCGGTCAGAATGACCAAGGGAGCACCGCCGGCCTGTCGGCGGTGCTCCCGCCCCCGTTGGCCCTGGCGGTAGAGAACCGCCAGGGTCAGAATGAGGGCCATAGTCTTTCAAGTACTCAGGTGGGCTAATGGATCATGCCCGTATCCTACATGGTATCATACTTGTGGAAGGTTTGTTCATGCTTCTACCTATCATACAGGTCTCATTATCTGGCACAGTGTTGCCCTTATTAGTTTCTTTAAATTGGAGCTGACTCAAGCTCTCCTTGACCATAGAGTAAATGAGTTTTGCTACTCTTCCTAGATTCCATATTCTGCCATCCTCTGTTTTAATGGCTTTGCAAAGTAATTTTGTTACTCTCATGGTTTTAGAGAAGTTAGATCCTTTCACAAACCCCCCTGTACATGTTATCTTAACTCTGTCCCTCACTTGTACATTGGTCTCTCTGGTGTGGAGATCTTGGTCGTATATTTCTTTCCTTGCCTCCTGCACTTTTTTTTTCCACATTGTCTCCAGGGCTGTCTTGGATTTTTACCCAAACTTTTTGCCACTTCATCCAGGTGGAAGAAGTTGTGATTGGGGTTTTCTACCTTTTAACAGTTCCAAAGGTGTTTTTAGAGTGGTTTGGTGGAGTTAAAGGCAGAATGCCTTGAGTCTAGTGAATATTTCTGTTTCCAACAAAAGTTGTTGACTTTTGCTGGCTGTATTCCTTTTTTTATTATTTTATTAAAGAGTTCTGCAGTTCAATTTTAGGATGGCATAGTGCCGAACATAAGTGGTTGATGCCATTTTATTCAATATATGTCTGATTTTCTTTCAAACCCTTTTTTTCCAAGAACTCCCAGACCTGACTTTAAATTCACTTCCCCAGACAAAGTTTTTGAATATGCCTATAACCCAGAAAACCACTAGAGCTTCTTTTTCAATCATGGAGTTGTTTGTTTTCGCCCTATGCAGTGCCCTTGACGCAAAGGCAAGGGTTTCCTCACCTTCATCTGTTGTTTGGGACAGTACTGCTCCCAGGTCCTTGTACTCCTATCTGTGGGTATTATTAGTTTCCGGCCTGGCACAAAAGAACTTAGTTTGGGAACATCAATCAGGCAACATTTTACATCTTGAAACTCCTTGCATTTGTCATCCCAAGTAGAGTATGTTCTGGTCTTAATTAGTGTCCTCATTTGAGAGGTTCTGCTAGCAAATTCATTATGAACTTGATGTAGAATTCTGTCATTCCAAGTAATGCCTTAAGTTCTTCCTTGTTCTTTGGGGTGCTATATTCAAGATGGAGTTGACAAGTTCTTGTTTGAGCGCTATACCTTTGCTGGTGATTTTGTACCCCAAATATGTTATTTCTTGGTGTGGAAGCTTACACTTGTTAGCCTTTATTGTTAATCCGAATTCTTTTAATTTCTTCAGCACTTCCTCCACTATCTTATTGTGTTCTGCTCCTGAGGCCCCACACACCAATACATCGTCTTGGTAATAAAAGACTCCTCTTATATTGTGTAGCAGGGATGACTTGGCTCTTTGAAACACCAGGGCAGCAGACACAAGCACAAAGGGCATGCGTTTCAATTTATAAATGCCAAAGAGTGTTATAGAGGCAGTGAGGTCTTGTGACTGTGGGTGTAGGTGTACTTGATAATAGGCTGATGCTAAATCTAGGGTTGAGAAAATCTAGGCTCCCTTTAGAGCAGTGAACATTTCTGAAATGGTGGGTAAGGGAAACCTATCAACCAATACTTCCTTACTTAAGGCTCTGAGAACTACACAGAGTCTCACTTTATTATCAGCTTTATCTGCAACCACAATAGGTGTTAGTCATTCAGTGGCATCTACTGGTTCTATGATACCTTGTTCGCACAGATTTTCTAACTCTCTTTTCACAGCATCTATGACCCTCACTGGCAGCCTCCAGACCATAGATATTACAGGAGTAGCATTATTCTTCAATTTCATTTTGTGAATGTATGTTTTAAAGCACCCTAGCTTCTCACTATAAATGTCTGGGAACGTATTCACTAGCCTGCCTTCTGGGATCAATTGAACTCAAATATTTGGACAAGCAATAGGGTCTAGGAAAATTCACAAACACCTTTGGGCAGACAACCTACGCTATTGTCACCCTCCCCGGATACATAAACCTTTGATTGAACTTCTCTTCCTTGGTACTGAATTCTTCCTATGAAGTAGCCTCTCATGTTAATAGGCTGGCCCCATACCCACCAGGCTGTATGTCCACACTATTTAGTGGGGCTCTCTCTTTTAACTTTTCTTGAAAGACTTTGTCACAAATTATGGTTAGCCTAGAGCATGAGTCCAACCTTGCCTCCACATTTACTTAATTTATTCTCACAGTGTCTTTAGGATAGTCCTCATCTGCATAACCCATTTACAATATTATTTCATCACATATTTCTTACACTTGTGAGCTTTTGTTTCTCTTTTCATTCTTCTTAATTTTACAACATATAATAAAGTGTCCCTTGTCGCCACAACCATTGCATACAACCCTCCAAGCTAGACATTTCTGTAATTAGCCATGTGGCCTGCCATTCCACATCTATAACAATGCCCCTTAAATGTCTGGTCTGGCCATTCATTTTAAACAACTCCCTCCTTTTTTCTTTCACAGTAGTGACCTCTCCTTTTCCTCCTGTGTGTTATATTTAGCTTCAACTTTCAGTTCTTTTATGCGCAGTATCATGTGTTTTACCTGTTTGGAAACTATTAGAACTTTTTTTGAAAGGAGAGTTAACTTTGAACCTTAACTCTTTTCTTACCCATTCTATATTACATGTTAACAAGAATTGATCCCAAATGCACTCGTCAAGAGATGCACCAGACTTGCATGTTGCTGCTAACTTTCATTACAAAATGATGCTTAGTCTGGATAGGAAGTGGTTACCTAATTTCTTCAAAAATATTTCAAAACCATTCACGTCTCTAGCATCATCTTTGGCTAGTTCTGATAAGTGTTCTAGTATCCCTTGCCCCTCAGCACCCAAACAATGTAACAGTAATGCCACTTTTCTTTCAATAGTTATATTGGGGCCACAAACCATAGGGTGATTGTTGAAAGCCTTCTTCCATTCACCGGAGCTAATTTGTGGTCTCCAGGCTTACTCATAAAGAAGGGCGGTGGTGTAAGGTTCTGCATGGTGAAAATAATGTGAGGTTTTAGATTGACTCTAAGTCTTGTAAGGTACTGTGTGCTAGCCCACTTCAACGATTAACATGAACACATTTTCCCAATTCCATCACGTTTAATAACTGCAAAGTTTACACAAAGTACCCAGTAATTACTTGTTCTGCTTGGTGAGCCACTGTAAGTGTGCAAATCACTGCATGGTGAACAGAGTACAAAAGTGTGTGGAACACTAGTTTCAGCTGATGATCCAGAAGAGGAGTATTATGTTTTTGAATCACCAAAGAAGCAAAATCCTGTCCTTATGTAAAAATAGTAGAAACGGTGTTGTTCGATAGGCGACCACTAGATGGTACACTGACTTAATGCTGAAGCTAGATCAGAAAGGATGATTTTCTCTGGGACAATAGAAGAGGAAATGTTTACACTAGGCAAACGGGAAAACTTGAGCACCGCACAGTTACTCTCGTCGAGTCAGAAGATAGCCGAAATGTAAGAATTATGTTTTCTAATAATTTTGTACTCTAAATCCACTCTTATATCTGTAAAGCAGAGGTCTTTAAACTTTTTGATGCAGAGACCCCCCAGTCAGATTGTTTTAGGCATAAGGACCCCCTTCTGACAAAAAATTCTAGAACCTGGTACTCCTTATCATCGACAGCCAAAAATTCCACAGATTCCCTCAGCAGATCATTTTTACGGTAGAGAAATAATATTAAACAGTGTTTAGCAAACCAAGGGTTTGTGGGTGACTCCTAGTAATGTTAGTTTTGCTGCCGTTGTTGGCTTCAGTCAAGTTTGTGGGGAGGCTGGAAGGCCTTGAGATGTGAGCATGGAGAACCATGTGATAGTGCTTCCTGACCCGGTGGTATAATATCCTGTGCTATGCCCTCAAGCACCATAGGGCTTAATTAATGTGTGCACCTGCGACACACTGCTTTCTCTTTATGATGCTGCCTGGGAGTGAGAGCTGGCCTAGGTGCAGGGGAGCAGCCAAATGCTGAGGCAGGCACTGCCTGGGCGGGAGAGCAGCTGTGGCAGCAACTAGTACAGTAGGACAGTGCATGTCTGCACGACTTAAAGGTGAGGTGCCCCTCACATTAAAAAAAAACACATATACTGGGTTCAATTTAGCCCAAAATTAAGTCAATGGTTGCGCCTTGAGACCCTCACGTGTAAGTAGTCGCACTATATAAGAACATTGATTGATTGATTGAATGAGGCATGCACAAAACTGGAGTTACAGGCATCAGTGCAAAAAAGAAACATAACTGCTGCTTTCTGCCCGGCCTGAGTGAGTCTCAGCTGTGGTCAGACTGCTGCAGTCAGCGCAGCTGAGCCCCCAGGCCAGAACTACCAGTGCCAGATATTGTTGTGATGAGTGAACTGCACTCACTGATGCGTCAGTGCTGTGTGCAGTATAGTGCTCCAATTCTTGTCAACCTCCCACCATCCGCAAGGGAAGGGGCAGCCAGGCCAACATCTGTTGAAGTGCATTAAAAGAAAATGGAAACTGAGATCCTGCATGCAACAGGGGGTGGTGTCATTGAGCGTTGGGGCGGTGTCAAAGGTGTGGCCAAAAACAAAATATTCTGTATGTTTTTTAGGTCTCTCACCGTCGGGTAGCTACATATAAAATACCACACAGCTTAAAAAAAAAAAAATACAAAAAGTTGTTACTCATTGGAAATGCACAATAGTATGTTATGAAACCTCTATTAGTTCATGCACTGCAGTGGTCTGTGTGTAACCAGAGAGCCACACAATTAAATCTTGGGTGGTGCAGTGGAAAATAGTGACTTGTGTATTTTTAGTTGTACGAAGTCACAACCTGTGACACAAAGCACTGTGAATATGTAAGTCATTATTTTAAACTTGCATTACACACAGTATCAAATATAATGCTACAAAACGCATTAAAAGTTTTATGTTAAATGATGCTTCCAAAATAAAGATTTTAGCAATACCCAGACTGTTTAATGAATTTGTTTTTGCATAGCTGCTCCTTCAACACCTCCTTGGGGTAGTAAGCACTATGTAAATACAATTAAAAGCACTCAGATCACAGCTCCGTTGTTAACTGCACTACCACTCAAAAAGAATATATCTTTGTTATCGCAAAGATTCATCAATTAAAGCCAATACCGGCTTCCAAGTGTCCTTAATATTTGCAGATTAACTCGTAGCGCACATTTGCATTTCTTTCGGACAGGAGGCATCCTGGCAGGAATTGGTTTATCTGTCTGCCTGGCTTTGGTTTCACAGCACAGGACACTCCATGAATGGCACTTGGGCCTTAAAATTAACCACACTAAAACTTTTTCCATGACATATTCCAGATGCCGCACAAAGAACTGCCACATAGACTGAAAAGGTGTGAAGCTAGTCGACACAGGCATATTTTTGTATTTAGGCATTGTGTTTGATGACAGAGGCACATGGGTACAAGCTATAAAAGCGAGGAATTTGTTATTCACAAAAACCGTCATGGCAATAAAAAAGATCCCTAAAAGGTTGGGGAGAGCAACTCCTAAAGATATGATGACTCTTTACAATGCGAAATGTGTTTCAGTAGCACTGTATGGGGCTGGACTCTGGGGACACCGAGACTGCACTACCCTACAGCTGACTGAAAACGCTCTCCTGAAAACAGTCCTAAGTGTCCCGCAATCAACGTCAACAGCAGTATGCCACTCAGAAATGGGAGTAACACACCTCACAGATCTCATTTGTGTCCAACCAATTCTACTCTGGCATAAGGTATGGACTTCGTATCCTGCAAGGCTGAATAGGGCTATCATAGCAGATGCGCTAGCACTTGCCTACTCATCCAAAATCCCATGGCTAAACTATATAAAGCACTTTCTTATCAAATTAGGCCACCCGAGCTGTTTTTCATTCTAGATGAATTGAAAACAATTTCTAGGAAAGACCTGAAAAATATCTGCCTTAGCCATCTGGTCGAGTTGAGATAGGATGTGGAGGCAAAGAAACATAGTGTCAGGAGAAACCACATGATACAGCAAACAAATGGTATGGAACCATACTTATGTAAAGTCACGAACCCAAGACATTGGTTTGTCCTTACGCGCTTGAGACTAGAGTCTTTCCATCGCCTCGTTAGTTTTCCCCTGATTAATGATTGGTCCTTACAGCTGCAAAAATGCCCTTGCAATAATGTCTCTGATCAAAATACAATGCACACATTTTTTTTCTGTAAATTTTATTTATCTCTTAGGAAAATGTTTGTGATACCACTTTTAAAACTAATGCATTTTAAACAATGTCGCCCAGCTTTTTTGTATCTCTTATCCCTTCCCTCTATTATGGTTTGTAATGGACTAGCCTTGTTCCTCTGCTCAGTGATTAAGGTCAGACAACGCCTTGAGGCAAATGGGCGAGATCTGTAAGTCCCACACTTTGAGAAATATTTTATTTGTTTTAACTAAATTATTTATTAACCTTTAGCATTTCTCTCAAATTTTTAGCTGTTGCATTTAAATTAATATTTATGTGTATTTTATTCCCTGTATCTTTTCTTTTTCCTTGACCGAAAACTGTTTTCTTTTTCCTTCTATGTGTAATGACTTTTATGATTGAAAAACAATCGAATAAAGTTTTTTGATGATGAATGGCACTTACAATATTGAAATTAACTGTCCTCGTAACAGTTGTTTTACGAAACTTAAGAGAACAGTATTTCATAAATCCTTTTTGTGCTGACCAGTATGACTGGGCAATGCGCGACACCCTTCCCATGACTCCACGCCCCCACTTGGGAGTTGCAACTAACAGATTGAAGACCTCTGCTGTAAAGGTTGATGATTGTTGATCCCGCCTGCACTAACAGAATTTATAAGCACCGAATCAAGCAGTAGGCACAAACATTTGCACTGCTGAATGGATGAGGAGTCTCAATAGAACACACCCGATGCTGTGAGGAGGAGCGCGCTGAGCCCTTAAAGTAATGTCTCAATTAAATTAGCCCAATCCTGAGAGGAGTAGCGTGCTGAGCTCTTGGAGCCAAAGGACACGTCGCACTGTTTTGAGAAGTGGTTGAACCTCACAGGATGTGCTGAATCTCAAGAGGAGAAGAACGCACTATCCTGCAGTGTCCTTTGGAAACGTCTTCTGTTGGAAACAACAGTTCCTCACAGGACGCATAGAATCTCGTGAAAAGAAGATCACACTGCCTTTTCCACTTTTCAAAATGGGTGACACTATTGGTTAAGCTCCTGCAATTTCCTTTAGATAAAAGGATCAGCTTTAAAGTGTTGCATAGGTTTTTGAGCGCTAGGGAGAGTTACTGCGCTCATGTCTCTAAGACAGTCTGTGAAAACAGATAGATACAGTCTCACCAGAGTAATCCAGCATGATCTTCTGTTATCCTTTCCGTGTGTCAGCAGCCCTGCTCAGTGTGGGAAAAATGAGAGATAGCACCTCCTAGTATTACAACGCTTAGACAATACCAGTGTGTTGGGGCGATTATCATCTTTGTTGCCAGTGTGGGAACGCAAGCTGAAATCCCCCCCACCCCCACCATGAGTCTGACCCAGTAAGAAACATAGGTTTATTGTCCGGCACCCAGCCACCACTGACCGAAACAACTCTACTGACAGTTCACAGCTAAAAGAATTCTCAAAAACAGAATGTTCTATTGTACATGAGGCTGGGGAAGCGAGGGAGAGAATACATGGGAGATATCACACATTCCCTTTGCAACGTCCTCACCTCCCTCAACCCCAGTAAGTGACTCCAATCACCACAGGTCTCTCATTTGAGAGTGAAAAGTGTATTGGCTATGTTTTTAGTTTTTTAAACAGCAGTTGACAACCTAGACTATTTTTCTCTAGCAAGGTCTTGTCTCACAGGCTGGGTGGTGAACCTCACTAGTCATTTGTCTCATAGCTGCAAATTCACTTCTTCAGTAATGATTACTTTATTTCGGTTAAACAAAAAAAAAAAATAACCATAAAAGTACAGTAGAAAACATCAGACAAAAAAACAAAAACAACATTGACCTTAAAATACAAGGTGTCTAGTAGTGATGTATAGAGACATATGTAGCATTCAAAGGGAACAGAATTCATGAAGCATATTCACATTGTAAACAAAGTACATTGCAGGCGTGAATTACAAAGTGCAATAATCAAAGCTATAACAAAGCAGAGATAGTAACTAAAAGAGACGAAACAAGCTCCCTTGAAGCAATACAGACATCATAAAAACATTCTAAACACTTTTTAAAGTGACTGCTGCAGCGGCCTAATAGTGGCACAGTGACAGTAGCCACTACTGTTGGATTCTGCAGTTTCCCTTTAATATGACCTCCAGCATCAGAAGCCTGCAAGGGCCAAATTAAGGCTTTCGAATGAGCAATTTTAGCCCTTGTGTACCAGGCCCAATTTGAAAGCCTCGATAATGCAGAGACAATTGGTTTGTTTATGACATATTTGAGTAAGCATGGCACCACAGCTCCATGTCTGGTAGCCAGGCAGTGCAGTAATCCTGGCTATAAAGGGCGTAAGTGATAATCAATAATAAACAAATTCCATTAAAACAGTCGTAAAAACATTGTAATGTGACATGTACAATGGCCTAAAAGTGAAACAGTAGGCATTAGTTGGTTCTGCTAGGCCTTACGTTTCCCCTCCAGTTTGACCTCCAGCACCAGAAACCTACATGATCCATTTGGGGGTATTCTAATTGAAAATTCTAGACCCTTAGGGTCCTCAATAAATAGGGATTCATAATAAACAGACTCCATTAGAACAGTCATAAAAACATTTAAGGCAGGTATCTCCAACCAGTCAATTGTGAGCTACCAGTACCTCCCAGACGCCTTCAGAGTATCTCAGAGTCTGGAGTTCATTTTTAAATAAGCAGACGTCACATCCTGTATTTATTTTACGTTGTTATCATGAGGCTGCAGATAGCAGAACCTGCTAGGGAGCGGTGCTGGAGTCAGAATTATGACCCAGGGCACAAAGGTGAAGAATTGAAGCACTTAAGTATTTAAACTATTGTCAACTCAGTATTGGAGGTGAGAACGAAATGATGTTTCTCAATGCTTTTAAATCTGAGAAAATAAAAATAAAAAGTTAGCTTATGATTTAACTTTTCGTTTTAATTGTCTATTTTTTTATTTAAGTGTTGCATTTACAAGGAGAAGCCTCTTGCTTGCAGTGGCCAGTAGAGCATGGTGCCATTTTTATAACTGAAAAAACTGTCATTTTAAATGGCAGAAATTTGAAGGGCAGAAGAAAGTTCCACATTATGAACATTTTTGCGGTTTAAATTTCTCCCATTTAAAAAGTGGTTCTGTGTTTGTGTTTTACATGTAACGGTGCCATATATGGCGAAAAATATGTCCTGTGCCACAGGTACAAATAGCAGGCTCTCATTTACCCATACACATATATCCCATTCATATGCACACATGTTCATACATCTCCAAAGACCACTCTCCCACTGAGACTCATAGTGCACATAGTCAAAGTATTTTGTTCATATCCTAGTATCGGACTCTATGGACATTAGGCTTAATCAAGGAAGCAGGGCATGGGGGTGTCTGATAATAATGCGCAAGTTGTTAGACTTTGTTTTCTCACAATGATTCACCGATCATAAGTAGCTCTCGGTTTAGAAAAGGTTGGAGACCCCTGATTTAAAGTGACAAGTGTGACGGCCTAAAAGAATGACAGTAGACAATAGCCTTTTCAGCTGGGCCCTGCGGTCCCCCTCTGTTTTACCTCCAGCATCAGAAACCTGCATGGACCAATGGGGGGCTTTCTAATTTCTAGACCTTATATGCCAAGCCCAGTTTAAGAACCTGGATAATGCAAGAATGATCGGCTCATTTGTGTCATGTTTTAGTAGTTGCAATGCCTTGTGGAATATTCCACTTTGAGCGTGGGTTTGATACCTTGGGCAAAAAAGTAGAAAGTGCTCTTCAGTTTCCAGAGTGCTGGGGCAGAAGGAGCATTCCCCTGCTACAACTTCACTCTTGGTCTATTTAGATGTGAGCACTTCTAAAGGTAATGTACCAAATCTATGATGAATATGCGAAGTTCTGGCCATGAAGGGAGTGATCCGGTCAATAAATACTTCAAACTTGGAGAACATTTGTGGTAGTGGAACTTATCAACCATGCCATCAGGTTGCGGTTGACACCACACTTCAGAAAGAATGTGGTCCCAATATAACCCCTTGATCTGGGCGAAAGCATTTCTTCACAGTTTAGCCAGCTCTTTCTATGCATCCTCTATTTTTAACTTGCCCACAGAGCTCTTTAACTTTCTTTCACCAGCAAGTGAAGTAGTTTTTATCTACTGCAGTTATCTCCTCAAGTCCCCTTCAATAGAAACCCAGCTCCAGCGTTAGCCAAATCCTGGCCCAATGATTTATAATTCATAGGTGGTCAGTTTGATCTATTCTTTGGATATTCAAATCCAACCTTAGTGGATACAGGGGCATGCTATTCGGAAGATTGAATAGAGATCCCAGAAATGTATTTTCCAAGCAGATTATCTGACTAGCATCCCCAAAGCTCAGTAATTTTGCCCCATACAATGCCCCACCCAGGGCCACCACTCTGCATACCTCAAGTTCTGGGGAAACAGTCCTAGTTTACCTATTCTTCTTTTGGGTGTCTCCTGATCTGTGATGCAGAATGGTCTTACTTTTGCTAAGCTGTGCTTTCCAAGATAAATCGTCGGAGAGCCTGACCCCCAAATAATCAAAGCTTTTAACTCTCTCCATTGCCATCCACCACCATTTTGTTCTTAAACGAGCTATGGGAATTTAGGGCCATATACTTGGATTTTTCTGCATTTATTTCAAGTCTCTATTCTTACAAAGCATAGCAAATGTGTCTAATAATTCCTGTAGTCCTATGTGGAGGCACGACAGCAGCAAAGTATCGGCGGCAAACAGCAACACCAAAGTGATGACGTTTGCTAGCTTTGGAGCATCATGCTGGCAGCTTTTCTCCCTCCTTGCCACACGATACAGGCAAAATGTAGGTGCAAAAAAGCACCCTTGCCTCACCACACATTTTATGGGGTTCCTGTCAGTGGACTCCCTTTGACTGTTACATCTTATTTGAGCATATGTATCTATATGCAATTTGATCAGAATATATAGGAGATCTTCTGAAATAGTGTACTATCTGAGAACTTCCCACAGACATTCCGTAGGAACTAAATCAAACACGGCCCTCAGATCCATGAGGCCAGATATAATTGGTCTTTCCATATGGTATTATACTTTCAGCAAATGATTGACAACCAAAACACCTAAAGTCTGAGAGGATCTGAGAGTCTCTTATCCAACACTGAAGCCAGGAAAGAGCTTTTTTGAATATTATCAATAAGACTGAAAGGCCTGTAATTAGCCGGATTATCTTTTGCCCTCTTCTTATGAATAGGGACAAAAATGGCCCCACGTTTTAGGGAGTTCCTCTCCACCGTCTATAGCATTGCTGAGCATGTTCAGGTAAGGAGTTCAAACAGCACGCTCAGAAAGAACCAAGCCACCTGGTATGCTATCAGGGCCGGGAGCTTTCCACCTTTTCCTTAGCTGAATAGCAGACTCAGTTTTCTTTGATTGAGAATATGCATATAAGGGAGTGTAGTTAGATTATAATCATTACTGGCATACGAGCTCGATGGTCAAATATCCCTTTTTTTAAAGAGACTATGAAAGTGGGCTACCCATCGCATTGCTGGCACAAATGGGTCCGTTTGAGATTGACTCGACGGGCTTCCAAGAGCGATAATTCTCAAAAAAGTCGGTCTTTCCTTTCTTTGCTAACTAACTGTTAATTTAACCCACTAAGCCTTATCCCATTTTTTCCCATTTGTCCTCAAGATCGCCTTATGGCTTTTTGGCATGAGTTATCCCAGGTTTGTCACCCTATTTTAAATAGATTTAATCAGGCCCAATTTTGCCTCTCTGCATTCTTTCGTAAACAATTGGCAGAGCATATTACTAACCATCCGCTTCTTAACATAGTTCCTAAAAATAGATTTTAGAGTGTCAAAGAATTCTAAGTGTATTGGAACAAAATTAGACATGTTGAAATGTTTTTGATCATACGATTGAAAGTAAGCCACAAAAACTTTGCAAATTTTGCCCAGAGCTTGGTTGTGTTAATTATATTTGCCCACTTTACAGTTATAAAGTTGTTTGTGATCTGTGGCACTGAACAGATATTATTTAGACACTCATGGGACTTAAAAAACGAATTGGCAAAGAGTTCAAGTACAAGAGCATTATGGTCACTGTCCAGGCGTAATATTACCTCCATATCACTGAGGTGGTGCCATACGCTGAGATCAAGAAATACATAGTCTGTGGCTTGTAGATCTACCTTTTTTAAATGTTGGGTTTTCAGGATAATATGATTTAATGTACCCATTAATTGCTCTCATACCATGTTTCAGGGACAGATGAAAAAGTTGGTTCACCAATTTTGTCCATTTTTTTATTAGTTTATCCAGGATCTCAGGTATTCCTCACTCCTTGCCTTCTGCTATCAGCAGGCACGATAAGGTTCAAAGGGTTCGAAGTTCATGATACAGGTCCCTGCTACCCCCACAGGCCAAGCATGTTGTATTGACTCTAACAAATATGCAGGGCATTTAGGGTTTGAGATTTTTCATTTTCTGGTACTGAGCTAACATATATATATTTATGTAGTAATATACTCTTAAGTCACCTGAGATGATAAATAGTTTTCTTCCATATAAAGCAACTCAGTAGAGGAGAGTGTCAGGAAGTGAGCGATTGGAGTCCTCTTCACCATTTCAATGACAGTTCAACTGTCAACAATTCCTTAAAGGATTCTAAACCACACTTACATAACAAGATTCCCCTGTAGAAACTGAAAAGAGGCATGTACTACTAACACTTGCAAATTACTTAGAATACAACACATGTACTTTCTTTCCAAAACAAAAAAAACAACAACAAAAAACAGGTTAAAAAGAGTACATGCAAGCTTAACTGGAATACAAATAATTTTCACAGTATTATATTAAATGCTCTCAACATTGGATGAGTAAGGAGTAAAAAGCCTTCATGCAAACATGCATTAAATACAATATTATAAGAACATGACAACAAAATCAGGTGTAATATCTACCTGGCTTAACAATAGTTTGCACACTTTTGCATTGCCTGTTATCAGTTTTGGAAGATTAATCAGCCATTTGATCAGAATTATTTGCACTTTTGTGTTGTCTGTTATTAGTCTTGGAAGGGTAATCAGCCATTTGATCAGATTTCTTTTTTTCATAGCATGGAACACAATTTTTTTTCCATAAACAATAGATTGATGCACTATTTTGTGACACATATCAGTAGATTTTTGGCCACTCACATTACCATTTTCCAGCATCTTCTGTCCAACGTAACTATTTTTTTCATATTCTACCACTGACTTAAATAGCATTTCCACAAAAGGTTTCCACTCTGACATGGTTTGCCAAGCGCACTTTTACCTTTCTGGACATGAACATATTATTTCACTCTAACCAAATCACCAATCATTTGTTTCTTTTGAGCCAAATCAGCATTTCTTTTCACCAACTCAATCAATCGCTCCACATTAGATTCATCCTTTATCCACCTTATATCCACACTAGATGGAAATGAGTACTTGGTTTTCTTCCCCTTAAAAATTCGAAAGTAGAGACTTTGGTGGTAGAATGAGGTGTGGTCATGTAGAGCCACAGCTTAATGCGCACAGCTTTTACCACATCTATATTAGAGCATTTGGCCCACCTAATACTTTCCCCCACCGCCCTGTTCATTCTTTCTACAAGTCCATTTGTTTGAAGGGTGATACATGGAATTTTTAGAATGTTTGACTCCGCACTCCAGCAGAAGATTTTCCATTTCCTTACAAACAAATTGTATACCACTATCTGACACAATGTACTCCGGAAATCCTTCCCTTATAAAAAACTATCTTAGAAAGGTGATAATTGTGCTAGCATTGGGATCTTTGACCATCTTTAATTCTATCCATTTTGAATTGTAGTCATTTAGAACCACAACAAACCTGAAACCATCTGGTAAAGAGTTAAATGGGCCCATAATATCTATTTCCAATTTAATCCAAGGTCCATCCAGACATTCTGTAGAAATAAGAGGAGGGGTGGACACTATCAGGCTCTTGTTTGCAGATTTGCAAATTACACAATTCTCAACCACTTCATCGACTTCACAGTCCATGCATGGCCACCAGAACAACTCTCAAATCCATCTCTTAGTGAAGGATGCCCCAAGAAGGGCCTCATGAGCATAATAAAAAATGTTGGGTCTCAAAGCATATGGAGGATTTAACCAATCTGACCTTAAAATCAGACCATCCTCACCAGAAATCTCTTTACTCACTTTATAAAAGGGCTATACTAAGAGTGACCGAACTTTCTCTCAGGTCAACCTTTCTTGACTTGGTCAATGATTTTCTGCAACACTTGATCTCCAGACATAGCTTCCTTCCATGCTTCCTCCGAGTATACTTTAATTTCAGGAACTTCAAGTGACGATACAAAGCAATCCCCAAAATCCAGATTCAAAAAATCTAAAGGTTTCACATCTCCCTCAGCTTCCTCTTCACCTTTACATGGAAAACTGGATAGAAAGTCTGCTCTGCCGTTTTTGCCCTAGGAATATGATGGAGCTTAAAATTGTATTGCATGAGTTTGGATGATAATTGTAAAATTTGTGGAGAACATGCTTTGCTACACCCACCACTCACGATGTTTACCAAGGGTTTATGATCAGTATGCAACTTGAATTGTCTTCCCCACACAAATGTTCGGAATTCTCAAGTGCCCAGCAACACACCAGCTACTCTTTCAGTTACCGAAAATTGCAAGTCTGCCTCCCTTAATACCCTTGAAGCAAAAGCTATGCTGAGTTTCTATCAAACTGTATAATTGTGGCTCCTAGACCCACTTGGCCAGAATCCAGTGTGATACAACGAGATAACCTTGGATCAAACGGTTTCATAGCTTTACTTTGACTCAATTCTAATTTCATCTGCTAAAATGCCGATTCACACTTCTCACACCACACAAATGTTGTGCCTCTCTTCAGAAGATCACTAATGGGTCTTACTTTGGTGACAAAATTAGGAATGAAAGGCGAGTACAATTTGCAGACACCTAAAAATGATTTGACCCCTGTTTTGTCAGAGGGAGGTAAGGCTCTAACTATAGATTCCACAAAACCCTGCCTGATACTCAAATACTCCTTGGAAATTACATGTCCGAAATATTCCACCTCACTACAGAGACATTTAAATTTTTCTTTCTTTAAAACAACACCTTGATCTTTAAAAATATCCAAAACATGGTTAAGAATGACATTGTCTTCTTCAACATTCTTTGCATACACTAGTACATCATTCTGGAAAACCCAGACCCCTTCAGCATCCTTCAACAACTTATACATGACCCTTACAGGGGTCGCAGAAGCCAGATCAAATAACATCCTACAGTATTGAAAAATGCCAGAGTGGGTAATTAACACTGTAAAATGTCTGGAGGACAGATGTAGTTGTATTTGATGGTACACACTAACTAGATCAACGTTTGCAAACATTTTGACACCTGTAGTACACATTAACAAATCTGAAATGTTTGTAAAGTATGGGTGTAGGAAGTTGGCTCTGTATGCACTATTTCAAAGTAAGGAATAGTATGCACAGAGTCCAAGGATTTCCCTTAGAGGTAAGATAGTGGCAAAAAGAGATAATTCTAATGCTCTATTTTATGGTAGTGTGGTCAAGCAGTAGGCTTATCAGAAGCATTTGTTGTACACACACAGGCAATAAATGAGGAACACACACTGAGACAATTCCAGGCCAATAGGTTTTTGTATAGAAAAATATATTTTCTTAGTTTATTTTAAGAACCACAGGTTCAAGATTTACAAGTAATACTTCAAATGAAAGGTATTTCAGGTAGGTACTTTAGGAACTTTGAATTAGCAAAATAGTATATACAGTTTTCACATAAATGACATATAGCTATTTTAAAACTAGACACTGTGCAATTTTCAACAGTTCCTGGGGGAGGTAAGTGTTTGTTAGTTTTTGCAGGTAAGTAAACCACCTACGGGGTTCAAGTTTGGGTCCAAGGTAGCCCACTGTTGGGGGTTCAGAGCAACCCCAAAGTTACCACACCCGCAGCTCAGGGCCGGTCAGGTGCAGAGGTCAAAGTGGTGCCCAAAACACATAGGCTTCATTGGAGAAGGGGGTGCCCCGGTTCCAGTCTGCCAGCAGGTAAGTACCCGCGTCTTCGGAGGGCAGACCAGGGGGGTTTTGTAGGGCACCGGGGGGGACACAAGTCCACACAAAAAGTACACCCTCAGCGGCACGGGGCCGGCGGGGTGCAGTGTGCAAACAAGCATTGAGTTCGTAATAGAAATCAATGGGAGACCAAGGGGTCTCTTCAGCGATGCATGCAGGCAAGGGGGGGCTCCTCGGGGTAGCCACCACCTGGGCAAGGGAGAGGGCCACCTGGGGGTCGCTCCTGCACTGGAGGTCGGATCCTTCAGGTCCTGGGGGCTGCGGGTGCAGAGTCTTTACCAGGCGTCGGATCTTTGAAGCAGGCAGTCGCAGTCAGGGGGAGCCTCAGGATTCCCTCTGCAGGCGTCGCTGTGGGGGCTCAGGGGGGTCAACTCTGGCTACTCACGGTCTCATAGTCGCCGGGGAGTCCTCCCTGTGGTGTTTGTTCTCCACAAGTCGAGCCGGGGGCGTCGGGTGCAGAGTGCAAAGTCTCACGCTTCCGGGGGGAAACGTGTGTTGTTTCAAAGTTGCTTCTTTGTTGCAAAGTTGCAGTCTTTGGTGAACAGAGCCGCTGACCTCAGGAGTTCTTGGTCCTTCTTGATGCAGGATAGTCCTCTGAGGCTTCAGAAGTTGCTGGACCCTAGGAACGGGTCGCTGGAGCAGTGTCTTTAGAAGTGGGGAGACAGGCCGGTAGAGCTGGGGCCAAAGCAGTTGGTGTCTCCGTCTTCTCTGTAGGTTTTTCAGTTCAGCAATCCTCTTCTTCTCAGGTTGCAGGAATCTGAGTTCCTAGGTTCTGGGGAGCCCCTAAATACTGAATTATGGGGTGTATTTTGGTCTGGGGGGTTAGTAGCCAATGGCTACTAGCCCTGAGGGTGGCTACACCCTCTTTTTGCCTCCTCCCTGAGGGGGGAACATTCCTATCCCTATTGGGGGAATCCTCCATCTGCAAGATGGAGGATTTCTAAAAGTCAGAGTCACCTCAGCTCAGGACACCTTAGGGGCTGTCCTGACTGGCCAGTGACTCCTCTTTGTTTTTCTCATTATCTCCTCCGGCCTTGCTGCCAAAAGTGGGGCTGTGGCCGAGGGGGCGGGCAACTCCACTAGCTGGGGTGCTGTAACAAAGGGGGTGAGCCTTTGAGGTTCACAGCCAGGTGTTACAGTTCCGGCAGGGGGAGGTGTGAAGCACCTCCACCCAGTACAGGCTTTGTTACTAGCCACAGAGTGACAAAGGCACTCTCCCCATGTGGCCAGCAACATGTCTGGTGTGTGGCATGCTGCTAAAACCAATCAGCCTACACGGATAGCCGGTTAAGGTTTCAGGGGGCACCTCTAAGGTGCCCTCTGGGGTGTATGTTACAATAAAATGTACACTGGCATCAGTGTGCATTTATTGTGCTGAGAAGTTTGATACCAAACTTCACGGTTTTCAGTGTAGCCATTATGGTGCTGTGGAGTTTGTGTATGACAGACTCCCAGACCATATACTCTTATGGCTACCCTGCACTTACAATGTCTAAGGTTTTGCTTAGACACTTTAGGGGCATAGTGCTCATGCACTTATGCCCTCACCTATGGTATAGTGCACCCTGCCTTAGGGCTGTAAGGCCTGCTTGAGGGGTGACTTATCTATACTCCATAGGCAGTGTGAGGTTGGCATGGCACCCTGAGGGGAGTGCCATGTCGACTTAGTCATTTTATCCCCACTAGCACACACAAGCTGGTAAGCAGTGTGTCTGTGCTGAGTGAGGGGTCCCCAGGGTGGCATAAGATATGCTGCAGCCCTTAGAGACCTTCCCTGGCATCAGGGCCCTTGGTACCAGGGGTACCAGTTACAAAGTACTTACCTGGATGCCAGGGTGTGCCAGTTGTGGAAACAAAAGTACAGGTTAGGGAAAGAACACCGGGGCTGGGGCCTGATTAGCAGGCCTCAGCACACTTTTAAATCATAACTTAGCATCAGCAAAGGCAAAACGTCAGGGGGTAACCATGCCAAGGAGGCATTTCCTTACAATGGGAATCCACCCAAATGTCTTTATTTATTGATCTGAGACCCACGCAGACACACAATTGGCCACATCTTTTCTGTGCCACCACCAATGGTGAGAGCCATGAGGAGGATTCAGATGGCTCTATGATTGCTTTTTCACAAGGCTTCGAAGTTCCGTTTTGAGATCATTTCTAACACGGAATGGGTGACCCCTTAATTGGTGTTTTACTGGAAAAGTTTCTTTTTTAAATTCTGATTTTATGTTTAAATCCACAAATGTTCTCCAACGACTCTCCAAACACCTTAGGAAATCTCTTGCTCCATTCACTAACCAAATCTTCAAGGTCAACAACCAGTACTTATTCTTTTGCCCCTGGTCTAATCCCAAATAGCCCTTGATGGAACCAGCCTAAAAGGTTTAAACCCTTTACTGCCACATATATATTTTGGCTTTTATCAGCCTTCCTTTGAATTACATGACATCTTTAATGTAGCCCCATTAACTCTATCCTCCGTCCCTCATATGAAACTGGAGAGGGAGCTGGAGGAAATAATTGCCTTTCACCCTGCTTTTCAGTGAACAGGGAATGTGTAATTATGGTGATCCTAGCTCCTGAACCTACTAAAATTTTCAAAACCTTATCTCCAACATGAATGTCTATCACTGGGTTTACCCATTTGTTGGAATCCCCTGTTAACGGTTTCTTTCCTACACTGATTGTTCGGCATGATAATCACTATCATCACCAGTGGCTAGAACCAGATCCTGCAACACCCCCCCCCCCACCCCCCCACCCCCCACCACCATCACCACCATCTTCATCTGACTCCGGATCAGAATCACCCACACATGCAACCATTCTTTTCATGGTTTTCTTTTTCATGCATTCTTTGGTAAAATGACACATTTGTTTGCTGAAATTACATATCCTGTTTACAGCAGGACATCTTCCACCTTTTATATGTGGTGGATTATCACACCTGAAACAAAATTTAGCATTCGATGTAGGAACATTGTCATCTCTGATATTCTTTTGCACTACCGTTTTCTTATTATAGGTAGTCCCCAGGTGAGATGTACACACTTTTACTGAATTCACATTTTCTGTAGGTTTGTCGTATAATTCTCTGACAGAAAGTTGTGAAATCTCAATGCTTTAGGCCATTTTGATTGTCGCATCAAGTGAAGGATTACCTAAAGTAAGATGTTTCTGTCTAATCTGTTTATCTTTGCAATGACACACAAACTGATCCCTTATTAGCTGATCAGTGATTCAAACACCAATGAGTGTTACAGTAAACGCTTATTTCACTCGGCCCGAAACCTGGAAGCTCCTAAGTAGGTTTCAAAAGCATTGAACCACACTTCCCACCTCACTGGCAGCTGACCAGATGTTTCCAAAAATTATGGGGGAAGAGTTACAGACTGCATAGTTAAAATATCCTTAAGGTATACAATATGAACTTTGATCCCCTTTGGGACAAACCTTATTACAGAAGTTGACACCGAGTGTTATTTTTAAAAAACAATCCTAGGAACTGGAAATGTCCTGTACATACTACCAAAAATGTTACACCTGTAGTAGCTGTGCAGGTTTGCATATCTCTGTGAGTGTACATATATGGTGTTTCAAAAGTTAAATATAGTTGAGCGTGCGACTGGGGATTATTACTATGTATTTCTTTTAGACAGTCTGAATATGTATTGTACAAACACACCAGTTTAGCCATCCAAGCCCTCACTGCTCCAAAACGACGTGTACCCACAAATCAGCCAGAGCTGTGAAGGTGCCAAGATCAAAAGTTAAGATGCCACCTAGAACCTCCATTAAAAACGTCCAAGATCAATGGTAAACTGCACTTTTTGTGGAAGTCAGCTGATGTTCAGCAAAACGAATAGTACAAGTTCGTAGCCCAAACAGGTAGCGCTCTGCACTATATAAAAGGTAGATTTTCCCAAGGTACACCACACTTTTGTGCACTTCACTGATTCATCGGAACAAGTTTTCAGCTAACAAATTAACTATCACTCTCTTAACTTTCCACACGATGGCGCACTTTAACACACAAAATAATCTAACGAGCATTAACAGGTTAGAGTGGCACAGGTAACGCTTCCTACCAGAAATGTTATCTGTTACAGAGTTAGCGGGCAAAAGAGGACTCCGTGCCAGACTTGCACACTCACCAGCGCGGGCCACATTATCTATCTTGTGGGGTCCATAAACAAACACGGCCGTGTTAGCAGAGGAGCTCGCCTTAGCCTCGATAACGGTGCCAAACTCACCGCACACCGATCAGTCGGAAGGGTGGCAATGGGAGAAAGACGCTAACGCTGGAATATAAGGTTCAGAAATCAGAGCGAAACACCATACGCTCAGAAACGTTCGCATGTCTTGTTGAGGTGCACTCCGTCCAGGAACGACCGTAGCAGCTAAATCGTCACCAATATTTTCTAGTGATATACTTTTCAGTCACTTGAGATGATAGTTTTAATCCAAATGTAGCTGCTCGGTAGCGGAGATTGACAGGAGCGCGCGCGAGCGATCAGAGCACCCTTGACCACTTCAATGACAGTTCAACTGACAACAATTCCTTTCAAGATTCTAAACCACGTGTGCATCGTAAGATTCCACTGAAAAGAGGCATGTACTACTAACACTTCCAAATTACTTAGAATATAACAATTTATCACTACAGTATGTCTGAACAAGCTAGTGGGGGTGTTAGGCAGGGTCAAAAAATGCCCACTAAGGTCCTAGACCCTGAATCCAATACTTTGATCTTACAGGGAACTGATGTCTTTACCCAGATTAGTAAACCCCCCAGGATCTTCCCCGAACTAACATGGAGGGCATTGTAATAAAATGTTAAATAGCCTGGTCTATACACTGGTTGCATCGCCCAGGTTTCCTGGAATAAAACAATGTGGTGCTTGTCAATAAATTCACCCCATTCTGATTCAGTGAGGTTTTCATGGATACCATCTACGTTTCAAGAGAGCAGTTTAACTGAACCAACCGTTGCACCCTCAGGAACATTAAGGCTTACAGGATGGGTCAGGGCTGGTGAAGGGCTTGGTGTGTTAACCATATGGGACAGCTGTTTTCTACTACATTTTTTCTCATTACCCCTTAGCTGATCCCACTTCAGTCAATCTATGTCAGAAGCCCCCAAGGAGCACTCTTTCTGCTTCAAGATCCGCTTAAAACGTCACCCATCCGCAGAACCATCATCAGAACGATGCAGTCCTTCCAGTCTGAGGCCTACTGAAGTGCAAGGTGGTTTCAAAAGCATTGAACCACACTTCCCACCTCACTGGCAGCTCACCAGGTGATTACCTCGTACCTCAGTGGGCCTCAGACTGGAAGGACTGCATCCTTCTGATGATGGTTCTGCGGATGGGTGAAGTTTTAAGCGGATCTTGGAGCCATTGGTCATTAAAGATCTGAGCTCCATATCAGTTAGATAATGTGAGAAAGTTGCCTCTTTCTAGCATGGTTACCCCCATTTTTGGCCTGTTGGTCAGTGTGTTTTGACTATGCCACTGGGATCCTGCTAGTCAGGATGCCAGTTCCTATGGTTTGTGGCCTACTTGTCAGTATGTTTCACTGTTTTTGCCAGTATGCTTGACTGTGTCACTGGAGTCTTGCTAAACAGGACCCCAGTGCTCATGCTCTCTCTGGTTCCAAATTTGTCCTTACATACTGGTGACCCAGTATTTCACTCCAAATTGGTATACTGGTCACCCCTTTTAAGTCCCTAGTATATGGTACCTAGGTGCCCAGGGCGTTGGGGTTCCAGGGGATCCCTATGGGCTGCAGCATTTCTTTTGCCACTCATAGGGAGCCTATAAAAGGCTTCTACAGGAGTGCCATTGCAGCCTGTGTGAAATGCCCGTGGGCATGCACTATTTCACAGCCATTTTCACTGCACCAGGTCACTTATAAGTCATCTATATATCAGGTCTTCCAACCATGAAGGCTGGGTGCAAAGTACCTGTGTGTGAGGGCAAGCTTGCACTAGCAGAGGTGCCCCCACGTCATCCAGGCCAATTTTCCTAGACATCGTGAGTGTGAGGATGCCATTTTAAGTGTGCTCTGCACATAGGTCAATACCTATGTACAGCTTCACAATGGTAACTCTGAATATGGCCATGTAAGGTGTCTAAAAACTGGGAATTGTACCCCAGTACTGATCCCAGTATTGGTTGCACAATCCCATGCACTCTGAGGGCCCCACAGTGGACCCCCAGTACTGCCATACCAGCCTTCTGAGGTTTTCCAGGCAGCCCCAGCTGCTGCCACCTCACAGACTGGCTTCTTCCTTCTTGGGGCTTGAGCAGCTCAATCCCTGGAAGGCAGAATAATGCATTTTCTTTAGGAGAGGGGTGTTACACCCTTTCCCTTTGGAAATAGGTGTAACATGCATGAGAGGAGTATCCTCCCAGAGCCTCAAAAAATGCTTCAAAGGGCACGGATAGTGCCCTCCTTGCATAATCCATTCTACACAGGTTCAGGGACCCCTAGTCCCTGCTGTGGCACGAAACTCGACAAAGGAAAGGGGAGTGACCACTTCCCTGTCCATCACCACCCCAGGGATGGTGCCCAGAGCTCCTCCACAGTGTCCCTGGGTTTTTCCATCTTGGATTCCAAGGTGGTAGGGCACTCTGGGAGCATCGGAGTGGCCAGTGCCAGGAGGTGATGTCGGAGACCCCTCCTGATAGGTGCTTACCTGGTTACGGGACCAGTCCCCCTCTCAGGGCTATTTAGGGTCTCTCCTCTGGGTGTTTCTTCAGATTCGGATTGAAAGACTCCAGCAGGCGTCCTCTGCATCCTTTATTTCATCTTCTGCCAACGGATCAACTGTTGACTGCTCCAGGAACTCTACAAAACTGCAACAAAGAAGCTAAGACGGCTTCTGCAACATTGTATCTTCAGCTCCTGCCAGCAACTGCAACAGTTTCCAGGTCGTGCATCTTCCGAGGACTGCCCGTCTTCAGCCTGCACCAGAACAACCAAATGAATCGCCCGTGGAGTGACGGAGTCACTTCCCTGCTTCAGCAGGCACCTCTCTGCAGCAATGACCGGTGGCTTGGGTCCCCTCTTCCGACGACAGGCGTGGATCCACAACACGGATCATGGACTAAAGTGACTCTGACAGTCCCGATGTCCAGCTGTCCAAATTTGGTGGAGGTAAGAGCTTGCCTCCCCACACAAGACAGTACCCCAGTGCACCACACGACTTGCAGTTGCCTAGGCTTGTGTGCAACCTTCCAAGAAGTTCTTCTGGGTAGAGGCCACCAGGTCCTTCCTGGTCCCAAGCAGTGCCATTTTCCACCAACCGTGTGTTTTGCGTGAGCCAAGGCTTGTTGGCGGAATCCAGTGGCTCAAACCACACTGCATTCATCCATCCAGCGTGGGACATCTTCTGCACCAACCAGAAACCCGCATCAGTCTTCTTTTGTGACTTTGTCTTCTCACCAGTGGTTCTTCTTTTGCACCTTTATCTGGGTTAGCAGGGGCTTCTGTTACCCCTGAACTCTTCATAGGTTCTTGGACTTGGTCCCCTTCTTCCACAGGTCTTCAGGTCCAGGAATCCATTGTTGGTGTCTTGCAGTCTCTTCCGGTTCTTGCATTATCTTCTATCACAACTTCTAGTGTGTTTTAGGAAAGTTGCTGTGTTTTACTCCTTTCTTGGGCTCCGAGGTGGAGTATTTTACTTACCTTTGGTGTTTTCTCACACTCCCAGTGCCCCTCTACACACTACACTTGCCTAGGTGGGAAACCGACTTTCGCATTCCACTATTTTAGTATCTGGTTTGTGTTCCCCCCCAGGCCCATTGCAACCTATTGTGATTTTCACTGTTTGCACTATTTTCTGACTATTTACTTACCTGTTATTGGTTACTATTAGATATATTGTGTAATTTACTTACCTCCTAAGGGAGTATAGTCTCCAAAGTACTTTTTGGCATTGTGTGACTAAAATAAAGTGCCTTTATTTTTGGTAACACTGAGAATTGTCTTTCATGTGTGTGAGTACTGTGTGACTACAGTGGTATTGCAAGAGCTTTGCATGTCGCCTACAGCTACCTCTAGACAGTCTGGCTTCTAGACACTGACTACATTTCAGTAATAAGGGATAACTGGACCTCTTATACGGTGTAAGTACCTTAGGTACCCACTGCAAACCAGGTCAGCATCCTACAGATAGTGAATCAGATTGATGCTCCAATATAGTCCATCAAGCTGTACTTATTGGCATAGCGTTTTACCATGGCAGTGTCCTCCATAATTATTGATCTACAGTTGCGGACATGCCAAAACCAATGGATTGTTTTGTTTATTAATGATTCTCTGCTTTCAGGCATTAAAGGCAGCAGTTTCTGAACATTTTTCATAAAGTTTTCTTTGCTCGCTTGATTGCTAGACATCCTGACACTATAGGTTGATGGGAATTACCCAATCTCTTTGAGGTCACGAGGTTTGCTTGCTATGATGCCAGCCTAGGAGCAATGCCCACACCCATCCTCCTATCCAAGGGGGGGTGGTCTCTTGAGTTCCAGGTGTTCAAAGAGTTACTGTCTCTCCACTACGGAATTGTTTGGCGTTGGCACTCCTCTGTCTATTAAACCTTTGTCCCATACTTCTGTGTCCTGGTGGGATTAAGTCCCTAGGCCTTGGGATAGCTCAGTTAATCAAATTAGTATAGCCTGGGGGTTGATTCTCCGAGCCACTAAGGGTTCTAATAAGCCTTTCTTTAACAGAGTCTCTAAACGCGAACCCAACTTGTCCTCTTTTCAAGAAAGGAGTTGTGTAAGTGAGGTTATGTAATTTCAGTTTTCAGATAACTGCACTAAGTCACAGCCTCCCCACCTATTAGTTGTTGCATGTGAATATCTGGCGGGTAATCAGTGTGTAGGGAGGCGTAAGGCATCACATCATTTTCCAGCTCTCCCAAGGTTTGGAATCTGGTTGTGCACTCCAGCATCATAACATTAGGGGAAGATGGACTTTCCTCCATAACCTCTCCATTGGTCTCCGAGTTTACTGATTAACAAGGTGGGAACTTTGGGCTGCCTTGATGCATTAGAACTCTAGCAGTTGTGCTCCTACCACCAAGTGTTTTTATCAAATAGGACTAGATGTCCCACTATCTCCCTTTGTTTTTGTCACACTATTTCTCTTTCATTTGTATTTAGTAGGCCCTTCTTCTCCAGTAGTGCAGCAGCAATCTGGTTGGTACCCAGGGCTGAGTGAAAGACAATCAGTAGCTTCTCACTGAATGTCCTGTATCCAAGCTCCTATTTTACATTCCTTTCTGAGGGAAAGAAAAAAAGTTACTAAGCTGTAGCTGCAGTTCTCCAGTATTGGTATCTTTCATAGAGTCACATGTTTGAATCATTCCCCTTCGTCGAGATGGGAGTCCCCAGTAATTTAATAAAGCAGTATATTTATCACTATTATAGGCTATAATGGCAATGAAAAGGTCAGTTTAATAGCCTATCCATGTCCTTTTTCAAAAATGGACCAAACTTGAACTACAACCAATCAGGCGACAGCACCCTCTAGAACACTCCCAACAGAGGCTGAGTCCCTCAGATTTTCAAGCACAAGTGGGAATAGATAATCCCGAGCTATAAGGGGAGCCTCCCCGGGGAGGAGGGTTGATCGCATGTGAATCTATAAAAGATACCAATACTTGAGCACTGCAGTTACAGGTAAGTAACTTGGGGCCAGATGTATCATCACGGCCCTTTGCGAGTCGGAAATAGCGATTTTTAAGAAATCGCTATTTCCGACTCGCAAAGTGCCATGTATCACATTTGCGATTCGGTAATAGTGATTTCTTAAAAATCACAAATGCTATTACCGAATCGCAGATTGCGATACCGGCCCCATTAGCAGCTATGGGCCCATAGCTGCGAATTTTTTGCATTTCCAAAATTGCGATTTCTGAACCAGAAATCGCAATTTTGGAAATGCAAATGCCCAGGGTGCTGGGGGCCTAAGGCCCTCTCTGCTGCACCCCAAAAATGTTTTGGGGACATGTAAGGTGCACACATGCCAAAAGGGCATGTGTGTTTTACATGTTCAATTTAAAAAAGCATTTTAAATGCATTTTTAAATTTTGCACCAGATTACCACCTGGTTTCCTTTAATGGTATTTTGCATGGCAAATTGTGACTCGCAAAACCAGGTCGCAACGCAAGAAATCGCAATTTTTGCGATTTCTTATTTGTGGTCTGCGAATGCCTTTCATGCATCGCTGAGCACTTTTTTGCACTCACAAACAGCCGAATTTTGCGATTCGCACCGTTTGCGAGTGTAAAAAATGTTCAAACAACTGGCCCTTATTTTCTTCTCCAGTATTGGATCTTTCATAGATTCACATGCTTGACTTGGAGAGAATCCACCTGCAGTCCTGAGGAATATTGAGATCTTTGGATTGATGGAATTTAGGAGCTGTGTGCTTAAGAGGAGAGAAGTCAGGTCAGGATGAGGGGCCTGGCCTTAGTTTATCATCAAAGGTTTACAGAATGTTGGTAGGTGAATGTGGTTGTGTTCTGAGAACTAGCCACCTCAGGGCTATCAGGACAAGAGAACACTGCTTTGCTTTCCCCTTGGTGAGAATCTTTGGTATTAAAGGTATTGGGAAAAAGGTAGAAATAGATCCTGGAGCATCTGTCGAAAGGCATTCCACCAAGATCATGGATGTGGATGCCAACTTGCAAAGAACTGGCATTTGTATGGTTGCAAAGGGATGTAGAGCCCGTTTGCCCAGAAAAATAAAAGCATGCTTAGAGCCGAATGATCAAATTCTCCTTCTTGGAGGCCGTTTCCAGTTTTGTTTTGCATGTCTGCTATGAGATTTCTAGTCCAGGGACTATGTTCAGCCTGAAGAGTTATCCTGTTTGTCATTAGCTGACACCAAATTTCCTGGTCTTCCTTGGACAGCGCCAAGGATGTTGCCGCTTTGTTTATTCACCTATTGCATGCTGGTAGTACTGTCCTTGTGAACTAACACCGAAGACTCTGCTACATTGGCAGGAAAATTTGGAGTCTAAATATTTGGCTTTGATATCTAGGTGAATGATAAGTATGCTCTTCTGGAGCAGAAACCGATTTCCTCGAATTAGAGGTTCTGTATATGAGTGCCCCAGCTTCCCAGGGAAGTATTTGTAGTCTGACACTACCAGACTAGAGCTTCTAGCACCTATATGAAAATTCAACAGGCCCTGATATGATTTGTTTGATTGAATCTATTGTTTTTGTAGCTGCTCCTGTAAGGCATTCATTTTCAGGCGTACAAGAGGAATCCTATTGATCGCTGAGGACCGGACACCCAAAAGCTAATTTAACATAAAGTATCTTCTTTGATGGAGAAGTTGATTATCTCTGATAATTCACAAGGAGCCAGCCTGTGAAACAACTATAGGCAAGTCTCTGCAGTCTTGGACGCTTGAAATGTCGATGGTGCTTTTATCACGAGTTGTCGAAGTTGGGAAAACCCTTCCCGAAAAAGCTGATCCAAAGCCAAAGGGAAGAACTCTGATAAGTGGGAATGCAGAAACACAAATATATATATATATATATATATATATATATATATATATATATCCTGTGCTGAACAAGACCATATAAAAGGATGGTTTCTGGAGGTGTATGATCGATGGACACTCTTCTGTTTTCTGGTTTATGGAGCAAAACCAAGAATAGAAGCCTCTTTCTTGCTGAGAATGTGGGTTTCTTTCTATGGACCCCTTGATCAGGTTAGCTAGCACTTCCTTCCGAAGGTAGATGGCGGAATCTGGGTGAACCTCAATATATATCTATATGTGAGGAGATCCAGGACTTATTTGTCCGATACTATTTTCTGCCATAGATGACAACATTTTTGGAACGTTTTTTCACACTGGATGGTGTAATTGGTACCAGAACGTTGTCACTGTAGGTAAGCTATCCTAAGTGCTACTGAGAGGGTTGTTAAGTCAGATACTTATCTTTTTTGGGTCTAGAGATTGTTTCATTTGAAAATGTAATGCCCCAAAACATCATGCAGTGTCAAGAGTCACTGTTGACTGCTTGCAAGTAGTAGTCCACATGCATGGCATACATAGCGTCGGCGTGGTACTATAAAATATTAGATATATTTGCATCTCAAATTTTTAAATGTTGTTGGCTTGATCTGTAATATCCAATGACCACTGACCCTGCCAGTTGTGGGAATACTATTGAAGCTTTATCAATAGCACAGTCTGTGCTGACATCTCACTCCACTACAGCTTTTTTTTTTTTCCCCATCTTCTGGCAAACATTTTATTTATGGGACCATGTCTGACCACATCTGGTGGCTATACCTGCCCCTTATTATCAGTGAATTGGCAGCCCGTACAGTAGTCTGGACCTAGATGAGAACGTGTCCTTGCTGGTTAGGCGGAACTATTAATAATAGGGCTTTTCATGATTGTAATTCCTCCTGGATATATGAGCAATTGGAATAGGTTTTACAGCTTTCCTATTTAAATTCATAAAGAAAAAACAAATTTCTTGTTTGCTATTGGAAACTGGAAGTGTTTAGTCGCTCGCTCTGAAGGGTATGAAAACACCCAAAATAAATCTGGTGGGGAAATCCACCAGTTGCGGCTGTAATATGCTCTGAAGCTCTAGTATGAGATACATGGACCTGACCCATGCTCTGCATCATTATATTGACTGTTGAAGACATGCTCATATTAGTACCTCAATGCTTGACACTAAATTATTCTGGATTATGTGTGTTTTGCTCTTGTTGACAATTACATGTTTTCGTCTTAATTTGTATTGTGATCAATTCAATTCGACGAGGCAGATGTAAACGGCTAGGCTCATGTCCACAATGTTTGCTGTTGTTGACGAGGCCTTCACCGCAGACAAGGCCTTCATAGAGGATGCAGTCATAGACCAGGCCGTCATCGACAAAGCATACAGAGACAAGGCCATCGTAGATGTGGTTCTGTAGACTAGGTCATTGTAGGCAAGGCTGTAGTAGTAGACAACCATCAGAAAAGGCTGTTGCATATGAACATCGTAGATGAGAGTGTCACAGATGACTATCATAGAAGAGGCCGTCATATATAGATGAGGCTGTCGTAGATGACCATCGTAGATGAGGCTGTCGTAGACTAGCATCATAGATGAGGTCACCGTAGACGACTGTCATAGATGACACTGCCATATAGTAGCATCTTAGATGAGGATGTCCTAGACCAGTGGTTCCCAACCTGTGGTCCAGGGACCCTGGGGGTCCGCGTAGCCTTCTCAGGGGGTCTGCAAGAGCCTTGAAAGTTAACAAATATTGACAAATTAGGTCCCCAGCTTCTAGTAATGACTCAGGTGGGGGTCCCCGGATTCCCATGATGATTCGTTGGGGGTCCCTGGGTTCCATTAATGTTAAAGTGGGGGTCCAAAGAAATCAAAAGGTTGGGAACCACTGTCCTAGACAACCATCATAGATGAGGCTGTCGTGGATGACTGTTGTAGATAAGCATCGTAGATGAGGCCGTCATAGATGAGCATCGAAGATGAGGCCGTCGTAGGCGACCATCGTAGATGAGGCCGTCATAAGCAACCATTGTAGATGAGGCCTTCGCCGACGACAACCGTAGGCGACCGTCGCCGACTACCACCTTAGGCGACCACCACTATAGACGACCGTCGTCGACCACCACTGTAGACGACCGTCGTCGACAACCACCGTAGGCGACCGTCGTCGACAACCACCGTAGGCGACCGTCGTCGACAACCAACGTAGACGACCGTCGTGGACAACCGCCGTAGACGATCGTTGTCGACAACCACTGTAGACGACCATTGTAGATGACTGTTGTAGATGGCCGTCATATATGAGGCCATAGTAGATGACCATCGTAGATGAGGCCCTTCATAGACCACTGATGATGGCCGTCGTAGACGATCACTGTAGATGACCGTTGTAGATGATCACTGTAGATGACCGTCATAGACGACCATTGTAAATGATTGTCGTAGACGACCGCCACAGATCAGGCCATAGTAGATGACCATCATAGATGAGGTCCTGCGTAAATGAGGCCATCATAGACCACTGTAGATGACTGTCTTAGACGATCACTGTAGATGACTGTCGTAGACGATCACTGTAGAAGACTGTCGTAGACGATCACTGTAGAAGACTGTCGTAGACGATCACTGTAGAAGACTGTCGTAGACGATCACTGTAGAAGACTGTCGTAGACGATCACTGTAGATGACTGTCGTAGACGATCACTGTAGATGACTGTCGTAGACGATCACTGTAGATGACTGTCGTAGACGACCATCATAGATGAGGCTGTCATAGATGACCATCGTAGATGAGGCCATCATAGACGGGGCCCTTTGTAGACGAGGTAACAATAGTCTACATTGTCATTAACCACCTCAAAGTAATTCCTGAGAATGAGGATTTTACAGGCGGTTTTCAGATGTCCCATTGTAAGGTTATGAGGGTCTCTCTGATGTATTGTCATAGTTGAAGAGGGAGCTGAGGGTCTTTTTTTTTTTTTTTTCTCTGTCAGACATGCCTTATGAAGACTCATGGTAAGCCTTTTTATGGCTTTTCGGCGTGCCTTCTGGAGAGCCTGGCGCAACGTCTCCCTCTGACCTCTCCTGTGAGGTGAAGGAATCCTCACTGTCCTCATTCTTTTTTTTTTTTAATAAAGAAGTTTTTATTGTTTTAAGAGAATAAGGAATGACATTGTATTCAAATGTTGAAACAAAATTAACATAATAAGTTGCTCCTTATCAACATATATTGAATACATTAAGTACTTGGTTTGGTTTTGGTCATCCCGGTCCATCTGAAAAACATAGTGCATAATATCAGTGCCCCTCGCTGGCAAGAAGAGGATTAGTCTCGGGCCCCTGGTGTATGCCCACATAGGGATGAGGGACAGGTCGGGACGTGGGTCACACCCCTGAGGCGAGCGTTCCAATCATGTGTTGAGCTCTGTTTTACTCTAATCTTCCACAAGGGTCTCTCACTTCCCCCCCATACTTTGTCATATTTACTTGGGCATCCCCTGACCTCGTAAACCAACCTCTCTCGCTGTGTACACCAGTCCACTCCCTGTCTCCATTTATTCAGGGATGGTGCCGCTCCCGCCTTCCACTCAGTCATAATGTCTCTTTTAGCAACCAAGCACGCTATTCCCATAAAAGTCCGGTCTACTCTCCTTAGGTCAGTATCCCCCATTGCCCCCAGTAGGAACAGGAGTGGGGCCAGTAACACATCTGTCTGCACGGTCCTGGAGATCTGACTTTTGATTGCTCTCCAATAAGCCTCTATGATTGGGCAGGTCTATGTCATGTGAAAGAAATCTGCCTCTGGTTGAGAGCATCTCGGGCAATCAGTCACGGAGCGGAGGCCCGCCTTATTTAATCTTTCAGGTGTCAGGTATGCAGTGTGCAGGAAGGATTGTAAGAGATGGAATTTGGTGGATATTGTCAGGGCTCGGGGTGCCATCAGGGCCTCCCCCCATTCTCCCACCCACCCCTCCCATCTGTGACAGAGCTTCTCAAGGGAACCCGAGGTGTTAGCTATTAGTGAGCAGTATATCTGTGAGACTCCTCCTCTACCCAGGTTACCCATTAGTACTTTAGCTTCCATGGGGGCGTGTTCAGGAATGTGCTAATCAACTCGCATGTGTGCCATTAAGGCATGGCGTAACTGGAGGTACTTGTAGAACTGTGTTTTGCTCAGCGAGAAGTCTCTGGAGGTCCTCAAAGGACCTCATATGTGAACCCCCCCCCCCCCCACCAGAGATCCCTATGCTATCCCATTTCTGGAACCCCTTCAGTCCCGCCACTTCAGCAAGGAGCTTACCGTGCCACAGTGGGGTTTGTTGAGTAATTCGATTCGACCACCCTGTGACCCTCTGGGCATCCCTCCACCCCGTCAGCGCCACTCTAGTCACCTCTGGGGTGGATTGGGGAATTGGGCACCCATAGAGAGCGTCAAATATTCCGGAGTAGCTCAATGTGTGGAGCTCAAGTCGGTAAGCGAGTCTGACCAGCCTCCTCCGACCTAGTCATTGATGACAAGCAGCTGCGTTGCAAGGTGATAGTAGTATATATTCGACATTACCAAACCTCCATCGTAAACGTCTCATTGGCATGTGGTTAGCGCCAGACGAGGGCGGGTGCCCTTCCATAGGAAGTGGCGAACCACTGAGTCAAGGTCCTTAAACCATCTCTTGGGGATTGGGTAGGGTAAGTTTTGTAGCAGGTAGAGGAGTCTGGGGAGGACCATCATTTTAAAGAGCATAATTCTTCCAAGCAGGTTGAGAGGCAGGGTTTGCCAATGCTGAAGGTCAGCCTTGACTTTGGCGATGAGTGGTGTGACATTGAGCTCCCACGTTTGTTCGGGTACGAAAGCAATATAGACTCCCAGGTATTTAAAACTGTTCCGACGGACGGGGATGGTCTGTTGCCAGTCCATACAATCTCTTGCAGGGTGCAGTGGGACCAGCAGAGATTTATGGGGATTTAGCGTGAGGCCAGAGGCTTCTGAGAATAGGTCTAGGATCTGTAAGATACGCGGACCACTTGTGGCCAGATTAGCAATATATAGGAGAACATCATCAGCATTTAAAACACCGCTCGATCCTCCGATCCCGTAGGCCAGGACCATCCTTCAATCAGAGGATCCTCTCAGAGTAATTTTGCTAATGGCTCTATTACGAGTGCAAAGAGCAGTGGGGACAATGGGCAACCCTGGCGCGTACCGCTGCCGATGTGGAACGGGTCGGATACAACCCTGTTAACCTGTACCCTGGCTGTTGGATGGGAATATAATAGTCCCACTAGTCTTCGGAATCTGGGGCCAATCCCATTACTCTGTAGGACCTGGTCTAGGTATGACCAGTCTACGGTGTCGAAGGCTTTTTCAAAGTCAAGAAGGAATAGAGCTTTGGGTGAGCTTGTTAGGATTCCACAGTGTGCCAAGGCCAGGTGCAGGCGCCTAATACAGTGCCTGGTACTTCTGGAGGTCATGAAGCCGCATTGGTGGGGGTGAATTAGCGACGGGAGGGCTGGTTTCAATCTGGTTGCAAGGATTGAAGAAAGTATTTTAACTTCGATATTTAGGAGAGAGATGGGCCGGTAGTCTGAACAGTGTCGTGATGAGGGCTGGGTTTTGGGGATTACTGCAATAGTGGCTTGGTCGATGCCGGGGGGGGTGAGCGGTTGTTACTCTCTGCTTTATCGTGCATTTTGAGGAGGTGAGGGCCTAGTATGTCACTACACCTGCTATAGAGCTCTGCCTGGAAGCCATCTGGACCTGGGGTCTTACCCGAGGCCAGAGTGGCTATTGCGCCCGTGACCTCCTCCAGGCTTATTGCTTCGTCTTGGTTATTCCGAACTGTGGGGGAAATCATGGGAAGAGTGATTTCGCCGAGGAGAGGGGACTCTCTCTCTACCGGTGGCCGAGGGCGTTCTTCGTACAGTTGCGCATAGTAAGCTGCGAAGCTCTGCGCGATATCCCCTGGGGTCTTAGCAGGGGTTCCGGTTTCATCTAAGATTTCTGATATGATCCTGTTGGCCATAGGCCGTGTAGCCAGCCAGTGCAAGAGTTTCCCATTTTTAGCCCCCCAGCTGTACACTCGGGCCATGGATGCCCTCCACATATTCTTGGCAGACTCTAAAGTTAGGGTTTTAATCTCCTCACGCACCTTTAGGAGCTGTCGTAGGCACTTGGTCGAGGGAGTGGCGAGGTGCCGGTGTTCTAGGAGCACTGCATGGGACTCTAGTTCAGTTACTTGGGAAATGCGCGCGCGCGCTCCAACACTCAAAGGAGGTGTTTGGCATGCCCTCTAATTGTCGCCTTGCACGCGGCCCAAATCGTGCCTGGGGATTGTACCGATCCCAAGTTTTCGTCAAAGTACTGTGTTAACTGGTTTCTCACCGCCGTTTTGTACTCCTCGTCTTGTAGGTACCAGGCATTTAATCGCCACACTGGCCGGCCAAATGGGTCTGCGCCAACCAGTCGGATTTGCACAGGTGCGTGGTCGGAGACCCCATGGGGAGAATCTCAGCCCCAGTGACATTGGCAATGTCTAGCGCGGGTGCAAATATGAGATCAATTCTAGCGTGCGTACCATGGGCTGCTGATGTGTGTGTGTGTGTGTGTAGTGTCTAGCTCTGGGGTTCCAGGTTCTCCACACCTCGCACAGGCTGAGGCTGTCGGCCCAACCTCTAAGGGCTGATGCCTGGGTTAATCTGTTAACTGTGGTATCGCCTGACACGTCTAATTCAGGGTCTAATGCTGCGTTGAAGTCGCACCCTATTAATGTAATGCCTTGAGGGAGATCAGCCACTGTCCGCCTAAGGGAGGTCAGGAAGGCTTCCAACCCCGCCGGGGGAGTGTATATGCTCACAAGATTAAGGGTCCGCCCGTGTAGTAACCCGGACACAACAACGTATCTACCCTGTGGGTCGGAATGTGTAGCCGTGTTCGTCATAGGCAGCGAGCGGTGAAGTAAAATAGCTACCCCTCTAGAGCCTCTGGAGAAGCCCGGGTGGTAGACTCTGTCATAACCCCCTCTGGCGAGCATGGGCAGCTGGTCCCTAGGAGGTGTGTCTCTTGTATTAGGACCACCGATGGGGTGTATCTGTGTAGAGTGCTGTATACTGCCGATCTTTTAAATTTGTCCAGGAGGCCGTTCACGTTCCAGGAGAGTATTTTGGTCAGTGGGAACAACGCATGAGAGGGGTAGTTGTATGCAAGTGCCAGGCTTCATTTTGTGTGTGTCAGGTTGACCGCTTCGAGGAATGGAGCAGAAATTAAAAGGAACAACGGCAAAGGAAACTTATAAGGACTTTGTTACTAAACTGCAGTATAGACTTATTACCCCCCAACTTCCACCCACCCCATACTTCCACCCAAGAAGCATCTGTCGCCCTTGTGCCAAATTTAATCAATACATCCAAAAGAACTGACTTTGGAGTGGAGTGGTGGGCCCCTCCTGAAAAACAGATCGTCTGCAATTTATGACTGGAAAGCCGATACAAGTGTACCGTTTAGTCCTCAGGACCTTACTGTACAATGGGTATTCAGTTTGCCACGATTGTGCTGGGTCTGAGCCGGCACCATCAGAGCTCGGGTACCGTGAAACCGGTCCGATGGTTCAAGTCAGCCCAGCGCCGGGGATTGGCTCAGTCGTTCATCAGCCATCGCCCGCACTGGATCCGTATCATCCATGGTGTCCCCCGGGGCCCCCCCAGAACTGGGGCAAGGATCGCACTTTGGGCCCTCGCCCACCGGGTTCACAGGGCCCATCCGACCCCCTCTTCTGGACCTGGGGCGCCTTTGGCCCCTCGGGCCCTCCTCGGTCAGCCAGACCCATGCCTCCTCCGGGGTGTCGAAGAAATACGTCTTTCCAGCCATGATTACTTTTAGGCGCGCCGGAACCAGGAGCATGTAAGAAAGGTTCATGGCTCTAAGTTTCTGTTTGACTTGTTCATAGGACCGGCGTCTGGTCTGTACCTCGCTAGTGTAGTTGGGGAAGACCAGGATTTTGTGGTTTTCCCAGAGGAGGTCGGTCAAGCATCTGGCCTATCCGAGAACTCTGTCACGGTCCTTGAAGTTTATGAAGCATGCGATCATCGGTCTCCGGGGACCCCCAGGAGGAGGCCAAGGGGCCAGCACCCTTTGTGCTCGCTCGATTGAAAACGAGGGCGACAAACTCTGGTCGGGCATCCATGACCTGATCCAGTTCTCCAGGAACTCAGATGCCCTTTTTTCTTCTGCTCCTTCCGGAAAACCCACAAATTGTAGATTATTTCGCCTTGAGCGGTTTTCCACGTCTTCAGCATGTCGATGGAGCTCACCGGTTCGGGTTTGTAGCTGGGCCACCTTGGTTCTGAGCTCGGTCAGTTCGTCTTCTGCTTGCGAGACACGGGTCTCCACCTCTGTGATGCGGCCCTCTCTATTCCTGAGGTCCTGTCTAATAAGGCTCATGTCCTCACGCACTTCTCCTATTTTGGTCTCCACGGCTAATTGTGACGACTGGATGGCCAGGAGAATTGCACTTACTCCGTCCGGTGCAGGGGCTCCAGACGGCGGGGCGGTCTCCTCATGGGGGGTCACCGAGGTGGTGTATTCGTCAATTTTGGTCAATTTTTTTCTGCGAGACTGGGAGTTGCTTGTTTGCTCTGTCTTTCCCCATTCTGTCTCAGGGTGTCTCTGATATCTCCTTTCGTTCTATGAGTCTGAAGGAACCAGCCCCCATCACGGTGTGATCTTGGGGTCTCGTCGCCCGACAGAGGCCTGGTCCGGTTCCTCAACGCAGGACGCGTGGCCCGTGATCATGTGTGTGATGAGCGCGACCCCGCGGGCCCCCCTCTTAGGGCCGGTGGTCACCTGTCAAACCGACTTTTGATAGTTTAGTTGGTGATTGGATTCAGCGCTGGTGGGTGCCAAACCCCCTCCAAAGCCCTTGCGGAGAGGTGCCGTATGGTACTTCTTACCCCCAGTTCACGCACAGCTGTCTCACGGGAGCATCCCCAGGTCCCCTCCAAAGAGGGTCTCAGGTCTCTGATGTTCTTTCAGTTCTTAGCCTCTTGTATCTATGGCTCCTAGTGTCAGAGAGAAGATCTCCGCGAGTAAAGGGGGGAGGCCCACAGCAGCCGCACATTCACCTCTGTTAGTGCTTCGTAAGACTGTTCATGTTTTATGGGGAGGCTCTGCAGCAATGCCTCGAGGCCCAGACGTCCCCTTTCGTGGCCCCACTCATGGTGGCTGGGACCGCCAATCTATCTGCCGCTCAGGCCCAGCTCCTCAGACTGCGGTTCTTGTCTGCCCTCCAGTGCGAGGCACCATGGCTGCCCGTCTCAGCGTCAAGGGGACCCCGGTCCGGGAGGGCCTGTGGATCTCATGAACTTTTAGTACGATAAACAATAGGAATCTCCCTTCCTTCTATCCTAGAGACCACAATTTCCCCAACACGGATAGGATCTTCCACTCGATTTGTCAAGAAAAGCAGGTCACCTCTGTGAAATGCAGGTTCCATGCTGCCATTGAGAACCACTACGATGAGGCTTCCACTTCCTGTAGTCGGGCCGTCCCACCCCCTGGTGTGTCTCTCCGCCCCTGGGGGCCTCCAAGTTGTCGCTCCGAGATTTAGGTAGTACAGGAGCGGGTCCCCTCGCTGCCTCAGCCCCGTCCATCCCCGCTGCTCAGGCGGAGACGGTCCGATGCAGGGCGCCCCTCCTCTGTCACCGTCCCCGGGTGAGTCACGGGGAATGCTTCAAATCAGGGCCATAGCCCTCCCTCGGGCCGCTCGCCTCTGCCGCTGGTGCAAGCACGGACAGGGGACCAGTCCCCACAGCAGGGTCAGTCTCCGGGGTCCAGCAGCGTTGCGCCGTCTGGACCCCTCCAGGTCTCTGAAGGTCCGGCCCCAAAGGCCCGCATCCACCCGAGCCGGGCGTCGTGGTCCAGTCGGCCCCGGGTTCAGTGTCGGCCTCAGCTGCGGGGTGCCACCACGTCCGCAGCAGTAGGCACAGGAGTTCTCCCAGCAGGCGGGTCACCCACCTCAGGATTCCCAGAGGAGCAGGACGTCAAGCCACCGCTGCTCCCTTCGTCTCGCGCTCCACTGGGCTGTGGGCGTCTCACTGCCCCTCCTCTCGGGCCGCAGCGAAAGGGCGCAGATCGCGTCCGCCTCCTGGCCTCAGATTCAGGCGGCTCTCAGGTCGCTCCCGGTCTCAGCCCCTTCGGATCTCCGATCTTCGGGGTCCCTAACGAGCGGGGACATCCAGGAGTCAGCTAGCACGTATTTTCGGGTGGGGTAAGGGTCGGCTTTCCTGGCAGATGACGGAGGGGTCCAGAGCACTCTCAGAGTGAGACCGCTATCTTGACGCCCGTGGCCACGCCCCCCACTGTCCTCATTCTTTGTGACAGATTTAAGATTTCGTAATCCCAGCCAGTAATAGCCTCATCTCTCAGAACGTGAGAGTTTTGGGGAAAAGATTAGACATATTTATGTAGATGTTTACCTTGTTTACTGCTACTCTGACATATTAGTGCCAGGGTTAGAGAAATGAAACAGGAAATATAATCTTGGATGATCCAAAAAAGAAGTAAAAGCTGAAGAGCTAAGCAGAGCTCAGGGAGATTCCCTTCACACTACGTGCGGTAGAAAATCTGAGGGACTCAGCCTCTGTTGGGAGTGTTCTAGAGGGTGCTGTCGCCTGATTGGTTATAGTTCATGTTTGGTCCTTTTTTGAAAAAGGACATGGAAAGGCTATTAAACTGAACTTTTCATTGCCATTATAGCCTATGATAGTGATATATATATATACTGCTTTATTAAATTACCGGTGACCCCCATCTCGACGACGGAGAATGATTCAAGCATGTGAATCTATGAAAGATCCAATACTGGAGAACTATGAGATTCTTCCTGCTAGTCCTGTTTACTTTAGAGAGGGCTCACTTCCTCATGGGGTGAGTCACCGCAGTGTCACTGTTAACACCTGACCTTAGGAATCAGGGACTGAACCACTCCCTTCCCTGTTACATGACAGGGCTTACTTGAAGATTAACCTTCGGTCCAAGCAAACCTTGAACATGTAACTAAATTAGTAAACAGAGCACTCAATGAGCCTGTCATTTCCCAAGGTTCACCAGGGATCATTGGGTTTCCTACCTGGCAGTGGTTGCACTGGCAGTTAAAGAGTGCAGCTGTGCACCTCGGCTCCGTGGTTTGGCCCATGAGGCCTGGTAGCAGAAGAGACCGCCCCCTCCCCCCCCCAGAATCCTGCGCCCCCTCATACACTCACCTCCCTACCACACAAACTCACTCGCCCGTACCCTCAGGCCTCATGTGTGGGATCAGTGTCCTTTTAAGGTTCTGTCCTGCAAGGGTGTGGAATTCCTATAGCCTGACACCCAGGACATATTGTTTGGTGTCAAAGACAACACGTTTTCATGTCCATTTTGTTCTTGGGACAAGTAGCCCCAACTCCCTTCAGCACTAACCCTTAGGCTGTCAGTTTAGATTATGGAGCAGAGAAGGGAATTGTCTACAGTGGAGGGAATATTTGTGTCCATATGTTAATGCTGTTCAAACTTGTACTTATGTTTCTCTAATGCAAAAACTTTATTATTAGGGTAAGCACTGTAAATAAATGTAGTAAGCTCGGACTGCACCACTGACAGAGGCTTCAGTAAAAAGAAAATGTGTACACACACGTTTGAAACGTTTAACAATGTGAGGCTACTTATATTGCTCCCAGAATGTTCTCTAATTAGGTGCAGATATTTGCAGAAGCTTGAAAGCAAGGTTGATGATTCTTTACTTTCAGAATAAAATGTTTAAAAAAAATGCAACTAGGAATTTTTTTTTTGCAAAATCACTGTGAAATTTTAGGTACTATTTCTTTGCAGCATCATTTAGTAAAATGTTTTGATGCATGGCAGTAATTCCCAAAAATATACATAATGGAAAATCCAGATTTTAAAAAAAAGAAATGTTTCTAGCTCAAGCTGTTTAGAAGTTACTAAAAATGTAAAGATACATGTTGCCACTCAGTGGAAGGCCCTTTGCAAAGCTGCAGTGGTCACCTTTCCATTGCTTGTTGCTGTATTTGGGTGTTTAACAGGTACTAATGAGGTGGAACCAATGCCCAGAGTGTGTTACCAAGTTTAAAAACAATAAAATCATGAAGTAATACTACTACAAAGTGTGCTGCGTTATGCAGCATAATTTGCCTTTTCTTTTTGCATAATTTAGTCAACCCTGCAGCATAATTTGATACTCTCCTGCCTCATAATTCTAGTGACCCTGATTATGATTTTGTCAATGCACGTCTTGTTTTGACATGGCTTTTATACAATGTTGTTATTGTGGGAGCTGCCTGCCCAGTCACAAGTTCATTGTCACAGAACACAAAACTACTTTGCGTTCTGATATGCTCCTTGAAGAAGAGCAGTTTTCTATCACTCACAGTGAGAGCAAGATAGAACTTTAATAAAAACAGAAAGTCTTGGTTAATGCCAGACCTAATTAGGGACCCACTTATTAAAGAAAGTCACAAAAGTGAACTCTTGGTATATTGTTGTTCCATTAGTGTAGATGTCCATATTTCATGAATTCACAAGAATTTACAGAAGTAGACCAGGAAATCGTACTCCTAGAAAATATTTAAACTCTATGTTAGCACAAGTACATATCCGGTTGTCAATTTGTTCATGCAACAATTTGTTGAGCATTTACAAGTTCACTTTCCCTCTAACCACTTTTTTCCCAACACTGGAAGAAAGTTTACTTCTACCCTTGTCAGGAGTAAATTTCCAACCTTTCACAGTATTGGGACAAGATTAGAGAGGAGCTGGTGAAAACCCTTAAAACATGCAGTTTAGTAGTTCTGCACAGACTCAAAAAGGCATTCCAACCCTGGAACGTTTGCTACCTCCAGCACCAGTATGTAGATCTGCAGAAAGGTGGCAAACTAAGAAAAGTGCTAGTGTTCAAGCCTTTTATAGCATTAGCCTTGGCATAATCAGAGAGGCTAATATCAGAGCTCTCATATAATGAGATTGCTACTATAATTTGTTGCCGCACTACATAGCACCGAAGGCACAAGTAGATTTTTTTACAGGACAAGTAGATATATGAAGCAGTCTCTCCCATGGACAACTAGATATTTTATTAAATTCCACACCCCTGACTGTCCTACTGACAGGTGCTGAGGCATGTCTTTAGTGGTCCCCTTGGGACCAACAAAGTAATGCCTGTCATCAAGGGCTTAGTGAAGCTCTCCAGCCTGCACTAGGGACCTCGGTAGTACCCTTGGGTGTCCCGGCAGGAGGCCCATAAAGGCAGCTGGGTGAGTGGCTGACAGCCCCCAGGATTCTCATCTGGCACGATCCAACCTAAGGCCTGGAAAACTGGATGTACCAAGAATCATATCTAGTGTTTACTTGGCCCCAAGTGTCAAATGTGAACCATGTGGTTCCAAGTGGACTTTACTCCCCCTGTATGTATACAAGCCCCATTCTGGAAAGTGAGTATGTAAAATGTCAGTGTATAAATGATACATTTTTGCCTGTATTTTCTAGGTGATATAGATGCAAGCGTACATGACTTACTCAAGGTAAGTGGAAGTGAGAATGAATATCTGAAGACTTCACAGTACACAGAAGGAAAAGAACAGATTGGCTGTCTCAGTGCAGGTGAGATGGAGGGGTGGTGTAACTGTTGCACTCAATGAAATACAATGCCATCATCCACTGTCCTCCTCAGCACCACTATCAAAAACAAGTTTTCCTAAGATGAAATGGGACCCAATTTTAAAATAAGGAAATAAATTGAAAAAAATTGTAAATTCACTCCTGCTAGATTATGTTTACAGTTGGAATAGATTTATACATTTTTGTGAAGAATTCCAAGTATGGATCTGGGAAAATATTGTGACTGGCAGCAAACTTGGAGCTTTCCATGAGCGCTTGCATGCTTACATATTTATGTTTGTGTAAATGTTTATCAAAAGTGCATTTGCACGTGCTGTTTATTTTTCTTCACCAATGTCGGATCCTGTTCCGGAGGCCACTGCGCTTGCAGAGGCTATTAGAATATAATCATGTTGATTGTGGTAGTTTGCTTCTGATGGTGTGGGATCTGCTCTAGCGCACCCCCATTTGCAGTTTGACTCTCGAGGTAGCAAGGGTGAGTAGTCAGTTGTTTCTCAGGGAGGTTGCGCGGGAGGCAGAGACTCAGAACTCCAATAGTCAAACAACAGATACATTAACCTATTGTCCATCCAAGAGCTTGCCTTAATAAAAAGAGAGGTACTTGGACTGGGATATCAGAAATATGTGTCACTCAGCCTGCTCCTGGTCAAGAGACAGATAGCGTGTAAGTGGGTAGGGTTCTCGTACCGAACTTTAAGGACTGGCTGCAGGATTTGATAAATTGCAGAGACCAGATTACTACCTATGCTGAATTCCTATCCTCTAGCTGGAGGCCCAGGGATATATGGGAACCATTGGAGCTTTACTTCCTGGCCCAGGTTTCTGACTCTGCGGATGCTACAACCCCATATTAGTGGCTTGGATACTCACAATGACACACTATTATATGGTAACCCGTACATGCCATAAATCACTGGGCTGTAATTGTGGACCTGACTGCTGCCCGGGGGCAACCCATCTACCGCTGTGTGTTTCCTTGACTACGGAGGGGGAGCCCACACAAATAATACCTATGTAAACACTGAGTGACCTGCAAATCAGATCCTTGTATGATATATTGTATTATGCCTATTGCTGCTTAACTGTCTCTGGATGTTTCAGATGTGGGAGGACACAACTCAAGCTGACATTAGAGGTCATACTTACAAGATGGTATGATGTTGCACAAGAGCGTCGTACTAGTTAACTGTTTTTCTTGGTTTAACTGCGTGACATATGTACTCTCCATGGACAAAACAAAAATGCTAATAAATAAATATTTTATATAATAAGAATGGATAACAAATATATCTTACTTGGTATTTTTTTCTGCCATCAGGTTCAGACGTACACCAAGAGAGCTTGTAGTTGGTCATATTCCCTACACCTTTTTTGGGCCGCACAGTTGTATTGTGACACTGATGTTTCAGAAGAACAGTCTATGTTCTGTCATTCACTGATTACCTGCCTCCGTCAGCAACTGTGAATGCAGGCCAGAAGAAGGTGATGGAATAGATAACCTTCCAAATCTTCCCTCTGAGCTATGTGAAGTATTCATTATTGGATTACCACAACATCTGCAATTTGTTATTCACCCCCAACCGTGAGTTCTTCCTTGCTTTCTGCTCCCAGAAGGCCCTAGGGTACCAAAAATGTAGGGGGTGGGTACACCGCAACATGTATGCAACATGTACTTTCAGACATCTTCTCTCGGACTCCAAACATCTTTGGTGAAGAACGCCTCTTTGGGTCCAAAGCAGTGATGATGCAGGTCCATCCAGCAGAGCCATCAGACAGTCGAAAGACTGTTTCCTGAAGCTGCTCAGAGGACAAGAAAGAAGAGCAAGTCAAGCTGCTGCTAAAAATAGCTCGACCTTGAACCAAGAAAATGTTGAGAGTAGCAAACACAACACTGATCTCAGAGACCAAGCGGCCACACCCTGGTTATACAAGAAATCTTGCGCTGGGATAGAACACTGCTCCTGTGGAAGTCGGGCATGGATCCTTGAGCTCAGACATAAAAAAATGCAACCTCCAAGAACTCTGTTGTCTTTGCTCTCCTGTTGGCACTGAGAAAAGGCTTCAGAATCAACAAAGCCTCCACCAAATGGTGCTGAGCCTTTCCTGCCACCGATACCTTCTTCGAGTGCTCTGAGAATACCAATCACAAGTGAAGTAGATACCAAAGGCACCACCAAAATCAGCAGTGAAGATCCCACTCAATGTTGAAAGCTTCATTGACAGTCACATCTAAGGAATCTGGAGTTACTTATTTTACAATGACTCCTGGAGGAATTAGACAAGAGGTAGAAGCAATTCACCCGGTCACCAGGAAGATTTAGTCTAAACTACCTTTGCCAAAGTCATAGACACTTCCTCAAAGGTCAAATCTGGTCTTTGAAAAAGAATCCTTCTCTGGCCGTTTTGGAGCCGGAACCAAAGAAACAATAGGACAATCTCAAGCCCTCTCTCAAATGTTCCACCTCTTTCCCCCCGAACCTAGTATCATACGTTGGAAATGGTATATTCAAGACAGAGCTCGAGCAGGACTAGCAGGCACCGCCGCTGTGCACAAACAGCTGTCACAAGCCCCAGTGCAGGATGAGGAAAGGTTGCAGGAAGTACCACAGACAAGAGTCACCAGTGAGATGGGGTGAGCCATCTGAATCCTTTTCCCCTGATGATAGGAAGCATGTATGGTTCAGACAAATATGTGGGGGCTAAAATACATTGGAAAACAGTGTCATATAATCCAGTCACTAAAAAGCTGTTGGCTACTACAGGAAAAGGGAAAAGTAGTTGTGTATCAGGCTCTAAAGCAGGAGCTGCCTGGAACTTGTCATATTTACACCGAATCTTGGTCCACTGCCAGTGGGTTAGCCACCTGGCTTTCCACATGGCATGGCCATAACTGGTACGTTCATTCCAAGGAAGTATGGGGCAAAGAGTTTTGCCAAGAAATTTGGGAAGTGCTGGAGCAAAGTACAGATATGTAGGAAAGTACCATCTTGCCTGGCATGTTACCCCCACATTTCACTGTAAGTATGTTGTTTTAGTCTATGTCTCACTGGGACCCTGCCAGGCAGGGCCCCAGTGCTCATAAGTATGTGCTCTGTATGTGTTCCCTGTGTGATGCCTAACTGTCTCACTGAGGCTCTGCTAACCCTGAACCTCCGTGGTTATGCTCTCTCTGCTTTCCAAATTTGTCACTAACAGGCTAGTGACTAAGTTTACCAATTCACATTGGCATACTGGTACACCCATATAATTCCCTTGTATTATGGTACTGAGGTACCCAGGGTATTGGGGTTCCAGGAGATCCCTATGGGCTGCAGCATTTGTTTTGCCACCCATAGGGAGCTCTGACAATTCTTACACAGGCCTGCCACTGCAGCCTGCGTGAAATAACGTCACGTTATTTCACAGCCATTTACCACTGCACATAAGTAACTTATAAGTCACCTATATGTCTAACCTTTACCTGGTGAAGGTTGGGTGCAAAGTTACTTAGTGTGTGGGCACCCTGGCACTAGCCAAGGTGCCCCCACATTGTTCGGGCAAATTCCCTGGACTTTGTGAGTGCGGGACACCATTACACGTGTGCACTATACATAGGTCACTACCTATGTATAGCGTCACAATGGTAACTTCGAACATGGCCATGTAACATGTCTAAGATCATGGAATTGTCACCCCAATACCATTCTGGCATTGGGGGGACAATTCCATGATCCCCTGGGTCTCTAGCACAGAACCCGGGTACTGCCAAACTGCCTTTCTGGGGTCTCCACTGCAGCTGCTGCTTCTGCCAACCCCTCAGACAGGTTTCTGCCCTCCTGGGGTCCAGGCAGCCCTGGCCCAGGAAGGCAGAACAAAGGATTTCCTCTGAGAGAGCCTCTGGAAATGCTTTGATGGGCACAGATGGTGCCCATCTCTGCATAAGCCAGTCTACACCGGTTCAGGGATCCCCCAGCCCTGCTCTGGCACGAAACTGGACAAAGGAAAGGGGAGTGACCACTCTGCCATCTTGGAAACAGAGGTGTTGGGGGCACACTGGACTGCTCTGAGTGGCCAGTGCCAGCAGGTGACGTCAGAGGCTCCTTCTGATAGGCTCTTACCTCTTGTGGTAGCCAATCCTCCTAACCTCGTAGCCAAACCTCCTTTTCTGGCTATTTAGGGTCTCTGCTTTGGGGAATTCTTCAGATAACGAATGCAAGAGCTCACCAGAGTTCCTCTGCAACTCCCTCTTCACCTTCTACCAAGGATCGACTGCTGACTGCTCCAGGACGCCTGCAAAACCGCAACAAAGTAGCAAGACGACTACCAGCAACATTGTAGCGCCTAATCCTGCCGGCTTTCTCGACTGTTTCGAGGTGGTGCATGCTCTGGGGGTAGCCTGCCTGCACCCTGCACCAGAAGCTCTGAAGAAATCTCCCGTGGGTCGACGGAATCTTCCCCCTGCTAACGCAGGCACCAAAAGACTGCATCACTGGTCCTCTGGGTCCCCTCTCATCCTGACAAGCGTGGTCCCTGGAACACAGCAACTCTGTCCAAGTGACTCCCACAGTCCAGTGACTCTTCAGTCCAAATTTGGTGGAGGTAAGTCCTTGCCTCCCCACGCTAGACTGCAAAGCTGTGTACCGCGTGATTTGCAGCTGCTCTGGCTTCCATGCACTCTTCCAGGATTTCCTTCGTGCACAGCCAAGCCTGGGTCCCCAGCACTCCGTCCTGCAGTGCACAACCTTCTGAGTCGTCCTCCGGCGTTGTGGGACTCCCTTTTGTGACTTTGCGTGGACTTTGGTTCACTTTTCTTCTAATTGCCTGTTGGGGTACTTCTGCGGGTGTTGCCTGCTTGTGTGAGGGCTCTCTGAGTTGCTGAGCGCCCCCTCTGTCTCCTCCTCCAAAAGGCGACATCCTGGTCCTTCCTGGTCCCCAGCAGCACCCAAAAACCTCAACCGCGACCATTACAGCTAGCAAGGCTTGTTTGCGGTCTTTCTGCGTGGGAACACCTCTCCAAGCTTCATCGTGACGTGGGACATCTTTCCTCAAAGGAGAAGTCCCTAGTCCTCTTCTTTCTTGTAGAACTCCAAGCTTCTTCCAACCAGTGGCAGCTTCCTTGCACCTTCAGCTGGGGTTTCCTGGGCTCCTGCCCCCCCGGACACTGTTGCGACTATTGGACTTGGTCCCCTTTTCTTACAGGTACTCAGGTCCGGAAATCTGTTGTCAGTGCACTGCTGGTGTTTGTTCTTCCTGCAGAATCCCCCTATCACGACTTCTGTGCTCTCTGGGGGTAGTAGGTGTACTTTACTCCTACTTTTCAGGGTCTTTGGGTGGCGTATTTTTCTAACCCTCACTGTTTTCTTACAGTCCCTGCGACCCTCTACAAGCTCACATAGGTCTGGGGTCCATTTGTGGTTCGCATTCCACTTTTGGAGTATATGGTTTGTGTTGCCCCTATACCTATGTGCTCCTATTGTAATTCTACACTGTTTGCATTACTTTTCTTGCTCTTACTTACCTAATTTTTGTTGTTTGTGTACATGTAACTTGTGTATAGTACTTACCTTCTTACTGACGGTACTCACTGAGATACTTTTGGCATATTGTCATAAAAATAAAGTACCTTTATTTTTAGTAACTCTGTGTATTGTGTTTTCTTATGATATTGTGCATATGATATAAGTGGTATAGTAGGAGCTTTGCATGTCTCCTAGTTCAGCCTAAGCTGCTTTGCTGTAGCTACCTTCTATCAGTCTAAGCTGCTAGAAACACCTCTTCTACACTAATAAGGGATAACTGGACCTGGCACAAGGTGTAAGTACCTCTGGTACCCACTACAAGCCAGGCCAGCCTCCTACAAGATACTGTTATCATTTAGATGTTCACTGTCCCGTTGATTTGCTAGAACGCTTGCAGACGACAGAGCTAAAATCTCAGCGGCAGAAGTGGCAACACAGGATTCTGACTTGGTGGGGATGGCTAAATGGGTGCACTAAAAATGTGGACACCTGGGAGAGAAAGCCACTTACAGGTGGGCAGAGATCAGAGGGATGCACATTCCCCTAGATTTGATAAAAACTGTGATTTTGCAATGTCCTATCTGTCAGCACACACAACAGAGATCTGTCCTGCAAACTGTCGGAGGTCAACTGGGAAGAGGAAAGTTACCAGGACAGATATGCCAAATTGATTACATTGGACCACTGTCGATTAGTTGTGGGTGTCAATATGCTTGCACAGTAGTGGACACCTATTCTGGTTACTTGTTTGCTGTCCCATGTAAACATGCTACTCAGTACAATACCATCAAAACTCTGGTCCTGTTAATGTTATATTATATTATGGAGTACCACTCCAGGTCCAGAGTGACGATGGGTCACACTTTAAAGGAAAATTGGTACAAGTCTACTGTGTACAATACAACATTGAGTGGATTTATCATATGCCATATTATCTACAAGCCTCAGGACTGATTGAGAGAATGAACGGCTTGCTGAAAGCCCAATTACAAAACTAGTAGATGGAACATTGAAAAACTGGAGAGAGCATTTAAATGAAGCCCTCCAGATTCTGAATAACATACCACTAACAAATGCTGAGACTCCCCTGATGAGAATGCTAACCCTCACTTTGCAGATACAGCCCCATGTGGCCACCAACACCATCATGTACTGGGAAATAAAACCTGGAGCCTTAACTCCTTACAGAGCCACACCAGAGTATTCAGGTCTTGATTTACATGCTTTAAAAGCGTACACATTGAAACCAAGAGATATGGCACTCTTTGAAACAGATGTTGGAATACAGATTCCCCCGGAGCATTTCGGATTGATTGCTCCCAGATCTGGGTTAGCACTCAAAGGTATTCAGTTCTTGGGGGGAGTGATCGATGCAGACTACCAAGAAGAAATCAAAACTATCCTTTTGAAGAGTGAAGACACTGACTTAATGATACATTCTGGAGATGGGATTGCCCAAATGGTGATTATCCCTGTGTATGGAGGAATAGTGAAAAAGGAGTCTGCCCCACCCCTTCTTACAGTACGTTGGGAGGGAGGCTTTGGTTCAACTGACAAAAATCCTGGTGCTAAGGTGTGGGTAGAATCCCCTAATCATCCTCCTGAACCAACAGAAATCATAGCTAAGGGCCCAGATAATGTTCTCCTGATTATGAAACAAGGAAAGGAAAAATGGGGGCATATCCCAGCTGACAAATGTTATTTGCAAGAATGATCATACTTGCCTCTTTTCCAGCTCATACTACGACGGGCTTCTGTTCTGAGTGTGCTGTGGGGTCTTCTTTTGGGGATGCGGGGTCAGGAGGGACCCAACACCCCCAACTCCAACCTGATTAATCGACCACATTGAGCGACACACCTGCTAGACGTGACAGAGAACATGTGGACTCACCTAGCATGAGTCGCGCTCAACCGGACATACTTCTGCATGGGAACAATGCAGAGTACTGTGGATGTTCTATCAAGCTGTCTGATTGCAATACCTACACCTGCAAGTGTCCTTTTGCATATTTTTAATGCTACCAACCAGGATGGGGATGTTGAAGAACATGACGTAAAATCTAATTTCAGTCCCTAGAAGTATCATAGGGACTGTCAAGAAGCAACAAATGAGAAGTGGGATAATCTCACTCAGATAATTGTATACAATATCACCACAGGCGATGTCTGTCACCAGATGTCCTGCAATCCTTGTAACGTTGGAAAATGTGTTCAACTACGTCTAGAAAGCACAACGGGGTCGTCCCAAAAGATCCCCCGGGAACATCAAACTCTATGTTCATACCAAGAAGATCAACATTGCAAAACCGTAATAATCAACCACATGGCTTGTCATTACTTGGTGACTGCTGCCAGTCATATTAAACATGTTAAACTACCAGTAGGTTGGCTCTTGTGTGGAAATTTTACTTACACTTACATTCCCGCTAATATCCACTGGATGGATTTACACCAAATTTGGCAGAAAGATAGCTCTTGGTCTAGAAAGCAACCTTTTTGTTATTTGGTGTAAATCCATTCAGTAGTTTTCTAGGTATTAAATGAAAACCAGAGGGAGGAGCCAAGATGGCGACAGGGATGGATGGCTAGTGCGAGCGCTCCATCCCGGCCCCGCTACAACTATCCTGAAGGACGCCCCCGTGGTGACAAGGAGGTGGGAACGACCTCCGATTAATCGGGGATACAAGAGGAGCCCGGTACCGACGAGGTGGGGGCCTTTGATCCGTGCCTTTCCTCTGGTTGGGAGTCCGGGACGCGCGACGCCTGCCATCTTGAGGTCGGAGAGGCTGGAGGCGCTGCGCGGTGCTCCGGGGCGCTGGTGCTTGGTCCGTGGACCTGTGGCCCCGGCGGGGCATCCCGAGCCTGTTAGGCCCTGAAGAACATGACGGAGAGAGGCCGTGAGGTGCTCCCCGCCACACGCATCTGTTTGGGTGGGGGCCACCACCCCAAGCCCACCTCTCGTAGCGAGGTTTGGTGCGCAGGGCGTTCACCAATCTGAAACAAAGCAGCAGTATGCGGGCGCGGCATGCGGAACTGGCCCGTGAGCCAAGAGGACGCCGCAGGGCACCCTAAGCCCGTGAAGCGCCCCGCGCGGAGACTCCCCGGGACCGGGGCCCCGCCGCGTGATTGCCTGAAGGGACACGGCCGGCGCTGGAGTCTGGAAACCCCGGGCACGGTAAATACAGGTGGGGGCAACTATCTCCTGGCCCCCACAGCACTAGAGAGGTGCTGTTACAGAACACGCAGACCGGACTGACAGGAACAGGGACAGCTGCCTAGGGATTCGCTCCCCTACATGCTGCAAAATAGCACTGCGTAACGGAGTGCTGCGGTGGTAGGAGTCCCGGAATATCGGCAGGGGCCCACTGACTACGGTAGGGCCGGCGTGGCCGGATCCGCGCTGCCCCTTCCCCCCCCACCCCCTCGCAGCCGTGTTCGACTGGCGGTGCGCCCCCCCTCACCCCCCCCCACGCTGGACTCGTCGTGGACAGGGGCTTGAACTGAGGGCCCGAGCGTACGGACCGGGAGTCAGAGGGAACAAAGGCTGGCACAACTAGTCCCCAGCCAACCTGCTCCAGACACTCTTTTCCAGTAAAGGGGACCACTGGGCTCCGACGCCCTTTTAACACCCTGAAAGCAAGCAGAGGCAAGACCAAGGATACCAGAGCTGCGCACCGGGACCAGCCGAAACCTGCCCCCCGGACGCGGAACTGGACGAAAGGGGATCACAAACTGAGTCAAAGTAGTGGGACAAAAGAATTAAAAAAAAATTTTCAAAAGGGGGGGGTTCTCGCCGCATCACTACACCTGGTAGTGCTTCATCGCAACCCACAAGACTCCCCACTGAACAAACACAATGGCGGGTAGGCTGAAATCAGCCAAGAACCAACACCGAACCACGCAAGGCCCTCCACCCACCGACCAACCGACAAGCCCATCTCTACAATCACTGGAGAGTACACTAGCATCACAATCTGCGCAACTAGAGAGGGTACTACAAGCAATAATGGATACTAAAACTTCCCTGGAGAGCAGAATCGACGCAGTATCGCAGGACTTGAACCTACTCCGTGTAGATCACCGCAAGCTAGCGGAAAGAGTTAAAACAGTGGAGGAAGGGGTGACAGAGTTATCCCCCAAGGTTCTGGACAACCAAAAACAGATCCAGCGTATGGACGCGGAACTGAAGGCACTATAGAAACGGGCGGAAGAGGCTGAGTGCAGATCGCGCTGGAATAATATCCGATTCTTGGGGTTTCCCGAAAATATGCAACAACAAAGCACAGAATTATTTCTAGAACAATGGCTAATCAAAGAGGTGCTAGGCGGGGCCCCATCCAAGCTATTTACTGTGGAAAGGGCGCACAGAATTCCGGGTAGGCCTCCGCTCCCTGGTCAACCACCCAGACCATTGATCGCCAGATTCCTAAACTTCCGGGATTGCGATGCAATCCTACAACAGTTCCGCAACAAAGGCCCATTTAACTATGAGGAATCAATCATTAACGCATACCCAGACTTCACTCAAGAGGTGCAAAGAAAACGCAACTCATATGTTAGGGTTAAGCAACGCCTGCGAGAACTCAACATTAAATACGCATTACTCTTTCCCGCCAAGCTGAGAGCGATCTCAGATGATCGCACCCACATATTCAACTCCCCGGAAGACGTCTGGACATGGCTACACGCCAAAGGCCTCGCGCGCATGGCTAATGAAGCGGAGAGAGAAGAAGAGTGGTCGACCTCGACGTCAAGGAAACGCTCAAAAAGACGCACTAGGGTCCAACCGTCCGCCCAACAGGTAGCGGAAGAGAGAGCAAAAGTTCTGAAAGAAACTCCTCTGCTAACACAAAACACTTTCGAAGTAATCAGGGAGCTACCTGAGATCAATTCGGACTCGGATACGATCAGCTCTGTCTCTACTATACTGGACGATGCAAAAGGCCAGAGGGTCACCCCCAGAACAGCTGACGATCTCTGACCACGCCCAGCGGAGCTGCTCAAGGTTCTGATGCTAGGGGATGAGTGGGCTGAACGTCCCAGAGACCCCCTGATGCGCCGTGGGCACATGGAGAATGAGCAACCTCCAAAATGTGTATCTTTTGCATAATCTTGTTTTCAAATGGCGGGGTTGCGATGCGAGCGCTGGCGGGGCGTTTCTTGGGGGGGGTGTACACGCCTTGGGGGCGTCCACTAACAATTGCAGACGTAGTCTGCGGTCTGGTGTGAGCCCCGCAAATGAGCCACATGAGACCGCTATGTTACCACCACCATGGAAATCCAAAAGGATACATGTTTTTTTCTTTTTATATTCACGAGTTAAGTAGTTTTATATTAGTAGACACGAGTGAGTGGGGTATAGTTGGGGGGGTGGGCAGTAGTAAATTAATAAAAACACACACTATAGAGCCGCCGCAAACATGCAATCACTGCTGGAACAAGCAGATATATTTAACAGCGTTATCAGAGGGGCAGCACATTGGAAGACCAGTGAGCAAGATTGAGGCAGACGAACGGAACCACCCCACACTTTCCCATGGCACAACAAAATAATCGCAACAGTAATCAATACGATATAATGACATGGAATGTGAGGGGAATGGGCACAACAAATAAAAGATCTCGTATTCACGCACGCCTCAAGCGACTGGGAACACACATTGCTATCCTTCAAGAGACACACTTACTGGAACCCGATCTGCAGGAAATACGCGCGAAGTGGGGCGGACAACTGATAGGCACAACATACTCTGCGTTCGCACAGGGGTACTGATATGGATTGCAGGAGGAGTCCCATTCAACCAATCAGCACACAGAATAGACCCAGGTGGTAGATTCGTGGTGATGGAAGGCCAGCTAGATGGCAGACAACTCTCTATAGTCGGTATATTTGCCCCAAATGGAGGCACAGCTGGATTCTTGGGTACTCTCACACTGGCATTCCTAGCTAACCCATCAGCCCCGGCTGTTTGGGGTGGGGATTTTAATAGCATACCAGACATCACCTTGGATAGATCCAGCGCCCCAACGAGCGCAGTAGCGAGGAAGAACATCATAACCCCACTGCAACACTGGGCGGGCGATTTGAGGCTTTATGATATTTGGTGCACAAAAAATCCCCATCAGAGGGAATACTCATTTTACTCACCCCCACATAAAATACACACTAGAATAGATACAATCTGGGGCACACAGGACATAGCCGTATTGGTAGTTGGAACGGAATACCTAGCGAAGACCATTTCAGATCACTCGCCGCTGAGGGTGTCACTGGACTGGGGCAGGAGCCGACGGGTGATCCCAACTTGGCGCTTACAAGTAGACGCGCTGCAGGACCAGGCACATGTAGACGCATTAAATACCACAATACAACAGTTCTGGGAAATAAATGACCTAACTGCGAACTCACGCGCTGTGGAATGGGACGCCCATAAAGCGGTGGTCAGAGGGCAGTGCATCACTACAAGTTGGGGAGTAAGGCGCACATTACATACCGAAATTGTCAAATTGGAAAAGGAACTAAGAACAGCGGAAATAGCAGCCGCACGGGGGGACTACCCTTACTCAACACTACAAGCAGCCCGCATAAAATATAACGAAGAAGACAGTAGACTCCGTTGCCACGACTACAACTACTACTTAACGCGCTTGCAAACAGAGGGCGACAGGTCGGGTAGAATGCTGATACATAGTAGGTACACTGTTCCACATATACTCAAATAGCGTAGGGCACCATTGGTGTCAGGAGCGAAAACCCTCAAGCATCACAATGGATGACCAGCATCATCATCGGGAATTGCTCCTCGCCAGGCCGGCGCTGCAACGCCCGACGGGCTCCCCTTAAAAAGGGGAGCACTCAGCCGTACTGTTCTGATAATAATTAGTCAGACAGTTATGCCTCTATTCAGGCACCAGCAAACGCTCGGAGAGAAAAAAGAATGTGAAACTAAAATTGATTATTCATCCTAAAATTTATATCAGACCTTTAATCAATATAGTAGGATGAAGATCAAGGTTAAAATCAAAAGAAAGTAAAAACTGAGTGTTGATGCTCACTTACTTTCAAAGAGCAACAAGATAGAGGGGTCTGCAATTTTTAACAGCACCCACAAGTTGGGGTCGACATGTTTCGCGTCGTATGGTCCAACAGGATCCAGTGACGCTTCATCAGGACCAAACTAATTTTTTTTATAATTTCTTCTCCAATTAAAAACGAAAAAAGTGGCAAAAAGGAATATATATACCGGTCACTTACACTACAAGTAAACTGGCTACGTCACTGTCAAGTAGCCCATCCCCCATTCGGGGAAAAAGGCTCCTTAAGAGGCACGTTTCAGGGACTTGGAAACACTACGGTTGTTCGCCAGGTCCGTTGCTAAGGACCTACCCTCCGACACGGCGTCTTGCACATGTGAAGAATGCTGGCCTGGTTACTGCTTGAGGACAAACAACACTCTCCCATAGGTGCCATCCGGGTTGATGCTCACACTACGGTTACCACACAGGCAGAGATAAATGAAAAGTTTAGAGACTATTACAAGAACTTATATACGAAGTGCACCTCGTGCACGGCTAGACAATTTGAGTCTTTCCTGGGGGGCACCCCCTTGCCGCAAATATCTCAAGCAGACAGGGACACACTAGAAGTCCCTCTCACAACGGGAGAAATAGATCTAGCTTTAACACAGATGCCCAGGAATAAATCGCCGGGAATAGATGGCCTCCCAATAGAGTACTACTCTACATTCTCGTCCCGCCTGAAACCCCAACTACTGAAGGTGTTTGAGGAAGCTTGGACCACCGTACAGTTACCCCCGTCCCACACAGAGGCCATGATAGTAGTACTCCCCAAACCGGGTCGCGACCCCACGGACGTAAAATCCTACAGACCACTCTCACTCCTGAACTTAGACTGTAAGATATTGGGTAAAATATTGGCCAACAGACTCGCTCCCATCATGCATACTCTAATCCACGAAGACCAAAACGGCTTCATCGCGAAGAGGAACACCTTTTTAAATATCCACAGGCTTCTGAGTGTAATGGGGGATACCCCCTCTGACGCATATGAAGAAATGGTGCTGTCACTAGATATAGAAAAGGCGTTTGATACCCTGGAATGGGATTACCTCTTGACTACAATGAGACAGATGGGAATAGGTCCTAACTATGTGCGCTGGATCCGCACACTATACTCAAAACCACAAGCCAGAGTGAAGACGGTGCAGTGATCTCTGACAGTTTCCCTATAACAAGGGGTACGAGACAGGGATGCCCCCTCTCCCCACTATTGTTTGCGATTGCAATGGAGCCACTGGCAACTAAAGTGCGCTCCATGGCGGACGAATGGGGATTAATTAGGAATAAAACACACCACGTAATCTCGCTATATGCAGATGACGCTCTTATATACACTCGGAAAGGCGCGGAGTCGATACCCTCCATAATGACACTCCTAGCGGAGTTCGGTAGGATATCTGGCCTAGCAGTAAACTGGGATCAATCGTGTGTGTTCCCACTGACCAGATGGCCACCAGGAAGACAGGCGGGGGCACCACACGGGCGCCTGTGGGGGTCCACATTTACCACAGCACAGACGACCTCAGAGACGGTAATCTGGGGAGAGCATTAACTTCCATAAAGGGCTCCCTACGCTTCTGGAATAAATTACCGCTCTCCCTACCGGGAAGGGTAGCAATCGCAAACATGCTGATCTTGCCCAGACTACTATATTACTTCACGGCACTGCCAATTGTCCTCCCACGTATCTTTTTTAATAATCTGAACACAATGCTGACACAGCTCATATGGGGGGGAGGCAGAACACGGGTGGCATTACCCACACTGCAGCGACCGGTGGACTCAGGTGGACTAGGGGCACCTAACTTTGAGCTTTATTACGCAGCGCACAATTGCAATGGCTGCAACTATGGCTCCACAGACCGCTTTCAGCCGAGGCAGTATGGATGCAGACTCAGTTAAAAGGAGACCACCTGTTAACATGGCTGTCAAACAAACACCCCAAAAGTGAACCCATCAATGCATTACTAGCAGTGGCATATGCATGCTGGGGGAGGTATGCCCAGAAGGGACATGGAACACTTCCTTACACCCTGCACATTCCGCTGGAGTGTCTCCTTGAGCAACAGAGGATCGCGCCGCATACTGCATTAGTGTGGTCGGAGGCGGGAATACGTCTGGTGGGTGACTGTTTTGAAGATGGTAAACTAATGCCATTTGATGCCATCCAGGCCCTCACAGATGTGAGCCCGGGTCAATTCCTATCGTATCACACTATGGGCCTGATTCTAACTTTGGAGGACTGTGTTAAACCGTCCCAAAAGTGGCGGATATACCACCTACCGTATTACGAGTTCCATAGGATATAATGGACTCGTAATACGGTAGGTGGTATATCCGCCACTTTTGGGACGGTTTAACACCGTCCTCCAAAGTTAGAATCAGGCCCTATATGCCATGCAATTAAGAAAGCATGGGCAACGGGGGCCCAAGAGCCAGAGACGTCCCTCACAATACACCACATGCTACAGGACGATGCCCAAACTAAAGCAATCTCTAACCTATACAAAATACTTGCCAAGCCCTCAGAACCTCACTTAGAGAGAGCTAGGGAGAGGTGGAACAAGGTCCTCCCCGTCTCGATCCTCCAAGAAGACTGGTCGAAAGCATTGTTACACGCCCGGGGGGTATCAAGGAACCCCAGATTCCGTTACACCCAGTTCAACTTTACACACCAGACCTATCTTTCACCGGCCAGGCTGAAACGCATGTTCCCCGACACAGCACCGACATGCCCTAGATGCATGGAAGCAGCTGCCCACTTTTATCATATGGTCTGGGAATGCCCACGGGTGCAAATAGAATGGAATAGGATAGTGAAGGTGCTATCAGACTGGACGAGACTAGAACTGGAAGCGGACCCTAGATCTTGTTTATTGGGAGTGAGGACAAGAACAAAAAAGCACAGACACTTACACAAATTAATAGACTTAGCCTTCGTGATGTATAAAAGGCTTATAGCAATGCACTGGAAAGCACCAAACGCCCCAGACCAGAAATCCTGGCACTCCCTCACACTGCGGTGGGCCGGCACAGAACATCAGGTCCTTATAAAATTGACACGAGAAGGTCAGACACACACTGGGTGCAACACCTGGGGAACAATGGTATCTAAACTCGAAGCAAAAAATGACGATAAACCTCCATGAAGGGGACTATACAACACTTAAACTGCATACACCAGAAGCCTAACCAGTCACAACAGCACAGAACACGACCAAGATAAGAAAACGACTGTAGGGGTACACATCCTCACTCCCCCCAAATGGGACAACTCCGAGCGAGCACACAACTATAGGAGCATGAGTAAAGACACCCGTAAATCAGGCACACCCACTACCTACCTTCCATAAAGGCAAGAAAGCACACCTATGTTCCCCATAGGGGTGCTTTCATAAATAGTAGGCGTCTTACAGCAATTAAAAAGGGAGCCTCTCTGATTTCTAGCATAAGCGCAACAATATGAGCCATGCAGTAGGAATATTAACATTGTATGTAATAATGGCTAGTTAAGTGTGTTAACGGGGGGTTTAATTGTTCAAACGAAATATTAAACAGATAATTGTGATCCTGTAAGTACTCCTGACAAACGCATGTACTATATATCTGCTATACAAAAACAATAAAAAATATATATAAAAAAAAAAAAAAAATGAAAACCAAATTTATATATATAGGGATGCAGATCCTCTGTGGCTCCGGAGAAAAAGCTAGGCCCTGATTGCCTGGCTGCAAATTGACAGATAAGTTGCGGCTGACATTTTGTTTCTCGCATTGCTTGGTTGGTGTAAAAAACTGTGTAAAAAACATCTGAGGGGTCAGGATACAGGTACCCTGACCTCATAGGACACAAGGAGGGTTTCTCTTACGGACCCCCTCATGGGCAACAATTGACCATTTTGTTTTTCGGCCAATCTATGGATTCAAGGATCCTCCTCGGATCCTGGGGAAAAGCAAGTCACTGATTGGCTTGCCGCAGCCTCACACAAATATTAACGTGTGTTGAAAAAAACACAGAAATTCACTGGGAAAAAACAAAGGCTACAGGAATGTTATAGTTAGATTGCTGTTTTACCCATACAAACCCATAGAAATTCAACAGTTATGGTTATACTTATCTGAAGAAACTATAACTCATGCCGTAAAGTAATTTTGGGCAACAAGTTATAGTTTCTTAACATAAGTACAACTATAGCTGTAACTGTAACGTCACTGTAGCCTTTGATTTTTTCAGTGACTATATATATATATATGTTCGACGGCATGTGTAGCTGCAGATACACATGCTGTGCATTATCCTGCCATCTAGTGTTGGGCTCGGAGTGTTACAAGTTGTTTTTCTGCAAAGAAGTATTTTCGAGTCACGAGACCGAGGGTCTCCTCCCCTTTCGGCTCCATTGCGCATGGGCGTCGACTCCATCTTAGATTGTTTTCTTTCCGCCATCGTGTTCGGACGTGTTCCTCTTCGGTTCGGAAAAGTTAGATAACATTCGGAAAATTCGACGGCATTGTTTGCGTTCGGTATCAGGTTAGTAAGAGCACATCGACACCGAAGAGAAGAAGAGCTCTGGCAGCCCCTTGGGGCTTCAACTCTCCAGCAGGGCCTAGTCGGCCTGACCGTGTGCGTCTTCAAAGCTTATGGAACGGACCCCATTCCGCTTCTGCCCCAAATGCCACGCTAAGTATCCCTATACAGACCAGCATTTGGTCTGTAATTTGTGTTTGTCCCCCAAACACAAAGAGGATACCTGCGAGGCTTGTCAGGCATTTCGGTCAAAGAAGACGCTAAGGGACCAGAGAGCTCGAAGGATTCAAATGGCGTCGACGCCGGCTGGACACCCCGACGTCGAAGAAGAGGAGACATTCTCCATTCCTGATTTGGACTCGGACGAGCCCGAGAGTGAACAGCCAGCGAGGCAGCAAACCGTGAGTAAACCTGCCCCGGCCAAAACTCACTCAAAAATTTTGAAAGCCCATGGGACGCCACCGCCAACAGGCCATGGCTTTTCCCGTAAGCACGGTGACCAAGCATCGGCACCGAAAAAGGGCACACAGCAGCCGAAGACATCCGACTCCGGTCGAGATACCGGCACAGAATATACTCGGCACTGAGATACTGGCTTCGACCAAACTCGGCACCGAGAGGTCGGAACTCCGAAAGCTAAAAAGGTTTCATCTGAGCGGAAAAAGACAGCTGAGAAGGTTTCGGTGCCGAAACATCCAGCCTCGGAGCCGAAACAAAGCTCCTATACGGAAGAACAAGGCCTTTCCTCACAACTACAAGGCCACAAGTTTGGACAAGAATTAGAGATGGGAGAGCCAGACCATACACAGAGGAGTCTCCATATACAGAAGGACACAGGGAAAATAAGAACTCTTCCCCCAATTAAAATGAAGCGGAAACTCGCTTTCCATGAAACAGAAACGCAGCCAAAGGCAAAGGTGGCTAAAGAAAAGACACCACCACATTTTTCACCACAGCCATCGTCACAGAACTCACCACAACTGTCTCCAATTGCAACACCCCCAATGATGCAGTCACCAACGTACACAGGGATGAGCCAAGATGACCCAGATGCATGGGATCTGTACGATGCACCAGTATCTGATAATAGTCCGGATTGCTACCCGGCAAGACCATCACTACCAGAAGACAGTACTGCTTACATGCAGGTGGTTTCCAGAGCAGCTACCTTCCATAACGTAGCGTTGCATTCAGAACCTATAGAGGATGACTTTTTATTCAATACCCTGTCATCAACACATAGCCAGTACCAAAGTTTGCCAATGTTACCAGGCATGTTAAAACGCGCTAAACAGGTGTTTCAAGACCCAGTCAAAGGTAGAGCCATCACACCTAAAGTGGAGAAGAAGTTCAAACCTCCCCCTACGGACCCTGTGTACATTACGCAACAGCTAACTCCTGACTCAGTGGTAGAAGGAGCAGCCCGGAAAAGGGCAAATTCACAGACATATGGGGATGCACCACCACCCGACAAAGAAAGTTGAAAATTCGATGCTGCTGGGAAAAGGGTGGCAGCACAGGCAGCCAATCAATGGCGAATTGCCAATTCACAGGCATTATTGGCAAGATACGACAGGGCACATTGGGACGAAATGCAACATTTCATTGAACACCTTCCCAAAGAGTTTCAGAAGCGTGCCCAACAGGTTGTAGAGGAGGGCCAAAGTATCTCCAACAACCAGATAAGATCGGCTATGTACTCAGCAGACACAGCCGCCAGAACAGGAGACACGCATGGCTACGCACCTCCGGATTGAAGCTAGAGATACAGCAGGCTGTGCTGAATATGCCTTTTAATGGACAACAGTTGTTTGGGCCGAAAGTGGATACAGCTATAGACAAGCTAAAGAAAGACACTGACATGGCCAAAGCCATGGGCGCGCTCTACTCCCCACACAGCAGAGGCACCTTTAGGAAACCGCACTTTAGAGGGGGGTTTCGGGCCCAAAGCACAGAGCCTTCTACCTCACAGGCCAGACCCACATACCAGGGCCAATACCAAAGAGGAAGTTTTCAGGGACAATATAGGGGTGGACAGTTCCCCAAAACAAGAGTGAAATTCCAAAGCCCAAAAACCCCACAAACTAAACAGTGACCCCAACGTCACAAATCCCCAACACATAACACCAGTGGGGGGGAGACTCACAGATTATTACCAACATTGGAAACACATAACTACGGACTCATGGGTCCTAGCCATTATCCAACATGGTTATTGCATAGGATTCCTACAATTACCGCCAGATGTGCCTCCAAAAGCACACATGTCCAAACAACACTTAGATCTGTTACAACTAGAAGTCCAAGCGTTGTTACAAAAAGAAGCAATAGAACTAGTACCCAACCATCAGAAAGGAACAGGTGTTTACTCCCTGTATTTCCTAATTCCAAAAAAGGACAAAACACTGAGACCCATCTTAGACCTCAGAACACTCAGGGGGTTATTACAACTTTGGAGGAGGTGTTAATCCGTCCCAAAAGTGACAGTAAAGTGACGGATATACCACCAGCCGTATTACAAGTTCTATAGGATATAATGGACTCGTAATACGGCTGGTGGTATATCCGTCAATTTACCGTCACTTTTGGGACGGATTAACACCTCCTCCAAAGTTGTAATAACCCCCTAAATCTTTACATCAAATCAGATTACTTTCACATGGTGACACTCCAAGATGTGATTCCCTTGCTCAAACAACAGGACTACATGTCAACATTAGATCTCAAGGATGCTTACTTCCACATACCCATACATCCTTCACACAGGAAATACAAGGTTTGTAATCCAAGGCGTACATTACCCATTCAAAGTGTTACCCTTCGGAATAACAACAGCACCAAGAGTATTCACAAAATGCCTTGCAGTAGTAGCTGCACATATCTGGAGACAGCACATACACGTATTCTCTTACCTAGACGATTGGTTAATAAAAACCAGCACTCAGCAACAGTGTCTTCAACACACAAAATACGTCATAGAAACCCTTCACAAACTAGGGCTCTCAATAAACTACCAAAAATCACATTTACAACCGTGTCAAATACAACAATACTTAGGAGCAACAATCAACACACAAAAGGGGATTGCCACTCCAAGTCCACAAAGGGTACAAGCATTCCAAAATGTAATACTAAACATGCACCCAAACCAACACTATCAAGTGAGGTTTGCGATAAAACTACTAGGCATGATGTCTTCATGCATAGCCATTGTCCCAAACTCAAGATTACACATGCAGCACTTACAACAGTGCCTAGCAACACAATGGACACAAGCACAGGGTCAACTTCAAGATCTAGTGTTGATAGACCGCCAAACACACTCCTCGCTTCAATGGTGGAATCTTATAAATTTAATCCAAGGGCGGCCATTCCAAGACCCTGTGCCTCAATACGTGATCACAACAGATGCTTCCATGGTAGGGTGGGGAGCACACCTCAACCAGCACAGCATACAGGGACAATGGGACGCTCAACAAAGCCAGCTTCATATAAATCATCTAGAACTACTAGCAGTGTTTCTAGCATTGAAAGCATTTCAACTGTATATAGCCCACAAACACATTCTTGTCAAAAGACAACAATGTATTACATAAACAAACCGGGAGGGACACACTCATCACAGCTGTGTCTCTTAGCACAAAAGATTTGGCATTGGGCGATTCACAATCACATTCGCCTAATAGCGCAATACATCCCAGGAATTCAAAACCAGTTAGCCGATAATCTCAGTCGGGATCACCAACAAATCCACGAATGGGAAATTCATCCACAGATACTACAAACTTACTTTCAAATCTGGGGAACACCACGAATAGACCTATTCGCAACAAAAGAAAACGCAAAATGCCAAAACTTTGCGTCCAGGTACCCACACCCTCACTCCAAGGGCAATGTGTTATGGATGAGTTGGTCAGGGATATTTGCTTACGCTTTTTCCCCTCTCCCACTCCTTCCGTATCTAGTAAACAAATTAAGTCAAAACAAACTGATACTAATAGCACCAACTTGGGCTCGCCAACCATGGTACACAACACTACTAGATCTGTCAGTAGTACCACATATCAAACTACCAAACAGACCAGATCTGTTAACTCAACACAAACAACAAATCAGACACCCGAATCCAGCATCGCTCAATCTAGCGATTTGGCTCCTGAAGTCTTAGAATTTGGACATTTACACCTTACACAAGAGTGTATGGAGGTCATTAAACAAGCTAGAAAACCTACCACAAGACATTGTTATGAAAATATATGGAAAAGATTTGTTTATTACTGCCATAATAATCAAATTCAACCACTACATGTGTCCACAAAAAACATTGTAAGCTACTTATTACACTTATAAAAATCAAAATTAGCTTTTTCGTCAATTAACATACATCTCACTGCAATATCTGCCTATCTGCAGATTACACATTCAACATCACTCTTTAGAATCCCAGTCATAAAAGCATTTATGGAGGGTCTAAAGAGAATCATACCTCCAACAATACCACCAGTTCCCTCATGGAACCTCAATATTGTATTAACACGACTCATGGGTCCACCATTTGAACCCATGCACTCTTGTGAGATACAATACTTAACCTGGAAAGTAGCCTTCCTAATAGCTATCACATCTCTTAGAAGAGTAAGTGAAATACAAGCATTTACTATACAAGAACCCTTTATACAGATACACAAACATAAAGTGGTTCTACGCACAAATCCCAAATTTTTACCAAAAGTTATATCACTGTTCCACCTAAATCAAACTGTGGAACTCCCAGTCTTTTTCCCACAACCAGACTCGGTAGCCGAAAGGGCATTACATACATTAGACATCAAAAGGGCACTAATGTATTACATTGATAGAACAAAACAATTTCGCAAAACAAAGCAATTGTTTGTAGCCTTCCAAAAACCTCATGCAGGAAATCCTATATCCAAACAAGGCATTGCCAGGTGGATAGTTAAATGTATTCAAACCTGCTATGTTAAAGCAAAGAGAGACCTGTCTATTAAACCAAAGGCACACTCCACTAGAAAGAAAGGCGCCACAATGGCCTTTCTAGGAAATATACCTATGACAGAAATCTGTAAGGCAGCCACATGGTCTACGCCTCATACATTTACGAAACATTACTGTGTGGATGTGTTAACAACACAACAAGCCACAGTAGGACAGGCAGTATTACGAACATTATTTCAAACAACTTCAACTCCTACAGGCTAAACCACTGCTTTTGGGGAGATAACTGCTTACTAGTCTATGCACAGCATGTGTATCTGCAGCTACACATGCCATCGAACGGAAAATGTCACTTACCCAGTGTACATCTGTTCGTGGCATGAGACGCTGCAGATTCACATGCGCCCTCCTGCCTCCCCGGGAACCTGTAGCCGTTTAAGTTGATGATAATTATATATATATATATATATATATATATATATATATATATATATATATATTATATGTTCATTAAACTTGTAAATTTGTAAATATACACACATTATGTACATACTTACTCCATTGCATGGGCACCTTTACTATATACACAACTCCTACCTCACCCTCTGCGGGAAAAACAATCTAAGATGGAGTCGACGCCCATGCGCAATGGAGCCAAAAGAGGAGGAGTCCCTTGGTCTCGTGACTCGAAAAGACTTCTTAGAAGAAAAACAACTTGTAACACTCCGAGCCCACCACTAGATGGCAGGATAATGCACAGTATCTGAATCTGCAGCGTCTCATGCCACGAACAGATTTACACTGGGTAAGTGACATATTCCATATCACTCATTTAGGGGAGACATTGGCTCGAGCGGACTCATCCACTGCCCCATGCTTCATGCTTAGGTGGGTGAAAGCAAACTGTTCATGACAACTTAACCAACAAATGAAGACTGCAGGCCAAAAAACCCTCTATATATGCATGTATCCATGTATATTTTATCAGGTCTGGTGTTAGCCAAAACATTTTCATTTTAGTAAAATATTATATGTATAACATTCTTACAGGGGGTTTCGGACATCTCTCTTTAATCATTGGTCTGTTCAACTGTCATTCCCATATTGCTTTTTTACTTTTGACCTCAGTCGAAGTCAGTACCACCTCCATCGATGTCAACACCAAAAAAGTCCTCTCTCTCGACATAAAGACTAACATTAAGACCATCTTCTGTTTCGCCATCACAGAAGCCTTCAGTGGATTGGTTCTTTTTCCTTAAAAGGAGAAGAGTGCCACATTTTGCAGACTCTGACTATTCGGTTGTTTACTCACCCACCAGTGAAGTAATTCATGTGGTCGGTATTTCACCTACTTCTAAACCATGAAGGTTGGTTTTTATGTGTTTTTCAACAGATCCATCTACTACTCCCATTCATTAATCCCAAACCATTTGGAAATGGCTGTTGACAAGATGTCTGATGATTACAGCAGTCCACTTACCGGTGGTTAAAAACTCTCAAGTGGATACCTTAAATCGAGTAATACAAGAAAATCATGATTGGATCCTCAACAAAGAAGTATTACAAAACGTCTTTAAAAAAAAAGCCCAAAGTTCATCTCAAGATATTTCCAACAGGGTCCATTAGCAATGGACTTTTGATCAACTGGTCAGTAAAGTTGCTCAGTGATTTTCTTCCCATTCCACTGATTCCAACAATTTTGATCAGGCCACAACATTTCACACAAAAGGATGATGGACGGAGTGCTGGAGCTTTTCAAACACTCACCCCCATTCACAGATCTGGGTTTAATCCATCGTTCTTTTGCTCACCAAGCCACCCCAGTTTGGACCCAGCAATATGCAAATCAGTCAGATCTGTGACTGGGGGTGAATGTTTGATTTGTTCTTCATTCCGTCCATCAACTGTTCTTTTTGCATTTGTCTGACTATCTTATCAACGAGTTTAGGTGGTATGAGCCAAGTAGAAATTTACGTTCCTTTGCAGCCAAGATACTGATAATTCCAAGGTTCAGACGCACTAACTGGAGAGGCAGAAGCTTTGTCACGTGCACAGCAAACATTTGGACCCTCTTTACCCCCAACATTGGATCCATGCCTAATCTGCTTTCCTTCAGGAAAGAATGACAAACCTGGCTTTTCTGAGGGCAACATACCTTTAGCAGATCCAGTGCCAGATCTGCTGAAGGCTATTGGCTATTTATGGCATTAATTTTCAGTTAAACTGAGTTCAAGATCTTGCAGCACAAGCTTTTCTCTAAACGGAATCCAATCTATGCACAGTAGTGCACAGTAGACACAACAAGGTGGATATGGGTTCACTCATGAATTGACACCTTGTTACTTAGGAATCAGGAAAATTCTACCCCTCATGTCAGTACTTTTTGGTAGACATTGGTAAGGCACAGGTTCGAAAATGGGTTCAAAGGGTACATATAGCCAGTGTTTTCATTCCTGAAAATAGCCACAAGGAGAATAGTTTTTCTCAAATCTTTTCAGTAAGGCGTGACTCACTCCAACCTTGTTAGTCTGTGGTCCTGCTTGCTGGTCCTTGACAATCTATGAAGGATCCAGTGCTGGAAAAGAAAAGTTTACTTACCTATAACTGCAGTACTCTAGCATTGGTGTTTTTTTTAGATTCACAAGGAAACCCTCCCTCCTCCCCATTGATTGTATGGTAGCCTTTGGCTGGAATTATGTTCACTGAGCTTTCACCACGTTAGTTGAGGTTCCGAATCAAGTGATTGTGATAATAAAGTAACAATGTTTAGTCCTCTTCAAACTCTGTTTAGAATTACACCACTACATTAAAGTTACAGAGAGACTTCCAGCTAGGCAATGGGTTGTAGTTCAAGCTTGTGAATCTATGAAAGATGCCAACTTTGGAGAACTAAATATACAGGTAAACAACTTATTTCTTCCACACTATGCCCTCCCCATTTTATACCATGCGCACTCCTATTGTGCACTTTCCCTTCTCTGCTCTTGAACATTTTAGGGTCTCACCTTTCTAGGCCTTGCCCATCATTGTATGACCTCTCCCATAACATACACTTGTCAACTAATCCCACGCCTCATGCTTTCTCTGTCATCCTTTGGTCTCTCCCTTTTGGTGATCTTTCCCAATCTGTGTTCTCACATTCTCTCATATCTTAAATAATCTCTCCTATTCTGTGGTTTACACTATCTGATGGTCTCCCATCCTGTGCTTCTCTTTTCCTCTGCTTTCCCATTTGGTCTTGTTCCAATCCTACACCCTCTGATGTTACAATCATGCAATAGTCTGCATTCTCATCCTGTCCTTCCATCCTCTTTGTGTTTTTGGTTTGTCAGCATGTGTTCTCTTCCAACCTGTACTCTACTATACTGTTGTTTAGCGGTTATGCTTTTCTCCACTCTGTGCAATATGTCACCTTGTGTCCTCTCCCATTCTGCATTCTCATATCTTGTTCTTTTCTCATGTGTGCTCTTTCATTCCATTTGCCAAAGGTCTGGCTAAGACCAGACCTACCTCCATGCCATAATCATTCCCCCTATCAATACCACCCTCGCTACCTGACGCTTCTGATCACTGCTTTTTTTGCTGGGGTCCCACAGATGTCATGAGTGTTTAATTTAAAATAGTTTTATTTGCAAAGATTAAAATCCACTTCCCTTTAGTTTCTGAAGCATAACAGTTATAATTTGATCCACAGATTTTCAGATTCATACTACTAATCCTAGATTGGGGAAAGATGAAACAACTGTTTCAATTTTCATTGATCGTTTTGGTGTGGAGATGGAAGAAAACAGGCCTGACCAAAACCCAGGTAAGTTTTGAATACTCCTTAGTTGAAGATATGGGCTTGAAGTAACTCCCTCTCAGTGGAGTATTGATGTCTCTGACTTGTTGCATTCCTTGAAAGCTTGTCATGTCAGATGTATTGTGTGGCATTCTTCTACCAGAGGTCACTCCTTTCACTCCCAGAACTCCCTTAGGGGTAGATCCAAGAAGAAGCTTCACCAGAGGACGTGGTGTCACTTCCAAACAACAGTGAGAAGCATGATGCCGAAGTCAGAGAAATTAACCACTTGTTGCCGTTGGCAAGTATTCTGTTAAAGACACCCCATCACATGATGTTGAAAGAATCTAGTCAGTCTTTGTCAAAACATTTATCAATGATGAAACCGCCCCAGGTGTTGCAAAACACCAGTCAAAACCTCACTCGACTTTGAGACCAACATCACACATTACTGCATAGTGGCTTCAGGAGCTATGTAAAAGGAAAGCTCCTCTCACATCAGACTCCGAGTACTCTTGTACCTGTTAACTTTCACAAGATGTTACTTATGAGGTACTCCTTTCTGCACACCATCATTCAGGGTTACACAGTCTACACGCTGTTCACCTGGCAATCCAGCTACCATGTGTCTATTACTTCTCCTTAGCTTTTTCTACACACTTCTTCACCACCTCCTCCCTCTGCTCCTGCGAGTCCCGCATGGGATAGGAGTTGTCTCACCCCAAGGTCTTCTTCTAGAACTCGGAAACAAACCAAAAGTCCCAGTCCCTAAAAATAGATCATGCTTCAGACCATCAAGAAGAAGATCTAGAAGGTCCTCGTGAGGGAGATTAACATTTCACTCACATTGTAAACTCTCCAATACAAGATCTTGCTCTTGCCAAATGAAACCATTACTAACTCCAGCATTTTTTGCGGTCACAAAATTGCCGGAACATGAATCACGCACATTGCGGATATTCACAAAGGTTGTAAATACCATGGAATGATTGTGCACCATGAATAACATAAAATAGACTCGAGAAATAAATCATGCGTCTTGCCAACTCGAGAGCCACCAAGTAAATGCCATGAAATGAATCGTGCGTCTTGCCGATTCGAATGCCACCATGTAACTGCCAAGAAATTGTAGTGCACAGTGAATATCAAGGGTTAAAGCACGAGAAACGAATCGCGCGTCTTGCCGACTCGAATGCCACCATGAAACTGCCATGAAATGGTAGCACACAATGAATATCAAGGGTTAAATCACGAGAAACGAATCGCTCGTCTTGCCGATTCGAATGTTAACATGTAAATGCCAGAAAAAACCCAGAGCATATTCACACACACAAGGTAAAATCTCTCAATATGAAAATTAGGCCCAAGCACTCGGATGTCTTCGAAAATGGGATCAGGGGCCTAGCCTGACCTCCGTCTTACCGCCCTGATCAAGGATCACCAATGTAAAATGAAGGGCAGAGGCCTGGAAGATCAAAGTAGGCCACCGGAACAGGAGCTCAGGAAGTTGCTGCTGCTGTGCACCGGGACCTCTGAATAGTGAGCACGTGGAGCTGGAATGGCTCCCTTTTATAGAGTCTTAGCCCAGCCCACCAACCACACCCAGGCATGCTGCAAGGAAAGCTTCTAGAAGGCCCTGGAAAGGGACCACACCCTGACACGGTCTGAAAGCCTGCAGCAGTACATTACATGTGAACAGTATTTATATGCATGCTGAACATAAGTCTTCAAGATTAAACTCTGCAATGCAAAAGGTTAAACAACATCATATCAGCACAATGCATAAATTATGTTAGCTTGAAATTGTTATGTTTTTGCATTATAGTCACCCATAGAGCGCACACTGCCCTGATGTTGACAAGTGGCTAGGAAGGCTGCAAAGTTAAATATCACAATGCCCGACTCCAACCTACGTGATACTTGAAATGCTACATCAGAATACAACATCCTAACCTCTTCTTCTGCTGGTCCCTGGGTTACTTGAACATGCTATGCAGTTATTTTTAACACCTGCTTCAATAAAGTCTGCCCCATCTAGACTTTCAAAGGAGTACACACCACCCATCAAGACAATCTTGTCCAAAGAATGTACCTTTTTCCTGACTCTGTCATTGTTTCTGTTGCAAAGAAATTGCATGTTATTCTTCCTTCTTTTGTTCCACTCCACAAAGAGAGTAAGGTAATAGATTCAATTGCAAGAAAAATGTGTGGAACATTGGCCATAACAATAAATCTGCCAGTGCCTCTGCACTTGTGGGGAGATCAGACAAATGGCTCAGGGTGTCTCCTAAGAGTCAGTGAGAAACTACTCAAGGAAGTCAGGCAGGATTGCCAAGAGATATATAATGAGGGTACGCTTGTGTCCAATCAGATAATGGGTGCAGGGGTGGACACTTAGGACCTGGCTTCCCATGGACACTGCCACAACATCTGTCTTAGGAAGAGTTCTTGGCGTCAACTAACTAGCCAAGAACAGATCCTGAATTTACATTTCTGATGGATACTTCTGACAGCAGATTCCTCACCTTGTGACTATTCCCCAGGCGATAGACTGAATCCAGAAATTTTACAGCAGTACTCCTGCCCACGGGTAGGTAGCATTATGCTGCTCCCTGCCAACGTCATTCCAGTCTGGAAGTGAGAAGCAGAGCTGTATATAGGAGCTACCCATGCAGGCGATTGTCAGATTCTGTCTTTGATCCTGTCTTTCGCCACTTTTATATGTGGCTCTGGAGCTACTCCTTGCTCTTTTCAGACACTTTCTTAAAGTTTCTACACTGGCATTTGAGCGCAATTTCATGGCAGCAACAACTGCGCTCAGCTGAATCTACCATATGGGACAGGAGGATGAAGTTGCATATTACCAAACACTGGAAGATTCCACACTGTGAATGGTCAAAGTCCAAAGGGAGGTCCAGTTCCTGTTCTCTAAGTTGTTCCTGTGGTAGATCATTGTAGAAGGCAAAGTCTTAGGGTAAGTCCAAAAAGAAACATAACAAATTGAAGTGGGAATGTCCTGCCTTCCTGCTACCTTCAATAGCTCCAGAGAAGGTGGAGAGTGTCAATGTGCCTTCCGTCCTCTCTCGTGATCTCCATCAGAGGTGATCCCTAGTCTAGTCCTGCTACACCCAAATTTTCAGGTCCATTGGCAACGTCATAGTGGAGGCGTTTAGGAAAACCTTTTTTGCCACTTTACTACTTCCTTCTGGCAGGCCTTCTGGATCAGGAATCCGCTGGGGCCTCTAGTCAGTCTTCCATTGGTTTATCCTCCATTTGCACCATCTGTGACCCTCAGGATGTGCAGACTTTGGTCTGGCACAACTTGCAATACCAGTCCCCTTTTCACTGACGTCAAATCTGGGGGAGGATTCAGAGTTCATTTTGCTTTCCGACTCCGAGCGGATCCTTCATAATATCTACAGAGGCTGCGCTTGGTTCCTACCGGAGTGCAGCTATAAGGCACTCGCTCTGATTCTGTTACTTTGCCCTTACCACCCGGTATGGCTGAGACTTTGCACAGTCTTTTCACTCCACCTAACTGTGAGTCTAAAAGAATAAAAACTTTTGGCAAACATGTCTTTGCTTCCACAATCCTGGCTCTGCCTTAGCCTGCGTTCAGTGAATGGCAGCTACCTTCTGGTTTGCTACTCCTTTGCCCTATGAGATGCAGTGGCTCAAAAATTGCCTGCATTTCTGGACAACTTCAGGATGGTCCAGACCCATGCTGCGCAGTCTGGCCACGATGTAGCAAAGTTTGTAATCTGATCTGATTTGGGCACAACCGACTGCTTAGTTGAGTGATGGGTACGAGTATGGCACTTAGGTGCCGTGCTTGGTTGAGGTTTACTGAATTCTCCAGTGATGTCCAGACATCTTTGATGGACATGCTGTTTGACGTCTCTCTCCTTTTTGGCGACAAGGCAGATTCAGCCTTGTAAAGGTTTAAAGGAAGTTTTGCCACAGGATGTCTATTGTGTCTTGCTGCCCCCACCAGGCAATCCTAACACTTTCACCGTCTTTGTGGCTCTGGCAAGGAGATAGTTTCACCCGTGTCCTGCCCCACTACCAGCCCAGCAGGCCTTTCTGCATTTTAGTGGCTCTGATTCCCAAAGCCTACACTTAGCACACCAGAGAAAATGTGCAGCTTGTCACACACCTCTCTAGCATCCACAGCTGGACAGCTTTAGTGTGTCCTTGCCAGCTCACAACCACCCTGTCAGAAGTAGGAGCCAATATTCACTCCAACGGTGGCAAGCCATCATTTCAAATAAGTGGGTCCTCCAAATTGTACATCAGAGCTATGCACTTCCATTTCTCTTGGCACCACCGTGCCATTCACCATCCTCAGAGGGACTGACAGAGAATCAGCTGCCTATCTTGGACCAGAACGTGCTGGCCCTTTTGGCCACAGAGACCTCAGAAATGGGAACTGGATATTACTCCCACTACTTGCTCGTGGCAAAGGCCCTATTTTAGATCTTGGCCCTCGCAACACAGGGAGAAATTAATTGTGCTCACAATAGCTCGTTCCTGTCTGCCCTATACCCAGGAAACTGGATTGTGGCATTGGGCATGGAGACACTTATTTTCATATCCTCATCCTGCAGGCCCACAGGCACTACCTGTGGTTCACAATGGCCAGAAGCATTTTCAGTTTGCTCTTCTCCCATTCTGCCTCACCAGTGCCCCTCAGATGTTCACAAAAGTGACAGTGGTGGTTGCGGCACACTTTGAAGATTGGGCGGTACCATGCTTTCGCTACCTTGATGACTGGTTGCTGGGGCAAGCCCACCTTCAAGCAGTGGTCAGCTACCTCCAGATAATGACAAATCTCATCATATTATTGGGGTTCAATATCAACAAACTGCTGACTCCGTCGTAAGTGTTCTGTTTCATTAGAGCCATTCTGGATAAGCTACAGTTTTGTGCCTTTCCCCACGGAGCGGAGATCCAGGATATTCTGAGCTATGATCTCTATATTTTAGCATCTGTCCTGAATCTCAGTGCGGATGGCTCTGATGCTGCTGGGATTGTTGGCCTCCTGCATCCTGCTTGTGAAGCATGCAAGGTGGTATATCCAAGCTCTGCAGTGGAACCTGACTCTCCAGTGGTCATAGCAACAGGGGAATCTGTTGGATTCTATCCAGACTTCAGAGGCGGCTGCAAAAGACCTGAAGTGGTGGCTGCTTCACCACAATTAGGTAATTGGCAGACCAATCTTCTCACCCCACCCAGAATTGACAGAGGCCAGAGATGCATCGCTTCAGGATTGGGGAGGCCATCTGGGAGAGGTGGAGATCAGAGCTCTCAACTGGAAGCTCAACTCCACATCAATTTGTTGGAGTTGAGGGCCATTTCCTTGACATTGAAGGCCATCCTGGCCACTATCAAGTAAGATTGGTGCAGGTACTCATGGATAATACCATCACCATGTGGTACTGCAACAAGCAGGGCAGGGAGTGTTTTTGGGCAGACATTGTACAGGTTGCTAGGAACACCATTACACTCTGTCCCCTGCCTCTGGAACATCAGCTTCCAAGCTGCTATAGTTTGCCCTTACTGGCACACAGCCAGCATGTCGGAGCATGATCAGATATTTATTTATTTAGTGGAAAGCCATCATTGCTGACTGATTGGTCCTCCAGATCATCCAGCAGGGCTATATCATACGATTCCTTTCGGCCCACCTCAGTTTCCTTCTACATTAGAATGGCTTTCAGAAAATCTTCTCCTCATCCTTCAAGAGGTGCAGACTGTGATGGCCAAGGTGGACAGCGAGAGGATGGCAGTCTGAGAAGTAAGGAATGGTGGTTACTTCCATCATTTCCTTGTGCAAAAAAGGAAGGAGGCCTCCTTCCTGCTAGGATTTTGTCATCTGAATGGTTCCTATGGAAGAACAAATTCAAAATACCCATCTTCTGCCTTCCCTCGATCCAGGCTTTTGGATTGTGGCCCTGAACTTGATGGACATTTACTGTCATGCAGTCCCACAGACATCATCTACAGTTCAAGGTTGGCCGGGAGCATTTTCAAATTACGGTTCTCTCTTTCAGCCTTACCAGCGCCCCTTTAGTGTTCCCAAAAGTGATGCTGGTGGTCGCTGCACATCTTCAGATGTTGGGGATACCAGTTTTCTGACAAATTACTTTTAAAGGCGGCTTACAACAGTCAGCCGCTGACCATCTCCAGATAATGAAATACCTCTTGATGTCATTGAAGTTCTCGATCAACGAGCTGGAGCCACGGTTGTCCACCACAAAGGCTCCCCTTTATATGAGCTGTTCTGGACTTGGTGAAGTTCAAGGCCTTTCCTCCTGCACAGCAAGTTCAGAACATTCAAGCTATGATCCCGATGTTTCAGCCTCCGTCATGAATCTCAGTGAGAGCGTCTGTGACACGTTTTGGCATACTCACCTTCTCCATCATGCTTGTGCATTTTGTCAGGTGGCATATGCAGGCTGTGCACTGGGATCTGCACTCCCCTTTGTGCCCAGCACCAGTGATACCTGTCAAATGGTGCTGAAAGCCTTCCTGCTGGACATCAAAGGAAGGCTGGTGCAGTTGCCCACGGCCAACAGCACTGCCATGAGGTACTGCAACAAAAAGGGTGGAGTGGCATGCTGGGTCCGGAAGCGCTGCAGTTGGCTGGAGGGTCAAGGGATTTCCCTGATCTTGAACCATCTTGTGAAATTTTTAAATGCCAGGGTGGACGAGCTCAGACAGTGAGTGATGCCTGTGTATTGTGATTGCCAGTTGCACTCCGAGTGACGGTTGCACTTGGAGGTGGAGCAGGGCATGTTCTGACAGTGAGGAGACCCCTGGTGGATATTTTCTGCATGGTCAAGAAAGTATAGTGTCAAAGGTTCTGCACATTCTAGTTCCCAAAAATGCTTTCTCTATGAGACACAGACTAGAGTGAACAATGGGACTCCCTTGTGCCTTTCCACCTCCGCCTCTCCTGCCCTGAGTGAAAAAGACCAGGAATGGCTGGATCTGAGTCATCCTAGTTGCTCTAGAATTGGCTGGGAGAGTGTAGTCCCTGGAACTTCTGGGCACTACTGCCACCAGAGGCTTTTTGTTGTAGTAGGAGAGTTCATTTCTGCACTCAAACCTGCACAATCTACCGCTCCACATGTGGAGATTAAGCAACAGCAGTTTGTATTATCCTCTTGCCTAGGCATCCTTCTACAAAGTCCATGTACTCCAAGTGCTGGTACAAATTTGTGGCCTGGTTTGGAGTCCTCAATACAGACCCCTTACAAGCCAAACTGTTGGGTGTATATCTATTCGTTGTGACTTTGGCCCAACAAAGCCTTGCAGTGGGTACTCTTGAAGGTTATTTGTCAGTCCTTTTGGTTTTATTCACCAACCATCCTTGTTTAAATCACCTGTACTGATGTGCTCATTAAACGTTTGATACACTTTTTCCCTCCAAAATCATTAGTGATGCAATAGTGGGATCTTAACTTGGTCTTGACTTAGACCCTTCTACCCCATGCACAGCCACTTGTTGTGTCTTCTGACCCTCAAAACTGTGTTTCTCCTAGTGATCACTTCAGCTTATGGCATGAATGGGTTCCGAGCTCTGTTGTTGCAGCTGCCGTACACCACCTTTTTCGCGTACAAGCAGGTGTTGGGGACCAGGGCGGCCTTTTTGCCGAATGTTGTGACTTCGTTTCATGTTGGACAATCCGTCACCTTCCAGCGTTCCTTGCCCCACCTTACCCTTTGAAATGGAAGGAGAGATTTCATCAGTTGGATCCTGAGAGAGCTTTAAGCCTTTACATCAAGCTCACCAAAGACCATTCGGCAGACGATCAGGTCTTTTTGGGGATTTTCTGAAGTCAAGAAAAGGTAAGGTGGTACAGAAAAGGACTGTGAAATAGTCGATAGTCCTCTGCATTAAGACCTGTTATGCACTGGCCAAGAAGCAGCCTCTAGAAGAACTGAGGGCTCCTACCAGGGCAGTGGCTCTGCTGCCACTGCAGGAGCCTGTGGGAGTGTCTGTTCTTGACATATCTCATGCCGCAATGTAGGCATCAGTGCATACTTTCACAAAGTACTACTTCCTTCACAGTCAGGTCCAACAGGAAAGACAGTTCGCTCAATAATTTCTCCTGGCCTGGACCTTTTGTTCTGAGTCCACTCCATGTGCCCTCCCCCTAGTGGAGTTACTGCTTTGCTGTCCATTCTAATGGTGAGGATTCTGCGGTTAGAATTATCCGTCAGAAGAACAAGTTGCTTACTTTTAATAATGCTCTTTCTGGTGGATTCTCTAACCAGGGGATTCCTCGCTTTCGCTTCCACCTCCCCGTTCTGCGCATTGTCCGCCTTTTACCATCTCAAAAGGTCCCAACTTATACATCTGGATACTGGTACCTCCAGTTGTCTGTATTACGCTTCGGAGGATGCAGAAAGAGTCAAGCAAGAAACTGACTTTTACGTTCAGAGATGGCTCTTGTATGTGGCTCCGCTCCATAACTTCCAAGGTAGGACCACATGAGAGCAGAGCCACAGTGGTGCCTCCTGTCCATGGATGGGAACACTGCTGTGAAGATTTCCAGATACATTTGGCACTTGGGATTAATCTAAAGGTGAGGTATCTGCATTTACAAAGAGTATCCACCTGAAAGAGCGTTACCAAAGCTAAGTAAATGCTCATCTTGATTTAGATTCTAGAAGAGATGAACAAGTAGGGCAGGCTTCTGAGATCCCATGGTGGAGAAGAGACAGTTTCTCACCTGTAATCATAGTTCTCCTTAAGGGCAGTTACCATTCACAATATAGGCAACCCACTTTTCTCACCAGTGAAAGGGAAAACAACTGTTATTGTACTGAATGTAGTCTGATCCCTTAATGTAGTCGTAAAAATAAACTGAGACAACTGGCACCTAGAGGGCATGATGGAATACTGAAGGGCTTGGGGCCTTTAAAATGAATGTCACTTTTCAGCTTAGCATTACAGCAGCCTATTTGGCTACATTGTCCTTATTCTTTTCCCTTTATTTATTTTAAAACGTTTGTGAAATAGGTTTTTAAATGTCACATCATGTCCGAGGATCTAGATATAACTTTAAAGCAAATACATGGAATTGGCCAACAGTGGCTGCATTAGAGGCTGCTAAATGTTTTTTGTTTTTGTGTCATGTAAAACTTCTTGGCTTTCCCAAAGAAAGGCATAGATGTAACACAGTAATTCATTGTTTGGAAGAAGTGCTAAAGAATCTTACACAGGGGCAGGAGTTTTCAATGTTTCAGTGTAGATACTCCAAGGTTTACAGGTAAGAAAACATTCCATCCACGTGCCTGCCTAATGTAGCTGATCTTAATGTACTAATTGTGGTATGTGGAATTTACTCCATGGTCAGCTTGGACAGGAAACTAAGCATTGGGCTGAAGCTGCTGAAGTGGGGTGAAGACGCCTTTCCAAACACACGTGTGGACAGATTCTGTAAGCTGTCTTATAACTCCTGTACTTGCTGGGTTCGCTAGTATGCCTAATCAAATCTTAGCATCTTCTAACAAGCCCTGGAGTTCCAAGATCAACTGAAATCCTTACCTCAGATCCACTATCTTGGAAAGTAGGACTGGAGAGTCCACAGAAAGTTCTAGAAGATACAGATACCAAACTTGAGCACTCCACATCAATGTAATCAGAAGCAAGTTGGTCTCCTGAACTGGTGCAACATTCTGGTTTTCATTGTGAGTGGCATAAAAGGGCAATTCAGCTGTTGACCCCACTCCTAAACAAATGCATCTGTCTCAAACAATTATAGGTCTGGCCTTCAAAGGAAGAACTTCTTCATCTGCTTGTTCAATGAGGACATTGAAAAATCTGATGAATGAGCCAGTAGGACTCCTGCAAAACTTCCACTACCATATGTTCAGCCCTCCAGTCTTGAGTATCTTTGTGGTGTCTGGAATGACAGTCTCACTCTGTCGTTGTTCTGCCACAACTGATTTCAAGTTCCATGCAGAGGTGCCAAAACCATTTGTTAGCAATTCTAGCTATAACATTTTTGTTCCTTTCCAACTGGCTGACATAGCTTACAGTTGAGCACTAAAGAGGAGGTTCTCCTTGAGGTCAAATTATAAATGTATAGTTGTCATCATTGCTACTAATGTATTTTACAGGCCATATTATTAGGCTTAGAATGTTATTTCCAATAGAAAGGGCACACAATTCTTCACAAGCAGCCCTCAGCGCATCAATATGTAAAAATGCCCATAATGCATTTTCGTTGCATTCAAAACTACTGTATTTTTTATTAATTTCAATAAAACATCATTTATCTTTGTAAAAGTCCAAAGAACACTTTTATTTGTGTTGGTTCATCATGTTCTCACTGGACCTGCCCTGGACCCTGCTGTTAGCTTTTGCTGGAGTGAGTCCTAACCCCCAAGGGCTTTTCCTGACACCCGGGAACCCTTGGGTGTGTCTGATTGAATCTCTTCTACCACCCCTCAAAACCTGGGACTTAAACATTTTCTACCTTAAGACTTTCAGAGGACTGGGGCTAACCTGCAAAGCTGATCTGTTAGGAGTGCTTTGCCGCTTGGCTGAAGATTCAGATTTCTCACGATCCAAGCTTCTCTACAGCAGCAGATCCAATTCAGGGGACCCTCACTCGGAAAGTATTCAGTTTTATGGAGCACTCTCCACCTAAAGCCTACAGGCTTTCTGAGCTCTGAAAAAGTGACTAAAAGTATCCGGCCGGCTTAGGACCCTCTCTGGGCGCCAATTTTTTATTTTTTTTTCCACTTGGAGCTTTAACACCAAAAACAAACTGCTTCACTGGGACAGTGTCTAACAGCTATCTAAGCTTATGGAGCCCTCCGCAGCTACCACCTGCTGCCTTTCCCGTTGAAGATTTTGGACGTTAGTTTTTGAGAATAAGTTTCAAGGTAAAACCTCTGACCAGGGTGAACTTGGTTCCTGTATCCGGCCCGTGCTCCATCATGGTTGGTGTGAAATCAAACCTAGGTCCCAGTCTACCGTGACAAGTTAACTGCAGTTGGCGCTTAACGCTTTTTTATGTTATTTTTATTTAAAACTTTAAAAAATTCATAACTCTGATTCTGAGCTTATCTGTATTGTTGCAAGTATGTTGACTGTTTGACATGTTACAATGGTGCCAGGACATGTTCAAGAGGATATTTTACTCCCAGAGTTTTAAACCTAAACCAGCATTGGCCACATTAAGATAAAATGGGAAACATAATAGAGTATCAGAGTTGTTCAGGCTGCAGGAGGAACTATTGCAGCATACACAAAACATTGACATGAGTACGGCTGTTACATGTCAACAGTCAGAGAGGGATTTTGTGAAGTGCTTCAGTTCTACTCCTCGGTGTGCTATTTGGAGAACTTTGGCGGGGGAAGTTGTAGGGGTTTATGAGCATTGCATAATCTGATTTTATTTGTCATTGTAAAGGTGTTGCTGACCTGTAGTTATAGCTTGTGTTTCATTGCATTAAATGTGGGTTCCCAGAAGTGAAGGAAGTCCTTAAGCAATTTTACTGGCAGGCATGATGGTACTGATTGCACAATTCCCCTAAATGTTATCTTACTTATGATCTACTTATCATTTTTCGATCAGACCAGGCCATGCGTCAAGTGGGAGAAGGGTATTTTCAGACATTTCTAGAGTTTCAGATGGTCCTCCACAAGCTTTGAAAAGTCCTCTACAAATGTCAGGTAGTGAGATTTTTGGCAATGTTCCCATCCTGTATCTAAAGAGATCTGGAAGAGAGTATTTCATGATAAGATGGATATTAGTTTCAGGAAACAAAAGAGCAGGTGCCTTCCAAGTGTAGCTAAAAAAGAAGTGACAACAACTGCACCAGATGGGAAAATTGTTACTGAATTGCATAGATTGATTGTGCCAAGAGGAATATTGACAAGGAGCTTTCTTGTCAGCAGTATTTATTTAAGAACATAAACGGTTTTGTTGACTGGAATTTAGTGTAGTTAATGTGAGTTGAGAATTAAGGCCCACATGTATCAACACATTTCCCCATAGACCGATAATGGACAAAATCCTTTGATGCATCATGCCTTAAGATATCAGATTAAAAAAAAAAAAAAAAAGTTTCTTAACTTTGTTAACAGTCTTTTGCTGAATGCTTTACCTAACAGCAGATTCCTCACCTTGTGACTCCCTAGGTACCAGGCTGGATGTGGAAAATCTTGCAATATAATGCTCCATGCTCTAGCAGGTGGCATCATCAGTCTCTGTCTCTGAGACTTCATCCCACTTGAAAACAAGATGACATAGTGATACAGTTTGTTCATTGGTCATTTTAGCCACCTTAGACGTGGAGCATGACTTACATATTGAGAACATTGACAGTGTGCGAACCTTTTTTGAACCTCATTCACTTCCAAAAGTCAAATCCACACAATGCAAGGAACTTTTCTTCTGATTAATTATTTCAACAGCAGATCCTTTACCTTGTGGATCAATACAGTTGAGTTAGGTCTGAGTGGGCTGTTCACTACAATGTTCCTACTGGATAGAGAAGGTAAAATTAGTAGATAGAGCTCCAAAGTCTGAGACATTAATGCCGACCTTTTACATCCCAGTGTGCACATTGTGCAGTGGATGAAGAAGAAAACTCGTTGACTGGTTAATTAATTACTTTAAACCGTTGATCTATCCAATAAGGAGTGAACTTCCCATGCAGTTACTTCTCTGATAACTATGCATTTGACCACACACATCTTTAGGAAAACCAGAAAAGCTGGATATGAGATGGTAGAGATATTGAATTTAGTTCTTCTGTGAATGGTGAATGATAGCTCATCCAGGATAAAAGAACCTTCCTGGGATAGCCGGCGCCTACACATCTACCACCCTACAACATGACACCATGCATAAGTTCATGGCTAGTTTTGCTGAAAGTTTGTTACTAGAAAGATATTTATTTGATAGAAAATGCTAGAGGAAGCTAAACACTTGGCTGACTTTCCAACAGTTTGGACTTCTTGGGTTCTCCCACAACCAAATCTGAATTACTCGCAGCAGCTTGCACATCACTGGGAGTTTCCCTGCAGTAATTAATTGCATGGCATACAGCCATCTGTTCTTTATTCAGTCCCAGCTTACCCAAGCTGAAAGAAAATTTGAGATCTGGACCATTCTGCCCCCACCGGATCCAAACCACAAGCTACAAGGCAGCATCACTGCTATGGCCTACCAGAGCAATAATGATAGAATGTACCCTCCATCCAAGCTTTCTGTATGAAAAGGGAAGCATCTGATATGGTACAAAATGTGACTTAGGTTCATTAATGGAAACCGTAACTACACCATAATCTGAGGATTGTCCTGGGCTAGCTGAGGAAACCCACCTTCAACAGACAGTTGTCAAGGTGAGGAAATATGTGACTCCCCGACTGCAAAGAATGGCTGTGACCACTGACATGACCTTCATAAAGACCAGAGGCCGGTGTCAGACCAAAGGGCAAGAGGATCATGCTATGTTATTTTATTTATCAGTGCATGTATACTGAGGCTTCATGGCACTATCAAGGAACACAACAGGTGAATGTTAAATACAAGCTAAAACCTCAAAGGGAGTGTGGTAGGAAATGAGAATTACAAAATAGAAGTCTTTAGTTTCTTGCAAACGTCACACAAAGAGAGAACTGCCTATAAAGCCATGGTAATGTTTTTCCGCTCCCTTTATACAGCATTTGAGAATGCTTTATTACCAAACTGAACTGCTTTGTTTTAGGAATATCCATTAAAAAATTGTTGGACTAGTATAAGGTGTGTTTCCATATCAGTAACCAAAGATTGTCAGCCACAGTAGTTGAGTAGGTAGTGTGAATAACGTGGTGCAGTTTCCACTGCTTTAAAAACCACGTTCATCCTGATAGGCAACCAGTGAAGTGACGAGGTATTGAGGTGATGTGATTCCACCATCTAAATCTCTTTCTGGGCCAGGCTGCTACATTTAGCATCATCTGAAGACATTGCAAACCTTTGTCAGATCAACCAAAGTAGATGATAGTACTGTAGTTCAATAGAGGAACAATTTGCTTAAAAGGTTTTAACTGCCTGATCCAAGAATTTGCTATTTCAGAAATCTGGGTCTCTAAAGAAATATTAGACTCAAGAAAGATCCTGAAATTTGGTACCACTTAACAGGGGTGAAAGGAGTACCTATGGATTCAGGCAAGGGACTAGGTGTCCATTTACTGATTTTGTTGGTTATCAAAAGCCTGTATTAGTAGGATTTAGTGTTGAACAATGGGGACATCGATGTTTTAATAGTTGTTAAAATGGTGGGGGGAAACTAAAAGATACTGGTAGAAGTGGATGAAGATTTTTTAGTTTCTAACTGTTTAAAAATCATCTGATTGGTGTCTTCATATGTATAAATTTGAACTGCCCGGGATTGGAAAGTATGGGCTAGCGGAAGCATGAAGTAGTAGTAGGTAGAGAGTCAATGCTTGTGAAGCACCTCATATGACTGACTTAGTGCTAATTTGAAAGGGGGAAGAAAGATTGTCTGGGAACATTCTAGAGGAAAGGATCCTACCCACTCTGGTCAATCGCTTGGACCTTTTCAAGAAGAAGGGTTTCGTCAATGGTGTCAAATAATCCCTAGAGGTCTATCAAGACCAATGCCCCAATGCCTCTACCATCAACCAATCTTCGATGAATTGCCAGTGTTGCAACACCTCTACAATGTAGACGTGCTTCCTATGAGACTACAGGAATAGCACTTGAAAGTATGCATCCTACAGTTCCTAGAACACCCTCTTTTCCTCAAGGTTCAAGATCAGCAGAACCTGAGTAAGTGTGAGCCTTTTCATCTTCTTCTTGAGGAATGAGTTTACCGGTGATGTCCAAAATGGGTTTCAGGCTACCATCCTTCTTGGGGACCAGGAAGTACATAGAATAATAACCATGACCCCTCGCAGCCTCATTTACAAGTTTTGAATGCCTGTGTGAAAAATAGCATCATCACTTCATTGGAAAGAATAGCCCAGCCCTCCATCTATGACTTAACAAAAACTAGAGGAACTTGAAAGATTGGTTCTCGGGATCAGAATTATATGACTTTGCTTAACTATTTGGAGGTCCTTTTTTCAGTATAACAGATCAGCAGTGGTGTCTGTAACCCTGGATCCAGCCACATACTTGCCCCATTTTGATGAATGAGGGAAAGTGAAAGAGGCAATAGACGAAGGGGAGGAGGACAGCTGGTCCCACTTGGCAGCTGGTATCCTACTACTGCCCCTACCTTTGGGGTCACAGAAATGATGAGCTGGTTGCTGGCTGGGCTGTGAGGACCACCTCTTGTTATAGGTAAGGTCCCTCAAGTACCCATGAGACCTACAATATTGCTGAAACAATTAGTAGACAGGGGATATCATCCCCAAGGAAAGAGCTTAAGCTCTGCTGTCCTTAAGGTTGCTAAGGAGGACTTCTGGCAGAAACCCCACTGAAGCCTCTGTGGCTTACCAAAAGGTTCCGGAACTATGTTAAAATTGTGCACTGTGGTTGAAGGCTGCAATCTGCTGTGGGTTTGACTGTGGCCTGGGCATGTGTGGCCACAAAGGCTTCTGAACGAAATTCGGATCACCGTTAACGTTGAAGCCCGAGTCAGGCCCATAAAATGAAAACTATGAAACATCTTCTGGGAGCGGGTTCACTTGGACCTCTTGAGTTATTATTTTCTTGGACTAGACTCTTGACTTTCCTTTTAAATCCCTGACTATGGTGAACAAGAATGACTTCATGAATTGACCAACTTATTGTCCTTGAAGATGATAACTTTTGTTTCTCTCTTCTTCATGGCATTTGACTTTATCAAAGAGCATTTGTTGCAACATTTGGGGGCATGCTTAGTGGTGAGCCACCAAAGACAGTCATGATGTGGATCTGTGACTGGCGTCTGTTTGTGACACTTGTGGCAGTTTACACATTGTGGTTAGAGTTCAAATCCCTGCATACAGTCAAACGTTTGGCGAAACATTGTTTTCTGCAAAAACTGAAAAAATGAAGGATTGGGTCTCCGAATCTGTGTACCAGTGTTTGGGGAAAAAGAGCAACTGATGCAAGTGTGCATGGGCGGCCTCTGTATGCAGCTCCATGTCATCATGTCTGGAGGCTTCAAAGAGGCAGATGGTGCTACCTGGTGGCACAAAAGAGCTATTGCCAGAGTTTCCAGATTATGTGTGGCACCTGGAGAGATTCACAAGGTGAGGAATCTTCGGTTAGAAGTATCCTTCATGAAAAATTTCTGTCTTTCAACATATATATATATCTTTAGTTCTTTGTATGTCTGACAGGATGTGAAGATGTTTCATTAACCATAAAAGATGAGGATGACGCCTACTGCATGGAGAATTGGGACAGAAAGAGAAGAGAATGTGTTAGCAGTGACACAAGTGAGTAAATATATATTTATTTATTTATTGCTACCTGGAATATGACGTTTTGAAAATTGGGTGAAATGTTATAGGCTTCATTATAGAATAGCGTAGCAAAAACTAACCTATAAGAACATGTGCAAAAAAACGCACATGCTCTTGTCATTTGCTTTATATGTTGAAGCTCCCCTGATCGGCTGGTTGAAAGACACCAGCAGTTCATCACAAACCACCCCTGTGCACTTTCAAAATATGCCCTGCCCCTAACCTTAAACAGTGAATGGCGTTATGGTTATTTATTGATGATGTTCTTTTTGCCTTCTAATCTTATGTTTGGAAGGTTTATGTATGCAGTCCTCCTCGAATTTGTTAAGATATGAAGTGTGGTTCAGATTGAACGTCACCAATTTAAGACTGTATAAAATAAAGCAGATTGTTTTCACAGATTGATCAAAAAATAATAAGCTGTGAACTGCATATCTGTGAACAAGGACGTAACACCTATTTTCAGATCCCATGTCAATTAGACATTGTACAAGTTCTTGTAAATGCAGCTTCAAGGGTGGTGATGGGGACCAAGATTTTTGACAATAGCGCACTCATTTTGTGGAGTTTTGTAGGTGGTCTGTTGACCCAGAGCAAATCGTAAGATTTTTGTTATAGATAATAATGTAGCAGCATTTATGAACCCTGCAGGTAGATGTACTCTTATACCTGAAAGATAAGTTTGGTGGTTTTGTTCTTCTAGTCGCATATTAATACTGATAATAGGGAGAGAATGAAAGGGAATCGCTAGAGAGTTCGATGTATTTTTCTTTGAAGTACTTAAAAAAGTTCCCATGTATGCTCACACCATAATTCGCGTGTACTTCATAGGCTGTCGTGCAAACTCTGTGTGCTTGCTGCTTTCATGGTACCTAAAAAAGATAATTGACTTGAAACTGACCTTGGGATAGTGTTTTAAAATATATCTTTTGGTAATCCACTTTATATAAAATCGTTGTCTACACTGTTGTTATTTCCATAGATTTTATATTGTCTTTAGTATGAATAACGATCTGATTATTTGTTTTAAAGTATGTGTTGTTAACAATGTTGACACCACAAGAAAATCGATTTGAAAAGGTCTTAACGAAGCTGGGTTAGATTGGGACCGAAAGCATCTCCTCGAAGAAAGTGGCCCACAGTGTGCAATTTTGTGTGACTTGGCTAAGGGTTTTTAGAACATGTCTGAAGGTGCGCATGGTATGAATGATTTAAAACAAATAGTAATTTTGGTCAGAGTTCGGATTACTTAATCAGCCCATATTTGGTTGAGTGTAATGTGTCTTTGTTTGATACATTTCTAATTAAATGTAACCTTCTGAGGCAGCGGGTCAGCAATTATAGAGAGGGTCCCAACCCATCTTTTAAATTGTGAGAGAGAGGGAAAAGGTGTCTATGTTTAGGGTCTTTGAACTCCTTTCTGTAAAGAAAACGATTCTCCAGCCCGGTTAAAGTTCTTGTTTAAAGTCACTGTAAGGTGGGTCGCATTTGAAGGGTGAAGGAGCTGGGCAGGAACATGTATATCAGACCTACACTGGGCAGCTCATTTTTATTAAGAATTTGCAAGTCACTGAACCACCTCATTGTGAGCATATGGCCTCGAGGGCTGTTTTAGCTGTGTGCATAGTGTTGGAAGGTTAGGCCTGTGAGCCACCAATGGTAAATCTATCAAAATATACAAGGGTTTTAAATTATAAATACTGGTTGGGTTGAAAACTCCTTACTGACCTGTCAGTGGTTGTGATCCTTGAGACATTGGCCAAGTCCGTAGTGAGTAGAGGTATAGATATAGTGAATACAGCAATACATAGACAAGCAAAGAAGTATCACCTGTGATAGCCACACTGTACATTCTTTAAAAAAAAAAAAGGTATTTTTAGTGATGTTCATGTAAACGAGTGTGCAGCAGTCATTGTTAGACATTTAAAAAATAAACATCATTGTTGGTACAATAAGAAGAGCAGAACAATATGAAATAATCAAGTCCTCTAAGAGAATGCTCATAAAACACCCCAACACCTGGATCCCCTCTACAGATAAGTGAATTGTCCCAATCCGTCTCCTACTCACGCTGTCCTTCGTCCACATTGTATTTGAACAATCTGTCTTTTTCAGTTCACCTATTTGTTAATTGTATTTTGGAAGCTTTAATTGCATACTTTTGGCTAGACAATCAGCGTAACTACTGCTCACACTTTGTGCTTCTTATGCTCAATTTGATGAAGTGCTTTCTCTGCATGAAAGGGGCCAGAAGTGAAATCATTGTGACAAAGGAACGTGAACTCATCCCACTATAATTTTAACTGGTCGCATGAATTCAGCATCCCCCTTAAACCTCACAAAAGGCTAGGACCCTGTGAATATTTTTGGTTTGACTTTTTTTCATCCCCCTCAAGTCAATTCAGTGGTCACATGTATCCACATCCAGATATCCGCACTGTGCACAATCTTCCCACATCTACAAACCACCCATTGTGCTGAGATGCCCAATATTCTTCTCATAGCGTGCCTGGACTATTGTAAAATGATCCCCAGCAACCGAAATGCCATTTTGCAAAGCCTACGAAGCTAGTCTGCCAGATTGTGCCTACATCTCTGCAATTTCGTAAAAAGTGACCACATCAAGCCCATCCTGAATTCTCTAGCTGTCTTCTAGTAGAAACAGGGTTACTTTCAAGATGCCTTTACTGCGCAGAAAGCTTACTGAGGCAAAAACCCAGATATCAGAAGAAACTAGGGGCCAGATGTAGGAAGCAGTTTCCACGTCGCAAACAGCAAATTTTGCTGTTTGCGACGTGCAAAATGCACAAAACCCGTTTTGCGATTCGGTAACCTGGTTACTGAATCCCAAAATGGGTTTACGAGTCGCAATTAGGAAGGGGTGTCCCCTTCCTAATTGCGAGTCGCAGTGCAATGCAGGATTGCTTTGTGACCGCGAACGCAGTCGTAAACCAATCGCAGTTTGCACCCTTTTGAAATGGGTGGTAACCGATTCGCAAAAGGGAAGGGGTCCCCATGGGACCCCCTTCCCCGTTGTGAATGACACTGCAAACATTTTTTCAGAGCAGGCAGTGGTCCTATGGACCACTGCCTGCTCTGACAAAATGAAACAAAAACGTTTCATTTTTCGTTTTTGGAATGCATCTCGTTTTCCTTTAAGGAAAACGGGCAGCATTACAAAAAAAAAAAAAAACTACTTTATTGAAAAGTAGTCACAGACATGGTGGTCTGCTGTCCGCTGCTGTCCGCAGCAGGCCACCATCCCTTTTAGGGCCGCCATTCGCAAGGGGGTCGCAAATTGCGACCCACTTCATAAATATTCATGAGGTGGGCCTTTGCGACCCCCTGGCAAATCACAGTTGGTGTCAGGGACACCATCCGACATTCTGAATTGCGACTCGCAAATTGCGAGTCTCTCTGACTCGCAATTTGCATGTCGCAATTCACAATGTTACTACATCTGGCCCTAGGTCTTCACTGTGCTGCCAGGCACCTCTGATTATCTGTTGCACACCTTATCGACCTACAGCCATTCAAGAGGATGAATCAAGAAATCAGTAACTCCTCCTTCAGATACGAATTATCCATTTGTGATTCACAAAATGCCTAGAGATTTTCTTTCTAACTGTATTTTCCTCAGACTGGGGGTTGCTAGTAAAGAATGTAGTCTAGGGTCTCCATTCTTTGAAATTGATTCTAAAAAATATTTTCACTCAAAACTGTATGATGTTAATTCCTTTAGTAAGTGCTTCGAAAATAATGGAATGGTAACAAGCAACCAGTCATATTCAAACAGCTATTTCACATATATACTAATCCCAGACTGTGCTTTGGCATTAAATTTGTTCACTAGCAAACTTTAGACTCTTTAATACCACATATTAGCGGACGTGCGCACAGACTGCAAGTCCCCAGGCTGCCCTTGGCCCCTGGAGGCGGCCATTACCTGCCACAGTTGACTCCACTCCAGCAGTGCTATAAAGCACAGGGACCGATACCGCAGCGCGGGATGCGCGCACAGAGGGGGACTGCAAGTCCCAGCCTGCCCTTGGCCCCAGGGGGCGGCCATTACGTGCCACAGCTGACTCTACTACAGTGGCGCTATAAAGTGCAGGGACCGACACCGCAGCGCGGGACGCACGCACAATGGGGGACTGCAAGTCCCAGCCTGCCCTTGGCCTCAGGAGACGGCCATTACCTGCCACAGCTGAATCTACTCCAGCAGCGCTATAAAGCGCAGGGTCAGACACCGCAGCGCGGGACACGCCTGGGCGGGCCTGTCTTAACTCATCATCGGCTGGAAGAGGCTGGGCTGGTCCCACCCCCCTATGCCCTCTGGTCGGAAGGAGATCCAGGCTCAAAAAGCTGTATTTGGCCAGAAATTAGGGGAACTGGGAGAGTCCCAGATATAACCAATAATGGGTAAGCGCAAGGCAAGGGCTACTGAGTCTCTGTCCAGCAGTGCAAAAAAACTTAAAAAGCAAACGCAACTGACCAAGTGAGGACTATTGGCGAATGATGATCCAGGTACTCTCTTAGAAATTGGCAACCTTATTGGGGAGGTGCAACTATTGCTAAAAAATAAATCGCCCAAGAGGGCAAGGGAGGAATGTTTACTAAATCAAAAGATATAGTTAGACACTCCCCAACTGGCGATAAGGCTACACCAATGCCCAGCTATAGAAACCTGCTTAGTCAGAGTGTCACAGCTGGAGTTTTAGTAGCTTCTCTATCCCCGGCAAACATTCCGCTTTCACCCACTGTAATAGTGAATAGGACTATACCCTGCACAAACAGGTTTGCCTCCTTGGCAGAAACCGAGTGCACCACCCTGCCTACTAGCATTACAGGTAAACCGCAGGAAGAAATAGCTGAGCTTACCAACAACCGTGGTCCACTTTGGCACGAAATAAACATACTCAGAACAATGGTGGCTGAACTAGCTAGCAAGATGAATAACTTGACAGCAAAATTGGAAGAGCGCTGCTGCTCTTGTCAGGGTAGCTGTAAAGACCCCCCAAGTAGGGTATAAGATCCTAGGAGAAAACAGGAAGTTGCCTACCCATGCAATTGTAAAAATCTGGGGATGGTCCCCGGACAGGGAAGCAATTCTCTTGGCCTGAAGCCAAGTACTCTACCAGAGGGGAGGATTAAATGGGGTACTAAACCCCGTAGCCCTAGGAGCATTTGTGATATTTTGGTGAAAACAACTCCTCCAGCTTGTTCTAGCTTAAAACGTCATCCTGTTCTAGACGATCCTCATAGTAGGGAATTTCATACTTCAGCTGGAGGATATCACCATACTCAAGGCAGGAATTTTGTGGGGATCAGATCTGCATAACGCAGGTGCCTAAATTAAGCAAGGATTCCTATGAGGATATTGAATTCTTGATTAAGAAAGTCACTTTTTGGCTTAGATACCAACGCAATTGCCTATCTATAGTAAGATCAGACATTATCCATGTGAAGAGATATTCACTCAAGCAGGCTCCAGACAGCTATATCATAGTTCAATTAATCTCTAACACCCTGGGTAATAACCTTATTGGCTTTGAGCAACGCATTGGCCGTTTAAGGGAATGCAAATCATTAACAATCAATATGAAACTGGGCCCTCCAAAAGACGGATATTGGGAGGATTCTGGAAGGGGTGCCTTGTTACAAATACAACAAGAATTGCCCCCCCCGAGCTCAGCTCCCTTGACAAAGTGGACTGACTGTATGTGGGGGAAGAGGCAGGGATGAATTCCCGCTTGCTCATTTCTGAGAAGGCATGCTTACATAAGAAGGGAGTGGCTGAGGTGAGGTTGGCCCCTGACGAATCTCCTATCGCTAGTCTTACGATAATGAGACAGCACATAAGAAAGATTTAGGAGATGCAGAGGATCGCCTCGGAGGAGGGACCATCAGGATCCACCTGCAACATCCAGCAATACAACAGACCCCCCCCTGAGGGGGAGTGGGCAAAGTCTCAGAGCAGCTTGGTAGAGGGAAAAACACTACCCCTAGTAATCAGCTTTCACTGGTATTGTGGAACCTAGCAGGGATCAGGCACAAATAAGAAGATAATGAGTGGGTTTCACATATAGAGAAATGTGATATCCTTATGTTCCAGAAGACCTGTGCTACAGATAAAACATTTATCAACGGCTATACCTCCTATAGCAAAGAGGGAAAGCCACCCAGGAATTCTGGAAGAGCTAGTGGGGGGGGGGTGCTGACTTTAGTAAAGAACGACTTATCTAGCTGCCGCAAACTTATGAAAATAGACTCAGCAGATATTCTGGGCATTATTATAACCTTCCCCTCCGGACTACATGTTGCTTTCATTAACATCTACGTTAGGCATGGACAAGGCAATGAGGAGGCCCCTACCTTCTTGTTGCTAGAGGAGACACTAAAACACTTGGATAGTGGGACTAAGATTATAGTAGCAGGTGACTTCAACATAACATTTGAGCCGTCCACCCTTCTGAAAGAGCTTACCACCCCAGAAGATCAATTTTGGAATATTCCACCTATGGGAGGGAACCCCTGTAAGAATCACACAGCCTCTGCCATTAAGATAGTTTCAATGATGGCCAACTCGGGCCTTAGAACCTGGATTGGCCGCACAACATTCAAGAGGGGTAAACAATCCAGTGTCATTGATTATATCCTCTTAGACATGAGACTGTGGGGCCTCTTGGGAGACATGATAGTCAAACATCGTCTGGATAGTGACCACAACTCTCTTCGTCCAGTAAGGAAAGCAAACATTACTTACGAGATAACGACCTTTGAGCCTGAGGTGGCCAGTAATGGTCGCTATCTGTCCTGGCCCGCCATGGTGGCCAATAGGAACTCGCACTCGGAGATAGATGACCTGTTTGTATTCTATCTGAAGAACTGTTCTTTAGGTACAACCTTGGGAAGGCGACAAGGGAAAGAATGATTACTTGGTTGAATGATGACTGCAAAACTGCTAAATCACACTTAAAAATGGCATTATGGGAGGGTGATAGAGACGACATCATGGAGGCCAGATGGAAATATGATAGAACACTTCATTTAGCAAAAAAAGAGAGAGGTGATTCAATGTGGTGGGAAATGTTAAAAGCAGTGGAAATTAGAGATTCATGGGTTTTTTGGAAGCTGGTATCAAAAGCAGGATCGAATGATACAAATCCCCTCCATCATCATATAGATCCTGACAGTTGGGTCTCTCATTTCTCTACCCTAAACGAGCGAGCGCACATACTGGAACAGGAGTATAATGAGGCTGAAGTACACAAAGAGGGAATTACCTGTGGGCAGGGTGGGATGGAAGAGATGGACCCACTAGAGTTCAGTATAGCTGATACTTTCAGAGCGATAAATGCCCTAAAATGTGCCAAAGAACCTGACCCGGATAAAATCCCAGGAGACTTATATAAATCAGAGTCATTAATTTGGAGCTCCTACACAAAATCTGCTGACTAACGCAATCTCAAGGGGAGGGAATATGCCGGAGTCGTGGAAGGGGGTGGCGATTATACTGATATACAAAAAAAAGGGGATGCCAGCTTACCTTCCAATTACAGACCAATAAGCCTTTTTGACAATCTTCAGAAAAGTTTCGCAAGACAGATCCTCGAGAAGTTGCTCACGTGGGTAGAAGATGAGAAAATGTTGACCCCATTACAGGCTGGATTTCGCCCCAAAACTAACACCACAGATCAAGTCTTTAGGCTTGCCTGCTTATAATGGAAACATGTGACACTAGCTGGACAGAAGCTCTGCGTATCTTTGTTGAACTCAAGGCTGCTTTTGACTCTGTTCCACGCAACAGGCTATGTAGTCAAATATGGGGATTCCACCAAACATGCTCACGCTGATTATAAGGCTGCACTCTATGAATTATGCTCAAGTGCGATGTTGCAAAAGGGGTGAACTAACAAACAAGATTGCCATCAGACGTGGTGTGCGCGAGGGTTGCGTACTGGCCCCCCACTCTATCCCCCTATATGGATGAAGTGGCGAAGGAACTTTATAGCTGTAAGAACGATGCCCCCTCATTGAACAACTTAAAAGTTCCCATATTACTCTTCGCTAACGATTCGCTACTGATTTCCAGATCACCAGTGGAGCTCCAAGTTTTAATTGACAGATTCACAAACTTGTGTAATTCAAGAGGATTGGAATTGAACGCGGAGAAGACAAAATATATGGTCTTTGGACAGAGAGGAACTAAGTCGAGACCAATTAGAGCAGGTGGGAAAGTACTGGAGAGGATTGAATCATTTGAATACTTGTAGGTTAAATTAACTAGCAATTTAAAATGGCTTCCCCAACTATCCAAGTCCTCTCTAGTGCTTCAGCATAACTCTAACGCTATCATCAGGGTCTATAATGTAACCAGCTCATGATCTGTCTCTCCAGTGTTAGCAGTCTATCGAGCAAAGGCGCATGGAGCTGCCTTATTTGGTGGAGAACTGTGGGGGCATAATAACCTGGATTGCCTGACTATTGCAGAAAATAAATTCATAAGGAAACTTTTAAAAATTACCGATGGGGAGCCCATTAACCCCGCTCTACATGGATTTAAAGTTAAGTAGAATGGCAAATTTAGCATGTTTAAGTCCTCTTGCTTATTGGGTCCATTTGAGGTCTACTAATGAACTGAGTCATTATAGGGACTCAGTAAGGGATTTGATTACTCCAGCCAATGTGAGCTGCATTTCCTGGATGAAGTCAGTGCAAGACTGGTTCAGTAAACTGAACCTGAACAGATTCTGGGATGAGCCCGATTGCTTAAGCAAAGCTGACACCCAAATACTAAAAAAACAATATTGGGAGTTTACATACCAACAGACAGCTTTGTCAGGCACTCACAGTGCATTGACAAGAAGCTTTTTGGAAATAAAACTCTTCTCTTCATTTGAACCATATCTTGACAGGATCACTTCGGCCCTGGCTAAAAGTCTTTTTTATAAGATTCAGGACAGTCTCCCACCCTCTAAGCTCGTTCACCAGTAGGTGGAACAGGGGCTTTGCGTCAAGTTCATGTCCTGTCTGCGGCCTGGCGAACGAGACTGAAGCCCACGTTTTATTTGCATGCTCAGAGTACAGTGATCAAAGAATATGGATTCGCCCAATCTGTTAGGAGCTCGGGATAATGGATAATTGTAAGGCCTTAAGAATTTTAAAACGTGGCGCAACGGAGGAAATCGTATTCTCAGTAAGCAGATTTCTACTGTCATTCTGGTGCAGGTGCCAAAAGATTTTAGCCTAGGTCGATAATTATTGAACTAGGAAATGTCATTCTAAGTTACTTGGCTGGCCTGAATTAGTTTCCGAAATTATTAACGGTGGGACTTTTGGCAATTTGGGAAACTAACATTCTGCCCAGGGCGTGGAGTTCATGATTTTTATTTTTAGGATTGAGTTATTTAATAAGCCTCAACAGTAGGATTTTTTTATTTTTTTTATAAACAGCTTTATTGGTTTTATTGAAGAACAAAAAAAAAACACAACCGGTCACAATTGCGTTCCACGAATTGAGCATTGCACAGGTATAACACGGTCAAAGAACCTATAACCACCACAAAGTTCTAAGTGTGCGCCTCCATTCTCACGCCGAGGGCTCATGCCTGGCACCGTCCTCCCAGGACCCCGTCCATCTCCCCCACACTCTTTCATACTTGCCGGGGGAGCCCCTTGCTTCATATACAAGTTTTTCCTGGGAGGCGCACCAGTCATCCCCTCGGCGCCACTTCACCAGTGCTGGAGCCCCCTCCGCTCTCCAGCTCGATGCAATATCCATTTTGGCCACCAAACAAGCCATCACCAACAGTAGGATTTTTTGTAATATTTTATCTTCTCTACTCATGTGCCTTTGTACATATTTTAGTAATGTTTTCAATGTAATTCATATTTATGTGCACTTTGATGGTCATGTATGACCGAATAAAGTATTTTCTCCTACTATTACCAGATTTTATAAGAGATTTGTGAATACTGCCCTGTTTGATCTTAAGTATGGTATTTATGATTATGTATGTATTTCCATACTTTGAAAACATCTTAAGTGTAATTGTTGCCTAAAGGTTTCTTGAACACAGCAAGATGGATAGGAAAGTGTTGAGAAAGTAAGAAACATCTTCTGCAAATCAGCTTGTTACTTTACTTATTCTGAACTATGGGAATGTATTCCTGGAACCTACTGAGGGATGAACAGACGTCCGTGACACAGGAGCCACGCTTAAAAAGTCCTGCCTCCTATTCACATTTTCAGGGCCTAGGTGCCTGTAAGATGTGATGATGAGCTACCCTGGGAGCATAGGAAGAATGCTAAAGAACCAGTGTGTCTAATTTGAAAGTCAAAACCTAGACTCCTAAACCGAATTATGCTCAGGACAGGAAGCTTCTTCCAAATGCATAAATCTCTAGAAATATTACCCATGTACTGATGAATAACGCAAAAGTGATAACGTATCAGAATGGGTATTATCTGCTATGGGGTAGTTCATTTGACATTAATTAGAGAAATGCTTTATGCACTTCCATTTACTAGTCTTCCTCATGCATATCAACAAGATACACAACTTTATCACATGCAGGGACATTAGTTAGGGATAGCCAGAACTAACTGTTGTTAGCACTGACCTACCATTTGGTGTCTATGGCACTGCCTTTTCTTCTCTTAGTGTCGTAGAAACATAAGAAAGCATATTTATAAGAATACTGTTTACTTTAAAATTCCTCTGAAAAACATTAATGCTATTCATGGCTATTAGTCTATGGGCTTGATGTACAAACGGCTTTATATTTGAAAGAGCAGTGAAAACAACCTTGCAAATGCAATCACATTTCCCAATGCACAAAGGAGTGCAATCTAGGAAAATAAGAAACTGTAACGTTAGTGAATGTTTGAACTACAGTTCCTTAGTAATGACTGTAAAACGATTACTTAGTCGCAGCAACCACAGAACCCCTTTGCCATTCCCTATTTACATCTACAGAGAAGGCTTACTGAGTTAAAATTGCCTACAAAAAGGTGCAGACTTTGCACCAGGACAACCCAAGTTAAAAGAAAGTGAAAACACTAAAGGGGTGCCCTTTTATAGTTCGCACATGAGCAAAGTTGGTGCTCGCAGTACAATTTTTGCATTGTGCTGCAACCACCCTCCTCTCTTCCAGAGGATCCTCATCAATAGTTAGAAGCACTGAATTGTTCAGCCCATGTGCAGGACCTTGAAGTGCTTTGCAAAATATATCTCTATATGTGTGCCAGCTCTTTTAGGAGACAAAAAGTGCATATAGATTGAAAACAATAGACTTTGCAGCTTAAAAATGGATAGAAATAGCCAAACCGCATTTATGTTTGATTTTGTATGATATCCTAAATTGTAGCAACATTGGCCCTCATTACGACTCTGGTGGTGGGTGATAAAGTGGCAGTAATACCACCAACAGGCTGGTGGTAAGTACCGCCAAATTATGACCATGGCGGTGATAACTCCTATTGACAGCCCATGTACCGCACCAACCGCCATGCGGAAACAACAGCCACCACAGCGGTAGCCGCCAACAGCCAGGTGGGAGACAAAGTGCCACCCACCATATTTTGACCCTGCAATCTGCCACTTTTTCCGCAGCGGTGCCAACGCCAACAAAAGCCTGGCGGAAACAGAGCTCAGAAGTGAAAGGACTCACCATTGGAGACACAGAGAAGAACCACGCCGCCATGGAACCCGAACTGCAAGTTTTCCCAATGATCTTCTACGTCATGCTCCACCTGGAACACCAACGCCAACGAAGATGATGACGGTGAGTACAGCCGCCTAGCACACAAGGGAGGGTGGGAGGAAAACAACAGTGACACACACATGCAGTGTACACACACACACACACACCATACACACAACCAGCTGCATCCGAAAAACAATTTGTCCCCGAAAAACTGCAGAATAATGCAAGGACAACAGGGCATTGATTGACCTAAGTGATTGTAATTAGATCAAATTCAAAATGAATAATACGATTTGTCATCGAACAGATATATACACATGTACACAAAGGGACACTGCCCAGTCCAATGTTCAAAGGGCCCACATGGCCACAGGGCACAGACTCTAAGGCCAACTTGAATCCTGACCACATCCAGATACTACATTGCAGGGGCATCAATTTGCAAATAGGCAGGCCCCTCGGGGGGAGGGCACCTCAGCCAGATGCGGGAACAAGCCCACTGGTTCTGGATGGGGCTCCATGCCCATTGCTCTGTCCTGGGGAGTGCAATGCCACAGTCTCTCAGGTGGGTGACTTCCCACTGGTTCTGGATGGGGCTCCATGCCCATTGCTTTGTCCCGGGGAGTGCAAGGCCACAGTCTCTCAAGTGGGTGACTTGCCCACTGGTTCTGGAGAGGGCAACACACCCATTGCTTGGTCCTGGGGAGTGCAAGGCCACAGTCACTCAGGTGGGTGACTTGCCCGCTGGTTCTGGAGGGCGGCAGGCCGCACAGTAGCCCCTGGAGGGTGGACTACATGGCATCCGCCAGCGGTGATGGCTGCACTGTGGTGGTGGTTGGAGGAGGCTCGTGGGAAGCCCCTACACTCACTAATGGCTGCATGGTGGTGGTTGTTGGAGGAGGCTCCTGGGCAGCCCCTGCACTCACTGATGGTTGCATGGTGGTTGTTGTTGGAGAAGGCTCCTGGGCAGCCCCTGCACTCACTGATGGCTGCACATCCACAGCTGGTGGTGGGTGCCCTGTGACAGCTGGTGGCGGTGTTAGCCTGGCAGCTTCTGCTGACGTAGAGTGCCTCGTCTCCTCCTGTTCATGGGTCAGGGATCCCTTACCCTTCCTGGCAGGGGTGGATGGGTTCTTCCCCTCTCTGCCTGGTGGTGCAGGCTCCTTCCCCTTCCTCACAGCTGGTGCAGGCTCCTTCCCCTTCCTCACAGCTGGTGCAGGCTCCTTCCCCTTCTTCACAGCTGGTGCAGGCTCCTTCCCCTTCTTCACAGCTGGTGCAGACTCCTTCCCCTTCTTCACAGCTGGTGCAGGCTCCTTCTCCTTCTTCACAGCTGGTGCAGGCTCCTTCTCCTTCTTCACAGCTGGTGCAGGCTCCTTCCCCTTCCCCACAGATGGTGCAGGCCCCGTCCTCATCCTCACAGCTGGTGCAGGACTCTTCCCTTTCATCCCTGTTGGTGCTGGCTCATTCTCCTTCAGTGTCATAGGTCACAAGTAGGTGGTGCTACCACTGTCCCCGTGGACTGTTTGGCTGAGATGCTGGGCTGGGTCCTTGGTACCCTGCCCATACGTGCAGGACGTGGGGGGGAGGGAAGAGGTCAATTTGGGAAAGGAAAAGCTTTTTAGGGACGTTGGGGTGGGAGGAGTAATGGGAGGGGAGGATGAGGAAGTGGTTGTTGGAGGTATACGTCTGCTGGTTTTGGGTGCAGGTGCATTGGCTGTATGCTGATGTGAGGTGGATGGCTGTTAAGAGTCTGAGTGCTTGCATTTGTGTCCTTTATGGGGGGGGGACAGACACTGTGGGAGAGGACACAGGGGACACATGCATGGCTGTTGTGGAGATGTCTGCCAGTGAGGTGTGTGTTCTGCTTGGTGTGGTGATGCTGATAGTGGTTGTAGATGTAGTGCATGCAGGTATGACTGTGGACGTGACTGGCAGGGAGGAGGAGGAGGAGGGGGAGACAGGGGAGACAGGGGAGACAGTGGAGGCAGTGGATGTTGTAGTGTCTGCAACGGTATGGTATGTGAGTGCCTGTGGGATGAAGTGTGGTGCTTGTGTTTGCCTGTGCAACTCTTGTGTGTTGCCTTGTGTGCATGCTCATCTGTCTGTGTGCTTGGGATGGGTTGGGGTTGAGGAGAATGGGACTAGGAAGTGGAAGTTGGAGGGGGGACGGTAGAAACAGGGACAATGGCCGCCATCAGAGAGGAGGCCAGAGCCTAAATCAATCTCTGTTAGGCTGCCAAACCTCCATGAATAACCCTTCAGGAATGCATTGCATTGCTGCATCTGGGATGCTTGCCCCTGGATGACATTCACAATGGTTGACTGCACTACAGAGATTGATCTCAGGAGGTCAATAGCCTCCTCACTCAGGGCAGCAGGGCTCACTGGGGCAGGGTCTGAAGTGCCTGGGGCAAAGGAGATGCCCACCCTCCTGGGTGAGTGGGCACAGCCAACTCGCTGAGGGGCTACTGAGAGGGCAGTTCTGGTACGGGGGTCACGGCTGTACCTGGGGTGGTCACAGAGGTGTCCGCCACCACCAGGGACCTCCCATCGGAGGAGATATCAGAGTCTGGGTTGTTCCCTGAATTCTCCGCCGTGGTGCTCTCCTCGCCCTCGTCCCACTTGTTCCCTCGGCATTGGTGGACTCTGCCTCCAGGGTCCTGTGGGATGTAGCTCCCTCTGTTGCCGGTGCCTCTGCTCCTCCGCCAGATGATGCTAATGCACACAAGGACAGGGTGACAAAACAAGAAAGGGGGAGAGAGACAAAGGATACACTGGGTCAGCCACTGCACCAACACCACCATTGGCATACACAGCACCCTCACACCCAGGGAACAGGCCTACGCACTATGCATTGCACTACCAATGAAATGGCTAGTCACCAAGCCATGAGAAAGAGCACACACCGCCAACTGCAACACACCTGGGACCGACGCAGCCCTGCTTGGAAGTGAATACTAATAAGCTAGGTTACCTGTATTTGCCATGCAACCATTACCCTTCAGAGGACCCACGCTGCAATGTCTGGCCTGGCCTTAGGGGCACCCACTAACACACAACCACCACCTGGATACCACCCCACCAGCTATAAGTTGTAATGATACCCACTGTACTTCCCCCCCCTTGTGGCTCCTGTGATTCCATCAAGCGCCTATCCAGCTCAGGGTAGGCCACCGCCAGTATGCGGGCCATCAGGGGGGTCAGGGTCCTACGGGCACACCTTCCTCGTTGGGAGGTCATCCCCAGCTGGGTCTCCGCGGTCTTCCGTGCCCAGCGCCTCAGGTCCTCCCACCATTTCAGACAGTGGATGATCCGCCTTCCATAGACCCCCAGCGTCCGCACGTCTTTGGCGATGGCACGCCATAATCCCTTCTTTTGATGGGCACTGACCTGCAGAGGCAATACATACAGGAGAATTCCATTAAACAAACAGTCCAGCCTGTCACCCACATGGCCCACAAAAACCGATCCCATCACCATTGGCACACACATTGGCCAGCTCTCAACATGTACACCACCAACAGACAATCTCCCCCACCCACCCGTACACGATGCCTTCACACACATTTCCATGCATCCATGCCACATGCATCGTGCCCACAGTGTACTCACCTGTTGGTCTGGGGGCCCATACAGCTGTCCGTACTGGGGTAGGACCCCATCCATCAGTCGCTCCAACTCCTCTGAAGTGAAGGCTGGGGCCCTTTCCCAGTCACACAGGCCATGTTAGGTTCCAGACAGGTCACAGCACCACATGCAGTGTAGGTCTTCTCCTGTGGAAGGTCAGGAAACAAGTGAGGAATCAGATAGAAAATGACAGTCACGTCCGTGCGGTGTACACCGTCACCGCTGGCGTAGATCCCCATTGTCCACTGTACCCCATAGGGCCCAATATTATCCAATGAGGTTTCACGACCGCCTACCGCCACGGCACATAGCGTCAGCGGAATTACCTCACTTCCACCTGTCCCTCCACACAGGACAGGCAGTCGCCATTTCAGAGGGAGTGAACAGGCCTATCGATAATTGCTGTGTCACAGGATGAATAGGGACATACTTTGAAAAGTAAACTGTCCCAATAGATATATGCACGATGTGGACTGCTGCTGTGGTATAGTTGTTTCAATTGTGACAGCCTACTCACTCTTGTGTCCCCTAGATACCTACCGCTGCAGATGAATAGGAGATGGAGACATACCCCTGTGTACAGACCCCTGGTGGACAGCTACACTGGAGGACTGGCACATAATACTCACCTATAGACTGGACAGGGTCACAATCACAGAGCTGTGTGCCCAGTTTGAGCCTGACCTGATCTCAGCTATGCGTCATCCGACTGTGATCCCACCTCTTGTGCAGGTTCTATCAGTGCTCCATTTTCTGGCAAGAGGTTCTTTTCAAGTGACAGTGGGCTTGGCAGCAGGAATGTCACAGCCCATGTTCTCAATCATGCTGGCAAGAGTGTTGTCTGCCCTGGTAAAACACATGTGCAGCTACATTGGTTTCCCCCAGGTGGAAGATTATGCCACAGCGAAGGCCGGATTCTATGCAATGGGACATATCCCCAATATTATTGGGGCGATTGACGGAACACATATTGCGTTTGTTCTCCCCGCCCCCGGACATGTCAATCAGCAATGTGTGCCCACCTGTACAGGGACCCCAGGCCACACCCCGCCCACAAGACAATCAGAGACCTGGGGTCAGTGGCAGTGGGCACACCGTACAGGGGACAGAGGCACAGGCCAACAGGGACTCTGGAAGGACTGCTGTGTGCCAGGGGGAGGACAGGACCAGGGAACTGACTCTCCAGGAGGCATTCTCCAAGATCCTGGGAGCCTACCAACATTCCCAGGACACGATGGGCCAGATCCTTGACTACGTGGAGGAGAACAGGCAGCTGTAGGAAGGACAGTATCAGGGAGGATTTGCAGGCCATTAACAACACCCTGATCTCCATAGCAGGGGTGCTGGCAGACATGGCCAACATCATGAGTGAGGCCACAGCACATCAGTGTGCCCCTACCACTAGCCACTCAACTGAACAGCCCTCCACTTCCACTGCCGCTAGTGGGCAGGAGGCTCCGCCACAGGACCCACAGGCCATCAGCATCCCTCCCCCTGCAGAAAGTGAACCAACCCGTAAATGTTCCTTGTGACCCAGACAGAAGCCAGAGACACTTGCCAAGACCACCGCCAGGAAATTAGACTCTCCTGATTACCTCCTTGTGTCCCACTCAGTCACCTTGTTCACCTTTAACTGCCATTGCTCTCCTTCCTGTGTTCCCTTGGACACTGCACCTGTGCTACAAACAGACTGGAACATTAGCCTGGACTTTCCGGGGGGTCCGCCGCCAGTCCTCTGTATGGCGGGCTGGTGTCTTGCTGCTATGGAACGTACCTTCCCCCTAGGTCGTTCTACCTCATCCTGATGTCGTCCCTTGTTCTTGGGTGCTGTCCCACGGCGTTCACCCTGTCCACGATTCTCCGCCATAGCTCCATCTTCCTTGCTTTAGATATCTGCTGTACCTGTGCTCCAAATAACCGTGGCTCTACCCTGACAATTTCCTCCACCGTGACCCTTAACTCCTCCTCAGTGAAACGGGGGTGCCTTTGTGGTGCCATGGGTGTTGTGTGATGTGTGCTGGTGAGGGTGTATTGGGTGATGTGGTGTGTGAGGTGGTGTGCGTGAGGTGTGTATGGGTGTAAGTGGTGTGTGTGTCTAGTTGTCTCTGTGCTCTTCTTCTCAGTCTCCTGGCAGCAATTGTTGTTTGTAAAGAGTTGTGGGTGGGTGTTTTATAGTGGAGTGGGTGTGTGGGTGTGGTGTGTGTATGTGTGTCAGGTGTGTGTTTTTGATATTGGCCAATGTAGTGTTGTTATGTATGTGGGTGCCCATTCTGAGTGCGGTGGTACTTACTGCCATTGAATGTCTGCAGTGGTGATTCAAGGGTCATAATGTGGTGGGTGTTGTTTTATTGGCGTAACGGTATGGGTTTTGGGACCGCCACTGACCTTTGGTCTGGCGGATTTGTGTATTTGGCTGTATTCTGTCGGATTGGTGTGTGTTTGTCATAATATGGTGAACGGATATCCGCCACTGCCGGCGGTAAGGTGGCAGCCGCCAGCGTGGCAGTAAGCGGGATTTACCACCAGGGTCATAATGAGGGCCATAGTCACTAAATCCAAAGTGCCTAGAAATATCAATCACACACCTCTTTTCTAAAAGAAAAAAGAAAGGGAATGTAGCACAATGAGAGCACATAGGCTCTACAGCTACAAGAATGATAACTGGCACTGTGCCTTTAAGGCTTTTACACTTAGTCCAATGTCCCATTGTGCATATGAGTTGACAGTTAGGTCAGTTCATTTTTACAGAGATAGATTGTAAGAAATTGGGTCAATGGTAGAGGGGGTGAAACCTACCCAAGCAAAAACCACAATCCTTGTCAGGGTGAACCACAAAAGTCACTAAATTAAACTGTGCTTGACCCTCTGGTAGTTTTGCCCAAAAGCAGTCAGGTATAATGTAGAGGCAATGAGTAAAGTATTTATGCAGTACACAAATTATAATAAAGTGAAAACACAAGACATTAAAAATACCAAAACACATTCTGAACAATTGAATACATTTTAATAATAAAATGAATCCATCGAACCTAAGTTAATCTTTGTTAAAGTTTTTAGTGAAAAATAGTACCTAAAAATCAAAAGCGCCAACAGCGGGAATTTGGTTGTGCGAGACCAAGGCAAAGTCAAAATTTAAGGCCAACCACAATAGAGTGCCGGTTGGATACACAAGGTGGTTTGGATCCAGTCTCAGCTTAACTTCAGAGTTAGTAGAAAGTCTGAAGAAAAGTCCAGGCCAAGTTAGAGTTCAGCTGGGCCAGGTAGCAGGTTGTGGCTAAGAAGCAGAGTCCGTGGAGCACGGGGTAAAGTCTTGGTGAAGACATCGAGGATGTCAGAGAAAAAAAGCTCTGAGTGGGGGAAGCCTGATTTCGAGCCCGAGGAGGTTGTCATCGTTGATGGGGAGCCTACCGCTGTTGAGCCTATTGAAGATTTTTACATTTGGACTACCAGCAAGACGAAGCTGCAAGCTTTAGCCGAAGAGGGCTCCACAATGGCAGATACCGGTAGTTGGAGGTTCAGTTAAATAGGATTTACTGCTGTGGGGAGGAACGTAGCTGTAGCTACCGCAAAGTCAGGCTGACCAGAGATGCCGCTTGGGTGGATCTGCTGGCTGGTATGTCCCAATCTTTTATCAGTTTTCCTGCAACTTTTTGTTGAATTTTTTAAGTCCCAAGATTTAGGGTTAGGCAGTAGCAGCATGTCTAACACAAATTACAAACATCCAGGACCTGTGTGGCACCCTGGGGTGGGGGGGGGGAGTTATGACTTACTCCATCAGAGACCAAGTGCAGTGTTCAGGATCTCCGGAGCTTGCCATGTTCCTGTAACTCACACAGGAGGCCAGCCATCTAGCCCTTTGAGTCACCCTAGTATTCCTGGGTTCAAGCATCAGAGCAGGCCTCAATTAGCAGGGCAGTACACTAGGGTACATGTCAATCCTTCTGAAGTCTCCAGCAGGTCCAGAAGTGTATTGAAGAGGTGTTCTGGGCATTCATTATTTATACCTATTGCCAGCCTTTGAAGCAGAGGGAACATTCTGGCCTTTCCCCACATCTGGTTATGGATAGTGCCTTCCTTTGCCATCTAAGGCTCCAAGAAGTCTGGAGGGACAAAAGGCTAGTGTCAGATTCCTTTGTGTGTGCTGGCAGCAGAGTGTAAGTAGAAAATAGAACAGTTCTACGCCCAGCCATACTAACAGGATTGCGCACCCCGCTAACATCTAGTCCCCTTTTGTCTCACTGTCTTGGAGGAATACACAAATCCCAACTGGTAAGCAATTCACAGTCATGTGACCCTTGACCCTAGTGGCGGGCACCAAATGGTTAGGACAAGTAACTAACAACTTCCTAGAAGTGGAATTTCCAGAAGTGTAGCTTAAACGTCTGACTTTACCACCAAAGAGGATTTTAAATTACAATGCATTTGAGTCCAATCTTGATATCCCTATTAGAATGTTCAAGAGATTTATCCCAGCCATTTCCTTGACACTTACGCTTACGGGGACAGCCACTCCTGCCTCGCACATCCGTCCACCCCTCAGCACCATCATGAGAGGATGGGAGCTGTGGGTGATTTCCAGCAGGCCGCATTGTCTCCCTTGGCCACTGTCGAGGCCGTTCCTAGGAAAGTGCACTCCACTTGTGTACCCCCAACCTCACCCAACACTCCCAGCAGAACCACAAGGGGTAGCAGTAGGATCTCCGAACCCAGTACCTCAGCAAGTTTGCCCAACACCACAGACCAAAACCTCTGTACTGGAGGGCATACCCAAATTGTATGGTAAAAGTCAGCAGGTGTTCCTGCACATCAAAGACAGGCAGGATATGGGAGGAGCCCTACTTGGTGCACCCTGGCCAGTGAGAGATATGTTCCATAAAGATGGTATGTTTGTACCAGTCTCAAACGAGAGGACATAGTTATAGTTCTGGGCCCCATCAAGGCATTGAGCCAATCATTGTCCTCAATGGGACCCACCCACTGCTCCCAAAGACCTCTAATGTGGGCCAGGTCACCAGGGACATTAATAATCTGCATTTTATATATTTTGGAGATACCCACCTTCCATGATGCCCCCATAAAAAGCTTGGCCTCAAGCAAATTATACTCTGGAAGTGAGTCTGTGTGTGAGAGATGTTAATGAAGGGCATGGCTAAGTTGAAGATATTTGTAAAACTGAGTGTGAGAGATCTGATAAACAGCTTGGAGATCATAAAAGGATCGCAAGTGTGATCCAGCACACACATTCCCAAGGTGGGACATACCTCTCAAGTCCCATCTGTCAAATCCTTTCAGTGTTGCTACCTCATGTGAACAGTTACCATACTAAAGCGGTGTGTGCTTGAGTAATGGTGTTGGCCCCTCGGGTATTTCGCTAAGCCACTCTCCATAGCAGTAAGACCATTCAGGTCACCAAAGCAATTCTGCTAGGGACCAGGGAGTCATAGAGCAGACCTAGAATCCAGGGGAAAGTAAGTTGGGCAAGCTCAAGCCAATAGGCTGGGTCTGACAACCACTCATTAAACCAATCATGTATGATAAGAAGTTAGGAGGCCAGATAGTAAAGATAGAGGTTAGTCATGCTAAACCTCCATCGTACGGGCAATGCTGTAAAGCAATGTGATGCTGGGCACCATGCTAGTGGAATACTAAAGCCGTTTTGTCTAAGGGAAGAAACCAGGGACTTGGCAGAAGGAGTGGAATATTTTGAAAACATATATGAATCTCAGTAGAATCATCATTATGTATAAAGCTATATGGCCCAGGGCATTCCGAGGAAGAGTCCGCCACCTTGCCAGGTCAGCATTGGCTCTCTGAGTCAGTGGAGTGAGATTCAAAGACCAGGTAAGATCAGGAAGGAGTGTCACCCAGATGCCTAAGTATTTAAAGCTTCATCCACAAATGGGCACAACCTCTTGCCAATCAAAGCAGTCCTGGGATGGTGCCAAGGCACCAAGACCGACTTGGATGGGTTCATGCAGATGTAAGAGGCAGCCTCAAAACATTGGAGCAGCTGGAAAAAGCGGGGGCCACTGGTGGCCGGGTCTGCCAAGTAGAGGAGGACGTCGTCCGCATTGAGGGCTATGCTATTAGTATCCCTCATCCCATTTCCTTCCTCTGAAAAGAGGATCACCTGTGATCATTTGTGCTAATGGCTCAATTGGCAGAGAAATAAGAATGGGTGATGGGGGGCAGCCCTGAGGTGTACCCCGGCGAATGTGGAACGTGTGAGAGAGTGCCATTGATCTGGATGTGGGCCATGGCATCGGTATATAAGGCATAGTCCAGTCTGCAGAAACGGGTTCCCACTCCCGCCCGTCGCAATACTGCTGCAGATACCCCCAGTCCACTGTGTCAAATGCCTTCTTGAATTCAATAAAACAAATTCTGAGTCAGAAGACAATCGATAACGGTGGGCCAAGGCCGCATGAAGACAACTAATATGTCTGGTCACGGGCCTGGGGCGACAATGAAATGGAAGCAGATCCTTGAGTTTGTCTCTGTCTCTGCAAGTGGGTGCGTTTCCGCTGAGGTTTGGGCACATGACCAGAGCGACCTACATCGGTCGGGCAAGGTCTCCGCGGAGAGTCCTGCCAGAGAATGGTAAGTGGATGCTCCTCTGTGAGCCATAACCAGGCAGATGCCGGTATATCAGTTAGCATGAATGACCCGTAGCCTGGCCGGGAATAGGAGATGGTATTGTAGCCACATCACTCAGAGTTTCTGCTTGACTTCCAGATATGTGCGGCGCTGTTATTGAACCTCTCGGGTATATAGTCAGGAAAGTGAAGAACTTTGGCATCACCGTAGCGGAGATCGGTGTGAGCGCGGGCCTCTTGTAGAACAGCATCTCTGTCATGCAAATTGAGAAATTGGGCTATCACTGGTCTGAGTGAAGAACCTGGGGGGGTCCTAGAGGTTAGAGCTCAGTGGGCCTGCTCAATCTGGTATGGCACATCCTGCCAACATCTAATTCCCTTTTCTCTCACTGTCATGGAGGACTACAGCCTGGTGGGCCAGCTCAATCGCAAACTAAGGCGAAAGATGGGTGGAGGGCATCCATGCCTTGATCCAGTTTTCAGGAAAATCCACTACTGGCTGTGGTTCATTAGTCTTGGGGATGCCAATTATGCACACATTATTGCTCCAAGATCGATTTTCAGCATCCTCAGTGCATGGTGCAGTTCTGAGGTGCGTGTAAAGAGACTCAATACCTGGGATTTGGGAGTCTACACTTCATCCTCCACAGTACACAACCTAGTCTCAGCTTCTGTGATCCTGGCCGTGGCATTGTGAAGGTCCTGACACAGCAGTACCACATCAACTAGCACTTCTCCAGTCTAGGGTTCTACCGCTGCTTGTGAGGAGGATTGTGGCAAGGTGTCCTCATGGTGGGGCCGTTTTACCTGCCCCAGAGTCCCCAGTGGGACCTGTGGTCAGTCCAGTGGTATATCGCTCAATGAGCGTTTGAGTGGCCGAGGAATGGGAGGCCTTATCTTTGCCCATGACTGGCATAGACGTCTGTGTCAGGTCTCTGAGCTCGGCCCACTTACCACAGCTTGTGATAGCACGAGTAGCCAAGTTGGAGAGTCAGGGGCAATGCCCCCATCCGAGGAAGCGAAGACGGTGGGTCCTGCAGGTGCTATTTCAAAGGGAACCCATTGCAGATATGTCAGGGTCAGGACGAATACCCAGTGAAGGCCAGAGGGGGCCTGCGCCGCACCGCCCCCGCCCTGTCACTGTTAAGGGACCGACAAGTGCGCCAGGAGCCCCACACCACCAGATTGTTGCGCAAGCTGCAGATTAAAGCTTAAAGGTAGTCAATAGGCCCAAGGCTCATCGGACCCCTGGGCCTGGCAGCCAGCGTGACCAGCAAGTCGTAGTGTCCCGGGGCAACAGAAGATCATACCAGCCAGTGGGGCATAGCAGTGAGCCAAATGGGGTTCAGATAAAGCTGCACAGCCAGGGGAGATCTCTAGGCCACCAGGATGGTGTCACAGTATGCGGCTGCTTATCTCCACCAGTGTAAAAATGATTCAAGCCCCTGTAACTGTACCCCCAAGGACCTATCATCCAGGATTCTCATGCCAAGTAGGCAGCAAATCCAATCAACGGGTGCGCCGCCCCACCCCAAAGGGGAGCTTCCTGTCTCTTTGCCATAGTAGTATCCTCAAGGCAGTGCCCATGTTCCAATTCACAGGGCTAAAGCAGGTCAGCAGGTGCCAGCACCACTGCCGCCAACCCCAAGCACAGGCCTCACTAAGGTGCGCGGCGGGCTCCAGCCCCCAGTAGGCCACACATGTTGCGCAGCTCGTCAGCGAAGGGTGCAGAGCCACCGAGGCACAGGTCCAGGCCACCTCACTCACTGGGCCCAGGGCAAGCCCAGGCTCAGACCGGCCCTCTGTGGGTCCCGTGCACCAGCAGCCAGGGTCTGCCGCCTGTCACTGGCATGTCTCCAGGACAGTCCGACAGCCAAGCTGCCTCAGGTCACCAGTCTCCAGGAGGGTGCAAGCCAGCAGAATGAGCTGGTCCACTCCACAGGCCAAAGTCTTCTCCTACAGCGAGGTGGAGGAGGGGTTCACATCGCGGTACACCAGTTCCAGGAGAGGCAGCAGCAGACACCTCTCAATGCCCTTAGGCCTCCAAGGGCGACCCTCTGTAGGTGCAGCAGCAGCCTCCTCTGGGTCTCACCGGCCGCCATCATGCCATTACACAGGGCCACAGCAAAAACCTTGGTTACCAGGACCTCGCTGAACATGGAACCCCGTCAACCACTCAGAGAGGGTCCTCGCCTTGGAACACTTTTCCCCCATGTTGAGGAAATAGCAGTGATGGGCTTGAATGAAGGTGGATAACGGAGGGGTCCTGAGTACTCCTAGAGTGCGACTGCCATCTTGACGTCTCAGGACCCTCCGGACATATAAAAATGTAAAAACATGTCTTACATTTTAAATACAGTGCTCCCCGCTCTGGGGGCTGTCTAGGACCTACTTTAGAGCTCATTTACATGTATTAAAAAGGACGGTTTAGGTATAACAAAAGGTTTATGTTGCCAGGTCGAAGTGGCTGTTTAAAACTGCACTACAGTTTGCAATGGCAGGCCTCAGACATGCTTTAAAGTGCTACTTTAGGGAGTGGCACAATGAATGCTGCAGGCCCTAGTAGCATTTACTTTACAAGTCCTGGGTACATGTAGTACCTTATACTAGGGCCTTACAAGTAAATTAAATATGCCAATCAGGTGTAGGCCAATTTTACCTTGTTTTATGGAGAGAGCACAAGCACTTAAGCACTGTTTAGAAGTGGTAAAGTGCACAGACTCCTAATGCCAACAAAAAAATAAATTCAGAAAACAGGAGTGAAGGGAAAAGGTTTGGAGGAAGACCACACCAAGGATGTCAGATCTAACATAGATCCTCTGCAGAGAACTGAAATGTCTGCTTCAAACACTTGTCCGGGGAAGATGCTTACGACTTTGATAAGGATTCCCCTGAACGAGAATGAAGAGTACAAGTAAGAAATGTTTCCTTCTCTTCCAGGGGATCCTCATCAATAGTCTTGAGCAATGTGCCTTGTCTTACCCAACTGGTCATGAGGGTTGGTGACTAGGAACTTACACACCTTTGAAATGCCTTTGCTATGATTACGTGGATTCCAGCGTGTTGAATTCTGGAACGTTGGACAAGGTCACCTTATGTGAATTGAGGGCATTATGTATTTACGTGTATCTAAATATTGTGTGGTGCAGTCGAAATTCCTCAGCAGGTTGCTCAAAGTATGTAATATGTGAACACACAACAGTTGGATAACCCAGTCAGGTCCCAGCCCTTGAAGCACTGAAGTTTCGACACATGCAGCAACCACTACCCATGCCAGGGGGGAGTTTCTTTATGAGTCAACCTCATAATTATGTGTGCTTTAAGGCCTTGTGCCAGCATATAAAGGGTAGCTTAGTGATCTTCAGGAACCAGTGGGGGTAACCTTTCCCGTACAGTAAAGAGAGTATCAGTCACCGAAAAGCCAGTCATTGATGAGGAGCACTTGGGAAGCTAGGTAATAAAACTGGTCATCTGCTATGCTCAGCCATTTATCATATTGTGATTGAGTGCACTTCTTGAGAGTGTAGGTCTCTTGCCTGCCCATAGGAACTGTGTGACCATAGCCTGTAATTCAGTGAAGAACGTATCTGGGATATTTTAGGCATTATTTCTTTCCATACATATAGAAATCTAGAAAGGGATATGATATTGAACTGGTCAGACATCCCAATTTTCTTGATCATATGGGCGGCCCATCTCTTCAAGTCCTTCTTAGTGTGTTTAAGTAGGGACGTGAATTTTAGGTCCCAGCTACTCTACTAGTACCTGGTTATCGTAAGGCTCATGTACGAGTAATCATCCCCGCCTACTTTAGTTGTGTGTATGTTTAGCAGTCACAACAAGGGGGGACCAGCCACAATGATATAAGTCAACTTGCACCATTTTTCCCACAGATCTGATGAGTCCTCGGAGATCCTCTGCATCATCCTGGGGAGGACTTGTTCTGGCTTCTGTATGTAGAGCAGCATGTCATCAGTGTATACCAATGCCCTATTTTCATATCGGTCGTCCCAACGAAATACTGTTAGTTGGCCTTCCATCCTAACCCACTCGGCCACAGCCAATGGCTCAACAGTTCAGAACGAATTGCGATGGTGAAAGAGGGAACCCTGGTGTGTACCTCCCCTAATAGGAAAGCGTTTAGACAGCATTCCATTTACTAGCAACTGAGCCAGGGTTCCTCATATAATGTAGTAATGCCTTTAAGGAATCAGTAGCCAAGGTTCATTTTATGGAGTATTTGGAACATGAAGGGCCAGTGGGTGTATTCAAAGGCCGTCTCAAAGTTTATAAAGACTAAAGTAGCATGCCCCTTCAGAATAGTTACACTTGCAAGAGCCACCTGCAAATGCAACAAATATATCGGGTGCTTCTGCCTGGCATTAAAGTCTTTGCATCATAACGTATGAAGGAACACATGACATTTTGTGTCTTTTGATGAGTTTATCCTCTACATTGATTAAAAAGATGGGCCGATAAAAATACACTTGTTAGCTGGTTTACTGGGGTTTAAAAGAAGTGATATTGTGTGCGCCTATAAGTTTGTAGGGGAGCAAAGACACCACAGCCTCATCAAACATAATCCGCAGGTAAAGCACACTAAGTGAGAAATACTTTTTGAAGAATTCAAGAGGGAAACCATTTGGGCCTGGCGTTTTGCCAGAGGTGTGTTAGTGCGCTGTATCTCTTCAACTGATAAAGGGAGATACAGGTTTGACTGGTTTGAGAAGATAACCGCAATCTCATAGGGAAGTCCTTTCCTGTTGGGGTGTAAGAGTTCTAGTTATGAAAGTTGGTGAGCCTAGTAGAGGTTCTGAAAAAAGGTGACAAAGTTGGGCTTGACTGCCCCAGTGTCAGAGAAATTGCTACCATTAGCTACCTGTAATAAAGGAATGATTCTGAGGCCAGTGCCCCTACTAGTTAGCCAGTACAGGAATTTGCCAGCCTTCAGGCTGCTATATAGTTCACGGTAGCTTAGTCATGTCAAGTAATTTTGTTCTCAGCAATAGTCAAGTATAGCTCAACCAGAGCATGTGTATCAGCACTGAGAGATGCAAAAAGAACAGATGATGGACAGAATGCTGAACAATGTCAAAGAATCACCCCCAGTCACCGATCTGGGCCTAACTCCATCATGTTTTTGCTCGCCTCGCCAATCTAGTTTGGACCCAGCCAGGCCAGGTCCTCCTTGGACTGGAAACGAGCATCCTCGGACTGATTTTGGGGTATCATTCCTCATCAGCCAGGCTAGCTTGAACCCAGTGGCATAGTGAGCATGGGACCCATGTCTAAGTATACCTTTCCCACATAGGGTGATAAATGTAAAAAGAACAGAAGATGGTTGGAACACTGAGCAATGTCAAACAGCCCAAGTAATTACCAGTGGTAGCTTGTGCGCCCATAACAAGGGTGAAACTGGTTCTGCATTGCTTGTGTTCTGGTTCAGGGAGGAACTGGTTTGGCAGTTCGGGCTGGACTGTTCCATTTGGAGCAGGGTCCAGACTGATTTGGCATGGTGTACAAAATAACAATGTATTAGGATGTGGCTTCGAGTAATTACCAGTGACTGGGATTAATTCAAGCATTCCTTCTTCATGTTTTGTAAACTTTAGTATATCACTCTAAGTGGGACAGTGTAGGAAGCTGGGGTCTGGTTGCAGTCCTTCCCCCTACTTTTTGCCTTGTTTTTGATGCGACTTTGACTAAAGTGCACTGGGTTCCTGCTCAGGTCCACAGTGATAGTGTTGCTTCACCAAAACAAGACACCTGGTCACTTCATCAACAAGTGACCGGGCCCTTTAGAACCTCTGTAAGTCCGTAGGAAATGCTATCACTGGTACCTTCGGCATGGATACTGAAGAGGTCCTCTAATAACTTCAGCACAATGTGTGTCACTCTAAGGGACACAGCACCAAAGTTATGCTGACTGCCATTGCAAGGTGCTCCCAATAGTGAAAAATCAACATGGCACATACTTGTGTGCTATGTCCCCTAAAACACTGCTTATACTATCTGTAAGTCACCGCTACAGCAGGCCTTTCATCCCTAAGCCAGGGTGCATTATATTAGAAGTGAGGACATATATTGTGTGCAAATATGCCTCTACTGTGTGTTTGTCGATTCTTAAACATAGTAAGTGTGCAGGGAAGCCATTTTAAACATGTGCTGGACACTGGTCAATACGAGTTACATGCTACATGATGGCTTCTCTGAAAATAGGAATTTTTGGTATCAAACATCTCATATTAATAAGGATTTATTAATACATGCACCCAGAGGGCACCTTAGAGATGCCCCTTGAAAAACCTACCAACTGCTGGTGAGCTCACTGACCAGTTGTGGCCAGTCTGCCACCAACAGATGAGAATCTGACCTCCCAGGGTGAGAGCCTCCACTCTCTAGAGGTCAGAAACAAAGCCTGTCCAGGCTGGGGTGTTAACACACCCGTCCCAACAGGATGACTTGCGGATCTGCATTCCAAGGCAGGGAGCTTCAGAGAAGCCCACCGTCTTTGGTATGCAAAACTGGCTTTCCTCGGAGGAGGATGCCAACTCCCCCTGCCCCAGGGCCCATCTGGCACCTGAACAGGTGTGAAATTAGCTATGCAGGAGGCCTGTCACCCTTCCGAGCTGGACACACCCCTAGGGTCACCAGCCTCAAGAGGACATGACTTGGGAAATTCTGCCATATATTGTGTGTTGGAATTTCGAACTCTGGACAGTGGGATGCCCACTCCACACATGAAATGATCATCTAGGGGGTGTAATGACCACAAGGGTAAGTAGCCTATTGGCTACTGCTCTTCACTCCCCTTATTGCCCCCTAAATGTAGTATTTAGGGGACCCCTGATACCAGATCTTTGCTAGACACAGTTGAAGGAGTGGACAAGAAACCTGCTGAACCTGAGAACCAATGAGCACGACTGACTTGGCGCCAACTCTGCCAGCCTGCCTGCTGCACCCGACCCTCGAGGAGCAACTGACCTATCCAGCCGCTGAAGCCTCCAAGAAACTGAGAGAGCTGCCAGTGCTTTGCAAATCAGCAAGAAGAACTCCCTTGGATTAGAGGAGCTGCTCCCCATAATCTGAAGACACCCATGAAAGAACTGAGAGGACCGAAGCCACCAACTCAGGACATCACCACTACACCCGAGCCGCTCAGCCCATGTTGAAGTGGGCCAACAGTGTCAACGTGGTCCCCAGGCCCTCCAGAAACAAAGCCTATCTTGAGGGCACCCACTATGGACTTCATAATGGCGTCTGCAGCCTGTTTCTGCAGTACCCCCTACAACTGCGAGTGACCACAAGACAAAGACCCGATGGCTCAGGACACCTCTGCACCTGTCCGCCCGAACTGAGGAGAAGAGGGCCAAGCGTGTCCCCTTGCTTCCCAGCCTCATGAGACCTGAGTCCACTTGTTGGCTTGGTTGCACTGGACCCCTAGTCCACACTTGCAGACTTTCTGTTGTGCCCACTGCAACAGTGAGGAACTCCAGCACTGCACCTGATGCCAGGAGATACCACTGCACCGGCACCCTGATGCCCAAGGAGGAGTGGACCCAACGGTGTCCCCACATTCCCGAGGACCACAGGGATCAAGCCCCCATGTGGGTTCCCATAGTCTGACCTTCCAGTCTTTCCATGCAGCAAGTTTGTGACCGGCCATTTCCCATTAAAGTGAAAAGAACACCCAATACCGTAGCACACCTCTACACCTGAATGCCCCAGAACCTCCCGAGATGACCCATTGGTGTGGCCTTGGAACTTGCCCTATACTCACCTTACGTCTCGGAGAACAGTCCCGTAAGTTGTTGTGAAGTGACCGAATGCAGTACATGTTTTCCCCTCCATAGGATAATATTACCACACCCCAAAATTGCTCTCTCAACTTTTAAACTCTAAAAATCTTTAACTCAAAAAGTACTCACCTGATTCCAGTGATCTTGGTATGAGAGTTCATATAAAGGTATCTGTTATTTTTATAAATTGGTGTCCGATTTCTTTATTTAGTGTGCGTCTCACTGTATGTGTGTGCCTTACATGCTTAGCACCACTCTCTGATATGCCTAACTGCTTGACCAAACTTCCACAAAAAAGAGCACTTGGGATGTCATTTGTGCCTCTGTGACACCTCTGAAGGATTGCTTGAACTCTTTGCACAGTGTACCCCATTTGGTCCACTAAATGAAGAGCCAGTTTCCTACAGATGGGTATGCCCAGACTTGAGTCCTGTTAACGCGTCTGGCCTCAATAAGTAAACTTACAAGGGGACGCAAATCGGTCAATTTTGACTCGCAATTAAGAGGATCCAACCATAATTCCAGTACATGAAGATCAATAATCAATCAATAACATCAATAATTAATGATGATCAATTACATTAATAAACCATGGAGTCAGTAATTGTCATGCACCATGACTTTTCAGTCATGGGTAACGACACCTTTAGTAAAAGTTAGAATATTTATTTCCCTGTATTAACAATGCTAAAGTCACATAAATTAATCTCAAAATCAAATGATACACATATAGAAACAGCACTGGCTGTCCAAACCTGCAGAAGAAACGCAATCTAATCAAAGCTTGGACTATTACACATTCTAAGGTTATGGTACAAATTAAAAACAAGAATAAGATCACATACATTTAGATTCAGCAGAGAAATTCATCAAACATTATTTCCTATTGGCAAATTTTCATTTGTGAGAATCCTAATCTAACATCGGATTAGCTTCAGCATGTTGGGCTTCATGCAAAACAATTTAGTAACACAAATTTGGAAAACATCTAACTATGGCTCTATCAAAACAGTGTGGTTGGTACCTAAAAAGAAAAAGCAAATAGGCATAACAAACACATGGGTACAATAATACCTCTCCTCAAATGGATCAGCAAGCTAAGATAGTCTTTGTCATTAGGACATCAGTTCGGTCAGCAAGGCATCAGGATTCAGCCTCATAGTTCAGAAACGCAAAGTCTATAAGCAACTTGAAAGAATAGAGGTAAACCCTGAAGAAGAAAGAGAGAAAGGCTTGTCTTGTCTTGGTGCAGTCCAGTTAAGTTCCCTAAAACTAAATCCCAAGTCCCTATTGGTCAAGGGATTGCATGTTCACACTTTATCCAATAAAACTAAAACTTAAAATCTATGAATTCTACCACTATTCTGTTCACATGTCGTTGATTGTTTTTTCCTGCAATGTCCTCATCATTTGGCTCGTCAGGTAACAATACTGTTGCAGCTTATACTCCTGTCAGTGTCTCCATTGTTCTTCTCCTGAGAAAGTCAGTCTCACACACATTGCACTCATATTGTTACATTTAGCACGAACAGCATCTTCTAGCAGTCGGCTCGCATGAGAAAGACTTTTAGCTACGAGCACATTTACACAATACAATGGAAAAATCACAGTTTAACTCTCTAGGCCAGTCATTTTATTAAAAGTTAAGAAATACAGCTTGACATGAGGCCGGACAACTAGGCCAAGACTTCTGCTAAGTTAAGGCCTCTAATTAATAAAACTAATACATAACGCATAACCCTTAATATGACATATTACTACATTAGTCAAACATATACTCAACATTTCATATTAATAAACTATTAATATGTTCACTTCGGGGATATTGGCGGCCACTCATCGTGATCACATTTTCAACTGCGTGCATTATTTTTCTATGTTATTACGTTTTCTATGCAAATCTACTACTCAGAATACATCAACACTCATTAATAATTTTTATTAAAATACCTGCGCTAGCAATCCCTCCTCTGATGACTAAATGTGTCATCACACTAAACTATCACCCACAAATGTTTTTTGCATCAGCTAAAATTCTGTCAATTCAATCCCTCCATGCTTTAGTTCCCTTTTGAATTTTGCCTGAACAACTTTTCCCTTTTCTTTTCTTCCCTCCTCTGATCATTCTTTGACTTCTTCAAGCGCGTTGATCAGAAGGAGGCAGGAGGCGGACCTTAGGGCAGGAGCCCTTTAACTTTGGATCGCGCTCCCGCTGTCGCGGGAAGCGCGTTGATCAGAAGGAGGCACGAGGCACGAGGCGGACCTTAGGGCAGGAGCCCTTTAACTTTGGATCGCGCTCCCGCTGTCGCGGGAAGCGCGTTGATCAGAAGGAGGCAGGAGGCGGACCTTAGGGCAGGAGCCCTTTAACTTTGGATCGCGCTCCCACTGTCGCGGGACGCGCGTTGATCAGGATCAGAAGGAGGCAGGAGGCGGACCTTAGGGCAGGAGCCCTTTAACTTTGGATCGCGCTTCCGCTGTCGCGGGAAGCGCTTTGATCAGAAGGAGGCAGGAGGCGGACCTTAGGGCAGGAGCCCTTTAACTTTGGATCGCGCTCCCGCTGTCGCTGGACGCGCGCGGGCGGCGCCCGGGCAAAGCCCGGGCCAAGGGCGGGCCCATCCTTCGCCCGTCCGCGCCCGGAAGAGGCTGGGCTGGGCCACCCCCCTGAGAACTCACTTGGGACTTCTGGATCAGACTCATAAGAGGTACTGCATTTTTTTTTTTCTCCTGTGATTGCTTCTTCGTATTTGGTTTTCACGGCTCAGGAGGCCCTAAGTAATTGACATCTAAGCAAGATCTGCTAAGGGAGCAGTTCCATTTATCTAATTACTATTTTCACACTGCCACTACTTCCCTGTATTTTATTCATATTGGCTTAGATTGGTGTTTTTATTACTTGCAAGACGATGGGTAAAAGAAAGACCACCACACCTGGGGCCGATGGAGCGCACGCTATGCCCGTTCAATCATCAATAACTAGCTACTTATCTTCAGTTATTGGGGCCATTGAAACTGAAATTGTCCAAGTGGAAGAAAGAATTGGGGTGGCAAATAATCTGACCCAAAGAACCTCTTTAGAACCTACGACCTATATACAGTCCGCTGTCTCTCCAGTTGTTCCCCGTGAGTTTATCTTGCCTCTGCCCGAAGATGACGTTAATGCTTCGCATTCTTTACAGCCGTTTAACATAGCTAACAACGAACACTTAGCTGACACTCCCCCTCCCCCCAAAAAAAGGAAAGCTGGAGGATCCCGTAAGTGTAATAAGCTACTCAAACACCCAACGAGGGTTAAGGAATGTTTTTCCACACCAACGGATATCCCGGCCGACCCTCTTCCAAAGGAAATCCCAACATTGGGCGATCTAGGCTCAGACTGTAGGATTTCAAAAGATATTCATTCGACCAACTTAGACTTAATCCTCAAACCTTTTTTTTCGGCTTTAGAGGAGAAGCTAACATTACTCATTGATTCCAAATTCGAGCAGCTACAATAAACTATTTTTAAATATCTGCCTCAGCAGCCCACTCTAAAATCTAGCCCAAACTCCCTTCCCACTACTCCGAAATTGGTGTCTGATCTCATTGCTTCTCAGCAGGCTAACTGTTTAATGAACTGCAACCAACTCCCGTCCCATTGCATACCTACCCGCAATCCCCATGATGACTTATTAACCGATTCCTGGTCTACTCTGGCTGGTGGTGCGATTGATTTACCGAGGCCTGAAGCTGCTTCTAAACCTAGATCTTTTACTAGCACAAAGGAGGTTCTACAGCTTCCTCCGGATAGCTTGCCATATGTTTTAGTTTTAGCAAATGTTCCACCTCTTGATTGCGTTCAGAAGGAAGATACTCATCCGCTAATAAGGAAATGTGCACATTGGTTGAGCCAAAAGCTTAGACATCAAGATGATTTAAATAATAGAATAATTATGGCTAGAAGGGTGAAGTGGTTAGGCTTATCCAAAAAAGCATATGAAGGCGATTGCATAGTGATTAATTTTGCAAATTCTCATTGTGTTAATCATTTGTTGGCGTCTTTACCATTGAGTCCAAAAGGGGAAGGTGGAATTAAAGTCTATCCATTAAGCTTTTTCTACAGGCCGCCCACTTTACCACTTCCTCCTATGAGGGCTTCTCATGGCAAAAATATTCTAACAAAGGCACCTGTACAGAACCCCATTTTTGACTCTGGGGCTACTCAAAATCACTCTTCCCTTGATGCAATTGATTGACAATCGGAGGGTTTGGGGCTCCCAAATGAATATTTACAGGAACCAGAGCTGATGGGAGTGCACACACTTTTGCAATCACCCATAGGGCCTGACGAGTTAGTTAGCTTTCCACATCTTACAATAGATACGGCCACAATCGAGGAGTCTGGGAAAAAGCCCCAGCAAAGTAACGCACGGTTATCCTTAATTAGTTGGAACATTGCTGGGTTGCGCTCTAAAGTTGAAAATTTGGAATGGCTGGAATTTCTATCCACATTTGACATCATTTGTTTTCAAGAAACTTGGCTTACGGCACCCTTCTATTTAGACGGCTTCTACTCTGTATCTCAGCCAGCTACTCCATCTAGAGCAGGCAGAGCAAGTGGCGGCCTTCTGGTACTTGTGTCATTATTACTCCCAAAAATAGAGGTTTCATTGATTTGGTCTTCTGCTTTTTTTTTGGTAGTTTTATTATCAATATCCGGACGAAAATATATTTTACTTTTAAACTTTTATAATAACATTCCAAGTGCTGCTCTGTCAGGAAGTCTCGAAGAGCTTATAGACCAATTAGACTCAGCCGGGAAACTTCAGGATAGGGAATTTGACACGATCTGGATTGGAGATTTTAATGTTCAGTTATGTAAGTATGAATTACCTCATTTATGTGGCACCGCAATAGAAGGCAGAGAGTCACTTACTCATTTTATTCACTCTAATTTAGGAAATGCCTTGAACACTCTCATTTATAAATTTGATCTTGCCTTTGCAAGGGATATTGCAAATAGTCAGATAAGAGAAATACCCACCTATACTGGAAGTATTAACAGTAGCATTATTGATTTTATTCTGATTAACTCCTCACTTTCACGTTCAATAGTGGATTTCAAAATTAATTCTCACTGTGCTAGTGACCATAATCCTTTGAGCATAAAACTATCCTTTAAAACTAGAGTAACCTTACCAAGGATTGCATATAAAGGGAAAGAGGTGTTTAAAAGAAATTCCGGCCCTCGTATAAGGTGGGAGAGAGTAAACTCTAACACTTTCCATACGAACCTTATCACTCAAAATAAGGCTGATATAAACACTTGCTTGTCCCTGCAACCCACTCCATTCCACCTTATTAATGCCTTTGAATCTTTAAGCTGTGCTATTTCTCAGGCATTGTTGTGTGCCCAACATCCCAAAGGTGCAAGACCTCAACGGTGGTTCAACTCTACCTGTACGGCTGCCCATAGAGACCTAAAGTTAGCGATCAAAACCATTCCATGTAATCGGGATTTAATTAAGCTGGCCAGGGGCCGATATAAATCAGTCCTAGAAGAGAGAAAGAATGAAATACGTACTAGCGCTTGGGAAGACCTTATGGCAGCGACGGAACTACAGGATCCCTCTCAATTTTGGAAGGTGGTTAATCACCCATATTTCTCAGGAAAGGAAAACAGGGAAGATGACTGTTTGATACCAGAGGGGGTTTGGATAGACCATTTTTCATCTGTATTTCAATCTGCAGATAACCCCAATGACGGAGGGGAGGGATGTGGACCCCCACATTTGGCTACTCCAATTCCAGCTAAGAGCGCCATCTTACTTGAGGCACATGAGATCAGTGCAGCTATAACTAAAATGAAACTAAGGAAGGCTCCTGGCCCTGATGGGATACCGGTCGATCTATTTAAATCTCTACCTGATCTGTGGGTTCCATTAATCACAAACGTTCTGAACAGTGCTATTCAAAGCGCTATTCCCTCTTCATGGTTAATGGCAATTATCGTTCCAATTTTCAAAAAGGGTAACAGGCTTGACCCCTTCTGCTATAGACCCATTTCTTTAATAGACTCCACTGCAAAGATACTGGGGAGTATCATCCTGACCCGGCTTGAGGATTGGGTTGTAAGGTCAAACATTTTATCGCCAACTCAATATGGGTTTAGGCCTGGATTAGGTACAGTGGACCAGGCCCTAAATTTACATCTTATCCTCAGTAAATATGTAATTGCCAAAAGGGAACCTATCCATTTAGCATTCATAGACCTGTCTAGTGCATTTGATATGGTGAACAGAGCAGAATTGTGGGATATAATGGATACAATGGGGATTGAGCAAGATTTGCTCATTTTGATCAAACGCTTATACTTTGACCTCCATATTCTAATTCAATTTGGTCAACACAGTGAAAGGTCCCATCCCCTTGTTTCCACTCGATGTGTCAGACAGGGCTGTACACTGGCACCTTTCCTGTTTTTACTGTACATAAATGGCTTGCATAATTGTTTGATCCAAAATGGTAAGGATTTCCCAAGGATGAGTTTTAGACAATTGCCAATTTTATTATATGCCGACGATGCTGTTTTAATCGCCCGCACGGCCAATGGTCTACAGACTCTCTTGGATCTTTTTTTAACACACACACGAGAGCTGGATTTGAAAGTCAATTTAAAAAAATCACATGTTATGACCTGCGGTCCTAAAAATACTCGTACCAGATGTTTTAGAATGGGGGGGGAATACCCTGACAAAGGTAAAAGACTTTTGCTATCTAGTTCTGTATTTAAGTTCCACTCTGTCTTGGAAATCCCATTAGAATTTTAAGCTTCAACAACTGGTAAGAAATGTTGAGGCAATCTTTCGCTTTGCTCGCAGATCAGGGCATAGACCGGTCCATCAGATCCTCACGCTCTACAACTCTAAATGTGTTTCGGCGGCGATCTATGGGGGTGGCCTGTGGGGATATACCAGTCCAAACACTTTGCAGCTTGCAGAGAATAAATTCCTTCATCGGTTACTTATGGTACCTAAGAACATAGCGAACATTTTATGCCATGAGGAATTAGGAATCCGCTATATTACAGATCTGATAGATATTGCCCCACTCTTGCTATGGATAAAAGTATGGTTAAATCCGGCGGCTATTTTAAAACATGATTGTATAAAAGATTGTTTCTCATTATCAAACTGTAACAAAATTCCATGGCTAAACTTTGTTCACAATGGCTTCCGAAACTTGGATCTGGAGTTTATGTATTTTAAACCAGAGCTCCTGCCAGCTAACGCGAAAGAAATTGTTAAACTTCGACACAAAGAGCATGTCATGAATTTTAGATACCAAACGGCAGAGAATCTGAGCTCTTTTAATTCATATATTCAAATTCTATCATCAGACTTGTTAGAACCTTATTTTGTTTGGTTCCCGACCCCTTCTTTATATTCTTTACTCGTATCTTTTAGATTTAATTTGATCCATTTTAGAGTGGCGTTCCCGATAAAATGTGAGTGGGAAAAAACACTACCCCCATGCCCTTGTGATAACTTTTCAAAACAAAGTACTTGCCACTTTATTTTATTTTGTAAACTTTATTCAGTTCCCAGGAAATCTTTTTTATTACCCATTTTGCGCAATTTGCACACTTCTTCCTACAAAGAAGGATTGATTGGCATTCAAAGCCTCTCAACCAAACAAATTTGTATTTCTATTCTTAGTTTTATTAAATCCGCTATTACTATTAGAAATTGATATGAATTGGTAATGTGATTATTTATTAAGAGAAATTAGGCATTGTCCCTTTACTATATTGTCTTATTGTTATATATGTTTTATAAACATTTATCTTTTATTGTTTTAGTAAGCTTGGGTGGTAAGCTTAGTTTTAATAGACCTATTTTTAATGAATGTCATAAGTACTGTATTTTATGATGATCTTTATGTATGCATGTTTACTTTTATGGCTAATCGCCGAATAAAGTTATTTTGACTGACTGACTGACTTCTTCAATTTAATCCTTTTGCATAATTTACACCTTCCCCATATTCCAATTAGGCAAACCATAATAATTAATATTCCCTGCACAATTTTCAATAGAAACCCATTCGAAAGTTTGCTTTGCCAATTTCCCACTGAAGCAGAACCTTTGCCAACCTTTTCCCACATACCTGGTTCTTTCAATTCTTTCAAATCAGCACTTTCATTAGTCAGATTAGTAATTAAGTCTCTAATTTCTTTACTTTTATTAGGAATATACGAGCAGCAATGCCTAGAATTAATCCTTCTACAAACTCCGCCATCCCTCGCTAAAAGCATGTCTAAAGCAAGGTGATTCTGAAGAAGAGCTATTTCAGCAGCTAATTCAGTATCTATCAGGAGTGTAGCTCCTGAAAAATTTGTCAGCATGTTATCCACAATAGTAGACAACTTTTGAATCTTTATTGAATTCAGAACAACTCCTACTGAAGGAATTTATGCTCCAAATATATCTCCCACTATACCAGAAGGAGACTACCTCCTCTGTCTCATATGATGTAATTCAGTCACTTTCGGAAATGTCTTTAAATCATTAATGTGAAAGATCTTTGGGAAAACTATTCCCAAGTAACATGTCCTAAGCATTAGGACCACAGATGTAATATATCCCAGGAATTGCCGGGTCCTGTCCATCCAACATAAACGTCCATTTACTCTGAAACAAAAACATGTGTTTACATTAACTCGTTCACACAAAGTATCAGTGCGTGATTTAGGCCTATATATGCAAAGTCTCCCTACGTGTTGCACATCTAGAGCTAATTTCCCTTGTGTTTTAATTGCACTATAAGCTTAATCATTCCTGTAAGTTCTTTTCTCTAAGCCTTTTTCTAACTTCTCCTTCTATGCCTTTCTCCTGTCATCTGTGCGATCTAAGAAGCTCTTCTCTAAATGTGTAAGCAAGCATGTTAAATTATTCCTGTGAGCATAAACTGTGCCAAATGTCAATGCAGGTTCAAAGAAACCTCTAACTAATACTGTATCATTATCTTTAGCTACCCTACTCAAATACCTAATTTTAGGGATGAATGAAAACACAACATCATAATTGGAGTAGAAATACTGAATGTACTCCTGGTTATAAAATCTTGTTAGTAACAGACTACAACTTACTCCATATGTTAGAGGCAGACTATGGTACGTAACTCCTTCCTCAACTGATGAAGTCATCTGCTTACACACATAACAATTCCTCCCATCCATCGTCTCAACATACTCAGCAAGCGATAGAAGACATTAGAAGAAAGTTCTCCTTGCGCATTAGTACCCTCATGCAAATACTTCTCATCTAACCTAAACTTTTCTATTGCTGTTAGTACAGTAGTTGTCTCAAAAGCTGAAGTATGGTTGGCCTCACTCTTGTCAAGAACAGACATACCCACAATCAATGCCACAAACAATATCCCACGCACAATATCCAAGCTAATACTCATATATTTACAGCGCCTAGTATTCCTACCCTGCTGGCTAATGTTACTCATGATCTGTAAAGAATCAGAAAGCCGAAGAGAAATTTATAAAAACTGCAGCAAAATCAAAACAAAAATCTTCTTTCAGCCGTTACTTACAGTTCCCAGTCTCACTCCCAGGATCCCTTGTCAAAAATCGGTAAGCAGTTTGTCAAAATCAGGTTTCAAACGTCAAATCAGGTTATCAGTGTCTTTTCAGGTTATTCTCAAAAGTCTCTTTCCCAAAAATGTTCTCTTTGATTGTTTCAACAGTTCACTTCATCCACTTCCTTCAGGTGCCAAAATATTGACCCGGATTATCTCTATCAAAACAAAAAGACAAAAATTCTTGCTGCCATTCGCTTGTAGTTGCATACGCCCATTCAGGACCTGCGTATCTTCGACTTGCTATGCTCTTTCTCTTCAACTTTAGATCACCATTTAATTCTCCTTCACTTAGATCTACTCTCCTTGTTGTATCTATTTCTTCCTCGATTGTTGTTTCAACAACCAATTCCTTTCCCTTTCCTTGTGATTCCGGCCACTTATCTCCTTTCAGTGGACCTTTGGTTAATGTTCTTTTCAGAGTCAAACTCGAAATTTCTCCTTGTTCTATGGTGTTTTCTCTTTACAGACCTGCAACAGGTTCGGGAGGAGTCAGACCACGGTAACTTTTATCCACCTCAACTCCTTTCCCCTCGGGGTCTGGCACTTGCTCTGTTTGTCTCTCAAAATCATCTGCTCCTGGGAAAGCCCTCCTCTGACTAGGCTCGCTTACTGCCTCATTTGAGATAGGCTCTCCGTCACCCTCCTGGAGGTCTTCTCCTTCATATCTCGCAGGAGTGACTGAACCGTCCTCAATGGGCTCAGATCCGGTCTCAGTTCCTCTTTGTTCTCTTTCCGGCCCTGAGACTTGCTGTACTATTGTTGGTACTCTCAACAACTCTTCTTCATGATCCAGTGGACATGCCACTTTCTTCGTGTGACTGGCATGGATCTAGTTCGGAACTCAGCGCACTTCACAGCTGTGGTAGTTGTCAGAACTACCTGGAACGGTCCTTTCCAACGAGGCTCCAAACATGTTTTCCTCACGTGTTTCTGGACCACAACCCAGTCACCGGCTCTCAGGTTGTGCCCTGGGTTATTTATCGGTGGCAATGTGGTGGCTTCCACCTGCTGAGAGAAAGAGCGAACCACATCAGCCAGACCTTGTCTGTGGTCCAACACAATATCATCTGTAATGTTGGCAAGTGCATTTACAGCCACCGCTGGCAACCTCATGGCTCAGCCCATAAGGATCTCGTGCGGTGACAATCCTATTTTCCTGTTGGGTGTATTTCTCATTGTCATCAAAACTAAAGGCTTGTCATCAGAACTAAAGGCAATGTGTCAGGCAATTTCAAATTTGTGGATGCACACATCTTTGCAACTCTTGACTTCAAAGTAACATTCATTTGTTCCACTAGTTCTGATGCTTCATGGCGGTAACTACATCGCAACTTCTGCTCAATGTTCAATGCTGCACACTGTAATTTAATTACTTCATTGTTGAAATGACTGCCCCTATCTGATTCTAAAGAGATTGGAAACCCGAAATATGGTATCAGTTTCCTAAGCAGTAGTTTTGCTACTGTGAGACTGTAATTTCTCCTTGTAGGGTAAGCTTTAATCCAGTGACTAAAAATGCACACAATCACCAACACATATCTCAAACCTCCACACCCAGGCATCTCAATATAATCCATCTGCATTCTGCTGAATGGACCTCCTGCTCTTCCAGTGTGGCTCAAATAAACCACTGTCCCTTCCCCTCTGTTCAATTGTTGGCAAATGACACAACAGTGGCAAACTGCTTCAGCAACCTGTCTAACCTTTGGGTTGAACAATCATGTTTGAACAACCGGATCATGGCATCCCTCCCAACATGTGCTTGACCATGATAACACCTAGGCATTTACGACAACAGACTGTTTGGCAAAACTAATTGACCCTCTTCTGAAACCCACAACTTATCTTGTCTTTGCACACATTTCATTTTACTCTATGAACATCTCTCCTCCCTATCAACATTATTCTGCAACATTTTAAATTCCTCCAAGGTGTCAATTACTTTCAATGCAAAACTTTGACAGGTGTTGTCTTCTTCAGCTAACAGTTCCCACTTATCTTTGAAAGATATACAGTTCAATGCGCAAAACCTTACGACTTGATCCGCATATCCATTTCCCAAGGACACGAAGTCCTGCAACTTCAGATGTGCACTGCATTTCACCTCGGCATTCTTTTCAGGCATTTGAATAGCATGTAACAGTTGTTTAATTCTCTCACCATTTCTCACTGGTGAACCAGAAGAGGTCATAAAACCTCTCTGTGACCACAACTGGCCAAAATCATGGACTATTCCAAATCCATACTGGCTATCCATATAGATTGTAACTTTCAGCTGGGCAGAAACACGGCACGCTCTAGTTAGGGCTACCAGTTCCGCTACTTGGGCAGAATATACGCCTCGAAGCCAAGAAGCTTCTTCAATACCAGTAATTGTGCACATGGCATATCCTGCTCTCATTGTCCCTGTATTGTCCCTTAGACAAGAACCATCAACAAAGATAATTTGGTCATTCTCTTCCAATCGGGTATCTCTAATGTCAGGTCTGGGTTTTGTGCACAAGTCAGTTACTTCAAGACAATCATGCTCAACATCTTCCACCTTTTCAATCTCAACCTTGTCATTAGGAAGTAAGGTTGCCAGGTTCAGCACTTTACATCTTTTCAATGACACATTTGGTGACCATAGAATACTTGTTTAATATCTGGTCAATCTTGCACCAGTCAAATATTGGGTTTTCCTCCTTGTAAGTAGAATATCAATAGAGTGAGGGACCAATATAGTCAAAGGATATCCTATCATAATGCTCTCACACTGTCTAAGGCTTTGACCAACCTCAGCAACTGTGCGCAAACAACCTGGTAAGGCTGCTGCAACTGGGACCAAGTAGCTGAAAAATATGCTACTGGGCGGTTTACACCTACATGGACCTGTGTCAACACAGACAAAGAACATGCATCACGCTCATGACAAAACAATGTGAAAGGTTTCATGTAGTCAGGCGTACCCAAAGCTGGAGCCTTGCACAGACTCTCCCAATTAAGTGAATGCTTTCATTCCACCCTGGTCTAACAGTATGGGATCTGTGACTTCCTTATGAGTGGTTGTAACCCTTTCTCTGGATACCTTTCTCGATCCCTTCTCAGTCTGGTGACCCAAGTATTTCACTTCTTTTTTTACAGTATTGCAATTTAAGCAGAGTCACTTTATGACCATTCTTTCCCAAGTGATTATGTAGGCAGTCATGTCATACTTGTACCCATCCCTGGTTTTGGACGCAATCAGCAAGCCATCAATGTATTGTACCAAAGTCTATTGGAAAGGTAACTCCAACGACTCCAAATTCTTCTTCAAGATGTGATTGAATATGTAAGGGGACTCTGAAAACACTTGAGGAATTCTGCACCAACAGTAAACTCGATCCATAAACTTGAATCAAAAGAGAATTTGCCTGGCTTCATGAAGAGGAACAGAAAAGAAGGCTTGTGGCAGATCAATGACAGTGAACCACTCAGCATCACATGGAATCTGAAACATTATCACAGCTGGATTTGGTACCACGGGACAACATTTGACCACAATCATTTATTTTTCTCAAATCTTGGACAATTCAAACTTTCCCATAGGCCTTTTGCAAACCCATTATCGGTGAGTTACATGGGCTGCTCAATACTTCCTTCAAAACCTCTTATTTCACAAAGTCTGCGGTTATCTGGGCGACCTTCATAAAGACATCTTGCGGCATGGGGTACTGGGAATCTAGGGAAAAACTGCATTCAGCTTTACAGTAACTGGCCCAACTCCCTTTATCAGACCTATCTCTTTTCCTGTCGGATCCCACACCTTCTCCTTAACCATTCCCTGCAATTTGGGATGAAGCTCCTTCACCGTGAACATTGGGAAACATTCAATAAGAGGATATTCCTCATTTGTACTTTCACATTCAGTCTCTGGGGCTTTATCATCTTCATCATTGCTATTCGTCTGAATCTCAGTTCCATCATTTGAACAAGTAATCGAGCATTTCGTTTTACACAAGTCTCTTCCCAGTAGGGATACTGGGCGTGAATCACAGACCACAAATTTGTGTAATCCCTGAAAGTTGCCAATTTTAACCAGAACCGGTTCTGTAATCAGGTTAGTCAAATATTGATTTGCTAATCCTACAATCTGAACTGTTTTACCAGAAAGGGGCAAGTTTGGAACTTCTGCACTTCTCACTGTAGAGCGTGTAGCTCCAGTGTCAACCAAAAATTAAACTCTTTGACCCATGACTTTCCCTTCACATAGCGACCTCTCTGATCTACTTATAAAGAGGTTGCAAGCACACATGGCTCCTCATCTGAACTTTAGCTCATCCAATCATCATTTATTCCATTCTCACTGTGTAACTGGAATTGTAGTACTTTGTTATTACTTTGGTTAAGCCTCTGATCTGTGACCTGTTGAGAAAGCATTGTTTGCTGATGCTCCATTGAGGCTTGAGGTATTTGAATTTGCTGTCTAGGTACCATGGGTACCTGCTGCTGTACTGGCTGCAACTGTGTCATTTGTACATGTGGTATTTGCACCTGCTGCATGGGTTGAAAATGCTGCATTTGATTGACGTTGTTTTGAAAATTTGGGTTAGGACCTCTCACTTTTGGTCCTCTCATGTCCTGTAATGAATTGATGTCATTACTCTGTTGAACAACACCTTCCTACACCATAATCGGACACTCCTTATTCCAATGTCCGACGGCTCCGCAAATGTGAGAAGGCAGTAGCTTCTTCATTTCCTGCACATCATTCTGAACCAATGCAGTGCCTGAATCTGGACTGCGATTCACATTACCTCCGCAACCTCTACCTTTCATCTGGGGCTGAAACATCATGTTCCCTTGCTGCGGCTGCAGTAATTGTTGTGGAAAATCTCCTTGCATGCCTGTCTGAGCAGCTTTAATCTCTATCACCATCGCCTTTTCTTTCAGCTTTCTCTGAGTCAACTCAATTTCATCACTACAGTATTTTGCATATTGCAATACCTCATCAGTCGGTTTTGCTTGCCAGCAAATCAAATGACTCTTTATCATCTGGCTAATTTCAGGTCTCAACCCTTCCACAAATCTGAACACAAAATGAATCATGTCTTTCGCCTCAATTGTCTCAGTACCGCTGTAATGCTTGAATGCTTGTAACAATTTCTCATAATACGCATGTATCGACTCCTTTGCTTCCTGAGCTGTCCTGTCAATCCTCTGGCAATCAATATTCATGGGCGAAATTTTTGTTTTAAAAAATTAATTCACCTTATAGTAATATTTCATTACTTCGGGAGACGGTGCACCTGTATTTTTGTCTCTCTCTGGTTCGCTTGTTGGCCAATCTACACTCCTTTTACATTCTATCCACAGATCAGCTGGAACCACTATCTCTAGTAATGTGTTCAAGTCCTCCCACAGGCACTTTGCAGGTTTCACAAACCTGTCTGTCTGCTGGTACCACTCCACTGGCGCCTCTCTCAATTTGGGATAATCATTCGTAAATGATAGAATGTCACTTCTGCTCCAAGGCACATGAACAAAATTCCCTCCTGAAATCTCTCTCATTGGTAAAACCTTTACTGGATCTTGGTCTTGCTGCACATTTGCTGTCAGCTCCACAGAATCCCTTTTCCTCGTGTCTCGTTTCTTCCCATGTGTCTAATGCTCCCCATGTCTGGGCAATTTGAAGCAATTCCTTAAGGTGTGCCTTAATTCCGGCAGATCTCATGTGTTCAAAATCTTTAGTCTCAAAATCTAAACTGTAACTCCTTTTCAAATGCTTCATTTTCTCTATTTCTGTGCCATACTTCTCTGCCAGGGCTGCTAGCTTAGGATGCACATTACTCACCTCCCTCGTACTCTTGGGGCACAAATATCTCAATTCTGCCTCTGTGTAGGATTCTCACACCCATGGTTCCTTCAATTAGCTCACCTGCTTCCATGCTTAGCCTAGCATAATTCAAACACTCCTCTCCCTTAGGATCACACTGCAAGGTATTCAGCTTTTCTAACCATTCAGTCAACTGCAGAGCTGTCAGTCCTTGCAACAAAATGTTACTGGTTTGGACTGGTGGCACCTGCTGTGCACCTGCATTCGGGGTCTGCACTGTCAACAGTTTCAAACTCTGGCTAATTTTTAATCCTACCATAGTATCTGGAAGTACTCCAAATGGACCAAGATCCAACAGTGATCTTCGTCGGTCAAGTCTGTCCCACAGGAGAGACTGCTCGAGCATGTTCGTTATGTCCTACCCTCATTACATTCTGTGTCATGACACCCTGTTCACCTACACTAGGTATTTGTGCAAATAGGGGTACGGCTGGACTAATGGTAATAGATAAAGATATAGCATCTGGGGTTGTTCTGGTACTTAAGATCTGGGGAAGGGTAACTCCCATGTTCGGATTCATAATTGGAGTCATCTCTGACTGTATCCCTGTTACTGGAGTGAATCTCAGCATGACTTGTGACTGCACTTAGGACAGTAAAAGTGGAGTTGGTTCAGTCTGAACCAACATTTGTCTTGGGAAAACCTGTTCCGTAGGCACCATTAAATTCAAAGTAGTTTCCATAATGGACACTTCAGGGTAAATTCTCTGAACCTGTGGCAGTTGCACCTGATTTTGCACTACAGGAGCATGAGGCGTGATAAGACCACTCTGCATTGTATTCAGTGTCAGGCTAGCATTAACCTGCATCGGAGCCGAAGGATCAGCACTGGTACTCGGACCACTCTCATGTGCTGCATATGGTGGTAGGCGATTTCTCAATAACTGTAAAATAAACACATCATCATTTGAATCTTCCTCCACTGTTGAAGACTTTCTAGCCTCCCTATTTTCAGACGGGTTTCTGTTAGTTTTTCTAGTAGCTTTCTTTCCTTCTTTCTCATTGTCCTGCGTAAGTAATTGCTGGGAACAACTTAATTCCGTGTAAAGTCTCCATCCTCCAAACTCTCTGAGCACTGTCCCAACAGCCTCTCTTAAATTCTTTTCTGCCTTTCTTATTCTCCTCTCTAATTTATGTTGCTGTTGCTGTCTGGCTACTAGCACCCAAATCGCTAATGCCTAAAACTGTGCCGGCCTGGGAATGGGCTTTGATTAATATAGCACCATCCTTAAATGCTCTAAAACCCTCAAATTGAACGTCCCATTTGCAGGAAATGCTACGTTCCCATCCTTCTCTGTCACTTTGCACCATTGCTTCAGCCAAAGACATGGTGCAACACCCTTCTCTTCCATTACAATGTAAGCTGGTGTACCTTCTGGCGGTGTAGCTTCACCAATACTCACTGTAATGTACTTATCCCCCCTTCAAGTACTCTTTGAAGCTTTGAAAATGTTCATCTTTTTGGCCTTTTTGTTATTCAAAATCAAATCAGGAAGTGACTTTTAATCCCAGAATTCTCTTCACCCCCTTTCTCAACCAATCACCTCACATGGACGGCTGCCAATCCGTGCGCCGCCCTTCTCACTAACCGAGAAGGCAGCTCCAGTGATGTCACACTCACACGTACTGTGGCTGGCAGTCTTGCGGCTTATCCTCCCAAACTCCAATTCACACAATACTAATACAAAATTGCGACCACTAATCAAAACTAAAAACTAAATCTGCTGGTTTTCCAAAACCAAAGGTCACATAATCGCTTCAGAAACTTCACGGATTTTTCACTGGCGGCTCTTCCTGCACTTACAGCTACTCCTTCTTTCTTAGTCTCCCAGATTCGCAAGCAAAATTCGACCTTCAAATTTTACTCTCAACTGATCAGTGGGTCTGTCCTGGTCCACATAGGACTCGCCAGATCTTAGTCAAAATTTCCTTTCACTCACTTTGACTCACACTTTGACTTGTCGACCACGCCCGATTGACCTATTAAACCAGACAGATTACAACAAAAAACCAAGTGTCTCATACACTTTTCAAAATACTCCGGAGTCTGACTATGCAGGGTCCATACATTAACAACTACGTGGACAATGTTTTATCACAAAGCACCACACAAATGTGAAGTTTGATGACCTCCCTGCTCTCGCACTACAGAGTACCAACACTCCTTCTACAACTTCATTTGGAGTATGCAAACTCCCTAAACCTTCAGAAACATCACAATTCACCTGTGATTTGCATTAGCTGTGCAAGTGCAACCTACTTCATTCACACTGTCACTAGAACGCTGAGAATATCCTCAAACAACCATTAGCAAGATCTGAGATTCTGGGAAAGTCATTTCTGGACCTAAGGAAACATTTTCTCTCCAATTAACATCTTTGAAAAATAAAATCCAAATCTCAGTAGTAATAAGCTGTCAAACGACCAAATCATCAAGCTACTACCACCTCCGTTGATCTTTGTGTCTTCCTGCTACCACCTCTTAGATCATCAATCCTACTACTATATCTGCTAATACCTGTTATTCTATTCCAGACGTCTGGGCTACCATCTCTGGGAGCACCTATGATGGGCTCTTAAGGAGACAAACCGTAAATTTCTGCTGTCGTCTCTGTTAGTACCTGTTACTCTGTTCCGGACCTCTATGATGGGCTCTTAAGGAGACAAACCATCCGTCTCTGCTTCCATCTCTATTAGCGAGTCTGGCCTTAATAAGTAAACTTACAAGGGGACAGGAATAGATCGATGAATCTTTTGACTCGCAATTAAGATGATCCCACCATAACTCCAGTTCATGCAGATTAATCAATCAGTAACATCAATAATCAATGACATTAATAAACTATGGAATCTGTAATTGTCACGCACCATGACCTTTCAGTCATAAATAGCCACACCTTTAATAAAAGCTTGAATATTTTTTCCCTATATTAACAATGCTAACATCATGTAAATTAATCTAAAAATCAAATGATACACATATAGAAACAACACTTGGGGCCTGATTCTAACTTTGGAGGACGGTGTTAAACCGTCCCAAAAGTGGCGGATATACCACCTACCGTATTACGAGTTCCATAGGATATAATGGACTCGTAATACGGTCGGTGGTATATCCGCCACTTTTGGGACGGTTTAACACCGTCCTCCAAAGTTAGAATCAGGCCCTTGGTGTCCAAACCTGCGGAAGAAACACAATCTAATCAAAGCTTGAACTATTACACATTCTAAGGTTATGGAACAAATTAATAACAAGAACAATTGCGCAAACGAGATCACATACATTTAGATTCAGCAGAGAAATTCATCAAACATTATTCCCTATTGGCAAATTTTCATTAGTAAGAATCCTTATCTAACATCGGATTAGCATCAGCATGTTGGGCTTCATGCAAAACAATTTAGTAACACAAATTTGGAAAACATCTAACTATGGCTCTATCAAAACAGTGCAGTTGGTCCCTAGAAAGAAAAAGCAAATAGGCATAACAAACACACGGGTACAATAATACCTCTCCTCAAATGGATGGGCAAGCTTAGATAGTCTTCGTCATCAGGACATCATTTCGGTCAGCAAGGCATCAGGATTCAGCATCAAAGTTCAGAAACGCAAAGTCTTTAAGCAACTCGAAAGAACAGAGGTAAACCCTGAAGAAGGATAGAGTGAAATGCTTCTCTTCACTTAGTGCAGTCCCGTTAAGTTAAATTCCCTAAAACTATTTCCCAAGTCCCTATTGGTCAAAGGATCGCATGTTCACACTTTGTCCAGTAAAACTAAAACTTCAAATCTATGAATTCTACCACTACTCCGTTCACATGTCGCTGATTGGTTTCTCCTGCAATGTCCTCATCATCTGGCTCGTCGGGTAACAATATTGTTGCACCTTATACTCCAGTCGGTGTCTCCATTGTTCTCCTCCTGAGAAAGTCAGTCTCACACACATTACACTCATATTGTTTTATTTAGCAAGAAGTAGTCGGTTCTCATGAGAAAGACTTTTAGCTACGAGCACATTTACACAGTACAATGAAAAATCACAGTTTAACTCTCTAGGGCAGCCATTTTATTAAACGTTAAGAAATACAGCCTGACATGAGGCCGGCAACTAGGCCAAGACCTCCGCTAAGTTAAGGCCTATTATTAATAAAACTAGTACATTACATTAGTCAAACATATACTCAACATTTCATATTAATAAACTATTATTAAGTACACTTCGGGAACATTGGGGGCCACTCATCGTGATCACATTTTCAACTGCATGCATTATTTTTCTCTGTTAATACGTTTTTTATGCAAATCCATTACTCAGAATGCATGAACACTCATTCATAATTTTTATTAAAATACCTGCGCTAGCAGTCCTGTCCACACTGTCTCACTGGCACCAAGCTATACGCAGCCGATGAGGGTGAAACTGGTCCTGCGTTGCTTGTGTTTCAGTTCAGGAAGGACCTGGCTTGGCAGTTCGGGCTGAACTGTTGCAGTTGATGCAGGGTCAAGACTGATATGCATATAGCTGGATCCAAATGGAGGTGGCATGCTGTGCAAAATAACAGTGGATGGTGATGCGGCCTGAGTAATTACCAGTGGCCGAGATAAATTCAAGCATTCCTTCCGTCACTTTTTGGATACTTTAGTATATCAGCGTGGAAAGACAGTAACAGTTGGCTTTACAGCTTAGCAATATGTTCTTCTAAACAATGGATGCCATGTACCCACTCCCATTTCTTCCTAGCCGATAACAACCACCGTAAATGCCTCCCAGAGGTTGACGAAGGACATGACTGAATTAGTATTAAGCTGAAAGTATTCCCCTGTGACCTCTTTGGAGTGGTCTGCAAACTCATCATCCCTCAGTCACCAAGCATTCAAGTACCATGTGCTTCTACATCCAAGCTTGGGGCGGCCAGTCATTATTATATCTGGGTCAGACAGCCAACAAAGTAGTATCTGGGTGTCAGTCGTCCCCCCTAAATTGGCAGCTGGGACAAACAGTGTATTGTCTGGCCATAGTGTGCCACCTCCGACCCATATTGCAGATCAATCAATCAATCAATCAATTTATAAAGCGCGCTACTCACCCATCAGGGTCTCATGGCGCTGGGGGGAGTGGGGAGTGGGGGGTGGGAGCTACTGGTCGAATAGCCATGTCTTGAGGCGTTTTCTGAAGGTCAGGAGGTCTTGGGTCTGGCGTAGTTGGAGCGGTAGGGAGTTCCAGGTCTTGGCAGCGAGGTGAGTGAAGGATCTTCCTCCGGTGGTGGTGCGGTGAATACGGGGAAACGGAGGCGAGGGCGAGGCTGGCGGAGCGGAGCTGCCGGACGGGAGTGTGGAAGGTGAGTCTGTTGTTGAGGTAGGCCGGACCGGTGTTGTGGAGTGTAGTTCTCTGAAGTGGGCAGAGATGTGGTTGTGGCGTGGGACGTCAAGGATGAGTCTAGCGGAGGCGTTTTGGATACGTTGCATTTTCTTTTGTAGTTTGCCCGTGGTTCCTGCATAGAGTGCGTTGCCGAAGTCCAGTCGGCTGCTGACTAGGGCGTGGGTGACTGTTTTTCTGGTTTCGACGGGAATCTACTTGAAGATCTTGCAGAGCATGCGGGGGTGTTGTAACAGGAAGAGGAGACTGTGTTGACCTGCTGAGTCATGCTGAGTCAAGGATGATGCCCAGGTTCCGTACTTGGGTGGTAGGGGTAGGGGTGGGGGCGGCTCCGAGGGAGGTAGGCCACCAGGAGTCGTTCCAGACGGAGGGGTTGCTGCCGAGGATGAGGACCTCTGTTTTGTCTGTGTTTAGCTTGAGGCGGGTTGATTCCATCCAGTTGGCGATGGCGAGAAGTCCCTTGTGGAGGTTGTTTCTTGCTGTTGTGGGGTCTTTCGTGAGGGAGATGATCAGCTGGGTGTCGTCTGCGTAGGATACTATGTTGATGTGGTGGGATCGTGCGATGTTGGCGAGGGGAGCCATGTAAACTTTGAAAAGTGTTAGGCTGAGGGAGGATCCCTGTGGGACGCCACAGATGCTTTTGGAGGATTCGGACAGGTAGGGCGGAAGGCGGACTCTCTGGGTTCTGCCAGAGAGGAAAGAGGAGATCCAGTCGAGGGCCTTGCCGTGGATCCCAGTGTTGTGGAGACGTGTTCGAAGGGTGTGGTGACAGATGGTGTCGAAATCTGCGGAAAGGTCCAGGAAGACGAGCGCTGCGGTTTCGCCTTTGTCGAGCATGGATCTGGATTGGGAGGTATTGAGCGCTTTGCTGTCTTCCAGGTAGCGGGATAGTTGGCAGTTCATGATTTTTTCAATGACCTTTGCTGAGAAGGGGTGGAGGGAGATGGGCCGGTAGTTTTTGGGGTCATCTGCTTTGGGTTTCTTCAACAGGGCGTTGATGTCGGCGTGTTTCCATCTCTCCGGGAAGGTGGCTGTCTTGAAGGAGCTGTTGATGAAGATCTGGTGCTGGCAGGGGTCCGAGTGGGAGCTGGAGTGGATGAAGGCCATGGTGTTGATGGTGTCTTCATTGTTGACGTGGGTCCAGGAGCATAGAGGGTTGGTGTTGTTTGATGCGTTGGGTTCGTGGTTGTCTGTGGTTGGCTGATGAATCTGGGGTTTGAAGCTGTTGTGGATGTCTTCAATCTTTCGATGGAAGTGAGTGGCGAGGGAGTTGCAGAGTTCCTGTGATGGCAAGGGTTTGTGGGAGCAGGTCCTGCGGTTGGAGAGTTCTTGGATGATGTTGAACAGCTCTTTGTTGTTGTGGGTGTTGGTGTCTAATCGGCTTTTGTAGTAGGTTCTTTTGGTAGTGCGGATCAGCTGGTGATGTTTGCGGTTAGCAGTCTTGAGGGCGGTGTGGTTGGATTCGGTGGGTGCAAGGCGCTAGGTCTTCTCCATTCTTCGACATTCACGTTTGGAGGCCTGCATGTCGGTGGTGAACCAGCTGGCCTTGGGTCTGTGGTGGGTGTCTGAGGGTTGTTTGAGTGGTGCGAGGGTGTTGGGGCAGTCTTCTATCCATTTATGCAGGTAGGTGGCGGCTGTGCTGGGGTCCCTGGCCCTGGCGAGGAGGTACCTCGGTGCGGGTGGAGATCAGCTGTTCTGTTGAGATTCTGTCCCAGTAGCGGCGGGGGGTTTAGTAGGGAGGTGGTGAGTGACCGGCTTCTGAAAGGAGAAATGGATGCAGCGATGGTCGGTCCAGAGGAGTTGGTGTGGCTGAAGAACGTGGTTGCTGGCTGAAAAGATGGGGTCGAGTGTGTTTCCTGCGGTGTGGGTGGGTGACGTGACGAGTTGCTTGTGGCCGAGGTTGGCGAGGTTGTTGATTAGGTTGGTGGTGTTGATATCGTTGTTGTTTTCTAAGTGGAAGTTCAGGTCGCTGAGGAGGATGTAGTCTGTTGAGGTGAGGGCTTGGGAGCTGATCACGTCGGCGATGTTGTCTCAGAACTTCGGTCTGGGGCCTGGGGGTCTGTAGACCAGTGTTCCTCTGAGGGTGGTGTTGGTGTTGATGTGGATTTTGAAATGGAGGTGCTCGGCGGAGTTGATGGTGTTGTGGGAGCTGGTGGAGACTCTTATGGTGTTTTTGTGGACTATGGCGATTCCTCCTCCTGGTTTGTTGCTGCAGTCTCTTCTGGTGATCTTGTAGCCTTCTGGTTCCGAGGCCTAATTCATCCACGTTTCGGTGAGAAATGCGACGTCAGGCGAGGATGTGGTCAGTAGGTTCCAGAGTTCGATTGCGTGCTTGTGGACGGAGCGGGTGTTGAGCAAGATGCATCTTAGGCGGTTGTCTGCGGCTTTGAGTTGGAGCTTGGAGGTTAGGTTGCAGGTGAAATTGCAGGGTTTGCAGGAGAAGGGTCCTTTGGTGTGCTTCAGAGTGGACTGGAAGCAGATAGAGGAGCGTCCTGGATTGAGGGCGTGGAGGTCATTGGCAGTGTAGTGGTGATTGGTGGTACGGGGGGCGTGTGGGCCAGGGGGACTGGCGCTGGGCACGGTCTTGGCACAGACGGGCTTGCTTTAGGGCACTGGTGCGTCCACACAACGGCTGCCATAAGAGGGAAGGTGGGAGGGAGTGGCAGCTGGGAGGAGGGAGGGATCTGCAAATGGGAGAGCAAGGGGGGCGGGCCGCAGGGCTCAGCGGCGGGAAGAAAAAGGAAATTTGAGGTGGAGGGAGGGGGGTGGGGACGCAGCGGCATGGGTTTGCAGCAGTAGCCAAAAAACTGGTAAAATTAAGAATGGCACCTGAGTGGAGGCGGCAGGGGCAGCGGTGTAGGGAGCGACCTGCCTGCCAGAAGCAGGGTCAAGGGTTGCTTCTTTCACCGTGCCATGGCTGCCATAAGAGGGGAGGTGGGAGGGAGTGGCAGCTGGGAGGAGGGAGGGATCGGCACATGGGAAAGCAGGGGGCGCGGGCCACAGGGCTCAGCGGCAGGAAGAAAATGGAAATTTGAGGTGGAGGGAGGGGGCGGGGATGCAGCGGCGTGGGTTTGCGACAGTAACCAAAAAAACTGGGAAAATTAAGAATGCCAGCTGAGTGTAGACGGCAGGGGCAGCGGTGTAGGGAGCGACCTGCCTGCCAGAAGCAGGGTCGAGGGTCGCCGATCCACCAAGTCTGCCCTTTTAGCCACAGCCCCAGATTTCAGGTCCAAGGATGTGGTATCCATATCTGAGAAGAATATATAACTGAATTGAAGTCCCCTTCCAACACCGTGTTGCCTGCTAGTGGGCCCAATAACAGCTTGGTTGCTGCACAAAGAGTCCTGCTAGTTTGGCTGGGTGTTAGAAATGGGGTCTTTGGCTGACAGTCAGGTTTCCCCCTGTTAAAGCATGGACCCTCACTCTAGTCAGGGTTAAAGAGAATCACCCTCAGCTAACCACTGCTTACCCCCTTGGTAGCTTGGCAGAGCAGTAGGCTTAACTTCAGAGTGCTAGGTGAAAGTATTTGTACCAACACACACAGTAACTTAATGAAAACACTACAAAATGACACAACACCAGTTTAGAAAAATAGGAAATAATTATCTAAACAGAACAAGACCACAATGACAAAAATCCGACATACACAAGTCAAGTTATGAATTTTTAAAGATTAAACTCAAAAATAGCACTTAGAAACAGAAAATGCTTCGATGAGGTGTTAACACAGCGTCGTGAAGGAGTCGTTCCCAACAATCAGACACCAGCGGCGCCGGACATGGAGTCGCGTAGACCCCCAAGTACAGTACCTTTGGTGAAGAGTGAAAACAATTTGATGCGCGAAGTCGGGGATCACGACGTCTGTGTGAAACGTTGAATCCGCGCACTTCGAACGACGTCGGTAACGACGTGGTGCGGCGACTTCCACGGAGTCGTGGACTTCAGCAGGGCTGCAGCAGCGCGTCGGGCCTGTGAAGGTCGTCGCGTTCTAGCAAAAATCACGGAGTCGGTTGCAGGCGGCGTCACCGGATTCAGCAGCAGCGTCGTCCGAAGACTATTTCCCCCAGCTTTCCTTCCAAGGGCCCAGGGACTGGATAGGGCACCACTTGTCAGAGCAGGAGTCTCTCCAGAGACTCCAGGTGCTGGCAGAGAGATCCCTGAGATTTCAAACAACAGGAGGCAAGCTCTAAATCAAGCCCTTGGAGTAATCTTCACAAGATGGAAGGCACACAAAGTCCAGTCTTTGCCCTCTTACTCTGGCAGAAGCAGCAACTGCAAGATAGCTCCACAAACCACAGTCACAGGCAGGGCAGCACTTCTCAGCTCTTCAGCTTTTCTCCAGGCAGAGATTCCTCTTGATGTCCAGAAGTGATCTAAAGTCTGTGGTTTTGGGTGCCCTTCTTATACCCAATGTCCCCTTTGAAGTAGGCCTACTTCAAAGTAAAGTCTCTTTTGAATGTGAAATCCTGCCTTACACAGGTCAGGCCCCAGACACTCACCAGGGTGTCGGAGACTGCATTGTATGAGGACAGGCACAGCCCTTTCAGGTGTAAGTGACCTGACCACTCCTCCCCTCCCTCCTAGCACAGATGGCTCATCAGGAAATGCAGACTACAGCCCAGCTCCTTTCGTGTCACAGTCTAGTGTGAGGTGTAACCAGCCCAACTGTCAAACTGACCCAGACAGGGAATCCACAAACAGGCAGAGTCACAGAAATGGTATAAGCAAGAAAATGCTCACTTTCTAAAAGTGGCATTTTCAAACACACAATCTTAAATTCAAATTTACTAAAAGATGTATTTTTAAATTGTGAGCTCAGAGACCCCAAACTCCAAATGTCCATCCGCTCCCAAAGGGAATCTACACTTTAATCCGATTTAAAGGTAGCCCCAATGTTAACCTATGAGAGGGACAGGCCTTGCAACAGTGAAAAACGAATTTAGCAATATTTCACTGTCAGGACATATAATGCACATACTGTATGTCCTACCTTAACCATGCACTGCACTCTGCCCTTGGGGCTACCTAGGGCCTACCTTAGGGGTGCCTTACATGTAGGAAAAGGGAAGGTTTGGGCCTGGTAAGTGGGTGCACTTGCCGAGCCGAATTTACAGTTAAAACTGCACACACAGACACTGCAGTGGCAGGTCTGAGACATGATTACAGAGCTACTCGTGGGTGGCACGACCAGTGCTGCAGGCCCACTAGTAGGATTTGATTTACAGGCCCTGGCACCTCTAGTGCACTTTACTAGGAACTTACTAGTAAACCAAATATGCCAGTCATGGATAAGCCAATTACATACACATTTTACGCAGAGAGCATATGCACTTTAGCACTGGTTAGCAGTGGTAAAGTGCTCAGAGTTCAAAAGCCAACAGCAACAGGTCAGAAGAAATTAGGAGGCAGGAGGCAAAAAGATTGGGGATGGCCCTGCATAAGCAAAAACGTCCAACACTGGGGTTGGGCTTTACACACTCATTATGAACCACACTATGTCCACCATTGTACATGTAATTATCACAGACTTCCCTGGGTCATCAATGTGGAGCTGTGATACCACCAATGAGAAGGATTGTGTAAAAATAGAGTAACCCCTCTGCAGCCCCTAGTACAGCCTGTCTGGGTACACCATGGTGTATCCCCGTCTACCTAGGAAGCCACACTGTGTCCCTAATAAGCGAGTCTCCTGTAAGGGGAGGACACTTAATGCGTCTTATTTATTGTACTACATCAATGCACCTGTTTTAATTTCATTGCAAAGACCATTGACGTTTCATGTCGTAATATGCTTTTGATCGTGTGATTGGATGGGCGAAAGAGCAAAGGATTAGAACTGTGTATCAATAACTATGTGCCCTATAAAATAACACATCGAAAAAACGTGACTCTTGGTTGCCACCAACTCTGCTCCCACCCTGTGCTTCCCATTGAGAAGCATCTGTTGTCCTAAATAAGAGTGTAGCTGAAACCCTAAGCTTACTGAAGTTACTAAAGCCAAAGGTAAGGGGGTGCCTGTAAAAACCTCAACCATGGACGCACTCTTGCGAAAGCATCAGTCCTCTATAGAACCCACAACGCTGAATGTCCCCAAATGGAATCTAAGACCAGTGACAGACACCTAATATGCCATCACGAGCACCCCTCTCAAGCAGCACTTCAGGGTGCACAAGCGCCTCTATTTCCAGGTGAAGTGTACAGAGCCGATATAAGGGGCCTCGGATGTGTCCATGGCCAGCGGCGCAGCCTGCTCAGAATCAGAAGAGTCAGTAGAGGGGCAGTGCCTTCCTTCTTATGCCTCCCTTCTTATTGTTCTAAATCATACACATTTCACAGTGGATGTCCTCAGTGTTCCTCACTTTTGCCTGTATTATTAACATCTATTTCAGGCCTCTTGTAAACATCATAGAATGTTTTAGAGTCGATTTTTATGCTGATGATACGCAGATTATCCTGAGGTTTGACAAAATTTACAGATTACGTTTGACAAACTGATCTCAGAGAGCCAAGAAACCAGGCCAATTTATCCTTACCATTATGTGCTGGATGAACAATAACCTTTTTAGAGCTAAACGGTTGTAAAACTTAAGTGCTGCTGTTAGTCCACAGTTATACTAGCATAGACACTTTGTGGCACAAGGCCTGTTGGACAGTTGGAGCTGGGCCTAGCAGTTAAATTAACTGCGTAAAGCAAACACCTTTATCGCTTCCATTGGTATTAGGGTGACAACTGGCACTGCATTAGCATTGGCAGATTTAGCTATGTTAAAATAACATATATTCATACCTCTGTGGGGATGAATGAAGTCCCTGTTATCGTCGTCCTAATTTTCGGTGATTTCGTTAAGTGTGTTGTGTGCCTTGGGCTTTTAATGCACAAAAAAAACAATTTCCAGCGAATCACTGCATTTCTATTTATTGTTTTTGTACATAGGTCGCAAAACTGTCTCGTTTGTAATTTGGCAAAAATTGCTATTTTGCGGGTTATGAACATTTTTGTATATGTTGTATTTGTTTTAATGTGAATTGGTGTCTAGCTAGATCAGAATCCGTTCTGCAAAGGAAATCATTCTGTCACTACAGTGAACCCGCCTGAGTTTGCCTGTACATGTGGAGCAGTGCGTGACACTTATCACCGCTAGAACTATTTACACACATGATGCGACTCTTCATTTGGGGTGATAGTAATGCACCAAGTAAATACCAGTACCCATTATTTACTAGGTGTTTTGTTTTTATATGCATTCAGAGTTACCAACCTCGGAATGGGGTAAAATGGCATCATTCTGAATGCCCCTCCCCCTCCCCGCCCCCTTCCGAGGTGCAAAATTCTGAACTGTGGTGTATTCTCTGTGAAAATTACACCTATTTACCTGGTGAAATATTTGTAGGGAATAAGCGTATTGTTTCCTTCCCGAGTCGTAGTTTTAATTCGAGTGCAAACTCATGTTTGGCTCCCTTTTCCATTAGAATAAGGCCCTACTTCGGCTCAGGCAGCATCATAACTACACTGCTTTTAAACATTTGCAAAATCTTTCCAAATATATATTTATTACAATTATTTAACTCTGAGAACATGTGTTTAACCTGTTTCTTGTGTTTCGATCAGTTGTAGTTTGACACATATGTTAATTTGGCAGGTGGCGGATCCGTGAACAAAAGAAGGAAACCGGAGAAGTCTGGAAAAAGCGCTGGAAAAACACCATCATGCAAAACGCCATTAGGAAAGGGCAACGTCAAGGTGTTTTGTGGCTCTATGAAGGAAACGCACCATACTAACAATCTATTATCACTAACTGCTCAGGAACAAGAATATTCTAAAACGTGTCCCAGCGAAAGTGTTTTCAATTTATATCCAGAAAGTATAACGATTGCGAGATCAGAAACATGTAAAGACTGGACGACTGCACAGAATCCTTCACCTCTTCTGTCGTGTCAGCCGAGCCTTCAGCAGCTCTCTGCGTCACGCTCGTGCTTCGAAAGGGAGAGAAGTTACGGTAAAAAGGATAATTTGACTAAACCAAAGATAGGGCATGTGGCGGCAAGACCATACCAGTGTGCTGAATGTAAGAAAAGCTTCAGCACAGCAGGTACCCTAGTCATACATAAGAGAACACACACAGGAGAAAGACCTTATTGTTGTGGTACATGTAAAAAAAGCTTCAGTCAGAAGGGAGTTCTCAATAGACACCTAAGAATACACCTGGGCGAGAGGCCTTACCAGTGTACGGAATGTGAGAAAAGCTTCAGTCAGAAGGGGCATCTTAGTAAACACCTGCGAACACATAATCAAAACCGATTCTCATCACAGATATAAAGCCCAAACAAAAGCCGCTCGAGGAAAATACTTCAACTGTTCTTTTCTAGCCAGTACTGAATCTACTCACCAGTTTGATTGGAGTGCGTTGTACATGTCTGTAACTTGAAATCACTAAAGAGCGGCCAGTGCAAAACATTTCCCTTGTTGCTTTTGGGTGCCTTAAGTGTAATTTAGCTCTGCTAAGCCCCACCTGAAAGAACAGTTCAAAGTTTCTAAACATTTATCCAATTACATTTCTATAGCGTTAAACCATATTATAGTCTGTTGTGGGCCTTAATGACCCACCCCACAAGTACTGGACTGTGTCACACCAAGAGACGAACACCTCCTCGGCCATGCTTTCCTCTCTATCAGAGGCCGGCTTGGGATGCAGGCAGACAAGCACCATCATGCAGAGAGTAAGACATTCCTAGATTGTTTGTGGCTGAAACAGGAAATCACAAGTTGTGTAGGAGTGCTGTACAACACTTTTATAAGATATTGCGTGATGCGATTTCAAATGAAAGGTTACACGACGGTTTGCTTTTATTTTTATTTTATTTAAACTTGCTCTGGAACGTGCAGACTAGACCTCAGTTTGCTGTACTGCACAGAAATAAAAATATTGGCATCAAGATGCAGTACATTAAACTAATCGGAGGAGATGAAGGATGACGGTGGTCGGGTCATTAGTGAGTGATGTCCAAAGTTTACCATTTGCTTTGAGATTCCTTAGATTGCAAATACATTTTGTAACAGATATAGTGGTTGGGGAAGGGGACAGAGTGGTACAGAGTCGAAGAGTACAGTGAATGGAATGGAAGGCAGAGGTTGCTAGTGGGTTGTGTGAGGGGAGTACTCTAATGCAGAGCTCCGTTCACAGCTGGAAGTAAGGTGAACCATGGGAATGAACGATAAACGCAAGCAGCATCTTCAGGCTTATTGGTGAAGGTGTATTTCAACAAGTACACTTCTTTGTGATTTCTAAAGCCAGGGACAGAGGTGACGTTTCTGAAATGAACAGGGAGGACATTCCATATTGTTGGTGCATTGCCAATTCAAGGCCTAGCCAGGGTACTCTTTTTTGAGAGAGGGGTGTTGAATAAGAATTTGTATTAGTGTCAGATATAATTCTTGGTGCAGGTTTTTGTAGATTATGCAGCCCCATTTTTTGTGGCCTCCGAGACAATGAGCAACTAAATGCTGACGAGGCATTAACTTTTTGATTGAAATGTTTATTTTTCATGAATTTTGTATTGTCTAGTCTTTCTTTGCTCACACACGTAACCATAGCAACATTTGACATGTCGAACTAAATCGTGGTTTAAAACAGTTGTATCTTGTGCAACATTAAATATTAAAATGAAAATTCCAAAGAGATAATAAGAACTAAATATTATTATGCATTCAAGAGTTTCCTTACAATTACCTACTTGATTCTCATAAGAGACAAAGGGATGTACCTGATCACCATAAAAACAGAACAAGCTAACAGAACAGTTTCAACTGAAGCAGGGATGAAGATCAAAAATTCTGGATCTGTTTTCTACTACTCTACCCTGTCATGATGAGTGTAAGTTGTTGGACATGAATTAACTCAAAGATACTTCAGATTCAGTGAAACAGCAGCTCCTTAAAACACCGCGGCTGTAAACTATGTTTTCCTAAGTGGCAGCAATGTTATGTTCTTCAGAGACTTCGTAAATCCCAGGCTTCAGATGTCGGATCCCTGGCACGAAGGGTTCAGTCTCCCTGCCAACCCAAATCTGAAATCCATTTGAACTGCAATCCATACACAACTCTGAGTGATGTTTGCGCACGATGTGTTTCAGGTAATGTGCATTCTCTTGGGACTTGACGGGGACAGTTTGTGAAACATCAAATCCTGTTTCATAATTGAACAACGCTCTCAAGCATCTCTAGAAAACGGAATGTACGTTTCAGAATATGTATTTTAAAACTAAAAACCTATTCCAGCGCACACAATATGAATTGTTACCACAACTAATATAAACATTATTAGAACATTCGAACGTTGGCAGCTCCATTCAAAACAATAGCATAGTGAAAACGATGGAGTGCTGTGGGCTTTTACTGGCCGGTAAAAGCCCATAGCGCCAACATTCCAATGTTTGCTTTGCCTCACAGAGCACAAGGGGATTTTAATCCCCTCGGGCTCTGTGAGCAATTTGTTTTATTTAATAGAACATTCTGCCCTGAGTGACAGAATGTTCTAATAATGTTTATATTAGTTGTGGTAACACTTGTTAAATGCCCTCGCCTTCGGCTCGGGCAATTAACGCAGGAGCGGGCCTTTAATAGCCGGTAGAGCCCGCTAGGGCGGGTTCTAAGGCTATAAGGGAGCCTGCAAAATTATGAATAACATGACCAAGAAAATGGACTCCAGCATTATTATTGCTTTGTATTCTGTAGCACTAACACCCTATTTTACTATTTATAAGCACTACGCTAGGTGTAGCACATTAAAGGCACATTATTAATTAATGCCTATTTTGAGGGTCAGAGATGTTTCACACTCCGGTAGCTGACTTCAGAACAATAAGTTCTATTTTCAGCTCACAAAGGCAACTGTGTGTGCTCATGATAAGCACATTCAATAAAGCTACTGGCCAGATGGCTAGTGAAAGCTGACTGCCTCCCAGCTTTGGTTAATGTGAGAGCGCAACAGGGTCTCTGTCCTTATATTACCTAGAGTAAAGATCCTCTCTAAGTTTTATCTCTTTATATCTAGTTTTTATAGATTATTCAGGGATTTGTTGAGAACTTTCAGCATACACAAAATGGCACAATGCCCTTTCAGCTATTTTCACTCTATCAAGCAAACGTCAACAAAATGTAACACTTTGGTATCAACTTCCTAAAAAATCTATCCCTTCATAGTAATGATGAAATATAAAAATTATTTAAGGCAATGATTCAACACCACAATATATTTATGTAAGTATGATTATCATATTCACAAGAACAGAACTGTATGCGAAGGAATGTGCAGTTGATTTAATCACACAAATTCACTTTTGAATAGTTAGCACGTTATTAAAAGGGGAAGACAAAACATGATATTTACAACCTCCCCAAAATAGACTGATAATATAATTTTCTAAATATTTTGCGGCTGGGCACAAAATATGTATTGGAAATATCAAAGTTGTAGCAAAAGTCCAGTTTAAAAAAAAAAAAAAAATCTTCATGTAATTTCCAAAAAAGCAAGACCAGCCCTTTGCGAACTGTGAAGCAGATAAAATGTGGACGTTGAAGGCATAGAAGACTTATTAACTATTTATGTATCTTGCAGAAAAGCAACAGCTGAATTTGAGTTGCTGTTAAAACAGAAGATGAGGTACACACATGATAAGGTTCAATAAAGGCTCTGTTGTCTGATTTGCCAGAGGTGGTGACAGATCAGGTGTTGAAATAGGTGTTGGATTGGCTGCTTTTGGTATTGATGACCCATCATATGCTGCATACTTCAAGATGGGCAGTCACAATTCAGTGCAATATGCTTAGTGCTTTATTATTGGCGAATGATTCCCCTCCTGTTAAAATATGCAGTGGGTGACAATTCCAAGGGAACATTAAAGCAGATAGTTTCAAAACAGTTCATGCACTAAAATGCTGGTCTCACTTGAGAAGCTCACATCTTGCAAAATGACAAATCCCAAAATTCACTGATTACTGACAACAAATTATCACAAAAGCAGAATGTCATATTCTGGGCACTACTTTTTTGTAGACTAATCATTGTTGATGTTTACAACTATATATCTTTACTAAAAAAAAAATGTGAGTTGCACAACCATCAGAAGTGCTGTTGAAAATCTACCAAATAAACTGGAGAACAATGAATTGACGAATGAAGGAATAGTGCAAAAAATTGTCTCAATGCTAGTGTACAAACCAGATCCAATACCTATGTGTGTTGTGTTTGAAGATTGGAAGATGGCTTTCAAAAATACATTGGAAATTTTGTCTGCTGGAGTATGAATCTCAGGGACAGAGGTGGGCGTTGGTAAGGCAACAGTATTTGCTGTCAAATTATAAGGCACTTATTTTTGCATTAATATCACAACAAGCGTGTTCAATTGATTAAAGTGCATATTCATCATGTCTGTTTTTGGCCATGCAACACTGTCAGGCAACCTCCATGGAGGAGGCAACAGAGTGATAACACAACACTGCCCTTACTGTGTATAGTTAACAATGACCTAAACTGAGCTGATATTCCCTTAAAGTTATCATTTGGCCATATAAGGTAGGACCCATTGCTTAGAGGTGTGTGATATGAGGGTATGAATGAGGCAATTGTTGCAAGCAACCAACAAATCGATCCTGGCATCAAGGGTTACAAACTCTGTGCAGCGTGATGGAATTGCAGAGGAATTGAGGTTATGAATGCTAGTTTGTCTTTAGTGTAGTGGTGAATTCAAAAGGAAATCCTCAGGCATTGAAGAGAAAGTCATTGTGTATTCTTTCTTACCAACTTGAGTATCTGTGCTTTTGACAATCATAAAAATGAAAAGCAGGAATTGGTAACAATGTAGGAGCCACATAATATGTGGACGGTCTGCCACAGAAAACTATATGCTTTTTGCCTCCTCAATACATGAAGGGTATATGTGGCTTCTCTTTTTTAGCCATTGTTATTGTTTTGAAATCAGATTGTAAGGCTTAAGAATGGCAATCTCATTTGTGAGCTGCTATAACACTTTGCTTGGTTTCAGAGTTCGTAAAACCCAATTGTGTTATGACTCGTATCTGAGCTTGTCCATGTTGCAAAAGATTTAAATCTTCTTGTAAAAAATGCAGGTCAGAGTAAAGTATAGTGGTGATAGTGTAGTGTTAAGACGCCATTATTAATAACATTAACGATTGCTTGCATTAGTTCTCTGTCTTATTGTCTAATTCTTTCTGCAGGATCCCTTTCTGAATATGCCTGTTCTTCTTTAATAAAGGCAAATAATAATGTTGACACAAATAATTTACTTCTCACTGGATGCAACCCCAATACGAAATCATTAAAATCCATGTCTTCACCCATTTTGGACAAGTGCTCTTTCACAGAACTTAAGCTGGAATGTTCTAGCCAAGTATAATGTGGGTATAATTTACCCACATTTTACGTGGTTACTACTGCGGTAGTGTATTTGCTATACCTGGCATTGGGTGTCTGTGCTAAACAACCAGGACCTTTGGAAAATAATCTGCTCCTACACACATTAGTATCTGTAGACCAAAGGCCATTCTATTTGAATCAGATACAGTCCGATTACAGGTCACATTCTGTATCATGATGTTCAACTCCACATTAGTAATATTTTCCATCCATTGCCAATCGGAATACTGTGTCAGATTAACTTTTGGAATAGATAGTGTTTTTAAATCATTAGTAGAAGCGCACCCAAGTGGGTCATCTGCCTAATTGTTTTTTTTAAGAACTTAGGGCCTCATTCCGACCCTGGCGGTAAAAACCGCCAGGGCATCGGACCACGGAAAGCACCGCCAAAAGGCTGGCGGTGCTTCCTGGGCCATTCTGACCGCGGCGGTAAAGCTGCGGTCAGAAAACCAGTTCCGGCGGTTTCCCGCCGGATTAACCCCTGTTGGCCCAATCCTCCATGGCGGCGCTGCAAGCAGTGCCGCCATGGGGATTCCGACCCCCTTCCCGCCAGCCTGTTTCTGGCGGTTTTCACCGCCAGGAACAGGATGGCGGGAACGGGTGTCCTGGGCCCCCTAACAGGGCCCCATTAAGCTTTTCACTGTCTGCCTAGCAGACAGTGAAAAGCGCGACGGGTGCTACTGCACCCGTCGCACACCTGCAACACCGCCGGCTCCATTCGGAGCCGGCTTCAGTGTTGCAGGCCGCTTTCCCGCTGGGCCGGCGGGCGCTATTTTGGCTAGCGCCCGCCGGCCCAGCAGGGAAGTCAGAATGGCCCCAGCGGTCTTTCGTCCACGGAGCGGCCATCTGGCAGTTCCCGCCAGGCGGGCGGCAACCGCCGCCCCCCAAGGTTAGAATGAGGCCCTTAATTTCTATAGGTAAGTTTTGAGGAATAATAAGAAGCATGTGGGTCTGATCTGTCACCCCTACTTAAATACAGGATTTGTTTTCTGAAAACTCTTGGGACTTTGTATGGACGGAGACTACTAATTCTGTGTATATAGTGATGACCATAATGAAGGAAACAAACCACTTCTTGGTGACGTTCAGCATTTAAACAGGGATCTACATTATCTAGTTTAATATTACGAGACAGATCAAACAACTGGGTTTAACAGTGTTTATATCCCAATAATCTGAAAAAAACAGGAGTCACGTCATTGTCATAAGACACTTTCAACACATAGGGTATCTGAATCATCTCTGTTGTACCCATAATCTGATAGGGAACCATTTTTCCAAACAATACCATCTAGCATGTGATATGCAGTGATGTCCACAGCTTGATGATCCTGACATGCTTTGTGAGAAAACGATTGTGGTTGTAATTCCAGAGCCACTGTAGACTGAACAGTTTTATCAGGAAAGTACCAAGACTGTAATCAGCGTCATGATTTACATTAAAAATGAAAACATTGCAGCAGCAATTCAGATATAGAACCAATGTGGAGAAAGGTATCTGTCACTAAATCAATAGCAAACAGTAAGACATCAGCAATGTGAATATCCTGTAGAATGTTTTCTTATGTCTCTTATTTCAAAATCTGCATCAGAATCATTCTCATTCAGGTCAACTGCTTGTAAGCACACCATTGCAATTATTGGTGGCTCAGACAGTTCATTTAGTGGCTCATAGTAAAGAAATAAAGTATACAAAATGTGATGGATAGAATGCTTAAATTAATCTCGGCCACTGGTAATTACTTGGGACCGGATCCCAGTCCATCATTATTTTGCACACTGTGCCACCTCAGTTTGGACCCAGCTGTATGCAAATCAAACTTGACCCTGCTCTAATAAAAAGTCCAACCCAAACTGCCTGGCCAGAAAAACAGCAGTAGTTCCCCATCCTCCGCTGTCCCTCAGGTGTGGGTGGGTGTGTCCCTGAGGCCTGGGGAGGGCCCCTGTGGACTCATTCCATGGTGTTCCACCATGGAAATGAGCCCACAAGTCCCCTAACGCCTTCCCTGACCCAGGCGTTAGATGATGGCTTAAAGCCATTATTTAGGCCCGCCTCCCACCCATGCACAATTTTTGCATGGGAGGATAAATAAGGTGCAACGGCCTTAGAGTAATTTTTTGCCCGGGAACGCCTACCTTGCATCTCATTGACGCAATGTAGTTTTCCGCAGGCAAAAAATGACTTTAATTCCAATATTTTGACGCTAGACGGGTCTAATGTCAAAATATAAATATGGAGTTAAGTTTGCGCTGAAATAGCGTAAAAAAAAAATGATGCTATTTCAGCGCAGAGTATAAATATGCCCCTAAGTGGCTTACCATGTGAAAGACAGCAGATAGATCCAGTAGGATCACTGCCGCCTTCCCACCTTTCTCCAGAATATCCCTCACTTCCTCAGTCACTGTTATCAGAGCACTTTCCATGCTCTTTGCTTTACGAAAGCCAAATTGTGCATGGTCCAAGATACTCTGTAAGAGAGGCTTTCTAGAACCTTGGCCATCAATGGAACTTGAGAGATTGGTGAGTTTTTATCTTCTAGGGGGTCCAAGGTAGTTTTGTTAAGTAGCGGGAGAATTGACGCCCTTTTCCAGTCCTATGGAAAGGTACCAGTTGCCATAATGCTGTTAAATAGCAAGGCTGTGGGATGGGCAATGGTGTTCTCTAATTCATGAAGAACCTTTAATGGACATGGGTCTGATGGAGATGCAGATTTTGTGAGTCATAAAAGCTCGGCCACTCAGTCTGGAGAAATAGGAGTAAAGAGTGGGGTGGCGTGCGTCCAGCTCCAAAGCAGCTACGGTGTGTGGAGAGGGTGTCAGAACTAATAAAGTTGTTAAGGTCTCTGTAAACAGTTTCTACTTTGTTTTTAAAAAAAGAGGTTAAACTTTCACATCGGTGTTGAGAAGGGGGAGTAATCGGGGCTGCAGGCACGGCGGACAGCTTCTGGACTGTTTGAAAAAGTTCTCTTGGTGAGTTTGCAGCCAATTTAATTTTATCAGTAAAATATGCTGTTTTTTCAGATATGATCAGTTTTTTATACTCCTGAATCAGCAATTTATATTTGCATCTTTCCTCTCCATGATTTTTCCTGTCTTCTGAATTTCTTTTTAATTTCTCTGAGCTTTGAAGAAAACCATGGGGCTGTGGTTCGAGCTCTAGTTATTTTCATCTTCTTCTGTGGGACCACTTTGTTTACCGCATTGTAGAGTATGTGTGGATAGTTAGATGCGGATGCATTTATGTCCCTTTAGAGGGAGTTTTGAGACCCAATGTGCGACCCACTGGTAATCGCAAAGATCACAAGGATGGTAGGCTGCTGGGGTCAGCAGACCACCATCTCTGTGATTGCTTTTAAATAAAGCAATCTTTTTTCTTTTTTTTAACGCATCCCATTTTTCTTAAAGGAAAATGAGATGCATTTGGAAAGCAAAAAATGAAACGTTTCAATTTCATTTTTTCAGAGCAGGCAGTGGTCAGTGGGCCCGCTGACTGCTCTGAAAAAATGTTTGCCGCCCCATTCTCAAAGGGGAAGGGCAAATGGGTTAACACTAGTTTGAAATTGATGTTAACTGCAATTGTTTTGCGACTGCATTCATGGTCACAAAACAATCATACAAACCACTGCAACTCACAATTAGGAAGGGAAGCCCTTGGAATGCACCATCCTAATTGCAAGTAGCAAACATATTTTGCGATTTTGTAAATAGATTACTGAATCGCAAAATAGCATTTGTGCATATCCAAATGCTTTTTTTCCGTGCCCAGGCAGCCTAATTCTGCGAATCAGGCCGTCTGCACACAGAAAAAAACTTTGTACATTAGGGCCCAAAAATCAAATCAAATCAAATCATTAACATTTATAAAGCGCGCTACTCACCCGTGCGGGTCTCAAGGCGCTAGGGGGGAAAGGGGGGGTTATCGCTGCTCGAACAGCCAAGTCTTTAGGAGTCTCCGGAAAGCGGAGTGGTCCTGGGTGGTCCTGAGGCTGGTGGGGAGGGAGTTCCAGGTCTTGGCCGCCAGGAAGGAGAAAGATCTCCCACCCGCCGTGGAGCGGCGGGTGCGAGGGACGGCAGCAAGTGCGAGGCCAGCGGAGCGGAGGGGGCGGGTGGGGACGTAGAAGCTGAGGCGTCTGTTGAGGTATTCCGGTCCCTTGTTGTGGAGGGCTTTGTGTGCGTGGGTGAGAAGACGGAAGGTGATCCTTTTGCTGACTGGGAGCCAATGCAGGTGTCTCAGGTGGGCGGAGATGTGGCTGTTGCGGGGTACGTCGAGGATGAGGCGGGCCGAGGCGTTTTGGATGCGTTGCAGGCGGTTTTGGAGTTTGGCTGTGGTCCCGGCGTAGAGGGTGTTGCCGTAGTCCAGGCGGCTCGTGACGAGGGCGTGGGTCACGGTTTTTCTGGTGTCGGCGGGGATCCAGCGGAAGATCTTACGGAGCATGCGGAGAGTGAGGAAGCAGGCGGAGGACACGGCGTTGACTTGCTTGGTCATGGTGAGAAGAGGGTCTAAGATGAAGCCGAGGTTGCGGGCGTGGTCTGCGGGGGTCGGTGCGGTGCCGAGGGCCGTGGGCCACCAGGAGTCGTCCCAGGCGGACGGGGTGTTGCCGAGGATGAGGACTTCCGTTTTTTCAGAGTTCAGCTTTAGGCGGCTGAGCCTCATCCAATCTGCGACGTCCTTCATACCCTCTTGTAGGTTGGTCTTGGCGCTGGCGGGGTCCTTGGTGAGGGAGAGTACAAGTTGGGTGTCGTCGGCGTAGGAGGTGATGATGATGTCGTGCTTGCGTACGATGTCGGCGAGGGGGCTCATGTAGACATTGAAGAGTGTCGGGCTGAGCGATGAGCCTTGAGGTACGCCGCAGATGATCTTGGTGGGTTCTGAGCGAAACGGAGGGAGGTAAACTCTTTGGGAGCGGTTAGCGAGGAAGGAGGCGATCCAGTCCAGGGCCTGGCCTTGGATCCCGGTGGAGCGTAGGCGGGTGATTAGGGTGCGGTGACAGACGGTGTCAAAGGCAGCCGAGAGGTCGAGGAGAATGAGGGCGACTGTTTCACCATTGTCCATCAGGGTTCTGATGTCGTCTGTGACTGAGATGAGGGCGGTTTCCGTGCTGTGGTTGGTTCGGAATCCGGTTTGTGAGGGGTCGAGCAGGTTGTTGTCTTCCAGGAAGGTGGTCAGCTGTTTGTTGACGGTCTTTTCTATTACCTTGGCTGGGAAAGATAGAAGAGAGATGGGGCGGAAGTTTTTCAGGTCGCTTGGGTCAGCCGTAGGTTTCTTTAGTAGGGCGTTGACTTCAGCGTGCTTCCAGCATTCGGGGAAGGTAGCAGAAGAAAAAGAAGAGTTGATGACGGTCTGGAGGTGCGGGGCGATGATGTAGTCGGCTTTGTTAAAGATGAAGTGCGGGCAGGGGTCCGAAGGGGCGCCGGAGTGGATAGAGTTCATGATGGATTTGGTTTCTTCCGTGTTGATGTGGGTCCAGTTGTTGAGGGTGATGTCCGGGGAAGCGGGTTCAGTGGTGTATGGTTGGGTCTGGTGTCCGAAGCTGTCGTGGAGGTCGCTGATCTTGCGATGGAAGAAAGTGGCGAGGGATTCGCACAAATCCTGTGAGGGCGTGACGGCGTTGGCGCTGGCGCTGGGGTTGGAGAACTCTTTGACGATGCTGAAGAGTTCTCTGCTGTTGTGGCTGTTTTTGTCTAGTCTGTCGGTGAAAAAGTTCCTTTTGGCAGTGCGGATCAGGTGGTGGTGTTCGCGTGTAGCGTTCTTGAGGGCGGTCATGTTGTCAGCGGTGTGGTCCTTGCGCCAGGCCTTCTCAAGGGCACGACAAGTTTTCTTTGATTCTTTGAGGGTGTCAGAGAACCAGAGAGGTTTTTTGGTGTTGGTCTGTCGATGCGTGCGTTTGAGGGGAGCAAGGTTGTCAGCGCAGTTGGAGATCCAGTTTGTGAGGTTGAGAGCTGCGTCGTTGGGGTCGGTGGTGAGGGTGGGTTGGTTGGCGGCGAGAGCGGAGAAGAGTTGCTCTTCAGGGATCTTGTTCCACTGTCGATGAGGGATGGGTTGAGTGCGGAGGTGGGAGGTCTCGCGTCGGAATGTGAAGTGGACGCAGCTGTGGTCGGTCCAGTGTAGGGCAGAGGTGTGGCTGAAGAAGACGTGTTTGCTGGCGGAGAAGATAGGGTCGAGCGTGTGTCCGGCGATGTGGGTGGCGGTGTTCACCAGTTGTTTGAGGCCGAGGTTGGCGAGGTTGTCGAGCAGGGTGGTGGTGTTGGGGTCGTTGTTTTGTTCCAGATGGAAGTTGAGGTCGCCTAGGAGGATGTAGTCCGGTGAGGCGAGGGCGTGCGGGGAGATGAAGTCGGCGATGGCGTCGCTGAAAGAGGCGCGAGGTCCGGGAGGACGGTAGACGAGGGATCCTCTGAGGGTGGTCCTTGGGTCGGTGCGAATCTGAAAATGCAGGTGTTCAGCGGCGAGGGGGGGGTCTTCGGTGGAGGTGGTGACGCTGATGGAGTCTTTGAAGATGATGGCGACACCTCCTCCTACTTGGTTGGTGCGGTCTTTTCTGGAGATCTTGTAGCCTTCGGGGATGGCGGGTAGCGATGTTTGGAGCAGAGGAGGCGTTCATCCATGTCTCCGTGATGAAGGCGACGTCCGGGGCTGTGGAGTCCAGGAGGTCCCAAAGTTCAACGGCGTGCTTGTGGACGGAACGAGCGTTGATCAGGATGCACTTGAGGTGGTTGATGGCGCGTGGGCTTGTGGTCGTGGTAGTTGCGTGGTGGAAGATGCGTTTGCAGGAGTTGCAGGCGAAGGGTCCATGGGTGCGTTTGGGGTGAGCTAGGAAGCAGGTTTTGGAGCGCCCTGGGTTGAGGGCGTGGAGGGTGGTGGGGTCGTAGCGGATCAGCGGGGCTTGGGGGAGCTGGGGACCAGGGGTCGTGGCGCTGGGCGCGGGCCAGGCGCGGACGGGCGCAGACGGGCTTGCCTCTGGCGCGCCTCCGGCGTGCCCGCTGCGCAGTCGCGCAGCGGCCGCCATAAGAGGTAGGAGGGGGGGGGGAGTGGTCAGCTGGGGGCGAATGGGAGCTGGGGGGCGGGGGCGTGCAGGAGGTCGCGGCGGGAAAGCGCGAGGGAGGGGGGGGGACAGGTAGAGTGAGAGGAGCTGGGGGAGGGGGTTTAGGGTGGAGGAGGGTGAGTGTTAGGAGGTTTGGAGATTAGGGAGAGAGATAGGAGTAGGGTTGTGAAGATAGGGGAGGGGGGGTTGTAGAGGTGGGTGAGGGAGAGAGGTAGAGTGAGAGGATAGGGAGATAGGTAGTAGAGGGGGTGGCGGGAGGGGGGGAGAGATAGAGAAATAGATAGAGAAAATAGATAGAGAAGTCGATAGATAGGGAAATAGATAGACAGATAGGTAGGTAGGAGGAGGTGGAGAGTGGGGGAGTTAGATAGTGAGATAGGGAGCTAGAGAGATAGGAAGATAGGAGGAGTGAGGGAGGTAGATAGCGAACGGGTTAGCTAGGGGTGAGAGAGGGGGAGGCGAGTGAGGGAGGGGGATGAGGAAGGAGCAGGAGGGCAGGCTCGGGGGAAGAAGACGGAGGAGGTAGAAGAGCCGAAGACAGGAGAACAGAAGACAGGAGAACAGAAGACAGAAGAACAGAAGACAGAAGAACAGAAGACCGGAAGAGCAGAAGACAGAAGAACAGAAGAACAGAAGACAGAAGCACAGAAGATCGGAAGAGCAGAAGAACAGAGAAGAACAGAGAAGAACACAGAAGAACACAGAAGAACCGAGAAGAAGAACACAGAAGCACCGAGAAGAACAGAGAAGAAGAACACAGAAGACCGGAAGAACACAGAAGAACAGAAGGGAAGAACAGAAGAACAGAAGAACACAGAAGAAGATTGCAGAGGGGGAGCGAGGAGGAAGAGACAGAGAGGAGGAAAAGAAGCAGGAGCAGGAGAGAAGGTGAGTGGCGCGGGGCAGGGCGAGGAGCTGGGAGGAGGGGGGTACTTACAGTTAGGTGGGTCTCAGGAACACAGGAACTCGGGAACTTGGAGGAGCTGCAGCGGCAGGGGGAGCGACCTACCCTTGGGTCAAGGGTCGCTACCACTGTCGCGCAGCGGCCGCCATAAGAGGTAGGAGGGGGGGGGGAGTGGTCAGCTGGGGGCGAATGGGAGCTGGGGGGCGGGGGCGTGCAGGAGGTCGCGGCGGGAAAGCGCGAGGGAGGGGGGGGGACAGGTAGAGTGAGAGGAGCTGGGGGAGGGGGTTTAGGGTGGAGGAGGGTGAGTGTTAGGAGGTTTGGAGATTAGGGAGAGAGATAGGAGTAGGGTTGTGAAGATAGGGGAGGGGGGGTTGTAGAGGTGGGTGAGGGAGAGAGGTAGAGTGAGAGGATAGGGAGATAGGTAGTAGAGGGGGTGGCGGGAGGGGGGGAGAGATAGAGAAATAGATAGAGAAAATAGATAGAGAAGTCGATAGATAGGGAAATAGATAGATAGACAGATAGGTAGGTAGGAGGAGGTGGAGAGTGGGGGAGTTAGATAGTGAGATAGGGAGCTAGAGAGATAGGAAGATAGGAGGAGTGAGGGAGGTAGATAGCGAACGGGTTAGCTAGGGGTGAGAGAGGGGGAGGCGAGTGAGGGAGGGGGATGAGGAAGGAGCAGGAGGGCAGGCTCGGGGGAAGAAGACGGAGGAGGTAGAAGAGCCGAAGACAGGAGAACAGAAGACAGAAGAACAGAAGACAGAAGAACAGAAGACCTAAAGAATCTAATCTAGTGCACACAATATTAGCTTTTAATACAATGAAGATAAACATCAAGGGAGCTAGGAAATTTATGAATAATGTGAATACTAAAAGATACTACAACATTATTGCTATGTATTCTAAAGCGATAACACCCACATTTTCCACTTCTAAACACTATAGTAGCTCTTGCGCATTAGTACCACATTAATAATGAAAGCCTATTTTGAGCTTCAAAGATGGTTTACTCCTGCATACCTCATTCCTGAACAATAATTTATATTTTCAGCTTACAGAGGCAGCTATGTGTGCTCATGATAATCACAGTCAACAGCATTACCGGTCAGGTGGCTAGTAAAGGCTGACTGCCTCTCAGCCCCATTTAAGGCAGGAGCGCAACTGGGTCTCTGCTGCCTGGCATTGAGATCCTCTCTGACTTTAAGTTCTCTGTCTAGTTTTGAAAGATTATGCAGGGCTGTTGGACCTAGCCCTTTTTGCGGGATCATCCCCAGAATTTTTGCTTCCTATTTTTTCTGACCTCTTGCTGTGGGCTCTAGGACACCGAGCGCTTTACCAGTGCTAAAGTGCATGTGCTCTCCCTTCTAAAAGTTTGTATAATTGTCTTACACCTAATTGGCACATTTAATTTATCTGCAAGTCCCTTGTACATTGGTATCCCTATATCCAGGGTCTGTAAATTGAATGCTACTAGTGGGCCTGGATCGCTGCTTGCGCCACCCACAGAAGAAGCCTTTCAAACCTTTCTCAGGCCCGCTAGCACAGGGTCTGCATGCGCAGTTTACTGCCACAGGGACCTGGCATCTAAATTTACTCGCCAGATCCACAACTCCCCTTTTACTACATGTAAGTCACCCCTAGCCCTAGCTAGCCCAGTGGGCAGGGCGCTATGTATGTAAAAGGCAGGACATGTGCCTGGTTGCGTGGCCTGTCCTGGTAGTGACAAACAGCCTATTTGGGTTCTCACTGCTGTGAGTGCTGCCTTCTCATAGGATTGTATTGGAAATGCCCTGCCTTATGTCTATGGTATATTGTCTGATTTATGAGGGGTAGCGTAGGCATGTTTGATATATTTGTAATGGTAGTGAGAAATGCTGCTTACTGGTGTAGGTGGATTTTTTATTGTCATTACAATAATTCCACTTTGAGAAAGTGAGCATTTCTCAGTGCTTATGACTCTGGTGTTTTGCAGCTTAACTCCAATCCACGTCTGGGCAAAGTGACATGTGAGCTTTGTGCATGCTTTTCGGACAGCCTGTACATGGTAAGGGTGGAGATGTCACAAGGGCGCATCTGCATTTTGAATGGTCTTGTTGGGCTGAGTCTGTGCCCTGGCTTCACACAAAGGGCTTGTTTGCCCCAAACTGATGTCTGGAGCCTGTGCTGGAGGAGAGAGGGGGAACTCCCAGAACCAGTTGTAACTGTTTGGAACCTCCTCTCCCCCTCTTTGTTAAACCTTTGCAAAACTGAGTATAAGTACAGTGGATTTTTCCCTACAAAGGGAGACACTCTGGACACTGAAACACACTTGGAACTGGACACAGAGTGCTGCTGGAGGGACTCACCAGGAACCGCCTTGGACTGCTGCTGCAGTCCTGACCTGTGACCTGCTGGGTCACTTGGAGGAACTGTCAGTGTCTGCATCCCCTTTGTAGTGGCCTGCTGCTGGGCCCTGCCGCCCTGTGCTCCACTTTCTATGTCCCCCAGGGGCTGGGTGCTGTGGTCCCGGACCCATGAAACTGCCTGTTGTAGCACATGAGTGGTACTCGTGCTCTTTTTCTGAGGGGCATAGCACCTGGTAGAAGCTTTACTTAAATTATATAGTGCCGCCTTCAAATCTGCCAAAGTGCCTGGAGAGCGCTTTTGTTGTATCTTATACACGCCCTGAGAGCGCTTATCCCCTTGAAAATCACCACCGCGACCCAGGCCGGCTGTAAAATCGGAGTGCGTCCGAAACTTGCTGCTCCCTGTGGCCCCGGGGTACGAAGAGAAGAAACCTGGAGCAAGCACGCTCCGAGGAGTGCACCCGGGGCACTACTGGGCTCAACTATTGTCTGATCCCCACTGCCGCCCGGGCGGGATGCATTGGACTCGCGCACCAGCTGGTGTGGACAAGAATGGCAGGGAGGAGGCCTTATCGGAGGCCTCCCTGCTCCGCCGAGGCCCCAAGTAAGTCGCTGTGGAGAAGAGAGGGTAGGAGGCCTCATCCAAGGCTCCCCGCCCCACCGGGCTATCATTTCTGTTCCAAAGAAGGGCAGGGTGGAAGCCCTATTGGAGGCTTCCTGCCCCACCTGGCCCTCAGTTTTTTTAGAGGTCGGGGGTGGGGGGGGAGTCTCATCGGAGGGCCTCTGCGCCGCTTGACCACTCTTGCTGTTTGGCTCTGCCACCCTGATAGGGCCGGTCATGGCCCAGGGGGGTAACAGAGATTGTAGGCACCTGGTTTGGGTGTTGGCCCCCAGGAGGAGGTCCCGATACAACTACGGAGGAGGTGCGTGCTGCCCCTCCCCCCAACCATAAAACAGACCCTTTTTGGCACTGAGGAGCACCGGGGCCCCTTTTGTTACTCGTGACACTGGAGGTGTCTCCAACATATAAAGACAGGTACTTTAGGTGGCAGCATAATCCTTTGGGGCCTTTTAGGCTGATATATTTCCTGAGACTTGCCATACACCTTTCTGATGTTCCTTATATGGGCATGCTGGAAATGTTATGCTAACCTGTTTCTTTTTATGATGTGCTATATGCTTGCTAATGTTCCTGTTATGGCCATTTATGCTAATCTTTGTTTATGACTTGCCACGTGTTTCCAAATGTTCCTGGTATGGGCATTTATGAGGATCTTATGACGTGCATTATTTTAGTAATGTTTCTCCTGACTACTGCTTATTATGCAGAATAATAAGTAACCTGTGTGTTATATGTGACTACTGCTGTTTTTGCAGAGTAACAGTACTGTGTAATGTTCTGACAAGTGCTTGGGTAGCAGGGTGTTACTGACATGTTGTGTTTGTTGTAATGATGTTGTATACAATACAGTTTATTTTTATATAACTTGGTGTTGTGTTTCCTTTGTGGGGGGGATAGTGTGTCACGTGTATTGCGTGTGTTGTGCAAACGCTTCACACATTGCCTCTGGGATAGACCTGACTGCTTATGCCAAGCTACCAAGAGGGTGAGCAGGGGTTATCTTGAGTGTGTAACTCCCTTGCCCTGATTAGTGTGGGTGGGTTCTGCCTGGCTTACGTGTATACCCTACCAACCAGAAACCCCACTTCTAACAAGGGCTTTGTTAAAAACCTTCAGCATAAACTTTCAGTGGAATGGTGTAATGCCCCTTCAGGTATTTTCACTCTTATCAGGCAATTTTCTACTTTAAAAGTCAACATAATTTAACATGTAATCAACTTTCTAAAAATTGTATCAGTGCATAATTATAAAACATAAAAATGATGAAAAGCAATGATTAAATACCACAGATATAGTCATGTAAGGTTTGTTGTCATATTTGTAAAACCAGAAAAATATACAACAGAATGTGCACTTGATCTAATCCCACTAATTCACTTTTGATGAATTAGTTAGCACATGTCTTTCATAGTAGGGGAATTCAGGCTCTGAAGGGGAAGACATAGCAGGACATTTACCACAGTAAGGTCTCCAACTTCATTTCAAGAGCAGATACTTTAGGGTAAAATGAAATCTCTGTAGGGATAGTGGCACTTTTTACCAATGGTCCTTAATCAACTTTCAAAATATTCATACAGTTTTTCTGTAGTTCAGATGAGCAATAGGACTGATATGCAGCATTTTCTAAAAATTACTTTGTGGACATACATTTCACATCCTCCAATATAGCATCTGCATTGGAAACATTTTCAAGTTCCATTGCTGTACATCTAATGCTAAACGAATGATGGTAGATGTTCTTGGATGAAGAACCCATGAGTTATTGATAAACCCCGCAGTGCCTTGGGGCACAGACAAATGTGCTCCTAAGAAATGTGTCCCTGAAGAAAAAGGAGCAAACAGTCCCATATTTATTTTGGCTACAGGACATAGGGGTTTGCCAACTCCAAGGTTAAATGCATTTCCCTGTGGTTGGAAAAAGTGTGTCAGAATACATTTGTGCTTTATTTATGAATGGAGAATTGTCTAGTTGGTTATGCATGTGTTAATTTTGTGCATAGCCATACTTGAGGAAAAAATGGCTTTTTATGGATGTACAGAATAACTCCTGGGATTGTTTGTGTCAGAAATCTTCTCCAAACAGTGAAGTATTAAAATGTCCCAGTTATTAAGAAGGTTGTATAAAGTACACATAGGTAACAAATATCATTCATTTTATTTTATACTACTTAATGGGCAAGATCAACTGTACCACATTACCATATCAAAAATCAAAAACATATGCCATGAATCTGAAAGTAGAACAAAAAATCATGATGTGACTGATCTTGCCAGGCATAATCAATAAATATGTGCAAATTCCAGAAACCTCTATTAGGCCTCTTCCTTTTTGCCTCGAAGCAAAATTCAACAATCATTTTTTTTAAAATACATTCAATTCGGTTTTTAATTCTCCAACAGTTAAAATGTGCTTGCCCATCTCCAGCATCTGATGGATTCAGCTAAAACAAATCATACCACAGAAACCACATCCCTGATTTCAATGAATACTTCTAAGTATAGATTCCTCAACTTTGAATATTGCCAAGGTGCCAGAATGTATCCTGGAACATTTTCATAGGAGTGCTTCTGCATGCCACTAGGTTATGTCATTCGACTCCGTGCTTGACACCATATTGTCTTAGAAGTGACAAAACAGAGCTGCATATAAGCACTATGCTTCCAATGTAACATCAGTTATTTTCTTTCTGTGCCTTCCGACATGAAACTGGAGTTCTGCTCCCAAATCTGTCAGTTTTCAGAGAATTCTTCAAATCAGTTTTCAACCAGTGTGATATGGAAAAATATCCTCACCAAAAACAGCATGTTTCAAGCCATTCTGGGAGCAGGAAGCAGATGTCGGGAATCGACCCCAATGAGATTTGCCTCTTCTGACTTGAAGCCTAGTGATAAGGGCGACCTCATGCACCTGAAGGTAATTCGTAACCCGAAGAAAAAGCTATATGTCTTCTAACACAAAAAGAAGTCACTGCCTTCACTCAAGTTCCTCTCATGTTCTAAGTTGCGGGTGCAGACTTGGTTCCTATGTAGGTCCTGATTCTCAACTTCATATTGAAGGCCTTCTGGTAAGTTGAAGTTAAAGCACATGCATAAGACAGTGAAGTGCCATCCCTCCAACTCTGACCCCACAGAGAAGGAGAGATGGTGTCATAATGTCAGTCTCACTTCGAGGTCTCTGGCCAAATAACCTATTACTCAGCTGGTCTGGATACCCTTCAAATCCCAAGCTATTATCAACCCCACAGCAGATGGGTAATGCCAAAAATGTTCAGTGTGCTACTGGCGTCCTTTGGCATGCCTTCAGACTCAGTGGAACCTCAGGAGCTTCTAGTCTGGTTACTGCCTGTGGGTCCATCCCTGGTGTCGTTGGACCCTGACTCAATGTCTGCTCAAGCCCAGACGATGTTTCACTGTGAAATCACAAAAGTGCGATTGCTCATAAGGCAACCTGACTCTAAACCAGTGCCTCTGTCAGGTATCACCCACCAAGGTGGGCTCCACTATGTTTTTGCTTCTGACTCTGATACTATTCAAGAGCAGGGCACATCCCAGGATGTTGAAATTGATGATGGTGATGGTGGTTGGGGTGGCTTGATTCCCTCATATTATGTTGAGGACACATTATACATGGATTTAAAGAATGTCAGTGGGTTTGGCACCTTGCCAAAGGCAGAGTTGACTGGCCACTTGGGCCACCAGTGGAATAAAGTGATCTTCTGTTTGGCAGCTGAGGCATTTGAGTTACAGCTACCTTCCAGTGAGATTAAAACGAATGTTCTACTTCTGAGCCCTTGCTGTCATTTAACAGTGCCCTCACTGACAGTTTTATGCCTATTTGGTTGAAGTCTTGGTGACACAGATTTTTCCACTAAGCGGCCCACCCCAGAGATTCTTATTGTGCAGACCTCAACCAGTAATGTGAACCCTAACTCGTTTCCGACCACTCCTCCAGACAGAGACTCCAGGGAGTTTGATGCTTTTGGAAAATGCACATTTTCTTTAGCCAGACTATTATTACAATCAATCACTGCTGTTTGTTTGCTAGGTCATTACAAACATAGATTGTGGGACATGGCCAGCGAGATCTTGCTAGCAGGTCCTGAAGACCCTTAGGGTCTCTTTGGCCCAGACAATGTAGTATAGACAAGATGTGGCAAAGTATGTTATTGCACGGATTTCAGAATTCTTCTAAGGCAATGACCTGGACACTACAGATTCCCAGGTGAGGGCAGTAAGTCCTCGTTTTTTTTTTTTTTTTACATCTATGACACACATGGATACGTTTTATAGGTTTCTTTGGTGATATAGCGGTCTCTGTCATGGATATGCCCTTTTAGTCCTGTTTTTTTGGCAAAAGGCAGACTTTGTGGTGGAGCACTTTAAGGACAGTAGAGCTACAGCAGGCTCTTTGGAACTGTTGTTCCCTGCCAACCACTTTCTGGAAGTTTAGGGTTTATTCTAAAGGGCTGGCATATTGCTAGAGACATGATTAACAAAACAATGTGCTGTTCCTAAGCAGAGTTAGGGTTGACACCAATTGTGTCTCCAGCCAGAAGAGATATAGACAATATCAGAGCAACAGCCCTTACTCACCCCTAGGAGCTGCATGCTTCATCGTTAGGCTAGCTCATAGTTGTGCCGGTACTGCAGTGCTCAATGGGCCTTGTGAAAAGGGGCTCTTTGCTGGAGATCTTTTATCGAATTTGCCATGTGGGACTGTGAATCTCCCCCGATACCTGGTAATGACTTCAAATGTAGATTTGTGAAATCACACATAATTAAAATTAACTAGGGATCCCTTAGAACTACTTTATTCGAAGGGTCTATGTCAAAGGTTAAAAACGAGAGGCGAGAATATAGAGGGAAATAATGTGCCCCTGTATTCCCCTAAGAGGTTGACATATTTTTTTCTCTGATGCACCTAAAAAGATCAATGGCAATTCTTCAGGAATAAATGACCTAATCATCATCATCAAACAGACTTTATTCGGCTTTCAGCTGGCCATAAAAGTATCAAGTAATACCACATTTAGTAATAAATAAGTAGATATAAAAAATAGATAATAAAAAGAGGAAAAGTAATAAAGCACATCCTTAATTCATTTTCAGTACAAGTATATAAAACCTAATGAATTTACACCAATGCCAAGTCAAGTTTCCTTGCAGTTTTTTTTCTCCAAAAGGTAAAAAGTTTACCAAAAATTCCAAACATTCCAATAAGATTAGTCCAGGGCTCCCATGGACTTCCTTTCAGTCAGTACTGTGCATAAGAAGTCTGCTAAAATTCAATTGAGGATAAAAACTGTAAGCTAAAATACGCGTCACGACACTGACGCAAGTTAATCGACCTTAAAAAAGGCAATAAACGGCATTTTCTTTGTAAATCATAAAATTTGCAGAAAAGGACCATGTGCATTGTCGATTGGGGGGCCTTCGCATCACAAGGACATGCTCTTAAAATTGTACTCCAGTCGTTCATGGTCGGAAAGGTTGCTAGCCGATGGAAGATATCTAAGCGGAGTCTTGTAAGAACAAATCGATGTCGAGGGTTTGCCAAGCTTACTAGGTAAGGCTGGATGGCATCCGTTGACAAAATTAGTTGGTTAAACATTACAGTGTTTTTTTTTTATTCCACTTCCCATCTCTGTTCTTCCAAGTGCTTCAATGTCAAGGCCCTCAATTCTCTCCTGGTTATTTTTTCCAGTGATTGTGGATTTAAGTAATAGTGTTTGCAACCCATTTAAAAAAAAAAAAAAAGTCAAGATGTAACTCAGCCAGGGAACTAAGTGAGTGTGTTAGCCTTATGCAATCGGATAGAATGGCCTTATTTAGTCCAGTATGCTCAGTGGTCCACACTTTGTGCCATAATAATAATGGCAGAATTTTTATCAGATCAATTACAAAGTGGACCCCAAGTTCTGCATGACAAATATGTGATGATGTGCTGTTTGGTACCATTAGCAAGTGTCTAAGGAAATCGTTTTCCACTGTCTGAATCACATTGCAGTTAGTATATCCCCAAATACATGCTCCATAAGTAGCCGCCGGGATGCACTTAGCCTTGTAGAGCTTTACCATATTTGTTGGGGTAATCCCCCCTATCTTTTTAGAGAAGATGTTCAAGGCCGCCGTGGTTTTAATAAGCTGATCTTTTTTTGTTTTCACACAATGTGCCCAAGTGGCCTGTTTGTCAAACATTATGCCCAGATATGAGAAGGTAGGGGCTGTCTTCACCTTGTCCTCGTGAATAGTAATATTATAGTTCTTACTTAATTTCCTGACGCAGTTCATTATGAAGGTTTTTGAGCGGTTAACTGTAAGTCCCAAGTCTGTCATGTAATTTATACAGGTGGTTAGGAGTTTCTGAAGGGCTAGCGGTGTCCTGGCCATGAGTACTGCATCATCTGCGTAAAGAAGTATGGGGACAGGGTGATTACCTATTTGTGGAAGGTCTTTGCATTTACCTGTCAGTTCACTTTCTAAATTATTTATGTATAATGAGAATAGAAGTGGAGCAAGAACGCAACCTTGACGCACCCCTCTGTATATTCCAAAGGACCTGGTACATTCCCCTCTCGTCCCATACCTTACTCTTGCTCTACACTCTGTATACAAATCCCTTATAAAGTGAACTATTGTTGGTTCGACCCCCATTCTTATTAAAATGTCCCATAGATTCTCGTGCAGGATGCAGTCAAATGCTGAGGATAAATCTATGAAGGCCAGGTGCAAGTTACCCTCTCTGATCTTCGTGTACTTCCCCACTAGACTAGTTAAATTCAGAGCCTGTTCCACTGTGCCTAGTCCTGTGCGGAAGCCATACTGCACTGGGGATAAAATATTGTTTCCTTCCACCCATGTTTGGAGTCTATTTAAAATTATTTTCCCCGCTAATTTGGCTGATGTGTCAAGGAGAGAAATTGGCCTATAACAGGCTGGATTAAGGCGGTCGCCTTTTTTATATATAGGTATGATGATAGAGTTGCGCCAAGTCGGTGGAAGGCCTTGTGTATAGAAAGCCCTCAATACCTGTGTCAATAGAGGGCCCCATAAGTGGATGTTAGCTTTGTATAAATCAATTGGAATGCCATCGGGCCCCGGCGCTTTCCTAGCTTTACTCATATTTATGGCTTCCACTACCTCTTCTAAGGTAAACTGAGGTGATACTGCTAAGTGTGGATCTTCCTGGGAGTCTGGAGCCTTTAGAGGGTCCAGGGGGGCTCTGTCGTTAGATTGGCAGTATATCTTGGAAAAGTACGTGATCCAGTCCTCTTCCGGGATTGCAATTTCCATTCTAGGGGTATCATTGTTACCTAGAACAGGTGTCTTTATTATTTTCCAGAAGAGTACGTTGTCTTTCATGAGACTAGCTCTGTGCAGGTTATCCCATAACTTTCCTCTCAAAGCAAGTTTCCTCTTTTTTAAGGCTGTCTTGTATGCCTGTCTACAAATACGTATTTCAGTTAGGCATCTTGTAGGGGCACTTAGGGCTTTTTTAAGTCTCATATGTGCTTTCGTACAGTCATGATCAAACCAGCCAGTTTCCCTCTTTTTTCCCCCTGCCCCTCCCGTCCTGATCGTAAGGGCTTCTTTCTCGACTTGCGTTATCTGTAGGAAAGCACTTAGGCATTTTCCTGGATCCGTATCCTCGCCGAGGCAATCAAGGAACGCTTGGATATGTTCACTTAGTATATGTTTCAATAATACCTGTGGGTCAGTCCGAGTCCATCTTAGTGCATAGCCATTACCCGGAGCTAGTTCAATGTCATTTACCATCGTTACCTTTCCAATTTTAGCCTCTGAGGCAGGGGTTAGTGACAGTTCCAAGCTTTGGGGAAAATGGTCGCTTATTGCGATATCGTGAATTGTGTAATTAGTAAAATAATGTGCAAAATGGGTTGACATTAAAATATAGTAAATCACTGTATTGGCACCCCTTCCATTGAAGGTTGGTTTAAACTGTAGCTCTTTAGAAAGTAAATTGTTTACAAGAGACAGGTTGTGTTTTTGGGCCACTAAGTTCATTGCGTCTCCTTGAATCGTATGTGAGAAATGCGGCCCTATGCCGATATCTTCGGTATCCCAGCCACACACCTTTCCCGTAGGTTCCTTGCAAAGATGTACATTAAAATCGCCCCCCCATATAATGAGAGTCTCACGTCTGTTACTTGCACATATTCTCTCTAAATCCTTGCTCATCTCTGTTAAAATTTTAGAAACTTCTCTTGGCAGTGCATTATTATAAAAGTTAATAAGTACTAACTGCGTATTCTGATCGAGATTAGACTCTATCAGTTGGTAATAGGGTTTCGTAATTTGCATTTTTGGGTTATGTAACCACGCCTTGTTGGAAATATATGTACATAGGCCTCCTTTTGGCCTACCATGGTTGGTCTGTACAGCTGGTGTGTGAAATGTCTTGTAGCCATTTATATGGACGGGATTTAATATCCAAGTCTCCTGAAGACATATACAAGGAAACTCCTCAATAAAGTTCACCCAGAGCTCATTATTAATCTTATTAGTTAGGCCTGCCACGTTGCTGGTAAAGTATAGCTGTTTCCATATGTTGGTGGGGTTGAGAACACTCCTTCTCTATACTTGGTGAGGGTAATCCATCATCTAAAGTGTAAGTTATTGGAGAGGGAAGATTTCCCGGATTCAAATGGATATCTATGATGTTCCTATCGGATACCATCTCGCGGAATACATCTCCCCTATTCTTGATAGGCTTTTCTATATTTACGACCAAGGCCACCTCATGTGGAAAATCTTTCTTATTCCTAGTTAGTCAATCAAAATCTTCAAGCGTGGTAAGAGATTGAAATCTATTGCTAAGGGGAATAGGATCCGGGGTATGTGATGCTTGTTCATTTACAGATTGTAGGTTCCTTGAATTGCGCCCCGAGGATCTTGGGTAAAAAAAAGCCCAGGGGTAGTAGTGAGATTCCTTGACAGGTGGCTTGCCTAACGCCTAATTTGTGGATAATGCTGTGCACCAGTTCTGGGGTCTTAAATGAAAGGACCACACAGTCTCCTTCCACTACTTTCTCCCTGTTTCCTATCCACTTGTCTCTCCTGGCCATTTTTATATCATCAAAGAGGGCCCCCACCCCCCAGGACCCAAGCGTGTTCCTATCCAATTCAGGGCCTTATTCCTCAGCGCCGGCCACGTTTCCCAATATTGATCACCTATGGGAGGAACATTTACCAGGACCACGACGTATGGAGTGGCCTCCGGAGGGAGATGTAGGAAGTCGCTTGGTGAGTATATAGGCTTTGGAGGTCTTGTTCCAATGCAATGGGTCCTTCCTTTAACTGTCTGGGGTTGCTTTGACCTGGTTAATGATGGAATATTAGGTGATGTTGTAGCTAATTTGTGATTGGTAATTGGTGCTGATGGGAATGATTGTGTTTTAATGGAGGCTTATGAGTCGAATGTATGTAACTAGTGCTTGGTGATATAAGTGGTGACTGTGAATTAATCAGGATCTTTGGGATCAAAGGTAAGTCGGCCCTATCATGAAGAATGGGTTGAGAATTACGCTCAGAATTTAGGATCAGCTGTATTACGCTAAGATCTTGTTTTGGGTCGTGTGAGGTCTCTGAGTTTAGGGACTTTATGATTCCCATGCCTGCATCGACCTTGCACTCCACCGCTTTTAAGCGTTCCGACAAGGAGTCCAGTGTGGCCCCAATTGATGATTTCATGCTATTTATTAAGTCATAGAGATTTACAAGGAGGGTTCGGGTCGTGTCTACTGGTTTGATTGGAAGTTTCTTTCAAGATGATTTCTTTGGGGGCTTTTTAGGGTCGAGCCTGCGTTGCATGCGCTCGCGCATGCGTAAAGCAGGGAGACTTTTTAGTGTTCAGAAAAGGGCTCCGAGCCCTGTCAACATGACGTCAGTGTTTTTTATTGATTCGTGCGCTTGCCTAAAAAAATCTGCTTGCTTTCATTAGTCGAAAGCAGGCATATGTCATGCCTTTTCCGGTGGCTAGCCCTCCTCCAGTGCAGCGACCAAGTACAGAAAACATGCGAGGCTCGCTGTTTTCCATCGGGCTCGTGGACTTCTTTTTCTCTAATTTACGAGCCCGATCTCGCTTGGCAGAAGTCGAGCGCTTTACATAGTTAATTTCACTTTTTCTGGTTATGTACATTAATGCACTTTTTCCCGATAGATGAAAAGTCGGGTTAGGAGTTTAGAACGCGATCAGCTCTAACATGAGCAAACGCGAGACCCGATGCATTGTAAATTCTTGTTATAAAGTGTAGGTGCCAAATCAGTGTTAGATTTTTTTAGAGATATTAACTGCCTTCTCTGGTGGCGGCTTTCTTCGGCGTTTAGGTGCAGGTGAGAGGTCATCTGATGTGAGTATTGAATCTGAGGTATTTTGAATGCATCCATTTTTATCTATAGCATCTCTATTCAGTGCATCATTAATGCATTGAATAGAGTCATCAATTGTCACCACATTCGTTGGTGATTGAGTGGTATGTTCTTTGGATGTCAGGATTTTCCCCTCTACATTGGCGATTTGTTTGTCTATCATCCCCATAGCCCCAGAGATGTACTTTAATATGGAAGTACTATCTTTTAAATTTAGGGGATGGCTCAATGTTGAATGCTTCCTTTTCCCCATGTTTTATATGATGTCACTCTAAGTACAATGTAGGGGGATGAGGATATATAAAATACGCTAGTTGATTATATTACCTGCGCCAGAATGGCGCCACCCCAATTAGAGTGATTAAATGGCTTAGCCAAAGGTGAAGTACAAAAAGAAAACACTTTGCCAACAAATAGCAATCTACTTGGGTATAGGATCAGAATATAAGAGATAAGGGATAAAAAAAGGAGAAGGAAAAAGAAAATTGTCACTTGTGTATCCAGCGTATGGTAGCTCCTAGGATATTCCTAAGGTTGATATCCTGCCAGCGGTAGAAACAGGTTCCAAAGTTTCCCGAGGAAGCCACCGTCTGGCCCAAGATAGACAGTAATTCTTTAGCTTGTCAGGTCAAATTAATATTTCTCTTTTCCTTTGTGGCCGGGGACCCTCAATAACAGATGAAAGAGGGGGGCCCAGCCCAGCCTCCTCCTGGCGATGACGGGCGAAGGACGGGCCCGCCCTTGGCCCGGGCGCCGCCCGGGCGCGTCCCGCAACGCGGGAGTGCTCCCTTCCTTGATGGGAACCTCCCGAGATTACAGCCAGGCAAACGCGACCCGCGATGCAGGCGCGCACAGGAAGCAGGAGGGGGCTCCTCCCAGCCCCAGCAGCAACAGTTTCCGGTCCCGGAAAGCGGGAGTGCTCCCTTCCTTTATGGGAGCCTCCCGAGGTTACAGCCAGGCAACGCGACCCGCGATGCGGGCGCGCACAGGAAGCAGGAGGGGGCTCCTCCCAGCCCCAGCAGCAACAGTTTCCGGTCCTGACCTAATCTACAGTTAGAGGGGCCCCATTCTCTAGCTGTATAGTGACACCAATGATTATATCTCTATTATTCGTGAGCAAACTGGTATGATTTAATACTTATACAGTGTGATTGATTCCCCTAGGATCTGGCTCATTCCCTACTCGAATCAGGCCCCGTGGGACTTCTGAAAGATTTAGCCTACTGGTGCTTTGTCCCGTTTTGTGAGGCCAACCTCCATCACCTACCTAGCCTGCATGGTCACAAGGGGCCCACATACACAACCGCTGTGGGGGAGAAGTCTACGTTTCCTTCCAGGTGCACGATTCACCATGTCAGACAGATGAGTCATCAAATGGTAAAAATTAGTACAATCAGTGGTTACTCTCTGCCCCACCTCTATTTTTCCAATCCCTTAGCAGATTTCAGACAAGCACCTGCGCATTTTTTGCCAGCAGGGCATAGTTGCTCTCCAAATGTGCCATCAAGAATGTTCCGGAATCGGAAAGAGGAGGAGGTTGTTAATCTGCCTATTTCCTCGTTCCAAAAAAGCACAGGCCACAGGCTTAAACAGGATCTTAGATTTCTGAATGCTTTCCTGCTGGAAGACAAATTGAAAATGCTCATATAGGCCCAGATCCTGTGTCCTGTGAGCCTGGGTGACTGAATGGTGTCCTTGGACCCACAGGATGTGTATTTTCATATACCACTTGTGCAATTGTTATCTGTAATTCAAGGTAGGCTGGGAGCATTTTCATTTTGCTGTGCTGCCCTTTAACCTCACCAGTGCCCTTCGGGTGTTCACCAATATTCATGTACCTTATCGACTGGCTTTTGCAGGCAGACTTGCCACAGTCCGTTGTGGACCACCTCAGGACAAAGGTGAACCTGTTAACTTTGTTGGGGTTCACTGTGAACATGCTGAAGTCCTACCTGTCTCCTTCGCAGAGCCTCCCATTCATTGGAGAAATCGTGGACACAGTGGTGTTCAGGGTCTTCTCTCTAACGCAATGAATCTTGGCTATTCAGGCTATGATCCTAGTTTTCAGGCTCACAGTGAGAGGGGATCTGAGACTTCTTGACCTCTTAGCCTCCAGCATCTTCCTAGTCTGATATACCAGATGGCACATGCAGGCTCTGAAACGCTTTCTGAATTCACAGTTGGCCCAGCATCACAGCAGTCAGACTGATGCCATTCACGTGTCAGAGATGACTCAAGATATGCTGTGGTGTCTGTTTGAATGCACTTAGTCCAGCTTTAGTCCTGCCTGACTTCCCGACCCAGAGCTGATGATGGTGACAGATGTGTCACGGCTGGGTAAGTCATTTGGGGTACTCAGGTTACCAGTGGAGGGCCAGCTCCACATTACTCTGCTGGGGTTGCAAGCCATTCATCTGGCTCCAAGGGCCTTCCTGCCATTCATCAAGGAGAATCTGTTACAGGTTCTCAAGGACAACATCAATGCCATGTGGTACTGCAACAAGCAAGGCATCGTGGGGTCTTGGGTGCTGTATCCAGAGGCTCTGTCTCTGGCGGTAGTGAGAGTACCAGTGCATGTTCCTGATCTGAAACCTTCAGGCAAGATCCCTAAATGCCAGAGTGGCCGAGCTGAGCAGGTGGCATCTGGCAGAGCATGAATAGCACCTTCACACCGAGGTGGAACCAGATGACTTCCAACAGTGAGGAAAACCCAGGCTAGATCTTTTCACCAGTGTCAAAAACTTGCAATGTTGAAAGTTTTGTTCCTTTGTGTTTATGCAAGAACAATGAAAGGAGTATAGGACTCCCTTCCACAAATTACATGAATGCCGAGCACTGTGACAAATTTGTGGCTTTGTGTGAGATTTGCAAAACTGACCCTTTACAAGCAGAGCTGTCTCACATCACCTTGTTTAGTTTCTCTTTGGTCTTTTAGTGGGCAATATTTAAAGTTATTTGTCGGCCCTTTCGAATTTGCTCTGATTGCCAGACTAACTGTCCCTATTTAAGTCGCCTACTGAAACTAGTGTTCAACCTCTAAACCGCATGTGATGCCACAGTGGGACTGAAACTTGGTCTTGACATTTTCTATGTTTATGCCCTTCACGCTGATGCACGCCTGCTCGCTGCGTCTCCTGACTTTAAAGACCATCATTCTCCTTGCAATTATATGTCAACTCTTCATTTGAGTAAGTTTCAGGCACTCTCAGTGCAACTGCACTACACCACCCTTTTGTGGGAAACAGTTGGTGTTGAGGACTCGAGCATCATTCTTGCCAAAAGTTGTGACTTGCTTCCACCTTGGACAATCAATCACTTGGCCTGCATACTTTTCCCCCTCACCCCTCAAAAGAGTAGGTAGGAGAAGCTTCATGAACGTGACCACAAAAGGGCTTTAAGCATTAAACATTGATGGTACCATCGAGTGGACAATCAACTGTTTGTGGAGCTCACTGATGTGAAGAAAGGGAAGGCTGGGCAGAACAGGACCAATCAAGGCAGATAGCCACCTGCATTAGGATCTGCTATACACTGGCCAGTCTCCTGAAAATCTGAGAGCTCATTCCAGTGGCGCTAAATCTCCACTCACTGCATTGGCACAAGGAGTGCCTGTCCTTGAGATCTGCCATGCTGCAACGTGGAGCAGTGCACATGTTGCCAAGGCACTACTTCTTTGACAGGCCTATTGGGAATGGCATTTCCCCAGCTCGATTCTGCAGGTGTTTTTGGTTTGAGCCCACCCCATCTTGGGGAGGTACTGCTCATGTATCTCTTAAAAAGATAAGGAATTTGTGGTTAGAAATATCCGTCAGAAAAACAAGTTACCTTTCGTAACCATCTTTTTGGATGCATACTCTTTCAAACCACAGATTACTCACTGCTTTCCCACCTCACTGTTCTGTGATGTGGCCTCTTTTTAACATCTAAAAAGGTCCCAATTTAGTATTCAGCACACTGACAAACAATTATTCAGGCTGCACACCTGAGGGCGTGGAGTAGGAAAGTTATTAGAAGCTGACAACAGTGTGCATGGGTGGTGCTTATATGCAGCTCTGCTCCATCTCTTCTGGAAATGTATGAAGTCAAGCGCGAAGCTGCGCAACTCCATCTAGCGGCACACAGTAACGCTGCTATGAAAACATTTCCGGATCCAGACTGTCACCCGATGATTGTTCTAAGGTAAGGAATCTGCTGTTAGATAAAGTTATAGCATATCCACAAGAAAGAGATTCATCAAACATAATTAACTGAGTAAAATAATCTATAGGGTTATGAAAGTAAGTCACAGTAGACCCATGTTAACCAACACCCACAACGTCATAGTCAAGGAAATTTCTCCTACAACCATATATTTTTGTATGTAACTTGTTCTGCTAAATGCACTCACCCATATTTCTTAACCAGTTGTCAAAGACTGGGACAGCTACTGCCCAAATGCTGTACAACATCTCATTTAGCTATTATCAGGGCACTATTAAAAAAACTTCTATCCTATTTTGAGGTAGTATAATTGCCTTAAACATCAATAATACCAGTCTTATGGGTAGTTTCAATGAGGCACATAATATTCTGGATGTTGTCAAGAGCTTACCCCTTTGCATCCTGAGTGCCAGAATTGGTATAGAAGGAACTGGGCTAAAATGGTCAAATCATTTACTTCCTCAAGAATTTAATTTGTAAAGCTGGGCACTTTTGAATCTACCGCACACTCTCTAAAACCAAGAGTCCCACAAGGTTCCTTCCTCTCTACCTACATATTCAACTTCTGCATGAACACTTTTAATTTTGTAAAAGAGATCAATCCTTATACAATAATATCCATTTGATAGCCACCTTTAGCTGCATGTCACAAACCAAATGAACATAAACAGTACACACATTATGGAATAGTACAGTGTTATATAATGGCATTTTAAGGCTGGGTGCACCCAGCCAGCCTATTTTCCTAGTTGCTACCTGCCATGCCTGTAAGACAATCCTGTGGCAGGGCCTTCAGAATTCTTTTAAGGCAATGGCCTGTCTAGTCAAAATTAGCAAGGATGCTCGTTGGGATGCTAAGGTCCACCTGTTAATAATTACTAAGTAGGGTGCCCATTAAAATTGCTGCAAGTCAAGCTGGGCATCTAGTTCTTCAGGTATTGCCGAACAAAAAGCAGATATTGAGTTCTTACCACAGCAGCATTCCATACCAGTGTAGGTGCCAGCCCATTTAAATTTAGAGAAATCGGCCTCTGGTGTATAAAAGAAAAATTTGTTGGATGTGTAGCAATCAAGGAACCACAGAAAGGAGTGCCGTCCTTCCCATTTGGGGCCAATTGGAACACTGTCTAATGTTATGCTCCCACCCCTCCCCGCCCCAAAAATCTAACCACACCTGCCATCCTATTTCTACCCAAAGATATTTCCCTATGTTGGAATATATATACATAAATACTCTGATACTGCAAACCTTCCTTGGTTACTTTCACATAGTTAGTCCCAGTCAGGTGGGGAGTGTCCAGTTTGTGAGGGGGGTAGTAGCTGTTTAGCTTAGTTAATGTACATGCGAGAATATTTGCCACAGATTTTGATTATTTTGAGAACTCTCCCTAAAGAGGGAATTGGATCAGCTGCATAACTGAGCAGGTCATCAGTGTATAGAGAAATGCAATTTTCCCTGTCAAGATTCCATCTTAGACACTTTATGAGCTTGTTCTTTTTGAACCTCATGCTGTCGTAGTTTGACTCTTGCTCTAAGCAACACTGCTGGTCTAAGGATGACAGCACTTTCGTTTGTAGGTGACAAGGCCAATCCTACAGCAAGTTGCAACTGTTGGCCCAACCCTCTCGGCTCACAAGCAGTACCTCACCAGAAACCCAAACAGTAAAAGGTGATTTGTAGCAGCCTTTACGCATGGTCTCAAAAGTACGACATCTCTGGGAAGGTTGTGATTAAATGGAGATTACCTCTTTCTCACATGAACAACATGTCTCAGACAATAAAGGGGATGCAGTAACGTTTCAAAAGGCCTTATTAACAAGACTGGAATCCATGATAGATTGCATGGGCTGCAATGATTAGGATAATGAACAATGCAAGAAACAAAATGGTAAATCCGAGAGTCAAAGACAAAGACCCCCACCATCTTGCAATAACATGAGATGTGAAATGAATATAAAGTAGGCCCTAAAACCTTAGCATGATGAACCTAATCTCTAACCTAAAGGGAGCTAGGTGTGTTTAACCTAATCTGCCAGTACCATGTCTGAGAAGAATCCCCCAACTCTCATTACCTTGGAATGAGGTCTCTAGATCAGACTCCGTGGGGACACGAACACTGGGTCAGCATCAAGGCGACGTGTAGCATAGATAGCATCAATGGCATCTGGTAGGATTCCCTCTGATTATCCTTTTGTGTGAGATGTATTTATACAGATCTTGTAGGACCCCTGATGCAGGTGTGTTTCCAAACAATAGATAAGAAAGCATGCTTGGGGCTGCAAGTATATAAAACATTCCCTGAAAAGATATATTATGTTACTGTCATACCTACGTATGTCATTTATCTTTGACGCTGATAGTGACGCCTTTACAGAGTGGCACTGATAACGTGAAATTAAAACATCTTCCTAACGATAAACATGGCAGCTATCTTGGAAGACATACTTAAAAAATGTGCTAAAACAGAGCAAGCTAAGTAGGTTAAAAGTCACAGGGTGATGGGGGCACAGGCCTGCAAGCCAAAGGCTAAACTAAACTCCTGATTCCCATTAAAACTAAATAGGATTCACTACACCCTCCCCATTGCCAGAACAAGTATGACGCCATACTAAGGACCCCAGAGAAAGCGAATGAACCAAATCTAAAAATGCTCTGGACTAAAACAAGCTAAAATCATATTAAAATATAGCTAAAACATACAAAGAGACATAGGGGGTAATTCTGACCCTGGCGGTAGTCTACCGCCAGGGCCAACGACCGCGGGAGCACCGCCAACAGGCTGGCGGTGCTCCCATGGGCATTCTGACCGCGGCGGTACAGCCGCGGTCAGATACGGGAAACTGGCGGTGTCCCGCCAGTTTCCCACTGCCCAGGGGAATCCTCCATGGCGGCACTGCAAGCAGCGCCGCCATGGGGATTCCAACCCCCTTACCGCCAGCCTGGTTCTGGCGGTTTTGACCACCAGAACCTGGCTGGCCGCAACGGATGTCGTGGGGCCCCTGGGGGCCCCACCAAGATTTTCAGTGTCTGCCCAGCAGACACTGAAAATCGCGACGGGTGCCACTGTACCCGTCGCACCCCTTCCACTCCGCCGGCTCCATTCGGAGCCGGCATCCTCATGGAAGGGGGTTTCCTGCTGGGCTGGCGGGCGGCCTTCTGGCGGTCGCCCGCCAGCCCAGCGGGAAACTCAGAATTACCGCGGCGGTCTTCTGACCGCGTAGCGGTATTCTGTCAGGGGAACTTTGGCGGGCGGCGGAAGAATTACCCCCATAGTCCCTCATTATGACTTAAACAGTCTTTTCTTAAGACTGCTGAAGCCACGGGTGCCAGAAGACCACTCCTGACCACCATATTATGAGTACTGAAGGATTTCTGCCACAATTTTGGCGGAAATCCTCCAGTAGTTGTGCTGGCAGCCGGAGGCACAGAGGCGGTTCCACCACCCACCCCGCCATGCCAAAAGGACTCCACCCACCGTATTATGAGCAGTGATATGTCGTGGTGGTGTCCTGATGGCGGGGCGCTGCATGCAGTGGAAACGCCTGTTCCCTGGCGGATTACCTCCTCGCCGGACAAGGTCAGATCGTCTGACAGGGGAGGGTGGGGGGTGTTGTGTGTGTGAGTGGGTGTTGTCTGCGTTTGTGACTGTTAGTCTGTATGCATGTGTGTATGCGTATGTAAATGGGTGTATGAATGCGTGTGAATGGGTGTGTGTATTGGTGTGTGAATGTGTGTTTGATTGTTGAAGTGAGTGCGTGTTGGAATGTTTATGTCGATGTGTGTTTGGATGCATGTATGTATACGTGTGAGTGAATGCGTGTATGTATGCATGTGAGTGAATGTATGTACGCGTGTGAGTGAATGCGTGTATCCAAGTGTTGGTGAATGAGTATGTAGGGGGCATATGGGTGTCTGTGTGCGTGTATATGGGTAGGGGGTGCTGTTATGGAAAGAGGGTGGGGGCGGAGGGTGCTGTTCTGGAAGAGGAGGTGTGGGCGTGGAGTGCTGGTGTGGAAGGGGACAGAAGGGGTTGGGGCAGTCGTCTGCCAGTGACAGGAAAGAAATTTCCTGTCACCGGTAGCCTTTCTGCCAGGGTTTTTGGAAAAAGCTGACCCATGATACCTTTGGCAGTCTTCAGTGGACCGCCGGGGTGGGGATGCTGATCTCTGACCCGGCCAAGTGGGGATGTGGCAGTTTGGCAGAGGCCAATCCTCCACACTCATAATGTGGCGGTCTGACCGCCACTGCAGCCCTGGTGGTCTTCGGAGAGCCAGGGTCATAATGATGCCCATAATTTCAACCATGACAAGTACAACAGCCCTAAATTAAAGGCAATATTGGAAAACCTTAAGCTTTAGAATACGTCAGTGGTCAAATTAATTTAGCAGTAGCCATCAAAAGGAAAGGCATTAAAGAAAGAAGCCACATCGTCAGATGTTAGGTCGATGACAGGATTGGCAGACGGATCCACGGAGCAATAGTGAGCACCAGCCTCAGACGCAGGATCTCCCACAACAGCAGCACCATCCAAAGTGCTCAAAGGAGCCAGAGAGTCCACCAAGGGCGGCTCGTAAGTGGTCTTGCAAATTAGCCTCAGTCTCATAGGGCACGACCCCGAATGAACCCTCATCAGGAACATCAGCAGTTCCTTGTCCACTGGAGGCCCTTGGGAAACAAAAAGTCACACTAAAGGTAGATATTCGAACAAGCACCAGGAGCAATGAAAGACAGATTGCACACACCTTAGAACTGGTCCCAATTACAATGACCAATCATGCTCCAGTTCCTCCTGTAACGGAGCACCAAGGAACTGTACCATGCAATCATGGCACAGCTGGGCTGGTGGTAGTAGCTACATAACTCTGCTTAGCTGGGAAGGTACAGCCACTGCGTATCAGGAACAACAGCAGTAGTATCCCGCTGATCAATGCCAAAGTCACACTGAAGCAGCCAAACACAGTGGAAAATGGTGAATGGATGGCTGAAGGAATGATTCCGAAGACAGTCTGGAAGATGGACACAAATCCAGACCCTACAGCCATAAAGAAATGGGCAATCCCCGTAGTGTTTGAAGTGTTGAATAATCTGGATACCAGCTCTCCAGAGTGCCTAGGAAAGTTGGTATTTAATAGGGATTGTATCTCGGCTGATGATCTTGCTATCTGGAGAGCATATGTCTCTCTAGCTGATGTCAACGCAGCTTGTTTCTGGAATGGCAGCGTCTTTAGTCTGCTCAGTTTGTCATAAATTACAATAGTAGTATCAATTTGAGGCCACATTTCTGCTACTTTTATCTCTTGTGTTGGGGGGAATAAAACATGTCCGCAACACGTTACAAGAATGAAATTGAGTAGGTAATTCCTGGTTGCATATTGCAACAGCTTTGGTCATTTAGCACCACATAACTTTCATTTGAAAGTACGCACAATGCTGGCCGAATAAAGGGGCCTGGAGTACCCTTCAGAAAACTGGCCAAGTTCGCATTACAAAGACCATGAAGGGACACCTGTTTGGAAATCATTGAATGACTAACAGTAGTCTCACATTCGCTTCCGCTAAGAAAGACCTCTATTTCTCCATTCAAACATTTATATTCAAGGGGCAACTCCCACTCTTTTTTAATATAACTATCGCCTAGCCGCTCGTATCTGCCCAGTGCAAGATGTTTCAAGCATTTCAAAAAACAAAAAGTGTAAATGGCAGATTTATAAGCGTACGTGCTATACTGCTGATGGACTCTGCAACTATAAAAGGCAACTTTTCTAGCTTTTCTATATGAAGCATGGTGAAACTCGCTTCCCTTTTAGCCATTGTCTGTTGTTCCCTGGATAAATTAAAAGCAGAAAATCAGTCACTACCATTAATATACATCCATGGAACGCAGCCATTTTTTAGAATCTGTGGTGTCCAACCTAACTGCATGATGGAACGCAGATGACTTTGGCCATGGTATAGAAAGGACATGTCATTCTGAATGATGTCAATAGCAGATGACACTGTTATTAAGGAAGTAAATCCTGTTGGACAGAGTTTTCATGCCATTATCAACCACAGCTAAAGCTTTTTCCAAATTCTCTTTATCTATCTGCCTTAAACATGCAGCAGCTTCTATTTGAGAAATGTTCCAGCTCCCATTGTATATGGCATAGATAAATCTTCTAGAGTGTGGCTTCCTTGGACCTAAAAAGAAGTCCTGCAAGTCTACATCTTCAGAAAGAGTGTTAAGATGTTCCTTAGCTGCTGCTAACATGTTGGTTTGTAACCTTTATTGGCACAGTTTACCCACACATTATGTAGTAACTAAACCCGATTGTTGACCCGAGACAAAGCGAGGGTCCAGCCGGCTAATCTTGAAACCCCCTGAAGAATTCACAAAAAGTGCCTGACACCCATTTGTGTCTATTGGCCATAATATCCACCAGCCGGGACAGGAAAGTAAAGAATAATAGGGCCCAGCCTGAACCTTTGCATCTAGTTCTTCCTCAGTGACGTTGAGGAAGGAATGCCAATTGGTGAATTTTGCCACGTGGGGATCCTGGGCGCATTCATTTCCTTAATTTTTACTAACCCTAGACAGAATGTATGTTGCATAATGTCATAAACACAATAAGCAGGAATAAGGCATGCTCTAAATAAAGCCTCCCTACCCTGAATTTGCCAATCTTGTGTTCCCCATACAGTCTTTACATCAATAGTGTTCTTACAGTATTTGTAGCCTTCAACCGCAAGTCGGGAAACAAAGGAATCTGAGTAAATTAACTTTGTGTTTGTTAGCAAAATCTTTCTAATTTTTGAAGATGGTAATTTGAAATAATACGCCTACAGTTTCAATGTCATGCCCAGAAAAATATATTAACTTATCTGAATAATGTTTTGGGCTCCCCACAGGTAGAGTTGAACAGTGTTCCCACAATGTGTAATTGAATACTGATCTATGTCTAGTTGCATGGTGCAGGTAGTAATGTCACCAGTTGTTATAGAAGAACATTTCCCCATAATTATTTGTGTTGGTGTGCACAATATCACTTTCAAATACAGTGTAATCCTTCATCTCATCTAACACGGAATCAACTGTTTGGACAGCCCAAATCATCAGACACAACACCAGGTGTAATTACATCAGTCATTGATATTTTGAAAACATATGGAATTCGAATGACCTCAGTAGGCCTGTATATAACAAATTGAGCTTTATCCCACACAATACCATCAGGAATCGGTACAGCTGATATGTTCACAAGGGACAAGTCTCTTCGGACCTTATGCGAGGAAAGATATGGAGTTAGGACTTTGTCCACAGGCTCAACAGAGGAGCGTTCAGGAAGGTAATGACCATTTATAAGCAATAAGAAAACAGTCACAAAACCAACCCATAGAAAAAATGCAAGCAATGTCAGAGATAACCACAGATAGTTCCATGGAGAAATTAAATAGTTATTTTTGAGCCAGGTTTTTGAGCTAGGTACAGCTTTCGTGCCTCTGAAACAGTTTCAATAGCAGGTGCGTATGAAGTTGATGAAAAGTCATCAGTGTCGAAGTAACGGGAAGCAGTCTCTGCAAACACAGGAGCCGGTGCATTACTGGTGGATGGATCCACTTCCCACGGAGGCTCATAGTAGACGATGTTGTCAGTTTATGTTGTGTTGGAGTAGAAGACAGCCACATCTTGGACAGGTGTTGTCATTGAGGTGGAAACGGTAATCAGCAAAAGCTCATTTTACGCCCTCCCCATGCTTGAGGAGGTATTTGTAGCATAGTTGTACATGCTGTTGTTGTTTATTCTTTGAAGAGGTATGTCCTGTTGGGTAGTGAGAGGGGACCGGGAACTACACAAGAGACCTCTGGGTCTACTGTGCAGGATCGGCCACATGATGAAGTTTGAGGTTGTCAATGGAGACAGATCTGTTTGCTTTGGAAACAGGCAGCGGTGGTAGGATAACAGTTCTGGTACCTTGTATTCCCAGGACTTGGACCAGTGCTCTGTAGGATGGACCGAATTCCTTTTTCACAGCGATCTTCTTATGAACCAGATCCCCAGCTTTAGGAATCCAGCCAATAGAAGTTGTTGGCAAAAACCCTTATTCCTAAGGTGGCAGCACTGGTGGATGATTTATCTTCACAAAATTGCTGAAGCCCCTGTAAGACAGTGAGATGTTCATGTATGGCAAAAGGTGTATCTGCTGCCACCAAACCAAGGACATCTAGATCTGGGACATACAGAGTTATCCCAAAGAGAACCTCATGAGGAGTGTGTCCCCCCAAGGACCTTCTTGGCAGATTATTCAGTGCTATCTTGACCACATAAAGATGATGAAGCCAGCTGCAGCCAGAACCTAGTACTCTAGCTGTTAAGGACTGCTTTAGATATCAATTCCTCCTTTCCACAACTGAATTTCCGTCAGGATGGTAAGGTGAGGAGTAACGGAGTTCAACACCCAATGTCCCCATGGTGTCCCTAAATGCCCTAGAGGCAAAAGCAGGGCCCTGGTCGGAATGGAATGCTGCAACCGCATATGTACCGATAAAGATCAGCAAGTCTTTTATAACAGTTTGAGCGTCAGCCAACCACTGAGGCCAAGCCCCCAGGAATCTTGAACAAGAATTTACAGCAACTAAGATGTATTTGTATGCACCATCAGGTTGCAGGGGACCACAACAGTCCAGGTACACACACAGTAGAGGCCTGTTGGACACTAAGAGGGATGTCTACAGAAGGCAGAAGCATTGCTGTATGAATGTTAATGTGGCCACAATACGAGCATATGCTGAGGCGACACCCTTGTGCGCTACTTTCATCAGATCTAATCTCTGGTCTTGATTGGGGATCACTCGATCTCCAACGCCAGGAAAGGTTGCATAAGCAACATTCTGTGCACTGATGTGATAAGAGTATTTTGTAGGGTATGCTATTGGAAGATGCTTTCCTTCAGCCGAAGCTTTCACAGCAGCCAAAATGTCATTATCCAATCTTGTCTGAGAACGAGTCACTACAGCCATAGAAGCCATAGCTACTGCTGACTTGGCCGCTTCATCAGGCAAATTAATGCCAATAACGTGCACTCCTACACGTAGATGGACCAATGTATGGACTACATGAGCACTCTGTAGCTTATCCTTCAGTTCAGCCACTCTCCCCCACAGAGTTCTCTGTTTTATGGTGTTCCCTATGGAATCTCTGAACACGTTCAGTCGCCAACGATTAAGGTAACCATTGTAGAACTGGACACAGTAGTATAAGTCACAGACAATCAAAGTCAATAGTCCTGGCTCTGTAGGTTCTAGCGCTAAGATAAGGGCTTTGAGTCCAGCCAACTGAGCTGTGAAGTCCCCTAGGGTTTGCATGTAGGTATTGTGAGGGTGGATTACACCATTCTTCATCACTCCGCTCACGACTGCGCAAGCGGCTGAATATTGATGTTTAATACCTACAGCTGGCTTACTGAACCATCAGTGCGAGGTACTCCTGCTCTTATTGAAGAAATTCTTGTGTCTGAAGTTTTGAATCAAAGATGTAATCAACATCGGTCGCAGTCAGGGAGGTTGCCCACTGAATCCAACGTTGGTGTAATGCTTTAGCGTTAGGAATGCTTGCTTTGGTGACGGCCTCTAAGGCTGGCACCGCAGTAACGACAATAATGCGTTTCCCTTGGGCAAGTGGACTCTCCTTAATGGCAGCCATCTGTACAGCAGTCAGAATTTTTTTATGTGGGTGTAAAACATTGTTCTGCATTAGAGTATAAGTGAGATTTATATGCTAGGGCACTGTTTCGCCTTTGTTAAAGGTGACATAAGTGAACCCAATTGCACCAGTAATTATTCTGATGACCAAATTTGTTTTGTTGTCACGGGTGTGTAAGTGTTTTGCTTCTAGCATGTCCTGTTGCAGTTCTGTAAGGATGCATGTGTGTTCTATTGTCCAGTGTCCCCTAGAAAAATCAGCGCATATTAAGTCACAGAGTGGCTTGACACATTGTGCATAGTCAGGAATGTACGTTCTGCCAATGTTAAAGAAACCAGGTAAAGACTGTAGTTTCTTCATTGTACTCGGTGGCTAGAGTTGAGCACATTTCTACAAAACGTGTGGTGCCAGGCTCTGTCCCTCGTTTGATAGCTCATATCCCAGGAACAATATGCTGAGAAGGGCTATTCTAGTTTTCCTAAAATTAAATTTGTAACCAAAGGCTTCAAACCCTAGAGCGATCTGATTGACCCCGGCAAGATGAATGGTGAGGTTGTCCTCCGTGAGATAGATGTCATCCACGTAAGACAATGCCGCGGGATCAACATCATGTAATATTGATGTTACACTGGCTGAGAACAGCCCTGGGCTGTTCTTGTATCCTTGGGGCAAACAACAGAAGCGTTTTTGTGAGCAAAATGAGAATGCACTCAGGTCCCAACTTTCTTGTACTAAGTTCCGGCAGAAAAAAACATTTTTTGGGTATCCAAATTTTTTGTATTTTTTATGCACTATGTTGTTTATTAGTGCTGTGCTGTGTGAATTTTGCATTGCGTATGTGCGAGTATGACTATTTAAGTGTCTGTAATCTAAGACTATCCTATAAGAATGGTCTGGTTTTGAAATGGGGAATAACGGGTTATTCATTGCAGAGACACAGGGCTCAGTTACTCTCTGGTACTCAAGCTGAATGAGGATCTCCCTCACTGGAGCATTTGCTTCGTGTTTGAGGACATTGTGGCTGAGGCTGGGCTGTAGAGCTAATAGGTATTACAAGGCACTGTGAATGTTTGTCCCAACTTACATGGTTGCGGTATAGTGCAGGTGCCTGCACTAAAGCCCAGTTGACAGCATTTGGCTTGTTTTACAGCCTCTGGAACGAGATCAGAGAAAGAAGGCAAAATGACATCTTCCCCATGTGGGAGTTTACAGATGTGCTCGGGTGGCCAGTCCATCTCAGCCAGCAGGATATCACAACTGAGTTCATCTCAAAATGTCACACTAATGGTGTATTCTTTGTCTCCCTCAATTAGGATATTTAAATCATAAACCTCTCGGGAGGGAGAACGATCCCGTCCGCAGTCTCCACTGCAATAAAGTCACTAGTTACTGTCGCATCCAGATGATCTTTCAGACTCTGGCGACATATCGTGATCTCTGCTGCACTGTCTAGCAATGTCACTGCCCACATCTTTGTCTTCAGCAATGTTCTCAAGTGTACTGGCATTTTAAATTGACAGTGCTGCTACCTTTTTTATTTTAAACTGTGGCTTTTGTTGTGGGAACTCATCTTCTTTTTTCGTCTTATAACTGTGGTGAGTCTTCCTTCTGTTTCACGTAGTCAGGACGTCACTCTGACCGGCCCACTCTCTCACTACGTCTATCCAGTGTGTTCTGAAAGGAACGTAAGGGACGTGAATCAGTATATCTGTCGTAAGCTTTTATATTTTCTCTATTTCTGAGTTTATATCTCCTATCTGAGTTCTCCTGGTGTGGAGAATCTGCTCTTTGACTTTGTTTATCTTTAACTTGCTTTTGTCCATCAAAACTCTTTTTAGAACCTTCCTGTGCTTCTTTAGTACCTTCTTGGGGTGATACTCTGTATTTCAGGCTTTTTCAGCTTCGCTCCCAAACTATCCTGTCCTATACTGGTATAGGTATCAGAAATTATTTTCGGTAGTTGTTTCTCCTGATCCAAATATGGAATCTCCCGAAGACGCTGGCGTGTTGCCAGTGCTACCACTTCCCCTCTAATGTTACTGAGTATTATTGAGGAGACTGCGTCATAGTTACACATTAATTCAATCCCCCAGGTCTAGGGCTGGTGGAGCCCTGTGCTCATTCTGAATTTGTTTTAACACTTCTGGTAAATTGGCAATTGTTGGGGTTCCATGTGTGGTAGTGTAAATTGCAGTGAAGACTGTACACCATTTGGCGCAGTCATCCACTGAGGGTAAAAATTCTATGTTTTTCTTGTGGTCCTATATGGGGAAACACAGCTTCCAGCTGACTTGTTATCTGGGCTATCCAGAACATGATTGTTTCTCGTTCCGTGGATACTTTACCCATGATAGAATGTACTGTTTGTGGATTCATCCCAGTAGTAGCCAATTGGCATCCAGCAGGCTCAGGTGGTGCTGGACGTACTGATGGTTGTATTAGTTGTGGTAGGGCGCCATTAAACCAGTTGTGAGGTTCTTGATAAGTAATCAGAATTTCAAGATACTGGTTGCAATGATTAGGATAATAACCAGTGCAAGAAACAGAATGGTAAAAACGAGTCATAAAGACAAAGACCCCCACCATCAAGCAATAATAGAGATGTGAAATGAATATAAAGTAGGCCCTAATACCCTAGCATGATGAACCTAATCTCTAACCTAAAGAGAGCTAGGTGTGTTAAATCTAATCTGCCAGTACCAGATCCATGAGAAGAGCCCCCCCCAACCTTTGTTACCTTGAAATTAGGTCTCTAGATCAAACTCCATGGGGACATGAAGACTGGGCAGCATTAGCAACGTGTAGCATAGATAGCATCAATGTCATCTGGAAGGAATGCCTCTGATTATCCTGTTTGTGTGAGATGTATTTATACAGATCTGTTATGACCCCTGACGCAGGTATGTTCCCAAAAATTAGATAAGTAAGCATGCTTGGGGCGGTAATTATCTACCTGAAAAGGTACATTATGTTACTAAAGTGGAAAAGTGCATAATGTGAATACCTACATATCTCATTTATCTTTGACGCTGAAAGTGACGCCTTTACAGAGTGGCACTGATAACGTGAAACTAAAACATCTTCCTAACTATAAACATGGCAGCCATCTTGGAAGAAATAAATAAATGTGCTAAAACAGAGCAATCTAAGTAGGTTAAGTCACTGAATTATGGGGGCACAGACCTGCAAGCCAAAGGCTAAGCTAAACTCCTGATTCCCATTAAAACTAATGGGATCAACTACAATGCAAGAGATTTAACAGTGAGAACGAAGAAAAGTTATGAGAGGACATCCCTGCCTCATACCGTGATTGAGAGGGAAGGGTGTTACACAGCTTAACATTAGCTTTTTCTTTAGCCATTGAATTTTTGAACAAAAGCCCATTATTTTTAATCCCATCATCATGAATGGCTATTTGACGGTGCTAAGACCTTCTCACAGAAGGAATACCAAAAAACAATCTTCCCCCACCGTCTGCATATACTGTTTTGCTGGACAGATGGCCGGTTGTCAGGATTACATCAACCACTTCAGGAGGAAGATTGAAAGCCATCAATTGTCACTGCTCTGTCTCCATGCATGGTAGTGTAGTTTGTTCAGGCTTTGGTGGAAGGTGCGGAAAAAAGGAGACCAATTTTGTTGCACCAGATAAGGCATCATATGGCTTTGGTGACATCTGACACTACTTCCAGCATCAATATGAAGCCATCGCCCCATACCAGCGACATGAGAGCTTAGAAGTTTCTGGATACAGCCTGGAGCCTGGCGTTCAACAGTTGAGGAATTTTCAGGTAGAAGTATCTATCAGCAAAATATGTGTACTTAGGTCCTTAATCCAGAACAAACAAGTCAAGGATATCTCTTGCCTCTTAATGAGGCACTTACAAATGTATTGATGGGTACCTAAGAAGACTTTGAGCCCCCAGGGGACCCAAAGGACCCTTCTACCATTGCATCCCCCCATGCCAAACCCTGCCAACAGCCAGATGACAACCCTGACCATCTGGCACACCATCACCACTCAAGAAACAACAATAACCATGCAGTCCATACACTACATACATAGAGAGGGTTCCCGCTCCAGAGATCAGGACAGGCTGTTACTTCCATTACTTACTGGTACTGAAAAAACGACAGAGACCTTCACCCTATCCTTGATCTAAGCCCTTTGAACTTCTTCCTCCAGTAAGAGAAGTTAAAAATGCTCACCTTGGCCCATGTTTTTCACATTCCCATTTTGCAATCTCACAAATTTTACCTGTGGTTTCAGCTAGGGCAAGTGCATTTTCAGTTCTCCGTGCTTCCCTTTGGCTACCCATGCACCTTGGGTGTTCACAAAGGTGATAGTGGTGCAGCTCTTGACCTGCATGGTCTTGAACGCAGCTCTCCCGCTATTGCGTACATTTGGTTTTGCTCCCTGGCAAAGTGACTACGCCATAGTTCCTGAGCCCCTAATTCGATCCCGCTGTGGGGACCTTGCCTGGCCGTTAATATTTAAGTTTACTTCATTGGTTTGTTTTGCCATGCTCTTAATTTTATTTACTCTACTTTGTTACTTTACTTATTTGTTGCATTTTGTGTTTTGCCATTTTGTTTTGAACAATGATTTTCCCACCATTTATTCCGCTTCCCGCCCTCCTACCTCTCTGCTGGCCCCTCCCATCTTCCACGAATATTTATGGAGGCCGCTGCACGGGTGTGCCGCCGGCGCACCAAAGGCAAGTCCATCTGTCCTTGTCCGCACCTGGACCACAACCTGCGCCACTTCCCCTGGCTTTTCCACCTCACGAAGCTATACTGCTGGAAACCTCTGAGCACCTAGACTCTAGACACACCAACACCCATTGCTGCCACACATCTCCACGTACCACCAGAGGAAAATTCTCCTGACAACACTGCTGCCTTTCCTTCAGTAGTGAAGCAACTAACAACACAAGAAACACTATGCTGACAACACCCAGCTCATTCTCCCACTATATGAAAACCCCTTCACCACTAGAGCCAACTTCCACAGATGCATAATGAATGTCACGGACTCGATGAAGGACAACTGTCTCAAACTCAACAAGGAGAAGATGGAAGTCCTGATTTTTGGAAACAACACCTTGCCATGGAACAAAGCATGGTCCCCCCTGCCCCCCCCCGCACCCAACAGACCATGCCCGCTCCCTTGGCATTATCCTGGATACCAAGGTATCCAAAAAGAAACAAGTCAATGCAGTCTCATCCACCTACTTCTGTACCCTTAGCATGCCCCGGTAGGTTTTCAGATGGCTCCCAGTCAACACCAGAAGGACAGTCACACAAGCCCTCATCACCCGCAGGCTGGACTTGGGCAACACATTCTACGTAGGAATCACTGCACGATTCCTGAAGAGACTCCTGAAGAGACACCAAACATTAGAAAACTCAGTTGCAATACTCATCCTTGACCTCCCCAGAACAATCCGCAGCACACCCTATTTCAGGAAGCTACACTGGCTCCAGATTTAGAAGAGATGCCAGTTCAAGATGCTGACCCACGCCTACAAAGCCCTGCGCAACAAAGGCCCTGCATATTTCAGCACCTGCCAGCCAAGGCATGGAACAACTTCACCTTGTACCTCTGGACTGCACCTTCACTCCAGCAATTCAAGAAACAACTCAAGACCTGGATGTTCGAATGATGAATCCACCACAGAGCAGCCAACATCTCCAGCGCCTCGAGTCCCTCACAGGTGATTTGCCACACTTTATAAATGTTTCCTGTGGTTGGTTGATTGATGTCGCTATTGAGGAATCTACAGGTAGATGTATCCATCAGCAAAATCTGCAGAAGTTAGGAAAACCAGTCTTCCCATACCACAAACAGTGATAAAGTACCTTCAGATGACGGCCGACATGCTAACATTGTTACGATTTCCCATGAATGTGCTGAAGTCACATCTAACTCTTTAACAATGGCTCCCGTTCATCTGAGCAATCCTAAACGCTGTGTTTTTCCAAGCCTGCCTCAGCAACACCAGAACATTCAAGCTATGACACAGATGTTTCAATCCCTTGACCTGGATCTCATTCAGAGCGGTTCTGAAGCTTCTTGGCCCCCTGCATCCTAATGGTGGACTCCACCAGGTGGCACATGATGGGCTTGGCAGTGGGATCTGTAGTGTCAAAGGGATCAACATCAAGGGAACCTATCAGACTCCATCCAGGTGTTGGAGGAGACTGCAAAGGACCTGCAGTAGTGGCTGCTTGAGAGCAATTCGGACCAACAGCAGACTCCACTCTCTGCCCCAGCCAGAGGTAATGGTTGTGACAGATAGTTTGTTACTGGGCTGGGGAGGCCATCAGGTAGAGTTAGAGATCACAGGACTTTGGTATTTAGCAGATACTTACCTTCACATCAACTTGCTGGAGTTGCCAGTGATTCGCTTGGCCAAGAATGCTTTCCTGCCAACAATCAAGGAAGAATAGGTACAAGCTCTCTCGGATAAAATGACCAACAGGGAGTACTACAACAAACGGAGATGTAGAGAGGCAAGTCCTGTGCCAGAAAGCACTACGTCTGTGAAAGTGGCTGAATGCTCAGTTCAACCCAACACATGGCAGAATAATTAAACTCCAAGGCAGACAAGCTCATCATCCATTGCCCAGCAGATTACGAATGGCAGTTACATGCAAAAATGGCAAAAGAGAGAACCCCCCAGTTCTATCCATTTGCCACTGCAGAAAGCTCTTAGGGGGTCATTCTGACCCTGGCGGTCCAAGACCGCCAGGGCCACGGATGACTGAAGCACCGCCAACAGGCTGGCGGTGCTTCATTGCCCATTCCGACCGTGGCTGTAAAGCCGCGGTCGGAAAACCGGGTCCGTCGGTTTCCCGCCGGATTTCCCCCGGCTGGGCGAATCCTCCATGGCGGCGCTGCAAGCAGCACCGCCATGGGGATTCCGACCCCCTTCCCGCCAGCCTGTTTCTGGCGGTTTTCACCGCCAGGAACAGGATGGCGGGAACGGGTGTCCTGGGGCCCCTGCACTGCCCATGCCACTGGCATGGGCAGTGCAGGGGCCCCCTAACAGGGCCCCAGTATGCTTTTCACTGTCTGCCTAGCAGACAGTGAAAAGCGCGACGGGTGCAACTGCACCCGTCGCACACCTGCAACACCGGCGGCTCCATTCGGAGCCGGCTTCAGTGTTGCAGGCCTCTTTCCCGCTGGGCCGGCGGGCGCTATATTGGCTAACGCCCGCCGGCCCAGCGGGAAAGTCAGAATGGCCCCAGCGGTCTTTCGACCGCGGAGCGGCCATATGGCGGTTCCATATGGTTCCATATGGCCGCCCGCCAGGGTCGGAATGACCCCCTTAGTCTCCAAAATTTTGTTCACTGGAGTTTGCAGGGCAGTTCCTCCTTGGAGACTCTTTCAGACTGAATAGGGTTCGGGGCTCCTATATGCCTTTACACCCTTTCCTGCTCACAGTACTGTAATAAAATCAAGAAATCCCTTACCCAAGTCATTCTAAAGGCCCCAGACTGAGCAAGGAATCTGGTATATGGGCACCTGTCCTCCAATCCAGCTGTGACTTCCTGACGCATAACAGGGACAAGTCTTTCTCCTGAGAGTTGTAAATGTTCCTCACAGAAATTTCTTACACTAGTGCAGTGCTTTCTTACACTAGTGCAGTGCTACATTGCCTCCAAAACGTTCAGCCTTTAAGACTTGTAGGGATTGTGAGGAACTGATTTCCATCACCGATCCACACTCCATATGATTGTGGTGCATGGGATAGGAGCACAATTCCCGTTCCTGGGACCCATGCTGTAGTATGCATCTTAACCCCATCAAGGAAAGGAAGGCCAAGTTGTTTGTGACCCAGGACTGTGAGGGCTGATGGAATCATCAATGCTTGAGGCCCTGTTCCAGATCTCCTGCCTCACAATCCTCAAGAACAAAAAAGATAAAACATAAGAAAGAAACTGGAAAAGATAAGACGCAGAGACTACAACTATACTACAATGAGATATTGACTCTGCTGACGTCAGATTGTGTATGTGGAAGACTTATCAAGGTTCATTGCCCGTTATAAACTAGACTACAACCGTCACAGTTTAGCAGTCACCAAAAGTTGGATTTTGGCTGCTTTTGTGCTATCAGAATACGGGACAATCATATTGGTTCCTGTATGGATTTTCAAACCAGTTTGGGGATTGCCTGTATAAGGCACCTTCAGGACATGTAGCTTTGGATATTGAAATTGTTTTTATCTGACACTTGGATGAATGTTCCTATATGGACTTATGATTGGCATCCGGTCCGCTTAATGAGTTATATTTAAAATGATTTGACTTGAGCAGAACCTTGAACTCCCCGGACAGGGACAAAACAATTGTTGGCTGAACACTTCATTAGACCAAGATCATCAATGCACTAAAGATCTTTTGACATGTTACTAATTATACTAACTTCTTATTGTAAGGCTGAACTCCTTATTGGATTAAGATCATTAATGTATCTTTGTGATCTACAAGCTATATGAATGGCTGACTACAAAATTAAGTAAAGTGTGTCTTTTTGACTGAAACCTTGGACTATTTGCTTTATAGATTTTTTGAAATTTGAACAAATTTTATTGCCACATGTTCTTGGACCATTTTTTATTAAAGATATTTGATTACAGTTAAGAGTGTTCGACTACCTTATGTATATATTGGTCTTGACAGGTTTTCTCTGGTTAAAAAGTATATATACATCAGGGCAAAAGGTGTGGTGTAGAGTATTGAGCACCATTGCTATACTAATGGTGATACAAAACGTAATGTGCAGTAGATAGACTATTGTTGCCTTATTTAAAGTAAAAGATAAGTCTCCCAAGCGACCATGATCTCCCACAGGAGAGTCAGCGTTAGTTGCGGTGTAGCTTTCTGACCCTGCTCCAACCAGAAAAACATAATTACCCATGGTAACAATCAGGTCATGATCTTTCGGTGTATATTCTGCCTGCAGATTCCTCACTGGCCTGCCACCTTCCTGGTTGATGGATAGTTAATGTTATATGAAAAGTTAATAAGATCTAAAATATGCATATATTTTGTCACTGGACCACTCTATTGATCTCAGTCTATCCTCTAGCATCAAAGGCTGGATAAAAAAGTGAATAGAAACTAGGGTTGTTGCACCAGAGCTGGCGATATATGGCTTTAGCGACGTCAACTGACACCACTTCCGGTGTTGATACAAAGCCAGCACCCCTAGTAGTGACATGAAAGCTTTGAAGATTTCGGCTTCAGTCTGCTGCCTATGGTTATTCTACAGATAGAGTATCCACCAGAAAGATGGTTACTGTGGGGAAGTAAGTTTTTCATCTTGACCTCCATTGTGATCAAGGTGAAATCTAAAACATCTGCTGCCCTCCTGTATTGAAGGAGGTGGACTTCTTGGTTGCCAAAGCTGGGAAAAGGCTTGTCAGAACCCCATTCACAGGGCCACCGGGCACAGGAGCTACTAAGCTAAACTCTGGGGGTTGAGGTCATTTACTCCTGAAATCCTGGTGTGCAGCCTACTGTGGATCCTAAGCGAATGGGATAAGTACCCCTTCTGCACTTGACTTTCATTGGTAGACATCACTGAGCCGTGTAAATGCTCCCTCAGGGTGGGGAGGGGTAGTGTGAATACAGATTAGTGAACAAGGCTCATAACTCAAGGAACATACAACTTGTAGCAGCAAAAAATCAATGTCCAGTCAAATAATAAGTTTTGAACAAAAATAAATATTTTATTTCTATCTAAATTCTATTGCAAAGGAGAGTTACAGCAGTCACAAACAACACCACATTATACCTTCAGCTCAGGGCTCTTACGTTTCACTTGCAAGACCCTGTCCCATCTGCTCCTCGCTATCTGATTAGTCCCTGTTTACTGCTGCTGGGCATTCCAAGGAATGCTCACTAGCAGGCCTTTAATTCAAGAGTCCACCCTTACTCTTTGATGGTAGTAAAAAATGTCTCTTAGCAGAGATTCCCGCGTGACCCGGTAGACTCGTCACAGTTTTGCCCACTCCAGGAGAAAGGAAGCATGACGCTTCTTGGAGGATGCCCCATCCATGGGTACTCTCATCAGCTCCAGTCATTCTCAGTTGAGTTGGTAGCATGCTTCACCTTCGATCAGAGGTGTTTCTGTGCTCCTTCTGCAGGGTAAGTGTCCATGCTTCCAGAAAGGGGTGGGGGATGATTCTGATGCACCTAATCTCAATACTGTAATACGTTCAGGGCTCCCTCAGGTTGATTGGGTGCAGTCTTTGTTGCTCCTGGTGACCTACGAATCACACCTGCTTACAGTTCATGGACTCCTGGCCAATCTACACATCAACATTTCTCTCTGCAGCCCCTCCTGGCATACACTGTTGCTGTGCCACTGCCCCACAAGGCTTCAGCCTTTTCTGCATGGCAGTCCTTACCATGGTGGCCCCTTCTTCGGGGTCACCACTATGGCGCTTCACAAGCTCTGGCCCTTCTCCGCAACAGTCTTTCCACTGTGTCCCCACATGCCACACAGGGGTTGCTGCAGTGGTGCTGCACAGGTCTTGGCCCTTACCACATGGCAATCTTTACATGGCTATCTTTACGATGGCCCTCTCCTAGCCTACAGGGGTCGCTGACTCAGTCTGCACATAGGGCAACAAATCGAACAGTGCAGTAGGCATCTCCTCACACCCCTCCCCTGCTTGTTTTGAAGTACGTACTTCTCCCCTCTTCCTCTTTAAAAGCCATCTGTCACAGAAGGAGAGACTTTGAAGCTGACAGTCCCACAACACAGGCTATGAGTTCAAACCTGAGTGTCAGCCACAGTGATATGTGAATCAAAACTTTAATCAAGGGCTTCCAGGCCCACTCTTTATGATTCCCTCAGGTAATTAAATGGCTCTTTTTGCATGTTCACCTCCACATTTTTGGACTGATGCTGCTGGTTTTTCAACTCTGAGAGTGCACTGAGGCCTGCTAACCAGACCTCAGTGCCAGTGTTGTAACCTCATACAAATTGATTGTCGAATTAGATACACCCAAATGGCAAGGCCTGGCTTCTAAGTCCTTACTATATTATACCCAGGATACGTAAGACAGATGGCCTGATTTAGAACTTGGAGGACGTATTACTCTGTCACAATGGTGATGGTTGTCCAGTCCACCGAATTCTAAATTGCATTATATACAATAGGATTTCGATTTTGGCGGAAAGGGCATCTGTCACCACTGTGATGGTGTTACCCGTCCGCTAAGTTCTATATCAGGCCCTGAGTGTCCACTCACGGCTGCAACACTGTTTGTGTCACCCTTCACGTGACAAGGTACAAGATGGTTCCCAGCCTGCCACTGTAGGCTGGAAGGGCAGTACTTTCACTGCCAGTTCGACTTTTCAACTTAAACCAATGGCAAAGCCGCCCTATCCCTTAACATTATACATAAGGCTCCCTTAAGGAAGGCCTGTAGAGTCCTATGCCAGGGATCATTAGCTTGTTAAGTAAGTCATATGCACTCATAAAATTGAGCACAGGTAATCATGGATACAGCTGGGTTGTTGTCCCAGAAAATTCAAATCAATGATAGGCTGAGACAGGGGTTGTCTTGGCCCCCTTACTTTTCATGTTTATTGCGTATTTGCTGTCAGCCTTAAGGCTAAAGGCTTCAGCCCAAAAATGAATAGGAAACATATCGCTTGTCTCATCTATGCAGACAACCTTGTTGTTATTGATCTGACAAAGACTGACTTACAAAGAAAGTTGAATGTGTTCATGGAATACTGTAATAGCAAAAAGCTGGAGAAGACTAAGGTTCTGTCTTTTGGCAAAAATACCCACAAATTTCAGGTTACACTTCAGCTCTACAAAGTTGGAATCTGTTAATGAATACAAGTACTTAGAAGTATGGTCTGAGAAGAGCTTGAAGTGGAATGTTCATATTGAATCACTCAAAGCTAGAGCCCTTGCATCAGTTAGTGGCCTGAATTTTTTTTTTATAGAGATTATGGGGAGATGTTCCTTAAACCAGTTTTAACAGCTTATAATTCCATGATTCGCCCTCAATTTCTTTATGGCTCTGAGCTCTTAAGTTTAAGAGGCAAAAGGTGTTGAGATTGCGAGAAGGGGAAATGCTTGAAAAGTTTATTGTCCCTGCCGAAGTCCTCAATGATTCAAGCAGTAAGAATGGATATAGGTGCCAGATCATGGAGTTATCTGGCTCAGCCAACAGCAGTTAGATTTTGGAAACGTCTGAGTGCAGCTGATAAGCAAAAGCTTTCATTATGGTGTAAGAATGAGATTGCGCATAGTGGTTTGAAGAGGGCTAGGGATGATAGGGAAAATCTTGAGGATATATGTAGCAAAATGAGCATTAGGATGGGCACCAGACGTTGCACATTGAAATCTTGAGGAGCAAACTCCGCTTCCTAACGAAGGAAGCTGCTAAAGATCATGATAGGCAGTACTTAAAAGGGAAGCCTTCAGTCCAGTTTATGATTAACTCATGGCAAACCAAGCAGTTGTTCCCTTATGTGGATCTAATGCTTGTTAGCTCAGACACGAACTGCTAAGGCTGAGAATCAGTACTAACCCATGTTTTAGCAGTGATAAGGCAAAGTTTGTGATGACTGAGTGTAAAATGTGACAATCTACATATTCTCCTGGATTGCGTAAAAACCCTGACCATTCGGAAAACCTACCTAAGACTGCACTTTTTAAAATATGGTATCCGTAACCATGCTCAAGGTTGCCAGCGCCCTAAGTAGATTTGTGTTTGCTGTAAAAAGCTTTTTTGGGATCTTGGGAAGACCGGCCATTCTTATATCAATTTTAACATTCTAAGTGAAGAGACAAGTGTATGCCTTATAAGATGTTATGTCCCTTAATGTTTTTATGAATTTTACAGATAGCTTTTATGACTGATACCTGTTTTAATAACATTTTATTGCATGCATTTATTTTATGCCTTTACATTTTAGGTTTTCATTTATTGTTTAATGACTCTAAATAAACATTATTTTTGATTGATTGATATATCTTAGTAGCAATACTTCCAAATTGTTGTTTTGAAGCAGGAAAGTTGGTAGCCCCATTGGCTAATGCAGAGTTACCTGGTGGCATACCAACCAGATTCAGTTTTGACTGGAACTACCACATTGGGTCATGTGAAGTATCTAGTTAATCGTGCCAATAAATGCGACCTGATGCCGAGGTTGAAATTAATGTCACTATTTAAAGGTGGGCAACTTTTACAAAGTTCCCACTCCGTGCTCTGCTCGACCAGTCAGCTCACAAAGGCATGCATCCACGGACAGCTTTCTGACTTCCTGGGGGAGACATGGATGTCTCTCTGGCCCAGGGACAAAGGCAGTGCTGCAGCAGTGAGGTCTCACCTCTTCTGCCTGGATGCCCCCTCTGGGAGAGGGGGGGGTTAGCCCAGAGACGTGTTTCAAAGGGGAAGCCACCTTTGATGGGCCACCCTGCCCAGCACCTCTAAGCAGGCAGCCTTTTGTTCCTGTAGACAGCTTAGAGACAGGGCCACAGAGAGGAAACTCACCCCCAAACTGGTTTTACCATGGGCGTCTTGTCTTCAGGTAGCGTTACTCCTAGGGTGGGCTACCTTGCTCCTCTCAACTGAGGAACGGTCATGCCATCTTGAAGGGTGCAAGAATGTGGAATTCTGGGACAGCCAGATACCACACATCACAGGAAATTTGTCACTAGGTAGTAGGGGGCCCACTATCCCATTGGCTAGTAATAATAATAATAATAATAATAATACAAACTTTATTCGACTTTCAACAAGTCATAAAAGTATCAAATATAATACATTTCAATATATAATAATACAAATTAAATAAATTAAATAGTAAAAGGATAAAACAAAACCACAACAGAATATCTGGTGTATCAATAAAATCCCAATCACAGTAAAATTACAATTACATCACCACCCCCATAGACTTTCTTATCTTTAATACAGAGCATAACAATTTGGCCAGAGTTCCACACATCTCTAAGGAGGATAGAGACTGAAGGCAGGCATACACTGTACGACACTGGGGCAGATTGATTGACCTTAAAAGTGGCACTACTAGGCGCTTCCTCTGTTTGGCGTAAAATTTACAGAATAAAACCACATGTAGGCGCTTCCTCTGTTTGGCGTAAAATTTACAGAATAAAACCACATGAATTGTGGAATGAGGTGCATTTGCGTCACAAGGGCATGCCTTTAGCGTGGTAGACCAATTGTTCATAGTTGGAAATTAAACTAAACGATGAAATGTATCTAACCTTAATCTGGTAAGAACAACAAGTACGGCTGCATGCCCTCAGCCATCAGAATTATTTGGTTGTGAATGACAGTGTTTTTTTTTAATTCAGCCCCCAACGTATATCTTCTAGATACTTTAATGCCAGAACACTCAGGTCCTTCCTAGATATTTTCCCCAGCGAAGCTGGGTTTGTATAATAGACTTTATTTCCCATATTTTCAAAAAAGGTCATAATATATTTTAACCATGGTACCCTCGCTGTGTATAATGACTCCATGCAATCAATAAGAATGGCCTTGTTTAATCCAGTATATTCTGAGGTCCAAACTTTATGCCATAATAATAATGGGTGGATCTTTATCTGGTCTGCAATAAAGGTGACCCCCAATTCCGAGTGAATGACATATGATGAAGTACCATTTGGTACCCTCAGCAAGTGTCTTAAGAAGTCATTTTCCACCATCTGTACCAAGTCACAGTTTGTATATTCCCAAATTCCCGCCCCATACATGACGGCCGGGATGCACTTGGCTTTATAAATCTTTATCATGTTCGGCTGGGTAATCCCCCCCAAGGCTTTTAGAGAAAAGCCTTAATGCCATTGTTGTTTTGATCAGCTGTACTCTTTTCGTCTTCCTACAGTTGGCCCAAGAACCCTGTTTATCGAACATTATGCCCAGGTAGGAAAAAGTTCGCACGGTTTCGACCCTCCCTTCCGCAATAGTAGTGTTGTAAGTCTTGCCGCGCTTTCCTCCACAGTTCATAATGAAGGTTTTGGAGCGATTGACTGTAAGACCCAGCTGTGACATATATGTAATGCAAGTTGTTAGGAGTTTTTGAAGAGCTATTGGGGTCCTGGCCATTAATACTGCGTCGTCTGCGTAGATTAATGCCGGAACAGCTCGGTTGTCTATTTGGGGTAGATCTTTGTACTTAGTAGCCAGTTCTTTTTCTGAGTTATTTATATACATTGAGAACAGGAACTGAGCAAGAGCGCAGCCTTGGCGCACTCCTCTGTATAGACCAAAGGGGCGAGTACATTCCCCTTTTAACCCATACCTCACTCTTGCTCTGCACCCTGTGTACATTTCACGTATAAATTGAGTTATGGCCGGTTCTACCCTATGCTATTTAAAATATCCCATAATTTATCATGAATTACACAGTCGAAAGCCGATGATAAATCGATAAAGGCCAGGTACAGATTGCCTGCTCTAATCTTAGTATACTTCCCAGTAATAAGACTTAAATTTAGGCTTTGCTCCACTGTTCCGATTCCTTTCCGAAATCCATACTGGACAGGGGATAAAACTTTCTTTTCTTCCGCCCATAGTTGCAGCCTGTTCAGAATTTTTCTCCCCGCTAGTTTAGCTGTTGTATCCAGCAGGGAGACTGGCCTGTAGCAGGCTGGATTAAGGCAAGCACCCTTTTTATATATTTGGATAATATTGGAATCTCTCCAAGATGGTAGAGGTCCGCATATGCAGATAGCCCTTAATGTCTGCGTCAGTACAGGCCCCCAAAGCTCGATATTGGCCTTAAATACGTCGATCGGAACACCGTCAGGGCCCGGCGCTTTCCCTGGTTTACTTAATATTATAGCTTCCTCTACCTCCTGAAGACTAAATTGGGGGGTTATGACCAAGCGCGGACCTTCCTGTAGGTCTTGATCATGTGTGGGATCTGTTGACTTTGTATCGCTAGTCAATTAATATATTTTAGAGAAATGGGCAACCCAGTCCTCTTCGGAAATCACAATCTCCATCCTGGGGATGTCTCTATCCCCTAACACGGGGTAGTTTATTGTCTGCCAAAAGAGGATATTATCTTTCATACGACTTGCTATATGAAGAGTTTCCCACTAGGTTGTTTTCATATCAGTTTCCTTTCCTTCATTGCTGTCTTATATTCCTGTCTACATTTACATATGTCAATTAAACACCTTTTTGGGGCACTTAGAGCCTTTTTCAATCTCTTATGTGCTTGTGTACAGTTATGGTCAAACCATCTGCACGTCCTTTTTTTCCCTATCTTGCCACTTCTAATGGTGAGGGCTTCTTTTATGGTTTGGGTGATCAATGTAAACGCACTTAAACATCGCCCTGGTTCTGGATTCTCTCTTAGACAGTCTCCAAAAGCGTGTTTACAGTGACATATTAACTGTTTCAACAAAGACTTGGGATCTGTCTGTGACCACTTCATAGTGTATCCATTGCGCAGCACTAATTCAATATCGTCTACCATTGTAGTCCTATCCTAGCTGCTATAAGGGGAGATAGTAAGAGATTCAGGCTCTGGGTATAGTGGTCGCTAATTGCGATGTCGTGCAAGGTATAATTTGTAAGGTAGTGTGCAAAGTGAGTTTACATTAAAACATAATCAATCACAGTATTTGAGCCCCTTCCATTATACGTTGGTTTGAACTGTGATTCGTCCAAATATAGTTCATTTAAAAAGGATAGGTTATAAGTTTGGGCCAATAGATTCATTTAGTCTCCTTGAGTGTTATGAGAGAAGTGAAGCCTTACATCTACACCTTCCAAATCCCAGCCACATATCTTATCAGAGATTTCTTTACAAGGATGGACATTAAAATCACCACCCTAAATCAGCAAAGTCTTGCGGTTGTTTTTTTCACATATTTTTTTTAGGTCATTTCCCATTTCCATTAAAACGTTTGAAAATTCTCCTGGAGCGACGTTGTTATAAAAATTAATGATGACTAAATGAGTCTTGTAGTCCAGGTTACTCTCTATCATTTGGTAAAACGGACCCATAAACTGCATCTCTAGATTCTGTAAGGATAGCTTGTTGGAAATATATGTGCACAATCCCCCTTTAGGTCTACCATACCTAGACTGCTCGGCAGGAGTATGAAATGTTTTATAGCCGTTTATGTGGACAGGACTTAAAAGCCACGTCTCTTGTAGACAAACACATGAGTAATCTTCTATAAAGTTTGCCCAGGTATCATTGCCTATCTTATTAGCTAGACCTGCAATGTTCAGAATAATAAGGCTATTTCCGATTTCTGTTTAAAATTACAGTACTGGTCCTTTGGGGAGTGGGGGGGTGTATCGCCGCGAATTGAATGAGGTATGTTTCTAGGAACATTGCTCTGGCTTAGGTGAGGTAGTATCTCGTTCCTTATAGGAGCCGTTGTATACGGTATACCTTCCTTGTGTAAGTCCGGCCCTGATGTGTGTACTATCTGGGCTACTTCATCAGAAGGAACTGACTGATTTTTGTCGAGTCAATCTATATCTTCCAAAGTTGTAAGAGGATGGAATCTATTGCACCGTGTGGGTAAATCTGGAATGGATACAGGCGCTTCAACTCGTTGTGGCTAGATGGGGTTATACCCCGCTGGTCTTTGATAGAAATAACCCAGGGGTAGTAACAAAATTCCTTGTGAAGTAACTTGTCTGGCTCCCAAGTCATGAATGATTCCATTCACTAGGTTTGGTGAGCCAAAAGAGAGGACCACACCAGCGCTTTCTTACTGTTTCCTATCCACTTAATTCTTCTGACCATTTTTATGTCATCAAAAAGAGTCCTCACTATGCCAGGGCCCATTCGGGCTCCGATCCAATTAAGGGCCTTGTTTCTCAAGGCCGTCCATGTTTCTCGTTGTTGGTCATCTATCGGAGGGACGTTGGCCAAGACCACTACATATGGTGTAGCCTCCGGGGGGAGATGTAGTAGGTCACTAGGCAGGTAAGCGGGATTCGGAGATCTAGTCCTACTAGGTGTGTTTCTCCCTATATTTGAATGGGGGTAGGTAGTCGCTGTCCTACGCATAGCATTACCTGCTGTCTTACATAGTATAGGGTTTAAAACTTTTTTATCAGGAGGAAAATTATGCGATGTGATCGGGGAAAATGAAGTTCGAAGATTTTGGTTCGAGTGAGGAGCTAATGGTTGTGATTGTGACTCGCTCTGGGGGTTAGCATTCCAGTGTATATCATTTGTCCTATTGTACGGGACAGATTGTATATTATTCTTGTGTTCTGAGGACCGCAATGTTATTTTAGAGTCCTTAGTTACATGATGCGTGTCTTCCCGTTGTAAGGAGTGTAAGGAGTTTATCATTCCAAGACCTGCCTCAAGGCTACTCTCCACCCCCTTTAAGCGCTCCGACATGGAGTCAAGAGTGGCTCCAATGGATGCTTTCAGCGAATTTACTAGCTCATGAAGATTTATAAGGAGTGATCGAATGGTGTCTCCTGCTAAGCTTGGGGGTTTCTTACGAGTTAGTTTCTTAGAATGTTTTTTGATTGGGGTAGTTATTAGATCTATCACTGGTGTTTTTTTTGGGGTCTTATCCACCACACCCACCTCCGGTTTCCTTGGTCGCTTAGCAACAGGGGATGTTTCGTCCACGGAGTAAATTAAATTCGAGATGTCTTTAATGCATCCATTTGAATGCCTTACTTTTGAGTGCTCATCCCCAAGTTCACTAGATGGGGAATTATGATGCAATTCTACAGTCCCTGGTAATTCGTGGGATTGGTCTTTGGGCAATCACAATTTCCCTTCGACGGTAGCAATTTGTTTATCTATCATTCCCATTGCCCCAGAGATGTATTTTAGTATAGATGAACTATCTTTTAGATTTGTTGAGTTATTTAATTTTGAATGCTTCCTTTTACCCATGTTTCACGTAGTGACAGGTTGCTCAGGGGTCTGTTTTTGTGTGTATAGAACAGTTTCCCTTAATGAAGTATCTTAAGGTAACTTGGGGTAACCCTTGGCCCTCCCCGCCCAATCAGACTGCACAGGGTGGAGGGAAACGTTCGCTAAAATGGACGGGCTGCTTTCAATCTTTTACTTTTGGGCTTAAGTCACAGGGTTTGAAGGTTCTTGTCACTGGGGAGCCAAGTCAAAAATTAAAGAGGGGGGCCCAGCCCAGCCTCTTCCAGGCGATGACGGGCGAAGGACAGGCCCGCCCTTGGCCAGGGCTTGGCCCGGGCGCCGACCACACGTGTCCCGCGCAGCTGGAGCGCTTCCTTGTAGAAGTAGGGCCTCGCTTCCAATCAGAGCATTCCCTGGTCACAGATGCAAAGTTTAAAGGGCTCCTGCCCCCTCACGAACACACAGCGCGTCCCGTGGGAGCGCCTCCTTGTAGAAGTAGGGCCTCGCGCCCAATCAGAGCGTTCCCTGGTCACAGATGCAAAGTTTAAAGGGCTCCTGCCCCCTCACGAACACACAGCGCGCCCTGTGGCAGCGGGAGCGCTTCCTTGTAGAAGTAGGGCCTCGCGCCCAATCAGAGCGTTCCCTGGTCACAGATGCAAAGTTTAAAGGGCTCCTGCCCCCTCACGAACACACAGCGCGTGTGTAGTAGTAGCTCCGTGGTCCCCTCAGTGCACTTCCGTAAGATAAATATGGCACCCCTGACACGTTGATCCTGAGCACCTGCAAGACTTGGAAGAAGGACGAGAAGAAGACCACCTTGCACCCATTGGATGCGCACAAAGAGAGGCTGCAATGCAGGAGTGACTGCACCTGCTGCACTTTGGGCTAGCGGAGTTTGGACCATGTTCTGCAGACCTGGCTGAGGGAAAAGCTGGTTCCCAGCCCCATTCTGAAGCAAAGACTATAAGAATTAGTTGGCTGGGCCTCCAGAACAGCACTGGGGGCATCAAAGCTGAAGGAGCCCAATATGCACCTCAGGTAGCTACCGCAGACGATTTGCTGTTGCCAGATGCTTGGCACCCGAAAGGACAATTCAGGATACCCAAAATGTGCACTTATGTCTGCTGGATCTGAGTGTTGGTTGTGACCAGATTTGTTGCCCAAGAGAGGCACCATGACTACTGCAAAAGCGCGTGGTCTGCATTGGCAGCCCTTGCAACGGTGCAAAGAGGACTTCATTGGACCCGAGATCTGTGGACAAAGTCGTCCCCATTCACCTGTGGACCGAGGACTCGACCGACGTCAACCGCACAGCATCAAGAACATCCTTGAGTATCTTTGAGCCTGCATCCTTCAGCATCTCCACTCCATTGCCATCTGTGGCGGTCATCCTGTAAAGTTTGGATCTTGCTCTAGAAATGCTGTGGTGGCCAGGTAACTATCCATAGTATCCTTTCTGGTCCCTTAGACCATTGTCCTGTTGTACTTTGTCACACAACTTAGACCGGAATTGTCGAACTAACTTTTACAAACATTTCATGAGTTTTCAAATGTTTTGTTGGCCATTGCTTGCTTGCGGTTGTTACAACAGTTATTTATTACTTCTAAAATCTGCATCTCCAGACCCTCTGGCAGATTTTTATGATTAAGGTCTCTAAAATGTATACAAATCTGCTCTATATTTAAAATCGGTGTCTTGCTTCTTTTGTGTCGTGTGACTTTCTTATTGTGTTGTTTGGTGCTGTTAAATGCTTTGCATATTGCTCCTTTGCTAAGCCTTATTGCTTGCAGCTACAAGTTGAGCAAATGTACCTGACTGGACCCAAGATGGTATTTGTGAGTGTACTTCATGGTAGGGCTTCCCAGCCATACCATATAGTACACCCAAATCCTCACATTGGTGCCTAGTGGTGGGATCTATAACTTGTGTTTAGCTGTAACAGACGACTAATAAGTTGGGAACTGATCAAAGGAGTTTTTGCCAAATCAAGAAGTACGTTTGGCCACGTTTTGACATTTTAAAGGTACCTACTTCCAAGAAGAAAAAGTCCAAGGAGTTGCAAAAGGTTTTCTTGCTACTACAAAAAGTCTTCAAGGGTAGAGGGAAACGGAATGAACTTGACCCCATTGCCTAGTTTGAAAATAAATGTGTTGAGGGCTTTGTGCAAAGAGAGAAATATCCTTTCAGGAGTCTCAGCTAAGAAGGATGACCAGGGAAAAGCTCTCAAAGTCTGGGAAGAGGCAAGGAAAGCACAGGCCCTGCTGGGGTATGAGACTACCCTTGAGAGTGGGGCTCAGAATGATAGTGGGGATCCATTCACAGAAGGGTACCAGGAGATTGTAGTCCCCAAGTCATTCAAGTCATGACTCCCTGTCTGGCAGTGAAAGGAGGCTCACATCTGTGAGGAGGCAAATGGACACAGACGCTCAGCTTAGCCTCTTGGAGCTACAGAAGAGGAATCTGGCCTTGGTAGAAAAAAGATTGACCCTAGAAGAGAAAAAGGTCAAGCTGGGGATGAGACTCAAAGTGATTGGTGTCAGCAACAGAGTCACAGAGTTAACTGCTGAGGGTGCCTGTGATTCAAGGTTGCCAAAAGGGATTGTGCCCAACTATACTGAGGGGGATGATATAGACAAGTGGCTGGCAGCCAATGAGAGAGAATTTAGGATGAGAATTGTGAGTGCACAACTTTGGGGGTCCTTACTGTGGGAACTCATTCCAACTGTAGGGAGAGATAGACTGCCGACACAAGAGGTTGAGGTGGCAGAATCTTACATTTACATGAGTGGTGCACTCATTGAGCTTATAAGCCTTACCCTTGAAGAGTATAGGCAAGGATTTAGGAGCACACGAAAGGGAGCATCAGAATCATGGGTTGATTTTGTAGATGCCTCTGTGAAGTCACTGAGTGGGTGGATTAAAGGTAACACAGTTGATCCTAGGAGGACTTGTACAATTTAATAATTAAAGAATACATCTTGACAAACTGTTCATCAGAGAACTTACACCAGCATCTGGTTGATTCTATGCTATCTAGCACTAGAGAGCGAGGTAAGATAGCTGATAAGTGGGTACATAGTAGGGTACCAAAGAAGTCCTCAAGTGGTGAACCCAAAAAGTGAGGACAGATCCCCCTCCTGGGAAAAAGTTGAGGTGAAGTTAAAAAATCTGAGAAACCCAAAGTTCTCAAAAGAAGCCCGAGGGAGGAGCCCAGAGCCACATCCCAAAATAAGGGCAGCAGGTATAAGGGAAAGAATTTTGACAATTCAAAGACTGGGGTGTGCTTTGACTGTAGACAGCCAGGGCAAAAGAGGGGTGATGCAGCATGCATCAAAAAGTCACCCACGTGTGACACTCCCAAGGGAATTGCCAGCATAGGGATGGGGGTGGAAGTTGTCCCTGGCGATTGCAAGGGGTACACTGAAGCTACATTATTTTCCCTGTGTGATGAGGAAATTGAACCTTTGGCTCACTGGCCTGCTAGTGTGGTAAAGTACAGGCAGTGGCTAAAAATCAATGGGGTGAAAGTTTAGGGCTTGAGAGATACAGGTGCCTCCATATCCATAGTGATAGTTAAGCTGGTGTCCACAAACAAGTCAACTTTCGCAAAGTCACATACCATAGCTGTGGTAGACTTTGAGTGGGGAGGGGTTACTGGCCCTAAGAACGTAGCTGTATCCCTTGTAGTCCCAGTGAAGTGTCTACTGGGCAATGACCTTGAAACGGAAAGGTGGGGAGAAGGACTCATGTAGTAATGCTGAGTCTCCCTGAGTGAGTTTGTGTTTCTACTATAGCACAGAGAGCCTTGAGGGAAAGTATACGGACTTTGGATCCTGGCACATTGGCTCTAGTCCCTAGTGGCAAGAGAGAGAGGGCAGGGAGCCTAGGAAGGCTTCTGCAAAAATAGTGCTCAGAACCAGGAGGTGCTCAAACTTCGGGGGGAATGCCTGGTTTTGAAAAGGAGGGTGCTGCTTTGAGAGACTTGCCTGACTTGGCAGAACTTCAAGGAGCAGGTGGTCCCTCCAGAGAGTACTTGAGCCGGACAGAAGACTTGTCCCACTCATGAGGGCCTGAGACAGTTAGCTATCAGACATGAAGAGGAGTTATCAGTGGTACCCATAAGATACACTGGGTGGAGGGAATCCTGTACAGTGAGGCAAGGGAGCCCAAACCAGGAGAGTGGTGCTCCCCCAAAAGTACATAAAGTTTTCCTTAACCTGGCCCAGGACATCCCGTTGGCTGAGCATCAGCCATTTCTATTGGCCCCAGATGTAAAAAAAGTAAGAGTTCTGTCGCTCCTGTGTGACCTGGCAGGCCAGAGGCAAGGCAGGTAACAAACCAATGGCCCCCCTGATGTCAGTCCCAGTGGTGGGGATTGACATTGTTGGTCCCCTAGACCCACCTACAGATATACACCTGCATCCTCAGGGCATAGGTTCATTCTAGTGGCAGTGGACCATGCCACTAAAAACCCAGAAGTCATAACCCTTAGAACAGTTACTGCCCCTGCAGTATCTAGAGCCCTCCTTAGTATTTTGTATTAGAATAGATTTTCCTTAGGAGTTAATTTCAGATAGAGGCACAAACCTCATGTCTGCCTTTCTGAAAGCAGTGTGGGATGATGTAAAAGTTCACTACACCTTATCACCCACAAGGAAATGGCCTTGATAAAAGGTTCAGATAGACCCTGAAAGGCATGATTATGGGTTTTCCGGAGAAACTCAGGAGGAGATGGGATATTCTTCTCCCATGCCTGCTGTCTGCCTACAGAAGGTTCCTCGGAAGGTAGTAGGCTTTAGCACTTTTGAACTGCTCTTTTGACACACTGTCAGGGATCCTTTATGTTTGGTGAGAGAAGGTTGGGAGAGACTGTCACAGAGCCCAAACAGGACATCCTAGATTATATGCTAGGCCTTTGCTCCAGAGTACATGAAAAAGGCAAACAAGAATTTGGAGGCCAGCCATGAGCTTGTCAAGCACTGGTATGATCAGAAGGCTTCTATGGTTGAGTACCAACCTGCAAAATAGGTTTGGGTGTTGGCGCCCAGGGCACTCCAAGACAACCAAACTGGCCCTTGCCCTATCTTGAAAAAGAAGGGAGATGTCACATACTTGGTGGTTTTGGGTATCCCAAGGAACCATTATAGGGTGATACATGTGAACAGACTCAAGTTACTTTGTGACGGAGCAGAAATGACCATGCTCATGGTGACATGGTGGGGAAAGGAAGAAAGTGACCTACTCCCAGATCTGCTGTCCTCCAATGTCAAAGATGGCTCAGTGGATGGAGTAACACTCTCTCCCACTTTGACAGATCAGCAGCAGACAGACTGTCTTACCAAGCTTAGCCAGTTTACTGGATTGTTTTCCTTGACCCCAGGTCTGACAATATGGTTTACCCATTATGTGGACACAGGTGACAGTGTACGGAGTTTTGGATCAGGTCAAGGCTAGCACAAAAGCAGAGGTTGCTAAAATGCTAGAGTTAGGGCTGATTGGGCCCTCCAGTAGTCCATGCGCCAGCCCAGTGGCTCTGGTGCCCAAAGCTATTTACAAAGAAGGGAAGCATGGGCTACGATTTTGTGTAGACTAGAGAGGACTGAATGCAGTCACAAAGATTAGCTGAAAGACAGGTTGGGGGATGCAAAATATCTGAATACCTGTGTGCCTTTCACCTGACGTCAGGTTATTGGCAGATAGCCCTCACACCAGGAGCCAAGGAGAGGTATACCTTTTATACCCCAGAAGGCAACTTACAGTTCAGAGTGAATCCCTCTGGGTTAAAGAATGTACCTGTCACCTTCCAGAGTTGGTGAACAGAGTTCTTTTAGGTTTGGAAAGTTTCAGTGCAGGATATCTTGATGACATTGCTGTATTCGCTTGGTCTACCTCAAGGAATTACTTCAAGCCACTCAACAGGTGGGGCTGACTGTCAAGGCAAGCAAGTACCAGATATGGCAAGGGTCTGTAGTGTACCTGGGTCACCAAGTAGGTGGAGGCCTAGTGCAACCTGTCCAGCCCAAGTTCTAGACAATTGTGGCCTGGGGAGCTCAAAAGATGCAGACTCAAGTCAGAGCCTTTCTAGGCCTGGCTGGGTTCTATAGGAGGCTTGTGGAAGGTTATGGTACCATAGTGGCGCTTTTAACCTCTAAGAAACAGCCAAGGAAAGACTCCTGTCAGAAGGCCTTTGACACCCTAAAGGAAGCTCTGTGCTCAGCACCTGTCCTAAAAGCACCTGCCTTGACAAAAGAGTTTGTTTTCCAAATCGATGCTTCAGACCATGGTATTGGGGCCGTTCCATCACAGCTGAATGACCAGGGTCAAGATTAACCAGTTGCCTTTATTAGCAGGCAACTTCTCCCAGAAAGCAGTGTTAAAGTGCCATTGAGAGGGGAGGCTTTGCTGTGATTTGGTCCGTGAAGAAGCTAAGGCCCTACTTGTTTGGGACTCACTTCAAAGTTCAAACTGACCACAGATCTCTCAGCTGGCCTATGCAGATGAAAGGAGAGCATCCCAAACTGTTGAGGTAGTCCATCTCCCTACAGGGTATGAATTTTACAGTGGAACACAGACCTGGGACTGACCATGCCAAAGCAGATGGCCTTTCAAGGTTTTTCCACTTAAATGATGAGAACCACCAGGATAATTGTTAAGTTGTTCACCACCTTTCATCTGGAGGGAAGCATTGTAGGAATCTTGCTATCTATGTAGTGTACAAATGTAAGGGGACACTATGCAGATAGTCAAGAGTAACCCTAATTTGCTGACAGCAGTTAAAATTAATAACCCTATAAGCTCCCTTTTGTGGTAGTGTGGGTGAGCAATTAGGTTAGGTTTATTAGAGGAGAGTGTTAAGCATGTATTGCACACACACAGCCAGTGCAAGACACACACTCAATAAAGAAATCCAGCACCAATTTATAAAAACAAAAACACTTCAAATTCAAATCACTCTTTATTCGGTTTTAACCAAACCATAAAACCACATTATTGCACACAATCCATATATAAAAGACAGACGTAAATTGTTGTAAAAAGCAAAATAGCAAAATCATCTAAATAAACAAACACATGAACACAATCACTTAAAAAGAACAATACAAAAAAATAATCACTAAAATTTCAAGCCAAAGTACAGCATTCAAAATAAAGTATGTTTAACAGAGCTTAAAAATACGCTCAATAGTACCATAATTTCTATGTTTCATAGTGGATAAACTTTGAAATTCATCACATCAGTAATGGTGAACAGATGTTTTAAGATCAGCTTAATAACACCCCATCCTACATTTCTCTTATCATACTGGTGCTACCATAATTTCCTAACTACTGTCTGCAATCACACTGCACAGATAATAAATCTTTAGATGGTACTGCAAATCAGCTCAGTCTAGAGAAGTTGGAGGTAAAACAGAGCTTCTTTACACTTTCTAATATTAAGGTTCCACAGTAGAGGTCTTAAAAAGCGTAGCCTCAGCTCTTTGTAAAGATCACACAAGTAAAGCAGATGTAATTGCGATTGGGGTGATATATAGTCATGGTAGCAGATCCTGACTATTGTAGATATTGGATGGATAAGATAACAAAGAGTGGACTGTGCCAAACCTATATCTGACCAAATAAAACCTTTGATAGTCCAGTACTTTGGTCGACTAGGGTTCCATGCCAGGAGTGGTGCACATCTGGAGATACATTGTGACTGACTTTCCTTGATTCCGAGAACAGCCATCTGGCTACAGAATAATTTAACAATTCCTGTTTTACAAATCCCTTGGTTGATTGGTTAATAATCTGCAGATTATCGTCCAGGTCACCTCTTTCAATTGCCTGAGATCATGCTTTTCATGAAGGATCCACATTAATTTGTTGACCCGTTCTAATTTAAGACAATCAGCAATCATTGCTTGACTCAGCGCAGCCTCTGGCCTAGACTAAATCGACAGCTACAACAGATTCAGGGCTGCCCCAGTAATATCTTCCTAGTATTGCAGCCCTAATGCTTCATGCAGCATTAAAGATGGGGTACATATGGGAAGAGGCAAATGTCTCTGTAAAAAAAAAAAATGTTTTAGTTGACCTGAAGGTGGGAATAGTCAGTAAACCCCCACACTCCTGCACCATAAGAGGCGACTGAAACTGACTTTACATTTTTAAAGTAATGGTGGCATCAAGGGCCATGGACCCTAGATTTGCTGCAAATTTGAAAGGCACGACAATAGATTTGTCCAGTTCTACTAACCAGGCCCCTATCAGATGTTTCTATGATTCAATATTATCAAGCGGTACTCCTAAATAAAATAAAGGTGGGAACACACGTAAGAGCAATAAGAGATGTTAAAAAAAGAGATCTTACTCTGGGGTCGGCTGCACACAGTGTCAAATGATTTTGGTTTATTAGTGGAGAGGCCGAGGTCAGACATAAAGGCTACAAATCTTTTTAGGAGTTTTGAAGCTTTCATCCTGTTCTAGCCATTAGAACACATTAATCGGCATACATTAACACTGGATGTGTCTTGGTTCCCACCCACAAGGGATCTGCTTCTGCCTCTGGCAAGTAATCCACAAGCCCATTGATATAGAAAATAAAAAGAAATGGGGCCAACAAATAACCTTGTCTGACCCTGTTTCTAATTTTGATGGGGGCTGTACACTCTCCTTGAGCCTCCAACCTTACACTTGCGTCCACATCTTTGTGTTGTTGTGCAAGCAGATGTATAATACCTGGATCAGCACCCTTCTTGGCTAACATGTTCCCCAGCCTTCCCCTTACAGCATTGTCGAAGGCTGTGCTGAGGTCCATAAATGCCAAGAACAGACCCCCGTCACTTGGCCAGCACATATTTGTTAATTAGCTAGTGTAGGCTCAGGCACTGATCAATAGTTCCAAGCCCCTGTCTAAATCCATACTGAGCTGGTGATGAAATATTGTTCTCATTTGCCCAATTCTCGAGATTATCTGGAATTATTCGCCCCCCCAGTACCTTCACAGCAGAATGAAAGATGTTGGTCGATAACATTGAGGATCACCCTGTCACCCTTTTTGAAAATCGGCACAATTATAGCTTTGGACCAGGATTTTGTGGGCGCAAAACAAATTGCACTCTCTATTACATTCACCAGAATTGGAGCCCAGAATGTCACATTATTCTTAAAAACGTTAATTGGGACCCCACCCAGACCTGGAGATTTATTGCATGGACGCCTATCTACAGCCGCATTGACATCCTTAAGTGTGATTGTCCCTTGGTCTTATGGGATTGGTGGGGATAGAGTAATGACTTCTGTGGGATTAAAAGACTCAGAAACAGCACCAACATGCTTCACCCAAGCGTATTTGTTTATGGTCACTTCTATCTTAGTTGAGGGGTTGTTGCTAAAGAAGGGGACATTTGCTATTTCCCAGAGCTTAGTTGTATCATTTCTGCTATACGCATCAGTTAGATTTTCCCCAGGCCTCCCTTCTAACCTCTTCTTTTCTAGCTGCAACTATATCTTTATAGTGCTTTCTGAGCTTCCTGGTCTTTTCCTTATCCCTCAGGGTTTTTTTTAGGGCACGCAACAGATTGCTATGGGCTTGAACAGGCTGAGTTAAACCATTTCTTATTTATTGGGGCTCGAGTTTGCTGGGCTATTGTAAGTAGTTCAGATATCTTCTTACATACACCAAAACAAAATGCCTTCATTACAACTGTGGGATCGGGCCAATACTCAAGCATACTTCAAAATGCTCCCTTTCACTTCTCAGAAGACGCCCTAAAAAAACCTTTAGGTCAACCTTGCTCCATTTACGGCGTATCTCCCTATTTCTGGAATATTCCATTGGGTAGCCATTTTACTCTGCACCACTAGGGTCAATTCCAACTTAAGACAAAGTTAAAGGAGATTATGATCACTTATAGGGGACTACATAATGGAGAACTTGCAAAGTCCATAGCTTAGAGAGTACAATAATGTCGGTCATAGAACCATTTTCCTTACCTGTGAATGTAGCCTGCCCAAAAATCTGTGGCGAGGCAGGGTCCACCGCCAGAAGAAGATCATAAATAAAAAAATAATAATAATATCGCCACAAGAATTGTGCTCAAAATGGGAAAGATTACAGAAATTCCCTGCCCCCTCCACAAACTTTGTCATTTGAAAAATCTCTAACTGATATAATTACAAAATCTACTGTAAGCTCTATTACCAATTTATCTACAGCATTCATCAAAGAACAGATGACGTACATTGTTTTTGTTAAAATTATGATAAAAATTAATCAGCACCATTGAGGGGTGCCCTACTATGTTCAGATAAAATGTATGAAAATAAACTGAACTGAATCGACACAAAGTTTCTCAATCTTAGCCGGAAATTAGGTACTCACTAAAGTTAGAAGCCCCCCACAGTTTAGTCCTGAAGTTGACAGTGTTGCAGGGGTAAAAAACGAGTAGAAGCCATTTATATGCACATTAGTGCAAGACCAGGTCTCCGGGAAACAAATGATCTGATAATTGGAGATCTGTTTCACCCAACCGTCATCAGCCAATTTACTGCCAATCCCTGCAATGTTCCAAAACAGTACTCACATCATGCTTTAGGTGACTGACCTTTGGGATATGTAAACATGCCTGTCCTTGATCAGAGGGTTGATGAGGGCCTGCAAACCAGCCAACATCAGCTTGTTACCCTGCAGGGGTCTAACCTTCTCATTTGACTTACTAGTAATGCTTATATCCTTCACAAAGGCATTCTGTGGAGAGGAGTGGGCAACAATGCCACCCATTGGGATTCTACTAGTACATTGGTTTATTAAGTGGAAATATGAGACAGATGTGTGGAATGTCTCAATTGTACCGCACACCCCAAAATGTATTCCTGAGCTTATTGACAAGACATCATTAGAGAGTAGTTCATCAACTGCATTGAGGGCTGCATAATAATTGTATGCTGGAACTGTTTAGATCCTGGAAACATTGAGCATGAGATTGGGCTTAGAAGGACAATTCACAGTGCTAGGTCTATAAAAATAGTCCAATGGAACCAGGCAAATACCTTTACGTGTCGCACAGGGGCCCCAAGCCCTATGTAGAACAAAATCCACAAATTTAGGGTCACAAGAGTTAATCACAATACAATCATCCAGTTCTTTTTAGGGATTACCCCCACCTATTGTACTTTGTGGACACCTGATAAAGTTTTAACAAACATATCACTATTGGTGTGCCCAGAAGCTGAAGATACCTAATGCACCACTTTGTTTTTTTGCTAGAATTCCACCTCACATTGGTCTCCTTATACTGGTGGAACATTCTTTATAATTACTACGTAAGGGGTGTATTCAGGAGGCAATTGTAAAGCTTGAGTGATTAAGTATGAACTACCAGGACCTGCAGGGGGTGGTGGATTGATAGAATTCGAAGTGGGGCCATCAGTAACCAGCTGTGACCCAGTAGGTAGGCAACACACGATTATCGCTACTACCCTCCACGGGAATACAGCATTGTCTGGCAGGCTGATTAATAACTCCTGAACAAGCGGTATTGATGGGAAGCGTCAGCAATTGAGTTGGACAGGATAGATTTTACTGCCAGTGATAAGTCCATCAGTGTCTCAATAATTTTTTGCAGAGCTAGTGCCACTAGGCTAAGGAGTTTTGCAAGTGCAGCTTTTGTTTTATAGAAACTACTGGGTGTACTGGCTACATTAATGCCACTCGTGTCCCCCAAATATAAATTGTGATTCTGCACAGTGGCTTTGCTATCGCCATCTTAACAGCCATCAGTTGACCCCACTTGAGCAAGATCAGATGATTTTTTGGGCATAATCATTTTTCCTTGTACTAGGGCGTGAGTCTGAGGTATCCTTAGTAGTGGGATTCTTGTCCCCTGGTCTCCCCCAAAGAAGCTACGATCGTGTCCAGGTTACCTTGGAACACACATGAGTTTTACGCCACAGAGCCTGAATCTATACAAGCTCCTTTAAGTGAGAACTCGGGTTGTTTTTTTTATTTGCAGTTACAGTAGGGTCTGCCTAGTCAACACCAGCTGTAAGCGTTAACAATCTCCTACTGGCCCCAAGTTTTTCTTCAACATTAACAATTTCAGAGTTAATGGCATTCATAGCGGTATTCAAGTAGTTTGTGACAGATCCCACATTTCGATGCTCATTGCCAACTGAAGTAACAGAACTTGCTTTAAGCTTGCCCATTCTAGCCCAGCTGCTGAAGATACCCCTCAAGACTCCTCGATGGATGACTCAAGTGCTGCAGCCCAGCCTTGTCCAGATGTGGACAGGCTCAGACAGGCCTGATCTTGGCCCAGGTACAACCCACATGCATCCCGTGCTGCGGGATGCCACTCCAAGTAATATGGCTCTCCGGCGCTGTGCTGGTCCCCACATGGTTGCCTGGAAAACTCAGGGATGAAGTCCCACCCCAGTGTGGAGGGCAGAGTTAATGGTGGCAGCTGGTGGGCAGGGAAACAGGTTATAAAGACTCCTGCAGTGCGGGACGCCACTCAAAGTAATGTAGCTCTCAGGTGCTGTGCTGGTCCCCCTGTGACTACTTGGAAAGCTAGGGAATGAAGTCCCCTCACAGTGAGTATGACATATTTAATGGTGGCAGCTGGCAGGCAGGAAAACAGGTTAGAAAGACTCTCCAAAAATACACTTATGTTTGTATGAATTTATATATCAAGATCATCAGAATCAAGTAAGTACTTTTTGAGGTGTGAATTTTTATACATTTCAAAAGCTCACAGTGCAATTTCTGGAGAAGTAATGTTATTCTATGGGGAAAAACAAGCATTGCATTCGGGCACTTGTCAGTGACTCACAGGACTATTCTTCGGGACTTGAAGAGAGTATAGGGCAAAGGTCCAAGGCCACACCAACAGGTTACCTCAGGTGTGGGGGCACAGGGGCGTCCGCATGCAGAGGTATGTTACAGTATCAGGTGTCCCAGTCACTTCAAAGGAGATTGGTCTGGTTGGAAAGAGGCTGTATTCAGGGACTGGGGGCCAGTCTGGGAGAACCCACAGGGGGGCTCAATTCTTGAGATGCTCGGACACAAGTACAATTCTCAGGCTGGGAAGCTCGGTGCAATGGTGTCTTTTGGCATCGGGTTTGAGTACTGGAGTCACCTGTCATTGGTGGGTGGCCAGCAGAAAGAGGCTGCAGGCGGCTACTGGAAGTCCATGCTGGCCAGAACCAAGGATGGGCTCAGCTCTTGAGGGTCTCAGGACACCCTGGTTACCGCCCCCTCCATTGGACTCAGGCTGTGGGGTGCAGGTGCAAAGGCAGTTTAAGTTGTCTGGTAGTGGCTGTTGGAGGCTCACTCTTTGTTTTGGGTTCTGCAGAAGGGGGCAAGCAGGTCAGCTGTGCCACTCTTGATATGGGTCTTACTGCCCCTGAAGTTTCTGGATATACAGGTTTGTTTTCATCAACGTTTGTATCTGAAGGGGACACAACAAGCCTTGGCTCCTGCAAGGGGTCAGTACCCTGAGTGTTGGCGCTGTGTGGCTCTGGTCGGTCCTTGCATCCCCACACTTGGAGGGAGGACAGATCTGACTGGTAGGAGCATGGTGATCTCTTCCTGGGCAGCTGCTGCGTCTGTAGTCCCAGTAAGCAGCAGGATTGGACCTTGCTTCTTTGGTGCCTGTAGCTCCAGGGGAGAAGCTCTTCTACTCCAAGGAAGATTCTCTGGCAATTGGAAAAACACTGGCAGCCCTCCGGGTTTGTTGGAGTCAGTACAGCGGCAGGACAAGTCAGTTTCTGTCAGGTGCAAAAGGCCGGCTGGCAGGGTTGGTGCCAAGTCAGCTGTTGCTCCTCTGCCCTCTGGTCAGCCCTCTTCTTTGTCCACTTCTTCTCTTTGTCCATCAAACTCTGATGTCCTTGTATCAGGGAGCCACCTAAATACTCAATTTAGGGGTGTTAAGGGAAGTGAAGGGTAGTAGCTAATAGGCTCCTTAACCCTGAGGTGACTACATCCCCTAGATGACTACTTCATTTGGGAATGGGTATCACCCTGTCCCAGAATTCCCAATTCCACCACACACAAGATGGTGGAATTCCTAACTTTGTATTCACTTCAGGCTGGTCACCGTAGAGGTGCGTCCAGCCTAATCGTGTAACATGCCTCCTGCATAGCTAATTTTCACACCTGTCCTGGTGCTAAATATGCCTCAGGCAGGGGGTTACCATATCTGGGGGAAGCTCTGGGTTGCATACCAAAGGCAGCAGGAGCTTTGAAGTCCCTGGCTTTGGTATGCAGATTTACTAGCTGTCTTGTTGGCAGAGGTGATAACACTTCCTGCTAGAGCAGGCATTGTTTCTGACCACGGAGTGGAGAGGCTCTCACCTACAGTGGGTCAGAAACTTGTCTGTGGTGGCAAGCTGGTAAATACCAGTCAGCAACCACACCAGAGGACTAGTAGGATTTAGGGGCATCTCTAATGTGCCCTCTGGGTGCATGTCATAATAAATACAATCAGTATGAATTTATTAAGATGAGGTGTTTGATACTAAACACCACTATTTTCCATGCAGCCATCATGTAGTTAGGTCACTCATGCTGACCAGTGTCCAGTACATGCTTTAAGATGGCTTACCAGTTACTTGCAATGTCTAGGAATAGAACTAGACATCACAGGAGCATATCTGCTTATTCAGATATGTCTTCACATGTGTTATAATGCACCCTGTCTTAAGGTTCGTAAGGCTGACTGTAGGGGTGAATTACTGACATGCAGTCTGTAATGGCAGGCTATGTATACCTTGTGTGTGCCCCCCCCCCCCCCAAGGGTGGCATAAGGTATGCTGCAGTGCCCTTGCCTTAGGTGCCAGGGGTACCATTTACTAGGGACTTACAGTGGTGCTAAAGTTCTGTTCCAATATATAACTTGCTTTTAAAGAAAGCGCCCTGGCACTGAGGTCTGTTTAGCAGGCCTCAGTGCACTGTCAGAGTCAAAATCAAGCATCCAGTTGTTCCAAAAGGGGTCAAAAAGTTAGGCGATGTCTGCAAAGAAACCCAGTTTCCTACAGGCATATAAGAAAATGCCTCTTTTTGCATGTTCCCCCCCCCCCCCACATTTTTGGGCTGATGCTGCTCAATTTTTGACTCAGATTGCACTGAGGCCTGCTAACCAGACCTGAGTGCCAGTGTTTTAACCCCATACAAATTGCATGTCGAAGGGAATATACCCAATTGGCAAGGCCTAGCTTACTTTCAAGTTCCTAATATATTGTACCCAGGGCATGTTAGACAGAGTGTCCACTTAGAGCTGCAGCGCTGTTTGTGACACCCTTCATGTGACAAGATACAAGATGGCTCCCAGTCTGCTTCTGCATGCTTAAAGGACAGTGTTTTCACTGCCAGTTCGACTTTGCCATTTAAACCAATGGCAAAACCACTTTATCTCTTAATATTATATGTAAGGCTGCCCTTAGGGAGGTCTATGGAGCTCTATGGATGTGAGCGTTATTTTGTTAAAACAGATATGTTTTAGGATATGTCTTAGCAGCAGCACTTCCAATTTGTCGTTTTGCTGTGGGTAAAGTTGGTAGCCCCATTGGCTAAGAGTTACCGAGTGGCAACTCAACCGGATACCTTTTGACTGGAACTACCAAACTGGGTCATGTGAGGTATCAAATTAAACATGGCATTAAATGCAACCCGAAGCCCATATCAAAATTAATGTCTCTATTAAAGATAGGCAACTTTTAGAAAGTTGCCAGTCTGTGTTCTGTTCATCCTGTGGCATCACAAAGGCATGCACCTGCAGACATCTTTCTGACCGACTGGGGAGACATGTCAACGACTCCCAGGCCAGGGTCAAAGGTGGTGCTGCAGCAGTGAGGTGTCACCTCCTCTGCCCGGATGGCTTTTCAGGGGGTTCGCCCAGAGGTGTGCTTTAAAGAGAAAGACGCTTTTGATGGGCTCCCTGTCCGATACCCCTGAGCAGGATGCCTTTTTTCCTGTAGACAGCCTGGAGACAGGGCTGGAGTGAGAAAACCTGCCCAAACCAGTTTTACTGTGGTGTGTTGTCTTCAGGTAGCTACAACCCCGAGGGTGGGCTACCTTGCTCTTCATGACCGTGGAAGGGTTCTTCGCTTGAAGAGGGCAATAAAGTGCCATTCCGGGATAGCCAAATGCCACATATCACAGAAACGTCATCACTAGGTAGGAGGAAACTCAGTGGCCTGTTGGCCAGTGACCATGTGGTCCCCTCAGGGCACTTTCCTGGGATAAATATGGCACCCCTGGCATGTTGACCCTCAGTGCTCACTGGACTTGGAAGAAGGACGAGAAGAAGACCACTCGCACAGAGAGGCTGCGATGCCGGAGTGACTACACCTGCTGCCCTTTGGGTTGGCAGAGTTTAGACTCTGTTCTGCATGCCTGGCTCATGGAAAAGCTGGTTCCTGACCACAGACCAAAGCAGAGACACCAATGGTCAGTTGGGTGACCACCTCCCTTATAATGGCACTGGGGACATCAAAGCTGAAAGAGCCAAAGCTCTGGCAGCTACCTTATAAATTTGCTGCTACCAGATGCTGGGCACCCACAGAGGACAATTCAGAGATAGCCAGGGTGCACCCAGGTATGCTGGAATGGTGAGTGTTGGCTGGGACCAGATTTATTACCCAAGAGGGACACCAGCCTCCACCAAACATTTGCTCCGTGACCGCTGTGTTACAAAAGTGCTAGGCCTGCATCAGCAGCCCCTGCAACCGTGCAAAGAGGACTTTGTGGGACCCTACGATCCGTGGACAGAGTTGCCATCACTCACCTGTGGACTAGGGACTCGACTGGACTTCACCCTTGTCAACCGAACAGCATCAGAAATATCCTTGAGCATCTTTGTACCTGCATTCCTCAGAATCAGGACCACTTCACTGTTGTCTAAGGCGGTCATCTTGTAATGTTTGGCTCTTGCTCTAAAAATGCTCTGGTGGCGAGGTAACTGTCCAAATTATTCTTTCTGGTCCCCTAGACCTATGTCCTGTTGAACCTGGTTGCCCAACTCGGGCCGTAATTGTTGAACTACCTTTTACAAACTTTTCAAAAGTTTTAAAACTTTTGCTGGCCAATTCTTATTTGTGGTTGATACAAAAGCAATGTATCACTTCTCTCCGGAGGTCTCTAAAAAATGATAAAAATCAACTCAATTTGTATACATTTGTGTCTGGTTTCTTTTGTGCTGTGTGAATTTCTTATTCTGTTGTTTGGTGCTGTTAAATGCTTTACACATTGTTCCTTTGCTAAGCCTTACTGCTGGCAGCCTCAGCTACCCAGGGTTGAGCTTAAGGTTGAGTAAACGTACCTGACTGGACCCAAGATGGTATTTGTGAGTGTACTGCACACGGTATGGTTTGCCAGCCATACCATATAGTACACCCATATCCTAGCACCTTATCAGCTCCATCTTTTTCCTGAGATGTGTCCAGGCCCTTTCCTTGTGATCTCTCTCGGAAAGAAAGAGCACCCTTTGAAAAGTGCAGGGGGAGCCTCGCTCTCCCTCCTACAGTGTTTCCCACACAGCAATACACAAATCTGTCTGGGTTGAATTCATCTACCTTCTTATGCCTTCACCAGGCAAGCCTGGGCCTCCTAAATGGAATCCTGGGTCCTCCATGTAATGTACCATACCAAGCACACTTGAACACAATGTATGTCCACTGCACACCAACTATCTAGTACTGGTACTGTTACCTCTATGTATTGTGCCACCACAGACACACATACATTCAGTGCACACATTTACTCTTTGCATACTGCTCTGTATTGTAGCCTGTCAGTATTGCCACTTGCAAACACACATGCAGCCAGCACACACACTCTCCATAGGTATGCTGCACCTCACTATACCCTTCATGTACTCTACTCCTTGCAAGGACACCCAGTACTTGCATTTACCATGCACGCAATGCCAAGCACTACATCTCTCATGTACTGTACTCCTCACTGGTACACATATACCATGCACTGCACAGCACTGCTGTATCCCTGTATTGTACCCTTCCCAGACTCAAACATGAGTGCAGAGCCTACACTCCAGAGCACTTCATATCTAACTGATGTAAGTCAAGGGTAAGTTAATCAATCAACAGCAGAACTTGGAGTGAGCCTGCAGGCCTCACTCCATTGACACCGGTTAAAAAGGACATGTTCACTCCTACTGCGTTCGTGCTGCTTAACTCCTGGTAAAGGCAGTAGCCTTCCACCACTACAAGGCCAGACCTTTGGGTGCCCATCCCTGTTCAACAAGACTGGGAATCCGTAAGGCAGGCCTATGTCATGGTGCACATGCATGATTTGAGTTTGGTTGTCACAACAAAAATATGCATTAGAAATTCAGGCATCAGTACAGTTGGACGCTCAGGGCAAGGTACACATCCATTACCATGCAGAGGACTTTCTCATTCCAACAGGGGAGAATACACCAAGGTCTATACAGGTATCTAGTGCACTAGCATCCTGCAAGTCGTAAAATAGTTACATGACTGAAGGCCGCATTGGAGCCCGAAGGCATTCCAGTGGGCTCAGAGAAATGCCAAATATTTTATCAATGGCTGTTTTGAGTTATTTATGTTGTTGCGGCGGCGCCGATGCCCCGGGAAGTTGGCACGTATCGGGATCAGCATCGAAATCTGTTCATAATTCAAAGAACAACTTTGCATGGAGTTACTTGGCGTGTCACGTGACTGAATGGTGACTGGCAGGATGACAGAGAGCTGTGCTTCAACCTCATATTTCTTGGATTTTTTGGTTTACTTGAGCTTCGTGACTTTAACACAGATTGGTGGCAAGAATGGCCTCAGTAGCGGAAGTGCATCTGTGCCCTCGACTGAGACTGAGACTTGGTCTCATTCGTGTTCCTTTGAAGTTCCACAATGGTGAGTTTGGCTTAACAGTCAGAAATGGCCTTCTGGTTCATTTTCGTGCAGCAATCACACAATGTTAACTCATCCTTGGAGTCGACACACTAGAGAGATGTGTCATGGGTGTCTGTCCGAGACATCTGCCAACGGCAGTCAGTACAAAGTCTAAGCAGTATAATGTTTGGCTAGGAAATGTCCCTTGCACTCTAGATAAGTTTGAGAAAAGAATTTCTGTCAAGTTGACAGGATTTGTAGAAGGTATGGATCTGTGTCTGAAGCCTTGGAAAAAAGAAAGGAACTGACGTCAGTGTGCAGAGAAGTTGCAGATATAGTGACCCTAATGTCACAACCGAGGTGGGGTGACTGGACCCGAAGCATTACCCGCCGACTTGCAAGGAGGGCTGCTAAAGAAAATTCTCTGGAGCCAGTCTGATGCCTAGGAAAATTCAAAAGGTGAGGAATCTGCGGTTAGAAGTCTGTCAGAAAGTAAGTATTTGGCAACTCTGCCAGGAAACATTGGGACTATGGTGGTCATTCTGACCTCGGCGGTAAAAGGCGCCTACCGCCGGTCAGAAATCCTCCATAATCCCGCCGCGGTCGCGGAAACCCGCCACGGTCATTCTGACCCGCAGAAGGCAAACCTCCGAAAATCCGACCGCCACAACAGACCGCCAGACCAGCGGTCGGCGGAAAGGTGGAGGTGACAAAACCTCCACCGTCACGCCAACAGAAATACGCCCATGCCATTACGACCCACGAATCCACGCGGCGGTCATTCAAACGCGGTATTCCATTGGCGGGACACACCGCCGCGGTCAGAATACACACAAACGAACAAAACTCAGCCACATTGGACGATTTGAATCCCACACACCTGATACACATACACACACCACTCCCACACACACAATACAATATAAAACACCCACCCACATCACCCACAAACCCCTACGCTAAAAAATTCGTAAAGAAGGCAAGTGCGAGACACCAGCATCCAAAAAATAACGGCCACAGCCACTCAACACCATCACCCACACACTATCCACACACAAAACAACACACACCACCACACTCAACTCACTTAAATACACATACTCCACCCCACACATCATACACACCACCCCATGGCACCCCAAAGACAACCCCGCTTCACAGACGAAGAACTCAGGGTCATGGTGGAGGAAATCGTTCGGGTAGAGCCCCAGCTGTTCGGCACACAGATACAATACACCAGCATTGCCCGGAGGACGGAGCTATGGCAGAGGATTGTCGACAGGGTGAACGCAGTGGGACAGCACCCCAGAAATCGGGAAGACATCAGGAAGCGATGGAACGACCTACGGGGGAAGGTGCGTTCCATGGTATCCAGGCACAACATCGCCGTGCAGAAGACTGGCGGAGGACCCCCACCTCAACCCCCACAATTCACATCATGGGAGGAGGAAGTCTTGAACATCCTGCATCCTGACGGCCTCGCAGGAGTCGGCGGAGGAATGGATACTGGTAAGTTGAAGCTTCAATACTGCTTCCCCCCCACCTGCATGCCAAATCAGACCCCAACCCTCACCCCCATCCTCGAACCCCACCCTCACCCCCACCCCCATCCTCACCCCCACCCTCACCCCCACCACCATCCTCACCCCCACCACCATCCTCACCCCCACCCCCAGCACACCTATTCCCCGCCAATGTCTCACCATCACAACCCACACATCCCAAAACCTAGGCCTGCATGCGTCCACTAAGCATGGACACCCATCACCAAAGCATGCCCAATGCATATACACATCCCCCCCACAAGCCACCCTCACCAAAGCCCCCACACACGAATGCCAGCACTTGGGGACACGAGAACCCACAGATACACCCATATGCCACACATTGAAACTATAACCATACCTCTATACCCCTGCAGGACCCGACCGTCAACACACCGCGGCGGAGGGGCCAGAATTCTCCACACCCCCCACCCAAGAGGCCGTCAGCGATGACAGCAGCTCTGTCGACCTGGACACCGATGACCAGCCCGGACCATCGGGGACCTCTGGACAGTCGTTCCCCTCACACAGGCCCAGGCCACTACAGACCCAAACCCCTCTGGGAACACCAGCACAGCTCCCACCCAGCGGGCCCATGCCTCTGTCTCCAGGGCGCGTCAATCTGCGGTGTGTCTACCACTACAGGGCACCCAGGATAACCCACTACCCCAACAACAACAGGGACCTGGGGGCAGTGGTAGTGGGCACACCGGCCAGGGGGCAGAGGCCCAGGGAAACAGGGGAACTCGGAGGGCAGCTGTGCGACAGGGGGGGGAGGAGAGGCCCAGGGAACCCACTCTCCACGAGGTCCTCACCACCATCATGGGAGCATACAACCGCTCCCAGGAGACGATGGCGACGGTACTGGCCCGGTTCCAGGAGATCCAGGTACTGCAGGAGGAACACTATCGGGGGTACAGGGAGGACATCAGAGCCATCAACACCACCCTGGTTACCATGGTAGGGCTGCTGCAGGACCTCGTCAACAACAGGGCGGACACTGAACAACACCCAAGGGCCCCTGCCACTAGCCTGGACCAAGAACAGCCAACCACCTCCGCCGGCGCTAGTGGACAGGAGGCCCCCGCACAGCAGCAGCCCACCAGACCCCCACCTCCTGCAGGAGAAGAACCACCCCGCAAGAGGGCCCTGAGATCTCGCAAGAAGACAGAGTAGGATGTCAAGACCCCCGCCAGCAATGGATACCACCTGTCATCCCACTGTCCCACATTGTCACCCTGTCCATCCTTGAACTGCCCATGCTCCATCTCTCCACAGGCCTCTGGACAATGCACCTGTGTGACTGTTACTCTGGACTCTGCCATGGACATTCCTTCACCATAGCCCCCACCCACTTGAAACCACCCATCCCATTTTGAGCACTTAAATAAACACCTATTTTGCACCAAAATATCTGGAGTCTGGCTGTGATTTCAATAGATTGTAATTGACATGACAGTGCAAATATGTCCTTGTACATGGTGAAGTCAACAAACAGCTGCCACAAAGCTGTAGTCCATGGGGAAACGAAGCACAGGACTCGTAGTGGGGACCCCAGATCTGAAATAGGGAGGGAAAAGCCAAAACTCAGTCATCATACACTGGGGCAAATAGACAGGCAGCAGAGATGCTGGAGAGTAGTTAACATTTACTAAATTATCTTTGAAATGTTACCTGTGTCCTATTGGAAGTACTGTTCAATGATTCTGTCCCTGTTGTCTGTTTCAGCCCCGTCGTCTTCCTCCTCGTCACTCTCCTCAGGTTCCACCGCTGCCACAACACCACCGTCTCGACCATCCTCCTGCAGGAAAGGCACCTGGCGGCGCAAAGCCAGGTTGTGAAGCATGCAGCAGGCCACGATGATGTGACACACCTTCTTAGGTGAGTACATTAGGGATCCACCTGTCATATGCAGGCACCTAAACCTGGCCTTTAGGAGGCCAAAGGTGCGTTCGATCACCCTCCTAGTACGCCCATGGGCCTCATTGTACCGTTCCTCTGCCCTGGTCCGGGGATTCCTTACTGGGGTCAGTAGCCACGACAGGTTGGGGTACCCAGAGTCCCCCACTAGCCATACACGGTGTCTCTGTAGCTGTTCCATCACGTAAGGGATGCTGCTATTCCTGAGGATGTAGGCGTCATGCACTGACCCTGGGAATTTGGCATTTACATGCGAGATGTACTGGTCAGCCAAACACACCACCTGGATGTTCATTGAATGGTAATTTTTTCTGTTCCTGTACACCTGCTCCCTGTCTCTTGGGGGAACCAAAGCCACATGGGTCCCATCAATGGCACCAATGACGTTGGGAATATGTCCAAGGGCGTAGAAATCACCCTTCACTGTAGCCAATTCGCCCACCTCAGGGAAAATGATGTAGCTCCTCACGGATTTCATCAGGGCAGACAACACTCTGGATAACACCTTCGAAAACATGGGCTGAGACATCCCAGAAGCAATTCCCACGGTTGTCTGAAATGACCCACTTGCCAAGAAATGGAGTACTGACATGACCTGCACCAGAGGGGGAATCCCTGTGGGTTGGCGGATGGGGGACATCAGGTCGGGCTCCAGCTGGGCACACAGTTCTTGGATAGTGGCACGGTTAAGACGGTAGGTCAGGATAATGTGGCGTTATTCCATTGTCGACAGGTCCACCAGCGGTCGGTACACGGGAGGATTCATCCGTCTCCTCGCCCAACCCAGCGGATGGTGCCTAGGAAGGACAACATGGAGCACACAGTCAAGCAACCCACAGGTACGTACTCACAGCTAGCACAGTATACGATTCTCTATGCAGTGAATGGCGTGTCTGAGTGGCTATGCAAGGCCTAGGCCTGTGTGACGCAGTTGAAATTGAGCCATGTGGGCCCTGGAAATGGCGGCTGCCTGACCTGTGAAGTGTGACAATGGGATGTGAGGTCAATGCGCTGGCGTGGCACACCGCGGCGGGCGGCGGGCGAAGACCGCGGCGCAAAGCCGCATTGGTTAACATTGAAGCCTATGGGTTTCAGGAGCCAATGGCGAAGGGCGCCGGCGGTGGCGGGACGCACCGCCGCGGTACGCACCGCCGCGGACGTCACCGCCATTTTCTATCTACTTATCCACTTGCGACTTGAACTTTCACAGGAGAGGACCTATACTGCAAGTGTTGCTGTGACCTCGGTCTGGAAGGGACAATGGCTGCTGCGCCTGGGGAAAGGGCCCCTGCCTTCACTGGAGAGGAGTTGGAGAAACTTGTGGATGGGGTCCTCCCCCAGTATGCGCTACTCTACGGTCCTCCAGACCAACAAGTGAGTTTAATTCAATATGGATTTGGGGCCACTGGCTGGCTTGGGGGCCTGGCGGGGGCCTGGCGGGGATGGGGGGCATGTTGGGCCTGGCGGGGGGCCTGGCGGGGATGGGGGGCATGTTGGGCCTGGCGGGGGGCATGGCGGGGGCCTGGCGGGGATGGGGGGCATGTTGGGCCTGGCGGGGGGCATGGCGGGGGGCCTGGCGGGGATGGGGGGCATGTTGGGCCTGGCGGGGGCCTGGCGGGGGGCCTGGCGGGGATGGGGGGCATGTTGGGCCTGGCGGGGGTCCTGGCGGGGGGCCTGGCGGGGATGGGGGGCATGTTGGGCCTGGCGGGGGTCCTGGCGGGGGGCCTGGCGGGGATGGGGGGCATGTTGGGCCTGGCGGGGGCATGGCGGGGGGCCTGGCGGGGATGGGGGGCATGTTGGGCCTGGCGGGGGGCATGGCGGGGGGCCTGGCGGGGATGGGGGGCGTTGGGCCACTGGAAAGGAAAATGCTGACAAACTTGAACGTGGTATTTCTCCCTCCCTGTACGTGTCACATAGGTCCGCGCCCATGAGAAGATCGGGATTTGGCGTGCCATCGCCAAGGAAGTCCGGACCCTGGGGGTCCACCATCGACGGGGCACCCACTGCCGCAAGAGGTGGGAGGACATCCGCCGCGGGACCAAGAAGACCGCCGAGTCTCTGCTGGGGATGGCCTCCCAACGTAGGCGGGGTGCCTGCCGTCAACTGAGCCCCCTGATGTTACGGATCCTGGCGGTGGCCTACCCTGAATTGGATGGGCGCGTGAGGGCAGCACAGCAGACACAAGGGGGTGAGTCCAAGCATTATCTACGCTGTTGTCGCGCAGTGGAGGTGTCTGGTTGGGGGAGGAGGGCTGGGGGTCCCCCTAGGCCAGGGCGATATCTGTAGGCTGGGCACCCCCGTAAGCCCCTGTGTCCCCAGCCACCACCCTCAGTAGTTTGTCAGTACAGCCATCCCTGGGCCGTGTCATCCATGGGTGCAGTTGTCAACTCTAGGCGTGTAGGGCATGTTCCACGGAATGCGTAGCGGACCCCAAGTGCGCAACTTAGTGCAGGGGGCATCTGTGTCTGTCATGTCCGCTAACTGTACCGGAGATCCATGTACTCAATATCCCTTTATTTCTCTCTCCCCCCCCCCTTTTTGTTTGTCTTTCTGTGCTTGTGTGCATCAGCATCATCAGGCGGAGGAGAAGTGGCATCGGGGCAGGAGGGAGCTGCATCTCACATGGCCCAGGAGGGCCATGCCACAGAGTCAGACTGGACCAGTGAGACGGAGGGCGAGGGGAGCTCCACGACGGGGACGACTGGACCCTGCAGCGACACGGACACGTCCTCGGAAGGGGGCTCCCTTGCGGGGGTGGCACCATCCGTGCCCCCGCCATTACAGGTACAGCCGCCACCCAGCGCACCATCTCCGCCCTCCCAGCAGCCCCTCAGCGTTCGCCCCGTGCCCGCTCTGCCAGGAAGCCGGGCATCTCCTTCGCCCCAGGCACCTCAGGCCCTGCCCCTGTTACCCCCGCTGCCCTCAGTGAGGAGGTCATTGACCTCCTCCGAACGCTCATTGTTGGACAGACTACCCTTTTGAATGCCATCCAGGGGGTGGAGAGGGAGGTTCATCGCAGCAATGCGTACCTGGAGGGCATTCATTCGGGTCAGGCTGCCCATCAGCGATCGTTCCAGGCTCTGGCCTCAGCACTGACGGCAGCCATTGTCCCTGTCTCCTGCCTGCCTCTACTAACTCCCTCCTCCCAGTCTCCTGTTCCTCTGCCTGTCCCACCCACACCATCAGACCAGCCTGCACACACCTCAACACCCAAGAGAAGCTCATCCAAACATAAGCACCACAGATCACGCAGAGATTCACACATGCAACATTCCGATGCAGACATGCCAACAGTCACTACCACCTCTGTGACCCCCACCTCCTCGTCTCCCTCCTCCCTCCCTGTGACGTCTACACTCACACCTCCATTCACCTCACCATCAGCCAGTGTTTCCATCACCAGCACACCCTCCACTCCAGTCCGCACACGTGCAGTCACCACCCCCACTGCCATTTACACGTCCCCTGTGTCCTCTCCCACTGTGTCTGTCACCCCCTCTTCCACACCACACAAACGCAGCCACCCACCCACCCAACAGCCATCCACCTCACGACAGCCTATCCCTCCTGCACCTGCACCCAAAGACAGCAAACGTGACTCACCTACAACCACATCCTCTCCCTCCACTCCCATTCCCACTGTACCTCCCACTCTCCATTGTCCCAAGAAGCTCTTCCTCGCCACTACTAACTTCTTTCCTGACCCTGAGCCCCCCCCTCCTTCTCGTCGGGGTAAGAAGAGCACCTCAGCCACCACCAGCCCTGCAGCCCCCTTGACAAGGGTGCAGGGGTATTGGAGCCCGCCAGCCCGCATGTCTGGATCTTCGCCCAGCAGCAAGGGGACAGCCAGCCCACCCCCTGGGAAGAGGAGCAGAAGGCGGAAGGGGCGCCGCAGGAGCCCGCCTTCTACATCCCCCCCGGACACCACCCAGAGACAGTCACCAGCCACAGCTCCAAAGGGAGGAAAGGGCCACAGGCCCACGACTAAGGAGGGCAAGGGCAGCAAGTTGGAGAGGTCAGGCAGCAGGCCTGCTGCCCAGGAGGAGCCCACAACCCCCATAGCCGCTGCCCCGGGAGGAACCGGCACAGCTGCCCCGGGAGAGCCCACCACCCCCATAGCCGCTGCCCAGGGAGGACCCAGCCCAGCTGGCCAGGAGGGCCCCACCACCCACAGCCCAGGTGGGCAGTGAAGGAGCACCATCCCCGCTGCCCAGGAGGGCACCACCAGGCAATTAGCAGTTGGCCATAGACCGTCCTCCGTCTCAAGAACCGCTGAACTGGGCCCTTCAGGGCAAGGACCGCTGAACTGGGCCCCGCCGTCTCAAGAACCGCTGAACTGGGCCCTTCAAGGCAAGGACCGCTGAACTGGGCCCCGCCGTCTCAAGAACCGCTGAACTGGGCCCTTCAAGGCAAGGACCGCTGAACTGGGCCCCGCCGTCTCAAGAACCGCTGAACTGGGCCCTTCAAGGCAAGGAGCGCTGAACTGGGTCCCGCCGTCTCAAGAACCGCTGAACTGGGCCCTTCAGGGCAAGGACCGCTGAACTGGGCCCTGCCGTCTCAAGAACCGCTGAACTGGGCCCCGCCGTCTCAAGCACCGCTCCGCTGGGCCCCGCCGTCTCACGCACCGCTCCGCTGGGCCCCGCCGTCTCAAGAACCACTTAACTGGGCCCTTCAGGGCAAGGACCGCTGAACTGGGCCCCGCCGTCTCAAGCACCGCTCCGCTGGGCCCCGCCGTCTCAAGAACCGCTCCGCTGGGCCCCGCCGTCTCACGCACCGCTCCGCTGGGCCCCGCCGTCTCAAGAACCGCTGAACTGGGCCCCGCCGTCTCAGGAACCGCTGAACTGGGCCCTTCAAGGCCAGAACCGCTGGCCCTTTGGCAGACGTGGCAGGGCAGGATCTATCTCGGGCAGGGCTGCAGGATGTCCTCTGGCCAACTTGCCTCCTCCAGTGGCAGTGGGGTCTGTTATGGACTGTGGCTTTGCTCTCCCCAGGATGGCCCAGTGGGCAGGCCACCCACTGTATGGACTGTATGGACTGTGGCTTTGCTCTCCCCAGGATGGCCCAGTGGGCAGGCCACCCACTGTATGGACTGTTTGGACTGTGGCTTTGCTCTCCCCAGGATGGCCCAGTGGGCAGGCCACCCACTGTATGGACTGTATGGACTGTGGCTTTGCTCTCCCCAGGATGGCCCAGTGGGCAGGCCACCCACTGTATGGACTGTTTGGACTGTGGCTTTGCTCTCCCCAGGATGGCCCAGTGGGCAGGCCACCCACTGTATGGACTGTATGGACTGTGGCTTTGCTCTCCCCAGGATGGCCCAGTGGGCAGGCCACCCACTGTATGGACTGTATGGACTGTGGCTTTGCTCTCCCCAGGATGGCCCAGTGGGCAGGCCACCCACTGTATGGACTGTATGGACTGTGGCTTTGCTCTCCCCAGGATGGCCCAGTGGGCAGGCCACCCACTGTATGGACTGTTTGGACTGTGGCTTTGCTCTCCCCAGGATGGCCCAGTGGGCAGGCCACCGCTTTGCTCTCCCCAGGATGGCCCAGTGGGCAGGCCACCCACTGTATGGACTGTTTGGACTGTGGCTTTGCTCTCCCCAGGATGGCCCAGTGGGCAGGCCACCCACTGTATGGACTGTATGGACTGTGGCTTTGCTCTCCCCAGGATGGCCCAGTGGGCAGGCCACCCACTGTATGGACTGTTTGGACTGTGGCTTTGCTCTCCCCAGGATGGCCCAGTGGGCAGGCCACCCACTGTATGGACTGTTTGGACTGTGGCTTTGCTCTCCCCAGGATGGCCCAGTGGTCATGGAGTCCCCTCGTGGATCTGGCGTCGTGTACTCAAGTGGCTGAGGTGCCCCCCCTTCCCTTCCCCCTGAGGTGCCTGTCCTATTTTCTTTCTGATGCCTCTGCAGTGTTCTCTCCGTGAAGTTCTTGTCGTGGGACTGGGCCTTGCCCCTTTGCACAGGACCCCTGTGATCCACGGACAGTGGTTGGACTACATTTAGTAGCTGTATATATTTTGTACATAGTTTATTTATTTATTGGGATTACTGGTGTACATATTTCAATATATCTGCCCGTTTATGATCTCTTCTTTTGGTCTTTGCATTATTTCGGAGGGGGGTGGTTTGTGGGTTGTGACAGTGATCTGTGGGAATGCATTGATGTGTGTGTTGTAGTGGGTGTGGGTGGGTGGGTGTGTGCCGGTAATCTTTTCCCTCCCCTGTGTCGTAGGTACAGTACTCACCGATGTCTTCCGCGCCGCCGGGCGTGCTCCTGGTATATGAGCAGGAATAGGAGTGCGGGGATGACCTGCAACTCTGGTTCCATACTGCCGGAATCTCGCGTGGAGTGCGTAGAGGTGAGCGTTTTCCCGTTCGTAGTCTGTTTCCGCCGTGTTCTTATCGGCGGTGCTCCCGCCCCGGAAAAGGTGGCAGATTGGTGGGTCGTAATAGGGTGGGCGGTACATTGTCTGCCGCCTGGCTGTTGGCGGGAACCGCCGCGCTGTTTGTTTGTACCGCTGTGGCGGGCGGAGTGTTAAGTTGGCGGGCTGTGTTGGCGGTTCCCGCCAGGGTCAGAATTGCATATTTTAGACCGCCGGCCTGTTGGCGGCTTGGCCGCCGCTTTATCACCGACCGCCAGGGTCAGAATGAGGGCCTATGTGTCCTCATTCATCTGTGTCAGTCCCTCCATAATATCTTCCACTCTAATTCTTTAATCTAGTGTCTCATCTACTGTAAGATAATGTCTGGTAAAAGTTTAACAAAGCTGCCTAAAACATCTGAATCACCTGTGTCTGAAGAAGAACACAGAGGCTGGAGATATGTGAATGCACAAGCCAATTCTGAATCTTTTTGTATCTCTGTCTTTATTATTTTTCATGTTTTGCAGCCACCTTTATCCCACTTCCTTCTTGCTGATTTATGCCAGCATTTTGCCCGCCTTATTGCCTACCTCCTATAAGCGATAATATTTTTCCACGAATTCGGATGTAGCTTCTTCTCGAACAGTGCTAAATATTCCTTAACAGCAAACATAAGGCCTGATTTAGAGTTTGGCGGAAGGGGTTACTCCATCACAGTTGTTACGGATATCCCGCCTGCCGTATTACAATCCCATAATAGCCTATGGTGATTGTAATACGGCAGACAAGATATCAGTCACATTTGTGACAGAGTAACCCATCTACCAAATTCTAAATCAGGCCCATAGTGTTCTAGTCTTGTTGCGGGGCTTTGTACTCCGAGTTTATCAAAACCTTTGAGTTCCTCTTCTATAGCTAATGCTCTACTCTATAGTGCTTTACTTTTCCCATGCAATTTTGGATATTGACTACCCCCTGAGAACTGTGGAGTAGGCTTTCCACAGTGGCATTGCAGATTGATCTGAGGCTACGTTCTGTGCAAAATCATCTGTTCTGAAAAACAGATGTTGTTGCATAACCCCCCTTGCCACACAGTTTCCATGCACTGTCCAATCAGATAATATTCAGCAAACTCTAGACACAAATTTCCCCATTAGTGAAGAATGGTCTGAGATACCTGTGGTCAGACATAATAAATCTTTAAATCTTTGATCACAGGTCAATGTGACAAAGACAAGAGTCTAGTCTAGTAAAGGAGTTCCACACTTCAGAGAAAAAGAGAATAGCGCTTGGTTATGATGATGTTGCTTCATATGGGTCACAGACCAAGGGCCTTGGTAAAACCTTATATTGACTTTTTCTGTTCCCAGAGTGGACAGACGTGACCATCTGGTTCATCATCAACAAGTTAAAATCCACCTGAGTACCAGTATGTCCTTCAGGTTTTTAATAACACCACCTCACCTTTTCAAACATGTACAAATGAAGTCTATGTGATGGGTATATTGGCATCTCTACCATTCATCATCCTGTCACCTGAGGGCACTGCCTAACCTCTCATAAGATCAATCCAAGCCTTTTCTCATTTGAACAGCAGTGATCTTTTAATGAGAAGCTCCACCTCTCTAAAACCTGTTCTAAACACAAAGGCCCTCATTACGACTTTGGCAGTCTTCACAGAAGACTGCCAAAGCCGCAGGTGCCAAAAGATGGCCAGTGCTGACAGTCTTCCACCCACCATATCATGGGTACTGCTGGATTTCCCCCACACTTTGGGCAGAAATCCAGCAGTAGTCGTGCTGACAGGCAGAGGTGCTTGGGCGGTTCCACCACCCGCCCTGCCCCACCAGTAGGACTCCACCAGCCGTGTTATGGGCAATATTACTGCCTGGCAGTGTCCTGCTGGCGGGGTGCTGCCTGCGGTGGAAGCATCCGTTCCCATTCCCTGCTGGACGACCTTCTTCCTGGACCAGGTAAAGTGATCATCCAACAGGGGAGGAGGGTGGGAGGGTGAGGGGGTATTGTGTGTGCGCTTATGAGTGTTTGGTGTCTACGTGTGTGCATTAATGTGTGGTTGTATGCATGTCTGAATGTTGAAGTGAGTGCATGTCTGCATGTAAGTGTGTATGCATGTGTGTATTCGAGTGTGTGTTGTGGTGAATGCATGTTTGTCTGCATGTGAGTATGCATATTTGGATAGGTGTGAGTATGCATGCTTGAATGCGTGTATGAACGTTGAAGTGATTGCATGTATAGATGTGTGTGAGTGAAGGTGTGTATGTAAGTGTAGGTGAATAGGTGTATGCGCGGTGCGTGTGGTTGTCCGTGCATATATGCAGGGAGGGGGGTGGGGCGCTGTGGCTGGAGGTGGTGTGAGGGTGCTGTGTCTGGAGGGGGTGGGGGGAGGTGGGTGGGGTGTAGTGCTTGCTGGTGGGGGAGTTGTCTACCGTTGACAGGGAAGGAATTTGTGATTACACATGACGAAAGATGCACATCGTGGCCACTGCTAGTGGGATCAACAGTCATTGCCTACAGTGAAGGGATGGATCTAGAATGTCATGGATGTCATGAAAGAGTGCTACATTACTTTACAACTGAAACAGGATGAACTGCATGAGTGTATGGTATTCCATACCACTGGATATGGAATACATCTTCATCACTGTGAATCCCCCTGCCCTGAATAACCTATTAGCATATTGTAACAAGAGCTTTATTTGGGCAACTATGAAAGCACAATACAAGTATATCACAACATTTATCATGACTATACAAATTTTCGAAAGCATCCCAAAACAAAAATAGGGAAAAACATCTTAACCTGTTCTATGCTGAGGACGGTTCGGAGCCATGGTCACCCACAGTGGGCATGTGCTGGGAGGGCTGGTTCTACTCCCACGGGCCTCCCTGTGATAGGGGACGGCAGTGGAAGCGCTTCTGCTACCACCGCCAACCCCCCTCTCTGTGGTCTGATGACGTCAGCATGCACATGGTGTACCAACATCATCAAATGCTGCTGGGACTCTCTGGAAGCCATTTGCTTCAAGCGTGTGGGGAGACAGCAGCTCCCAAAGGTGTATCCTTTGGGGGGTGGGGGGGTGGTGGGAAACAGACATGGGGAAAGGAAAAAGGTTTTTCCTTTCCCTCTCTGCCTGTTTGGAGTGGATTCTGACCTCTGGATCACCAGGGATTTGTTTTGTGTTGGGGAGTGACCCCCTTGGATAAGAATCCCTCCCTATGGGGACATTATAAGGTATCCATGTTTCGGCTGAGGGGGCAAAAAACAGTAGATACAAGGGATTTCATTATTGTGATGGTTACGGGGAGAGACCCCTTGGGCGAGGGACCCTCTCCTTGAGGGATTTCTTTTTGGAATTCCGCTCCCCCTCCCCAGTGGGCAGATCAGCCTTGTTGTACTAGAGCAGGCAAGTGTTTCTAAAGTTCAAGTAATAGAGGATGTGGCTAGATTGACAGATTGGCCGTTCCTGATTACATTCCTCCCATGCCTCAAAAAAAACTTTCCCTGTCGGAGATGTAGAGTCTATGTCAGAAGAGGCATGCAGAAGGAGATTCATTAGTACTGTCCTAAGTGTCCTTGCAATCATGGGCTATGTGTGCCCACATGTTTTAAATTGTACCACACACAACTGAATTTTTGGGAACAACTGCGAGTGTAAAAGTGAACTGACTGGTCAGTATCGTTTTACATTTTTTGTTCAGTTTAACGATTGACAGTAGTTGGATGTATTTAATAAAACCTCTTGTGTTTGAGGTAACAGTTGGTTTTTCATCTTCTTCAAATGTATTTATGCTTTTTTGTTAAAGAAAATGTGATGGTGTGGACTGGCGCTTGGCTGGCAGTGTGGAAGGCCTGATGCTTAGCTGGTGGTGTGCATGGACTGGCGCTTGGTTTGCAGCGTGCATGGATTGTAGCTTGGCTGGCAGTGTGTGTGAGCTGGCACTTAGCTGGCGGTGTGTGTGTGTGTAGTGACTTGCTGCTGGTCACTAGACACACATTGCCAGCCAAACTAAAGTCCACACACACTGTCAGCTGCCAGTCGATGTGATTGCTGTGTCAGTCATGTGGGCATATGAAAGTGATGGGCCCTTGAATGGCACTGTCTACTGATGTGAGTGTTGTAACGTGCATGACCTGCGGTGCGAGAGATTGTGTGTGTGTGTCACGCATGAAAGATTGTTATTAAATTTACATTTTGAACCTTTCACTCACCCTCGTGCCAAATCCAACCAGTATCTGTGTATACTTCAGAAATTGATGGTTGTGCAGTAATAATTGTCTTTTCTGTCGTCTCCTGCCAGGGTGTACATTGTCTCTAGGGAAAATCTACCAGGTCTAGATATTTTCGTAAACTAAACACCCGGGAGAGTACAGGATGGTGTGTGTCTTGTGTGTCATCAGGTGTTCCTACCCACAATGCCTTGCAACCTCAAAATTTGACTAAAATCACAAATCTTCCTCGAATTTCTGTGCCATATTCTTCCAGAATCAGAAGGAAACCACAAAATTCCTAATACGCAGCGTTTCCCACTTGTCCCAAAACAAAATGCTGCCCCACTTGTGTGGCTAGGCCTAGTGTACAGGACAGGAACAAATCAAACTAACATCAATGGGAGTCCTCTCAAAGACACCCTCATTGACCTTGGTTTGATTTGTTTTGTCGCAGGCACTTGACTAAGCCACACAGGTGAGACACCGTTTTTTATCAGAAGACTTGGGGGAATGCTGGGTGAAAGGAGGTTTGTGGCTTCCTGCAGTTTGCAGATTTTCCATCACAGAAATATCAGGAAAATGTGTTTCATGCAGGTCACCCCATTCTGGGTGCCCCTAGGTGTCTAGTTTTCAAAAATATAGAGGTTTGCTAGGTTTCCTTAGGTGCCGGCTGATCTGTGCCCCAAAATCCACAGCTAGGCACATTGCGAAAAAGGGTCAGTTTTCAGTGGGAAAATGTGAAGTGTCCATGTTGCATTTCATTCAATTTTCTGTCACAGGCAATCGGCCTATCCACACAAGTAAAGTACCATTTTCATCTGAAGACCTGTGAGAATGGTGGCTGGAAGGACGTGTGGCTCCCCTCAGATTTCAAAACGTTTCATCACAGAAATGCGAGGAAAATGATTTATTTAGTCAAATGTTGAGGTTTGTAAGGGATTCTGGGTAACACCTCTTTGTCAGAGCCAAGCAAGTAACCCTATCCTGGATTCCCCTAAGAGCCTAGTTTTAAAAAATGTATGGGTTTGCTAGGTTTCCGTAGGTGCCAGCTGATCTAGTGCCCAAAATCCACAGCTAGGCACATTGAAAAAAAGGGCCATTTGTGATGCGTCCAATTTGCGTTTTGGGCCGTCGTGGGCACTGGGTCTACCCACACAAGTGAGGTACCATTTTTATCAGAAGACTGTGGAGTATGATGGGTGGAAGGAAATTGCATAACACTGACAAATACCTGAAACAGGATATTTAATTTGTTAAAGGTTCTTGCAAGTAACACAGCATCATCCGTGTAGAGTGATGCCAGTACATTTTTTTGCCAATGAGAGGAACATCTGCAGATCTAGCAGAAAGGGCTGTGCCTAGGCCATTTATATGCAACATAAATAAAATTTGGGCCAAGACACAACCCTTGCACACCCCATTCCCCAGTTTAAAGTTATCAGTGTGGTCGCATGAAGGACCAAACCTTACAGATGCTGAAAGGTCAAACTCTAAATCCTGAAAAAAAGTCAACAAGCCCACCATCGATCCCCAGGTTAGTCAGAGTCTCCCACACTTTGGATCTAACCACATTGTCGAAGGCACAAGACTAGTCATGAAGGCCAGGCAGATAGAGTCCTGCCAGGCCGATAGAGTCCTGCCCAGCCCCTCTCAGAATCCATACTGCACCTCTGACAGCATGTCCAAATCCCTAACCTGTAACAAGAGGTACTCCAGCACAACTCTCCCCACAATCTGCACATCGGAGCCCAGCAGGGAAATTGGTCAATAACAGCAAGGAGACTGTTTAAAAATAGGAACAATGATGGCAGTATGCCATGATTCTGGGAGGCCCGTTTTGGTGAAGGCATTGAAACAATTATAGAGCAAGGCAGCCCAAAATTCTTGTAAGAATTTATACAGATCCATGGAGACCGTGTCTGGACCCAGGACCTTATTAGTTGAGGACTTCATAATGGCCTCCCAGATCTTTTTGAGGGTAAATGCCATGGATAAAGGAAACCCCACTTCTTTCTATGGGCTCTACCAGAGCTTCATATTGCACTAAAATAGTTGACTAATGCCCTAGGACTGTTATTTGTAATAGCAGAGTTTTGTATAACCCCCCTTAGAACGGATGTGGTTGACCACCTTCCAGAAAGCCGTGGGGTCTTTCTGCCTGCAAGTCAGAACAAGCTGCCTTAGGAGGCCATTTGGATCTCCTTGCGCCTCTGGCATTGGGCAGCCTTGTATTCCACTTTACACTGTTGGATCTTACAGTCGTCCCTTGGTGTCTTCTTCAGGGCCTTATGTAACTCAACTGAGATCATTCTACCTGAAGAATCAAACCATTTTGTCTCACGATTAGCAGACCTGACTGGCTTCATTAGTAACTTGCATACAGTTAGACTCAGTTTGACAAATTGATTAGCCACAGCCCGCTGATTACCATTGGAAGAGAGATAATTAAGCAGCAAGTTAAGCTAGTTAACACATAAGCTTACTATGAGGGCTGGTAGGTTGGCATTCCTGCAGACCAGACAAGGCTCTTGAGACTTAACTGCTAAGGAAGATGAAGAAAAGCAAAAAACACTGCCCACAAGTATTGCATCTTCGGTCCAGACATCTGCTGGTCTCAGAGGGCCTGATCCTACAACAGATCCTCTACAGGACTTTACTAGTAGATCCAGTTTGCAGCGATGCCCATCACCATTCAGTGCACCAGCTTCCCCCAGAAGGGTTTGCTCCTCTCCCTCTCTGCATCTGGCAATTTGCCCCTGCAGCGGCTACATTGCATATACTGCCAAGCTCTGGGCACAGACCTGGTGCCTACTACCAATGACCCAAACCCTTGAAGAGGAAACTAAACTAGTACAACCCACAGTGTATTTACCTGCCAGTGCCAAGCAAACCACAATGCCACATTCAAAATCGCCCAAGGACAATCCAGTAACCTCCCTATATAACAAACCACCTGCCGGAGACATAAAATGGCCTGAAGGCCCATCAACCATTAAGACAGACAGTTTGACCTCAGTCCCGATCTCTCAATACTACATGGCCCATTTTCTACAGGAGATATTCTCAGAGATTGGCTCACTCAAGGCCGACTTTAAATCATGCCTCTGGGATCTACAGAGGGATGTCTCCGAAATAGGAGGTCAAGTTGACAATCTAGAGCACTCTGTGGATGCCCGGTCTGAAGACCATGAAATGCTCTGGAGACAGGTGGTGTAACCTGATTTGTTGATCCTCAAGGGCCAAGTCAAGCAGAAATATTTGGAAAACAGGAGCTGCTGAAACAACCTACGCATAAGGGGCATACCCAGGGGCATAGAGGGCGATGATATCATGGCCTTCACTGTAGACCTGTTATAGATGATTCTAGAAAACATGGACCTGGCCCCACCAACGATGGATAGAGCACACAGAGTGGCATCCATTCCAGGCATCCTGACACAACCTCTGATATCCTGACTGGAGCCTACTTCTTTACAAGAGCAAAGCTGACCTCATGTTTTGAGGCTACACTGTCCGGACCCATCAAGACCTATCCCCAGTCACACTGCACAGGAGTAGGGACTTCAAAGCGGTTACTGATAAGCTCAGGAAAATGGACATTCGCTACCAGTGGGGTCACCTATTTGCCTTCTTGTTTACTTGGGAAGGAAAAAGAAAATCCCTGCGCTCCCTGGATGAAGCAAAACACCTACTGTGACTTGAATCTGGTCTAGAGTCTAAAAACCCATCTAGTAAACCTGCCAGGGATGATCTGTGACCTAGTTGGACTATGGTAAAGCCCCATCAACCTACTGAGGAGGCCTTCCAAAAGACCAAGAGCAATATTATCCAACATCTCAGTAAAATGAGCAAGGTATCCTTCCCAAATACCTCTACTGTGAAATCACTTTAGCAATGTGAGAAGGTAGCCTCTTTCTAGCCTTGTTACCCCCACTTTTGGCCTGTTTGTGAGTGTATGTCAGGGTGTTTGTCACTGTTTTCACTGTCTCACTGGGATCCTGATAGCCAGGCCTCAGTGCTCATAGTGAAAACACTATGGTTTCAGTATGTTTGTTATGTGTCACTGGGATCCTGCTGGTCAGGACCCCAGTGCTCATAGGTTTGTGGCCTATATGTATGTGTCACTGGGACCCTGTCACACAGGGCCCCAGTGCTCATAGGTGTGCATGTATATGTTCCCTGTGTGGTGCCTAACTGTCTCACTGAGGCTCTGCTAACCAGAACCTCAGTGGTTATGCTCTCTCATTACTTTCAAATTGTCACTAACAGGCTAGTGACCATTTTTACCAATTTACATTGGCTTACTGGAACACCCTTATAATTCCCTAGTATATGGTACTGAGGTACCCAGGGTATTGGGGTTCCAGGAGATCCCTATGGGCTGCAGCATTTCTTTTGCCACCCATAGGGAGCTCTGACAATTCTTACACAGGCCTGCCACTGCAGCCTGAGTGAAATAACGTCCACGTTATTTCACAGCCATTTTACACTGCACTTAAGTAACTTATAAGTCACCTATATGTCTAACCTTTACCTGGTAAAGGTTAGGTGCAAAGTTACTTAGTGTGAGGGCACCCTGGCACTAGCCAAGGTGCCCCCACATTGTTCAGAGCCAATTCACTGAACTTTGTGAGTGCGGGGACACCATTACACGCGTGCACTACATATAGGTCACTACCTATATGTAGCTTCACCATGGTAACTCCGAATATGGCCATGTAACATGTCTATGATCATGGAATTGCCCCCTCTATGCCATCCTGGCATTGTTGGTACAATTCCATGATCCCAGTGGTCTGTAGCACAGACCCTGGTACTGCCAGACTGCCCTTCCTGGGGTTTCACTGCAGCTGCTGCTGCTGCCAACCCCTCAGACAGGCAGCTGCCCTCCTGGGGTCCAGCCAGGCCTGGCCCAGGATGGCAGAACAAAGAACTTCCTCTGAGAGAGGGTGTGACACCCTCTCCCTTTGGAAAATGGTGTGAAGGCAGGGGAGGAGTAGCCTCCCCCAGCCTCTGGAGATGCTTTGTTGGGCACAGATGTGCCCAATTCTGCATAAGCCAGTCTACACCGGTTCAGGGACCCCTTAGCCCCTGCTCTGGCGCGAAACTGGACAAAGGAAAGGGGAGTGACCACTCCCCTGACCTGCACCTCCCCTGGGAGGTGTCCAGAGCTCCTCCAGTGTGCTCCAGACCTCTGCCATCTTGGAAACAGAGGTGCTGCTGGCACACTGGACTGCTCTGAGTGGCCAGTGCCACCAGGTGACGTCAGAGACTCCTGCTGATAGGCTCCTTCAGGTGTTAGTAGCCTTTCCTCTCTCCTAGGTAGCCAAACCCTCTTTTCTGGCTATTTAGGGTCTCTGTGGAAACTTTAGATAACGAATGCATGAGCTCAGCCGAGTTCCTCTGCATCTCTCTCTTCACCTTCTGATAAGGAAACGACCGCTGACCGCGCTGGAAGCCTGCAAACCTGCAACATAGTAGCAAAGACGACTACTGCAACTCTGTAACGCTGATCCTGCCGCCTTCTCGACTGTTTTCCTGCTTGTGCATGCTGTGGGGGTAGTCTGCCTCCTCTCTGCACCAGAAGCTCCGAAGAAATCTCCCGTGGGTCGACGGAATCTTCCCCCTGCAACCGCAGGCACCAAAAAGCTGCATCACCGGTCCCTTGGGTCTCCTCTCAGCACGACGAGCGAGGTCCCTCGAATCCAGCGACTCTGTCCAAGTGACCCCCACAGTCCAGTGACTCTTCAGCCCAAGTTTGATGGAGGTAAGTCCTTGCCTCACCTCGCTGGGCTGCATTGCTGGGAACCGCGACTTTGCAGCTACTCCGGCCCCTGTGCACTTCCGGCGGAAATCCTTTGTGCACAGCCAAGCCTGGGTCCACGGCACTCTAACCTGCATTGCACGACTTTCTAAGTTGGTCTCCGGCGACGTGGGACTCCTTTGTGCAACTTCGGCGAGCACCGTTTCACGCATCCTCGTAGTGCCTGTTTCTGGCACTTCTCCGGGTGCTACCTGCTTCAGTGAGGGCTCTTTGTCTTGCTCGACGTCCCCTCTCTCTGCAGGTCCAATTTGCGACCTCCTGGTCCCTCCTGGGCCCCAGCAGCGTCCAAAAACGCCAAACGCACGATTTGCGTGTAGCAAGGCTTGTTGGCGTCCTTTCGGCGGGAAAACACTTCTGCACGACTCTCCAAGGCGAGAGGGATCCGTCCACCAAAGGGGAAGTCTCTAGCCCTTTTCGTTCCTGCAGAAACCTCAGCTTCTTCTGTCCAGTCGAAGCTTCTTTGCACCCGCAGCTGGCATTTCCTGGGCATCTGCCCATCTCCGACTTGCTTGTGACTTTTGGACTTGGTCCCCTTGCTCCACAGGTACCCTAGATTGGAAATCCACAGTTGTTGCATTGCTGGTTTGTGTCTTTCCTGCATTATTCCTCTAACACGACTCTTTTGTCCTTAGGGGAACTTTAGTGCACTTTGCACTCACTTTTCAGGGTCTTGGGGAGGGTTATTTTGCTAACTCTCACTATTGTCTAATAGTCCCAGCGACCCTCTACAAGGTCACATAGGTTTGGGGTCCATTCGTGGTTCGCATTCCACTTTTGGAGTATATGGTTTGTTTTGCCCCTATCCCTATGTTTCCCCATTGCATCCTATTGTAACTATACATTGTTTGCACTGTTTTCTAAGACTATACTGCATATTTTTGCTATTGTGTATATATATCTTGTGTATATTTCCTATCCTCTCACTGAGGGTACACTCTAAGATACTTTGGCATATTGTCATAAAAATAAAGTACCTTTATTTTTTGTATAACTGTGTATTGTGTTTTCTTATGATATTGTGCATATGACACTAAGTGGTACTGTAGTAGCTTCACACGTCTCCTAGTTCAGCCTAAGCTGCTCTGCTAAGCTACCATTATCTATCAGCCTAAGCTGCTAGACACCCTATACACTAATAAGGGATAACTGGGCCTGGTGCAAGGTGCAAGTACCCCTTGGTACTCACTACAAGCCAGTCCAGCCTCCTACAAGCAACTCAACCCCTTTCTCTTCAATGCTAGGCCTATCCTTGCTGCTGGAGCCATGGTGTTTCCGAACTGGTACTCACACTAGATGCCCTGGATCATGGGGGCCTGGGGGGGATGTGACTTATGCCCCATTGCTCTTACTGTCTTTGCCTGGTGGCCTGTCTTCCACACTTTGCACCCCAGGAGAGTGACTTCTCAGGTGGGATCTGGGCATGCTGATCTCCAGGGGAAGCGAACGGACAAGTTGGACCCGGTTGGTCGATTATTGTGGTTCGTTTTTGTATTTGGACACTACTAGCACAGTCCTATCCAGGTGCCTCGCCAGACACACACATTATCAAGCAAGGGCCATATGCACTGCTTATTCCACTCCTCAGTGGGTGGGGCGCGCTCACCTTTGGCCCGCTGTATTGCTTAGTGGAGAATGCCTTGGGGAGGAATGTTTGGGAAAGAATGGACTGTCATCCCTCTTTTTTCACCCTATCTGCCCTACATACCTGCCACCCCACCTTACTGACCCCCTTCCACACCCTCTTGTGACATATGATAATACCAAAAGACTCTAAACTCTTATCCCTTAATGTCTGAAGCCTAAACTCTGAGCAAGCACGGGCAGATTTGGATTGCAACATGACCTAGACGTGGTCTTTCTCCAGGACACCCACCTTATTGGGGTGGACTGGCACCGAATGACACACCCAAAATATCTACTGCGCCAATCGGCCTTTACAGACACCAAATCACAGGGGGTGGGCATCCTACATAAATTGGGCTGCAGCTGTTCTATTTCTAAAATAGTAAGGGACAAGGAGGGGGACTTCTTAAAGTTTTATATGCTGAGAGGCAGGCAGGTGGTCATGTAGCCTCCTTAACATCTACACACCAAACTCAGCACAGGACTCCTACCTTAGGAGAGTGCTGCAAGAACAACTAGAGGAGATACAGGGTGACATATTAGTCCCTGGCGACTTTAATTTGGTCTGGGACCCTGAGATGGATAGCAATACTAAAATACCAAAGTACGGGGGCAATGTGTGCTCAATTGAAGAGGGATATCACTGATCGCTCCGGTGGATGTGTGGCGCTATAAACACTTGACGCAAGCTACTACCCACTTACTCTCAGGTGCACATCTCATATTCACTCATTGACCTTTGTTTAAGACCCTCTCGCTCCTACCAAATTTGACCGAGACCAAAATCTCTGATATCTCAATCTCTGACCATGTCCACGTAGAAATATTCTGGTCTGATGCCTCCCTCATTGGCACCTGTCTCCCTAGATATTACGAGACATAGTAGATGTTGCGGATATACGATAGGAGATTGTAGACTATTTCTCCCTTAACACCACACTGGACATCTCCTTACACATCCTATGGGTGATCTCTTCCATAGTCGTAGCTAGGGGGAGAGAGGCTCAGCTGGTAGAGGCTAACTTAACAACAAAGCTCCAGGATCTGGAGCAGCAGGATAAGATAGCCCACTCACATCGGAACAAACACCAGCTTGCCTTACTCAGAGGACATTTGAGAGCTTATAGGACCAATATGGCCAAATGAGCCCTTTTTGCCCTATAGCAAAAGTATTATGAGGGAGGCAATAAAGTGGGCACAGTCCCAGCTCGTAGACTTTGTCACATGCTTACTCAGGTGCACAGAATGATACTCCACAACAGGGATCAGGGTGGGTGACTACCAAACGAGACAAACAACGGTCATTCTGAGAATATTATCAGGTGCTGTAGCAGAGCAACAATATTTCTCCTAAGCAGATAAAGACTTACGTACAATCCTGCGAATGGGACCCATTTCCCTCCCAACAAGCGGAACTTCTCAAAGCTCCCATTACCCTAGAAGACCACTGTATGGCTGTGCGAGCATTACCTTTGGGGAAACCCTTAAGCACAGATAGACTACCTGTCAGTTTTTACCACCTGTTTCTTCTTGACCTACAGACCCACCTCTTCCAACTTTTCAACTCTTTTATGCTGGAAACTGGGCTCATGCCCTCCATGATGGCTCTGGAGATAACCCTCATAATCAAACCAGGTAAAAACCCAGCCCTTTGCTCATCTTACCGTCCCATGCCTCTGCTTAATACCACTGCTAAACTGTTCACTAAGATATTGGCTGCCAGGCTAGAACAGTGTGTCCTGGTCCAAATCACGTCTTAAACTTGACTATACCTGGCTAGGGCCCTCCCACTTTATGGAACCTGTCACCATTCCAGTGGGCACCAGACATGATTAGATACCTGGGTCTCAATATCATTGCAACCTTTCCCACTTGGGCACAAGCGAACTGGCCACAACTTCATTGTGCTATCTAGGCAGATTTCAGAGGCTGTAAGCCCCAACACATCTCATGTCACAAAGATAAATGTACTCCCCAAGAACTTTATCTATTTCAGACATTGCCCACCTCCATCACACAAGGCAATATCCAATAGCCACTGCGCAATGTCTGCTCCTTTATTTGGAGCGGGAGACACCCAAGGATATCCAATGCATTAATGATGCAGCCTTGCGTCTGAGGTGAACTACCCTGCCCCAATCTCCTTGAATATTACTGGGATGCCTACCTGCAATACATCTCAAAATGGGTAGTACATGCTAGCGAAAAACATTGGGTCCATATGTATCGAAGGTGGCCTCTAGGCTCCTGTGGGATCTAGCTTGGCTGCCTAAACATGCATGACCATACAATGCCTACCTCACCACTCTCACAAAAACAATACTTGACATCTGGGACACGTTAGCTCTCAAAAGAGTACAACCTGTCCCTCCCCTAATACCTCTATTGCGCACAACCATGACTTTGCCCCAGCACTTTCACCCCAATCTTTTGCTACCTGGAGGGAGGGTGAGTGTAGAACATTGCAAGACCTATTTGTTGGGACCTCGATGAAATCATTTGACCAATGCAAACTGGATTACCACCTTATGGATAAAGTAAAACTACAATACTGTCAGTTATGACATTGGGCATTGCACCCAACGGTCTATCCCATGGCCATTCACCCCTACACACCATTTGAACAGTTAGTACGGTCATATGCTGGGTCTTGGGACCTTATCTCTAACACATATCACAAAAAACAATGAGAGACCCTATGGTGTGACATACGTAAAATGTATCCAATGATGTGGAATTCCCATACTCTGACTCCAAGGACATTTGTTTGGGGTCAAGGACAATAGGTTTTCATGTTTATTTTGTCCTTGGGACAAGTAGGTCCTACGCCATGCAGCACACACCATTTGGCTGTCAATTTATAGTACCACATTATGAATCAGAGAAGGGCATTGTCTGCAGCCAAACTAATGTTTGTGTCCATAAATGTTGTTCTAAATTGTATTTATGGTTCAGTACTGCAAGGCCTTTATTATTAGGGTGAGCACTTTAAGCAAATGTTGTTAGCTTAGATTGCAGTGCTGACAGTGGTCCCTCAATAAAAATGTGTACACAAGTTTGGAACGTTTAGCAATATAAGGCTACGGAGTAGATGCAAATACTTGCAAAGCTTGAAAGCAAGATTAACAAATCTTGCTTTTCATATTGAATGTTCACAAAAAATGCAACTAGATTTTTTTTTTGCTCAACTACTATTACATTTTAGCTATCATTTCTTTGAAGCATCATCCAGTAAAATGTGTTGGTGCTTGCTAAACATACTCATAACTGAAAATCAGTGCAACCAGTTTCAATAAGATTATCTCAAACATGAAAGTAAACAATCACTGGCAAAGCTAATAGGTCCGACATTGAAGAACAGCCTTTTGCGCTTGTCAATGTGTAAAATATTTTGGCACGGTTTTTGTAAAACTTTATTGTTGTGGAAGCTGCCAGACCCTCACCGTTTTATCAAACATTGGCAGAAGGCAATAATATTGTTTTGGTCTCAAAAAGCACATATTGCCACAGTAGTCCCTGACAACTTTGTGTGCTGATATGCTCCTTGTGAAAGAGCAGAATGCTCTCACTCAAGGTGAAGCCAGTCTAAAGATAGACAGAATGTTAATACTAACAAAATGTCTTGGTTACCTCAAGACCTAATTAGGAGCCCAATTCTCAAATAAAGTCACAAAAGTGCCCCATGGTATATGCCCTTGCATTAGTGCAAATTTACAGTTGACAGCTTTCATAGTGTAGGAGGCTGGCCAGGTTTGTAGTGGGTACCTACAGTACTTACACCTTATACCAGGTCCGGTTACCCCTTACTAGTCAAATGTAAGCAGTGTTATAGCAGCTTAGGCTGTCTAGAGGTAGCTGTAGCAGTGCAGCTTGGGCTGAACTAGGAGACATGCAAAGCTCCTGCAATACCACTATAGTTACACAGTACTTATGCACAATAAAAGACAATACTCAGTGTTACCAAAAATAAAGGTAGTTTATTTGGGTGACACAAGGCCAAAAATATCTTAGAGGCAATACTCCTTCTGGAGGTAAGTATTATGCACAATATATACACTAGTAACCAAAATCAGGTAAGTAAACAGTCATAGAATAGTGGCAACAGTACAAAATACAATAGATTGCAATGGGCCTAAGGGCAACACAAACCATATACTAAAATAGTGGAATGCAAATCACGAATTGCCCCTAAGCAAGAGTAGTGTGTAGTGGGGCGCTGGGAGTGTAGAAAACACCAAAGGTATGTAAAATACCCCACCCCAGAGCCCAGGAAAGCAGGAGTAAAGTACAGCAAGTTTCCTCAGGACACACTACAAGTCGTGATAAGAGATTCTGCAAGAACCAAGCAAGACTGCAAGCAACAACCAATGGATTCCTGGACCTGAAGACCTGTGGAGAGAGGAGACCAAGTCCAGAAGTCAAAGAAGAGCCCAGGAAGGACAGGAGCCCCTGCCAACCTAGAATATGGTGCTAAAGTGGATTCTCCAGTAAGAAGAAAAGTACAGAAGAGCACCAAAGAAGATGGCTGTGGGTTCCTGCTTGGTGTAGGTGATGTCCCACGTCGAGTTGTTGGATGCAGGCTGTTTACGTCGCTGGATTCTGCCAACAAGCCTTGGTTTATGCAAGTAGGCGGTTTGCGTCAAAATGGAGCTGCGTGGACCCAGGAGGGACTTGGGGGTTTCAACTCAAACTGAGAAGACAGAGGGGGCTCCCAGCACTTCAGAGAGCCCATGGAAGACCAGGCAGCACCCACGGGTGAAATGTAGTAGTGTTCTAGCAGCTTAGGCTGACAGAGGTAGCTACAGCAGAACAGCTAAGGCTGAACTAAGAGACATGCAAAGCTCCTGCAATACCACTTTTTTTTTTCTTCAAAAATCTGTTTATTATTATTTTCAGCGTATTGTACATTTTAACTAACATCAACTGTAGGATAACAAATTTGTGCAATTACTAGATAATTGTATACGCACAACGGAAGAAGGTGAGCGTCAAACCAGCTGATAACTAGACCTCCAGTTAGAGTATTTAACCACAGTTTGCCCGAACTCACATAACTCAGGATTAACGGGCATACAAAGTCTAAAGAGAAGATACATAGATTAGAGTCCTGAAGCCTACAAACAATTTGAAGAGCGACAAATATCTCCATATCTCTTTAAACCATACCTAAGGATCAGTGTGTTCGTACAATGTTTTGCTGGCAGGTATATAACTTAAGCAAATCACAGATAACAATAAGAACATGAACAACAGTTCATATAATAAACAGTATTTATACAGTCAATAGATTGTGATTATGATTAAAGCGTTCCTCCGTAGGTGGGCGAACCTCCCTGTACTATCCATTCGCACCAGTATAGAACAGGAGTACATGCAAGCCACAAACACCTGCCGCCCTGATAACATCTAGCCCCGTCCCTAAAACTGAAACTGGACCAGCCACCCAGGCACCAGCACCTCCCTCCTCACGTTCCCGCGCCGGGAGCAGATGCGTGTCCACCTCAGCAGTTAGACTGATTCCTCCGCATCGGGGCCCTGTCCCATACCCCATAGACATGACAACATCTCTTTCCAGCTGTCCGATTACGGATACTTGCGCAGCCCCAGCGCGTCTTCTCTTCCAAAAGCCACTCCCTCCGCATTTGCCCACACCTCAAATGAATATTTCCAGGCATGCTCAGCTGGTGGGTCGGCTGATTTCCACCTACGGGTTATCAGCCGCTTAGCCGTTATCAGGCCCCGATCCAGAAATCGCACCGCAGCTCTATGCCGCGTGCCCCTGGGAGAGAGGCCCAGCACACAAACCTCCCAGGTGAATGGAACCGAACGCAACGTGCACTCTGATAGGCAGCCTACCACTGCCCTCCATAAGCGATGCAAGGATGGGCAGGACAATAGCATGTGTATCATGTCTACATCTATTGAAGAACAACAGGGACAGGCTGCATCTTGACGAGCAACATTTCTGTTCAATCAGGCTGGAGTAAGGTAGGCCCTGTGAATGATATAGAATTGGATCAAGCGAAATCTAAAGTTGCGCGGTACATTAACGTGGCCGGAGAGAGCTGATTTCCACTGCGCATCTGTGACTGAAATGGTCGCATCCCTGTCCCAGGCCGCAGGCAGTGCATCACATTCTAGGGCTGTGTGTATGCTCAACGCGTCAGTGAACCATCTAATCAGATGCCGTCCTTGCCCCATCACCTGTATGTACTGTACCAGCAAATGCGTGGAAGGGGCTACTGACACGTCACCCCACCTAGATGTTAAGGACCTCAACAGTAATTTATATAACAGAAACTGTCCTGCAGGCAGCCCCGACTCCTGAACCAGTGTAGGTAACAGAATCAGCTTACCCTCATCATAGAGGTCACCCAGTGTATATAACCCAGCCGCATGCCACGCACGTAGCTCAAAACCTGACGTAATCTTAGGGCCACGAGGAGTACCTAGCAACGCCAAGGCTGGAGCAAATGGCACTTCCCCCCCCGGTAAGGCGCAGGGACCTACGATAACAGCTATAAGCCACCTTAAGGAATATTTATCCCGGCAATGCCACACATGCGAGTGGGTGAAATAGGTGTGACACTTGAGGGCCTTCCTTGGTCGCTGTGTCTGTGAGATGAAGACCCGCCAGCCACTTGGACACCCACTGGAGTTGAGAGGCCAGATAGTAGTGCTCCAGATTAGGGACCGCCAGGCCACCTCTCTCCAGCGGCAAATACAGTTTTTTCAGCGCGACTCTGCAGCGACCCCCATTCCAAATGAATTCCTGCAACGTAGACTCCAGACTCCTGAAGAAGCTGGGGGGGATATAGTGCGGGAGGTTAGAAAAGTAATATAATAGGCGCAGTAAGACTATCATTTTTAGCAGCGCTATCCTACCTGCCACCGACAGCGGCAGCGTCTGCCAAATAGCCATCTATGATTTGATCGAAGACACAGCTTTCTTAAGATTCCCATCAACTAGGTGTCCCTCACGGTGATAAATACGGATGCCTAGGTACCTGAATGCGTGTGGCTGCCATGGGACAATGCTCCCAGCAAGAAAAAGCTCTGGGTTCGAAAGCATAGAGTCAAAAGGGAAGAGGCATTATTTAGACAAATTGACCTTGAGGCCAGATAATGAAGCAAATTGTTGCAACAGGGTCCCATCCTCTGAGGGAATTCGCGTAATATCCCTAAAATACAACAAAAGTTCATCAGCGTACAGCGATGCCACGTGCATGCCGTACCCCAGGGTAATACCCCAACCAGAACCCCTGTTGCGCAAAACCGCCGCCAGTGGCTCCATGGCAAGGGAAAACAGTGGCAAGGAAAGGGGGCAACCTTGCCTAGTACCTCTGCACACATTAACTGACTCTGCTATAATGCCCCCCATCTTCACCCAGACCTGAGGATTAGTGTATAGCAACTTAACCATCCGAGTAAAGTGGGGTCCAATGCCAAACCGCCGCAAGACCCTGAAAAGATAGGGCCACTCTAAGGAATCAAAGGCCTTCTCCAGGTCGAGGACAAGACATCCCGCCCGTGGCCAGTCCCGTCTCGCATAGTCCATGAAACAGCCGCCTGATGTTGTGCGACGTATCCCTCGCCGGCACAAACCCGTTTTGATCCGGGTGTACCAATCCGGGTGATATAGGCGGAAGACGCATTGTTGTGTTTTTGCCAGGATTTTATAGTCCGCGTTGAGCATTGCTAGCGTTCGGTACGAGCCCAACTCTACCTTGTCCTTGCCAGGCTTGGGAAGGGATACAAGCAGCACCTCCCTCAGAGATGTCGTCAAGCATCCTCTCCGTACTGCCTCCTCATAAACACGGAGTAGCTTGGGTGCAAGAATTTAAGTAAATGCCTTGTAAAAGTCAGCCGGCAGACCATCCGGGCCGGCGTCTTGCCAGATGCCAGTTCACGAATACTGGCCTGTATCTCAGCGAGATCAAGAGGCTCCTCCAGTGCATTCCCCTGGTCCGCTGTCGGACATGGGAGTTCCACACTAGCAAGAAACTCATTACAAGATCCTTCAGGAGAAGTCACCATTGAGGCATACAGTGCCTGGTAATGCTGCGTAAACGCAGAATGTATTTCCCCAGGCGTATGCAACAGACAACCAGACTACGAACGGACCTCCTTAAGGGGCCATGGTCGCAATCACCTCTGACCAGCCAGGCCAGAGGTTTGCCTGACTTGTCTGCTGAAGCATGTGTTCTCGCTGAGTGCTCAGCATAATTCAGACGACACAGCCGTTCAAGTAGGGACAAACGCTCAGCACAAGCCTTGGATAACAAGGCCGCCTCTGTTGGGCTCTGAGCAGCTTCCCTCTCCGGACGCAGCGAGTCTCGCTGTATACGAGCTAGGTCATGTTCAATCGAGCAGCGCAAATTCCACTGAGTCCCCATACAGTGACCTCAGATGAAGACCTTAAAGGCATCCCACTCCAGCAGGCCCGTTGAGGCAGCACCATCATTATGCAAAAGAAATTCAGGGATCGCCGCATCCAGCGATGCTTGAAAAGCAGCATCCTCCAAGAGTTCAGGTCTGAGTTTCCAGGTAGGAACAGCTGAGGGGGAGAGATCCCAACCGAAACGCACAATCTGTGGGTTGTGATCTGAGTGCGTGCGTCCCAAGTAATCTACGCCTACGACTGCAGAGGCCAAGTTCCGCGTGCAGAGCATTCTATCTAGTCGTACATGCAGGGAATGCGGGGCAGAATAATACGAGTAAACTCTGTCTGCAGCATTCCGCTGCAGCCGTATATCTATCAGGTGCCAATGTTGTGTCCAATTTACCAACCCACGTGCAGCTGCCACAGCAGGGGACGTAGGCAATGGGAGGAAGGAACGATCTAAGTCAATATCTAGCACACTGTTAAAGTCCCCTCCCAGTAACCAGGGGTAGTCACTCCAACCTGCTGAGTGGTGGGACAGATTGTGCAGAAAGGAAGTCTGATCTACATTTGGGGCGTATATAGAGCCCAGCACTATGGCCCGGCCGCAAGCCGTCCACGGACCAGGGCGAATCTCCCTTGCGAATCTATGATCTGCTCCTCTGCTACAAAGGGGACACCCGCTTTAATCCAGATCAGGGCACCCCTAGCATAACTGCAGTGACCTGTTGCATATAGCTGCCCTCTCCAGCGCCACTGCAAGCGAGGGAGCTCTGAAAGCGCCAAATGGGTCTCCTGCAAAAAAGCGAGGTGGACTGAGTGCCTTTTAGGATATGAGTATATGCAGTACCTGCGCCTAGGCATGTGTATGCTGCGCACATTCCAAGTGATCGCGATATATGGCTTCATGGCGGCATCAGTGTGGCCCGCCCGCCCACCGCCCGTCCCGCCCTTAACCATAATGCTGCGCTTGCAGTAGCAGATTCCCTGCACCCGGTCAGACGCCCTGTATTTAGCCTCCAACAAAACCAATACCATCAGAGCAGATAAACAACCGGTCTCTGCCCAAACCCAACAACTTGGACATTCAACAACATAATCACACATTCTAATTCTCCGTTAACAGACAAGTGGGGTAGGCCAAATCACACAAGGAAGCAAGCACTCACTAAGCCAGTCAACCTGGCTAGAGTGGATAACGGAGGGGGGGGGGCGAGCAGCTAACCACAGTTTTAAACAGCAATCAGGGACAGCTACAGTACCAGCAACAACCTGCTCGATCTACCCATAAGAGTTTCCCATGCCTGGCAGTCGGGCCAACTATCGGCACATATTGAGTAATATATCAACTCTGTAGTCCAGGCGTCCCATTTGCTCCAAGCAGAAGGTTACAGCATTGCCGGGCCATCCAAATAGGCCCCTGCAGGGCCTAGAAAAGTTTGTCCTCAGTGGCAGGTGTTACAGACGGGCACTCCGGAAAGCCCAACTCCGAGAGCCGATCCGGCATGGCAGGTTGGTCACTGGGAGGCTGCGAAATTTCAGTTTCCGATTCCGCCACCGCCGGAGAAGCACTGATAGCCGCAGCCGATTGTATCGCCTCACGCCACTCCTGTATGAGCTGTTCCAAGTCAGGAGCATGGGTCGCGGCCTCCGTGGCCTCACCACCTCCCTTACGGCCACGTCTCGCCCGACTGCGTCTGCTCTTCGATGAGGGTGGGTTCCTCTCCACTTCACGGCCCAAAACGCGCTCCGTTGACTCCAGCCACTCCCACGCCGCTTCTGGCGTGGTGAAGAAGTGAGATTTATTCTCAGCCACGATGCGGAGTTTGGCGGGGAATAGTAGAGAGTATTCCAGGCTCAGGGCTCGGAGTCTACGCTTCAAGGGCAAGTAGGAGGCCCGGTCCTTTTGTACCGCCAGAGTATAGTCCAGAAACAGCATTATTTGTGCATCGTCCACTCGAGGCAGAGGGGAGGATCTCATAGTTTTGAGTATAATATCTCGATCCGCATAGTGGAGCAAGCGAATTATAAAGGGACGAGGGCCGCTTCCCGGAGGCCTTGGCCGCGTGGGAATTCGATGAGCCCGCTCCACCAAAAAAAAGGGGGTTAGTGTACCAGCAGGTACCAGTCCCCGAAGCCAGCTCTCAGAGTATGCCACCGCATCGTGGCCCTCCGCGCCTTCCGGTAATCCAATCCCCCATCGTAGACTCCAAGCGAGATGTCACCGGTGTCAGCTCATCCACTCGCGCCTTTATCATACCTGTTTTATCTGCCAGATTGCGGTGGTCAGCGTGTAGCAAGACAAGATCGCTGGTTACCTTGTCGATCTTAGCTTCCAAAGATGTGCGAGCCTGCTCCAGCGAGTCGCTGATGCGTTCCACCACAGCCAGCACAGCATCTAACTTCTGGCTGTCTTGCGCCGCAGCGTCCTGCAACCTCCCAGCTCCCCGCCATGATCAGGGCCAATGTGGACTCCAGCCAGCGCCACTCCGCTCACCAGCCGACACACCACCAGCTCCGGCAGTCTACAGCCCCCCGGCGCACCCAACTTGCGCGGGAAGACCAGGCCAGGAGACCGTTGCAACCAATGCGACAATCATGCGGCAAAGTGGGCCCTCCAGGTCCGCCTCTAGCTCCTCGCAGTCAGCCACCACACTGGCTTGATTCCTCAGCACCGGGTACCGGGGGGACCGATTCCCCACCGCCAACTTCGTAGCCGGCAATAAATCCACCACCCAGTCACTTCTGATCGGACCAGCACCTCACCAGATCTCCGAACAGGGCTGGGCCTGCTTGCTTGCGCCCCCAGGAAGGCGCTGCGCAGCAGCACGAGCAGCCCAGCCCACAATTGCTCCGCTGCCTTACTCCTGCCGCCCACTTCTAGACCACTGGGCAGCAACTTCAAGCCTCTAAGGCCTCAGTCAAACCCTGCAGTCAGGGGCAAGCCAGCAATCCAGGCCACGCGGTCGGCGTGCCCGCCCCCCCCAGCGCCTAAGCGCCCCGTGCGGGAGGCCGGCGCCCCCACCGTACGCCTGTAATTTCCTCGGGCTTCTCTTCTCCTCCAATGGGGCACTGTCTCTCCAGGGGCCCCCCCTCCAGGCAGGCTCCTGCGGCCAGGCCCTACTGTGCCACGCTCGCGCGCTGCGGCAAGTCTGTGGCCGCCGCTCACCTGAGCCCGGCGGGCCGTGGATCCACGTGGGCCCGGCCTGATTCTGCTCCGTGCTGCTCTTGGGAGCCGGCGCCCAGTCCCGCCAGGGCCCGGGGCGCCACAGCTGCCCATCACCTCCTTCAACCAGGCGCCGCCAGCCTCCGAACCCCCGTGTGGCGTTGGATAAGCCGGGCGAGACGCGGAGCTCACTCAGCTCGCATCCGCCATTAACGCCGGCTTGGCCCCCTCCTGCAATACCACTTATAGTTACTCAGTACTTATACACAAGTAAGACAATACTCAGTGTTACCAAAAATAAAGGTAGTTTATTTGGGTGACACAAGGGCAAAAATATCTTAGAGGCAATACTCCTTCTGGAGGTAAGTATTATACACTAGTCACCAAAATAAGGTAAGTAATTAGACATAGGATAGTGCAAACAATAGGAAATGCTATAGAATGCAATGGGAGAAAATAGGTCTAGGGGCAACACAAACCATATACTAAGAAAGTGGAATGCGAACCACGAATCCCCCTCTAGACAAGTGTAGTGTGTAGAGAATCACTGGAAGAGTAAGAAAACCACAAAGGTGAGTAAAATACCCCAACCCAGAGCCCAGGAAAGTAGGAGTAAAGTACTGCAAGTTTCATTAGGACACACTACAAGTCGTGATTAGAGTTATTACAAGAACGAAGCAAGACTGCAAACAACAACTGTTGGATTCCTGGACGTAAAGACCTGCAAAGAGAGGAGACCAAGTCCAGAAGTCAAAAGAAGTTCCAGTAAGGACAGGAGCCCCTGCCAACCTAGAAGAGGGTGCAAAAAAAGAGTCCTGGGTTGAATGAAGACTGCAGAAATGCACCAAAGGAAGATGTCTGCGGATTCCTGCATGATGCACTGGATGTCCCACGAAGAGATGTTGGATGCAGGCGAGTTTTGGGCTGGACTCGTCAAACAAGCCTTGGTTCAAGCAAAGTCGCATTTTGCGTCAAATTGACGCTGCCAGGACCCAGGAGGGACCTGGGGCCTCTACTTGGACTGTGGAGGCAGAGGGGACTGCCAACACTGGAGGGATACACAGATGACCAGGCAGCACCCACGGATGTCCCAGGACACGGGGACAAAGAAGGTGCAAATCGCGGTTGGTGCAGCACTACAAAAGAAGGTCCCACGCCGCCGGAGGTCAACTTAGTGACTTGAGCATCGCAGGATATCGTGCTGGAGACCTGGGCCACGCTGTGCACAACGGATTCTTGCAAATAGTGCACAGAGGCATCAGGAGGTGAAGCTGATATGGTGCACAGGGGTACTGTCGCTAACGGGAAAGGCAAGCTCTTACCTCCTCCAAATTTGGACAGCAGGACCTTAGCACAGTCTGTGTGAAAGAGGTCCACCACCTGTGTTCCAATGAGCACCCTTGTCTCCACAAGAGGAATCCAAGAGAACTGGTCGTCGACTTAGAAGGTGCCTGCAAGAGCACGGAAGTGACTCCGTCACTCCAGGGGAGATTTCTTCGGTCCTTCTGGTGCAGGGTGAAGACAGGGGGTCCCCAGAGCGGGCACACCATGGAAACTGTTGCAGTTGCTGGCTGGAGCTGAAGTTGCAGAGGAAAAGTAGCCCTTCTGGATACTTTGCTGTTACAGCAGTTCCTGGAGCAGTCTGTAGTCAATCCAAGGTCCGAGGATGAAGTAGTAGTTGCAGAGGATTCCTGCTGGAACTTTCAAATAGAATCTGAAGAGAAACCCACAGGAGAGACCCTAAATAGCCCTGAGAGGGGGATTGACTACCTTATCAGGTATGGACCTTTCCGGAGAGGCCTCATCCAGAGTGTCCCCACACCTTGTAAAACAAGATGGCTGAAGTCTGGGACACACTGGAGGAGCTCCGGGCACCATCCATGGGGTGGTGATGGACAGGAGAGTGATCACTCCCCTTTCCTTTGTCCAGTTTCAGGCCAGAGCAGGGACTGAGGGTCCCTGAAGCGGTGTAGACTGGCTTATGCAAGGAGGGCACCCTTCAAAGCATTTCAAGAGGCTGGGGAGGCGACCCCTCCCCAGCCTGTAACACCTATTTTCAAAGGGAAAGGGTGCAACACCCTCCTCCCAAAGGAAATGATTTGTTCTGCCTTCCTGGGACTGAGCTGCTCAGACCCCAGGAGGACAGAACCCTGTCTATGAGGTGGCAGCAGTTGTAGCTGCAGTGCAAGCCTCAGAGAGATGGTTTGGCAGAATAAGGGAACAATTCCATGATCTTAAAAACCTTACCTGGCCATATTCGAGGTTACCATTGTGAAGCTGCATATAGGTTTTGACCTATATGTAGTGCGTGCCTGTAATGGCGTCCCCGCTCTCACAAAGTCCGGGGAATTGGCCCTGGACTGCGTGGGGGCACCTTTGCTAGTGCAAGGGTGCCCTCACACATAGTAAGTTTGCACCTAGCCTTCAGTAAATGAAGGTTAGACATATAGGTGACTTATAAGTTACTTAAGTGCAGTAAAAATGGCTTATAAGGGGGGGGTCCAGTGTGCCAATTAGAATTGGAATATGGAGTCACTAAACCTTAGTGACAAATTTGGTAAGGAGAGAGAGAGCATAAGCACTGGAGTTCTGGTTAGGAGAACTTCAGTGACACAGTTAAGCATACTTCCAACACACACATAGGCCACAAACTATGAGTACTGGTGCCCTGGCTAGCACGATCCCAGGGAGACAGGCAAAACACACTGACAAATAAAGTTTTAACTATGAGCACTGTGGTCCTGGCTAGCAGGATCCCAGTGAGACAGTCAAAACACACTGACAAACACTCATAAACAGGCTAAAAATGGGGGTAACCATGCTAGAAAGTGGCTACTTTCTCCCAGAAAAATTTAGTAAATTTCATTTTAGAGCGAGCAAATATGCATGTGTAGTTTTGCTCAAATGAAAATCTGTTGAGCGTTTGCAAGCTCAATTTCCTGCCAATCACTTTTTTCTCAACTGTGGAAGAATTTTTACTTCTGCCCTTGTCAGGCGTAAATGGCCAAGCTTTGTCAGTATGGGAAAAGATAAGAGAAGAGCTTGTGAAAACCGCTGAAACATGTAAGTTAGTAGGTTTGCAAAGACTAAAAAGCGCATTCCAACCTGGAATTATTGTTGAGCGCTTCCTCCAGCCTCAGTATGTAAATCTGTGGAAAGGTGGCAAAATGTGGGAATTGCTAGAATTCAAACCCTACTATAGTATGGGCCACTGCATAATCAGAGAGGCTATTATCAGAGCTCTTGTAGAACAAGATTACTGCCATAATTTAGCGCAGCACTACGTGGCACCAAAAAGATAAGTGAATTTATTTACAGGACAAGTAGATAGTTTGTTAAATTCTACACCCCTGTGTATTGTTGCATATCCTTCCAGGAAACAGCATATGCTTCAATGGTACTAAACCCCAGCACGACTCTCCACCATTTATCTCTCTATGAATCTGCTGTGCTGAAGATGTGGCCTAGGTGTAGGCGACCTATGCCACATACAGTGATCCTGCAGTCTCATTACAATCTTCAGGAAGAAGATGCTAGGTCACATGAAGACTATAGTGAGCTTCATGCTCTCTCCCACTCACCTTACAGTGATTCTTGGTATCCGCCCTCTTGATTTAAATACAATGACCCGGGAGAATTGGAACTTATTAGCTATATGCTTTATATGGCATGACAACTAGTGGCCTTAATGTGGAAAAAGCAGACAAGCCCCATCCACTGCCCAGTGGTATACCCGCCTCTGGCATGTCATGGCCATGGAACAACTATCACATTCTCTCCACCAGACAGAGGCCGAATTTCAAGCCCTGTGGCGTCCCCTGCTTTAACCTGCCACAACACAGAGAGATAACACTCTTTGACTGACTCTCCTCTACATTCTCATTACTGGGGTACCTTTATCTCATACCCCCCCTAGTTAGCACCCAGACGCTCCCTCAACACTACCTACAATTCTGTCTTTATATCTGTTGGACTGATTCTCTTTGCAGACCTAAGGATGGCATACTTTGTTCTGTTCATGTTTCTTATTGTGTTGTTGAGTATTGCCAAGCCCTGCATTATGCATGCTCTCGCTAAGAGCCAGCTTGTTAGCCTATTAACCTGTAAGCTCTCCATAAACTGTGACTTTATCATGCAAGTATCATGTTATTAACTCTTACATTTGGCATGGTGCTTTTGTTTCATGGTGATGTGCTTGTCTTTTAACTCACTAAAACTTTCAATAGGAAGATTCTAAGTAAAAAAAAAAAAAAAAGCTTTAGCCCTCTGTTGCTTGCGCTGGGGTACACATCCTGGGCTAACCTTTTCATACATGGTAAACATATTGGCCCTCATTACAACCCTGACGGTAAATCTCACTTACCGCCGTGCTGAAGGCCGCCAACATACCGTGGCCGCGGAGGAAATCCACTACAGGAATCACAACCCACATCTCATAATCCACCACAATACAGACACCCACACAAGTCCGCCACACCGAAGGTCAGTGATAAACTGGTGATACCAAAACCCACACCGTCACGCCAACAGGAATATGCCCACACTATCAAGACCCACGAATCAATGCGGCGGTCTTTCAACCGCGGTAATCCATTGGTGGTACACACCGCCACGCTCAAAATACACACACATTTACAAAACCCAACCACATTGGACAATTCGAAATACACACACCTGATACACATACACACACACCACACCCACACACTCACACCACTATAAACACACATACCCACATTATCCACAACCCCTTAGAACTACATTTTTGTGAAGAAGCAGAGAGAGAGAGAATAGCAAACACAACACCAGCATCCACAAGCACACAACACCATCACTCATACAATATCCACGCACCTCAAACAACATACCCCAACACAACACATCACACAGCACAACAAACATCACCTCACACATTACCCACACCACATCATGGCCCCTTATGACACCCCAGGTTTTCTTAGGAGGAGCTCAGGGTCATGGTGGATGAAATCATGCGGGTAGAACCACAGCTTTTCGAGTCACAGGTGCAGCACACCTCCGTTGCTAGAAGATGGAGCTATGGCGGAGTATTGTCGACAGGGTCAACACAGTGGGACAGCACCCCAGGACACGGAATGACAGGAAGAGGTGGAATGACCTACGGGGGAAGGTGCGTTCAGTGGTATCCAGACTCCAGGTAGCCGTACAGAGGACTGGCGGTGGACCCCCACCTCCTCCCCCACAACTAACAACATGAGCAAGTCTTGGCAATATTGCATCCTGAGGGCCTCGCAGGAGTAGCAGGAGAACTGGACTCTGGTAAGTCATATATTTACTACTATATCCCTCCACCCCACCTGCATGCCATCACATACCCCTACCCTCACCCTCGCCCCCATCTCTCCAAAACCTCACATATGCCCCACTATCACAACCCACCCATCCCAATACCAAGCCCTGCATGCAACACCAATGCATGGACCCCCATCACCAAAGCATGTCCAGTACAGATACCCACTCATACCCCAAAATCACTAATCACACAAGGGCAAACACAATAATGCAAGCACAGGAGTATAGGGTAACTCACTCATTGCACAAGATGGCACACACAGATACAATAACTATGCATTTACACCCCAACAGGACCCATACCCAATGTCACCGGACAGGAGGTGCCAGACATATCCAGTCCCCCCACAAGAGAGGCCCACCGTGACAACAGCAGCTCTGCACGCCTAGATCAAGGTGACCAGCCTGGCCCATCAGGGACCTCTGGACAGTCGGTTCCCCTGCCACTGTCACAAACCACCACAGATGCTCCACCCTCAGGAAACACCAGCACAGCACCCACCCAGCGGGCCCATCCCTCTGTCTCCAGGACACGTTAATCAGCAGTGTGTCCACCACTACAGGGACCTCAGGAAAACCCACCAACCCAAGACAATCAGGGACCTGAGGTAAATGGCAGTGGGCACACGGTTCAGGGGACAGAGGCACAGGATAACAGGGAAACTGGGAGGACTGCTGTGCAACAGGGGGAGGACAGGCCCAGGGAACCCACTCTCCACCATCATGGGAGCATACCATAATTCCCAGGAGACCAAAGGGATGGTACTGGCCAAGTTTCAGGAGACCCAGCGGCTGCAGGAGGAACACTGTCCAGGGATCAGGAAGGACTTGAAGTCTATGAACACCACCCTGGTCACCATTGCAGGGGTGCTGGCAGACCTGGCCAACACCATGAGGGACATAGTGGCACACAAACGGGCCCCTGACACTAGCTTGAACGATGAACAGCCCTCCACTTCCGCCGGCGCTAGTGGACAGGAGGTCCCGCCACAGGACCAACAGGCCACCAGCACCCCACCCCCTGCAGAAGGAGAACCACCCCGCAAACGGTCCCTGAGATCCAGGAACAAGACAGAGAACATTGCCAAGACCCCCACCAGGAAATAACACTCTCCTGATTGTCACCCTTTTGTCCCACTTTGTCACCCTGACAACTATGAACTGCCATTACTCCACTTCCTATGTCCCCTTGGACAATGCACCTGTGAGACCAAGAGACTGGACTCTACCATGGACATTCCTCCACCATCACCCCAGCCCATTGCACACACCCCTCCACTTATTTGCACAGAAATAAACACCCTTGAATCACAAATCAATCTGGAGTCAGTCTGTACTTTCACAAATGTGTAATTGCAAACTCTCAGAAATATAGCAATGTCAATGTTCATGTTCACATACCAATGTTACACAGTTGAAGGGCAGCAGTAAACATAGCAGAAGGCACAAAGTGGGACCCAGATCTGTGAAATGGAAAGCCAAATTGAAATGTCAGGGTCCATACACAGAGGGAAAAAGGCAGATTCATGCAATGTCCTACAGTGGTATGACATGAGAAGCAGTGCCATCCTCTTACCTGTGTTTCACTGGAAGTATTGCATGATGATGTTGTTTCGGTTGTCTATATCTTCTTCTTCTGCCTCCTCTTCTTCACTGTTTACAGGCTCCACAGCTGCCACAAGACCAACATCAGGCCCATCCTCCTGCAGAAAAGGCACCTGGCGTCGCAAAGCCAGGTTGTGCAACATACAGCATGCCACGATTATCTGGCACACCTTCTTCGGTGAGTAGTAGGAAGGCACCTGTCAGATGGAGGCACCGGAATCTGGCCTTCAGGAGGCCATAGGTGCTCTCTATTATCATCCTAGTTCGCCCATGTGCCTCATTGTAGCGTTCCTCTGCCCTTGTCCTGGGATTCCGCACTGGGGTCAGTAGCCATGACAGATTGGGGTAACCAGAGTCACCTGCAAATATCGAGGGACAACTGTTAGAGATCCTCCAACCCTTAGGGACTCTCCCATACCCAGACACCTATGTCAACTGTGTTGGGACCTTGGACTCACCTATTAGGCACACACAGTGCCTCTGGAGTTGCTCCATCCCATAAGGGATGCTGCTATTCCTCAAAATGTAAGCGCCATGCACAGAGCCAGGATACTTGGCATTCACATGGGAGATGTACTGGTCTGCCAAACACACCATCTGCACATTCATAGAATGGTAGCTTTTGCGGTTTCTGTACACCTGTTCATTCCTGCGGGGGGGGGGGGGAAATGCCACATGCGTCCCATCACTGGCACCAATGTTGTTAGGGATATGTTCCAGGGCATAGAAGTCACCTTTCACTGTGGGCAAATCCTCCACCTGAGGGAAAACGATGTAGCTACGCATGTGTTTCAGCAGGGCAGACAACACTCTGGACAACACGTTGGAGAACATTGGCTGTGACATCCCTGATACCATGGCCACTGTTGTTTGAAAGGACCCACTAGCCAGGAAATGGAGTACTGACAGGACCTGCAATAGAGGGGAGATTCCGGTGGGATGGCGGATAGCTGACATCAGGTCTGGCTCCAACTGGGCACACAGTTCCTGGATTGTGGCACAATCAAGTCTGTAGGTGACAATGATGTTTCTGTCTTCCATTGTTGACAGGTCCATCAGGGCTCTGTATACCTGAGGATGACGCCATCTCATCACCTGCCCCAGCGGACGTGCCCTATGGAGGAGAAGGGTGGGCACAGGGTCATACACCACATAGGTTTCACAAGGCTGTTTAGCACAATCGTGATGTAATCAGTGTATGGCGCTGTCTGTCTGTATTCCTGGCCAAAAGTCCTGTGACGCAGTTAGTAGCCCTGCCATGTGCCCCTCTTAAATGGCGGCTGCCTGACCTGTAAGGAGGGACAAGGGGAAATGAGATAACTGCGCTGGCGTTGTGCAGCGTTGCGGTAGGCGGTCGAAGACCGCGCCGCAATTCAGCATTGGGTATCATTGGGCCCTATGGGTTCCAGGAGCCAATGACGATGTACGCTGGTGGTGACAGTATGCACCGCCGCGGACGTGACCACCATTTTCTATCTGTTCACTCATTTTATACCTGACCTTCAACAGGAGAGGACCTACACTGCAAGTGCTGCTGTGACTTGAGTATGGAAGCGACAATGGCTACAGTGTCTGGGTAAAGGGCCCCTGAAGACGGCGGAGGCCCAGCTGGGGATGGCCTCCCAACGTGAATGGGGTGCCCGTCGCACCATGACCCCCCTGATGTACCGGATCCTGGCGGTGGCATATCCTGAGTTGGATGGGTGCTTGAGGGCATCACAGCAGCCACAAGGGGTTGAGTATAGTCTCATTCAGCTGACTCTGCACGCTTTATGAGGTTTCTGGGTGGGGGAAGTGGGCTGTGGGCTCCCCTAGGCCAGGGCAGACGCACCAAAGTAGATCTATTGTTTTGCAGGCTCAGTGCCACGCCAACCCCAAAAGTGGTAGTGGCCCTCTACACCTAGTCAGGCTCCTGTGGGTTCCAGCTGTGCATCAAATGGATCTAGGAAGAGTCCCCCGTGGGCATGTGCTTTTCCCCTGAACTGTTAGTGCATGGGCTAGTGTATAGGGCTGCTCCCTTTGTGTTGTGTCCGGCAACGGTAGTGGTGTTGCAGGCATTGACCATGTGTCTCTTCTGTCTTTCTCCCCCTTTTTGTTTTGTCACCCTGTCTTTGTGTGCATTAGCATCATCTGGTGGAGGAGCATTGGCATCGGAGCAGGAGGGAGCTGCAACCCACATGGCCCTGGAGGGTGAATTTATGGAGTCTGAAGGCACCAGTGGGATGGAGGGCGAGGGCAGCTCCACGATGGGGACAGGAGGAGACACCAGCGACTCCTCCTCTGATGGGAGCTTTTTAGCGGGGGCGGGCACCTCTGTGCCCACCACATCAACAGGTACCGCCACCACACCCCCTCCCCTTACCAGCACCGCCCTCCCATCAGCCCCTCAGCGTGTTTCCAGTGCCTGCTCACCCAGGAGGGTGGGCATCTCTTTCGCCCCAGGTACCTCAGGCCCTGCCCCAGTCAGCCCTGCCTCCCTCAGAGAGAAGGCTATTGACCTCCTGAGATCCCTCACTGTTGGGCAATCAACCATTTTGAATGCCATCCAGGGTGTCAAGAGGCATTTGCAGCAAACAAATGCATACCTGGAGGGCATTCATTCTGGCTTGGCGGCCCAACAGAGAGAGCCTTTCAGGCTCTGGTCTCAGCACTGATGGCAGCCATTGTCCCTGTGTCCAGCCTCCCCCCTCCAACTTCCACTACCCATACCCAATCCCCTCTACCTCAGCCTATCCCAAGCACACCATCAGACCAGCATGCACACTCATCAACACACAAGAGTGGACATGGCAAACATAAGCAACACTAATCCCACAGGCACTCACACAAGCACCATACCCGTGCAGACACACCAACATCTACTGCCTCCACTGTGTCCCCCTCCTCCACGTCCTCCTCCTCCCTCCCAGTCTTGTCTCCACTCACACCTGCATTAACTACATCCTCAGCCACTACCTCCATTACTAGCACTCCCATCACCACACACCGCTCACGTGCAATCACCACCCCCACTACCATTCACATTTCCCCTGTGTCTGTGAGCCCTCCTCCCAAGGTATACAAATGCAGGCACACACCCAATCAACAGCCATCCACCTCACAACAGCCTCCAACCCATGCACCTTCACCCAAACTCAGCAGACATACACCTCCTACAACCACTACCTCTTCCTCCACTCCCAAACCCCCTCCATCTTCCCGTCCCAGTGTGTCTAAAAAACTTTTCCTGGCTAACATTGACCTCTTCCGTACACCTCCCCCCCGTCCTTCCCCTAGGGCCAGGATGTCCAGATCCCTGCCCAGCACCTCAGCCACCAAATCATCCAGCACTGTGGTCCATTCAAGTCCAGTAACATTGCGGGCGGCACCAATCAGGGTTGCCAGTGTGCCACCTAGCAAGGCCAAGGATCACCCTATTTCACCACCTGCCAAGGTGAAGAAGGGGCCCACATGCCGTAGGGAAAAGCCGCACCAACCACCCAGCAAGGCCTCCACCAAGACAAAAGGGGACAGTGCCAAGGTCCCTACTGCGACTTCCAAAGTGGGGAAGGGACACAAGGCTAAAGGGAAGTCAGCTCAGGGCATGGAGCCTCCGGCTGAGGGATTGGTGTCACCCCTTCTGCCAAACAGAACAGCAGCCTGTACGGCGGTGGACACGCCACCTGCACCACCACCTGCACTGCAACCTGCACATCTGCTGCCTCAGCAACAGTCCCCAGCATCATCCCCAGTGGCAGGCCGTCCAAGGCTGCAGGAGACAATCTGCTGTTTCCCTCCACAGGTGCTGACACATGCACCACCGGCAGCATCTCCGCCACAGACACTGCCGCAACCACCGCCACCTGCCCGGCGACGTGCACAGACAGTGCCACCACAGCCGACATGGACAACATTCCCAGTGGGCAGCCTTCAGAGTCTGCAGGAGACGTCCTGGACCCTGCACAGAGTACATGAGGCACCACAACCAGCACTGTTAGTACCAGCAGTTGGCAGGCAAAGTCGCAGCAGGGTGGAGTGTGTCTCTGACTCCATGGAGTATCATGCTACCTGTTCCCAGGAAATCTCGTGGCCCACACACCCAGGTGAGGGAATGGAAACTGCCACACAGCATGTGCAGCACTCTTGGCACCATGTCCACTCCAGAACCAGTGGAGAGATACATCCTCTCCCCCAGTCCTTGGCAGGATGAAGCACTCTGGGCACTAAGCCCCCTCCAGAACCAGTGGAGAACAACTAAGCCCCCTCCAGAACCAGTGGAGAACAGCATCCACTCTCCGAGTCCTTGGTAGGATGAAGCACTCTGGGCACTAAGCCCCCTCCAGAACCAGTGGAGAAAAGCATCCACTAGAGAGACTGTGGGTTTGCACTCCCCAGGATAAAGCAGTGGGCAAACCACCCACTTGAGAGACTTGAGAGACTGTGGCTTACCACCCCCCAGGAGCAATCTGTGGGCATGGAGCCCCCTCGTGGAGCAGTGATGTCGTCCCATCACCCGGCTGAGGGCCCCCCCTCCCCTTCCCCCTGAGGTGCCTGTTTATTTTCAAACTGATGCCCCAGCAGTGTTCTCTCTGTTTAGAGGCAGGTATCATGCGTGGGCTTCGCCTATGCATTTTGGGACCACTGGTCTACGGACAATGATTGGAACACTATACGGACTTGTGTAGTTGCTGTACATATTTGTATATAATGATCTGTTACAGACCTGTTTCCATATCTGAATTTTCGATGATTACACTTGTTACAATCATTTCCTTTTGTCCTTGCGTTCTTCCAGAGGGTTACGGGGTGTAAATGTAATGTTGCTGCAAGTATTTGTGTGTATGGTGTTGTGGGTGGGGGTGGGGGTGTCGCATGTTGCATGTGTGCGTCACTCTTTTTCCTCCCCCCACCCCTGTGTGCTAGGTGCAGTACTCACCATGGTCCTCGTCGCCGCCGTCTTTGCTGCTCCTGGTAGAAGATGAGGTAAACCAACATTGGTAGCACCTGTAACTCAGGCTCCATGGCATCCTGGTTCCTCGTTGGGTGTTGAGAGGTGAGTGGTTTCCGTTCCAAGTCCTGTTTCCGCCATGCTTTTGATGGCGTTGGTACTGCCCCGGTAAAGGTGGCAGATTGTTGCCTTGTAATACAGTGGGCGGTACATTGTCTCCCGCCTGTCTGTTGCCAGCTACCGCCACGGTGTTTGTTTCTACTGCCGTGGCGGTCGGAGTGTTAAAGTGGCTGTCTGTGTTGGCGGTTTCCGCTATGGTCGTAATTCCATTTTTTTTTCTGCCGGCCTGTTAGCGGTATTACCGCTGCTTTAACACCGACCGCCAGGGTTGTAATGAGGGCCATTATCCTACTGCATAGGTCCCAATTCAGTGTTTAAATCACCACTGACAACAATATGAAACCCTGTGTGCAAATAGGCAAGTTTAAAATCAAGGCCTAAAATGAGATCACTCAGAAGTTTCATATTGAAAGCTAGATTCCGACCCTACACACTCATTATAAAAGTTATAAAAAACGATGTTCATGCCATTGCCCAGCTTAATAAAAAGGCCTGAACTAAAGTGCTATCAGTGCATATCAAGCTAATATTACACCCCTGGGTAAGTCTAAAATGCAACATTAATCCACCCCTTGCCCTGCCTGAGGGGGATGGGTTTGCCGGGACCATATAGGTAACATAGCCATCCAAGATAATGACATCCATAACCCAGGTCTTTTGCAGAAAAATAATATCATAATTTTGTATAAAAGTGACCCAGTTTTCATTGCTAGTTTTACTGGCTAGGCTGGTGACATTCCTGATGATAGAGTTACTAATACAAGCTGGCCTCCCCACTACAGGGTCAACACCGTTGTCTTCAGGAAAGGGAGTGCAATGACAAACATGATAAGCGAAACCCACCCCAGGACTGGGTTCATCTACAAGCTAACCTACACCTTGACAAGTGTCGTGGGAAGGGCACACCTCTTCTGTCTGAGCAACATCGAGTTAATCAGTGTCACCCAGGTCTCCAAAGAGTGCAAAGTGGTTCTGGACATTAATGTTATAGGGCTGTTGCCAAGCTGAGGCAATACACGGAGGGCCAACCCAATTTTAGGAATGAATGGCAAAGGCTCTATAAAAATACCTACAGGGCAAGATCTTGATACTGCTCCACATGTTGGCCTTGGGAAAAGGCCCTAATCAAATTCCCTGCTATTTTCGGATTTCTAAAGGTGATAATGAGAGTCGTCTATAAGTTCTTTACACATCTTACTCGCCAAACCCACCCTTTTTGCTGTAAGCACTTTGTTGAACGATTTGTTCTGGCACCTCACTCTCCCGTGGATCCAGTGGACCGATTTGTTAATTAAATCCACCATAGACTCTGAAGACTCTGGGCGTAAGGTTGGCACATAGGCTAACACAGTAACAAAGGGGCATGCCACTGGTGGGAGGTCACACCTGGAGGGAGAGTCAAACACCAAGCTTGATTTTCTGGTGGATCTAACAACATTTCTAGGTACACAGGGAGACCCATTACAATGGCCTGGCACCTCAGGGCTGGCAATGATAAAGAAGCGACTGGCTTATCTCACGAAAGACTTTAGATGGGCCAGGATTCAGGATGTTCCTACCAACCGCCAGTAGGTAAGCCTCTCACGCTAAGCAAGTCAATGTGTTTCTAGTCGCCAGGCAATCAGGTCTAACAGTTTCAGAGGCCTGCCTGGAAATCAAGTCACACAATTTTGCCTCAGTAGACTCTAGGCGATCATACAAGCCTTGCAGCTTGGAATCCATGAGGGCATTGATTGCCTTACCAAATTGGGACAACTTGCACTTGATGATTTCTGTGATAGGGCCACAAAAGCAAAATTCTCCCCAGGGCTCGGTTTGTATACAGATGCACTCTATTTTCAGTTAGATCCCAGTCTCAGTTTAGAGCTTAAAGACTTAGCAGGTTTGGCGGGAGCCTCACTTAGCGAGGCAGCACTTTTAGTAGACATGGCACCACATACCCCAACTTGGGCTTTTGCCTGTTGACCCAGAGTGCTGAGCATTCATGGCCCTCCATCAGTGGAGGACAGAAAAAAAACACCTTTTCAACTTTGAGTTTCTTTATTAATGGCACTCATAGCCTTTTCGATATATCCATAGAGAGTGCTATTTTATTTTTCACCGAAGAACACACAGTCTAATTTGCACTTAACGATCCTGACTAAACTGCTGAGTCCGAAGTATGACAAACAGTACTTGATAGACACAAATCACACGCAGGAGGGGGTAGACTGGAAGTGGGGGAGCAAAAAAGAAACAGTACCTTTAGTTAATTGCCTCTTCCGGGCTCTGATGAGCCTGACAGGCCCTCTCTTGGGCTGGTCTTCGCCTGGGCGCATCTTGTGCCCACAGGTCTCAAGGCGCTCTTATAGCATGACTGCTGCAGGTGTGAGGAATCAACCCCTCCTCTTGAGGCTCAAGGCAGCACAGGATAATGACCAATGGAGTCCCCTTCAGCTCCTCCGCATCTCTGCCCTGAATAACATATCAGAGATCTGGTTGCATCCACACGGAATTTTGTAACATGTTTATCTAAGTCTTGTTTCTCTCAATTTTCAGTAATGCATTTCTAACAGGCAAAACCATTCTAAATCAGTGTATTCCTGACTTGGATGAAGTTGGATTAGAGAATAATTGTGTAATTATTGTGTTTTATAGTTCAGACACAACTCCTCGGTGTGGTGTGTCTCATGTTATACTTTCTTTTGTTATATTTTGCAGCTGACCATAAACCGTCCAGGCTTCTCCCATAAAATCCAGGACATCCGGAGAGCGCACTCCTGAGCCTCCAGAAATGATAGTATCACCTCCTTGAATGCAGCCACTGGCAGTGGCATAACAAAGGGCCCCGTGGTGGGGGCCCTCAGCACAGTACACAGTGCACGGGCGGTAGGCCCCTGACTGTTGTGTTTGCGTTGGAATGATGCACCTGTTGTATGGTGACAGGGGAATCATGGCGGTCTGCCCCTCCTGTCAGGATGTGGTGGGAATGCACATGACGTGGGCATGATAGTTAGAGTCAAGGGTAATGTAGATTTTCCTAGTCTATGACGGAAAGTCTTAATTTTATTAAAGACACAGAGGCAAGTATTATTCGTTTCTTTTCTTACTTTATTCAATAGCAGCAGTCAAGAAAAACTACAAATCCCATGAGGCTAACCATGAACAGCCAATGGGATTCAAAACGTAGTTCCAAACATAAGAACCAATAGGGGTACACATGTAGCATTATGGTGTCACTTGACTGCTAGCAGCCCTCTTTTCTTGCGAGAGAAGTCAATCAGAAGTAAATAAATGAAATAAGGAACAAAGAATAAACAGAGCCATAACAAAGGCTAACATATCAGAACAGAAGTCCAAAAATCCATTGAGGTAGGTACGCTCCGAAAATCTAGATGGTGATATTCCATAACTTGAAGGGATCGAAGAGTTCAGCTGAAATATAGCGTTGGAGCAGGATGGACTGCTAGGAAGCCGGTTGATTGGTGGAAACTGGCACTGGAAGAAAGGGAGGGAGAAAAATATTTATACCAGATGTGGGATAATACTCGCCTCCGTGTCTTTAATAAAATTAAGACTTTCTCTCATAGACTAGGAAAATCTACATTTTATGTCAAGACCGGAGGCTCCTATTATGCAAGTTTAAAGTAAATTAATTACATTGAATGAAACATTATCAACAGGTTGTCAATAAAAAACTTTAAATATATTATCATTAGACCAATCTGCAGATTTCAGAATATCCTCCAGACGGGAACCAGCACAAAAGGCTTTGAAAGCCATAGCTCCTCTGGAAGAATGAGCTCCAAACATGGAAGTGTCAATACCCGCTAAGGACATGATCCATTTAACCCAGCGGGCTAAAGTAGCGGCAGAAACAGGATAATAGGGTTTCCTAAAGGAGATAAGGAGTTGGGAAACAGAGGATGTTCTCAAATCTGCAGTCTTTTGTTCATAAACCTTTAAACATTGACCCACACATAATTTCGGATGTTGTGGAAAATAGGGATAGAAAACTGGTGTTAGGTTAGTCTTAGTTTGTCGTACCACAGAAAATAACACTCCAGAAGGAGTGCACTGACGGTTGGAGATGTCCAAAGCTTTGACGTCAGGCAGTCGTTTGATAGAAATGAGGCATAATAACATTGTTAATTAAGCAGATAACATTTTTAAGGATAGAACAGAATTATCAGGTAATGACTCCAGGAACTTCAAAACAACATTAACGTCCCACAACTGACTATATTTAGGTAAAGGAGGTTTGGAAAATTTTACTCCCTTCAAAAGTCGGCAGACTAACGGATGTTCTCCTACCGGTTTCCCCTTGACGTGGATATGATTAGAGGATATGGCTGACCTGTAAAGGTTGATAGTTCGGAAGGCCTTACCTTTACTGGCTTCTGCGGCAAGAAAATTTACTATAAATATCACATCTGCTGAAAAGGGATCAATATGTTTTCCCAAACACCAGCTGTGCCATAAAGACCAGGCTTATCCGTAAGCCTTCTTGGTGCCAGGGGCCCAGGAATTAGAAATGTATTGTGAAGCTTCTGACGAAATTAGAAAGGCAGGTTGTGAAGTCCCGAGATTTTCCAGGCGGATAGGGTGAGAAGGTTGTCCATAATAAGGGTGCGGGTACGTTGAAGAGGATCCAACAATAGATCTGGGAAGGATGGAAGGAGCAAGGGAAAGTCCACAGAAAGTTCCAAGAGAGTAGGGAACCAGATTTGGAACTGCCAAAAGGGGGCTATCAGAATTATAGTGGCGTGTTGGTGTCTGAGCTATGCTAAAACCCTGCTGATCATGATGAAAGGAGGAAAGGTGTAATTGAGGACCAATCCTGTAAGAAGGCATCTGATGCCCAGGCTAAGGGATCTGGGCGCCAACTGAAATATTGAGGAAGTTGAGATTTTAGATGGGATGCAAACAGGTCTATAGAAAGAGGACCCCATAAAGACTGAATTTTCTGGAAAATTGATGGATAGAGCTTCCAATCGCTGGCATCTCGAAGATGACGGGAATGCCAGTCCGCCACTTAATTGAGAGCACCTGGCAGATATTCTGCATGAACCGAAAGATGGTTTGAAATGCAAAATTCCCAGAAGCTCTTTGCTAAATCCACTAGGGGTTTGGATTTTGTGCCCCCGAGGTGACTTATATACCTGACTGCTGAGATATTGTCCATCCTGAGAAGGATAGCACAATGAACTTTGTGTTTTGCCAAGCTTTTGATTGCAAAGGAGCCGGCAAGCATCTCTAAACAATTGATGTGCAATTTGGACTCCTCTGATGACCAAGTACCTCCAGTCGAGATGGGACCACAGCGGGCCCCCCAGCCCAGACGACTTGCATCTTATTCTAACACAAGATCTGGGGCTGATGCAAAGATGCTTTTTCCGTTCCTAGCATCTAAATGGTCTATCCACCATTGAAGCTCTATATGAGACTCGAGATCTAGAGGGATGGTATCTGAATACAACAGCCCCTTTCTCAAGTGTTGAATCTTCAGTCTTTGAAGAGAACAATAATGAAGAGGACCTGGAAAAATTGCTTGGATAGAGGAGGATAGAAGTCCTACTATTCGAGCTAATGACCTGCGAGATATGAGGGAGCTGCGTAGCATTTGGCGAATTTCTGACTTAATGGTTTTTATTTTTGCAGCTGGGAGAAGAAGAGTAGCTGAAAGAGAATTGATTTGGAATCCTAAGAATTCCATGAGTTGAGTGGGAAATAGAAGGGATTTTTCTCTGTTTACTATGAAACCTATGACTGCTAAGAGAGAACAGGTAATCTTTAAATGTGCGAGAAGATTCTGAGAAGACTGACTTAAGATGAGGATATCGTCTAGGTAAATTAGAAGTCTTATCCCTTGCGCTCTCAGGTAAACTACTATGGGTTTCATGAGCTTGGTGAAGCACCAAGGAGCTGACGATAGTCCGAAGGGAAGAGAGGTAAAGTGAAATATTTGGTCCAACCATCGAAACTGAAGAAATTTTCTGAAATTTGGATGGATTGGGACCACTAAATATGCATCTTGGAGATCCAGAAGGACCATACAGTCACCTTGGAGAAGGCTATCTCTGAGGTGAAGGATGGTCTCCATTTTGAAATGGCGGTACACCACAAACCGATTGAAGTGTTTGAGATTGATAACTGGCCTCATCTTTTTGTTTTTCTTTTGTACTAAGAAAATTGGACTGGTAAGTCCTAACGGATGAGGATGGGTAAGCGATATCGCTTGTTTTTGAATGAGAGAGTTTACCTCGAGAGAAATTAGTTGGATCATTTCTGAGGAAAAATGAGGAGAAGGAAGAGTATCTACTTGGACAGGGGTTGAGTAGAGGTCTATTCTGTAGCCCTGAACAGTGTCTAGAACCCAAGGATCTGAGGTAATTGCTAACCAATTTGAAAGAAAATGGCAAATACGACCTCCTATTGGAAAGGATCCGACATGAGGGCTTACCTGTTGGATTGGAGGTTCTTGAATTCCTGAACGACCTGGAGCGGTGCCTCTACCCCGCTGGGGATAAAATTGTGGTCTGAATTCCTGGTAGGAAGCGTTGTAGTATCCCCGGGAGCCTTGATTTAAGAATCCGCGGCCGGTAAAGCGGCCCCTGCCTCTACCGGCCCTGGCAAAAACACGTTGGCTAAACATTTTCTTCATGGACTGCTGAGCCTTGTCCAAGGAAGTGAATGTAGCAACATATTTACTTAAGTCTTTAATAAAAGAATCACCAAAAAGTAGTCCTTCAGTTTTTGTATGAGGGTGAACGGTTGCCATGTTGATTAACTTTGGGTCAAGTTTAAGAAGGTGACCTTTTCTTCGCTCATGAATGAGAGCAGAATTAGCACTCCCCAGGAGGCAAAAACAGCGTTGGACCCACAATGACAATTCTTCTGGGTCGATAAAAGTACCCTCTAACCTGGCCGACTCAACCAGGTCAAAAATTCGCATAAGTAAACCAATGACATCCAAAAGTTTGTCCTGACAGGACGACCAAGCTTCATCAACCCTTTTACGAGGGTCTTTGCGTTTGGGTTTCTTTACAGGAGGGACAGATAACATATCATCATCATCTTTGTCCGAAAAATAAGAATCTGAGTCCACCTCAGGCAAGTCGTCATCCGTATCAGGGATGGAAGAGACTGTGACAGGCAGAATGACAATATGTGACTTGGACTTACGCTTTAAAGATGGCTTGGAAGAACCCATATTATTATACTTCTTGGCAGGAGCCTTAGGAGGAACCATGTCCTGCGTCATGTGTGACACAAGCTCACTATCCTTTTGCGCCAAATTAAGGGACTTTTTGGGTGATATGCGCTGACTGCATTCCCCCGCAGTTTGGGCTGAAGATCTGGATATAAGATTTGAAAAAGATGTTTCTAGGTTTTTTGATAGTTTTTAAATAGAAGAAGACACAGTTTGATGCACAGAACTTCTAGTAAATGTGCAAAGCTCGTGTCTAATATCTTCCAAATCACTAGGAACACCCTGTTCCATTGAAGAAGCGTCTGTCTCCATAATTACAATTGAAAAACAAAGCTATAAGCTTTGTAACCTGAAAATCAGGCAAAAAAGGGTTAAAACCCTGAGGGGAAGGACAGAGTACCAAAACTCCTCCCCTGGGCAGAGTTTCAATGAGGAGCGACACGCTGGCACAGAGAAAGGAGCCTGCCAAGCGTTGTCATTGCGTGAGGCACAAAAGGCGAGGAAATGAAGAAATAACGGTGAGCGCATTCTCCTTTGGTGTTTCCCTTTCCTCAGACGCAATGCGAATGACGGTTGCTGCCTGAGGCGAGGGAAAAAACTAACGTTGTAGCCCAGCATGCGATGGAGAGCACTGGTATTTTAAGAATGCGGCAACTTGCCGACTGAACATAAATGGAAAAAGAGCACTGAATAAAGCGAGTATGAACTGAGAACACGCTAATATCAAACACTATATAACCATAACAATAACATAATTAAGAAAATGTGAAGAGAAACGTTATATATGCACTTATCTTGACTGCAGCAGCAAGAAAAGAGGGCTGCTCGCAGTCAAGTGAAATCATAATGCTACATGTGTACCCCTATTGGTTGTTATGTTTGGAACTATGTTTTGAATCCCATTGGCTGTTCATGGTTAGCCTCATGGGATTTGTAGTTTTTCTTGACTGCTGCTATCGAATAAAGTAAGAAAAGAAACGCATAATAGGAGCCTCCGGTCTTGACATAAAATTACCCTTTTGGCCAATAGCCGCACCAAAGTGGTAGTGTATATTTCACGCTCAGCTCGCTTCATAACCCCTCGCGCTGCGCCACACTACATATAGGTGATTCAGCAGTGTACCTGTCTCTCTGTGGCACGTCCTTGGTGTGGTGCTGCCAGTGAGAGTCCAGTGTGGCGAGCTGCTGGCGTCGGGCAGACAGCCTGCTACAATTACTTCGGCAACCTGGCTGAGGGCTGCAATACTGCGACCGCACCCTGCAGCAAGGGGAGTGGTGGCCTTCCGCACCGCTGTGAGCCTGCAGCACCACCACCTGGGTCGGTGCAACGGTGAGTCAATCCAGCTCCGTTTTGTTATTCTCTCAACAATGCGCGTCTGTCATAGGGAGCGTTGCCTCTCCTACTGCGTCATACTGCATCCCCACGATCGGCTGAGTGCAGCTCTACTCGCCAGAGCTGACATACTGCTGGGCGTCATCAGCCAACCAGCAAGAATTCTCTGATATTCAGCCCTGATGTCAACATGGCGCCAAACTCTTTCCACTCACTGTGGGGTCTGCCTTGAGGAGATCCTAGTTGATAGGTGCTGTGGCCAAACCTGCCTCACAAGGAGAATAAACAAATGCTATGTGTATGTCAGAAAAGACAGGCAAATAAATGTTACCAGCTACCCACGGAGAGATCCTTGTTAGTTCTCTCACCTGATATATTTTGCAGGCCCCACTGGTAACAACCATAACTCTGGCAAAGAGACAAACAGTGAGCAGTCCAACACGGAGGCCCACGACTGTGTGAGGAGCAGCCTGCCAAAGCAACCTCAGATGCAATAGCCACATTTGACACACCTCCCTGATACTACATGCCAATTTTGAACATACAATGGCATCCATCCCTGCCCAAGTGCAGCACAGGTATTTCAAGACACCATTTGGGGCGTGCTAACTGGATTGCCAGGAGTCATCAATGTAATCAATGACATATTGGTACACGCACCCACCACTGAATCACACCTTGACCGTTTGAAAGCAACCTTCAGGCAACTACGAGTGGTCTCACTCTCAACCTTTAGGTGACTAAAAGAAAGTGGTCTCACTGTACATTGAGAAAAGTGTGCATTCTTACAGAAGGAAATTGCCTTTTTTAGCTATCGTCTTTCGGGAGAAGATATCATGCCTGATTCACCAAGGTACAGGACATTCAGTCAGCCTCAGCACCAACCAACGTTTCCGGTGTCCGCAGCTACCCGGGGATGGTCAATTACTGTGGCTGCTTCATCCGGAATCTCACCGCTTTGACGCCCCTGATAAGAGAACTAAGCAAATCATACTCCCCGTCGGGGTGGGGCCCCGATCAGGAAGCATTGTTACAAGCCACCAAAACAGCTCTATCCGAACACACCACACTTGTTTATTTTTACCCTGACATAGAGTCAGAACTGTTGGTAGATGCAAGTCCCACTGGTCTAGGAGCTGTTTTGTCTCAGAAGCAAGGTGATGGCGAGTGGGCTTCAGTGGCCTATGCAAGCCATGCACTCTGAACAGCGATATTCCTAGATGGAAAAATAAGCCATTGCTGTCCACTGGGGCGTCACCGTTTACATTTGAATCTCTATGGTCAGCCATTCACAGTTCACATGGATCATAAGATGCTCATACCTCTTTTCAATGGCTCCTCGTCTAAATCATCTCCCAGGATAGAGAAGTGAATTCTCCAGCTGCAAGACTACCGATTCTGAGTAGTGTATTGACCTGGGTCTCTAAATCCTGCAGACTATTTGCCCCAGTACCCATGACCGGCCTACTCTTGTGAGGTTTCTGATGCTGAAGATGTGGAGGAATATGTGTGTTTGGTCGTGGAGCGATCAAGACCTCTGCCCATTTCTTTAGAAGAAATCAAAGCAGCCACAGCAGGTGACAAGTGTCTTCAGCTGGTAATCTCTGTGATGGCCTCTGGGAATTGGCATCATATTCTCCACAATGTGGCTCGAAAAACTGTGGAATCACGTCTGACATTCTCTTAGTTACACAAGATCAGACATGAACTAGCAGTGTCCCCTGAAGGCTGCCTGTTTAGAGGTCCGCGTCTCATGGTTCCGGTCTCACTACAGAAGCAGGTAGTGGAGTTAGCCCATTCTTCGCACCAAGGGGTGGTCAAAACAAAATCTAGGCTCAGAAGTAAGGTGTGGTGGACAGGATGAACAGGTGGAATGCGCAGTGTGCCTATGCTCAATGTGCTAATCGGTTGGTCTGGCTGAACCTTCCCTGCCTGTCCTTACTGAGAAGATCCCTTCCGTACCTTGGTTCAGAGCCAGTGTTGATTTTGGGAGTTTACCTTACGGTTGCAACGTGCTCGTGGTGATCGATGATTTTTCTAAATATCTAGAAGTGGAGATTCTGGACTCCATCACAGCCTCACAGACTATTCCCAGTTTGGAGGAAGTAATGCCCACTCATGTGCTCCTGAATGAACTTCTGACCGATAAAGGGCTACTGTTCTCCAGTCAGGAGTTTACTGAATTTTTGAGGTGTTACTCACAGGAAGATCACTCCTCACTGGTTTCAGGCCAATGGAGATGCTTCATGAGAACCCTCAATAAAGTCTTAGGGATTGCTGTGTCCAATATTCAGAGTGTAGATTGTACGATATATGCTTTTCTCCACGAGTATCATCTCACTGCTAATGCCACATCTGGAATACCACCTAGCACTTTGTGCATAAATCGGATGGTAGGGACACCATCCCTCATGTGAGCGAATCATCCCGGGTCGTAGACAGAGCGGCTAAGGCGTTATTGAAGAGGAGAATCCGGCATGATCAAGGAAACATCGAGCCAAACAGAAGGACGTCCAGGTCGGTGATCTCGTCCTGGTGAAGAATCAGCAGTCTGGGAGCAAATTCCTGCTGCCTTTTGAAAAAGATCCTTGGGTTGTAAGCACCATCAAAGGTATCTTGGTCACGGCTCAGAAAGGTCAGGAATGCATCACGAGAAACATTTTGTTTTTTAAACTGTTCCGACAGCCTCACCATGAAATAAGGAGCACAGACGGTGCCAAACCTGGAGGTCAGGATGCAAATGATGAAGATCGGGCTGAAGACCACCCTGATGTAGTCTCAGTGCCACCTGGTCGATCTTGGGATGAAGTTGATGGTCAGTCTCCGCCTCGGACAGAGTCGGAGTTACCGAGCACTGAGCAGTCTGGTGTACTGGTACGGGAGGAGCATGTCTCAATGACAATGAATCCCCTGACTCACAGACAAGGGATGAAGCAATATCACCTACTCCCTTGACCAGAAACCTCTACGCGACTACGAGGATTTGTTTTGGACTGAATGTCGAAATTGCTCATTTTTCTGTAGTTTTTCTGATTGAGTTTTATTACTAATTGTGCCATCCTTATTTTGTGCAGTTGGGAGTTGGTCCATCGTAATTTTCTTGTTTCCCATTTAGACTAACATGTTTTTTTTTTGTCTGGGTTAACGAGGAATGTTGTGTTTGCGTTGGACTGATCCACTTGTTGTATGGTGACAGGGGAATCATGGTGGTCTGCCCTGCTTATCAGGACGTGGTGGTAATGCCCATGATGTGGGCAAGATAGTTATAAAGAGGCCGGGGTAATTACCCTCATGCCCAGTAACTGCACCAAAGTGGTCATATATATTTCATGTGCAGGACGCTTCATAACCCCTCGCACAGCGCCACACCACACTGACTGGGTCCAACGAGAAGGGGGCCCCTCCAGGTAATTTGCAGGGTGGGCCCCCTCAAGTTTTGTTACGCTACTGGCACACTCAGCTCACTCAGTTGGAAAGGATTAGGCAGTGCAAGAAGGATGTCTGGTGGCAGAATTGTCTCTCAACTCTTATTCTTCCAGACAGGCACTGCTAGGGGTATTGGATGGGGGGGCAGATGGAGGCTCTGATGGATTGTGGGGGTCTCAGAAGTTGAGGAAGGGCTAGGAGCAGGCCCAGATGGTGTTAGGTCCTATTCTAGGGACACTGCTTCTCGCAGTTGGTGTTCAAGGCCAGAAGGAAGACCTACATCTTACTCTTCCTGGCTGGTGGTGCTCACTTTCACTCGCCCTGCTCCAGGAGAGTGTTCAACCCCTGTCTGGAGTCTCTTGTTGGATGATCATGTAATACTCTTGACAGGAGCACAACCCCTACTAGACTTCAGTGACCCTTCCCTGGAGGTTTCAACGTGACATACCCACCTCCTCGTCAAGTATCTCTCTTCTTGCCCCTTGTCGTGCTCTGTTTTTGGCTAGCCAGCCAGGCTGCTTAAAAGAAATACATATTTTTTTAATCATTGAGTACATAATACATGTTTCTCTAATTGTAGCTAACGATGTCTACACCTTACCAAACTGCTCACTTTCTTCTGCTTTCATATGAAAATGAGGTGAATTAGAAACCCTTTAAACTGATAGTTTACAATAATGCTGACATCATCCATTCAATGTATCTGTAAGGTTAGGTAAATTGTTTATGTGAAAACATATTTTTCACCTAATATAAATATAGGTTCATAACAGGTTACACATATCTTCAAGAAAACTCTTTTACCACCAACCTAAAAAGAATTATAAAGACTTTGAAATGGTATATGTATATATATGCACTACAAACATTTTAATTGTGTTAACTTATAAAGTAAAACACCAGTAATATATGTTGAAGTAAGGAAAAGGTACTCAACGTCTGTCTTTCCAAAATGACAGACATCAATTAGAATTCAAGGCAAAGAAAACAAACAATAGGCATGCATCTTATTAAATATGTTTGATCCAAATTTTCAGACACCATAACGTATGTTTAAGTGGATAAGAAAGGGTATGAGAAAGGTCACAGTGAACACATACGTGATGGGACAGCACTCTCAAAACACACATACATATAAATATGTGACAACTCCATCAACCAATCAATCACAGATTTATAGAGGCTTAGAACAACCTGTGAGGGTCTCGATGCCCTGGAGCTGCATGCTGGTAAAATAATAATTTAAACATTCAGGTATTTAGTTCTCTTCTGAATCGCTACAGTGACTATACGGTCCTAAGGTGCAGGGGGAGGTTGTTCCAAGCCTTGGCTGGCAGGTGCAAGAAGAGTGTCCTCCGCTGTTGGCTCAACAGATCTGTGGGGTGTTTGCGAGGGAGAGGGAAGATGGTCTGAGGTGTCTAGCCAGTTGGTGGAAGTTCAAGTGTTTGCTGATGTATGCTGGTACTTCGTTGTGCAGGGCCTTGTAGGCATGGGCCAGCATCTTGAACTGAGCTCTCTTCTGAATCGGGATGGGGTGTGATGTGGGTCCACCTGGGGAGGTTGAGTACAAGTCTTGCTGCTGAGTTCTGTATTGTATGGAGTCTCTTCTGGAGGCATGCTGTGATTCCTACATAGAGCGTATTTCTGTAGTCCAGTCTGCTGATGATGAGGGCCTGCGTGATGGTCTTTCTTGTGTCTGCTGGGAGCCACCTGAAGATCTTTGTAGAGCATGAAAAGGGTGTGTAAGCAGGCAGATGAGACTGCGTTGAATTGATTCTTAATTTATAGCCTGCTATCCAGGATGATACCAAGGTTGCAGGTGTGGTCTGCTGGGGCGGGGGTGCCGGGCTTTGCGGGCCATCATGTGTCAGTCAATGGTGAGGTGTTGTTCCCAAAGATGAGGACTTTTTCTTTTTCAGTGTTGAGTTAAAGACAGTTGTCCTTCATCCAGTCCACTACGTTCATCATGCGTCTGTGGTAGTTAGCTTTTGTGGTGGAGAGATCTTCGGATAGTGAGAGGATGAGCTCTGTGTCGTCGGCGTAGGAGATGATGTTAAGTCCATGTAATCTGACGGTGATGGCCTGGGGGTCATGTAGGTGTTGAAGAGGGTCAGGCTGTGAAGACGATCCTTGAGTGACTTCACACATGATCTTCTTGGGCTCTGAGGTGAATGCAGGAGACTGACCCTTTGGGTTCTGCCGGTGAGGTACGAGGCAATCCATTTGAGGGTGTTTCCTTGAATCCTGTTGTGTTGGAGTCTGTTGATCAGGATGCGGTGGAAGACAGTGTCAATCCGCCAGACAGATCTAGGAGGATGAGGGCTGCTGTTTCCCCATGGTCAAGGAGGGCTCTGATGTCATCTCTGGTTGCAATCAGGGCTGTCTCAATGCTATGGTAAGCTCGAAATCCAAATTGGGAGGGATCCAGGAGGTTGTGGTCTTCTAGGTGTTGGGTGAGTTGCTAGTTGATTGCTTTCTAGAGGACTTTTGCTGGATAGGGGAGCAGAGACATGGGCCAGTACTTCTTCAATTCGGCTGGGTCAGCGGATGTTTTTTTCCAGGAGTGTCTTCACTTCAGCGTGTTTCCAGACCTCCAGGAAAGATACAGCAGTGATGGAGGTATACAGGACCTTCCTGGGCTCATTGCTGAACGTCTTGCTTCCGAGGTTGAAGACGTGGCGGGGCAAGGGTCCACGGGTGCTCCAAAGTGTATGGAGTTCATGATGGAGATAGTGTTTTCAATGGTGAGGAGTTCCCAGTGGGTGAGAAGATGTTCAAGGTTCGTGTTTGTGCATGTGAGCAAAGTTTTCATAGATAGCTGTGACCTTGTTGCGGAAGAAGTGTACAAGGTTGTTGCACAGTTCTTAGGAGGGAGTGATGTTATTCTTGGTGGCTGCGGGATTGGTGAACTCCTTCACGATGATGAAGAGTTCTTTGCTGTGTTTTGTGCTGGTTTTGATGCGGTCTGCTGGTGTGTTCTTCTTGGTTTCTTTCAGGAAGTGGTGGTACTGGTTGAGGGCAGTCATGAAGGTGCTGCGGTCTTCTGTTTCTTTGCTGATGCACCACTTCCTTTCAAGTTGTTGGCAGTTGCACTTTGGAGGAGTGCAGATCCTTGATGAACCAGCTTGCTCTTTTGCTTTGTTCTTTGACCTTGGCTGTTGTGATGGGGGTGATAGCGTTGGTGCATTCTGGGATCCCCTGTGAGAAGTTCTTTGTTGCTTGTTCAGGGTTGTGTGTAGAGTCTGGGAGGTGGGAGTGCAGAGTGTCATTCCATTGGTCTCCTGATACCTTTTTCCAGTTTCTTCGCAGGGATCTGTGGGGCACAGAGCCAGGGAATGGGGGTTTGGAGATGGTGTAGTGTATGCTGTGGTGGTCAGACCAGGTGAGTGGTGTGGTGTGGATGTACCTGACTGTATCGCTGGAGATGAAGATGGGGTCAAGCGTGTGTCCTGAAATATGGGTAGGGTCGGTGATGAGCTGCTTGAGGGCGATCTTGCTCAAGCTTTCCAGGAGGTCATGGAGTTAGCATCGCTGGGGTCGTCCAGGTGGAAGTTGAGGTCCCCTGGGGGATTATAGTGCTCCAAGTCAATTGCTTGCGGAGCGATAGCTACAGGATAGTGTTGCGGAAGCTAGGGCATGGTCCTAGTGGTTTACCAGAATCGTGCAAGACATTAGGGTATGTCGTGCAGCGGATGTGTCCCTGTAAATGGTGGCAATTCCACCTCCTTGCTTGTTGGTTTGGTCCCAGTATGTTATCTTGTACCCTTTGAGGATGGGGGTGGCGATGTCTGGTGTGGAGGCGGGTTTGAGCCTGGCTTCTGTGAGGAAGATTACGTCCGGGAGGAGGGAGGAGGGAGGAGATCATGTCCCAGACCTCTATAGCATGTTTAAAAAGTAAAGATTTGTTGAGTATGATGACTGGAGTTGGGTCGTGGTGGTCTCGGATGATATGTCGGGTGCGTTGCTTGTTTCGGTGTTCAAGGTGAGGTGGTAGTGTTGGCAGGAGAACAGTCCTCTAGTGGTCTGGGAAAGTGCCTTCTTTCTTGGCATGGTTACCCCCTTTTCCTGCCTGTTGTCAGTGTGTTTGACTGTGTCCACTGGGATCCTGATAACCAGGACCCCAGCGGTTATGCTCTCTCCCTTCTAACTTGGTAACTGTACCTTTTTCTTCCCACAATTGGCTACTGGTCCCCCCATGTAAGTCCCTAATATAAGGTACCCTGGTACGCAGGGCATAGGGGTACTATGGGATCCCTATGGGCTGCAGCAGTGATTCTGCTACCCTTAGAGAGCCCATGCAAAGAGTTCTGCAACCCTGCCATTGCAGTCTGCGTGAAATGGGTGCATGCACCCGTATTCACTACAGGTCACTGCACCAGATCACTTTAAGTTACCCCTTTGGTAGGCCTTCTCAGCCCAGAGGGCAGGGTGCAGGTGCCTATGTGTGAGGGAACCCCCGCACTAGCAGAGGTGGCCCCACAAATTACAGGCCCATTTTCCTGGACTTTGTGAGAGCGCTGACATCATTTCACCTGTGTCCTGGACATCGGTCACTACCTATGTCCAGCTACAAAGTGGTAACTCTGAACCTGGACATGTTTGGTACCAACATGTCAGAATCATACCCCAATACTGTTGCACGTATTGGAAGTATGATTCCATGCACTCTGGGGGTTCCTTAGTGGACCCCCACCTTTGCTACTACCAGTCTTACAGTGCTTTCTGGGCAGCCCAAGCTGCTGCCACCCCTCAGACAGGTTTCTGCCCTCCTGCCTCTTGATCTTGTCAAGCCCAGAAGCCAGAACAAAGGATTTCCTCTGGGAGAGGGAGGTAACACCCTCTCCCTTTGGAAATAGGTGTGACTGGCTTGGGAGGGGTAGCCTCCCCAAGCCACTGGTATGCTTTGAAGGGCACATTTGGTGCCCTCTGTGCATAAACCAGTTCACACAGGTTCAGGTACCCCCAGTCCCTGCTCTGACGCAAAACTGGACAATGGAAAAGGGAGTGACCACTCCCCTGTCCAACACCACGCCAGGGGTGGTGCTCAGAGCTCCTCCAGAAGGTCCCTGGGTTCTGCCATCTTGTTTCCAAGGTTGGCAGGGAACTCTGGGAGCATCTGAGTGGCCAGGCCAGGCAGGTGACGTCAGATCCCCGTCCTGATAGGTGCTTACCTGGTTAGGTGACCAATCCCCCCTTTCAGGGCTATTTAAGGTCTCTCTCTTGGATGGGTCCTCAGATTCGGCTTGCAAGACTCCAGCAGGATTACTCTGCAACCTCCTCTTCGACTTCTGGCCACTGGAACTGTGACTGGACCCTCCAGGAACCAACAACGCTGCAATCCACAAAAAAGGCTCTTCTGCAACTTTGTTTCCATGGCTCCTGACGGCTTCGCAACATTTCCCAAGCTGTGCATCCTAAGAAAACAGCAACTCTTCAGCCTGCACAAGAAGAAGGAGTCTCTCTTGAAGTCAAGGAGTCACTCCCCTGCATCCACAGGCACCTGCTACAATGGGGACCAGTTGTGTGGATCTCGCCTCATCTTGAGCTGCATGGATCCTACATCATGGGAGGTGGACCGGAGTAGTCCTCTTGGTCCTTTCTGCCAGCTGTCAAACTTTGGTGGAGATAAACTTTTGCCTTCCCACGCAGGAGAGAACGCCTGTGCACTGCGTCTCTTGCAGCTGCCAAGGCTTGTTTGCATCTCCTCCAAGGGATCTTCAGGCAATGTGTAGCTCAAGTCTCCAGCTCGCGGCGTGGTTCTCCTGTGGCATGGGATCCCCTTCTGTAGTGCTGCGTGGGCTCCTTCTGCAACTTCTGTGTCCCTGTCCTGTGGGACTCCGGTGGGTGCTGCCTCTGCTCCTGTGGACTATCTGCAATGCCGAGGGTCCCCTGTTACTTTCCCTCCTGGGTCGAGTCTTCCTAGGCCTTGGTGGTCCCTAGCAGCACCACTTTTCCACTAACCGCTAGTTTGACTCTGCCAAGGCTTGTTGGTGGAATTCCTCTGTAAGGAAATGCCTACTTGGCATGGTTACCCCCTGACTTTTATGCCTTTGCTGATGCCAAGTTATGATTGAAAGTGTGCTGAGGCCTTCTAACCAGGCCCCAGCACCAGTGTTTTTTCCCTAAAACTGTACCTTTGTCTCCACAATTGGCACACCCTGGCATCCAGGTAAGTCCCTTGTAACTGGTACCATTGGTACCAAGGGCCCTGATGCCAGGGAAGGTCTCTAAGGGCTGCAGCATGTCTTATGCCACCCTGGGGACCCCTCACTCAGCACATGCACACTGCTTGCCAGCTTGTGTGTGCTGGTGGGGAGAAAATGACTAAGTCGACATGGCACTCTCCTCAGAGTGCCATGCAACCTCACACTGCCTATGGCATAGATAAGTCACCCCTCTAGCAGGCCTTACAGCCCTAAGGCAGGGTGCACTATACCACAGGTGAGGGCATAGGCGCATGAGCACTATGGCCCTACAGTGTCTAAGCAAAACCTTAGACATTGTAAGTGCAGGGTAGCCATAAGAGTATATGGTCTGGGAGTCTGTCATACACAAACTCCAAAGCACCATAATGGCTACACTGAAAACTGGGAAGTTTGGTATCAAACTTCTCAGCACAATAAATGCACACTGATGCCAGTGTACATTTTATTGTGAAATACACCCCAGAGGGCATCTTAGAGATGCCCCCTGAAAACATACCCTACTTCCAGTGTGGGCTGACTAGTTTTACCAGCCTGCCACACACCAGACATGTTGCTGGCCACATGGGGAGAGTGCCTTTGTCACTCTGTGGCTAGTAACAAAGCCTGTACTGGGTGGAGGTGCTTCTCACCTCCCCCTGCAAGAACTGTAACACCTGGCGGTGAGCCTCCAAGGCTCACCCCCTTTGTTACAGCGCCACAGGGCATCCCAGCTAGTGGAGATGCTCGCCCCCTCCGGCCACGGCCCCACTTTTGGTAGCAAGGCCGGAGGAGATAATGAGAAAAACAAGGAGGAGTCACTGGCAAGTCAGGACAAACCCTAAGGTGTCCTGAGCTGAGGTGACTCTGACTTTTAGAAATCCTCCATCTTGTAGATGTAGGATTCCCCCAATAGGATTAGGGATGTGCCCCCTCCCCTCAGGGAGGAGGCACAAAGTGGGTGTAGCCACCCTTAGGGCTAGTAGCCATTGGCTACTAACCTCCCAGACCTAAACACACCCCTAAATTGAGTATTTAGGGGCCCCCAGAACCAAGCAAGATAGATTCCTGCAACCTGAAGACGAAGAAGGACTGCTGACCTGAAGCCCTGCAGAGAAGACGGAGACACCAACTGTTTTGGCCCCAGCCCTACCGGCCTGTCTCCCCACTTCAAGAAAAACTGCAACAGCGACGCGTCCCCCAGGTTCCAGCGACCTCTGAAGCCTCAGAGGAATACCCTGCATCTAAAAGGACCAAGAACTCCCAAGGACAGCGGCCCTGTTCCACAAAGACTGCAACTTTGCAACAAAGAAGCAACTTTTAAAGACCACACGTTTCCCGCCGGAAGCGTGAGACTGTCCACTCTGCACCCGACGCCCCTGCTCGACCTGTGGAAAACCAACACTACAGGGAGGACTCCCTGGCGACTGCGACCCCGTAAGTAGCCAGAGTTCACCCCCCTGAGCCCCCACAGCGACGCCGGCAGAGGGAATCCAGAGGCTTCCCCTGAACGCGACTGCCTGCTTCAAAGAACCAGACGCCTGGTAAACACACTGCACCCGCAGCCCCCAGGACCTGAAGGATCCGACCTCCAGTGCAGGAGCGACCCCCAGGTGGCCCTCTCCCTAGCCCAGGTGGTGGCTACCCCGAGGAGCCCCCCCCCCCTTGTCTGCCTGCATCGCTAAAGAGACCCCTGGGTCTCCCATTGAAACATATTGCAAACCCGACGCCTGTTTGCACTCTGCACTCGGCTGCCCCTGTGCTGCTGAAGGTGTACTTTTTGTGCTGACTTGTGTCTCCCCCCCCCCAGTGCCCTACAAAACCCCCCTGGTCTGCCCTCCGAAGTCGCAGGTACTTACCTGCCTTACCAGACTGGAACCAGGGCACCCCTATTTCCATTTAAGCCTATGCGTTTTGGGCACAACTTTGACCTCTGCACCTGACCGGCCCTGAGCTGCTGGTGTGGTAGCTTTGAGGTTGCCCTGAACCCCCAATGGTGGGCTACCTTGGACCCAACTTTGAACCCTGTAAGTGCTTTACTTACCTGAAAAACTAACAACTACTTACCTCCCCCAGGAACTGTTGAATTTTGCACTGTGTCCATTTTTAAAATAGCTTATTGTCATTTTTGCCAAAACTGTACATGCTATTGTGATGATTCAAAGTTCCTAAGATACCTGAGTGAAATACCTTTCATTTAAAGTATTGTTTGTAAAGCTTGAACCTGTGGTTCTTAAAATAAACTAAGAAAATATATTTTTCTAAATAAAAACCTATTGGCCTGGAATTGTCTTTGAGTGTGTGTTCCTCATTTATTGCCTGTGTGTGTACAACAAATGCTTAACACTACCCTCTGATAAGCCTACTGCTTGGCCACACTACCACAAAATAGAGCATTAGAATTATCTCTTTTTGCCACTATCTTACCTCTAAGGGGAACCCTTGGACTCTGTGCATGCTATTTCGTACTTTGAAATAGTACATAGAGAGCCAGCTTCCTACATCCTGCATTAACACTCGTCTGCAATCTTCATTTCAGTGTGGGACATCTTCTGCATCCTTCAGGAACTCTTCTCCGGTTGCAGTGCTAACCTGATCTTCATCACCATCGACCAACTCCTGCAAGTACAGCTGGGTGGGTAGTAGCTCCTACTCCTCCTGGACTCCTGTGACTTTTGGACTTTGTCCCCTCTCTCCACAAGTCTTCTTCTCCAGGAATCCACCTCTCTTTTCTTGCAATCGTGTGTGGTGTCTTCTTTTTTTCTTTTTCACCCTTTTGGGTGGTTTGGGGAAATTCCAGTGATTTACTTCACTGGGGGTACTGTGTTACTTCTGTGGTTTTCCAGTACCCCCAGCTCCCCTATACACATTCCACTTACCTAGGTGGAGGCCCTGTGTTCTCATTCCATTTTTTTAGTATATGGTTTGGGCTCCCCCTAGGGTCACTATTGGTTATCTACATTTGCACTGTTTTCTAACCTTTTCTATTTACTAGTGTACATATTTAGGGGGTCATTCCGACCCTGGCGGTCATGGACCGCCAGGGCCGGGGACGGCGGAAGCACCGCCAACAGGCTGGCAGTGCTTCAGGGGCAATTCTGACCGCAGCGGTAAAGCCGCGGTCAGAAAAGGGAAACCAGCGGTTTCCCGCCGGTTTTCCCCTGCCCCAGGGAATCCTCCACGGCGGCGCTGCAAGCAGCGCCGCCATGGGGATTCCGACCCCCTTCCCGCCAGCCTGTTCCTGGCGGTTTACACCGCCAGGAAGAGGCTGGCGGGAACGGGTGTCGTAGGGCCCCTGGGGGCCCCTGCAGTGCCCATGCCACTGGCATGGGCACTGCAGGGGCCCCCTAACAGGGCCCCATTAAGATTTTCAGTGTCTGCAAAGCAGACACTGAAAATTGCGACGGGTGCCACTGCACCTGTCGCACACCAGCAACTCCGCCGGCTCCATTCGGAGCCGGCTTCATCGTTGCTGGGGCTTTCCCGCTGGGCGGGCGGGCGGCCTGGCGGCCTTTTGGCGGTCGCCCGCCCGCCCAGCGGGAAAGTCAAAATGACCGCCGCGGTCATTTGACCGCGGTGCGGTCTTTTGGCGGTCTCTGCCCGGCGGGCGGCGCCCGCCGCCCGCCGGGGTCGGAATGACCCCCTTAGTGTGTTTACTTAGCTCCTAAGGGAGTATTGCCTTTTTAGTCATTTTAGTATTGTGTCAATAAAATAAAGTACTTTTATTTTTGTCACACTGGTGGTCATTACAACCCTGGCGGTCAGTGTTAAAGCGGCGGTAAGACCACCAACAGGCCGGCGGTAAAAAATTAGCAATTACGACAATGGCGTAATCCGCCACCATAGACAGCCACTTTAACACTTCGACCGCCACGGCGGTACAAACAAACAGCGTGGCGGTCACCGCCAACAGACAGGCGGAGGACAAAGTACCGCCCACAGTATCACAACAGGCCAATCCGCCACCTTTTCCGGGGCGGATTCACCGCGGATAAAAACATGGCGGAAACAGGATTCTGAAGGGAAAATGCTCACCTCTACACACCCCACGAGGAACTAGGACACCATGGGGCCGGAACTCCAAATTATCCCTGCGATAGTCTTCCTGCTCCTCTACCAGGAGCAGGAATGCCGGCGGCGAAGACCACGGTGAGTACTCCACCTACGATACAGGGGAGGGGGAGGAAAAAAATCAGGGACACACACACGCAACACCCCCACCCTCACCCACCACAACACACACACTAATCCATATTGATACATCACAGTTACACCCCGCAATCCCACCCGGAAGAATGCAAAGACAAAAGAAAATGAGTGTAACCACTGCAATATATTAAAATCAAGTAGGCAAAAATATATATATACACCATTAACAAAATATACACCAAGCATAGTAGTCCAGGTAGTGCTCCAATTAAGTCCGTGGAACACTGGGCCCATACGGTATGGGCGAGGCCCACACAAGATCCCCGACCATGACGGAGAGAACACTGCAGGGGCATCAGATAGCAAGAAAACAGGCACCTCAGGGGGAGGGAAAGGGGGGGGCACCTCAGCCGGTTGAGTGCACAACGCCAAATCCACGAGGGGGCCACATGCCCACTGTTCAATCCTGGAGAGTGCAAAGCCACAGTCTCTCAAGTCTCTACAGTGGGTGGGTTGCCCACTGTTCCATCCTGGGGAGTGCAAAGCCACAGTCTCCCAAGTGGATAACAGTCTCCACTGGTTCTGGAGGGGGCATTGTGCCCAGAGTGCTTCATCCTGCTAAGGACAGAGGTAGTGGATGGATCTCTCCACTGGTTCTGGCGTGGGCATGGTGCCCAGAGTGCTTCATCCTGCTAAAGACAGAGGTAGTGGATGACAGTCTCCACTGCTTCTGGAGGGGGCATGGTGCCCAGAGTGCTTCATCCTGCTAAGGACAGAGGTAGTGGATGGATCTCTCCACTGGTTCTGGAGGGGGCATGGTTCCCAGAGTGCTTCATCCTGCTAAGAACAGAGGTAGTGGATGACAGTGTCCACTGGTTCTGGAGGGGGCATGGTGCCCAGAGTGTTTCATTCTGCCCGTGATGGACTCATTAGCGTCAGTGCCCTTGGCGCTCATGGGCCAGTGTTGCTTGAGATGGCGGTGCCCTGTTCAGCGGTGCTTGAGACGGCGGTGCCCTGTTCAGCGGTGCTTGAGACGGCGGTGCCCTGTTCAGCGGTGCTTGAGACGGCGGTGCCCTGTTCAGCGGTGCTTGAGATGGCGGTGCCCTGTTCAGCGGTGCTTGGAGCGGTGGGCTCCTTTGCAGTGACTCAGCTACTGGCGGTCCTTCATGGCCCAGCGGGGCTTGTGCTGGTGGTCCTTCATGGCCCAGCGGGGCTTGTGCTGGTGGTCCTTCATGGCCCAGCGGGGCTTGTGCTGGTGGTCCTTCATGGCCCAGCTGGCTTGTGCTGGCGGTCCTTCATGGCCCAGCTGGCTTGTGCTGGCAGTCCTCTCTAGCCCAGCGGGGCTTGTGCTGGCGGTCCTCTCTAGCCCAGCAGGGCTTGTGCTGGCGGTCCTCTCTAGCCCAGTGGGGCTTGTGCTGGCGGTCCTCTCTGTCCCAGCGGGGATGACGGCTGTGGCCTCCTGGGCAGCAGGGCTGGTGGCGGTGGCCTCCTGGGCAGCTGGGCTGGTGCTGGCGGTGGCTTCCTGGGCAGCTGGGCTGGTGCTGGCGGTGGCTTCCTGGGCAGCAGGGCTGGTGGCGGTGGCCTCCTGAGCAGCTGGGCTGGTGCTGGCGGTGGCCTCCTGGGCAGCAGGGCTGGTGGCGGTGGCCTCCTGGGCAGCTGGGCTGGTGCTGGCGGTGGCCTCCTGGGCAGCAGGGCTGGTGGCAATGGCCTCCTGGGCAGCAGGGCTGCTGCTGTCGGTGGCCTCCTGGGCAGCGGGGATGATGGCGGTCTTCTCCGCCATGCTGCTCTTCCCAGACTTGCTGAGTTTCTTGTGCCCCTTCCCCACCTTGGAAGGTGTTGCAGCTGACTCCACACTCCCACCTGTACCCCTGGGAGCGGCTTTGGTGGCTGGAGTTTTCCCCCTCTCCCGTCGGGCACTGGCCAACTTCTGATGCTTCGCAGGTGGGGGACTGTCTGTGCTGTGGCTCTGTGCCACACTGGCTGCCCTGGTGGCCGGTGCACTCCAGATTCCGGTGACTACAGGCACCACTGGTCCCAGAGATGTTGTGGCTGAGGTTCTAGTTCGGGACCTAGGAGACCGACGGGATGGGGGAGGTGTGGGAAAGAGGTCAAGGTTGGACAGGAAAAGTTTCTTGGAGACACTGGGACGGGTAGCTGGAGGGGGTTTGGGAGTGGAGGAAGAGGTTGTGGTTGTAGGAGGTGTTCGTTTGCTGACTTTGGGTGAAGGTGCATGCGCTGGAGGCTGTCGTGAGGTGGATGGCTGTTGGGTGGGTGTGTGCCTGGGTTTGTGTATCTTGGGAGGGGGCGTCACAGACACACTGGGAGAGGACACAGGGGACGTGTTAATGGTAGTGGGGGTGGTGACTGCACGTGAGCGGGGTGTGGTGGTGGGTGTGCTGGTGATGGTAGTAGTGGCTGTAGAGGTAGTGCATGCAGGTGTGAGTGTAGACGAGACAGGGAGGGAGGAGGGAGACGAGGAGGAAGGGGATACAGTGGAGGAGGTGGATGTTGGTGTGTGATGCTTGTGTGAGTGCCTGTGGGATGTGTGGTGCTTATGTTTGCCTGAGCGTCCCTTGTGTGTTGACGTGTGTGCATGCTGGTCTGAAGGTGTGCTTGGGATAGGCTGGGGTACAGGGGATTGGGTCTGGGTGGAGGAAGTTGGAGGGGGAGGCTAGAGACAGGAACAATGGCTGCCATCAGTTCTGAGGCCAGAGTCTGAAGGGCCGCCTGACCAGAATGAATGCCCTCCAGGAAGATATTTGTTTGCTGCAACTGCCTTTCTACACCCTGGGTGGCATTCAAAATGGTAGACTGCCCAACAGTGAGGGACCTGAGGAGGTCAATGGCCTCCTCACTGAGGGCAGCAGGGGTGACTGGGGCAGGGCCTGAGGTGCCTGGGGCGAAGGTGATGCCCACCCTCCCGGGTGAGCAGGCACGGGGCAAAGGCTGAGGGGCTGCTGGGAGGGCGGTGCTGGAAGGGGAGGTGGCGGCTGTAACTGTAGATGGGGGGGCACAGATGTTGCCGCCACCACAAGGGAGCTCCCATCAGAGGACGAGTCCGTGTCACTGGTCTCAGCTCCAATCCCCGCCGTGGAGCTCCCCTGACCCTCCGTCCCACTGGTGAAGTCCGATTCCGTAGTGTGGCCCTCCATGCCCATGTGGGATGAAGCCCCCTCGTGCTCCGGTGCCACTGCTCCTCCGCCTGATGATGCTAATGCACACAAGAACAGGGAGACCACAAAAAGGGGGGGACGACAGAAGAAAGACATGTTGAGTGCATGCATTACCGCTACCGTTGGCGGACACGACAGACACAGAAGCCCCCTGCACTACGCCGCGCTCTTGGGCTTCACTGTTCAATTCCTGGGAAATAGCCTACTAGGCTATGGACGACATCTGCACACATGGATGACACAGGGGCATGACTAGGTGTAGTGGGCACTCTACAGAGGTGCAGTGGGGTGCCACATGGCCTGCCTTATGGAGGGACTTTCCTACGGAACTCGCCCTGGCCTAGGGAAACCCACAGCCCACCTCCCCCCACCCAGACCCCTCCACTGCGCGCACAATCAGCAGAATGAGAGAGTACTCACCCCCTTGTGGCTGCTGTAATGCCCTCAAGCACCCATCCAACTCCAGGTACGCCATCGCCTGGATCCTGAACATCAGAGGGGTCATGGTGCGACAGGCACCCCTCCCACGTTGGGATGACATCCCCAGCTGAGCCTCCGCCGTCTTCTTGCTCCAGCAGCGAATCTCCTCTTATCTTTTCCGGCAGTGGGTGCTCCGTCTGTGGGAGACCCCCAGGGTCCGGACGTCCTTGGTGATGGCACGCCAAATATATTTTTTCTGGTGGGCGCTGACCTACATGATTTGTACAGGGGAAAGAAAAACGTATTACCAACTGCACCATCACAGTCATTGGCCCCCCATCCCTACCCTTGGCATGTGGCACATGCACTCACCGTCGTTTCATGCACCCGCACTCACCCGCCTTCCCTCTTACATCCACCCCTCTCCACACAGGCATAGCCCATACAGCATGCTCCCAGTGTACTTAACTGTTTGTCTGGAGGACCGTAGAGTAGCGTGTACTGGGGGAGGACCCCATCCACGAGTTTCTCCAACTCCTCCGATGTGACGGCAGGGGCCCTTTCCCCAGACACTCGAGCCAATGTCTCTTCCAGACCGAGGTCACAGCAGCACTTGCAGTGTAGGTCCTTTCCTGTCGAAGATCAGGTATCGAGTGATTGAAGTGATAGAAAATGGCGGTCACGTCCGCAGCGCTGCGTACCGTCACCACCGGCGTACATCGTCATTGGCTCCTGGGACCCATAGGGTCCAATGTAACCAATGCAGCATTGCGCCGTGGTCTTTGACTGCCTACCGCGACGGTGTAAAACGCCAGCGCAGTTACGTCACATCCCATTGTTCCACTTTACAGGTCAGGCAGCCGCCATTTCAGGGGCCCACATGGCTTCATTTTCAACTGCGTCACACATACCTAGGCCTAGACTCAACACACATACAGGCCACTTTTTAGATTATGATTGGTGTTCTGTGTAAGCTGGGGGTACGTACCTCTGAGTAGTTTGACTCTGTGCTCGCTGTTGTCCTTCATCGGCACCGTCCGCTGGGACATGTGAGGAGATAGCGGCATCCTCCGGTGTAACGACCATTGGTGGACCTGTTGACAATGGAGGAAAGACATGTGATGATCACATATAGGCTTGACCGGTCCACAATCCAGGAACTGTGTACCCAGTTGGAGCCAGACCTAATGTCAGCTATCCGCCATCCCACAGGAATCCCCCCTCAAGTGCAGGTGCTGTCAGTGCTCCATTTCCTTGCAAGTGGGTCATTTCAAACAACAGTGGCCATAGCATCAGGGATGCCCCAGCCTATGTTTTCCAACATGTTGTCCAGAGTGTTGTCTGCCCTGCTGAAACACATGCACAGCTACATCGTTTTCCCTCAGGTGGAGGATTTGCCTACAGTGAAAGGTGATTTCTATGCCCTGGGACATATCCCTAACATCATAGGTGCCATTGATGGGACACATGTGGCTTTGGTCCCCCCCCACAGGAGTGAACAGGTGTACAGAAACCAGAAGAGTTATCATTCGATGAATGTACAGATGGTATGTTTGGCCGACCAGTACATCTCCCATGTGAATGCCAAGTTCCCTGGCTAAGTGCATGACGCCTACATCCTGCGGAATAGCAACATACTTTATGTGATGGGTCAACTCCAGAGGCACCGTGTGTGGCTATTAGGTGAGCACCTGGAAGCTAGTCAGTGGGAATGGTTGTCTGGGTCTGGGGATATCCCTCCAGGTTAGTGTGTGTCTAACAGTTGTCCCTCGCCATTTGCAGGTGACTCTGGTTACCCCAACCTGTCATGGCTACTGACCCCAGTGAGGAATGCCAGGACAAGGGCAGAGGAACGCTACAATGAGGCCCAAGGGCGAACTAGGAGGGTGATCGAGCGGACCATCGGCCTCCTGAAGGCCAGGTTCAGGTGCCTCCATATGACAGGTGGATCCCTATTCTACTCACCAAAGAAGGTGTGCCAGATCATCGTGGCCTGCTGTATGCTTCACAACTTGGCTTTGTGACGACAGGTGCCTTTTCTGCAGGAGGATGGTCCAGATGGCGGTGTTGTTGCAGCTGTGGAGCCTGTGGACAGTGAAGACGAGGAAGCAGAAGAAGAAGACATGGACAACAAGGACTCAGTGATCCAGCAATATTTCCAGTGAAACACAGGTAAGAATACTAACCGGCCTACTACATGTACTTAAACACTACTACCTCTCTACTGTCTGTTGTTTTCACCCAGTGTATGGTCACTGAGTTGTCACTTTCCCTTACGATTTCACAGATGTGGGTCCCACTGTGTGACATCTGCTTTGATTCCTCATGGACTAGAGCTGTGTGATATAGGTATGTTGACATTCCAAATGAAAGAGCTTTTTGCCACAGTAATTGCTAATACAGTATTCCAAAATCACAGACTGACTCCAGATTGTTTTGTGCTTTAAGGGTGTTTATTTTAGTGCTCAAATTTGGAGGGGGTAGCAAAATGGTGAGGGGTGATGGCAGAGGAATGTCCATGGCAGAGTCCAGTCTATTAGTCTCACAGGTGCATTGCCCAAATGGGCATTGGAAGTGGAGCTGGGGCAGTTTAAGGATGGACAGGGTGACAAAGTGGGACAGTAGGATGACAATCGGGGTGGTCTCATTTCTTGGCGGGGGTCTTGGCATCGTTCTCTGTCTTTGTCCTGGATCTCAGGGGCCGCTTGTGGGGTGGTTCTCCCTCTGCAGGGGGTGGGGTGCTGCTGTGGTGGTCCTGTGGCGGTGCCTCCTGTCCACTAGCGCCGGCGGAGGTGGTGGGCAGTTCATTGTCCAGGCTAGTGTCAGGGGCCCCTTGTAGTGCCACAGTGTCCCTCCTGGTGTTGAGTACTTCCTTCAGCACCCCTACGATGGTGCCCAGGGCGGAATTGATGGATCTGAGTTCCTCCCTGAAGCCCAAATACTGTTCCTCCTGCAGGTGCTGGGTCTCCTGAAACTTGGCCAGTACCGTTGCCATTGTCTCCTGGGAGTGGTGTATGCTCCCATGATGTTGGAGAGGGCCTCGTGGAGAGTAGGTTCCCTGGTCCTGTCTGCCCCCTGTCGCACAGCAGCCCTCCCAGTTCCCCTGTGTTCCTGGGCCTCCATCCCCTGGACCGTGTGCCCACTACCACTGCCCCCAGGTCCCTGTTATTGGGGTGGTGGGTTAGCCTGGGTTCCCTGTAGTGGTGGACACACTGCTGATTGACGTGTCCTGGGGATGGAGGTATGGGCCTGCTGGGTGGGTGCTGTGCTGGTATTTCCAGAGGGGGGGGAAGCTCTGGTGGCCTGTGACTGGGTGAGGGGAACCGACTGTGCAGTGGCCATGCTTTAGTGATGGGTGTCCATGCTTTGTTGTTGCATGCAGGGCTTGGGGTAGGATGTGTGGTTTGTGATATTGGGACATTTGTGAGGAGTTAGAGTGATGGGGGTGAGGGTGAGGGTGGGGCTATGTGCTGGCATGCAGGTAGGGTAGGGGATGTAATAGTTAAGATTTGACTTACCAGAGTCCATTTCTCCACCTACTCCTGGAAGGCCCTCAGGATGCAGAATCACCAAGACTTGCTCCTCCCATGTTGTTAGTTGTGGGGGAGGAGGTGGGGGTCCGCCGCCAGTCCACTGAACCGCAAGGTGGTGTCTTGAGACCACGGAACGCACCTTCCCCCGTAGGTCGTTCCACCTCTTCCTGATGTCCTCCCGATTTCTTGGGTGCTGTCCCACTGCGTTGAACCTGTCCACTATTCTTCACCATAGCTCCATCTTCCTTGCAATTGAGGTGTGCTGCACCTGTGATTCAAATAGCTGTGGCTCTACCCGGATGATTTCCTCCACCATGACCCTGAGCTCCTCCTCCGAGAACCTGGGGTGTCTTTGCCGTGCCATGGGGTGGTGTAGGTGATGTGTGGGGTGGTGTGTGGGGTGATAAGTGTGCTGATATGTAGTGGTGTGTAGTGTGAGGTGCGTGAAAGTTATGTGGGTGATGGTGTTGTGTGCCTGTGGATGCTAATATTGTTGATGGTGGTGTCTCTCTCTGGCCTTCGTTTGTGATTTTTGGCAGTAAGGGTTTGTGGGTGATGTGGGTGTGTGTTTTATATTGTATTGGGTGTGTGGGAATGGTGTGTGTATGTGTATCAGGTGTGTGTATTTGTAATTGTCCAATGTGGTAGTATTTTGTATATGTGTGTGTATTTTGAGCGCGGCGGTGTGTACCACCAATGGAATACCGCGGTTGAAAGACCGCCTCGTGGATTCATGTGTCGTGATAGTGTGGGCGTATTTCTGTTGCCGTGACGGTGGAGGTTTTGTTTTCGCCAGTTTATCACTGACCTTTGGTGTGGCGGACTGAATTTTGGATGATTCCGTGCTGTGGGTCATAATAGCTGTGGCGGTTTTCCGCAGCTGTGGCGATGTGTTGGTGGTCTTCTGCACGGCGGTAAGCGGGTTTTACCGCCAATGTTGTAATGACTGCCACTGTGTGGTTTCCTTCATGTGTGTAAGTGCTGTGTGACTACAGTGGTATTGCATGAGCTTTGCATGTCTCCTAGATAAGCCTTGGCTGCTCATCCACAACTACGTCTAGAGACCCTGGCTTCTAGACACTGCCTACACTTCACTAAGAGGGGATACCTGGACCTGGTGTAAGGTGTAAGTACCCTATGTACTCACCACACACCAGGGCAGCTTCCTACAGCTGGTACGCAGGAATGAGCGGCAGTAGTGTTTGTTGGTGTGTCTGGGGTCCAGGGCTCTGAGGTCAGCAGTGGTGTATCTTCGTGGGGTGGAAGAGCCAGGGGTCCTGGTGCTGGGTGCAGTCCAGGCGCGGCGTCCATTAAGTAGGTCCTAGGAGGAGGGCAGGGCACTAGAAGGCGGTGGATGGTGCTAGGCAGGAAAACAGGCAGCAGGCTGGAGTGCGCATTGGGAAAAGAGGAATGAGAAGAGAAAAAAGGAGGTAAAAAGCAGGAGAAAGTACTCAGAAAACTAAGGGAAAGAAGGGAGAAAGCAGTGAAAACAAGGCAGAAAGCAGGACAAATCACTCAGAAAAATGGAGGGAAAGTAGGGAGAAATCAGTGAAAATGAGCCAGAAAGCACTCAGAAAAACAGGGGGAGTGGAGAAGACGGTATTAAAAATGAGACAGCAAACAGGAGAGAGTGATGCAGCAGCAGGGGAGAGCTGGCCTGGTGCCTGCTCAATGGATTCGCGCTGTAGCCTCCATTAAGTAAGTCCTGGGAGGAGGTAGGGGCGCTCGGAGGTGGTAGGGGGGCTAGGCAGGGGGCAGGAAAAAGGGCGGCAGGCGGAGCTGGAATGGGGAAAAAGGAATGAACAGAGAAAGAAAGGAGGCATAATGCAGGAGAAAGTATTTAGAAAAATGGAGGGAAAGGAGGAAGAAAGCAGTGAAAACGAGGCAGAAAGCAGATGAAAGCACTCAGGAAAACAGGGGAAAGGGGGGAGAAAGTAGTGTAAATGAGGCAGAAACAGGAGAAACCACTCAGAAAAATTGAGGGAAAGGAGGGAGAAGGCAGTGGAAACTAGGTAGTAAGCAGGCAAAAGCACTCAGAAAAACAGGGGGAAAGGAGAAGTAGTGAGAACGAGGCAGCGAACAGGAGAGAGCGATGCAGCAGCAGGGGAGAGCTTACCTGGGACCTGCAAATGCAAATATGGATGTACTTACCCTCTCTCGGTTGCTCAGATACTTCCAATTCAGCATAGAGGGTTGGCCTGGCAACTTTCAACACTCCAGTACAGTGGTTTCATGTGGAAGTACTGTGTATGTGGCTAAAAGGCCTCTTATAATAAGCCCATAACATCCTGTGCCTTAACAAAGCTCCAGTGACACACATTCTCCCAGCTCTTATGGCACAGCATTGTCTCTGGTTGTGGACACCCTCTGCGCTGTAGTTTGTGGCGATATCCCTCCACATTTGGGCCTGCACAGCATTGCTCAAATGGGTATAAGAGCTCCCCATAAAGATGAGGGTACTTGGCTATGACACCGTCACTCATGGTATTTAACTCCATCTTGGAAAAAGTGGGAACCTTTTTTCTATATCTACCACCATGTTAAGGACAAGATTAGGCAAAGGAGCAGCAGTGTAGGAGTATGCTTTTTGGAGATGAGGATGGCTCAGAATGAAACAAAAATGGCTGATCTTTTCTTCCAACATGTCATTTCCTGGTTATTATCGATAGGCAGAGATCTCTGCTCCTTCTGCAGAGTCTCCCTCTGAATGCAAAGTCATAGTCAAAACTATTTTTATTCTGTTTGTTGAAAACCATAAAGAAAATACAAACAAGTTCACAACAATTGTATTAGATAGGCCTACAATCATGATGTCCATAAGTAAAACTATAATTCCAACACTAAAAAACATATCATATAATAATACATAAATAAGGTTTGGATCAGGTGTAAATTTAATTAATAGAGAACGTACGAGCCCTTTAAGTCTGATCTTCTCATTTACTTAAAATACTTTTTAAAAACCATCACTTGTGATTCATCATCCTTCCATTATTTTCTTAACGGTTTACTGTCAACTTAAAAAAGTAACAAACGCTATGACACACTTCAGGGCTACCTATAAAGCTGCAAATAAGGTGAGGCATCTTTGCACTTCAGGATTATTAGGATAAATGTAAGAAAAAGAAAAAAAATAGGGCCTATAACATTTACAAAAAAACATAAAGTACAGCAAGGATTTTGCAGATGTCTCATCACAGGGACAGAGAGGCAAGCTAGTTCCCTATTGGATGGCATCATCTTGAAAAATTAGAAGTCTTCACACAGTATCTGCCCTGAAGTGGAAAACAAGCAATCTCTCCAACCTTGTTAGTTCCAGAGTTAGATCAGCCACTGTCTCCACAGATACTAGAGTAACAAAATAATGTGTAAAGGAGCATTTGCTTTATACCTTATCCAGTTGTTGGGTAACACAGTGATCCATAAAGCCTGATTTCACCAATGTATCTGACTTGTTTAAAGTGTCTGGTGCACAAAATAGATCTGACAGGCCTAGTTTATGGAAGGTCCTATACACATATATCAACCAAGGGGTGGAAAGGCCTCTATTTAGTTTAAGACAATGTATGATGACCCCCTGTTGAAACTTGCCTCTGTGTTAGTCCATACACTAACCGCAGAAGAAGTAGAGACAACCTTGTCTCATCAGAAATCCAAGGTAGATTTAGTTCCAAGTGTAAAATAAAATGAAAGCTAGTGCGTAAAAGGTTAAAAAGACACCTGCAGATGCTAGTTCTTTCTACCAGTAATGGGGAAGAATTATTAAATCCCCACTGCACCATCCAGAGCCGCTGAGACACACTGCTGATTATATCTTTTTAAGAAGGAGAAATAGACCCCCTGTAAGTAGTCTGAGTGATATTTGGAACAGCTCACGGCGTCCTTCTTAATTTCAAAAGGGAGATAATAACCTTTAGCTGCCATGAGGCGGCCGAATTAAAAGTCATGCCAAGATAATTAAAATTTCTCATGCAGCTCAGGGAATTGGTATTGGCTGGCAAAGTCGCAATATGCCTCTTCCCAGGGCTACACTCCATGATATGGGATTCCCCAAACTGAGGGCATGATTTAGATTTTGGCAGTAACGGTCCCACCGCCAACTTTTTGACTGAAAACTCATCCACCTCTGTGCTGGTCTGCCAGCCGTATTTAGATGTGGCAGTCCCATAGAGAAAAGCCTGAATTTGAAACGCTGTATTTTCCCTCTTTTGGCTTCTTCAATGGGAAAAGAGGGAAAAGTGGATGCCGGAGGGTCCCAAGCCACCCTTCCTGCTGTGCAAATTTGGATGTTCCTAACCGCCAAGGAAAAAGTGGCGCTTCAACCTCCATGTCTGAGTTGGCAGACTGGGTGGAAAAGGGGTGAAAACTGACCTTTTTACCCTCATTCCACTCGGTCTTTAACTGACAACACCTGCCATCACTGCTGGCATGACCTATGGAGAAAATATGACCCCACCCCCCTCCGTCGCCAGAACTAAAGGTAGGTACAATGCAATGCCAGGGTACATTGGGTGGGTACTGGATGGTAGGTCAGGACCATTCAGGCTTATACATGTCACAATAATTTTTTAAAATTACTGTGACATGCATATATGGGGTGCATGATGGTGTCACTCATGGATGGGGACACACTGGCACAACACGCATATTGCACACATACACAGCTGTCATTGTGGTGTCATCAAAATGAACTCTGGCAACAGAATGATGGTACACTCACACTGGACAACGGTATCCATGTGTGTGCATCTCCAGGGGACCTGTATGGGTAGATTTGTGCTATCAGTATTTAAGCCAGCACATGTATGTGTGTGTGTATGTGTGTGTTGATTGGATGGTTGAGGTGGAGGGAGCTGGAGTGGGTGATGTAGTTGTGTCTGTATCTGTGTCACTTACATGTGAGACCGATGTTGTTGCGTATGTTGTGTTGCCTTGTGACACATTCAGGTGAGCGTTGTTGTGTGGCCGATGTTGTCAAAATGTGTGTAGTTGTGCATGTGTGTGAGTTTCTGTCTAGATTGGTGTGTAGTTGTTTTGGTTGTGTCATGTGGGTGCAGTATATATGGTGTGTGTGTGTTGTGCCATGGATGTCAGTCAATGTGTGTTTTAGGCATGTACGGGTTGTGTTGTGTTGGAATAGTAATGAATGATGGTGTGTATGTGGGTTGTTGTGTAACACAGGGGGACACATATGGCTAAGGGACAGTGTGTGTGTATCACTTACCTCTATTCTATTGCCTCTGCCATTGTATGATGTCCATTTGGTCCTGCTGCCATCTCCCTCCATCAGAAATCAATCACCAGTCTTCTGCTTGCAGAGCTGTAACATCTAAATACGGTGGATGGAACACCATCGACTTGACGGTCTTCTCAGATCTGCTGTTGACGCAGCTTGGCAGTAACACCACCATGGTCTAAATCAGGACCTTAGTGAGCAAATCTAAGCTACCCATAAAAGAAAGAAAGGACTTCACCAAACTGCGCAAGGCTGTCATTATTAATAAAGAGGGTAAGCAACAGAGGTGCCAAAATGCAGCCCTGTGACACCCCACTGGCTGAAGAAAAGGTGTCAAAGATTTCACCAGATGGTTCATACCACACCTTAGCCGCTAGATTCTCGTGCAAATTATGCAGGAAATTCACCTAAGTGACTTAACTCCCAAATCTAGCAATATCAATTACACAATCAAAAGCACTAGATAAATCCATGAAAGCTAGGTACAGTAAAATGTCTGGCGATCGTATATTTACCCAAGATCAGATGCAAATTTAGATACTGTTCCCCCATACATAGCCCAGGAAGAAAGCCATAATAATAGGGGAATAAGATGTTATTTTGACATGACCAGGATCTCAAACGGTTAAAGATCACCCTACCTACAATCTTTACTATACTACCATAAAGGAAAATCCTTCATAACGTGCTTACTATTAAAAGCACTAGTTGAATGATCACCCGCAGCATCCACCATAATAGGGCTGACAGATTGGATGGGGACAGTGTCACAGAGGGGTGCAGACTAAGCATCTAAATCAACTCTCAGTGAGTGAAGCTAGAAACTTAGGGGGTCATTATGACCCTGGCAAAAGGCGGTGAACCGGCGGTAAGACCACCAACAGGCTGGCGGTCTTACTGTGTGGAATTATGACCATGGCGGTTACCGCCATGGTCATCCGCCGGTTCTCCGTTACGCCCGCCAGGGCGGAGATGACCGCTGGGCTGGAGACCTGGGTCTCCAGCCCGGCGGCCGTCACTAGACTGCTGGCGGTATTTGGACCCGGCTTACCGCCGTGGATTTCCAGCAGTTTGAACCGCCATGAAATGCATGGCGGTAAGCACTTTCAGTGCCAGGGAATTCCTTCCCTGGCACCGATAGGGGTCTCGCACCCCGACTCCCCCCAACGGTGGTAGGGCCCCCCTTTCATTAAAATAAAAGCACTGCTACAGGCTGAACTATGAACTTTGATGCACTGTTAAGAAATTATTGAGACACAGCTCATATCTTTGTTGTCACTGCGGTCCCCTTATCTGAGTGCTCATAAAAGGGCTTCTACAGCCATTCATTCTATATTGGCATCTCAGCCAAATCCCAAAAGCACAAACACTCCGGAAGCATTGAGAGTGCCTATCCACTAGCCACCAACCTAACTGAGTGCCCCAGAGGCTACAATGTATTCCTTCATGTGGTACTGCTAAGCCTCAGTTTAGAGAAGCTCCACCACTTTCAAGGGGAGGGCCTTTCATCAGAACATCCAAAACTGTCTGGATATGAGTCAAAAAGGTCCAATTCTATACCCAGCCATGTATATATTAACCCCCCAACAGATGGCCCTATGTTGTTGTCCTTATTGGATATTCCCCTTACGGGAAAATCAGTGTGGGACCTAGGGGGAGTTATTCAATAAGGTAGTGGACTGGATTGTCCGACATATGGGCTTTCCATTTCATTATGCTGAGAATATTATGCTAACTCAGAGTATTGATTGGTTCAGCCCCAGCCCAATTGAAGCACATTGAGATTGTCTCATTATTAATATTAGATCCCCGCAAATGGTTCGAGGACTATTGTTAGGAAACCAGAGCAAAGGCATCTCGAAGAGTTCCATCACCTTGGTACCACTTGGCTTTTTTTAAACCTCTACACTACCTGCCATTAAGCCAGAATCAGCAGGTGCTTATGTCTTGTGCAAGAGGTCCCATCAGCCCAATGAATCCCTACATTGAAACCTCAGCTACACAACAGCCAGGCTCGTCTATCATCCCTTCAGTACGGACCAATTACCTTTTTTCTCTGCTGGTTGCAAACAGTTCTGAAGCCTTATCCAATACAGACTGATTCCTGCACCTTTTTAGTGTCTCTGCCCACTCAGCAAAGCAAGGGGTCTGTTGATGTAACAAAGGGTGGTTTTTCGTTGTTAACGTGCTCCAGGCATTCCTTTTCTTTCTTGAGCTGGAATATTGCAGGTCTCAAGGGCAAGATTACCACCACACACTAGCTCAGTCATATTGCTAATTTTGATATTATTGCTTTCCAGGAAACATGGGCCACCCAAAAAAAAAAAACACATCCTTATATTTAATAATTGCTCAGCATACAAGATTTGGCACACTCATAGACGAAGAATTTGAAAGATTGCAAAGGAGAGGCATAATAACATCATAGGTACAGTTGGTATCAGACAACAATATAAAACATATATTCGCATTACTGATCCAAAATCAGGGCAATTCACATTAAATAGACTCTAAATGCCAAATACCCCCTAGCTACCCCTCAATAATCTATTTTTTCCCTGTAAGTGTTCCATTGATTTCATACTTTCTTGTATTTTTTTGTGCAGCACTACATCAATTTTGAGTCCTAGTTTTGCTTGCCATTTGAGCCCTGCCTTACCTTCTCTGCAGGGCAGAGCTAGGGGCAGTCTCTCGGCTTGGCTCCAACTGAATCTTAACACAGAGGTGACGATTACTGATACGAGTAGTGTTGCCTTCTAAGCTTTGCTTATCAGGACCATTTGAGTTCTTTTTATTTTTATCTGGTTAATTTGTATAGTAATGATTTTACTAATTCAGTTTGTGTTCATTTTAGGGAATTGTTTTGTTTCTTAGGTAATTTGAAATCAATAGGGCCTGAAGCAACATTACAACCAATATATCTCATTTGTGGGGATTTCATTGCTACGTTAGCAGTATATTTAGAAGAATAGGGAATAAAGGACCTCTGCTACTCATAAAAGTTCCAGAGAAAGAAGTGAGAAAGAGCCGAGTCATTATCTAGCTGAGAATGATCCAGTGGATATGGTTCTTTTCTTCCAGGGTGACTGACCTACTTTAACCTCTTTTAGAGGGAGTAGGTGGGTTTCTATATTAGCCTATATTTTGTTACAAGGGATTACAAGGGGTTTCCTCTCATGGGTCTACCAGGGCTTAGTATCAGAGACCCTGTGGGAGGACCAAAACACATTTACTGCTGTAAATGGAGGATGTCACAGAGGGGTGACGACTAAGCATCTAAATCAACTCTCAGTGAGTGAAGCTTGAAACTTAGGGGGTCATTATGACCCTGGCAGAAGGCAGAGAACCGGCGGTAAGACCACCAACAGGCTGGCGGTCTTACTGTGTGGAATTATGACCATGGCGGTTACCGCCATGGTCATCCGCCGGTTCTCCGTTACGCCCGCCAGGGCGGAGATGACCGCTGGGCTGGAGACCTGGGTCTCCAGCCCGGGGGCCGTCACTAGACTGCCGGCGGTATTTGGACCCGGCTTACCGCCGTGGATTTCCAGCAGTTTGAACCGCCATGAAATGCATGGCGGTAAGCACTTTCAGTGCCAGGGAATTCCTTCCCTGGCACCGATAGGGGTCTCGCACCCCGACTCCCCCCAACGGTGGTAGGGCCCCCCTCCCCATCCCGACCCCCAACATCACATCACCCATACCCATACCCACACGACACGCACGCACGCAGGCACCACCTACACACTTACACGCACACACGCTGACATACATGCCTACATCCACACACACAGTCAGACAAGTACACCCACATTCAAACATACACGCACACATCCATACAGACATACCCACAGACATACACGCACTCATTCCCATACACACAACACCCCCGCAAGCATACACGCACTCACACACCCCCTCTACATACACACACGCACACCCCCATGCACCCACACAACACCCCCCACCCCCCTCACGGAGGATCGACTTACCTGGTCCGACGATCCTCCGGGAGGGGGACGGGAGCCATGGGGGCAGCTCCGCCGACACCACACCGTCACGGCGAATCACAGGACGTGATTTGCTGGGCGGTGTTCTGTTGGCGTGGAGGTGGAGCAACCTCCACTTCCCCGCCTCCTGCCAGTATGGCTGTTGGCGGCTCTCTGTCTGTAAAAGGACGGAGAGCTGCCAACGGTCATATTAGGCCGAGCGGCAAACCGCCACCACTGGCGGTCTTCCGCACATCGGTCCCTCGGCGGTCTTCAAAAAAGACCACAGAGGTCAAAATGACCCCCTCTATGGCTTGTTGGATCAACAAGCAGACTAGAAGGTACAAATCAGTCCTAGAACTGAGGCTGAAGAGCCAGCAGAAATGATCAGCCAGATGAGATGGACCATTTGTCATTCCTGATTTTGATCCTTGCCTGCTACAAGATAAACACAACCAATATCAATTCCTAACTGTTACAATTAATATTGCAAATCAACATTTAACGGAGATCAGTGCAACCTGAGAAACATGAACACAGATCATTATTAGAGCAATCTCCTATGACTGATCTCTTTAAAGACATCAGATACTTAATTTAAAAACATCAGATACCTTATGGAGAATAATTTGTGCTTCATATGGAGAAAAGGCAATGTGCAGCATGCATATTTTTGAGTAGGATTATCCTCTCTTTCATGTCTTCAATACAATCAGAATTTATGAAAATGCACCAATGACAAAGTGGTAAAGCAGTTACAAGTACTTATCCCACCGTTGAACCAACTATGTAGGAGGCTAGCCTGGCTTATAGTGGGTACCTTGTGGTACTTAGACCTCGTGCCAGGTCCAGTTATCCCTTATTAGAAGATTAGAAGTGTTCTAGCAGCTTTGCTTGATAGATGTAGCTATAGCAGAGCAGCTTAGGCTGAACTAGGAGACATGCAAAGCTCCTACTATACCAGTTATATCATATAGCACTATATCATAAGAAAACACAATGCTCAGAGTTACTAAAAATAAAGGTACTTTATTTTAGTGACAATATGCCAAAAGTATCTCAGAGGATATACTCCCTTAGGAGGTAAGTGATATACACAAAATATAGACACAAACCAAAATCTGGTAAGTAAAACACTTAGAAAAGTAGTTCAAACACTATAGAACACAATAGAATGCAATAGGAGAAAATAGGCCTAGGGGCAACACAAACCATATACTCCAAAAGTGGAATGCAAACCACTAATGGACCCCAGGCCTAGTGTAGTGTGTAGAGGGTCGCTGGGAGTGTAAGAAAACACTAAGGGTGTACAAGATACCCCACCACAAGACCCGGAAAAGTAGGAGTAAAGTTACCCTATTACCCCAGAAAGACAGTAAAGTCGGGATAGGGGATTCTGCAAGGACAACAACTAACTGCAAAGCAATGAAGACGGATTCCTGGACCTGAGGACCTGCAAAGGAAGGGGACCAAGTCCAAGAGTCACGCAAGTGTCCGGGGGGGGCAGCAGCCCACTAACCACCGGATGAAGGTGCAAAAGGGCTGCCTCTGGGTGGAAGAAGCCAAAGATTCTACAACCACAGAAGGTGGCAGGAACTTCTCTTTTGGTCAGAAGATGTCCCACAGCGTGCTGGAGGATGCAAAGTTATTTCCACGTAGAAAGACAGCAAACAAGCCTTGCTAGCTGCAAGAGTCGCGGTTGAAGGTTTTGGGTGCTGCCAGGGCCCAGGAAGGACCAGGAGGTCACCCCTTGGAGGGGGAGACAGAGGGGGTGTTCAGCAACACAGAGAGCCCACGCAGAAGCTGCCAGCACCCGCAAAAGTACCTGAACAGGCATTCAGTAGATGTGAGCATGGCGGTTGTCTCAGCACAACAAAAGAGGGTCCCACGAAGTCGGAGTCCAACTCAGCTAGTTGGGCAATGCATGACGGAGTGCTGGGGACCTGGGCTGTGCCGTGCATGAAGGAAGTCTTGCAAAAGTGCACAGAAGCCCTAGCAGCTGCAGTTCACGCATTACACAGGATTACTGTTTGGCGTGGGGAGGCAAGAACTTACCTCCACCAAATTTGGATAGAGTTGCCAGTGGACTGCCGGGGACACTTGGATCCAGCTCCTGTGTTCCAGGGATCACGCTCGTCAAGATGAGAGGGGACCCAGAGGACCAGTTATGCAGACGTTTGGTGCCAGCTTTAGCAGGGGGAAGATTCCATTGACCCACGGGAGATTTCTTCTTGGCTTCCAGTGCAGGGTGAAGGTAGACAGTTCTCAGAGCATGCACCACCAGGAAACAGTTGAGAAAGCCGGCAGGATGAGGCGCTACAATGTTGCTGGTAGTCTTCTTGCTACTTTGTTGCGGTTTTGCAGGCGTCCTGGTGCAGTCAGCAGTCGATCCTTGGCAGAAGTCGAAGAGGGAAGTGCAGAGGAACTCTGGTGAGCTCTTGCATTCGTTATCTGGTCAGAAACCCACAGGCCAGACCCTAAATAGCCCTCAGAGGAGGATTGGCTACAGAGAGTGGTAAGCACCTATCAGGAGGGGTCTCTGACGTCACCTCCTGGCACTGGCCACTCAGTGGTCTCCATTGTGCCCTCACACCTCTGCATTCAAGATGGCAGAGGTCTGGGACACACTGGAGGAGCTCTGGGCACCTCCCCTTGGAAGCTGCTGGTCAGGGAATTGGTCACTCCCCCTTCCTTTGTCCAGTTTCGCGCCAGAGCAGGGCTGGGGGGGATCCCTGAACCGGTGTAGAATGGCTTATGCAAGGGGGCACCATCTGTGCCCTTCAAAGCATTTCCAGAGGCCAGGAGAGGCTACTCCTCTCAGGCCCTAGACACCCATTTCCAAAGGGAGAGAGTATAACACCCTCTCTCAGAGGAAATCGTTTGTTCTGCCTTCTTGGGACTGGGCTGCCCAGGTCCCAGGGGGGGCAGAAACCTGTCTGAGGGTGGCAGCAGCGGTAGCTGCAGAGAAAACCCCAGAGAGCTAGTTTGGCAGTACCCGGGGTCCATGATGGAGCCCCGGGGATGCATGGAATTGCCCCCCAATACCAGAATGGTATTGGGCTGACAATTCCACGACCCTAGACATGTTACATGGCCATGTTCGGAGTTGCCATTGTGAATCTACACATAGGTATTGACCTATATGTAGTTCACACGTGTAATGGTGTCCCCGCACTCACAAAGTCCGGGGAATTTGCCCTGAACAATGTGGGGGCACATTGGCTAGTGCCAGGGTTCCCTCACACTAAGTAACTTTGCACCTAACCTTCACAAAATTTTTAAAGCAGATAGAGCAAAAACACCGAGGTTCTGGTTAGCAGAGCCTCAATGATACAGTTAGGCACCACACAGGGAACACATACAGGGCACACTTTATGAGCACTGGGGTCCTGGCTAGCAGGATCCCAGTGACACAGGCAATAACAAACATACATATAAGTAAAAAATGGGGGTAACATGCCAGGCAAGATGGTACTTTCCTACACACCCCCCCCCCCCCCAAACGAGGGACAATAAGGCTAACCTTGCCCAGACGAGTCTTCATTGTCTAAGTGGAAATATCTGGAGAGTCCATCTGGCAGACCAACGCTTTTCTCTAGGGGTCAACCTCCTGCTGATAAAAGCAACAGGTTGATCCTGGCCTTCAGTATTAAGCTGTGATAGCACTGCCCCAACCCCCAATTCAGAAGCATCAGTCTGGACTATGAACTTTTTGGAGTAGCAAGGGCATTTTAGGACAGGTGCAGAGCACATGGCCTGTTTGAGCTCATCAAAAGCTTTTTGACAGCTAGCTGTCCACAATACCTTTTTAGGCATCTTTTTATGAGTGAGGTCATTAAGAGGAGCTGCAATGGAGCCATAATTCCTAATAAACCTCCTACAGTGCCCTGTGAGGCCTAGAAAGGCTCTAACTTCGGTTTGAGTTGTAGGGGGAGCCCATTCCATAATGGTCTGGATCTTCCCCTGCAGTGGTGCAATCTGTTCCCCACCTACAAGGTGGCCCAGATAAACCACTTTCCCCTGCCCTATCTGGCACTTTGAGGCCTTGATAGTAAGACCTGCCTTTTGCAGGGCCTCCAAAACATTCCACAGGTGGACCAGGTGATCATCCCAGGTGGAGCTAAACACAGCTATATCATCTAGATATGCTGCACTAAAAGCTTCCAACTTTTGCAGGACTGTATTCCCCAACATCTGAAAAGTGGCAGGAGCATTCTTCATACCAAAGGGCATCACAGTGAATTGATAGTGCCCTCCAATGGTTGAAAATGCAGTCTTGGGTTTAGCATCTTCTGATAATTTAATCTGCCAATACCCTGCAGTTAAACCATAAGTGCTCAGATACTTGGCAGAAGCCAGTGTATCAATCAGCTCATCTGCCCTGGGTATAGGGTGAACATCTGTCTTGGTTACTATAGTCAACACAAAACCTCATCTCTCTTTTTCCATCTTTACTGTGAGGTTTTGGAACTAGCACCACTGGGCTAGCCCATGGGCTTTCTGAAGGCTCAATCAATCCTAAGTCTAATGTTTTCTGAACTTCTTGTTTAATGCAGTCCCTGACATGGTCAGTCTGCCTATAAATCTTACTTTTGACAGGTAAACTGTCTTCAGTATTGATTGTATGCTCACACCAAGTAGTGGTGCCTGGTATCAGTGAGAAGAGTTCAGAAAACAAACTTAAAATATTTACACAGTTATCTTTCTGCTCAGAAGTAAGACAATCTGCAAGTACTACTCCCTCCACTAAGCCATCAGCTTCAGTGGTGGAGAAGAGATCAGGGAGAGGGTCACTCTCTTCTTCCCGTCCCTCATCAGTTGCCATGAGCAGGGTGAGATCAGTCCTGTCATAGTAGGGTTTTAGGCGGTTGACATGGAGCACACTAAGGGGACTCCTGCCAGGGCCCAGGTCTACCAAGTAGGTAACCTCACCATTTTTCTCTACAATTAGATGGGGTCCACTCCATTTGTCCTGGAGTGCTCTTGGGGCCACAGCCTCCAATACCCACACCTTCTGTCCTGGGTGGTACTGGGTCAGGACAGCCTTTTGGTCATGTCATTGCTTTTGCAGCTCCTGGCTGGCCTGAAGGTTTTTACTGCCCTTTTTCATGTACTCAGTCATTCTTGATCTTAGGCCAAGTACATAATTCACAACGTCCTGTTTAGGAGTTTATAAAGGTTGTTCCAACCCTCCTTAACAAGTGCATGTGGACCTCTCACAGGGTGCCCAATTAGGAGTTCAAAGGGGCTAAAGCCCACTCCTTTTTGAGGTACCTCCCTGTAAGCAAAAAGGAGGCAAGATAACAGGACATCCCATCTCTTTCTGAGTTTTTCAGGGAGTCCCATTATCATACCTTTGAGAGTTTTATTAAACCTCTCAACCAGACCATTTGTTTGTGGATGATAAGGAGAAGTGAATGTGTATGTTACACCACACTCCTTCCACATTGCTTTGAGGTATGCAGACATGAAGTTACTACCTCTGTCTGACACCACTTCCTCAGGGAAACCCACTCTGTAAAAGATTCCCAGGAGTGTCTTTGCCACTGCAGGAGCTGTAGTGGTCCTTAAGGGGATCGCTTCAGGGTACCTAGTGGCATGGTCCACTACCACAAGGATAAACCTATTGCCTGAAGCAGTTGGAGGGTCAAGGGGGGCAACTATGTCAATTCCTACCCTTTCAAAGGGCACCCAAACCAAAGGAAGTGGAATTAATGGGGCCTTTGGGGTGCCACCAGTCTTGCCACTGGCTTGGCAGGTCACACAAGAGCAACACAACTCTTTGGTGTCCTCTGACATATGAGACCAGTGAAACAGGGGAACAAGCCTGTCCCAAGTTTTACTTTGGCCCAAATGCCCAGCCAAAAGAATGTCATGTGCCAAGGTAAGAAGAAACTCTATGTATTGCAAGGGGCTGACCAATCTGGCAGATCCAGGCTTAGGGTCCCTTGACTCAGTATACAGGAGGTTGTCTTCCCAATACACCTTATGGCTATCACTGACATCCCCATACTGCTGTTTGACAGCTTGCTGTCTTAAACCCTCCAATGTGGGGGAAGGTCTGCTGTGCCACACTTAGCTCTTCTCTAGCAGGTCCCCCTGCACCCAAAAGCCCAGCAGTGTCTGCTGCCAGCTCCTCTGGTGTAGGTTCTGCACAGGGAGAAGATTCCTCTTCCTCAAAAGGGGAATCTTCTGGTGAGGGAGGGATAGTGGGCAAGGATTTACCCTTCTGACCCCTAGCTTTTGGGAGCACTTGGTCCATTGTTCCAGGATCAAAGTTTCCCTGTCCTTTTTGCTGTTTGTCCTGAGCCCTTGTTAAAGCAAAAATATGCCCAGGAATGCCCAGCATTGCTGCATGAGCCTCCAACTCCACTTCAGCCCAAGCTGATGTCTTCAAATCATTGCCTAGTAAGCAATCTACAGGTAATTTAGTGGCTACCACAACTTTCTTCGGACCAGTAACCCCCCCCCCCCAGTTGAGATTCACAACAGCCATTGGGTGGCTAAGTGTGTTATTGTGAGCATCAGTCACTTGGTACTGCTGACCAAGTAGGTGTTGATCAGGGTGAACCAGTTTCTCTATAACCATAGTTACACTGGCTCCTGTGTCCCTGTAGGCCTCAACTTCAACACCATTAATTAGGGGTAGTTGCTTGCACTTACCCATATTAAGGGGTCAAGCAACCAAGGTGGCTAAATCAATGCCACCATCAGAGAGTAAAACAGCCTCTGTGGTCTCCCTAACAAGACCAAGCCCAACTACACTGCCAATAGTGAGCCCAGCTACACCTGTGGATTGACTATTTGTAGTAGACTTCCCACCACCACTGCTATTACTAGGGGCACTAGAGGTTGCAGTTGGGGTTATGGTAGTGGGAGCCTTGGTGTTTTTCTTTGGACAAGTGGCATCACTTTCCTAATGGCCTTTTACTTTACATAAATAACACCATGGCTTTTTCTGATTGTGAAAAGAGGATTTGGACCCACCACCCCCAGAGGATTTTTGTGGGCCTGATGAAGACTCAGAATGTTTTTTATCATTGTCCCCTCCCTTGTCAGAAGACTTACCATCCTTCTTCTTGCCATCCTTGTCACCCCCTGTATGAACGTTTCTGTTCACTCTTGTTCTGAACCATTTGTCTGTCTTCTTTCCCAATTCTTGGGGAGAGGTCAGATCTGAGTCTACCAAGTCCTGGTGCAACAAATCTGATTCACAATTGTTCAAAATATGCTCTCTCAGGATTAGATTATACAGGTTTTCATAGTCAGTCACCTTACTGCCATGTAACCAACCCCCCCAAGTCCTTCACTGAACAGTCTACAAAGTCTGTCCAGTCTTGAGAGGGCTCTTTTCTGGTGTCTCTGAACTTAATCCTGTATTGTTCAGTGGTTAAGCCAAATCCATCCAAGAGTGCATCCTTAAAACCTTTGTAATTATTAGCATCACTTTCTCTGACAGTAAGGAGCCTATCCCTACCCTTACCAGTGAAAGATAGCCACACAATAGCAGCCCACTGCCTTTGAGGGACCAACTATACCATACAGGCTCTCTCAAGTGCAGCAAACCACTTGTTAATGTCATCCGTCTCCTTGTAGGGGGGGAGTATATTATACAGGTTTCTAGAATCTTGCTCTCTAACAGGATTGCTATCAAAAACACTCTGCTGTCACTATGGGGAACTAACCCCAACCTCTGCCTTACCCTTTCCACATCCAGAGATTCCCTGTATAAGGCCAGCTCCTGCTGTTTAAGCTTTAGCCTGGCCTCTTCCAACCTCAGCTTTTGAGTTCCCTTTCCATTACGTTATCCTCAGGGTGGGAGGCTTGGGAATTGTGAGACACAGACGAAATGTGCGAATTGGCATAGTTGGACCTGTCCCTAACTGTCTGGACTCTAGCAACCTGACCTTTAGGAGTGAAAGGTGCCCTACTAATGTGTGACCCCCTCCCACTACCAGTGTCACTAGGTGGTCTGTTAGCTGGCAGGTTGTAGGAAAGTACCATCTTGCCTGGCATGTTACCCCCATTTTTTACTTATATGTATGTTTGTTTTTGCCTGTGTCACTGGGATCCTGCTAGCCAGTATCCCAGTGCTCATAAAGTGTGCCCTGTATGTGTAACTATGGTTATAGAGAAACTGGTTCACCCTGATCAACACCTACTTGGTCAGCAGTACCAAGTGACTGATGCTCACAATATCACACTTCGCCACCCCATGGCTGTTGCGAATCTCAACTGGGGGGGGGGGGGGAGTGACTGGTCCAAAGAAAATTGTGGTAGCCACTGAATTACCTGTAGATTGCTTACTAGGCAATGATTTGGAGACATCAGCTTGGGCTGAAGTGGAGTTGGAGGCTCATGCAGCAATGCTGGGCATTCCTGGGCATATTTTTGCTTTGACAAGGGCTCAGGCGAAAAAGCAAAAGGGACAGGGAAACGTGGATCCTGGAACCGTGCTCCCAAAAGCTTGGGGTTGGAAGGGTAAATCCTTGCCCACTATCCCTCCCTCACCAGAAGATTCCCCCTTTGAGGAAGAGAAATCCTCTCCCTGTGCAGAGCCTACACCAGATGAGCTGGCAGCAGACACTGCTGAGCTTTTGGGTGCAGGGGGGCCTGCTAGGGAAGAGCTAAGTGTGGCACAGCAGACCTGTCGCACACTAGAGGGTTTGAGACAGCAAGCTGTCAAACAGCAGAATGGGGATGTCAGTGATAGCCATAAGGTGTATTGGGATGATAACCTCCTGTATACAGAATCAAGGGACCCTAAACCTGGAGCTGCCAGGAGATTGGTCATCCCTTTGCAATACAAAGAGTTTCTCCTTACGTTGGCACATGGCATTCCTTTGGCTGGGCATTTGGGCCAAAGTAAAACTTGGGACAGACTTGTTCCCCTGTTTCACTGGCCTCATATGTCAGAGGACACTAAAGAGTTTTGTCGCTGTTGTGTGACCTGCCAAGCCAGTGGCAAGACTGGTGGCACCCCAAAGGCCCCCTTAATTCCACTTCCTGTGGTTGGGGTGCCCTTTGAAAGGGTAGGGGTTGAAATAGTTGCCCCCCTTGACCCTCCAACAGCTTCAGGCAATAGGTTTATCCTGGTGGTAGTGGACCATGCCACTAGGTCTTCTGAAGCAATCCCCTTAATGACCACTACAGCTCCTGCATTGGCAAATGACCTCCTGGGAATCTTTTCAAGAGTGGGCCTCCCTAAGCAAGTGGTGTCAGACAGAGGTAGTAACCTTATGTCTGCCTACCTCAAAACAATATGGAAGGAGTGTGGTATAACATACAAATTCACTACTCCTTATCATCCAGAAACAAATGGTCTGGTTGAGAGGTTTAATAAAACTCTCAAAGGTATAATAATGGGGCTCACTGAAAAACTCAGAAGGAGATGGGATGTCCTGTTACCTTGCCTCCTTTTTGCTTACAGGCAGGTACCCCAAAAAGGAGTGGGCTTTAGCCCCTTTGAACTCCTCTTTGGGCACCCTGTGAGAGATCCCCTCGCACTTGTTAAGGAGGGTTGGGAACAACTTTTATAAGCTCCTAAACAGGACATTGTGGACTATGTACTAGGCCCAAGATCAAGAATGGCTGAGTACATGAAAAAGTCCAGTAAAAACCTTCAGGCCAGCCAGGAGCTGCAAAAGCAATGGCATGACCAGTAGGCTGTCCTGACCCAGTACCACCCAGGACAGAAGGTGTGGGTGCAGGAGCCTATTGCCCCAAGAGCACTCCAGGACAAATGGAGTGGACCCCATCTAACTGTTGAGAAAAAGGGTGAGGTTACCTACTTGGTAACCTCACCCTACTCCATGTCAACCGCCTAAAACCCTACTATGATAGGGCTGATCTCACCCTGCTCATGGCAACTGATGAGGGACAAGAAGAAGAGAGTGACCCTCTCCCTGATCTCTTCTCCACAACTGAAGCCGATGGCTTAGTGGAGGGAGTAGTACTTGCAGATTGCCTTACTGCAGAGCAGAAGGACAACTGTGTAAATCTCTTAAGTCAGTTTTCTGAACTCTTCTCACTGATAACAGGTACCACTACTTGGTGTGAGCATACAATCAATACTGGAGACAGTTTACCTGTCAAAAGTAAGATTTATAGGCAGTGTCAACACCAGGGCAGTGCGCACTCTATTGGGACTAGAATGCAAAAACCCAGCACTCTGAAAACAACGTAATTTATGCATTGTGCTGATATGTTGTTGTTTAACCTTTTGCATTGCAGAGTTCAATCCTGAAGACTTATTTATAATGTGCTTACAAATGCTGCTCATTTGCAATGTATTGCTGCAGGCTTTCAGAGTGTGTTAGGGTGTGGTCCCTTTCCAGGGCCTTCTAGAGACTTTCCCTGCAACATGCCTGGGTGTGGTTGTGGGCTGGGCCAAGACTCTATAAAAAGGAGCCAGCCCAGCTCCAAGTGCTCACTATTCAGAGGTCCCGGTGTAGAGCAGCAGCTACTTCCTGAGCTCCTGTCCCGTTGGCCTATTTGATCTTCCAGACATCTGACTTTCATTTGGAGATCCTTGTTCTGGGCGGTAAGAAGGTGGTTGGGCTGGCCTCCCGACGCCGTTATGGAGAACTCTCATGTTCTTGGGCCTAATTCTTTTATGATTTGACAGAGTACTTTGCGCGTGTGATATATGTGCTTGAATGTTTGTGTCATTTGCAGGGTGACTTGCGAATCGGCAAGATGCGCAATTCGTTTCTTGATAATTTAATCTTGTTATTCATTGCATGCTACCATTTCTTGACATTTGCATGGTGGCTTAAGAATCGTCAAGACGCGCAATTCGTTTTATGATGTTTTAACTTTGTTGTTCATTGCGTGCTACCATTTCTTGACATTTACATGGTGGCTTAAGAATCGGCAAAAGACGCGCGATTCGTTTCATTGTACTTTGATCTTGTTATTCATTGTGAGCTGTTATTTCTTGCCATTTACATCGTGGTTTACAAATCGGCGAGACGCGTGATTCGTTTAATGATGATTTGACTTTGATATTCATTGCATACTACCATTTCTTGGCATTTTACATGGTGACACTCGAATCGGCAAGATGCACGATTCTCTCCTCGAGTTTAATTCATGTTGTTTATTGTGTGCCACTATTCTAAGATATTTATCATGTAATATTCGAGTTGACAAGTTATGTGATTTATTTTCCTGAATCCATATTGTGTTATTCATGGTGCACAATCCTTTTATGGTGTTTACTATATATATATATATATATATATCTGCAATATGCGCAATTTGTGTTGAAACATTTTAAGAGTACACAGAAGGCCAGAGTTTCTAGATGCAATATTGTATGGTCCTAGTATGCATTCTCAAAAAAGGATTTATATGACTGGTTTAAAATTTAGTCAGAATGTTTTTCTGATTCTCATGTAAAGGAAAGTACTTGAATAAGAACGTTTTCATTTAATCCATCTTGATTCCCTTACAAGTATCCGGCCATCCTCAAACTTAGTCATTTTAAACTTAATTCTTAGATTGTTCATGTTTTCAGAATGACTATGCTTAGAATCATAGTCTAGTATTGATTTCAGGAGATATAATTTTCATATTGTGTGTTCTAACCTTTTTCTTACTACAGGTCTCCTTCCCAGCTGTTTCCCTTCCTAATCCCCTCTTCCCCTCTTGAACTCTCTTAGCCTCTGTGATTTATCTATCAGAGTCTTGGAGCTGTTCAGTGGTGGACGTGTTGGGAACGTGCGCAGACCCCGAGGATCTGGTGACTCTGACAGGCAGCCTGACCATGTCAGAGACTGCATAAAACAAGAGGTTCAGAAAATGTTAGACTTGGGAGTGATTGAGCCTTCAGAAAGCCCATGGGCTAGCCCAGTGGTGCTGGTTCCAAAACCTCACAGTAAGGGTGGAAAAAGAGAGATGATGTTTTGTGTTGACTATAGAGGGCTCAACCAAGTAACCAAGACAGATGCTCACCCTAAACCCAGGGCAGATGAGCAGATAGATACACTGGCTTCTGCCAAGTATTTAAGCACCTTTGATTTAACTACAGGGTATTGGCATATTAAATTATCAGAAGATGCTAAACCCAAGACTGCATTTTCAACCATTGGAGGGCACTATCAATTCACTGTAATGCCCTTTGGTCTGAAGAATGCACCTGCCACTTTTCAAAGGTTGGTGAACACAGCCCTGCAAGGGTTGGAAGCTTTTATTGCAGCATATCTGGATGATATAGCTGTCTTTAGCTCCACCTCGGATGATCACCTGGTCCACCTGTGGAAATATTTGGAGGCCCTTCAAAAGGCAGTCCTCACTATCAAGGCCTCAAAGTGCCAGATAGGGCAGGGGAAAGTGGTTTATCTGGGCCACCTAGTAGGTGGGGAACAGATTGCACCACTACAGGGGAAGATCCAGACCATTAAGGAATGGGCTCCCCCTACAACTCAAACCGAAGTTAGAGCCTTTTTAGGCCTCACAGGGTACTTACTATAGGAGGCTTATCAAGAATTATGGCTCCATTGCAGCTCCCCTTAATGACCTCACTAGTAAAAAGATGCCTAAAAAGGTATTGTGGACAGCTAGCTTTCAAAAAGCTTTTGATGAGCTCAAACAGGCCATGTGCTCTGCATCTGTCCTAAAAAGCCCTTGCTACTCCAAGAAGTTCATAGTCCAGACTGATGCTTCTGAATTAGGGGTTGGGGCAGTGCTATCACAGCTTAACACTGAGGGCCAGGATCAACCTGTTGCTTTTATCAGCAGGATGTTGACCCATAGAGAAAAGCGTTGGTCTGCCTTAGAGAGTGAGGCCTTTGCTGTGGTCTGGGCATTGAAAACGTTGAGGCCATACCTGTTTGGTACTCACTTTATCGTTCAGACATACCACACACCTCTATTATGGCTAAAACAAATGAAAGGTGAAAACCCTAAATTGTTGAGGTGGTTCATTTCCCTACAGGGAATGGACTATACAGTGGAGCATAGACCTGGGAGTACCCACTCCAATGCAGACGGACTCTCCAGATATTTCGACTTAGACAATGAAGACTCATCTGGGCAAAGTTAGCCTTATTGTCCCTCGTTTGAGGGGGTTATGTAGGAAAGTACCATCTGGCCTGGAACGTTACCCCCATTTTTTACTTGTATGTATGTTTGTTTTTGCCTGTGTCACTTGGATCCTGCTAGCCAGGACCCCAGTGCTCATATGTTGTGCCCTGTATGTGTTCTCTGTGTGGTGCCTAAGTGTATCACTGAGGCTCTGCTAACCAGAACCTCAGTGTTTATGCTCTCTCTGCTTTCAAAATTGTCCCTGTAGGCTAGTGACTAATTTTACCAATTCTGATTGGCACACTGGAACATCCTTATAATTCCCTAGTATATGGTACCTAGGTACCAAGGGTATTGGGGTTCCAGGAGATCCCTATGGGCTGCAGCATTTCTTTTGCCATCCACAGGGAGCTCAGACAATTCTTATACAGGACTGCCACTGCAGCCTGAGTGAAATAACGTCCACATTATTTCACAGCCACTTTACACTGTACTTAAGTAACTTATAAGTCACCTATATGTCTAACCCTCACTTAGTGAAGGGTAGGTTCAAAGTTACTAAGTGTGAGGGCACCCTGGCACTAGCCAAGGTGCGCCCACATTGTTCAAGGCAATTTCCCCTGATTTTGTTAGTGCGGGGACACCATTACACGTGTGAACTACATATAGGTCAATACCTATGTGTAGCTTCACAATGGTAACTCCGAACATGGCCATGTAACATGTCTAACATCATGGAATTGTCCCACCAAGCCAAATCTGGTATTGGGGTGCCAATCCCATGCATCCCCGGGGCTCAAGCATGGACGCCGGGTACTGCCACACTAGCTCTCTGGGGTTTTCTCTGCAGCTTCCGCTGCTGCCAACCCTCAGATAGGTTTCTGCCCTCCTGGGGTCTGGGCAGCCCAGTCCCAGGAAGGCAGAACAAAGGATTTCCTCTGAGAGAGGGTGTTACACCCTCTCCCTTTGGAAATAGGTGTTAAGGGCTGGGGAGGAGTAGCCCTTTGAACAGATGGTGCCCTCCTTGCATAAGCCAGTCTACACCAGTTCAGGGAGGCCCCAGCCCCTGCTCTGGCGCAAACTGGACAACGGAAAGGGGAGTGACCACTCCCCTGTCCATAACCACCCCAGGGGTGGTGCTTAGATCTCCTCCAGTGTGTTCCAGACCTCTGCCATCTTGAATGCAGAGGTGTGAGGGCACAATGGAGACCTCTGAGTGGCCAGTGCCAGCAGGTGACGTCAGAGACCCCTCCTGATAGGCTCTTACCTGGTTAGGTAACCAATCCTCCTCTGAGGGCTATTTAGGGTCTCTTCTGTGGGTTTCTTTTCAGATAACGAATGCAAGAGCACACCAGAGTTCCTCTGCATTTCCCTCTTTGACTTTTGCCAAGGATCGACTGCTGACTGCTCCAGGACGCCTGCAAAACCACAACAAAGTAGCAAGAAGACTACCAGCAACATTGTAGTACCTAATCCTGCCGGCTTTCTTGACTGTTTCCTGGTGGTGCATGCTCTGAGGGCTGTCTGCCTTCACCCTGCACTGGAAGCCAAGAAGAAATCTCCCGTGGGTCGACGGAATCTTCCCCCTGCCAACGCAGGCACCAAACGTCTGCAACACCGGTCCTCTGGGTCCCCTCTCATCCTGATGAGCGTGGTCCCTGGAACACAGGAGCTGGATCCAAGTGACCCCGACAGTCCAGTGGTCCTTCTGTCCAAATTTGGTAGAGGTAAAGCCATGCCTTCCCATGCCAGACAGTAATCCTGTGTACTGCGTGATCTGCAGCTGCTAGGGCTTCTGTGCACTTTTGCAAGACTTCCTTCGTGCACAGCACAGCCCAGGTCCCCAGCACTTTGTCCTGCATTGCCCAACTCACTGAGTTGACCTCCGACTTCGTGGGACCCTCATTTGTTGTGCTGAGACTACAGCCGTGCTCAAATTTCTTGAACGTCTGTTCAGGTACTTCTACGGGTGCTGCCTGCTTCTGCACGGGCTCTCTCTGTTGCTGAACGCCCCCTCTGTCTCCTCCTCCAAGGGGCGACCTCCTGGTCTTTCCTGGGCCGTGGCAGCCCCCAAAACCTTCAACTGCGACTCTTGCAGCTAGCAAGACTTGTTTGCGGTCTTTCTCTGTGGAAACAACTCTGAATCCTCCAGCACAACATGGGACATCTTCTGACCAAAGGAGAAGTTCCTTTCACCTTTCGTTGTTGCAGAATCTTTGGCTTCTTCCATCCGGAGGCAGCCCTTTTGCACCTTCATACGGGGTTTAGTGGCCTCCTGCGCCCTGGACACTTGCGTGACTCTTGGACTTGGTCCCCTTCCTTTGCAGGTGCCCTGGTCCAGGAATCCGTCTTCAGGGCTTTGCAGTCAGTTGTTGTCTTTGCAGGATCCCCTATCTCGACTTTACTGTCTTTCTGGGGTAGTAGGGTAACTTTACTCCTACTTTTCAGGGTCCTGGGGTGGGGTATCTTGGACACCCTTAGTGTTTTCTCACACTCCCAGCGACCCTCTACACACTACACTAGGCCTGGGGTCCATTCGTGGTTCGCATTCCACTTTTGGAGTATATGGTTTGTCTTGCCCCTAGGCCTATTTTTCACCTATTGCATTCTATTGTGTTCTACAGTGTTTGCACTACTTTCTAAGTGTTTTACTTACCGGATTTTGGTTTGTGTGTATATTTTGTGTATTTTACTTACCTCCTAAGGGAGTATATCCTCTGAGATACTTTTGGCATATTGGCCCTCTTTACAACCCTGGCGGTCGGTGTTAAAGCGGTGGTAATTCCGCCAACAGGCCGGTGGAAAAAAAAATGGGATTATGACCGTGGCAGAAACCGCCAACATAGACAGTCACTTTAACACTCCGACCGCCACGGCGGTACAAACAAACAGCGCAGCAGACATTGCCATCAGACAGGCGGGAGACAATGTACCGCCCACCCTATCACAACACGCCTATCACCCACGTTTTCCGGGGCGGAACCAATGCGAATAAAAACACAGCAGAAACAGTACACAGAAGGGAAAACACTCACACCCCACGAGGAACCAGGACGCCATGGAGCCCGAATTGCATATACTGCCGGTGATGGTCTTCCTGCTCACCACAGTGAGTACTGCACCTACAACACAGGGGAGGGGGGAGGGAAAAGAGAGTGACACACACACGCAACACGCAACACCCCCACCCTCACCCACAACACCATACACACAAATACATGCAGCAACATTACATATACACCCCCCACCCCCCTCAAATAACACAAGGACAAAAGGAAATTATTGTAACGATTGTAATCAATAAAAATCCATTAGTCAAAAATCAAAATCCAGTATATACAATTATGTACACCAAAAACACAAGTCCGGATAGTGCACCAATCATTGTCCGTGGACCACTGGGCCCAAAATGCATGGGCAAGGCCCACGCATGATACCTGACTCCAAACGGAGAGAACACTGGAGGGGCATCACATAGAAAATATACAGGCACCTCAGGGGGAGGGGGGGCACCTCAGCCTGATGAACGCACAATGCCACTGCTCCACGAGGGGGCTCCATGCCCACAGTTTGGTCCTGGGGAGTGCAAAGCCACAGTCTCTCAAGTCTTTTCAGTGGGTGGTTTGCCCACTGCTTTATCCTGGGGACTGCAAAGCCATAGTCTCTCAAGTCTTTTCAGTGGGTGGTTTGCCCACTGCTTTATCCTGGGGAGTGCAAAGCCACAGTCTCTCAAGTCTTTTCAGTGGGTGGTTTGCCCACTGCTTTATCCTGGGGAGTGCAAAGCCACATTCTCTCAAGTCTTTTAAGTGGGTGGATTGCCCACTGCTTTATCCTGGGGAGTGCTAAGCCACAGTCTCTCAAGTCTTTTCAGTGGGTGGTTTCCCCAATGCTTTATCCTGGGGAGTGCAAAGCCACAGTCTCTCAAGTGGATAACAGTCTCCACTGGTTCTTTAGGGGGCTTGGTCCCCAGAGTGCTTCATCCTGCCAAGCATTGAGGTAGTGGATGCCTTTCTCCACTGGTTCTGGAGGGGGCTTGGTGCCCAGAGTGCTTCATCCTGCCAAGGACTGAGGTAGTGAATGAGATACGCCACTGGTTCTGGAGGGGGCCTGGTTACCAGAGTGCTCCACGTGCAGTGTGGCTGGAACAATACACTCGCCTGGGTGTGTGTGCCATGAGATTGCCGAGGTACAGGTAGCATGATACGCCATGGAGGCAGAGACATACCCCACACTGCTGCAGCTTCGCATTCCATATGCAGGTGACAACTGTGATGACAGTGATGCTTCATGGAAGCTGCCCAGGGTCCTGGAACTGACCACCAGCCTCAGACCACTGGGGATGGTAGCCATGTCTGCGGTGGTGCCACTGACTGAGGATGTCGGGGCCGCTGGCGGTGCTTGCAGCGGTGTCAGTCGAGGCGATGCTGGCTGCGGGATCTCTGGCGGCGGGGTCTGTGGCGGCGGTACTGGCTGCAGGGTCTGTGGCGGCGGTGCTGCCTGCGGGGTCTGTGGCAGCGGTGCTGGCGGTGCAGGTGGCGGTGCAGGTGGCGGTGTTCTCCGCCGTACAGGTTGGCGTCAACGTGGACAGAAGGTGTGACACTGGTCCCTCAGTCGGTGCCACCATGCTCTCTCCTGACCTGCCCTTCAGTTTTTGGCCCATCCCCATCTTTGATGGTGGCGCAGCTGTCTTGCCACTATCCCCTTTCATTTTCCCTGACCCCTTGGTGGCAGGGGTTTTCGGCTTCTCCCTCCGGGATGTGGGCACCTTTTTCACCTTAGCGGGTGGCGGAATGTCCTTGCCGCGCTCCATGGCACACTGGCACCCCTGATGGTTGGCACACTCCATGACCCCATAGTTGCTGGCACCACTGTGCCTGGGGATGTGGTGGCAGAGGTGCTGGGCTGGGACCGAGAAAGCCTGGCCCTAGTGGAAGGACGGGGGGAGGTGTAGGGAAGAGGTCAATTTTAGCCAGGAAAAGCTTTTTAGACACACTGGGACGAGTAGATGGAGGGGGTTTGGGAGTGGAGGTAGAGGTAGTGGTTGTAGGAGGTGTACGTCTGCTGAATTTGGGTGAAGGTGCATGGGCTAGAGGCTGTTGTGAGGTGGATGGCTGTTGGGTGGGTGTGTGCCTGCGTTTGTATACTGTGGGAGGAGGGCTCACAGACACACTGGGAGAGGACACTGTGAATGGTAGTGGGGGTGGTGATTGCACGTGAGCGGTGTGTGGTGATGGGCGTGCTGGTGATGGAGGTAGTGGCTGAGGATGTAGTGCATGCAGGTGTGAGTGGAGATGAGACTGGGAGGGAGGTGGGAGACGTGGAGGAGGGGGACACAGTGGAGGCAGTGAATGTTGGTATGTGTGCATGGGTATGATGCTTGTGTGAGTGCCTGTGGGATGTGTGGTGCTTATGTTTGCCTGAGCCACCCTTGTTTGTTGATGTGTGTGCACGCTGGTCTAATGGTGCGCTTGGGATAGGCTGAGGTACAGGGGATTGGGTCTGGGTGGAGGAAGTTGGAGGGGGGAGGCTGGACTCGGGGACAATGGCTGCCATCAGTGCTGAGGCCAGGGCCTGAAATGCTCTGTGTTGGGCTGCCTGGCCAGAATGAATGCCCTCAAGGTATGCATTTGTTTGTTGCAAATTCCTCTCAACACCCTGGATGGCATTCAGAATGGTAGACTGCCCAACAGTGAGGGATCTCAGGAGGTCAATAGCCTCCTCACTGAGGGCAGCAGGGCTGACTGGGGCAGGGCCAGAGGTTCCTGGGGCGAAGGAGATGCCCACCCTCCTGGGTGAGCAGGCACAGGACACATGCTGAGGGGCTGCTGGGAGGGCGGTGCTGGTAGGGGTGGTGGTGGCTGTATCTGTTGATGCGGGGGGCACAGAGGTGCCCGCCAGCGCAAGGGAGCTCCCATCAGAGGAGGAGTCGCTGTCACTGCTGTCTGCTCCTGTCCCCGCAGTGGAGCTCCCCTCGCCCTCCATCCCACTTGTGGCTTCAGACTCCATTGTTTCGCCCTCCAGAGCCAAGTGGGATGCAGCTCCCTCCTGCTCTGGTGCCAATGCTCCTCCGTGTGATGATGCTATTGCACACAAGAACAGGGAGACCACAAAAAGGTGGGGGGGGAGACAGGAGAAAGACATGTTCAGTGCATGCAACACAACTACCATTGGCAGACACAACAGACACAGCAGCCCTCTGCACTACGCCATGCACTTATAGTTCCTAGATTAATCACATGCCCATGGGGTACAAGGCCTAAGCCTGATTGCTGCACACATGGAAGTCACAGAAGCCTGACTAGGTGTAGATGGCACTAACCACTAGTGGGGTTGGGGTGCCACTGAGCCTGCCTCACGAGGGACCTTGCCTACCAAGCTCGCCCTGGCCTAGGGGAACCCACTGCCCACCTCCCCCACCCAGACACCTCGTAATGGGCGCAGAGTCAGCTGAATGAGAGTGTACTCACCCCCTTGTGGCTGCTATGATGCCCTCAAGTGCCCATCCAACTCCTGATACGCCACCGCCAGGATCCTGAACATCAGGGGTGTCATGGTGCGACGGGTACCCCTCCCACGTTGGGAGGCCATCCCCAGCTGAGCCTCCGCCGTCTTCTTGCTCCAGTGGCGCAGGTCCTCCCACCTTTTACAGCAGTGGGTGCTCCGTCTGTGGTGGACCCCCAGGGTCGGGACGTCCTTGGCGATGGCACGCCAAATAGCCTTCTTCTGGTGGGCGCTGACCTAGAGGAATAGTACAGGGGAAGAGGAAAATCTTTACCCGTCCGGACCGTCATACTAATTGGCCCACGTTCCCACCATTGCCCTGACGCACATACACTCACCGTCCGCACATGCAGGCCTCAGTCCCCCTCCCAATTTATCTTCCATCTACACCACTCCAAACAGACATTGCCCATGTAGCATGCTCACAGTGTACTCACCTGTTTGTCTGGAGGACCATACAGTTGTGTGTACTGGGGAGGACCCCATCCACTAGTTTCTCCAACTCCTCCGAAGTGAAGGCAGGGGCCCTTTCCCCAGACACATGAGTAATCGTCGCTTCCAGACTGAGGTCACAGCAGCACTTGCAGTGTAGGTCCTCTCCTGTTGAAGGTCAGGTATCAAGTGAGTGTACAGACAGAAAATGGCAATCACATCCGCGGCGGTGCGTACCGTCACCGCCGGCGTACATCGTCATTGGCTCCTCGGACCCATAGGGCCCAATGTTAACCAATGCTGGATTGCTCTGCGGTCTTCGACCGCCTACCGCAATGGTGTACAACGCCAGCGCAGTTACCTGATATCCCCTTGTCCCACCTTACAGGTCAGGCAGCCGCCATATCAGGGGGCCACATGCCATTAATATTAACTGCGTCACACCAATGTAGGCCTTGAATACACACAGTAACAGGCACATTGCGGATTAATAAATGTGTGCAAATGACATTTTGTGATACCTCAGTATTGGCTGACTCTCTGCTCGTTGTTCTCGTCCATAGGGCACGTCTGCTGGGGCAGATGATGAGATGGCGGCATCCTCCGGTGTACAGACCGCTGGTGGACCTGACGACAATGGAAGAGAGACACGTAATAGTCACCTACAGACTTGATCATGCAACAATCCATGAACTGTGTGCCCAGTTGGAGCCAGACCTGATGTCAGCTATCCGCCATCCCACAGGAATCCCCTCTCTAGTGCAGGTCCTGTCAGTACTCCATTTCCTGGCAAGTGGTTCCTTTCAAACAACAGTGGCCATTGCATCAGAGATGTCCCAGCCAATGTTCTCTAACGTGTTGTCCAGAGTGTTATCTGCCCTGCTGAAACACATGCGCAGCTACATCGTGTTCCCTCAGGTGGAGGATTTGCCTACAGTTAAAGAGGACTTCAATGCCCTGGGACATATCCCCAACATCATAGGTGCCATTGATGGGACACATGTAGCCTTGGTACCCCCCGCAGGAGTGAACAGGTGTACAGAAACCGGAACAGCTACCATTCTATGAATGTGCAGATGGTGCGTTTGGCCGACCAGTACATCTCCCATGTGAATGCCACATTTCCTGACTCAGTGCATGACGCTTACATTTTGAGGAATAGCAGCATCCCTTATGTGATGGGGCAACTCCAGAGGCACCGTGTGTGGCTAATAGGTGAGGACAAGGACGCTATACAGTGTGAATAGTTGTCTGGGTATGGGGTTGTCCCTATGGGTTAGTGTGTGTCTAATAGTTGTCCCTCAACATTTGCAGGTGACTCTGGTTACCCCAACCTGTCATGGCTACTGACAACAGTGGGAAATCCCAGGGCAAGGGCAGAGGAATGCTATAATGAGGCACATGGGCGAACTAGGAGGGTGATTGAACGCACATTCGGCATCCTGAAGGCCAGGTTCTGGTGCCTCCATATGACAGGTGGTTCTCTCTACTACTCACCAAAGAAGGTGTGCCAGATCATCGTGGCCTGCTGTATGCTGCACAACCTGGCTTTGCGACGACAGGTGCCTTTTCTGCAGGAGGATGGGCCAGCTGGTGGTCTTGTGGCAGCTGTGCACCCTGTGGACAGTGAAGAAGAGGAGGCAGAAGAAGAGGATATCGACAACAGAAACAACATAATCATGCAATACTTCCAGTGAGACACAGGTAAGAAGATGTCACTGCCTCCCACATTTCATACTATTGTTAGAGCTAGCATAAGTCTGTCATTTTCACTCAGTGTATGGACCCCGACTTGTCACTTTGCCTTTCCATTTCACAGACGTGGGTCCCACTTTGTGCCCCCTGCTAAATGTCCTCCTGCCCTCTAGCTGTTTTACATTGGTATGTGAACAATTAAATTGGCATTGCTATATTCCATGGTTATTGCAATTACACGTTTGTGAAAGCACAGACTGACTCCAGATTGTTTTGTGATTGAAGTGTGCAAATAAGTGGAGGGGGTTGTAAAATGGGCAGGGATAATGGTGGAGGAATGTCCGTGGCAGAGTCCAGTCTATTTGTTTCACAGGTGCATTGTCCAAAGGGGCATAGGAAGTGGAACAATGGCAGCTTAAGGATGGACGGGGTGACAAAGTGGGACAGAAGGGTGACATTCAGGGTGGGGGTCTTGACAATGTTCTCTGTCTTGTTCCTGGATCTCAGGGACCGTTTGCGGGGTGGTTCTCCATCTGCAGGAGGTGGGGTGCTGGTGTTGTGTTCCTGTGGCGGTGCCTCCTGTCCACTAGCACCGGCGGAGGTGGAGGGCCGTTCATTGTCCAGGCTAGTGTCAGGGGCCCCTTGTTGTGCCACAGTATCCTTCCTGGTGTTGACAAGGTCTTGCAGCACCCCTGCAATGGTGAGCAGGGTGTTGTTTATGGACTTCAGGTCCTCCCTGATCCCCAGATAGTGTTCCTCCTGCAGCCGCTGGGTCTCCTGAAACTTGAACCCTCACGCTATCCACCGGCAGCGCTCATGAATGTTCAGGAGCACTGCTCTTGGTACCTACAATAAGGTATTTATCCTTATATATCCATATTGAACAAGTCACTATTAGAGGATATCGGCTAAGAGCCCCCTTCTCTGGGGAGCCCGTCAAGCAGTGCAGCTCTGGCTTGACGAGGAGCATTCCCAATGATGAAACCAGACATCCCTTGTGATGCGTGAGGGTTCTTGCTCCTGAAGTATCGGGTCCCCCTGTCTCACTAATTTTGGAACAGTATACCTATTGTTCTTGTGATTTACGTTTATGGGAGACTGTACACTGGGCCAGTAATTCACCCCCCGGTTTTCTCCTGAAACTTGGCCAGTTCCGTTGCCATCGTCTCCTGGGAATGATGCTAATCTCCCAAGATGTTAGGGAGGGCCTCGTGGAGAGTGGGTTCCCTGGGCATGTCCTCCCCCTGTCGCACAGCAGTCCTTCCAGTTTCCCTGTTTTCCTGAGCCTCTGTCCCCTGAACCGTGTCCCCACTGCCACTGCCCCCAGGTCCCTGATTTTCTTGGGTTGGTGTGTTTGCCTGGGTTCCCTGTAGTGGTGGACACACTGCTGAGTGACTAGTCCTGGGGGCAGAGGGATGGGCCCGCTGGGTTGGTGCTGTGCTGGTCTTTCCTGAGGGGGGAGGTTCTGTGGTGGCTTGTGCCAGTGTCAGGGGAACTGACTGTCCCGAGGTCCCTCATGGGCTGGGCTGGTCATCTTGATCTAGTTGTGAAGAGCTGCTGTCATCACTGTGGGTCTCTTCTGTGGGGGGACTGGCTATGTCTGGTACCTCTTGTCCGGTGACGTTGGGTTGGGGTCCTGCAGGGGTGTAAAGGCATGATTATTGCATCCGTGTGCCATTGTGTGCAATGGGTGAGTGACCCTGTACTCCAGTGCTTGCCTTCTTGTCTTGGTCCTTGTGTGATATTTGGTTTGGGGTCTGTGTGGGTATCTGTAGTGGACATGCTTTGGTGATGGATGTCCATGCTTTGGTGTTGCATGCAGGGCTTGGCATTGGGATGGGTGGGTTGTGATAGTGGGACATATGTGAGGTGTTGGAGTGATTGGGGTGAGGGTGAGGGTGGGAGTATGTGATAGCATGCAGGTAGGGTGGGGGATATAATAGTAAAGCTTTGACTTACCAGAGTCCAGTCCTCCTGCTACTCCTGCGAGGCCTTCAGTATGCAATATTGCCAAGACCTGCTCCTCCCATGTTGTTAGTTGTGGGGGAGGAGGTGGGGGTCCACCGCCAGTCCTCCGTACAGCAATCTGGTGTCTGGAGACCACGGAACGCACCTTCCCCCATAGGTCGTTCCACCTCTTCCTGATGTCATCCCGTGTTCTGGGGTGCTGTATTGCTACATGCACTACGTGCATGTGGCAGCACTACGTGCAAGGTAAACAGTGGTGCAGGGTGTGGACCATTGGCCTCTGCTTTCATTGGCCTTCGCTTCCATTTTGGTTCACGACTCCATTTTGTCAAAACTGGTTCGGTGCGTAAGGCACTGTTCTGTGTTTTTCCACAAGCTTCGGCAAGCTGAAGGGTGGGGTGTTTTTCTGCTCAATTTCGCTCCATCTGCCTGGTACGAAGGGCGCTATTTACATTCCACGAGCTATCAGTTAGAACAACAGGGGGATGCGCCTGTACACAAGGAGGAATGCAAGCTGCCTGTACACATGGAGGAATGCAAGCTTCACCTTGGAGTCCTCTCCTGGGAACTTGGCCCGTTCTGAGGAGACGTCTCGAAGGGTGAACAAGGTACCGCCGATTGCACAATTTGTAAAGGAGGGGGTCTTTTTCTAGAAAAGACTCCTGGGCGTTAGTAAATACTATAAAAGTTGGGGGCCTGGATGGGCTGGTTTAGGAACTCTCTTCTGGGTTGGACGCAACGCCAGGAGGACTGATTGTCCCGAACAGAGGCTCCCTGTGCTAGCTGATTTGGGTTCCCCAGCTTTGTGTACGGCGGAGGGATGCAGACTCTCTTTTCGGTGAAGCTTTTCAATTTATTAAGTGTATTGTGGGTGCGCGCGTAATATGTACTTATTCTTGCAGTCATTTTCATGCTATTGAGCATTGAAGTATATTGTGTGTGCGCGCGTAATATGCACTTATTCTTGCAGTCATTTTCATGCTATTGAGCATTGAAGTATATTGTGTGTGCGCGCGTAATATGCACTTATTCTTGCAGTCATTTTCATGCTATTGAGCATTGAGGTATATTGTGTGTGCTTGTATTATATGCACTTACTCTTGCAATTATTCACAGAGTGCTTATATCTTTCCTGATGTATATATATGTATATTAGTGTGGTTTAGTTTTGCTAGCTGAGAACTTGCCCCTTAAATAAACTTGATTATTCTACTTACGAAGGTGTTTGAGAGTGATTGCTTTACATTGTGCCTTAAAATATCCTGAAGTGCATAGTTTTGATATTCTGAAGAGTAAAGCAGCACAAATTGGCGTAGTCGGCAGGATTCGAAAAAAAAAAAAAAAGGGAAAATGCTTAATAAGATCAAAGCGAGCTCAAAAGCAGGTTCTCATGTAGCAAATCCAGACATAGAAATACCGGGGTGGGAAACTGCCCCGTATAAACTTTTAGCTCAGGAATGGTCACGTTGTGCTGGTTTGTGTGAAAATTGGAATGCGTGTATGTTGAATGTGGAACCTGAAGATCTTCTTATATGCTTACAGAAAGTTTCAATTGACAAGGGAAGGGAGATTTGTGCGTTGGGGAGGCGAGGCTGGATCTTGCTTTCTGCGTACCGAAAGTTGTATGAAAAATGTTTACAGTTACAAAAAGACCACGAGCAGCTGGGGAAGGAGTTAGTAGAAGCCCGAAATTCCTCTACCATGCTAGCTTGTCAAAATAAATTATTAAGTGATAAGTTGGAAATGTACCAACTGGTTGCAGAGAGAACGGCCGTTAGCGTAGCTAAATATAAACACAAGAAACGAAGAGGGAAAGTTAATAAAAAGAAGGTGCATTTAGCTATCTCTCAGGCAGGATTAGCCTTTGACCCTGAATTTTGGGATGGAAACATCTGGGATACATCTGATTTTTCAGATGGGTCCGGGGGCGATGACTGCCAAGATGTTAGACAGGAGAAGACAGAGCGCAGGAATGTTGTCCGTGCGCAGCCCATATATCGGCGAAAGTTACAGCATAGCCCAGCTAATCCTGGAGGGGTGATGTTGGATGCCCTGGAGGATTATACACAGCAAGAACTAAGTGATGTGATAGACAGATTTCGACAGAGGTCTGGGGAAACATTGCTTACGTGGTTGGTGCGGGTGCACGATATGGGGGGCCAGGGGGTCCAATTGGATCACGGGGACGCCCCGAGGCTTTGTATGTTAAGTACAGACCCGGTTATTCAAAATGAGTTTAGAACCTATCCAGGGAATGGTCCCATGACCAATTTGTTAGAGCTAGCTGCGCAAGGGTGTGCTCAGAAGTATCCGACAGAGTCAGACTGGCCGCCTAATGATAAACCTTGGTATACTTTGAGAGATGCAGTACAGAGATTGAAGGAAGAAGGGATGAAAACAGCTATCTTTATGGGTAATGCCCATGATTTGATGAATGGAATTTTAAGTGTGTCTGTGCGAAACCGGCTGATTAGGGCCGCTCCTCCTGCATATAAGCATGTCATCATGACTTTGTTAATTAATCAGACGGGTAACCCATTGTCTCAGGTGGTAGAAGCGGTGCGTGAATTAAGTGATTTAGGAGAATGGGCTAAGCCAGAGAGGAATTCACGGTCTGAGAATCGTACTGATAACAACAGGGTGACAAGGCGAGACATGTTTCAGGCCTTGCTGCGAGATGGGGTGACCAGGAATGAAATTGATGGGATAAGCACCAAAGACATGTGGGAAATGTACCGCAAACGCGGTTTGGATAAAAAGGAGGGGAGCAGGAAAGGGAACAAGAAGGATAACAAAGTGGTGAACCAGAGAAAGGCAGGAGGGGAGGAGCGTGAGGGTGAAAAGGGAGAGAGAGGGAGAGAACCCCACAGTAGAGAGAGATCCCCAGAGGACGGAAATTGTGAGGAAGAGCACCGAAGCGCAGAGGGAACCCGGAGCAGGGAGAGAGACCGGGAACTGACAGGTTCTGGGAAAACTCGAGGAAGAGAGCGGGAGAGGGAGCTGGTAAGCTCAGAGAGGTTGCGAAGCAGAGACAGGGAGGAGGAGTTCCCTGAGAATTACCGCAAACTGTATCCAGATTTGACTTGGGCAGACTCTGATGTGCGCAGAGTGAAAATAGATTAGGAAACAGGCCAAACTCCGGTGCAGGGATGGGCTCGCAAAGATAACAGACCTCATGTCAAAGTAGAAATTTATTGGAAATGTGGAAATGTTCAAAAAGTTCGAGCCCTCGTTGACACCGGAGCGGAGGCCACTTTGATTCATGGCAATCCAAGAAAATTCAGGGGACAGTACTTCACCATTACGGGATTGGGCGGAAAAGAAACCCCGGCAGTGCAGATAGTGGTTCCCATGAAAATAGGGGCACTTCCAAAGAGAGAATACACTGTCCTGATTGTGCCCATTCCCGAATACATTATTGGAATTGACATTTTGAAAGGGATGACTCTACATTTGGAAGATGGATGTTATCAATTTGGTTCCAAAAGATTTATATCAATAGCCGCCGCAAGGGTGGGGCTGTTGAAGATTCCTCCGGTAACACTTCCCCAAGCTACTAAGGTGATTCACATGAAACAGTACAGAATACCGGGAGGACATGAGGAGATTAGCCAGACTATACATGATTTACTAGAGGCCGGGGTAATAGTTCCCATCACCACTGCGTGGAATAATGCCCTCTGGCCTGTTCGTAAAAGTGATAACAGTTGGAGGATTTGCATTGATTATCGCCAATTGAATAAACATACACCTCCTCTGACTGCAGCGGTCCCAGACACCATTACCTTGATTGAGAACATACAGAAACACAGTGGGACTTGGTATGCAACCATTGACATTGCCAATGCCTTCTTTACGATACCAATAGCTACTGAGAGCCAGCCTCAGCTGGCATTCCAGTGGGCGGGGCGTCAGTACACCTTCTGTAGATTACCCATGGGGTATTTACATAGCCCCACTATCTGCCACCGGCTGGTGGCAGAGCATTTGGATGAAGTACCAGTGGTTCCTGGAGTGCAAATTTCTCACTATATAGATGACGTGATGATGCAGGGAGAGACGCAAGAACAGGTGCAAGTTCAGCTAGACAGGGTGGTGGAACATTTGCAGAATCAAGGGTGGGAGATTAACCCCGAGAAAGTGCAGGGACCGTCTCAGAGCGTGAAATTTTTGGGCATTCAGTGGAATCAGGGACACAGAGAAGTGTTGCCAAAAGTGAAACAAAAGATTAAGGAATTCGCAGTACCGCGAAATCGGAAGGAAGCCCAGAGTTTTATTGGACTATTCGGGTATTGGAGACAACATATACCCCATTTGTCTCAGATTTTGGCCCCATTGTACAAAGTTACACGAAAGAAAAATGCGTTTGAATGGGGAGAGCAGGAGCAGCGCGCGTTTGAATTGGCGAAAGACGCCATTCAGCATGCTTTGGATTTGTGGCCGATTCGAGAGGGAGACATTGAATTGAATGTGACAGTCCAGGGGCAGTATGCCAATTGGAGTTTATGGCAAAAACAAGGAAGAAAGAGGGTGCCCCTGGGATTTTGGACAAAGAAGTTACCTGAGGCAGGAGAGCGGTATACTCCCTTTGAGAAGCAGCTGCTGGCCTGCTATTGGGCCCTGGTTGATACTGAGCAAATTACACTGGGACACAATGTGATTTTAAGGCCTGAAATTCCCATCATGCAGTGGGTGATGAGTTCCCCTAAAACTCATAGAATTGGACATGCGCAAGAAGCCAGCATTATAAAATGGAAATGGTATGTCCAGGACAGGGCACGAGCGGGTCCAAAAGGGACGGCCGTTTTGCATGAGCAGGTAGCGCAGGCTCCAGTGGAGAATTCCGAAATGTTGCATGATGTACCTTCAGTGTGTGAATCCCCAGTAGGGTGGGGCCAGCCGTTCGCAGACTTGTCTGCAGATGACAAAAAACATGTGTGGTTCACAGATGGTTCAGCAAAATATGTTGGAGCGAAAAGGCACTGGAAGGCAGTGTCCTATAATCCTGTTACCAAGAAGCTTTTGACAACTACAGGACAGGGAAAAAGTAGCCAGTATGCAGAGCTTTATGCCGTGTATCAGGCTTTAAAACAGGAGCTACCCGGAAAATGTCACATTTATACAGATTCCTGGTCTACCGCCAATGGGTTAGCTACCTGGCTTCCCACGTGGCATGCACATCAGTACAAAATCCATAACAAAGAGGTATGGGGGAAGGAGTTATGGCAGGAGATCTGGGAAATGTTACCTCAAAGCACCGTGACTGTCTATCATGTGGACGCTCACTGTCCAACTGATTCATTAGACCGATGGTTCAATTGTCTTGCAGACGATCGAGCCAAGATTCAAGAGGCTGAAGTGGAGGTGCAGAGTTCTGATTTGGTGGGAATGGCTAAATGGGCACACCAGAAATGCGGACATCTTGGAGAAAAGGCTACTCACAGGTGGGCTGAGATTAGAGGGATGCATCTTCCCCTAGATTTGATTAAAACAGCGATCATTGAATGTCCCATTTGTCAGCATGCACAGCACAGACCGGTCCCACAGGTGGTGAGAGGCCAGCTAGGTAGAGGTAAATTGCCAGGACAGATTTGGCAGATTGACTACATTGGACCAATGCCAGTGAGCAGAGGGTGTCAGTATGCCTGCACTGTGGTAGACACTTACTCTGGTTATCTCATAGCCTTTCCCTGCAAGCGCGCAACTCAGCAGAGCACCCTGAAAACACTAGATCTGTTGATTCTGTACTATGGGGTGCCACTCCAGATTCAAAGTGATAACGCCAGCCACTTCAAGGGCAGACTAGTGCAGGACTATTGTGCACAACGCAATATTGAGTGGATTTTTCACATACCTTACTACCCACAAGCAGCGGGACTGATTGAGAGAATGAATGGGTTGCTAAAAGAACAATTGCGTAAACTGAATGATGGGACACTGAAGGGGTGGAGGGATAATTTGTATGATGCTTTGCAAATTTTGAACAACCGACCCCTAACAAATGCCGAGACACCTCTCATGAGAATGCTGACACCTGCTTTACAGATTAATCCGTTTACAACGAGCAATACCATTGTGTATTGGGAAACAGCTCCAGGAGCTTTGGCCCCATATCGAGCTACACCAGAATCTGCAGGACTTGACTTACATGCTTTACACATGCATCGATTGAAACCTAGAGACATCACTCTGATTGAAACTGGGGTGGGAATTCAGATTCCCCCTGAGCATTACGGTCTGATCGCCCCTCGATCTGGGCTTGCCTTGAGGGGCATCCAAGTTTTAGGAGGCGTGATAGATGCAGACTACCAAGGCGAGTTGAAAGTCATTCTTTTGAACAGTGGTGACACAGACCTAGTGGTGCAACCTGGTGATCGCGTTGCCCAAATTGTCATCATGCCGGTTTATGGAGGTGTTGTTAAGAAGGGGAGCGCCCCAGCTCTTCTCACTGTGAGAGGCAAAGGAGGGTTTGGATCTACTGACAAGAACCCAGGGGCCAAAGTGTGGATTGAATCCCCAAATAACCCTCCTCAACCCGCTGATGTCATCGCCACTGGACCAGACAATGTCCTGGTAGTTATGCGACCTGGTCAAGACAAATGGGAACATGTTCCCGCTGACAAATGCTATCTGCGAGAATGATAATACGTGTTTTGTCCTTTGTTCTTTTCAGATCATCCTGTGGAGTGCCTGTGCCATGATTGTGGTGTATGGAGCCCGTTCGGGAGACTCCACCGGGGAGCGGGAGGGGCTCATAGCCCAAAAATTCAACCGTCAGCCGCAGATGCCAACGCTGCTGCATCAACCGAACAATGTTTGGATTCATCTAGCGCAGGAAGTGCTGAATATATCTCACTTCTGTATGAGTAACATGCAAAGCGTTCAAGATTTGATTACCACTTGTCTAGTGGCAGTGCCCACTCCTGCTGCTGTATTATTACACATCTTTAACAATACAAACCAGGATGGAATGGTGGATGTGAGTGACGTTCGCTCCCATCTGTCACTCTATGAGTACTGCCGTCATTGCCCGGAGGTGGGCAGGCGGTTGTGGAGGAACATGACATCTATACTCACGTTTAACATCTCAAATGGGGATGTGTGCTATTCATTGACCTGTGATCCTATGAAAATAGGTAAATGTGCTCAGCTCAAATTGGAGAAAAGAGACAAAAACTTAACTGCTGCACAACGGACGTTGTGCCACTCACGGACTGACCTAACCTGTTTGAATGTAAATAATTCGATGTTTTGCCAACATGTGGTGCCTGCTGCCAGCCACATTCAAAATGTTAAGTTGCCTAAAGGTTGGCTCTTTTCTTGTGGTAATCTTTCTTTTACTTATATTCCAGCCAATCTAACCGGAGGGCCTTGTGCCTGGTCACGCTTAGGCTTTCTCATGTTTCCTATGGATACTGCTCTACACCCTTGCTATACCAGAGACACTATTCAATTACCTACGGACTGTGATTCTGAAATTTCATTGCTGTCCAAAACAGAATATGTTAGTTTAGCTGGTTTTATCGTAGGGGTGCCAGGACTTGCAGTATATAATACCAGAGTTATTAATAAACTTGCATGTTTAGTAGTCAAGAATATTAACTATACATCAGCTGCCTTAGCTGAGCTGTTATTAGATGTACAGGGAATTAGAAGAGCTGCTTTGCAGAATCGCGCTGCTATTGATTATTTACTGCTTAAACACAACCATGGCTGCAGTGATTTTGAAGGATTATGTTGCTTCAATTTATCCGACCACTCCATATCAATCAACTCCCACATAGAGGCCCTGCATAAGTTGGTGAAGGGGGTGCAGCAGGATGTTGACAAGGGGTGGTGGGATTGGGCTTTTGGATGGCTGCCTAATTTAGGCCAACTGCGTTATATCTTTGGGGTAATCATTATCATAACAGTTATTTTAATTTCATTATGTTGTTGTATTCAGTGTGTGCCTAACCTTCTATCTCAGTTTCGCCCAAGAGCATTGCCATTTCAGCTTATAGGATATACTTAGTTGTAAGTTGGCCAAATGGTCCAAGGGTGGAAATGTATTGCTACATGCACTACGTGCATGTGGCAGCACTACGTGCAAGGTAAACAGTGGTGCAGGGTGTGGACCATTGGCCTCTGCTTTCATTGGCCTTCGCTTCCATTTTGGTTCACGACTCCATTTTGTCGAGTCTGGTTCGGTGCGTAAGGCACTGTTCTGTGTTTTTCCACAAGCTTCGGCAAGCTGAAGGGTGGGGTGTTTTTCTGCTCAATTTCGCTCCATCTGCCTGCTACGAAGGGCGCTATTTACATTCCACGAGCTATCAGTTAGAACAACAGGGGGATGCGCCTGTACACAAGGAGGAATGCAATCTGCCTGTACACATGGAAGAATGCAAGCTTCACCTTGGAGTCCTCTCCTGGGAACTTGGCCCGTTCTGAAGAGACGTCTCGAAGGGTGAACAAGGTACCGCCGATTGCACAATTTGTAAAGGAGGGGGTCTTTTTCTAGAAAAGACTCCTGGGCGTTAGTAAATACTATAAAAGTTGGGGGCCTGGATGGGCTGGTTTAGGAACTCTCTTCTGGGTTGGACGCAACGCCAGGAGGACTGATTGTCCCGAACAGAGGCTCCCTGTGCTAGCTGATTTGGGTTCCCCAGCTTTGTGTACGGCGGAGGGATGCAGACTCTCTTTTCGGTGAAGCTTTTCAATTTATTAAGTGTATTGTGGGTGCGCGCGTAATATGTACTTATTCTTGCAGTCATTTTCATGCTATTGAGCATTGAAGTATATTGTGTGTGCGCGCGTAATATGCACTTATTCTTGCAGTCATTTTCATGCTATTGAGCATTGAAGTATATTGTGTGTGTGCGCGTAATATGCACTTATTCTTGCAGTCATTTTCATGCTATTGAGCATTGAGGTATATTGTGTGTGCTTGTATTATATGCACTTACTCTTGCAATTATTCACAGAGTGCTTATATCTTTCCTGATGTATATATATGTATATTAGTGTGGTTTAGTTTTGCTAGCTGAGAACTTGCCCCTTAAATAAACTTGATTATTCTACTTACGAAGGTGTTTGAGAGTGATTGCTTTACATTGTGCCTTAAAATATCCTGAAGTGCATAGTTTTGATATTCTGAAGAGTAAAGCAGCACAGGTGCTGTCCCACTGCGTTGACCCTTTCGACGATTCTGTGCCATAGCTCCATCTTCCTTGCAATGGAGGTGTGATGCACCTGTGATCCGAATAGCTGTGGCTCTACCCGGACGATTTCCTCCCACATGACCCTGAGCTCCTCCTCCGAGAACCTGGGGTGTCTTTGAGGTGCCATGATGTGGTGTGGGTTATGTGTGAGGTGGTGTGTGTTGTGATGTGTGAGGGGCTGTGTTGTGTGTTGTTTGAGGTGCGTGGATGTTGTGTAAGTGATGGTGTTGTGTGTCTGTGGATGCTGGTGTTCTTTATCTCTCTCTGGCGTGGTTTCAGAATTCTGGTAGTAAGGGTTTGTGGGTGATATGGGTGTGTGTTTTATATTGGATTGAGTGTGTGGGTGTGGTGTGTGTATGTGTATCAGGTGTGTGTATTTCGAATTGTCCAATGTGGTTGTGTTTTGTAAATGTGTGTGTATTTTGAGTGCGGCGGTGTGTACCGCAAATGGAATACCGCAGTTGAAAGACCGCTGTGTGGATTCGTGGGTCGTGAGAGTGTGGGCGTATTCCTGTTGGCGTGACGGTGTCGGTTTTGGTATCGGCAGTTTATCACTGACCTTTAGTGTGGCGGACTTGTGTGGGTGTCTGGATTATGGCGAATTCTGAGCTGTGGGTCGTAATAGCTGTAGCGGAATTCCGCAGCTGCAGCGGTATGTTGCCGGTCTTCTGCATGGCGGTAAGCGGCATTTACCGCCAGGGTTGTAATAAGGGCCATTGTCAATAAAATAAAGTACCTTTATTTTTAGTAACTCTGAGTACTGTGCTTTCTTATGATATAGTACTATATGATATAAGTGGTATAGTAGGAGCTCTGCATGCCTCCTAGTTCAGCCTAAACTGCTCTGCTATAGCTACCTCTATCAGCCTAACCTGTTAGAACACTACTAATCTACTAATAAGGGATAACTGGACCTGGCACAAGGTGTAAGTACCATCAGGTACCCACTATAAGCCAGACCAGCCTCCTACAGGCATTAGACACATCTAGCTCCAAAGTTATGGAGTTAACGTAATTTTCTGGATGTGGAAACCTACCTTGCGTCAATGAGATGCAAGGTAGGCGTTCCGGTGCAGTAAACGGCTCTCTGACTCTTGCGCCAAATTTATGTCACGACTCACGTGCTGCTTGCGCCTGGAAACCGCAGATCTAGTGGCGTGGGTCTTGAAGGTTCGGCTTTGGCCCAGAAAGGGGCGACTCTTTCTAGTAGCCACGGTGCTGTAGGCAATGGAACCGCCAAGAACAGACCGTGCCCTTTAGAAATAGTGCCAGAGGTAAAAAAAAAACCAAAAGGGGAAAAAACCTCCAAACAGTGGATTCCTGAAACAAGAACAAAACCAGGAATCAAAAAGAAACAAAAATGCAGGTAAATACAAATTTGACAAGATTCAGAACCGAAGGCTAAGAATCAGGAGCGAAGACACAATCAGAGCAGATAGTGTTGCAGCGCAAGGAAAGGGAGAAAACAGAGCCCTTATATACCAAGAAACAGGAAGTGACCAACAGGAAGTAAAAAGACACCATCTTAGATAGGGAAGAAGTACATAGGATAGAATAGAACAGGAACCATAGAAAATAGGGAACAAGGAATGCTGGGAAGAAACAAGGTAACATGGGAAGGGGGAAAGACATAAAGAAAGGACAGAAAAATGCCTCAGAAGGTAAAGAAGAAAAAGAAGAAGAAAAAGAAGAAAAAAGGAACAGGTAAGGAGGGGTCAGGGGAAAACAGGGACGTAACAGAAGGCAGAGCGAGGCCCCAAGTAAAATCTGGGGCCTCGCGCTGTACAGAGAAGGCTCGGGGCGCGCCGCGTCCTGAGAATGCGCTGCGCGGCGCGAGCCGAATGCTCGGCTCGCGCCGCGTGGTGTGGCGTGACAGTAGGTCCCCCCCCGAAGGTCCAGGTTTGAAGGGAAACAAACGATGAAAACGAGAAATCAAAAGAGGGGCGTGAACAGAAGATGCATCTTCCCAAGAGCATTCACTAAGAGGATAGCCCTTCCAGTGAATCAAATACTGAAGACGTCGGTGAAAAAGGCGAGAGTCACAAATTTCCTGAACCTCATATTCAGGTACATCATTCACCAACACAGGAGGAGGACAAGGAAACTGACGAGAGAAAGGATCAGGGACATAAGGTTTGAGTTGGGATACATGAAAGACCGGATGAATTTTCCAAGTATGAGGCAAGCGAAGACGAACAGTGACAGGATTGATCAACTGAAGAATACGAAAAGGCCCATAATAGCGAGGCGTGAACTTATTTAGAGAGAGGCGAGAGGGCAAGAATTTGGAAGAAAGCCAGACTTTATCTTGAGGGTGATATTCTGGAGTGGGTCTACGTTTCTTATCTGCGATCTTCTTCATATATCTCTTGGTGTTCAATAAATTAGATCTAATTAGCTTATGGAGTTGTAGGAGACATTTGGAAAAAGATGTAATTGCAGGCAGAGGAGAGGTAGATTGAGGAGAAGTAGGAAAAGAGGTAGGATGATAGCCATAGGAACAGAAAAAAGGAGTGACCTTGGAGGCACTATGGACAGAATTGTTGTAAGAATATTCAGCAATAGGAAGATAAGTGTTCCAGTTGCTTTGGGTGGAATTACAAAAACAGCGAAAGTATTGTTCTAATCCTTGGTTCAAACGCTTGGTTTGTCCATTGGTCTGAGGATGGAAACCGGATGATAGTGCTATATTGATATTTAGTGTCTTGCAAAAATATTTCCAAAACCGGGAAATATACTGAGGTCCCATGTCAGACACAATGGTATGTGGAAGTCCATGGAGACGGAAAATATGGTCGATAAATATCTGGCTCAATTCTTGGGATGTAGGTAACTTCTTTAGGGCAGTGAAGTGAGCCATTTTAGTGAAAGAATCAACAGTGACCATGATAACCTGGTTTCCAGCTGATGGTGGAAGTGAACACATGAAGTCAGTGGAAATAGTATGCCATGGAGTTGGTGGAACTGGCAAAGGCTGTAGTAATCCTGCAGGTCTGCTACAGGGAATCTTGACTTGAGCACATATGGGACAAGCCTGAACGTATCTTTCGACATCTGATTTCCAGGTAGGCCACCAGAAAGATCGTGAAAGAAGTTCTTGTGTGGCCTTGATACCTCTATGACCAGCAATCGGTGAATCATGGCACATCTGTAATGCCTTGTCTCGAACTCTGTTAGTAGGGAGGAATAACAGATTCTGATGATAATAGTATCCTTCTTTCTTGCATAAAAAGGTTCTTAATTTCTCTATTTCGCTATTAGACAGGCTGGAGTACTCCCGTTGTACCTCCTCCAGAAAAGATTGAGCATCTCCAATGATCTTACTAGGCTCCAGTAGAAACTGAGACGGGGAAGGAGTACAATCTGGATAACGGCGAGACAGAGCATCAGCCAGAATGTTTTGAGATCCAGGAATATAGGTGATGTAAAAGTCATACTGACTGAAGAAAAAGGCCCAACGGGCCTGGCGACTATTTTGGCATACAAAATTACGTAGACATTGCAGATTACGGTGATCTGTTCACACCTCGAAAGGCTCCTTGGAACCCATCAGAAACTGTCTCCATTCGATGCAGGCTGTCTTCAGAGCTAACAACTCTCTTTCTAGTACTGAGTAATGTTGTTCTGCTGAAGAGAGAATATGGGACAAATAGAAAACAGGATGTTCAAGACCATCATCCTCTTGTAGTTGGAGTAAGACAGGTCCAATAGCTCTTTCGGAAGCATCAGTAACTACAATAAACTGTTTGTTGGTATCTGGGTGTCTTAAGATGGGAGCTTGAGTGAAAGCCTTCTTTAAATCTTGAAAAGCTGTTTCAGCCGCCTTAGTCCAGACAAACCCCTGTTTTAGATTTTCCTTCTTTAAAGTATGGGTTATATGGCTGGTCTGTTTAGCAAAGTCTTGAATGAACTGCCGGTAAAAATTTGCTAATCCTAGGAAACATTGTGTTTCTTTAATAGAAGAGGGAGAAGGCCAATCGAGAATTGCTTGTACCTTTTCTTGGTCCATAGCTATGCCGGTGGGACTTAAATGATAACCCAGATATTTGACTTCCGTCTTATCGAACTCACACTTTTCGGGTTTACAGGATAGTTGATGTGCTCGGAGTCTTTGAAGGACTTGTTTCACATGAGAAGAATGGAGTTCAGGATGTCTGGAAAAAATAAGGATGTCGTCTAAGTAGATTACGACTGTCTGGTTCAGGAGATCGGAAAATATTGAGTCCATAAATCTTTGAAATATTGCAGGGGCGTTCGTAAGACCAAAGGGCATGACTTTATACTCAAAATGACCAAACGGTGTCCTGAATGCTGTTTTCCACTCGTCTCCTTCTTTTATACGTAAAAGGTGGTAAGCTCCCCGAAGATCCAACTTGGTAAAAGGTTGAGCCCCTCTGACTGCCTCTAGAATATCCTTGATGAGGGGCAAAGGATAACGATCCTTTATAGTTATTTTGTTTAGGCCTCGAAAATCTAGGCAAGGACGAAGATCTTTGGTCTTCTTAGGTACAAAAAAGAGAGGAGCCCCTGCCAGAGAAGACGATGGAACAATGAGACCACTCTGTACATTTTCCTCCAGATACTCCTTAAGAACTTCCTTTTCAGGTTCCGTGAGAGAATACATCCTCCCAAAGGGGACGACTGTTCCAGGTTCCAAAGGAATAGCACAATCGTACTCTCGATGTGGAGGTAATACAGGTCTGGATGGTTTTTGAAACACGTCTTGGAACTCTAAATAATGTTCAGGAACTCCTTGGACAGTATTGATGGAATACTCCGTAGTACTCTTAATAGGTGTTGATCTGTTTGGTGACCAATATTTATCGGAAGCAAAGCGGTTTTCTTGACAAAACTGTGAGGACAAGGAAATTGTCCGGGTTACCCAGTTCACGTACGGATTATGTCTTGTAAACCACGGAATTCCGAGAATAATGGTATGGTTGGGAGATGAAATGAGATCAAAGGAGATGTGTTCTTGATGATTACCAAACTGTAAATTTCACATCAAGGTTGTAGTATCGACTGGACCTGAGGATATCAAGGATCCATCCACAGTGTGTACTTGTTCAGGAATGTCTTTGGGTTGTGTGGGAATCTGTTGATTAGTGGCCCAAGTCTTATCCATGTATATACCACTAGCAGCACAATCCAATAATGCCATAGTTCTTTCTTGGCGGCCATCAGGTAGTTGTAATATGACAGGTAACACGAACAAGTATGTTGTATTGACATTAAATGAACTGATGGAAGGTATAGCTGATGATCCCGTCCCCTCCCTTCTTACAGAGGACGGGAAGTGGCGTTTCCCGAGGGTCGAGGTGGACGTACAGGTCAGGTACGAAGCATGTGACCAGCAGAACCACAGTATAGGCACAATCCTTTCTTCCGTCTGTCTTCCTTCTCACTAGCGGAGAGCGGCCCTCGAGTAGTATCCACTTGCATGGGTTCCCCTTCTATGTCTCTAGCAGGGGGACGAGATTCCTCAGGACGAGGTAGATACATCCGTGAAGAGCTTGGCTGAGAAGATCCTCTACTCCTTCTCTTCTCCATTCGTCGTTCTTGAAGACGATACTCGATGGAAAGTGCTTGATCCATCAGGCCACGAAGATCTTCAACTCTGGTGGAATGTACTAATTCATCCTTTATTTCTTCCTTAAGTCCTCTGCGAAACAAAGTTACCAGGGTACGCTCCACCCAAGTGGTCTCTGCCGCTAACTGACGGAAACGTGTTATATATTGAAGGACATCTTGGGAACCTTGCTGGATATCACATAATGCTTCCTCTGCCGAGGCTTCCAATCCTGGACGACTAAACATTTGTTTGAAGCGGGTCACGAATGCAGAATAGTCCGACAATACCGGATCGTTGGATGGCACCATCGGGGTTGCCCAGGCCAAGGCAGGACCGGATAATGCACTAATAAGATATCCCACCTTTGTCCTGTCATGAGAGAATTGGGTAGGTCTGAAGGCGAAGTACACCGTTAATGCATCCAGGAATTCACGCAGTCTAGTTGGTTCACCAGAGAAGCGAGGAGTAGAGGCGGAGATAGTCGGAACATCGCCACTGCGGATGGCCAAAGCCTGTCGTAACACCGCATTCTCATTGCGCAATTGTTGCAATTCCTGAGCTTGTTGTTGAATAGTAGTCAAAAGAGATGGATCAGGATCTGCAGCCGCCGCCACTGTATTATCCATAGTGTCAGAAGACGTCGGAATGTTTTGGCGCTGCAATCTGTCACGACTCACGTGCTGCTTGCGCCTGGAAACCGCAGATCTAGTGGCGTGGGTCTTGAAGGTTCGGCTTTGGCCCAGAAAGGGGCGACTCTTTCTAGTAGCCACGGTGCTGTAGGCAATGGAACCTCCAAGAACAGACCATGCCCTTTAGAAATAGTGCCAGAGGGAAAAAACCCCGAAAGGGGAAAAAACCTCCAAACAGTGGATTCCTGAAACAAGAACAAAACCAGGAATCAAAAAGAAACAAAAATGCAGGTAAATACAAATTTGACAAGATTCAGAACCGAAGGCTAAGAATCAGGAGCGAAGACACAATCAGAGCAGATAGTGTTGCAGCGCAAGGAAAGGGAGAAAACAGAGCCCTTATATACCAAGAAACAGGAAGTGACCAACAGGAAGTAAAAAGACACCATCTTAGATAGGGAAGAAGTACATAGGATAGAATAGAACAGGAACCATAGAAAATAGGGAACAAGGAATGCTGGGAAGAAACAAGGTAACATGGGAAGGGGGAAAGACATAAAGAAAGGACAGAAAAATGCCTCAGAAGGTAAAGAAGAAAAAGAAGAAGAAAAAGAAGAAAAAAGGAACAGGTAAGGAGGGGTCAGGGGAAAACAGGGACGTAACAGAAGGCAGAGCGAGGCCCCAAGTAAAATCTGGGGCCTCGCGCTGTACAGAGAAGGCTCGGGGCGCGCCGCGTCCTGAGAACGCGCTGCGCGGCGCGACAATTTATCCCCCCATGCCAAAATCATGCACGGGGGATGGGGACCTTAAATAATGGTGCTAAGCTTTTTTAACACCTGGTTATGGGCAGGCGTTAGGGGACCTGTGGGCCTATTTCCATGGTCAGAGACCATGGAAAGAGCCCACAGGTGCCCTTGCCTGGCACCAGGGACACCAACACCAGGAAGAAATCTAAGGATGGGGGACCCCATCCCAGGTAAGTAGAGGTGAGTATATTTTAATTTTTTTAAGTGCCATAGGGGAGCCTAACTTGGGCCCTCCTACATGGCACTGAGCACAATGGGCATGCCCAGGGGACATAAGTCCCCTGGGCATGGCCATTGGGCTGGGGGGCATGACTCCTGTATTTACTTAGACAGGAGTCATGTCATTGGGGTTTGTGCGCCGAAATATGGTACTAATCAGGTTAGAGTCATTTTCTTGACTCTAACCTGACTAGCGCCATTCTTTGAGGCACAACCTCCAGTTTTCCCTACACCCCCCCCAAACCTGGTTAGCTTCAAATATTTTGAGGCGAACCAGGCCCCACGGCCGGATAACATCACCCCATTAATATGACGCACGGGCGGCATCTTGGGATGCCGCTATCCAGCGGTATACTTTTTGGAGCTCAACAGCGTTAGCGCAGTTTAGCGTAAAAAATGATAAATCAAGGACTTAGCCCTTAAAACAGAGACATCGATGTCTGCCTTCAGTGGGTGGTGCAATGGGTGCTGCAGGCCCGCTAGTAGCATTTAATTCACAGGCATTAGTTATACCATGAAGTACCATATACTAGGGGTATAGAAGTAAATTCAATTTTCCAATCAGTTGCAGGCCAAGTTTAGCATGTTTTAGTGAGAAAGCACAACCACTTTAGCACTGGTAGCAGAGGTAAAGTGCACAGATTCCTAATGCCAACAAAAACCAATTCAGAAAAACCCTTAGCGACGGGATACTCTGTTTGAGGTGCTGAGCGCTTTACAAATCTTTCATTCGTTCCTTCATTCATTCATAGGCACTCAAGGCTATGAGAAAATGATCCCTGTCTCATACACCTCAAAGTAACAGCACTGACTCTTACATTTATAAGCAGTGATAACCTTGAGTTACTACAGTGCAATTGTTAGTAAGGCTCCAACTGGAGTGGTGAGTTCAGTTCTAGGCACCACATGTGGACTAGAGCAAATACAGTCAACATCAGACCACACTCTCGCTAACACACATAGGCCCTTATTACGACCCTGGCGGTGAATGATAAAGTGGCGGTAATATCGCCAACAGGCTGGCGATAAGTACCGCCAAATTATGACGGAGGTGAGAACTCCCATAGACAGCCAATGTACCACACCAACCGCCAGGGCGGAAACAACACTCACCATGGCAGTAGCCGTCAACAGCCAGGTGGAAGACAAAGTACCGCCCACCATATTTCTATTTCTATTTTTCTATTTTGGGATTTTATAAAGCGCATGGCTGCCAAAAGGCTTCCCAGCGCTACTGCGGAATCAAAAAAGAAGACAACCACTAAGAGGCCATTTAAGGGAAAGAGAAAGGTTTTCAGAGATTTCTAAAAGGAGAGTTCAGAATCTACTGATCAAACTTCGACCGGGAGAGAATTCCACAGTTGGGCTGCCCTGAAAGCAAAGAATCTGCCTCCCCAGCTTGATCTTTTAAACCAAGGTATACTAATCAGGGATGCAGATGAAGATCTGAACAGTCGTTGGGGAGTATAGGGAGTTATAATCTCCCCAGCTCGATCTTTTAAACCAAGGTATACTAATCAGGGATGCAGGTGAAGATCTGAGCAGTCGTTGGGGAGTATAAAGAGTTATAATCTGTTTAAGAAAAGCCAGACCTCTGTTATGGAGGGCTCGATGGACCACGCAAGCTACTTTAAACTTTATACGCTGTTCTACAGGTAACCAATGAAGGGAGGCCAAGGCGGATTTTACTGAGATATAACTCGGAATCCCTAGCAGGAGACGGGCACCGTACCATAATCAAGTCTTGACAGAATTAAGGCCTGAACAATAAGCCTTTAGGCTAAAAAAGGAAGAAATAGGAAGATTTTCCTACAAGTCCTCAATGCACAGAAACAAGAGGAAGCTAATTTCTTTGCAAGGCATTCCATTGTAAGTTATGTGTCCAGCCAGAAGCCTAAGTTCTTAATAGTATCTTTTGATGGAGGAAGACTATTTAATCCTACTGACGCAAGTAAGGAGGGCTGGGAAGACAGAGAATGTCCCACAAGCATCACCTCTGTTTTTCCATCATTTAACGTCAATTTACTGTTCACCATCCAGCCAGCAATGTCCGACAGACAGGAAGAGAGGGCAGCCGATTCTCAATTACTCTTAATGCAAAAAGAGAAGACCAATTGAGTATCGTCTGCGTAGGAGATAAGAGATAGTTTATATGGTTCGACAGTCTTTGCCAAGGAGGCCATATAAATATTAAATAGCGTAGGACACAGAGAGGAGCCCTGTGGAACACCACATGTCAAGAAGTAAGTATCTGAGTAATGTGACTGATTCAAGACTTGAAATGTCCTATGCGAGAAAAAATATGTCAGCCATTTAAGGCATTTGTCCTCAAAACCCATTTGAGCGATTCTGCGTAACAGAATCTCATGGTCCACCGTGTCAAACGCTGCACTCAGATCAAGAAGAATGATAGCTGCATAACCGCCTCCATCTAGGGGGCGTCTAGTATCTTCAGTAACAGCTAAGAGGGCAGATTTGGTCCTGTGGAAAGGTCTAAAGCCCATCTGGGTATTGTGAAGACAGTTGTACTTTTTCAAGAAACCTGGCACCTGAGAGTTGACATGTTTCTCCATAATTTTAGATGCAATAGGAAGGAGGGCAATAGGTCTAAGATTCTCAAGTAAAGCAGGGTTTAGACACACGAATCCGCCAACTTTTCTGGGGTGGTACCAACACCATCAAAAGCCTGGCGGAAACAGAGCTCAGAAAAGAAAAGACTCACCATCAGAGACACAGGGAAGAACATCGCCACCATGGATCCCAAACTGCAAGTCTTCCCGATGATCTTCTACGTTATGCTACACCTGGAAAACCAATGCCGACAAAGATGATGACGGGGAGTACAGCCTCCTAGCAAAGAAGGAAGGAAGGGAGAGAGAAAAATTTGAGTGACACACACACGCACAATACACGCCAGACACACACACACCCCATACACACAACCGGCTGCAGATGTAAACCAGTGGCACACAACACACGGCAGAAAATCACAAGGACCAGAGCACGGATGTACAGAAAATATATTAGAATAGCAAAACCCACCACACAAACCAAATATATACAAATGTTTACAAAGGGCCAATGTCCAGTCCAAAGTCATAAGGGCACACAAGGCCACAGTGCACAGTCCAAGGCCCAACTTGTATCCTGACATCATCTGGAGAGAACACTGCTGTTGCATCATTTTGCAAGTGGGCAGGCACCTTGGGGGGGTGGGGAGGCACCTCAGCCGAATACGGGAACTTGCCCACTGGTTCTGAAGGGGGCTCTATGCCCATGTGTCTGTGATGGGGAGTGCAAGGTCACAGTCTCTGAGCTGGGGAACATGCCCACTGGTTCTGGAGGGGGCTCCATGCCCATTTGTCTGTGCTGGGGAGTGCAAGGTCACAGTCTCTGAGCTGGGGAACATGCCCACTGGTTCTGGAGGGGGCACCATGCCCATTTGTCTGTGCTGGGGAGTGCAAGGCCACAGTCTCTGAGCTGGGAAACATACCCACTGGTTCTGTAGGGGGCTCCATGTCCATTTGTCTTTGCTGGGGAGTGCAAGGTCACAGTCTCTGAGCTGGGGAACATGCCCACTGGTTCTAGAGGAGGCTCCATGCCTATTTGTCTGTGCTGGATAGTGCAAGGTCACAGTCTCTGAGCTGGGGAACATACCCACTGGTTCTGGAGGGGGCGCCATGCCCATTTGTCTGTGCTGGGGAGTGCAAGGCCACAGTCTCTGAGCTGGGAAACATACCCACTGGTTCTGTAGGGGGCTCCATGTCCATTTGTCTTTGCTGGGGAGTGCAAGGTCACAGTCTCTGAGCTGGGGAACATGCCCACTGGTTCTGGAGGAGGCTCCATGCCCATTTGTCTGTGCTGGTTAGTGCAAGGTCACAGTCTCTGAGCTGGGGAACATGCCCACTGTTTCTGGAGGGGGGCCCTTGTGCAGCAGTCCCTGGAGGGTGGCCTACATGTCCTCCACTGGTGGTGATAGCTGCACTGCCTCAGCTGGTGGTGAGGGCTGCTCTGTGGCAACAGGTGATGGTGCCTCCTGGCCTGCCTCTGCTGGCGGTGATAGCTGCACTGCCTCAGCTGGTGGTGAGGGCTCCTGTGTGGCAACAGGTGATGGTGCCTCGTGGCCTGCCTCTGCTGGCGGTGAGGGCTCCGTGACCACAGGTGGTGTCGGTGGTGGTGGTTTCACCCTCCAGCCTCTAATAGAGGTGAGGGCTTCAGTCCCTCCATGGCAGGAGGTGCAGGCTCCTTCCCCTTCCTGGCTGTAGGTGTTATGGGCTCCTTCCCCTTCCTGGCTGTAGATGTTGTGAGCTCCTTCCCCTTCCTGGCTGTAGGTGTTGTGGTCTCCTTCCCCTTTCTGGCTGTTGGAGTGTAATCCCTCAAAGTCCTGCCTCCACGACTAGGAGTTGCCTCCACTGTCCCCGTGGACTGTTTGGCTGAGGTGCTGGGCTGACTAATTGGCACCCTGGTTCTATGGGCAGGACGGGGGGAGAGGGAGGGGATGGAAGAGGTCAAGTTGGGCAAGGAAAAGCTTCTGAGGGATGGTGGGGCGGGAGAAGGGAGGAGGGATGGGAGTGGTTGTTTGAGGTGTACGTCTGCTGGACTTGGGTACAGGTGCATGGGCAGTGTGCATGTGTGAGGTGGATGGCTGTTGGGTGTCTGAGTGCTTGCGTTTGTGTCCTTTAGGAGGACGGGACAGACACAGTGGGAGAGGACACAGGGGACACGTGGATGGGTGTTGTGGAGGTATCTGCTAGTGAGGTGTGTGTGCTGCTTGGTGTGGTGATGCTGGTAGTGGATGTTGATGTAGTGCATGCAGGTGTGAGTGTGGACATGACAGGGAGGTGGAGGAGGAGACAGTAGAGGCAGTGGATGTTGTTGTGTCTGCAACTGTATGGTGTTTGTGTGAGTGCTTGTGGGATGAAATGTGGTGCTTGTGTTTGCCTGTGCCACTCTTGGGTGTTGTCTTGTGTGCATGCTGGTCTGTATGTGTGCCTGGGATGGGTTGGGGTATAGGAGAATGGGACTGGGAAGTGGTAGTTGGAGGAGGGACAGTAGAAACAGGGACAATGGCTGCCATCAGAGATGAGGCCAGAGCCTGAATCGATCTCTTTTGGGCTGCCAATCAACCGTGAATGCCCTCCAGGAATGCATTGCTGCATCTGGGATGCCAGCCCCTGGATGGCATTGGCAGTGGTTGATTGCCCTACAGAGATGGATCTCAGGAGGTCAGTAGCCTCCTCACTCAGGGCAGCAGGGCTAACTGGGGCAGGGCCTGAGGTGCCTGGGGGAAGGAGATGCCCACCCTCCTGTGTGAGCGGGCACGGGCAACTCACTGAGGGGGTACTGGGAGGGTGGTGTGGTACGGGGGTGGCGGCTGTACCTGTAGCTGAGGTGGTCACAGAGGTGTCCGCCACCACCAGGGAGCTTCCATCAGAGGAGGTATCAGATCAGAGTCTGTGTTGTCTCCTCCAGTCTCAGCTGTGGTGCTCCCCTCGCCCTCCGTCCCACTGGTTCCCTCGGCGTTGGTGGATTCTGCATCCTGGGTCCTGTGGGATGCAGCTCCCTCTGTCACCGGTGCCCATGCTCCTCCGCCAGATGATGCTAATGCACACAAGGACAGGATGACAAAACAATAAAGGGGGGGGAGACAAAGGGTACACTGGGTCAGTGACTGCACCAACACTACTATTGGCATGCACATCACCGTCACACACAGGGAACAGGCTTAAGCACTATGCATTGCACTACCAGTGATATGGGTAGTCACTAAGGCAAGATGAGGACCACACACTGACAACTGCAGCACTTCTGGGACCCACGATGCCCTGGCTGAAATAGACTGCTAACAAGCTAGGTTACCTGTATTTGCCATACACCCATTACTCTTCAGTTGACCCACGCTGCAATGTCTGGCTCGGCCTTAGGGCCACCCACTAACACAAAACCACCACCCGGATACCACCCCAACAGCCAAAATATGTATTGATACCCACTTAACTCACTGCTTTGTGGCTGCTGTGATTTCCTCAAGTGGCCATCCAGCTCAGAGTAGGCCACCGCCAGTATGCGGGCCATCAGGGGGGTCAGAGTCCTACGGCACCCCTTCCTTGTTGGGAGGCCAATCCCAGCTGGGCCTCCGCAGTCTTCTGTGCCCAGCGTCTCAGGTCCTCCCACCGTTTCCGACAGTGGGTGCTCCGCCTGCCATGGACCCCAAGGGTCCACACGTCCTTGGCGATGGTACACCATAGTCCCTTCTTTTGATGAGCACTGACCTGCAGAGGCAAGAAAGACAGGAGAACACCATTAAACAAACAGTCCAGCCTGTTATACAAATGGCCCACCATACCCGTTTCCATCACCATTGGCACACACATAGCGCAGCGCACAACATCTATACTGCCACTAGACATTCCCCGCACCCCCCATCCCACCACCCCCCTTACACAATGCTTGCACACACACCTCCTGCATTGTGCACAAAATGTACTCACATGTTGGTCTTGAGGCCCATACAGCTTTCCCTACTGGGGTAGGACCCCATCAACCAGTTGCTCCAACTCCTCCAAAGTGAAGGGTGGGACACTTTCCCAAGTAACACGGGCCATGGTAGGTTCCAGACAAAGGTCACAGCAGCACACGCAGTGTAGGTGTTCTCCTGTTGAAGGTCAGGAAACAAGTAAAGGATTCATATAGAAAATGCCGGTCAGGTCTGCGGCTGTGTACACCAGCACTGCCGGCGTAGATCACCATTGGCCACTGTATTCCATAGGGTCCCATATTATCTACTGAGGAATTGCCATGACACCCAATGTCAGCGGAATTACCTAACTTCCACCTGTCCCTCTATACAGGACAGGCGGTCGCCATTTCAGGAGGGGGGAACATGCCAATCGACAATTACTGCATCACAGATTAGATTGGCACTTACTTCGCCATTTACACTGTCCCAATATATAAGTGCACCATGTTGACTACAGTTATGGATTTGTTGTTCCAGTTGTGACACCCTTCTCACTGTTGTGTCCCTTAGATACCTACCACTGCAGATGAATAGGAGGTGGAGACATACCCCGTGTACAGACCTCTGGTGGACTTGGCCACACTGGAGGGCAGGCATATAATACTCGCCTATAGACTGGACAGGGACACAATCACAGAGCTGTTTGCCCAGTTGGGGTCTGACCTGATATCAGCTATCTGTCATTCCACTGGGATTCCCCCCTCTTGTACAAGTTCTATCAGTGTTCCATTTCCTGGCAACTGGTTCTTTCCTAGTGAAAGTGGACTTGGCAGCAGGAATGTCACAGACAATGTTTTCAATCATGCAGGCAAGAGTTTTGTCTGCCCTGGTAAAACACATGTGCAACTACATAGCTTTCCCCCAGGTGGAAGATTTGGCCACTGCCAAGGCCGGATTCTATGCAATGGGACATATACCCATTATTTTTTGTGCGAGTGACGGAACACATATTGTGTTTGTCCCACCCCTGCCAGAATTAACAGGTGTTCAGGAATCGTAAGAGTTTCCACTCACTGAATGTGCAGATGGTGTGCCTAGTGAACCAATACATCTCCCACGTCAGTGCTAAGTATCCTGGGTCAGTGCATGATGCCTTTGTTCTGATTAATAGCAGCATCCCAAATGTGATGGCCCAACTACAGAGGCTCAGGGTGTGGCTAATAGGTGAGCCTTGGTCCCCACCCACTGTATGTTAGTGTATGCCTCTGGTGTCAACCCCATAGGCACACCTAAATGTTGTCCCTCAATACTCGCAGGAGTCTCTGGCTACCCAAACCTATTGTGGATGCTGACCCCTGTGAGGAATGCCAGGGCACGGGCTGAAGAATGTTCTAATGAGGCACATGGGCAAACCAGTCAGATCATCGAGAGACCTTTGGCCTCCTGACGGCCAGGTTCAGGTTCCTCCATCTGACAGGGGGATCCCTGTGCTACTCACCCAAGAAAGTCTGCCAGATAGTAGTGGCATGCTGCATGAAGCACAACCTGGCCCTCAGACGCCATGTACCTTTTCTGCAGGAAGAGGAGAATGGAGATGCCCCTGTGACAGCCGTAGACCCCGATGACAGTAAGGATGAAGAGGCTGAGGATGAGGATGAGGACAACAGAACATCAGTTATCGATCAGTACTTCCAATGACACACAGGTGATACAGTGCAACTTAACATTTCTATAACTATTGGTGTATTCTGTGTGGCTGTGGCATGATGGCATTCACTTCCTTTTACCTCTACGTACTGTCACCTATGGTTTGTTATTTTGCAGATGTTGGTGATATAACAACTGTGTACTGACGTGCTTACTACAGCCAGCTACAGGTCATTATTTCTATGCTCTCACAATGTACAGTACATTTGCAATGGATGAAACGGTTTCCATGAATACACATTTTCAATACATGACATACAAGTAGTCGAGTTGTGTCCCAGGGTGTTTCTTGTAGTGCAAAGCAATTGAGGGGAAAGTGCAATGGAATGGGGTGATGATGGAGGAAAGTCTAGGGTATTGTTCCAGTCTGTTTGTAGCACAGGTGCAGTGTCCAAAGAGCCACAGGAAGGGGAGCGATGGCAGTTCAAAGTGGACAAGGTGACAGGGTGGGACACAAGGGACACGATCAGGAGAGTCTAATTTCCTGGCGGTGTCCTTGGCAAGTGTCTCTGGCTTCTGCGTGGTTCACAGGGAATGTTTGCGGGGTGGTTCACCTTCTGCAGGTGGAGGGATGCTGGTGGCCTGTGGGTCCTGTGGCGGGGCCTCCTGCCCACTAGCGGCAGCGAAAGTGGAGGGCTGGTCGATGGACTGGCTAGAGGTATGGGCCTGCTGATGTGCTGATGCCTCCCTCAAGATGTTGGCCATGTCTGCCAGCACCCCAGCTATGGAGATCATGGTGGTGTTAATGGCCTGCAAGTCCTCCCTGATCCCCTGATACTGTCCCTCCTGCAGCCGCCTGTTCTCCTGCATGTTGCGTAGCATTGTGTCATGGTAATGTTGGTAGGCTCCCAGGATCTCTGTGAATGCCTCCTGGAGAGTCCGTTCCCTGGTCCTGTCCTCCCCCTGGAGCACAGCAGTCCTCCCAGTGTCCCTGTTGGCCTGTCCCTCTGTCCCCTGAACGGTATGCCCACTGGCACTGACTCCAGGTCCCTGATTGCCTTGTGGGCGAGGTGTGGCCTGGGGTTCTTGTACAGGTGGGCACACTGCTGATTGACTTGTCCTGGGGACAGAGGTGTGGGTACGCTCGGTGGGTGCTGTGGTGTTGTATCCTGATGGAGGAAGCTCTGTGGTGGTCTGTGAGTGGGCTTGGGTGACCGGCTGTCCAGTGGTCCCTGATGGGTCAGGTTGGTCATCCAGTTCCTGAAGCCAGAGTTACTGTCATAACTGGGGACATCTTCTATTGGGGGACTGGATAGGTGTAGCACCTCTTCCCCACTGACATTGGCTGGTGTACCTGTGGGGATGTAAGTGATTTAGTATGCTTCATGTGTATGACATATTGTACATCCCTGGCTTCCCTTCTATGGTTGCTGTTGCCCTACCACCTTTTGTTTGTGTGTGGTGATGTATTGTGGGATTGTTAGTTTCCCTATGCTGTGCATGCTTTGGTGATGGGTGTCTATGCAGGGCTGGGAGGGGTGTCCATACATTGGTATAGCATGCAGGGGTTGGCATTGGGATTAGTCATATGTGTAGGTGCAGTGCGTGGGATGTAGTGGAGTGATGGGAGTGAGGGTGAGGGGGTGCAATGGCATGCAGGTATGGGGGTGATAAGTAGTAAATATTGACTTACCAGTGTCCAGTCATCCGGCTACTCCAGAAAGTCCCTCAGGATGCAGTAATGCCAGTACTTGCTCCTACTATGCTGTGAGCTGTGGGGTAGGAGGTGGGGGTCCACTGCCAGTCCTCTGTATGAAGAGCTGGTGTCTTGCTGCTATGGAACGTACCTTTCCCCATAGGTCATACCACCTCTTCCTGATGTTGTCCCTTGTTATTGGGTGCTGTCCCACAGTGTTCACCCTGTCCACAATTCTCCGCCATAGCTCCATCTTCCTTGCAATGGAAATCTGCTGTACCTGTGCTCCAAACTGCTGTGGCTCTACCCTGACAATTTCCTCCACCATGACCCTTAACTCCTCCTCAATGAAATGGGGATGCCTTTGTGGTGCCATGGGTGTTATATGTTGTGTGTTGGTGAGAGTGTGTTGAGTAATATGGTGGGGTGTGTGATGTGGGGTGCGTGAGGCATGTATGGGTGTAAGTGGTGTTTGTGTAGCTGTCTCTATGATGTCAGTGGCTAACTCTTGCAGTGTTTTGGTGTTGGTGTTTGGTTGTGGGTAATGTGGGTGTGTGTTTTATAGTGCTATGGGTATGTGGGTGTGGTGTGTGTATGAATGTCAGGTGTGTGTTTTTAGTATTGGCCAATGTAGTGTTGTTTTGTACGTGGGTGTCCATTCTGAGTGCGGTGGTATGTACCGCCAATGGTTTACCGCCATTGAATGTCCGCCGTGGTGATTCATGGGTCATTATGTGGTGGGTGTTGTTTTGTTGGTGTAATGGTATGGGTGTTGGTACCTCCACTTTAGCACTGACCTTTGGGCTGGCGGATTTGTGTGTGTGGCTGTATTCTGTCGGATTGGTGTGTGTGTGTGTCATAATATGGAAAACGGATATCCACCACGGCAGCGGTATGTTGGCGGCCGTTAGCGTGGAGGTAAGCAGCATTTACTGCCAATTTCATAATGAAGGCCTTAGTGCTAAATCAAGACCACAATAAGGAAATCAATTCTGAAGACCTGAGATGAGAATTAGTGCATTGATGAACCACAGTGCAAGGAACTTCTATTAAAAAAATGTAAATGAAAGACTCAATTTATTAGTGAAAAGCATCACAGTAATATACCAAGTAGTGTGCTATGACTGTTATGGTTCTTCTGTACCAAGTGTCACAGTAAAGGAAACTCGTTGATAAGTAGAGTATGAAGACTGAAGCTAAGTTGAATTAGTTACCTTAAAGCACGAGTCATAGTTACTTGAGATAACTATAACCGGTGATTTCCAGTGGTTTTTTTGTGTTTAAAACGTTATGTTGTACTGAAGTTTTCACCTCACTTGAACATCACTTTAGCCTTTGTTTTTTTCAGTGAATTTCTAGGATTTTTTTTAAAGTAGCATGTTATTACAGTTTCTAACTATAACATTACTTTAACCTTTGATTTTTTTCAATGAATTTCCAGTTTTTTTAAAACTTGAAGTAATATTGAATTACCATACATAAAGCCAACCCCACTACGGCCAGGCCCTGCGTCCAACCCCCTTCGGCTGTGCTGGAGTGCAGTTGGCCATAGGGCCTGGCCTGTGGCTGTGCCCTACATCCAGTCCCTTGCAAGTAATTAACCCCACACCACACACAGCCTTCTGCCACGTGCCACATGCAGTTTGTCTTATAGGTTCTGGCTGCACTCAGGGAGACTTAGTAACTTTTCCACAGTCACAACACCAAAATATAAAAAGTGAGCCCATGATCTTTCTCTTTCACCAATGACCTTTTTTCCACTTTTAAATTTTTATACTGATAGAGTTCTTTCAAACCATGGCAGATTTTAATTTAGTATATATTTCAGTAATTCAACAATGCAGTGTTTAATAATAGAGATTAATATAACAATGTTTGGTAAAGTTTTCATAAAAATGTATAAGTATTTCAGCATAGTATTTATGTATGCATTTTGTGATTTTGTGGGCTGAAGATAATTTGAAGACTAACAGACCTATAGGCCCTCATTACGAACATGGCGGTCTGTTCCGCTACGTCGGCAGTAGAAACCGCCAACAGAGGAGCGGTCCGGACGCCAAATAATGATCCAAACGAAACACACGCATCCCGCGAACCACCAACCGCCAGGAGAGGAGTCCCGCCGCTGACGGCAGAGTCCGCCAACAGGCCATCGGAAAGGCCTAATCCGCCCATCAAATTATGAACCACCATTCCGCCGCCAGTTCCGGGTTGGGAACCACTGCCACACAAAGCCAGGCGGAAATAAACAAACTATAAGGAACCACGTACCTGAGTTCCAGAGAACGTGCAGCGGCAGCCATGGATAGAGAGCTGCAGATCATGCCAGCCCTGCTCCTTGTCATATACCTACACGACCGAGACCGCAGACGAAGACGACGATGGTAAGTACCGCAACCTACGAAACAAGGTAGGAAAGGGCACAGTTACATATCCACCCACTCCACCCATTAGGCAACGCCCCCCAACCCTTCCCAGCAGCACAAGTCATACACCCCACACCAAGAGGGACGTACCGACCGAAGGCAAATGCAACTTGACCCAAGTATAAACAAAAGCCCCACACTCATAAACAAAAAACAAACATCAGGGTGTAACTGCATGCAGCCCAAACACAGGCCCCCACTTAAACTTTATTAAGAAGCTCACTGAGCCAAACAGTGGAAAACAGGGTCAATGGCCAGTCCGTAAATTCCCAATTGTCATGGGCCACAACGGCCCACACCTGACTCCCACAAGTGCTGGGTACTCCACAGAACGAGGCACCATATGGGGATCCATGCACCTCACGGAAGGGGGGCAGGGGGTGGTGGGGGTGGGGATTTTCAACGGGGTGGGCTTTTGACTTTCTTGTGGAGGGTGGAGGGGGGTGGGCTTCTCCTTTGAAGGGGGTGGGGCTGTTTGGCTTGGGTGAAGCTGGATGGCCTAGGCTCAGACCAGGCATCCTTCTTCTCTGGGGAATGGGCCCAGGAATGTGAAGGGTGGACCGGGGTGGGATGTGATGTGGAAGGAACGGAAAGGGCAAGGAGGTAGGCATGTTTGAGGACAAGACAGGGTGGGCCAGTGGGTTGGAAGAGGTCAGCACGGGAGAGGAAAAGTTTCTTGGGATCAATTGGGTGGGCGTGGATGAGGGCGTGGGAGTGGAGGCAGAGGGAGTGGATGTATGGGGCGTAGGGGTGCATGTAGTGGGTGCAGGTGACTGCTCAGTATGCTGTCGTGTGGTGGATGTCTGATGGGTGGGTGTCTTGGTGCGTTTGTGTGTCTTGGGAGGTGGGGGTGGACACAGTGGGAGAAGACAGACAGCTAGTGTGGGTATATGTTCTGTGGGTGTCTGCAAGTCTGGTGAGTGTGCTGCATGTGTTAACTACAGTAGAGGTGGTGAGTGCAATCGTGGTGTATGGGGTACATGTATGGCTGTCTGCGATTGTGGTGAGTGCAGGAAGAGGAGCAGTAACAGTCAGTGAAGGTGCAGTGCATGAGGGTGTGGATGTAGAGGGGACAGACAGGGAGGCGGAAGAGGTGGGCACACTGGTGGAAATGGACGTTGTTGTGTGTACAGGTGTCTGTTGGCTGTGTGAATGCTTGTGGTGGGAGGTGTGGTGCTTGTGTTTTGAAGTGTGCTTCTTGTGTGTTGATGTGCCTGTCAGCGGGTCTGATTGTATGCTTTGGTGAAGGGAGTGCGGTGCTGGAAGGGGTAGAGGGGGTTGGAGGAGGGGCGGAATGGCCAGGGAAAATAGCTGCCGTCCGAGAGGAGGCCAGAGCCTGAAAAGATCTCTGTAGTACAGACACTGCGCCGTGAATGCTATCCAGATAGGCATTGGTCTGCTGCACCTCTGATGCTAGCCCCTGGGTAGCATTGATGATGGCTGTCTGCCCTACAGAGATGGTTCTCAGGAGGTCAATAGCCTCCTCTGTGAGGGCAGCAGGGCTCACTGGGGCAGGGGAGGAGGTGCCTGGGGCAAAGGAGACGCCCACCTTTCTGGGTGGGTGGGCACAGGAAACTCAGTGGGGAGCAGAAGGGAGGGCGGTGATGGGGGTGGCGGAAGATCTCACGGTAGTGGTGTATGCACTAGGGTCCGCCACCGCCGGGGGACCCCCATCGGAGGTGGTCTCAGAGTCACTACCTCCTGTGGTAGTAGCCTCCCCTGTGGAATTCCCCTCACCCTCCCACCCACTGGTCCCCTGGGCGTCCGTTATCTCTGCCTCGGAGGATCCATGGGCCGCTGCCTCCCCACTTGCCGGTGCCTCAGCTCCCTCGCCTGATGTTGATGCTGTGCCAAACCAACACAAGAGAACAGGGATGGGGAGACAAAACAGGAGAGACACCTGTAAATAGCTGAATGCAGATACAGAATGGCCAGACATACACCCACCCAGCAAACACACCCAACAGGCAGCACCGTACACTATGCCCATGGCCATGCCCCTGACTACTGACCAGAATACTGCTCTACACCCATCCCCTAAAATACTTTTGGAGCTGAGGTACACCCTTTGGGGAACATACAGTAGATGGACACCAGTCAAATTCCCTGCTGTGAGCAGAATGTGCCCTATTGCACACCCAGACATCCTTCCAGACTGAAGTATGGTCAATGGGTACTCACCCCCTTGTGACTGCTGTGTAGCCTTCAAGCTCCCATCCAGATCTGGGTACGCCACCGCCAGGATCCTTCGCATGACGGGGGTCAGTGCCCGATGGGTACCCCTTCCACGTTGGGAGGACTTCCCCAGCTGGGCCTCACTAATCTTTCATGCCTATCGCCGCAGGTCCTCCCACCTCTTTCGACAGTGGGTGCTCCGCCAGTTGTAGACCCCCAGGGTCTGCGCCTCCTTGGCGATGGCATGCCAATGTGCCCTCTTCTGGTGGGCGCTGACGTAGAAGGGCAACACAGAAATGGAAAACAGAGGTAAGGCACATGCACGATATGAACAGCTGGCAAACTGTCCAACATGGGACGGACAGTACTCTCAGACATACAGGACAGTTGCACGCTGCATTCCATGCCCCATGGCCCATGCAGGCTCAGAGGAGCACACATATGTCCAATCCACACCATCCATTACACACATAGTGCCCTCCAAACCCAGACTCCCCTGTATCTCTAGCCGTCCGTAGAGTTTGCCGTACAGGGGCATGCCCCCGTCCACTAGCTTCTCCAGTTCTTCCTGGGTGAAGGCCGGGGCCCTTTCACCTGCACCAGGTGGCACATCCATAGCCAGAGGCAGGCCACAGCAGTACACAGAGTAGAGTACCTGTCCGCACGAGATCAGGGAGTCAAGTGATCAAACGATGACGAACGCGCGTACTTTCCGCGGTGGTATGCACCGTCACCGCCGGCGGCGATCATGATACACCAGGGTTCACCATTGGCATCCATGTTAGCCAATGAGGGTGCGAACAGCGGTCAACACCGCCTTACGCTGTGACGTCAACCGCTAGCGGCATGAGGTCACTTCCACAACGAAGGGGCAGATCTACAGTGGACAGACATTTTGACATCACCTACGCATCTTGAAGTTCCTACTACTCACAATGCAGGGCCTACTGGCCACATAAAACACCTAGGCCTCTATCCATTCCGTATAGTAGCACACATAAATTACTCCCAGTGATGTACATATATATCTGTCAGGTAGCAGTTATTGTAGAGACACTACAATGAACAATGCAGTGCAGAAATGTTGAGAAGTGTGCCTATGTATGTGTCTACATCACTCTTTTTTGTAACCCCTCGTAGGTGCCGACCCTTGTGGCGAGGAAGCTACATCACTCCTTTTTGTAACCCCTCGTAGGTGCCGACCCTTGTGGTGAGGAAGGGCACCATCGGTGTACAGACCACTTGTGGATATGGGGACCATGGTGGAGCGTCAGATCATAATCACTTACAGACTCACACATGCAACTATTCAGGACATTTCCTGGCCACTGGCTCATTTCAAGTGACAGTGGGCATGGGTGCTGGTTTCTCAAAGCCAATGTTCAGCCAGGTACTGACAAGATTTTTGAATGCATTTGTACAACATCTGCAATCCTATGTGCGGTTTCCCCAAAGTACTGACCTCCCTGCCATCAAGTCTGACCTCTATGCCTTTGCAAACATTCCCCATGTCATAGGTGCCATCGATGGTACCCACATACCCATCATCCCCCCAAGAGTGAGTGAACAGGTGTACAGAAACAGGAAGAACTTTCACTCCATGAACATCCAATTGGTGTGTACTGCAGACCAGTACATTTCCCATGTGAAAGCCATGTTTCCAGGTTCAGTCCATAATTCATATGTGTAGAGGAACAGTAGTGTGCCACAGAAGATGGCACAACTACAAGAGGACAGAGGGTGGATCATAGGTACGTTTGCCTGTCAATAGCTGACACATAGCTGCAAACCAGCCTGTCTGACTAAGGGACATAACAATGATGAGTCTGTATTGAACCATTTTGTAGGTGATTCTGGCTATCCAAACTTGCGTTGGCTCCTGACACCAGTGAGGAATCCCAGGACGGATGCAGAGAGGAAATACAATGGGGCCCATGGACGTACTAGGAGGGTAATAGAGCGTACTATAGGTCTCCTGAAGGCTAGATCCCGTTGTCTACATATATCTGAGGGTTCCACTGGCCTATGGCCCTGATAAGGTGTGTAGAATAGTGGTGGCCTGCTGCATGCTGCATGACGTGGCAGTGAGACATTCAATCCCCCTCTTGGAGGTGGAGGGTGCTATAGGTCCTGATCAGCTACCTCAGAGAGGTGAGGAGAGTGATGGTGAGGATGAGGAAGGGGAAGATGTCCAGTCCAGGAATAAACTGATACAACTCTACTTCCAATAACTATGTGGGACTTAAGCCTGTCATTGGGGTTAGTGACTAATACTGTCAGTGTGCTCTGTCATATAGGGGGGATTGGTCATGATAGGCGTTACATGGACCACTTCTGCATGGTACTGACAGAAAATATATGCATTCCCTCCTGGCCACCATTTGGGCACACAGTACCACCATCAAGCAAAAATTGACAATAAAGTTGTTCTCTGCCAGTTACATCCATACCCCACTTTGTTCACAATTTAAGACAGTGTTACAGGTGTGAAATGTGTTTTATTGGTAGAATTGAGTGAATTGTGCTTTATACAGTGATGGGAGTCGTAAGGGTTGGGTGTCCTCAAAACAAACTTGATGGCAGTCCTATTGGATGGTTTAGATGGGTCCATTTTGTTGAACAGTACTTCAAATTGCCCTCAGCTAAGTGTTGTTGGTTAATGTGTATGATGGTTGCTTTGCATTAGTAGCAGAGTCAGTTGTTGGAGGGGGCCTTTGGGCACCTGCTGTGGAGCTTCTTGGGGTGGCATGGTTGGCCCGTGTGTTTCCTGGGAGGGTATTTCCTGTGATGTTTCTGCTGCTTGGGTCATCAGATGCTGGTTGTCCAGGGCTGTTGTGGGGACCTCTTGTTCGGTGTGGGTGTCAGTCTGTTTTTTTACCAACTGCAGCAGTGCTCCAGCAAAGGTGGCCATTGTGGCATTGTGCTCTTTCCACTGCTCCATGGCCTGTTGGTGTTGTTGCTGCTGCATCCTCTGACTTTGCTCCAGGGTGGACACAATCTGTGCCAACCTGTCTTGGGTATCTTGGTAGGCCCCCAATACCTGTGCAATAATGCCCTGGGCTGCTGCATCCATCCTGTGCCCTCCCCCATGGCCCACTGGTACACTTGAACTTGCCCTAGCCCCCTGTGCCTGTGTCCCCTGCACAGGTCTTGACGTGCCACTTGTACTGGGGCCCTCGCCTTCCTGCATGTTGGGAGTGGAAGACTGTGGTCTCTGTAGCTGTGTTTCACCAGTCTGTGCCCTGGGTACACTGGTGTGGGTACACCTCTCCTGGCCTGCTGGTCTTGACTGGGTGTTAGGGGTGACAGTGGTTTCCTGGGTGGGGCTGCTGCTTAGTGAGAATCTAGGACTGTGTGAGGGGCCTGCCTGCTCATCAGTGTCCAGGGATCCTTTGCCAAGGTCTAGTGAGGTGGCTCTGTCTCCCTTGAGGGCTGTGGCACTCCTTGTCCCGCTGTTAGGGTTGCATGGGTGGTGGTGCCTGTTGGGGGACATAGACATGTCTGTTACATATGCATGTAGGTTTGAGGTGTACAGGACTGTGCTATTTTGTGCAGGTGTTAATTTCAGTGGCCTTCCAGGGTGCCTTTGTGAGGTTGACATAGCATTTAGCGCCAGTGGTGGGGTTGCATGGTGGTGGGGGGTATTGTTCCATTGTGGGTACGTGCAGGGGTGGGTGGCTGTGCACAGCGGGAGTGATGTGGGCCTGTTAGTGGGTTGTGGATAATGCAGGGCGGTGGATGTGGTGGGTAATGGCTGCGTGGGGTGTAGGTCCATGTGGGTGTGGGTGGGGTGGGGTGGTGCATGCATTGCAGTTGTGGTGCATATGGGGTAATTGTAGATGACTTACCCGAGTACATTCGTCCAGTGAGTCCCTCTGGGTGCAGGATGGCGAGGACCTTCTCATCCCAGTCAGTGTAGTCAGGTGGTGTTGGTGGCGGCCCTCCCCCAGTCTTCTGCACTGCGATGTGGTGCCTAGATGGCATGGCCCTGACCTTCCCCAGCAGGTAGTTCCACCTCTTCCAGGTATTGTCCCTGGTGCGTGGATGGTGTCCCACTGCATTCACCCTGTTGACAATGGTCTGCCACAGCTCCAATTTCCGGGCGATGGGTGTGTGCTGCACCTCGGCCCCAAATATTTGTGGCTCCACCTTCAGGATCTCGTCCACCATGGTCCTTAACTCCCTTTTGGTGAAGCGTGGATTTTTGGGGGGGCATGGTGAGTGTGGTGGATGGCGTCGGGACTGGGGACGTGGTAAGGGTGCTCCTCTGTGGGTCGATGTGCGTCTCCTGTATGCTGCAGTTCGCTGTCTGGCTCTGGTGCTCTTTTTCTTCTTGTCCTGGTTTCATTGCAAGGGATTGTGGGGTGTGTCTGGGGGTGTTTTATGGGGTTCTGAATGTGTGTCAGGTGTGTGGGTGATACGCCTATCCAATGTGTGCACTTTTTGCTGTTGAGACCACTTGCCGCCCATGGCGGTCGCAGCCGCCAATGGTCGTCCGGTCTCCACTGTCCGCTGAGGTGATTTGTGCATCATTATTTGGAGGGCGGGATGTGGGTGTGCTTGGCGGTGGCGGGTGGGGTGGGCCGAGATTCCAACCGACAGTGTCCTGGTGGGGAGTGGTGGTGTGGGAATTTTTGGCGGGGTTGGGATTTTCGATCATTGTGGCGGGTTTCCATTCACCGCCAACGGCGGGATTCTGTTCACCACCGACACATCGGTCGGCGGTCTCTCCCGACATGTTCATAATGACCGCCATAGTTTTAAATAAAACCACCATGTCTCTGAGTCTTTCTTTTAACATTTTTCATCCCACAAAACACACTCATAAAAATAGCCACAAGAGCCCCTGGCACTCCAGGTGAAATGCATATAGCTCCAGCTAAAAACCCTTTAAAAAAATATGGTAAGCTCTCCTTGGGTCATGGTTTTAACTTTCTTTTTGGAAGACTGCCGCAGTGGCGGCCGCCATCACACCGCCATGTTGGCCACCACTTTACGACTCACACAGTGAAGACCGCCAAAAAACAGCCAGAAATCCGACACTGCCAGGACTTCGGAAGGGGGGAAAGAGGCAGTTCCACCACCAGTACCACCACGCCGACATAATTCCACCCACCAGAATATGAGCCACAAATCAGCAGAGAGGTTCCTTTATGGCAGAAAACCATTGGCGGTGCAAACCACCGCGCTCAGAATCCACCACTGTCAGAATACAACACCACATTGGATAGTTTGATTATCCCACACCTGATACACATACATACACCAGACACCTACTCACAGCACTATATAACACACCTCAACACAACCCATAATCCTTTGCTACAAAATTGACTTACATACACAGAGAGCAGGCAAATACACATAGATAGCACCGTTACACCATAGGCACAGATACACATCCCACACAGCACACACAACACAACTGCACTACTAACACAAAACACACATAACAACCATACACGCACACCACAAGCCTCCATCACCCACACCACATCAATCACTACACACTGCACCCTTACCCACACAACACCCCCTCCCTTCCACAACACAGCTACCACCATGTCCCCACAAAAGCACTCACTGTTCACAGACATCGAGTTGAGGGTCATGGTGGATGAAATCATCAGGGTAGAGCTACAACTGTTTGGAGCACAGGCCCAGCAAACCTCGACTGCCAAGAAATTAGAGTTGTGGCAGAGAAAAGTCGATAAGGTAAACTCATTAGGCAACCATCCACGCACAAGGGATGACATCAGGAAGAGGTGGAACGACCTACGAAGGAAAGTGCGTTCCATGACATCACAAAACAAGATCGCTGTGCACAAGAATGGCGGTGGGCCCCCGCCTCCTCCCCCACAATTCACATCTTGGGAGAAGAAGGTCTTAAACATCCTGCATCCCGAGGGCCTGACTCGAATACCTGGCAGACTGGACTCTGGTAAGTGCACGCAACCTTCCTATCACACAACTGTCTTGTACTGCATGCTTCCTCACCACCTAAATACTCCCCAATGTACTGCATGTCTCACTACACATCCCACCTATACACCTAATGCCCCTCTCCTGCATACCACACCTCCACCCAGCCCAAATGCTCACTCAGCCCTTGGCAAATGTACGCCTAACATGGGCTAAAACGAACACTACGACTCCCACAATGCACAAGCCCATCTACCTGAATACCTGGAATGCGCACATCAGCTCACATCTCTTGCATGAATGCCTACTGGACTAGCCATACGTACTAGATGTTATGCCAGAGGACCACAATGTGGCAATGACAGTAATGCAATGGAACAACACAATTCCAAACAAGGCTAAACACAGCTGCAGCACAGGGACTAATCCAGCTGACCACAAATCAGGCTCTACAACCCAGAAAGTCCCCCTCCATGGTATGGTATATCAGATGGCAGACTCCATGCACATGCACAGACAGCAGGTTTAACCTTGCATACTCCCAAACCCTCCACCCACTGGGACACCATGCTTCTATGTCTAGCCTTCTACCACTCACAACTACCAGGGCTAAATAGTCACTAACGGACAGTGCAGAACAGTGATGCGAACTATCAGTCTGTACTAGTACCCATACACACAGACAGATGTACTAAACCTGAATTACACCTACATAAATGGAGTATGGAACACATGTCATACACCACTACCTAACACCAGTGGTATGCTGGGCAGCATCTGTCATTGCTGGGAATCATGTCAAGCCACTTTATGCATATGATAAAGAGTGAACCAAACACACCTTCATTATGTAACTCCCTCTCTCACTCCATCCACAGGTACCCCTGCCAGTGCCAACATGGAGGGGATATCAGAGACTGCCAGCCTACTACAGGATGAAGGCCCCAGGGAGGACAACACACCTGGATGACTGGACACTGACAACCTACCTGGACCATCAGTCTACCACTCCCTGCTTCACCCTGCCCACAACAGTCCCTCAATCCCTGTGGCCTCAATATCACAGCCTACCCTCCGTTCCCAAACCTATGTCTCAAGGACAGATCAAACTACTGTGTGCTCCACAGTACAGGGTACAGAGTCGACCTCTCACACTCCAGACAATAAAAGTCCTTCAACTATTAGGAGTGGGTACACAGTGCAAGGACCACAGGCACATGGGGCAGGGTGCATGGGAGGGAAGCTGTGGGCCAGAAGATGGGGCCCTCAAGGGACTCTACTGAGCAAGTTTTATGACATTAAGGGGATCATTCTGACCCTGGCGGTCGGTGATAAAGCGGCGGCCAACCCGCCAACAGGCCGGCGGACAAAAAAATGCAATTCTGACCCTGGCGGGAACCGCCAACACAGCCCGCCGCATTAACACTCCGACCGCCACGGCGGAACAAACAGCGCGGCGGTCACCGCCAACAGCCAGGCGGCAGACAATGTACCGCCCACCCTATCACGACCCACCAATCCGCCACCTTTTCCTGGGCGGGAGCCCCGCCGATAAAAACACGGCGGAAACAGACATTTCCAATGGAAAACGCTCACCTCGAGACACTCCACGCGGAATCCGGACAGCATGGAACCCGAATTGAACATCATACCTGCTCTCGTCTACCTGCTCATCTACCACGAGTACGAACTCCGGCGCAGACGTCAACGGTGAGTACTGCACCTACGACACACGGGAGGGGGGAGGAAGAAAGGTTACGGGCATACACATATGCGACCCCCCCACCCCCTCAATATGTACACACCAATGCAGAGCAGGAAGTCACAGTGACACCACACAAAGACCCTTTAAAAATACAATGACACAACCAAATTTGGAATAAATTTTCATGTACAAAAAAAGCACCTGGAAATAATTGAGCAACCGTGAAAAATATTTACAAAAACCAAAAAGATATACACATCAGTGTATCACTGAAGTAACAAGTCCTGCACATCCTACGAATCTAACATGTCCGTGGGCCAAGGTTCTGCGAAACAAGGGCAAAGCCCACACACGAGACCTGAGTCCTTTGGAGAGAACACTGCAGGGGCATCTGATGTCAAAACTACAGGCACCTCAGGGGGAAGGGAAGGGGGGGCCACCACAGCCACATGAGTCCACGACGCCAGATCCACGAGGAGCCACCATGCCCACTGTACCATCCTGGGGAGTGCAAAGCCACAGTCTCTCAAGTCTCTGCAGTGGGTGGGTTTCCCACTGGACCATCCTGGGGAGTGCAAAGCCACAGTCTCTCAATGTCTCTACAGTGGGTGGGTTGCCCACTGTACCATCCTGGGGAGTGCAAAGCCACAGTCTCTCAATGTCTCTACAGTGGGTGGGTTGCCCACTGTACCATCCTGGGGAGTGCAAAGCCACAGTCTCTCAATGTCTCTACAGTGGGTGGATTGCCCACTGGACCATCCTGGGGAGTGCAAAGCCACAGTCTCTCAGGTGGATTACAGAGTCCACTGGTCAAGGAGGAGGCATGGTGGGCACAGTGAACCATAAACAGTGCCTGAGACGGCGGGACCCAGCGCAGCGGTGCATGACATGGCGATGTCCAGCGGAGCGGTGCTTGAGAGGAAGGGCCCAGCGGAGCGGTGCTTGACAGGAAGGGCCCAGCGGAGCGGTGCTTGAGACGGCGGGGCCCTGTTCAGCGGTACCTGTCTTCACGGCGGGGCCCTGTTCAGCGGTGCTCTTCTGCACGGCGGGGCCCTGTTCAGCGGTACCTGTCTTCACGGCGGGGCCCTGTTCAGCGGTACCTGTCTTCACGGCGGGGCCCTGTTCAGCGGTACCTGTCTTCACGGCGGGGCCCTGTTCAGCGGTGCTCTTCTGCACGGCGGGGCCCTGTTCAGCGGTACCTGTCTCCACGGCGGGGCCCTGTTCAGCGGTACCTGTCTTCACGGCGGGCCCTGTTCAGCGGTACCTGTCTTCACGGCGGGCCCTGTTCAGCGGTGCTCTTCTGCACGGCGGGGCCCTGTTCAGCGGTACCTGTCTTCACGGCGGGGCCCTGTTCAGCGGTACCTGTCTTCACGGCGGGCCCTGTTCAGCGGTGCTCTTCTGCACGGCGGGGCCCTGTTCAGCGGTACCTGTCTTCACGGCGGGGCCCTGTTCAGCGGTACCTGTCTTCACGGCGGGCCCTGTTCAGCGGTACCTGTCTTCACGGCGGGGCCCTGTTCAGCGGTGCTCTTCTGCACGGCGGGGCCCTGTTCAGCGGTACCTGTCTTCACGGCGGGGCCCTGTTCAGCGGTACCTGTCTTCACGGCGGGGCCCTGTTCAGCGGTGCTCTTCTGCACGGCGGGCCCTGTTCAGCGGTACCTGTCTTCACGGCGGGGCCCTGTTCAGCGGTACCTGTCTTCACGGCGGGGCCCTGTTCAGCGGTGCTCTTCTGCACGGCGGGGCCCTGTTCAGCGGTACCTGTCTTCACGGCGGAGCCCTGTTCAGCGGTACCTGTCTTCACGGCGGGGCCCTGTTCAGCGGTACCTGTCTTCACGGCGGGGCCCTGTTCAGCGGTACCTGTCTTCACGGCGGGGCCCTGTTCAGCGGTGCTCTTCTGCACGGCGGGGCCCTGTTCAGCGGTACCTGTCTTCACGGCGGGGCCCTGTTCAGCGGTACCTGTCTTCACGGCGGGGCCCTGTTCAGCGGTACCTGTCTTCACGGCGGGGCCCTGTTCAGCGGTGCTCTTCTGCACGGCGGGGCCCTGTTCAGCGGTACCTGTCTTCACGGCGGGGCCCTGTTCAGCGGTGCTCTTCTGCACGGCGGGCCCTGTTCAGCGGTACCTGTCTTCACGGCGGGGCCCTGTTCAGCGGTACCTGTCTTCACGGCGGGGCCCTGTTCAGCGGTACCTGTCTTCACGGCGGGGCCCTGTTCAGCGGTACCTGTCTTCACGGCGGGGCCCTGTTCAGCGGTACCTGTCTTCACGGCGGGGCCCTGTTCAGCAGTACCTGTCTTCACGGCGGGGCCCTGTTCAGCGGTACCTGTCTTCACGGCGGGGCCCTGTTCAGCGGTGCTCTTCTGCACGGCGGGGCCCTGTTCAGCGGTACCTGTCTTCACGGCGGGGCCCTGTTCAGCGGTGCTCTTCTGCATGGCGGGGCCCTGTTCAGCGGTACCTGTCTTCACGGCGGGGCCCTGTTCAGCGGTACCTGTCTTCACGGCGGGGCCCTGTTCAGCGGTACCTGTCTTCACGGCGGGGCCCTGTTCAGCGGTACCTGTCTTCACGGCGGGGCCCTGTTCAGCGGTACCTGTCTTCGCGGCGGGGCCCTGCTCAGCGGTGCTCTTCTGCACGGCGGGGCCCTGTTCAGCGGTACCTGTCTTCACGGCGGGGCCCTGTTCAGCGGTACCTGTCTTCACGGCGGGGCCCTGTTCAGCGGTACCTGTCTTCGCGGCGGGGCCCTGTTCAGCGGTGCTCTTCTGCACGGCGGGGCCCTGTTCAGCGGTACCTGTCTTCACGGCGGGGCCCTGTTCAGCGGTGCTCTTCTGCACGGCGGGGCCCTGTTCAGCGGTACCTGTCTTCACGGCGGGGCCCTGTTCAGCAGTGCTCTTCTGCACGGCGGGGCCCTGTTCAGCGGTACCTGTCTTCACGGCGGGGCCCTGTTCAGCGGTACCTGTCTTCACGGCGGGGCCCTGTTCAGCGGTACCTGTCTTCACGGCGGGGCCCTGTTCAGCGGTGCTCTTGCAGTATGTCAAGGGAGTCATACCTGGCCTGGACACCCTGCTCACTCGCCCTCCGACCGTGCTGTGTCAGGCCCCTTCGGGGAGTGAGTCCTGGGCCCTTTGGTGTCGTCCCTTGCAGCCGGGATGGGGCTTGTGGGGCCCTCCTGCTCCGCGCTCCTGGTGGTTGTCCTCTCCGCCCTGCTGTCCTTCCGCTCCTTAGATGGGGCTCTCGGGCCCTTGCCTCCCCTGGCTGCTGTGGCCGGTGAAGTGGCCGGAGTCACCTCCTTGGGGGCAGCCGTCTCTGTCCGCTCACGGCGGCTCTTCAATTTCCGGGTCCTCTTGCCTGGGGGGGGGCTGGCTGTCCCCTTGCTGCTCACCGAAGTGTTACTGCCACCAAAGGGTGGACTCCACATGCCATGCACCACTTGCACTGTAGAAGTTGGGCTGGTGGTGGCTGAGGTGCCCTTGGGACTTTTCCCAGTTGGAGGGGGTGGGTCGGGGGAGGGAAAGAGGTCAAAACTGGAGAGGTAATTTTTCTTGGGACCAAGGTAAGGGGTAGGAGTAGTGGTGAGAGAAGTGGAGGAAGAGGATGTGGTTGTATGAGAGCCAGGTGTGCTGTCCTTGGGTGCAGGTGACTGGGACGTAGGCTGTGGTGAGGTGGTTGGCTGTTGTTTGGGTGTCTGCCTGCGTTTATGTGTCTTGGAAGAGGGGGTGACAGACACAGTGGGAGAGGACACAGGGGACGTGTAAATGCCAGTGGGGGTGGTGACTGCAGGTGTGCGGACTGTAGTGGAGGGTTTGCTGGTGGTGGAAGAACTGGCTGATGTTGGGGTGCATGCAGGTGTGAGTGTAGACGTCACAGGGAGGGAGGAGGGAGACGAGGAGGACGGGGACACAGAGGTGGTAGTGACTGTTGATATGTCTGCATCTGTGTGTTGCTTGGGTGAATGCTTGTGTTTTCTGTGGTGCTTATGTTTGGATGAGCTGGCCTTGGGTGTTGAGGTGTGTGCAGGCTGGTCTGATGGTGTGGATGGGATAGGTTGAGGTACAGGAGACAGAGAAAGGGTGGAGGCAGATAGAAGAGGGAGACTGGAGACAGGGACAATGGCTGCCGTCAGTGCTGAGGCCAGAGCAGTGAACGCTCGTTGATGGGCAGCCTGACCCGAATGAATGCCCTCCAGGTAGGCATTGCTCCGATGCACCTCCCTTTCCACCCCCTGGATGGCATTCAGAAGGGTAGTCTGCCCAACAATGACCGTCCTCACCAGGTCAATGAGCTCCACACTGAGGGCAGCAGGGGTAACAGAGGCAGGGGCTGAGGTGCCTGGGGCGAAGGAGATGCGCGCCTTCCTGGCCGAGCGGCCACGGAGCGAAGACTGAGGGGCTGCTGGGAGGGCGGTGCTGGTGCGCTGGGTGGCGGCTGTACCTGTTGTTGCGGGGGGCACAGATGGTGCCGCCACCGCTAGGGAGCTCCCAAACGAGGACGTGTCCGTGTCGCTGGTGTCTCCACCGGCCCCCGTTGTGGTGCTCCCCTCGCCCTCCGGATCACTCGTGCCCTCGGTGTCTGTGTCAGTGCCCACCGGGGCCTGGTGACCTGCAGCTCCCTCCTGCTCCGACGCCAAATCTCCTCCGCCTGATGATGCTAAAACACAAGAAGACAAAGATTTAGGGTGGGGGGAGAAATGAAACAAAGTTGAGTGCATGCCTTAGCAATACCCTTTGCGGAGAGGACAGACACAGGTGCCTCGTGCACTAAGTCGTGAACTTGGGGTACACTACTCAGTACTTCTGACTAGGCAAACAGGTCTAGGGACAACACACGCGCACATGTGTGATGCTGGAGCATGGGTAGCTGCACTTGGCACCCTACAGAGGTGGGGGGCGGGGGCACAGGGCCATGCCTGAGGGAGCAGACTACACTACAGAGAGCGCCCTGGCCTAATGTCACCCACAGCCCTCCTCCCCCACCCAGACGCCTCCAATGCGCATACAGATAGGAGAATGTGCGGATACTCACCCCCTTGTGTCTGCTGTGCTGTCCTCAAGCGCCCATCCAAATTAGGGTAGGCCACCGCCAGGATCCGGGACATCAGGGGGGTCATGGTGCGACTGGCACCCCTCCTAGGTCGGGAGGCCATCCCCAGCAGTGTTTCTGCGGTCTTCCTCGTTCCGCGGCGGATGTCCTCCCACCTCTTGCGGCAGTGGTGCCCTGTCTGTTGTAGACCCCCAAGTTCCGGACTTCCTTGGCGATGGCACGCCAAATATCGATTTTCTGGTGGGCGCTCACCTGTTTGACATGTACAGGGTGGGAAAGAGAAACCGTCACATATCTGCATGTTTGGAGTACATGCCCCCTCCTCCCCAACCTTGTCATGGTTCCCATTCTCTCATCTGTCGTGCGTTGCACTCCTCATTCCCTCCACACCCCACCAACTTACATCCCCCCCCCTCCACACAGGCATAACCCATTCAATGTGCACTGAGTGTACTCACCTGTTGGTCTGGAGGACCGTAGAGTAGCGCATACTGGGGGAGGACCCCGTCCACGAGCTTCTCCAACTCTTCTGAACTGAAGGCGGGGGCCCTTTCACCAGTAGCAGCAGCCATTGTCACTTCCAGACCGAGTTCACAGCAGCACTTGCAGTATAGGTCCTCTCCTGTGGATGATCAGGTCTCGAATGATTGAGCAGATAGAAAATGGCGGTCACGCCCGCGGCGGTGCGTACCGCGGCGGTGCGTCCCGCGACTGCCGGCGCACATCGTCATTGGCTCCTGAAACCCATAGGCTTCAATGTTAACCAATGCGTCTTCGCACAGCGGTCTTCGACCGCCTACCGCCACGGTGTGCCCCGCCAGCACAGTGACCTCACATCCCATTGTCCCACTTCACAGGTCAGGCATCGGCCATTTCAAGGGCCCACATGGCTTAATTTCTAATGCGTCACACAGGCCTAGGCCTTGCAATGGCACACATACAAACATATCAAACCATACATTTACCTGTACTGTGCAAGCTGTGTTGTACGTACCTGTGAGTGGATTGACTCTGTACTCCATATTCTCCTTCCTAGGCACCGTCCGCTGGGACTAGCGATGAGAAGGAGGAATCCTCGCGTGTACCGGCCGCTGGTGGACCTGTCCACAATGGAAGAACGCAACATAATACTACGATACCGACTTGACCGAGCCTCCATCCATGAACTGTGTGCCCAGCTGGAGCCAGCCCTGATGTCCCCCATCCGCCAACCCACAGGAATTCCCCCTCTAGTGCAGGTTCTGTCTGTCCTCCATTTCTTTGCAACTGGCTCATTCCAGACAACAGTGGCCATGTCATCTGGGATGTCTCAGCCTATGTTTTCCAAGATCTTATCCAGAGTGTTGTCTGCCCTGATGAAACTCATGCGGAGCTACATCATTTTCCCAGAGGAGGGTGATTTGCCTACAGTGAAAGCTGATTTCTATGCCCTTGGACACATCCCCAACATCATTGGTGCAATTGATGGGACCCATGTGGCTTTAGTCCCCCCAAATGACGATGAACAGGTGTACAGGAACAGGAAGAATTACCATTCAATGAATATCCAGGTGGTCTGTTTGGCTGACCAGTACATCTCCCATGTAAATGCCAAGTTCCCAGGGTCAGTGCATGACGCGTATGTTATGCGAAATAGCAGCATTCCCTATGTGATGGAACAGCTACAGAGACAGCGTGTGTGGCTAATAGGTGACTCTGGTTACCCCAACCTGCCGTGGCTATTGACCCCAGTGAGGAATCCCAGGACCAGGGCAGAGGAACGGTACAATGAGGCCCATGGGTGTACTAGGAGGGTGATTGAGCGAACCTTTGGGCTCCTGAAGGCCAGGTTTAGGTGCCTGCATATGACAGGTGGATCCCTAATGTACTCACCAAAGAAGGTGTGCCATATCATCGTGGCGTGCTGTATGCTCCACAACCTGGCTTTGCGACGCCAGGTGCCTTTCCTGCAGGAGGATGGTCCAGATGGTGGTGTTGTAGAAGCCGTGGAGCCTGTGGAGAGTGAAGAGGAGGAAGACTCTGAGGACGACACAGACAATAGGGACAGAGTGATACAACAGTATTTCCAGTAACACACAGGTAAGAATCACCCACGCCATTTCACAATTGCTTATAGCCTCCTGCATCTGTACTTTCTGTAGTTCCCCACAGATGTTTTTCATTAATTTTTGCCTTTCCCTTCCCTTCTCAGTGCTGTCTGACTCAGTACCTGACTTCTGCTTGGTTCGCCCATGAAATACAGGGTATTGACATTGGTATGTTGTCATGACTAATTGACAGAACAGAAATTGAACAGTAATATGTAATACATTTGTTAATAATACAGCATGACTCAAAACAGATTTGTGTGCAAAATGTGATTTATTTACAGTGCTAGATATCGGTACATGTGATTCTAAGGGTGATGGGTGGGGGTGGAGGAATATCCATGGCAGAGTCCAGTTCTAAGTCTCACAGGTGCATTGTCCTTTTGCCTGTGGAAGGATGGAGCATAGGCAGTTCATGGTTGGACAGGGTGGCAATGTGGGACAGTGGGAAGACTTGAGGGGGTATGTCCTGCTGGCGGGGGTCTTGACATCCTACTCTGTCTTTTTTTTTGGTCTCAGGCTCCTCTTACGGGGTGGTTGTTCTTCAGCAGGAGGTGGGGTTCTGGGGGGCTGTCGAGGTGTTGGGACCTCCTGTCCACTAGCGCCGGCGAAGGTGGTAGGCTGTTCCTGGTCCGGGCTAGTGACAGGGGCCCTGTGTGGTGCACCATGGTCCCGCAACGCGTCCTCTATCCTGTGGAGGGCCAGGACGATGGTCCCCATTGCGGTCCCGATGATTCTTAGCTCCTCCCTGAACCCCATGTAGCGTTCCTCCTGCTGTGCCTGGATCTCAGTGAACCTGGCCAGTACCGTCGCCATCGTTTCTTGGGAGTGGTGGTATGCCCCCATGAGGGTGGTGAGGGCCTCTTGGAGAGTGGGTTCCCTGGGCCTCTCCTCCCCCCGTCGCACAGCAGCCCTCCGACCTGCCCGGTTTCCCCCGGCCTCTGTCCCCTGGACGGTGTGCCCGCTACCACTGCCCCCAGGTCCCTGTTGTTGTTGGGGTGTTGGGTTAGCCTGGGTGCCCTGTAGTGGCAGACACACCGCTGATTGAGCTGTCCTAGAGACAGAGGCATGGGCCCGCTGGGTGGGAGCTGTGCTGGTGTTGGCAGAGGGGGTCGGGTCTGGTGTGGCCTGTGGCTGCCTGAGGGGAACCGACTGCCCAGAGGTCCCCGATGGTCCGGGCTGGTCATCAGGTTCACTGTCGACAGAGCTGCTATCCTCAGTGTGGGCCTGTTCCGGTGGTGGGATGGACACTTCTGGACCCTCCTGGCTGGTGTGTTGTCGTTCGGGTCCTGCATGGGGTAAGAGAGTTTGGTTATTGTTTCTGTGTGTGCAATAGCGTGCGTGTTATGGGTGCCCTTGTCCCCCAGTGCAGGCATTCCCTTGAGGGAGGTGTTGTGAGGGTAGTTAGTGGGGGGGGGGGGGGGTTAGTGCAGTGGTCATGCTTAGGTGATGGGTGCCCATGATTTGTGTTGGCATGCAGGAGTTGGTGTTGGGATGGGTGGGTTGTGCTGGTGAGACATTGTCAGGGAGGATGTGTGCTGGGGGGTTGGGGGTGAGGGTGGGGGTGTGGGTTGGCATGCTGGTGGGGTGGGGGGGATATAGTAGTTGAGATTGGACTTACCAGAGTCCATTCCTCCGGCTACTCCTGCGAGGCCCTGAGGATGCAGGATGTTCAAGACCTCTTGCTCCCACGATGTGAATTCGGGAGGGGTGGGTGGGGGTCCGCCGCCAGTCTTCTGGACCGCGATGTTGTGCCTGGAGACCATCGATCGGACCTTCCCCCATAGGTCGTTCCATCTTTTGCGGATGTCCTCCCTATTCCTGGGATGCTGTCCCACCGCGTTGACCCTGTCCACGATCCGCTGCCATAGCTCCGCCTTCCTAGCTATACTGGTGTGCTGCACCTGCGAGCCGAAGAGCTGGGGTTCCACTCTTAGGATTTCCTCCACCATGACCCGGAGTTCTTGGTCCGAAAAGCGTGGGTGCCTTTGGGGTGCCATGGGGTGGTGTGGGTGAGGTGTGGGGTGGTGTATGTGATGATAAGTATGTTGGTGAGTGGTGCTTTGTGCTACTATGTGGTGTGTGTGATGGTGTAGTGTGCCTCAGTGTGTCTTGCTATGGATTGTCTGCTGTGTCTCTCTCTCCTTCTCTCAGTAATTATGGTCGCAGGGGTTTGTGGGTGATGTGGGTGTGTGTTTTATAGTTGGTTGATTGTGTGGGAGTGGTGTGTGTATGTGTATCAGGTGTGTGTATTTCAAATTGTCCAATGTGGCTGTGTTTTGGTGCTGTGTGTGTATTCTGACCGCGGCGGTGTGTAGCGCCAATGGAATACCGCGTTTGAATGACCGCCTTGTGGATTCGTGGGTCGTAATGGCATGGGCGTATTTCTGTTGGCGTGACGGTGGAGGTTTGGTCATCTCCAGTTTCTCGCTGCCCGCTGATGTGGCAGGCTGCGGTGGAGGACGGATTTTTGGAGGTTTGGCCGTTGTGGGTCAGAATGACCGTGGCGGTTAACCGCGGCCGCGGCGGTGTTATGGCGGTCTTCTGACTGGCGGTAAGGGACTTTTACCGCCGAGGTCAGAATGACCCCCTAAGTATGTTTGACCACTGACATTAGTTGTTCAATGTTCACCAGTAGCACATTACATTCTGTATTCAGTTTAGCTGCCTATTGGCTTTAACGTGGCGTTAGACATTGCAGTTGAGACATTGCAGATGAGCTGTGTTTTTCCACATGGTAAACTAAGCTTGTGTTTTTCTCCCACCGAACACTATCATGATAAGGAAGTGCATATTTTGTGTTTTACTCTAGTGCAGCCTTGGGAAAAGGCAAGCCTCGAGGACTTGGCCAACCTTCAACGCTTGTTTTTTTCCAACTATGACCTACGGTAGCAAGAATTTTTTTTATAATTCCCCTCTAAGAGGGAGGGATTTCTAGAAAGTTCTCTTGTAATTATTCAAAGATATAAAAAAGATGACTCTGTTCAGTAACGTGGAATTCCGAGACTTCAGTCAGGAGCGGGCGCCAGCTGCCTGACCTGTCCCGTGGGGGTAGAAAATCTCTTTCTCGCAGTTGAACAGGAGTTATTCTTCTTGCTGGCATGAGAAAGATGAAGTATTTGGTGGGCCCTACTACAATGATGAATTTGGACTTTTATTCTTTGCTTTTAAGTTATGCTATAATATAATCACATATATTTGCTGTGTACATTGCAATTGAGAATCACTTTGATATATTTTCCTTTTATTGCTGTGACTACTTTTAAACGTGTGCCTCCAACCTACTAATCTCCTCTCTCAGGAACCTCGTGATGAAGTAATAATAAATGTCTTCTTTAAACTAAGAAATGCATTCCAGAGATTGTTTTCAGCTTGGTCATTAGTGAAAGCAAAACACCAAGCTACCATCTCCTAAGTCCTGGGACTATAACAACAATCCCAGGACAGGATGGGCCAGGTCATTACCATGTTGGGGGAAAACCAAAGGCTGCAGAGGGAATACCACCAGGAGGTCATGCAGCAAGGCAAGCCCACAATGCCACCATGGCCTCCATTGCAGGGGTACTGAGGGATATCAACACCACAATGCGTGCTTTCTCCACCCACCATCAGGCCCTTTACGCTACCAAAATAAAATGAGACCCATCAACATCAGCTGTAGCCAGCTAATGGCGGCCCGCCAGGGAAACCAGAGACCTCAGACACCCCCCCTCCACTGCAAATGCGGACGTCCATCCAAACATCCGGCTGGAGCAGATGACAAGACCACATCTACTGCCAGGAACTGACCCTCACCTGATTTGTCTCCCTTGTATGCCAGTGAGACACCCTATTGACTGTTCAATGACATAACTCCATCTTCCCATTGGCCATTATACACTGGACCGGGGCAACCAACAGCTGTACCACCTACTCTGATGATTTAATCTACCATGAACCCACTCATCACCTCTTGGACAATGGTTGCACCATGTATGTTTGTTACCATTTCAATATACAGACAATAAACATCAATGGAACACAGCTAGTGTATAAGTGTCTTCATTACAACATCAACAAAAGTCAAGATTGCCATATGTGAGATGGCTATGCACACCTACATCCAACAGCCAGAGTAATGGACAGGAGAGGGAGGCATCCTCAGCGGGAGACACATTACAAAAGATAAGCTCCAGGACCTAGGTCAGACAGTCCACAATCCTGAGCCAGTTAAGAGTATAGTCAGCAAGCAAACCTGCAAAAAGACAATTACAGAGAATACCATCTAAATGGAAGGCATGGGGCCACACAAAGCACATATGCAGCATGAAGAGGTCACCCCCAGTGTACATTACCACCTAACCAGGGTCCCCCAGAGATTACCTATACAACACCAGTCACAGAATATTCATCATGTGGCACTTTGGCTTGTATCTTTCATTTACAACTCTCAATTCTCTAATCATTCAGCTATGGCTAGTGACTATATAAGCCCAAGCCATAGTTAGCAGAGGCACATGTATTCTTAACACAGTCAGTAGGTGGAATGACATGGCTCCAGGAGAATGCAGCACACATTGCTCATTACTGGTCTGTACATTGGAGATTAAAATGACAGACACTTCAGTGGGTACACTTGTTAGATATGAGAAATTGTAACTGTACACATGACATACAAACAGTTTGCTCCCCCCAACACACAGATAGGGATAGGACCACATCACACCACCCCTGATGTGTTAACTCTGGAGGACTATTGTCAGCATTTCATGTGGACATTCAATACTTGCAAAACCAAAATCACCATACCTGTACGTCACTGGAAGTACTGATTGATGAGCTCAGTCCTATAGTGAGCTGAACCTTCCCCCTCTGCCTCCCCGTCACTTGCCATCTCAGCATTACCAGCCACTGGTCCAGCTGCCTCACCCTCCTCAGCTAGCAATGGTATCTGGCATCTCAGGGCTAGATTGTGGAGCATGCAACAGGCTACTACTATCTGGCATACCTTTTGGGGTGAGTAGAGGAGGGCACCTCCAGATAGGTCCAGACACCTGAATCTGGCTTTCAGGAGGCCAAATGTCCTTTTTATTATACACCTCGTCCTCCCATGAGCCTCATTGAAACTGACTTCCCCATTCGTGGCAAGATACCTCACTGGCGTCAACAGCCAGGGAAAGTGAGGATAGCCAGAGTCACCTGTGTGGAAAAAATGTAGAACGAGTGACATAACAGGTAAAGCGACAGGGAAGTATATGAAGCAGATGCAACTACAGTAACCCACATTCAAATTCATACATACCTCTCTGTGTGTAGTCTCGCCATCATGTGTGGGGCATTGCTGTTCCTCAAATTGAAGGAGTCATGTAAAGATCCAGGAAACGTAGCTGTGACCTGTGGTCTGCCAGACACACCCGCTGAACAGTAATGGAGTGGTAATTCCTCCTGTTCCTATACACCTGTTCATTGGCACTGGGAGGAACCAGAGCCATATGGGTGCCATCAATAGCCCCTTTCACATGAGGGATGTGTTCCATATCGTAAAAGTCTGCCTTCACATAGGCCAAATCCACACCTTGGGGATACCTGATGTAGTTGTCCAGGTGTTTCAACAATGCACACAGTACATCCTTCAACGCTAGACTGAACATTGGCTGTGACATCCCTGCTGCCAAACCCACTGTATTATGAAAGGAACCTGTGACAAGAAAGTGTAGCACTGACAGGACTTGTGCTGCTGGAAGGATGGAATAGAGATTGCAAATAGCTGGTAACAGATAAGGCTCCAACTGTGTACATAGATTCATGATGATCTGACAATTCAGATGATATGTTTGTATGATATGCCTGTCCTCCAGGGTTGCAAGGTCAACTAGTGGACAGTACACTGGTGGTTGTCTCAATCTCCTCATGGCATCAAATATAAGTAGCGAGGAGAGAATATGCTTTGAGAAAAGGACTTTACACATGTAAGCTGAACATTCCAAAATTAACACACACCTAACACTGTCAGACCTGCGTAGCACTGCAGACATGTACATAACTAGGCATGCAGATGCGCTACCATGATGGCACAACATGGGGTTACTCCCCAATTTGTCCTCATATGTATAAGGCACACATAACTTGGCACATCAATGCATGATATGTGCACAAAAGGGCAGCTGCGTGTCCTGCAGCACTGGACAGATAGACGTGACCTAAGTCCTCCAGCGTATGTCATCATGGCGGTAGGCGGTCGTTACCGCCGTGCAACTTGTCATTGGTTAACATTGCTGCCGGCAGTGATGGTTCTGTACGTGGCGGCAGTGACCTCCTTTTTTTTTAGCCTTGTTTTCTTGACTCCTGACACTGTTGCCAGCAAGACCTCCACGACCTGAGCTGCTGTGTACTGTCTCTAGGAGCCATCATGCCATGTCCAGCAGGTGATAGGGCACCAGCCTTTGCACCAGAACAGCTGGAGAAGCTTGTGGGCTGGGTCCTACCCCTGTATAAACAGCTATATGGGGCACCAGAGGAGCAGGTGAGCCCAATTCCATAGTCAGGTGTGATAGGGGTGCGTGTGACGGTGAATGAGGTAAGTGTACCAGTGAGGGAGTATAGATGCCTGCAGAGGGCATGAAGTGAAGGCGTATGGGCAGTGAGGATTGGTATGTGTGGGCACTTGGTGAGTCTGAACTGTATATGCCTCTCCTGTTAGTGTGGTACCAGTGTTCATGACTTTCTCCTTTTCTTTGTGTCATCCATGCTGGTGAATGCCCATCTGAAGAAAGGGATCTTGTGTGCCATTTCCAAGGAGATGGGGACCCTGGGGATCTGTAGCCAGCAGAGCACCCATTGTTGCAAGCGGTGGGAGGACCTGAGACACTGGGCCTGGAAGACCGCAGAGGGCCCCGGGGATGTCCTGCCAACAAGGCAGGGGTGCCCATTGGACCCTGACCCCTCCAATGGCCCACATATTGGCAGTGGCCTACCCTGAGGTGGATGGGCATTGGAGGGCAGCACAGCAGTGTAGGAAAGTACCATCTTTCTTGCCATTTTACCCCCATTGTTACATGTATGTCAGTATGTTTTTGCCTGTCTCACCGGGATCTTGCTAGCCAGCACCGCAGTGCTCATAGTTTGTGACCTGTGGAGTGCCTTACTGTGTCACTGAGGCTCTGCTAATCAGAATCTCAGTGCTCATGCTCTCTCTGCCTTTAAATTTGCCACTATCGGCTTGTGACCATTTTTACCAATTTCAATTGGCATATTGTAAAACCCTTATAATTCCCCAGTATATGGTACCTAGGTACCCTAGGTATTGGGGTCCCAGGAGATCCCTATGGGCTGCAGCATTTCTTTTGCCACCCATAGGGAGCTCAGACAAACCTTTACACAGGACTGCCATTGCAGCCTGAGTGAAATAACGCACACGTTATTTCACAGCCATTTTCACTGCACTTAAATCACTTATAAGTCACTTATATGTCTAAACTTCACTTTCTGAAGGTTAGGTGCAACATTACTAAGTGTGAGGGCACCCATAAACTAGCAAAGGTGCCCCCACATAGTTCAGGGCCATTTCCCCGGACTTTGTGAGTGCGGGGACACCATTATAAGCGTGCACTACATATAGGTCAATACCTATATGTAGCTTCACAATGGTAACTCCGAATATAGCCATGTAACAAGCCTAAGATCATGGAATTGTCCCCCCATGCCAAATCTGGTATTGGGGAGCCAATTCCATGCATCCCGGGTGCTCCATTATGGACCCCCGGTACTGCCAAACCAGCCCTCTGGGGTTTTCTCTGCAGCTACTGCTGCTGTCACCCCACAGACAGGGTTCTGCCTTCCTGGGATCTGGGCAGCCCAGTCCCAGGAAGGCAGAACAAAGCATTTCCTCTGAGAGCAGGGTGTTACACCCTCTCTCTTTGGAAATAGGTGTTAAAGGCAGGGGAGGGTTAGCCTCTCCCAGCCGCTGGAGATGCTTTGAAGGGCACAGATGGTGCCCTCCTTGCATAAGCCGGTCTACACCGGTTTAGGGAACCCCCAGTCTCTGCACTGGCGCAAAACTGGACAAAGGAAAGGGGAGTGACCCCAGGGGTGGTGCCAGAGCTCTTGTTTCCAGAGGTGTGTGAGAGCACTCTGGAGGCCTCTGAGTGGCCAGTGCCAGCAAGTGATGTCAGAGACTCCTCCTGATAGGTGCTTACCTGACTAGGTGGCCAATCCTCCTCTGAGGGCTATTTAGGGGCTCTTCAGTGGGCTTTTCCTCAGATTATGACTTGCAAGAATCCAGCAGGACTCCTCTGCACTTCTCTCTTCGACTTCTGCCAAGGATCGACCGCTGACTGCTCCAGGACGCCTGCAAAACTGCAAGCAAGTAGACAGAAGACTACCAGCGACATTGTAGCACCTAATCCTGCCGGCTTTCTCGACTGTTTCCTGGTGGTGCATGTTCTGGGGGCTGCCTGCCTTCACCCTGCACTGGAAGCCATGAAGAAATCTCCAGTGGGTCGACGGAATCACCGGTACTCTGGGTCCCCTCTCATCCTGACAAGTGTGGCCCCTGGAACCCAGGTGGTGGACCCAAGTGACCCAGACTGTCCAGTGGTCCAACTCTCCAAATTTGGAGGAGGTAAGTCCTTGCCTCCCCTCTCCAGACAGTAATCCTGTGCACAGTGTGAACTGCAGCTACAAGGGCTTCTGTGCACATTTCCTAGAAATCCTGCATGCACAGCCAAGCCTAGGTCCCCAGCACTCTGTACTGCGATGCTCAGCTCAGGAGTTGATCTCCGGTGTCGTGGGACCTCTCTGCAGTGTTGAGACAACTGCTGTGTTCAGACTTCTTGAACCCGTGTTCAAGGACTTCTGTAGGTGCTTCCTTCCTGTCCGAGGGCTCTCTACATTGCTGAGGGCCCCCTCTGTCTCCTCTCCCAAGTGGTGACATCCTGGTCCTTCCTTGGCACGGGCAGCACCCTTTTTCTCAAACCACGACTCTTGCAGCTAGCAAGGCTTGTTTTCGGTATTTTGCCAAGGAAACAACTATGCATCCTCCAACACGCCGTGGGACATCTTCTGCATGAAGAAGAACTTCCTACCTCCTTCCGTTGTTGCAAAACCTGCAGATTCTTCAAACCAGAGGCAGCCATTTTGCACCTTCATCTGGGGTTTATTGGGTTCCTGCCCCCCTGGACACTTAAGCGACTCTTGCACTTGGTCCCCTTCCTTTGCAGGTCTTCACGTCCAGGATTCCATCTTCAGTGCTTTGCAGTCTGTTGTGGCCCTTGCAAAATCCCTTATCACGACTTTAGTGTGTTTCTGGTGAAATAGTAGTACTTTACTCCTACTTTCCAGGGTCTTGGGGTGGGGTATCTTTTACACCCTTAGTGTTTTCTTACACTCCCAGCAACCCTCTACACACTACACTAGCCTAGGGGTCCATTTGTGGTTGGCATTCCACTTTCTTAGTATATGGTTTGTGTTGCCCCAGGCCTATTGCATCCTATTGTATTCTATAGTGTTTGCACTACTTTCTGACTGTTTTACTTACCTGATTTGGTTTGTTGTGTATATTTTGTGTATGTTACTTACCTCCTAAGGGAGTATATTCTCTGAGATATTTTTGGCACATTGTCATTAAAATAAAGTACCTTTATGTTTAGTAACTATGGTGGTCATTACAACCCTGGCTTTTGGAGTTAAAGCGGCGGTAACACCGCCAACAGGGCGGTGGTAAAAAATTTGGAATCACCACCGTGGCGGGAACCGCCAACAACGACAGCCACTTTAACACTCCGACCGCCATGGTGGTACAAACAAACAGCGCGGCGGTCACCACCAACAGACAGGCGGAAGACAATGTACCGCCCACAGTATCATGACAGGCCAATCCGCCACCTTTTCCGGGGCGGATTCACTGTGGATAAAACCACAGCGGAAACAGGAATTTCGAAGGGAAAACGCTCACCTCTACACACTCCATGAGGAACATGGACACCATGGACCCGGAACTCCAAATCCTACCTGCGATTGTCTTCCTGCTCCTGGACCAGGAGCACGAACCCCGGCAGCGAAGACCACGGTGAGTACTGCACCTACGACATAGGGGAGGGAAAAAACAGGGACACACATACGCAACACCCCCACCCCCACCCTCAGCCACTACAACACACACACTAATACATATCTATACATCATAGTTACATCCCCTAACCCCCCCCGGAAGAATTCAAAGACCAAAGGAAATGATTGTAACCATTGTAATCTATTAAAATACAGTATTATAAAATATATATACACTATAAACAAATATATACACCAATAATACAGGTCCAGGTATTGCACCATTTATAGTCTGTGGACCACTGGGACCAAAATGCATGGGCGAGGCCCACACTCGATACCAGATCAAAACAGAGAGAACACTGTAGGGGCATCAGATAGAAATACAACAGGCACCTCAGGGGGAAGGAAAGGGGGGCACCTCAGCCGGATTAGTGCACGACGCCAGATCCACAAGGGGGCTCCATGCCCACTGTTCCATACTGGGGAGTGCAAAGGCACAGTCTCTCAAGTCTCTACAGTGGGTGCTTTGCCCACTGTTCAATCTTGGGGAGTGCAAAGCCACAGTCTCTCAAGTCTATACAGTGGGTGGTTTTCCCACTGTTCCATCCTGGGGAGTGCAAAGCCACAGTCTCTCAAGTCTATACAGTGGGTGGTTTGCACACTGTTCCATCCTGGGGAGTGCAAAGCCACAGTCTCTTAAGTCTCTACAGTGGGTGGTTTGCCCACTGTTCTATCCTGGGAAGTGCAAAGCCACAGTCTCTCAAGTCTCTACAGTGGGTGGGTTGCCCACTGTTCCATCCTGGGGAGTGCAAAGCCACAGTCTCTCAAATCTCTACAGTGGGTGGGTTGCCCACTGTTCCATCCTGGTGAGTGCAAAGCCACATTCTCTCAAGTTGATAACAGTCTCTACTGGTTCTGGAGGGGGACTGGTGCCCAGAGTGCTTCATCCTGTGAAGGACAGAGGTAGTGGATGGATGTCTCCACTGGTTCTGGAGGGGGACTGGTGCCCAGAATGCTTCATCCTGTGAAGGACAGAGGTAGTGGATGGATCTCTCCACTGGTTCTGGAGGGGGACTGGTACCCAGAGTGCTTCATCCTGTGAAGGACAGAGGTAGTGGATGGATGTCTCCACTGGTTCTGTAGGGGGGCTGGTGCCCAGAGTGCTTCATCCTGTGGAGGACAGAGGTAGTGGATGGATGTCTCCACTGGTTCTGGAGGGGGACTGGTGCCCAGAGTGCTTCATCCTGTGAAGAACAGAGGTAGTGGATGGATCTCTCCACTGGTTCTGGAGGGGGACTGGTGCCCAGAGTGCATCACTCACCCCGTGACGGTCCCAGTTGCGTCAGTGCCCCTGCCGCTCATGGGCTAGCGGTGCTTAAGTAGGCGGTGCCCTGTTCAGCGGTGCTTGATTTGGCGGTGCCCTGTTCAGCGGTGCTTGATTTGGCGGTACCCTGTTCAGCGGTGCTTGACCTGTTCAGCGGTGCTTGAGTTGGCGGTGCCCTATTCAGCGGTGCTTGATTTGGCGGTGCCCTTCAGCGGTGCTTGAGTTGGCGGTGCCCTGTTCAGCGGTGCTTGATTTGGCCGTGCCCTGTTCAGCGGTGCTTGAGTTGGCGGTGCCCTGTTCAGCGGTGCTTGATTTGGCGGTCCTTCATGGCCCAGCAAGGCTTATGATGGCGGTCATTCATGGCCCAACTGGGATGGGGCTGGCGGGGCCCTCCTGGGCAGCTGGGCTGGGGATGATGGGCCCTCCTGGGCAGCTGGGCTGGGGCTGGCGGGGCCCTCCTGGGCAGCTGGGATGGGGCTTGCGGGGCCCTCCTGGGCAGCTGGGATGGGGCTGGCGGGCCCTCATGGGCAGCTGGGCTGGGGCTGGCGGGGCCCTCCTGGGCAGCTGGGATGGGGCTGGCGGGGCCCTCCTGGGAAGCAGAGATGATGGCGGTCTTCTCCGCCGTGCTGCTCTTCCCAGACTTGCCGGGTTTCTTGTGGCCCTTCCCCACCTTGGGAGGTGTCACAGCTGAGTCCACATTCCCACCGGGACCCCTGGGAGCGGCTTTGGTGGCTGGAGTCTTCCCCCTCTCCCGCCGGGCACTGGCCAACTTCTGATGCTTCACAGGGGGGGACTGGCTGTGGCTCCGTGCCACATTGGCTGTCCTGGTGGCCGGTGCACTCCACATACCTGTGAATACAGGCACCACTGGTCCCGGAGATGTTGTGGCTGAGGTGCTAGTTCTTGACCTATGAGATGGATGGGGTGGGGGAGGTGTGGGAAAAAGGTCAAGGCTGGACAGGAAAAGTTTTTGGGACACACTGGGACGGGTAGCTGGAGGGGGTTTGGGAGTGGAGGAAGAGGTGGTGGTAATAGGAGGTGTACGTTTGGTGACTTTGGGTGCAGGTGCATGCTCTGGAGGCTGTCGTGAGGTGGATGGCTGTTGGGTGGGTGTGTGGCTGCGTTTGTGTATCTTGGGAGGGGGCGTCACAGACACACTGGGAGAGGACACAGGGGGCGTGTGAATGGTAGTGGGGGTGGTGACTGCACTTGAGCGGGGTGAGCTGGTGGGTGTGCTGGTGCGGGATGTAGTGGCTGAAGAGGTAGTGCATGCAGGTGTGTGTGTAGACGAGACTGGGAGGGAGAAGGGAGACGACGAGGAGGGGGACACAGTGGAGGCAGTGGATGTTGGTGTATCTGCATGCGTGTGATGCTTGCGTGAGTGCCTGTGTGGTGTGTGGTGCTTATGTTAGCCTGAGCTTCCCTTGTGTGGTGTGCAGGCTGGTCTGATGGTGTGCTTGGGATAGGCAGAGGTACAGAGGATTGGGTCTGGGTGGAGGAAGTTGGAGGGGGGAGGCTAGACACAGGGACAATGGCTGCCATCAGTGCTGAGGCCAGAGTTTGAAAGGCTCGGTGAAGGGCAGCCTGACCAGAATGAATGCCCTCCAGGAATGCATTAGTTTGTTGCAACTGCCTTTCTACACCATCTAAAATGGTAGACTGCCCAACAGTGAGGGACCTGAGGAGGTCAATGGCCTCCTCACTGAGGGCAGCAGGGGTGACTGGGGCAGGGGCTGAGGTGCCTGGGGCAAAGGTGATGCCCACCCTCCTGGGTGAGCGGGCACGGGCGAAGGCTGAGGGGCTGCTGGGAGGGTGGTGCTGGTAGGGGGGGTGGCGGCTGTACCTGTAGATGTGGGGGGCACAGATGTTGCAGCCATCACAAGGGAGCTCCCATCAGAGGACGAGTCCGTGTCGCTGGTGTCAGCTCCTGTCCCCGCCGTGGAGCTCTCCTCGCCCTTCGTCCCACTGGTGAATTCAGAGTCCGTAGTGTGGCCCTCCATGGCCATGTGGGATGCAGCTCCCTCGGGCTCCGGTGCCACTAGTCCTCCGCCTGATGATGCTAATGCACACAAGAACAGGGAAACCACAAAAAGGGGGGGGGCAGAATAAAGACATGTTGAGTGCATGGATTACCGCTACCGTTGGCGGGCAAGACAGACACAGAAGCCCTTTGCACTACGCCGCGCACTTGGGCTCTACAGTGCAATTCCTGGGAAATGGCATACAAGGCTATTGACGACATCTGCACACATAGATGACACAGGGGCATGAATAGCTGTACTTGGCACTCTACAGAGGTGGGGTGGGGGGCCACAGGGCCATGCCTTACGGAGGGGCCTAGCCTACGGAACTCACCCTGGCCTAGGGAAACCCACAGCCCTCTCACCCCACCCAGACAACTCCACTGCACGCAATGTCAGCTGAATGAGAGTGTACTCACCCCCTTGTGTCTGCTGTGATGCCCTCAAGCTCCCATCCAATTCCGGGTAGGCCACCGCCAGGATCCTGAACATCAGGGGGATCATGGTTCGACGGGCACCCCTCCCACATTGGGAGGCCATCCCCAGCTGAGCCTCCGCCGTCTTCTTGCTCCAGCGGCGAATGTCCTCCCATCTTTTCTGGCAGTGGGTGCTCCGTCTGTGGTAGACCCCCAGGGTCCAGATGTCCTTGGCGATGGCACGCTAAATATCTTTCTTCTGGTGGGTGCTGACCTACATGAAATGTACAGGGGAAGAAGAGAAGTCATTACCAACTGCACCGTCAAAGTGAGTGGCCCCCATCCCTACCCTTGCCATGTGGCACATGCACTCACCGTCTTACATGCACGCAGCACTCAGCCCCCTTCCTTCTAACATCCAGCCCTCTCCACACAGGCATAGCCCATACAACATGCTCCCTGTGTACTTACCTGTTGGTCTGGAGGACCGTAGAGTAGCGTGTACTGGGGGAGGACCCCATCAACGAGCTTCTCCAACTCCTCCGATGTGAAGGCAGGGGCCCTTTCCCCAGACGCATGAGCCATTGTCTCTTCCAGACTAAGGTCACAGCAGCACTTGCAGTGTAGGTCCTCTCCTGTCGAAGATCAGGTATTGAGTGATTGAAGTGATAGAAAATGGCAGTCGCGTCCGCGGCGGTGCGTACCATCACCGCCGGCATACATCGTCATTGGCTCCTGGGACCCATAGGGTCCAATGTTAACCAATGCAGCATTGTGCCGCGGTCTCCGACCGCCTACCACGACGGTGTACAACGCCAGCGCAGTTACCTCACATCCCATTGTCCCACATTAGAGGTCAGGCAGCCGCCATTTCAGGGGCCCACATGGCCTCATTTTCAACTGCATCACACATACCTAGGCCTAGCCTCATAACACATAGAGGCCACCTTTTGTGTATGATTAGTGTTCTGGGTAAACTGTGGGTACGTACCTCTGAGTTGGTTGACTCTGTGGTCGCTTTTTGTCCTTCATAGGCACCGTCCGCTGGGACATGTGAGGAGATGGCAGCATCCTCCGGTGTACCGACCGTTGGTGGACCTGTCGACAATGGAGGAGCGACATTTTATAATCACCTACAGGTTTGACCGTGCCACAATCCAGGAACTGTGTACCCAGTTTGAGCCAGACCTGATGTCAGCAATCCGCCATCCCACAGGAATCCCCCCTCAAGTGCAGGTGCTGTCAGTGCTCCATTTCCTTGCAAGTGGTTCATTTCAAACAGTGGCCATGGCATCAGGGATGTCCCAGCCTATGTTTTCCAACGTGTTGTCCAGAGTGTTGTCTGCCCTTCTGAAACAAATGCGGAGCTACATCGTTTTCCCTGAGGTGGAGCATTTGCCTACAGTGAAAGGTGATTTCTATGCCCTGGGACATATCCCCAACATCATAGGTGCCATTGATGGGACCCATGTGGCTTTGGTCCCCCCCCACAGGAGTGAACAGGTGTACAGAAACCGGAAGAGTTATCATTCCATGAATGTAGAGATGGTATGTTTGGCCGACCAGTACATCTCCCATGTGAATGCCATGTTCCCTGGCTCAGTGCATGACGCCTACATCCTGCAGAATAGCAGCATCCCTTATGTGATGGGTCAACTCCAGAGGCACCGTGCGTGGCTATTAGGTGAGCCCCTGGAAGCAAGACAGTGGGAATGGTTGTCTGGGGTTATCCCTACAGGTTAGTGTGTGTCTAAGAGTTGTCCCTCGCCATTTGCAGGTGACTCTGGTTACCCCAACCTGTCATGGCTACTGACCCCAGTGAGGAATCCCAGGACAAGGACAGAGGAACGCTACAATGAGGCCCATGGGCGAACTAGGAGGGTGATCGAGCGGACCTTCGGCCTCCTGAAGGCAAGGTTCGGGTGCCTCCACATGACAGATGGATCCCTATTCTACTCACCAAAGAAGGTGTACCAGATCATCGTGGCCTGCTGTATGCTTCACAATTTGGCTTTGCGACGACAGGTGCCTTTTCTGCAGGATGATGGTCCATATGGCGGTGTTGTGGCAGCTGTGGAGCCTGTGGACAGTGATGAGGATGAAGAAGAGGAAAAAGACATGCAGAACAGGGACTCAGTGATCCAGCAATATTTCCAGTGACACACAGGTGAGAATACAATCCTGCCTACTACATGTACTTTTACACTACTACCTCTATCCTGTCTGTCGTTTTCACCCAGTGTATGGTCACTGAGTTGTCACTTTCCCTTACGGTTTCACAGATGTGGGTCCCACTGTGTGTCATCTGCTTACATTCCTCATGGACTAGAGTTGTGTGACATAGGTATGTTGACATTACTATTTCAGACACATTTTGTCACTGTAATTGCTAATACACTATTTCGAAATCACAGACAGACTCCAGATCATTTTGTGCTTTAGATGTGTTTATTTCAATGCAAAATATTGGATGGGGAAGTCAATTGGTGAGGGGTGATGGCGGAGTCCAGTCTATTAGTCTCACAGGTGCATTGCCCATATGGGCATAGGAAGTGGAGCTGGGGCAGTTTAATTATGGACAGGGTGACAAAGTGGGACAGTAGGATGACAATCAGGGTGGTCTCATTTGTTGGCGGGGGTCTTGGCATCGTTCTCTATCTTGTTCCTGGATCTCAGGGACTGTTTGCGGGGTGGTTCTCCCTCTGCAGGGGGTGGGGTGCTGGTGTGGTGGTCCTGTGGCGGGGCGTCCTGTCCACTAGCGCCGGCGGAGGTGGTGGGCAGTTCATCGTCCATGCTAGTGTCAGGGGCCCCTTGTTGTGCCACAGTGTCCCTCCTGGTGTTGAGTACTTCCTTCAGCACCCCTACGATGGTGCCCAGGGTGGAGCTGATGGTTCTGAGTTCCTCCCTGAAGCCCAAATACTGTTAATCCTGCAGGCGCTGGGTCTCCTGGAACTTGGCCAGTACCGTTGCCATTGTCTCCTGGGAGTGGTGGTATGCTCCCATGATGGAGGAGAGGGCCTTGTGGAGAGTGGGTTTCCTTGGCCTGTCCGCCCCCTGTCGCACGGCAGCCCTCCCAGTTCCCCTGTGTTCCTGGGCCTCCGTCCCCTGGACCGTGCGCCCACTGCCACTGCCCCCAGGTCCATGTTGTGGTTGGGGTGGTGGGTTATCCTGGGTTCCCTGTAGTGGTGGACACACAGCTGATTGACGTGCCCTGGGGACGGAGGTATGGGCCCGCTGGGTGGTTGCTGTGCTGGTGTTTTCCGGGGGGGGGGGGGAAGGTCTGTCGTGGCCTGTGCCTGTGTGAGGGGAACCGACTGTCCAGAGGTCCCCGATGGTCCGGGCTGGTCAGCTAGATCCAGTTGGACAGAGCTGCTGTCATCACTGTGGACCTCTTCTGGGGGTGGAGTGGACATGTCTGGACCCTCCTGTCTGGTGACGTTGGGTAGGAGGCCTGCAGGTGTGGAAAGGCATGATTATTGCATCTGTGTGTGTCATGGTGTGCAATGGCTGGGTGACCGTGTACCCCAGTGCTGGCATTCCTGTGTGGGAGCTTGTGTGATGATGGTTTAGGGGGGTGTATGGCTATGTGCAGTGTGCATGCTTTAGTGATGGGTGTCCATGCTTTGTAGTTGCATGCAGGGCTTGGTGTTGGGATGGGTGGGTTGTGATATTGGGACATTTGTGAGGAGTTGGTGTGATGAGGGTGAGGGTGGGGGTATGTGATAGCATGCAGGTAGGGTGGGGGATATATTAGTAAAGCTTTGACTTACCAGAGTCAAATCCTCAAGCTACTCCTGCGAGGCCCTCAGGATGCAGAATCGCCAAGACCTGCTCCTCCCATGTTGTTAGTTGTGGGGGAGGAGGTGGGGGTCCGCTGAACCGCCAGGTGGTGTCTTGAGAATGCACCTTCCCCCGTAGGTCGTTCCACCTTTTCCTGATGTCCTCCCGATTTCTTGGGTGCTGTCCCAATGCGTTGACCCTGTCGACTATTCTTCGCCATAGCTCCATCTTCCTTGCAATTGAGGTGTGCTGCACCTGTGCTCCGAATAGCTGTGGCTCTACCCGGACGATTTCCTCCACCATGACCCTGAGCTCCTCCTCTGAGAACCTGGGGTGTCTTTGCGGTGCCATGGGGTGGTGTAGGTGATGTGTGGGGTGGAGTGTGTGGTGATAAGTGTGGTGATATGTAGTGGTGTGTTGTGTGAGGTGCGTGGAAGTTGTGTGGGTGATGGTGTTATGTGCCTGTGGATGCTGTTGTACTTGCTGGTGGTGTCTCTCTCTGGCCTTCTTTCTGTATTTTTGGTCGTAGGGGTTTGTGGGAGATGTGGGTGTGTGTTTTATATTGTAATGGGTGTGTGGGAGTGGTGTGTGTATGTGTCTCAGGTGTGTGTATTTTGAATCGTCCAATGTGGCAGTGTTTTGTAAATGTGTGTGTATTTTGAGCGCGGCGGTGTGTACCGCCAATGGAATACCACGGTTGAAAGACCGCAGCGTGTATTTGTGTGTCGTGATAGTGTGGGCGTATTTCTGTTGGCATGACAGTGTCGGTTTTGTTTTCGCCAGTTTATCACTGACCTTTGGTGTGGCGGACTTGTGTGGGTGTCTGAATTTTGGCGGATTCCGACATGTGGGTCATTATAGATGTGGCGGAATTCCGCGGCCGCGGCGGTGTGTTGGCGGTCTTCTGCATGGCGGTAAGCGGCTTTTACCGCCAATGTTGTAATGACCGCCTATAAGTATTGTCTTTCTTATGATATAGTACCTATATGATATAAGTGGTATTGCATGAGCTTTGCAAGTCTCCTAGTTCAGCCTTGGCTGCTCTGCTATAGCTACCTCTATCAGCCTAGGCTGCTAGAACACTACTATACTCTACTAATAAGGGATAACTGGACCTGGCACAAGGTGTAAGTACCATTGGTACCCACTACAAGCCAGGCCAGCCTCCTACAAGCAGCCACAACTGGGATTGACTGTAACCTGGGATTGGCATAGAGGTTATGGGATTGGCTGCCTCACTGTAGCTATAGTAAACATGTAGTCAATGCTACATGAAAATAGACTTAGGGGTAATGGGTTGTAACCACCTGGCCTGAGCATTAGTAGTAGATGTTTCTTGATGGTTTGCTGTCAGTGGATGTACTTCTCTCATATCTAGTATTCTCCATGTCTGCATTGTGGAAATAGTATCATCAGATTGGCACATGTGTGACTCCATCCTGCCTTTACTATGGATGTGAGCCTGTGTGCCACCCTAGCCATTGAGTATTACCTGCTCCATCCCTCGGAATGTGGACATTTGTGGCTCTAAGGTGTCAGTTCACTCCCATGTGTATGGCACACCAGTATATACAACAGTGCAAATCTGCTTTTATCATAGGGACAATAGTAATCAGGTACTGGTAATGATGTTGACTCCATGTGAGTCAGCCATTACATTTTCACCACAGATATGGCTTGTGTATGACTGGACTAATGGCTTGACACTTGTATTCCCATATATTTTTAATCTGCTATCTATTATAAATGTGAAGGTTAGTCAAGGAGGCTCATTTGTAATGTAGCTTTGAAATGGTCTGACAGCAAACATGCATTTGTAAGTGCTAGACTTGTGGGGATGAAACCTTAAACACAATGGGATATTACTAGAAGTGGTAAATGCCTAGGCAGACCCCTTCATTCACAATGTGCAATGTCACCATGTATGCCAATACCCTATCAGTTACAGTGCTACATACCTTATTGTCTGCCTACCTCATGTCCCAATAGTTACTTGGGGGCACATCTGATGAAGTGTTACGTGTCAGCTAGCCTTGGCCTCTCTGAAGTTGGTGATTAGGACAAGATTGGGTATTGTATTACTAATAATATGTTGATGTGTGTTGCATTTCCACTACTGACACAGCCCTATGTAGTAGTGTGATGTGTTGTCAGTGAAAAGGCGGGGCTGTTGGGACATGTATGCATATTGCACCTATGTATTTGAGTGTCAGAGATGTATGTTGTCAGGACTTAGATACAAGTATTCTCTCATCAGGAATGGTGTGGTTGAGGATGGTGTTATGATTTTGTGAAGTCCTACTGGTGAAACGCATGTGTCATGGTTTTGTCTGTGGACCATGATGTCATAGGTGTGTTGCTCATGCTCATCGCTTGTGACACTGAACTCAGTGAATGGATATAGATGTGTTATATGTGCAAAATGGGTCACTGTAGATGCACTTAGATGTATGGTTAGTTGTGATAGATATGTAATTGGTCTTTGGATATATTCCTCTATGATTGGTTTAGATCAGTCACATGCCTGTACCCATTTCTTGTAATGTACACATCACATGACACCTGTATGGATGTTCACCTTGTAGTGGCTTATTCAGTTATTAGTGAGAAATTACCATTATTGTACAGAGTGTTATGTCAGCCATGTAATGGGACAGGCAGATGCTGTGTGGTGTGTGAATGTAGTAGTGTTTACTGTCATGGATATCTTGAAAGAGCGTAGCTTATATAATCTATATTACCATGAAATGTTTATGAACTAATGTATAATAATGCCGCACAGAAGCTGTATTAATATGTTTTGCTAAAACGTGCACTTGAATTGTGGCCACAGGGAGTGGCCGCCAATGTATACAGGGACTAATGAAAATGACTAATGTTGATTAAATATTATATTAAAGAATGGTTTAATACTAATTATGAATGATTATGTTATTAAAGTTTTGCTAATAAATCTTTTAGGCCTTAGTTAGCATAAGTCGAGGCCTAGCTGCCTGGCTCTCATATTAAATGTGTTTTTCTAACGTGCAGTTTGCTGACTTGCTAAAGGACATGAACTCTTGTTTTTTCTTCAAACTAGAAGCTGAATGTAACTATAGCAGATCCGTTCTCATGAAATTCATATTGCTTGTAGAAATGTACTAGCTAAATGCAACAGTGTAGATTAGTATTATGTACAAGGTCGCCCAAACCGGTACAGACAATGGAGCCACTGACCGAAGATGCACGAAGAATTACAAAAGGATGAAATCATACCGGACATTCTACCTCTAAAGACGTCAATCATATGGACGAATAAAATGCCTGAGAACTAATGTGGGGTAAAAGATTTAATGACATAATGTGTTTTTAATTGGTTAAAGATAGTGGGGTGCAACCTTTGTCCAACCAGATTTTAGGGGAATGTACAACGAAAAAGGAATAAAAACCCCTGTCACCAGAAAGTAAATTAGAATTAGGGAGTAGGAGACTAGGAGAGGGGGAGATGCTGATGCTATTCATTATGATCCAGAGACTTTGTCACTTTTATTAGTGACTGGCTGATTTATTTAGAACCATCCTTGCCCTTAGATTGCCCATTCACACTTTACCTTCTTATGATGGAAGTGCCCTATTTTTCCCGAGCTGAGTTCCTGACTGATGGCGAATCAACTGATGTCCTGAAGACCGAACCTGAGTGCTGACCCAAACCTTGGAGGGTAACTATATGACAATGGAATTGTGATTGTCTGTTTGCTTTTCCTTTCTAAGTACCAACTGCTTTTCTTTTGACAGAGACCATAGCTAGATGTTTTCCAAATTTGTGTTACTAAATTATTTTGCATGAAGTCCAACATGCCAATGCTAATTAGAGGTTAGTTGAGAGGGGTTCACTAAAACTGACGCAAATAGACAAACGACTGAATCAATGCTTGGTTGACGATACTCTGCTCAGGATAGCTTATGTTCACACTTTGCTATGTTCTGATGTTTGTCATTCTTGCTTTGATGAAATCTTATCAGAGTTGCCATATTGTGACTATGCTATTGTGCTTATTGTTTTTGAGATTAATAAACTTGATAGTAGTATTGTAACAAATAGGGAATAAATATCACTAAATTCATACTAAACTGGTGTGGTTGTTCATGACTGCAAGGTCATGGTGGTGTCTTGAGTTGATTAATGTCTCTGACTAAAGTGAAATGCATTATTGTAATAAATATTGATGATATTATTGACGTATTGATTGACATATTGATTAGTTATCTCGTCCTAAGGTGTCTCTCAACTGGGTCAAAAGATTAATTGGCCTAAAACGAGTCCCAATATGTAATAATTTATTATAAAGGGACGCGTTACCAATCTCACAAAGGATATGGACTGATCAGCTGTTGTAACTGTACTGCCCTGATGTGTTAGGTTCATTCAACTGCACTTCCACTAGGTGATAGGAGTATGGAGAGATCGTATGTGAATTCAGATAGACATTTGTACTTCACCCAGGGTATGATGTGCATGCAGGCATGGCTGTGGTGGTGATCATGTGGATGACTCCAGTGGTGCAGACTTACTTGGATGTTGATGTGGGTGTGAGGGTTGGAACACAGAGGTGGGTATTGGTGACATGTTGTGACATGATGTAAGACACATGTATTGGTACCTGAGATTACCTAAGCAGGATACGTATAGTCCCAGATATGCTTGCTTACAAGTGCGTATGTGAGATATGTGTTAACCCTCTCTCTTCTTATCTCTCTCCCTCCCTTCTTTACTCTCTCTATTTGTGTGCATCAGCATTGGCAGGCAAAGGAGAAGGGGCACAGGTGAGTGAAGATGCTGCAGGCCACTGGACCCTGAGTGCTGCTACCAGCAACAGCGAGGGACCCAGTGGCACGAAGGGCGACGGGAGTGCCACGGGGGGGACTGGATCATCAGCATCATCTTTGGAATTCTCCTCCAGTGGACACTCCCTGGCGGTGCCGATCCCTTCTGGGACCATCCCAGCACCATCATTGTCCGCAACGCCCTTTACTACTACCACCGTCCCTGTAGCTCCCCACCCAGTTGCCAATGCCCGCTCACCCAGGAGGATGGGCGTCTCCTTCACTGCAGGCACCTCTGCCCCTGCCACAGTCAGCCCTGCTACCCTCAGTGAGGAGGCTATTGACCTCCTGAGGTCAATCTCTGTGGGTCAGTCGACCATCGTGAATGCCATCTAGGGACTGGCATGTCAATTCCAGGTGAGCAATGCATTCCTTGAGGGCATTCATGGTGCACTGACTGGCCTACAGATATCCTTTCAGGCTCTGGCCTCCACACTGACGGCAGCCAGTCACCCTTTGTCTATCGTCCCCCCTCCACCTACCTCTACCCAAGCCCAAACCCCCCTTCCCAAACACAGCCAAAGCACAAAGACACCCAAGCATGCATCTGCCTCAAAGCCAAAACTGCCACTGACAAATACAAGCACCACAAGACCCACCACGGCATGCAGACAAACAACATCCTCCTGCAGACACACCAACATCCACTACCTGCACCAACGCCCCCACTGCACCCTCCTTCACAGACACTGCACCAGAAAGACCTGCACCCACCACACCAACTTTGACAGATCCAGCCACAACTCCTATATTACCCATAGCCAGCACAACGGCAGACCTGCAGACATCCACCCCAGTCACCACATCTGCAGCCACCACAACCACTGACACACCCACATTTAGCAGATCTCCCATACCTGCAGTCAGCAACCCAACAGACAGTCACCCATCGAGCATTGCATCCCCCAGCACGTCCTCCCCTCCTCCTCCCAAAACACATAAATGCCCACACCCACCACCCACAAGCATTCATTGCACGCACTTGCACCCAAGACATGCACACCAACGCCTTCTACAACCACTCCCTCTCCTTCCACTCCCAAACCCTTTTGCCATGACTGCCCCTTTGTGTCTAAAAAACATTTCCTCTCAGAGTTTTCCCTGTTTCCTACTCTTCCCCGTGGTACCCCCAAACAGTCTGTGTCTCTTCCCAAGTCCATCCCTTCCACCTCCAAGCCCTCCCCTGCACCCCTTTCTAGTACCCATGCCCCTCCCACTACCAAAAAGTCAGCCCCTCCCAAACCCAAGGACGCCCGCCCAAACCCACCCCCTCTTTCCCCAACCCCTGAGGAGCCTGTCTGCCTCCTTGATGCCACTACCCTGTGGAGGTCATTTGGTATTCAGTAGTCAAGTAGGGGCACACAGAGGTGCCATTTGTGCCTTTGGCATTTTAGACATTGGACTGCCCTATGGGCTGATATTTGTATATAATTATTTACTTTCTTGCCAAACAAATGCTTTTAATACATCTGGCCCAACCTGTTGTTGGCTTCGATGGTAACATACTTGTCTTACCTTTCTTTCCCCATGGCTGTATTGAATTTGGCACCTTTGGTTTGTTTGTGTGTGATGTGTATACAATATGAAGAAACACAAGGGTAGTAAGGGTGAATGGTGCCGCACTTCTAGGCAATACAACAGTAGTTTTTGACAAGTAATGAAATAAAGCAAAATCTGGTGCAGCTTGGCCCAGTGCCCTACTACCCAGAAGGCACAAATGCGGGTATCAGAGTACCCAAGGACAAAATTAGAACAAATTGGCCACAGCACACAGAGTATATTGTCCAATCATGTAGTGAGGATAAAAAATCCTTGGTAGTGTGTTGAAGGTCTAGAAGAAGTATTAGGTAAAGAGAAATCTTGAGTCTTGTTAGTAGATGGCGTCTTTATTTGTAGAGATTAGAAATCTTAATATCATCATAGATATACAGCCAACACGTGTTTCGTCACACAAGTGACTTCATCAAGGCTGTAAGAAATAATAATAAAAGCAAACAGTGGTATATATAAGTGTGTGGCGTCAAATAGTAGGTTCTTTGGTGAACAAGAAAAAAGTCCAAAAACATAGTAAAGTGACTGATGAATAGTGTCAATGCTTAATTGAGATGTGACTAGACATGGCAAAAACAGGGTGTGAACGGGACCGTTGATACAAAAATTTACATCAGATAAAGTGAATCAACGTGAGTGTGTGATTGAAATTTGGGAACAAAGAAATTGCTGGATGGTAAGCATTCTCAGTGAAAAAAGAGACTGTAAGGAGAGCTGTGATAAGTGCGAGAGTGGAGTCGGACTGAGAGGGATCATGCGTTAATACAAACAAACATCCAAAAGGAAGATAGAAAGCAGGACATAGTACATAAACAGCCAAGGTGGGTAATTCATACCTGGGCCGTCCGGCCAGAGTAGTATATAGTAATCAGCTAAGTAAGCTGAAATACGAAAAAAGAAGATCTGGGAAGACAGAAGACAGAAGAGAGGTTTAGGTTAGAAAAAGTCTGCTGTGAGTGGGCAAAGAGAAACGATCAGAACGTGGACAAGGAAAAAGAAGGGATATATCAAGAAAAAAAGTTGGTCAGCAGAAGAAATCAGAAAGGAAGAGGGAGTAAGTAATGTGAAACAAGCACACATTGAGTAACTGTGTACATACCTTGTTGTAATAATGAAACTAAGAGTAGTATAGCTGCCAGAGCAGCAGCAGGTGAATTGAGTGTTGAGCACGTCGGTTGTAACAGGTATAGGAGGCCCTAATAAGCCTTAAGTCAAACCTATAAAGGTGTCAAACATACGTCATGAGAAAGAAGGGAAGCTTGTATTTAAGAATAAAAAAGCAAGATTTAATCAAACCAGAACCGTAAGGGTAAAGGTTAGAAACTAGAGTATTGAAATAGCTTCTAAAAATAACAGAATGCTAGTGTGATGGCCAGTAAAAGGAAAACTTAGGAGGTTTCCAAAGTACCAAGATTGCCAAAAGTGCCAAAATGCCGGAGTCCCAATTAACACGAACCCAGGCAGCGAGTTGAAACAGCTGTGAAAAGGCGGAGTATGAAAAGTGCTCTCCGGATAAGCCCGGAGAGAGAGACCGGCCGTGTGTTGTTAAATAATAGCATGTCCCGTGAAGTGAACCCGGATCAAGGACGGCATGGAGGTGAGTTGCATATGCCAGTGGTAGCAGAGTTTGTAAAAGGTCAATAGGGAATGACCGTGGGCAAGAACAGTATATGCTCGTAATATCAAGAATGGAGTAGTTGGCAGGGAAAAGTTAAAGTCGCCAGAGACGGGGAGCAGCATGTGCCGGTAATGGCCGTAATAACAATGGAGTAAATGTAACAAAGCGAGCTAAACAATAAGTAATGGTGCCACTAATGTTTAAATTAGTGAAAAAATTGGGGATTGTCAAACGGAAAAAGCCGATATTCAAGTAAACTAATTCTCCGGAGTGTAGGATATACCTGATCAGTGTCGGGTGTAGAAGCGCGGTGAATCGTCTTCGGAACGTCTAGTGGTCGGTAAGGACCAGCGCTCGTATCTTTATGGAGAGTGGAAACGTTAACGAACTAGAAGAGGGACCAGATAGTAGGGTCCATGTGAAAGTATGGCGGCCATATTGGGTGTAGGGAAGGGAAACGAAAAACGAGGGGAAGCAAAAATACAGGCACGGAGCACGTACGGCGGCGGCCATCTTAAGATGGTGTAAGGCTACTGGTAAAACCTGGAGCATAAGAAATTAAGGAGTGTACCGATGGGATGAGGATCTCTGGGGGATATTACAAAGAGCTCTAAAGTTATGGAATGAAAAGAAAAGCTAGGAAGAAGGAGAAAATGGTAGGTAATGTAGAAAACGTGCCGGAGGTTGATGAGATGACGGTGGTTCCGTATAATGAGCTCTAAAGTTCTGAGTGAAAGGAAAATCTAGGAGGAAAGAAAAGTGGTTGGTAGTGTGGACAACGTGCCGAAGGTTGATAGAATAACGGTGATTAGAGTAGTATGGTGGAACAATTGTTCACCGTGTACATGGGTATGGGTATTAGAAATGACAAAGGTAACGGTGCACGTGAAAAAGTAAGACTGCGAAATAAAGTAACCTTATTTAACAAAAATGTCTGTACATAAAACAGTAACCATATTTTAACATTAATGTCTATACATAAGAAAGACGTAACGTCTAGCATGGCCAGAAAAAATGTTTGTACATAATACAGTAACCATATTTTAACAATAGTGTCTGTACATAAGAAAGACGTAACGTCTGGCATGGCCAGAAAGAATGGTGCCTGCATAGGTAGAAAACCACCGAGTACAATAACAAAGAATATAGTAGTGCCATTTACATATGAGTACACGAGCAATGGTGCCTCCAAAAGTCAAGAATGGACTGCAGTACAGAAAATCGATTGTGACATCTATACATGAATACATAAGTAAATTGATTAAATACAAAGCAAAAAACCAAACGTTGGGGATAGATTTGATGTCGTTGTGTATAGTGATGGACTTCCGCCTGGGAAATGTGCACAAGTGAATAGGATGCAATGTCAGATAAACGAAAGCAGGCTGGAGTAGTTATGTCAGAAAAAAGTGTAGTTCACGGTCCGTGTTGAGGCCTTGCTCGACAGCACGAAGTTTTATGATCCATTTGGCCTCGCATCTACGCAGATCCCTGGTTCTGTCACCCCATCTTGGTGAGTTGGGGACCTGAGTTATGCCATGGAATCTAACCCTTAAAAGATCGTTTTCTCCATGGACAGCATTGAAGTGAACAGCAAGGGGATAGTTAGTGTTGACATTTCTGATAGCCCTGATGTGTTCCTGAATGCGTTCTTTCAGTGGGCGTATCGAGCTACCAATGTAGACCAAACCACATACGCATATTAGACAGTAAACAGTATATTTAGTGTTGCAATTTATGAAAGTCCTGATGTGGTACGTTTTTCCGGTATTATAGGAAAAGGAAGTGGTTTTGTTAAGGGCTAACTGGCAGGAAATGCAGCTGCCGCATTTGTAAAAACCATTTGGTTTCTCTGGCATCCACCCCAAAGGGCGTGTGGGAGCGGAGGGGCAGAGAAAGCTGGGGCATAGGATGTTCCTAAGTGTGCGACCCCTGCTGTGCACTAAGGTGGGTGAGTCGCCTATAGAGTCTTTGAGACCCGTGTCCAGCTTAAGCAAGTGCCAATGTTTTTTAAGGATGCGTAGTACTGTCCTGCTCGCAGGGCTGTATTGGGTAATGAATGAGACCGGTTTCTGGTTGGAGGGTTTTTTTGTGCCCGGGTTCTGAGGGCTCTTCATTAATAGATCGTGTTGATTCTTATTAGCAATGCGTTTGCTAGCTCCTGAGATAAGTTTATTGGGGTAACCCCTAGCTCGGAAGCGGTTGGTAAGATTCTTGAGTTCCTGCTTGAAAACACCAGTATCAGTGCAGTTACGTCGAATCCTGACCATTTCCCCATATGGAATGGCCCTGATCTGGGTGAGGGGATGAGCGCTCTGTGCATGCAGAATAGAATTGCAGGCAGTAGGTTTCCTGTAAAGTCTAGACATGATCTTGTTGTCGGTAGTATACAATAATAGATCCAAGAACTCAATCCGAGTAGTGTCCATCTTATGAGTGAATGTTAAGTTAAACTCATTGTGATTGAGGTATTCTATGAGTGAGTATAGGTCAGGGATGTTGCCAGTCCAAATGGCAAGGATATCGTCAATGTACCTCCCCCAGTAAAGAATGTGTTGGGTTAGATGTGTCGGACAGTTAGACCAAAGGTGTATTTTTTCAAATTGGCCCATGTAGAGATTGGCATACGATGGAGAGAACTTAGCTCCCATGGCTACCCCTTGACACTGCCGAAACCACCTGCCGTCATGTAGAAATACATTGTTCTCCAACACTAATCGTGTGAGATCAAGTAGCATGTGTGTATGTTCAAAAAGTGTTGCATCGCGGACACTAAGCGTAAGTTGGAGCATTTCCAGACCTTTTTCTAGGGGAATGGATGTGTAGAGAGAGCTAACGTCAAGACAGACAAACACACAGTCATCCGTCCATTCAATGTCTTCAAGTTGGCACAGCAGATCCCTAGTGTCCTGTATGTACGAAGGTAAGTTACGTACTAGAGGTTGGAGAAAAGAGTCAATGTATTCGGAGATGTGTTCCGTGGGTGAACCGATCCCAGAGATAATCGGTCTCCCAGGAGGAAAACCCCCTGGTTTGTGGATTTTGGGTAGGATGTATATGCAGGGAGCACGTGGCGCCTCAGTGTACATAAACTTGTATTCTAGGTCTGTTAGGAGACAGAGATTCTTCCAGGACGTCAGTTTCGTTTTGATCAAATTGGTGATGCCAGGGAGAGGGTTGGCTGGCACCACAGAGTAAGCCTGTGTGTCATGGAGTTGTCTATTGATTTCAGCGATGTAGTCAGTCTTGTTCATAATGACAACGTTACCCCCTTTGTCAGCCTCCCTGATGACTATATCTGTGTAGGTGGAGAGTTTATGCAGTGCCCGAAGTTCATTAGGGTTGAGGTTTTTGTTTGGTCTGTGGGTACTTGTGTTCGTCTTGTCCTCTAAGGTGTAAAGTTCAGTGCTGACGGCTTTATAGAAGACGTCGATGTTGTTATCTGGAGGTAGGGTGGGGACAAACATGGATCTGGGTTTGAGCCCACTGTCGACTTCCAAGTTTGGTGTGATGTTAAGTTCAGTTAATAGTTCATTAAAGCTAAGTGATGGCGAAGATGTATTGTCAAGGGAGAGAACCGTATGGATGTCTTGCAAGTCCCTAATGGATTGATTGCAAGTGGGTAACGGAGTGTGAACAGTTGTGTTAGTGTCTGGTTTGTTGTGGAAAAACTTCTTCAGTTTGAGATTGCGTATGAACTTGAAGAGATCTATGTGTATGGTAGTGTAATCAGGTAGAGAAGTAGGACAGAAGCCCAGACCTTTTTTTAAAACGTTTATTTCATGTACAGATAGTTGTAAATTGGAAAGATTCATAACCTGTACAGTTTCTTCTGTAGCACTAGAGGTTTGCTGTTGGGGGAGACCTCTCAGGGTCTCTGGGTTTTTGCAGTCGAGCGAGTTGTCATGCCCTCCCTATTGTTTGCTACGGTGTTTCCTGCCCCCCCCTGCGGGTGGGTTTGTATTTGTGCCTGACCTGTTGTAGTTCTGTTGTAGTCCCTTTCTGTAACGGCCAAGTTCCTCTAAAAAAGAACTTGACTGTTGGGTTGTATTTTGTGGAAGTGTGCTAACAGAGGACCCTTATGATTCTAATGTGTGTGACGTGTGTACGTGTGAATTGTGCTAGCTGTAGTGGCTGGCCTGCATGCTTGTGTGGCCCTGGCTTTAGTCACGCTGTGATGCCTGTGTATTGTGTGTAGGATATGGTTGTGTTTGGTACATGCAGATAAATTGTGTATTGTTTGTGTTACCATGGTATGACATATGTTTCATTGTATGGCTGTGTGATAGTGTATATTGTATGTCAGGTGTTGTTATGTGGTATAGTATGTATGTGGTGCCATGTGGAGTTGTGTACTGAAAGCGCTTGAGGAAGCGTTTGTGTATTTACTGTTGTGGTGTTGTCTGATTAGGTGCTGTTGTATATTTTTGTGTACAACTTTGAAGATTGCTGTGTATCTGCGAGTTGCTGTGTGTCTTGCATGTCTGTATTGGCCATGGTGTGTGTAGTATGGGGGTGTGTTGTGTGAGTGTGCATGTGTATGTGTAGGTGTGTGTGTATTGCATATGGTTGTGTGGTTACCTGTGTGTGTGTCGCCTGCTGCCCTGGATGTGTATGTTGTGTGTGCGTCTGTACTATGGGTTTTCCCTAAAGTGTGAGGTAGGTGTGTATACTCACGGTTATTGTCTCCGTCGCTGGTTCCAGAGTCGTAGTGCGAGCCGGAGCAATGGGAGGACTTCCAGTTCGGGTACCATGGTGGCTCCAGATGGTATCTGTTCCTGAAAGTGAGTGTCTCCTTTTATAGAGTTGGTTTCCGCCAGGGTGTTTGTGGTGGTTCAACCGCGGCGGAAACCTTGGCGGTGTGCAGCCTCATAATGTGTCTGGTGGGAACATGGTCGCCACCAGCCTGAAGGTGTCTACCGCCGTCCAGGGTGGCCTGACCACACTGGCGGTACTGGTGGTAGTTTGGCTGTCTCCTTTTGGGAAGACCGCCATGCACATAATTTGGTGGTCGTTTCCGCAGGCCCGTTGACGGTATGACCGCTGCTGCCGACATAGCAGTCATGGAACCGCCAAACTCGTAATAACCCCCTTAATATTTTTTAATGTTGCTGGGGGGACACTTCCTGCAGCCTCCATTAAAAAGGCTTGGTGATGCCCCTGCCGCTTCTAGAGGTACTACAAGCATATTTATTTTGGATATTATAGTTCCATAGGGCATTATGGGAAGCTCCTTCATAGGAACATTGAATAATAAATATTCAAATTGTTACTTATGTTGAGAGTCCCTGTGCCTACCCATATATATATATATATTTTTCATTAGGGCAGAGTGACTTCAGCCCTCCTCCCTGAGCCTTTACATAGGCCCGGGACTCTATCTCCCACCACCTTTTATTTTTTCTTTTCAAAAGGGGAGGGGGCATGTGGCCGCTCTCTTTGAGACAGTATTGGCCACGCAGACCCCATTGACCAGAACTGAATGAATGAACGAATAAAAGCATTTATCTCATGCAATAATAAATATACGAGTATAAAACATACATGTGCATTACAACTATTAAAACAGAAACAGCATGGAATTTCATTTAAAACTTTCCGATGATTATGAACATATCAGAGACAACAGTTCAGAGATACTGCTTCGTTTGAGTTAAACTGTACATGTAGGTGAAATAAAGTGCATGGTCTCCGTGAAATTTCATTGAAAGGTTTTCCTGGCCCTATACACACATCAGAGACTACGGTAATAAGGTTGTACACCGAGTAATTTAAGATGTGCATGTGGGCGGAATAAAGTATATGATCTACATGCTTCAGAGCGAGGTGGGAGACAACATCTTCCAAGTGAGTTGGAGTTTGTAAATGCTGGTGGTCGTTCGACAGCAGCATAATGCAATGCAGTTCAGTGAAATAAGGCGCGGTGTTGCCCTCATGTCACTAAGGGAGATGTCTTATCGTTCCTACAGAGTAGTAACTAAGAGACTAATGGAAAATTCATTATAATTTAACCTTGTGAAAGGCACCATAGTCGGTACTTTTTAAGTAAAAAGAAGGAACTATACCGTCCATCATGCCTGTGCTGTGTCTGCGCAGTCCATCACAGACTGGGCAGCAGAGTTTTTCAAATTAATGTTTATCTTTGCCATGTCACTTTGCTTCTTCCAAAGCAGTTCTTATCGCCAGCATAAATTTGCCAAACTTGGTCAAATCTGAGGCGACCCTACTGGAGACAAGAGCTGCTATTGCTTCTACAAATGTCCATGTCCCTCCCCATTGACAGGAACATTTGTTTTAGGTTAGTAGTGGCTGTTCCAGAGCTGGGCAAATGTAAATAAGATGCAACAGATACTTCCTTCTGTAGTTGCATAATCTACATCCTGTAATATGGGATAGTGATTTCCAGTTGTGGTTTAATTCTTTTATCTGCAAAGGAACCCTCCTGGCCCAAAGGATCTCGTTCAGGCACTTCTTTCTCAGTGCCTGGTTCAAGCATGGCTGTATTTAGTGAGTCTCATGGAATGCAGTAAGAGCTGCTTGCCTTTGTTTATCCCTATGTCTGGCAATGTCTGCTCCCCACGATAACTAGCAGACTTCTTTATTTGTTGTACTCTTTATAATCGTGTAGCTTATTCCTTCCTTTGTCCAATTCTAACTCTCCAGATTTAAGGTCTTCACTGCTCTGTTTAAATAGCTGCTCCAGGGCGTATTCTGCACTACATATATTGACTTTAGCACCTCCTTCAAGGACGGTGCTAAAGCGTTCAGGTTTCGATAGCAATATTTTGCATGCGTGCACAGGCATTCATATTTTTGCTGCGTGAGGCCAAACTCCGGTCAAATTAGGTTGTTGCACGTGTATCTTGGTAGCCGAAAAATGCCGAAAAATGCAACTTGTAACACTGGCACTGGATTACTCTAATAAAGTCTCACATTGCTCTGGAAATGCTTGTTGCCCGTATTCTACTGTACACAGCAATTTTGCTTTGATAACCCTGCTGATTGCTACAGCTGTTGGTCTATGAAATTTTCCATACCATTTTCACAGGGCATATGTGGTTGCTTATGCTTTAAATTTCATCCTGTTCTGATGTAGGTCACTTTTGCTGTCTCATTAAACCATACTCCAAAATAGTTATAACTTCCTGGTCGATGTTATGGTCTGAGAGCTCAACCTCCATTTATGCGTTGTTTTCATTGCATATTCGCCATTTATCATCACTTTTGTTTTATTTTGATTGGCGATCAGGTCGTTACGCTCGTTCTGAAGGCTTCATTTTGTGTGATCAAGGAGTAACAAAACATCCGAATACTGCAGTAAGAGCCCTTTATTTTAACCTATCTTTGTGGTGGCTAGATTGGCTTTCTGCATCTTCATTCCCAGATCCACAGTGTATACATTGAAGAGTGCTAGGTCAAGGACACACCCATGTTTTAAGCCTCGATGTGTATGGATTTTTGCGGATAATATGTCCCTCCCTAGTTGCACTCTTACCCAGGTACTATTGTAAAGAGAAATGATGGCGTCCAGGAGGTTATCCAGAATTTTCCAGTTTCTAAGCTTTTCCCATAAATTGTTACGCATTACCCCAACAAATTCAGCTGAGGGGTCTACGAAGCAAGCGAACTTCGGCATGTTCTTAACATAGGCTTGCTGTGCAAAGTATGAGACAATGTTATTGATAGCTGAAGCACCCTTACAGAATCTGGTTTGATAGAAGGGATGTATGTGTGCTCACATAAGCCTTCCCCTCAATGTCCAGAAGGATGATAAAGCAATCGTTTTTTGGGGTCGGTATTGTCTCCTTTCTTAAATATTTGATGTTCCTCGCCACACATCTGGAACACTTGCTTGCATTCTGCTTGCTTTTTACAATGGGAAGAGAACCCCGGCACAGTATGCCAGATCGTCCCTAAACATTCCTCCAGGGAGTCTGTCAGGACCCAGGGCCCCTTCCTTCCTTATCCTTTTTAATATTTTTTACATCTGAATGCTTAGTCATCATTTTGGATCCTTCAGCTGTGGAGTGTGTGCTTTCCTCACTGGTCCTTTTTAGAGGTAGATCTGGCCGTGTTTCAATTGATATATTTTCTGATTTCTCTCTATCTATATTCTCTATATGGGTTTGCCATACCTCCGCTTTCACTGAATTACGCCTGTCAGTTTTATCATCTTCTAGCATGGTAATATATTCCCAAAATTGTTTCTGCTTATTTTTGATAGTTCATAAATGTTGGTCCGTTCTACTTCATAGTGCAAATAATAATTTTATATTCCTGATTTATCTCTTTTATCTTTCTTCTTGAATCAGTGGTTCCTGCTCTCTGATAGTCTTGCTTGGCCCATCTTAGCTTACAAATACATTCCCTTAACTTTCCATTGTCTCCCAATCTGTGCATTGTCTGTTTAGTCTATTTGCTTTCTCTCATTTTCTTGCCCCCGCTAGAATAGATTGTAGGTCAGTGATCCAGGTGGCCCAGTTATTGATTGTGACTGTTACTTTCCTATCAGCCAGCCTGCCTTTCTCACTATTCTTCCAAACCTTTAATTTGGCTGCATGGCAAGTGTTCCGTTTGAACCTTCTCACCAAAATGTGATCTTCAATTCTTTTTGTTGTTGATTGTGACTGTCTGATCTTGAAAACTCCAGTGGAGTTTGAGGTCAACACTGAGCATTACACAGGTGCAGCTTGCGGGAGGGAAAAGGGGCGGGGCGGTGTGTGGCAGGCATTAACCAAAAAAAAAGTAAGAATTAAAAAAAAAAAAAAACGTACCTTTTTGCCGCGTCGCTCCATCCGCTCCTCCATCGCAGGCTGCAGGCACAGTCTCCCAGCCTACCCTGCGGCCAATCTTGACGCTGCTCAGAGCAACCTTAGGATTAGCTAGGAGCGCAACTGTGTTGCTGGGTTGGAGAGAGTCTACTGCGCATGTGTGTTTGGCCTGCCCGAGAGGGGCGGCCAAACACACATGCACTCTGAGGGGGAGTGCTGTGCACCCCCCCCCCCTGTCCCTATCACACCCGTGGCCCCACCCCTTTTATAGTAGTGCTGCTGCTGGCGGAGGGCAATGCTCCTCCGCCATAGTGGAGGAGCCTCCCCTGGCATTACATGATCGCTTGCTTCCTGCTGTATCAATGTAAAGCCTGACAAGATTTTTTAAAGATTTGGACTTAAAAAAGATATAATCAATGTTTATGCGATTGTTGTGGGAGTGAGCGTAGAATATATCTACTGGTCTTTTATTACTAGTGTCCCTGCTCAGACCAGATTATGAGTTTGCAGAATATTGTTGAATCTCCTTTTAGCCAGGGCCTATCTTCCTATATTTTTAATGTCAGCACTGAGGTTATTCAAATTTAGGCCGCCTGTTATTACCATGTCTAGAGTTGGATATTCGCACAGTAACATTTCCTGGTGAGCTATCACCATATTTGTTTTCTCCAGTTTTTTTTAACCATTTGCATTGAGGTATACATTTATTAGCAACAGTGCTGCATTGCTTCTTGAACCGTGGTATCCTTCCACTATGTAAGGAACAAAGAACAACCCTTATCCTACTCTATGCACTATGTAAGGAGTCACTACAACCTTGAAGAACCATAAAGATTTTAATATATTTAGATTATTGCTTGATATATTTTCTTGATTCTTAGATTTATACACAAGAATGATACATATAATTAGAACGTAATGAAACAACAAAAGAGAACCATCCGCCCTCATCAAAGATCACTCACAACGTCCATACAAACCAATATTATCCTAACACATCTTACATTCATCCAATAAAAACTTTTGTTATGAACTGCCTCCATGATATGCTATTGCATAATATGAAAAAAAACAATTTGACTCATAATACATATACTAATACAGAGTTAATTTCCTTCTAAATTAAGAGAGTAAAAGGCCTGGTGTGCATTCACTGGTCCATACAGAGACACCTTCAATACAAAAAAATACTGCTCATTTTTTTAAATCATCCCAGTTATTGATGTCCTAGTTCAGTAGTCGGCAAACCCCGGCTCGCGAGCCACATGCGGCTCTTTGGCCCCTTGAGTGTGGCTCTTCCACAAAATACCACGTGTGGGCGCGCACGTGCAGCGTGATTGAAACTTCATGATGACTGTTTTTCTTATTTCTATTTTTACATACTTATTAGGTATTTCTGTGTCTTTATCTTTAGTCGAGTGCTATGAAGCGACTTATTGAGAAAATATTTCCAGAAAGATGAAATCTCAACGCGTATCGTTAAGTCGTATCTTTGCATCGTGTTCTACAATGTATTACTTCCGCGGCGCGTGAACCTGCAGGAAAGAATAGAATTGTAAATAAAATCGGCATCCCTGCAGTTGGGAATTCCACCTACCTCTGTCCGAAGCGCTCTGCCTCTCCTCAAGGTTCCCCCACCAGCGGCACTTTCCGCTCTCTGCCATTCTGAGCATTTAGTGGCCACGAAGTTTCATTTGGCCTATACGTGCGGGGGAGGCGCGTGCGATTCATGGACGAGTTGAGTGAGCCAGTCAGTCAGCAGTCTCATTGTGCAGTGGTTAGTGCTTGTCACATCCGCAAATCGCGCGTGGGTGACAAAAGTACCTATTCGAAGCAGAAAGTTACCTGTTTTTTTCCAACCAGCTGCAAATCCGACAGGTATTTTTGTCATCTATTTAGGAATTGTAATTATTTTGTGTTGGTGGCTTTATTTTATTTTTTTAGGTGCCCTATTTGACATGGCTACAAAGAAGAAGCAAAGAAAAACGGAAGACAAAAACCGTGAATTTAAAGTTGAATGGACAGAGACTTTTGCATTTATTCAAAACTTAAATGGCCTTCCGACCTGTCTTATTTGTCAGGAAAAATTGGCGCATAACAAGAAATCAAATTTGGAGAGACACTTTACAACTAAATACGTGTCATTTAGTACTAAATATCCTAGCGGTGATGCAAGGAAGAAAGCAGTTGAAGAACTTCAGAAGAGTCAAGAAAAATCAAGTTCTGCATTTAATTACTGGATGCAATCTTCCAACAATGTTAATATTGCAATTTTTGTGGTTAGTCAAGAGATTGCTAAGAGAGGAAAACCATATACAGACAGCGAATACATATAAAGTTGTTTGATAAATGCATCCGAAGAGCTATTTCGGGATTTTAGGAACAAAGCAGATATTCTAAAAAAAATTAATGAGTTACCATTGTCTGCTAAAACAGTGACGGATAGAACAGTCAAAATGTCTTCAAATATAACCAACCAGCAAGTCGAAGATCTTAAATTGGTTTCAGCTTTATCAATAGCAGTTGATGAGTCTTGTGACATAAATGATACAGCGCAAGTTAAACTTTTTGTACGATTTATTTCATCTACAGGTCCTAAAGAAGAACGTTTAGGATAATTGCCACTCAAAGGTCAAACACGTGGAGAGGATATAGAAAATGCTGTAATTGAGTGCATTGAAAAACATCATACTCCACTCAATAAAATTGTCTCAATCTCAACAGACAGAGCGAAAAGTATGACCGGCGTAAGAAATGGGTTTGTTGCTATTTTGTAAGAAAAAATGAATCACGAGATACTTACATACCATTTCATCATTCATCAAGAAGCGCTTTGTGCGCAGATATTTCCTGAAGAAATTTGCAAAGTTATGGAATTGGTGATTAAGATTATCAACTCTACTATAGCTAAAGCTCTTAATCATCGCCAATTTAAATAATTTTTAGTTGAAATGGAGAGTGAGTACGCAGATCTTCTGCTGCATAACAAGGGACGTTGGTTATCAGGAGGAAACGTTTTGAAATGTTTCGCTTCCTAACTAACATAAATTAAAGCATTTCTCCTTGAGAAGGGTATTCACTATCCAGAACTAACAAACGATCAGTGGATCCAAAAAATTTATTTCATGGTAGACGTTACGTCTCATCTAAAACAACTTAATCCTAAACTACACAGGAAAGGAAACACAATGTTTTCGATGTTAGAAGTTATTGCATTCAAAAACAAATTATCTATTTTTGCTCAAGATTTTGAAAGAGAAACTTTGATTTACTTTCCAAGCCTGTTGAAACATCCCCAAGAAAATATTTCTGATAGTGACATTTGCTATTTCAAAACTACACTTTTAAATATGATGGAAGATTTTCTGAACTGGTTTCAGGAATTCAGAAACAGCAAAGCGACGTTAGCCTTTGTTAAAAACTCTCTTAGTGCTACTGTAACAGAATAAAAAGTTTCTCCCATTAAAATTGACATTGGCAGCTTTGAAATGCAACTGCTGGATTTAAAAAACAAAGAATTGTGGAGCTCGAAATTTGACCGTCTTTGTGCTGATATAGAAATATTGGAGAAAAACAAATGTGAACTTAGTTCACAGCATAAGTGGTCTGCTTTGAAAGACCTGGAGAAGGAAGATATGTTGAATTTAAACACCTGGAATAGTATTCCTGACTCATATAATCAGCTGAAAAAACGAACATTTGCTGTTCTTTCATTATTCGGGTCTACATATTCATACGAACAATCATTTTCAAGCATGAACCTTATCAAGAGTAAATTGAGAAGTCGTCTTATTGATGAGAACCTGGAATCGTGCTTAAAATTAAAAACAACAACATTCAAACCTGACTTACCCAAACTTTCCAAGGAGATGCAAGGCAATTGTTCACATTAGTGTTTGTCAGTCATTGTCATGAGTTAATTTTATGGATACCTTACAATTTAATTTTATCAATAAATAATATTGTTATTGTTATTGTATGATATCAAGTTTTATTCAACGCACCTATAGTTTAACTAAGACTTAAAACTTTAAGTAAAGTTTATTAAGTTCATTTTAGGGAGCGTTGTGGAGTGAAAGAAGATGTAGTGTTGAGGATTGAAAAAGGTATGTTGAGATGGTTTGGACATATGGAGAGGATGAACGAAAGGAGATAGTCGAAACAAGTATACAAGACAAGTGTGGATGGGAGAGTTGGAAGGGGTCGACCTCAGCGTACGTACCTCAATCAGATCGAGGACGTTTGTAGCAAAGGCTAGCTTAGAAGCACCCTAATTAAGTTAATAACAATGTACCTACCTATATAGTTTAAGTTTAAAAAATGTGGCTCTCAAAAGAAATTTCAATCCTTGTACTGTTGATATTTGGCTCTGTTGACTAATGAGTTTGCCGACCACTGTCCTAGTTCAATGTTGAAGAGGCTGATGCCCAGGTGGCTACGCACGTTTTGGTGTGAGGTGGCCAGTAGACCACCCATCTTCTTTAGGGCTTGATAAAGTTATTCAACAAAGAATAAAACACCAGAGGGGGAGACAAAGTGGGCAGCCACCCACTGGTTCTCTGGTACAGAAGAAGATGCTTCCAAATTATGTTATCCCAAGTCTATGATCAATCAAACAACTTCTTACAGGTCAGGTCCCATAAGTTCTCTCAGATTACCTCACACAGCTAGTCCTCCCATTACAGATGCACTTCCTCGTGATGTGTACACAGGGGCAGGGGGCCGCAGTAAAGATAAGAAGGCCTAACCAAGATCTTAAGTGGCTCACCAAAGTCCGAGTGCGTGCTGTGGATTGGGCAGCGCGGCTTGACCCACCGCACTCTGATCGGACCCCAATCCATAGTGCCTGTGCCCGCTCCTGCCTCTGGCCCCGCTTCTGAGTGAGCCTCCACTGCTGGGTCAGAGACACTTGGGGGATCCTAGCACCTTGAAAAACTGGACCTGTGAGGTGGAAGCTGTGCGGCGGCCTGTGCCAGATGGGAGGTGAGGCCTGCCATGTAACAAAATGCTCGCGTCCGATCCTGGGGGGACTTGCCCTCACCTCTGGCCCTCCTATGGTGTGCACAAGAGTCGGCGGCATCTGAAGGTGATGCGGCAGTGCCGATCAGGTGCAGAACTGAGGGACTGCCAGCCGTTCTGTAGGGGAGTATGACACGGCCCACCTCGTGCCACGGTACAGCGAAGAGTACCAGCGGGTGTGCCTCTGCCTGGGGCAAGATCCTTGTGATGATACCCGGGTGACTGCAGGTAGCTCCCCACGATCACGGGCACCTGAATGTATGAAGGCCCGGCGCCGTTGCTTGGATGCCCCAGTAGACTCACACTGCGTGGTGAACAATGACCTGGGGGTGCAGAATTGTTGGCCAGTGATCAGCTGCACATTGGTGCATCCACGTGGGATCCTACTCACCAGGCTCCAGGTGGGCCACAGGCAAGGTAATCAGCACTACAAGCTGCCTACTGCCCAATGCGTGAGTGACTGTGCATATAACACTGCCAAGGCGTATCCTCGTAACATAATGCAGTTACTCTGATATTCTACTTGCAAGCTTAAGCACGTTCCTAGTGGCTTTCATGGTGTGCAGGAGGTTTGGATTCCTGCCTGCTTGCACTTAACTCCATGCTCCTGGATGTACCTGTGCTCTGGGGCCTCACGCACTTTTGTACTGCCCCGACCGCGTCACATGGAGGCAAAACTGGGGGATACATATTGGTGCTCATAGGTGTCATCAGGTGAGGAGATCTACGTCAGTAACAGTCGCTTGTCACTGCCCGTCCTGCCCTACACCATCTAGACAGACACTGCTTGTGGGGCATCATTGCCATTGTTTCAGGGTTCACCGCTGCCACCCGATGTGAGCTTCTCACTACAGCGGTGAAGGTACATTAGCGCATTTGGCTCTCATGCCTTAAGGGCATCAATGCTTTGCCACACCATGACCAAGGTGAGCAGAGCGACACCGCAGCATGATGGTGAAACCAAAGGCCACCAGACCCTTGCCCCAAGATGGCCAGGGAGGGCTCTCCATCATGGCTGCAGCAACGGATGCCTCAACAGCACTGCAGCACCTGGAAACTACACTTCAAGAACACTCTAGTCAATTCAAGAAAATCTTACAGGCTATTCTGGACCTGAAAATGTAATTGGAAAATAAGATAGACTTTGTTTCCCAGGACGTCAACCTTCTCCGATCTGACCACTGTAAGTTGACTGAATTGTCCTTGGGCACCATGGGACCCATTGTCCAAGAGCTGCAGGAGCAGATGAAGGAACATGGGACCCATTGTCCAAGAGATGCAGGAACAGATGAGGGGGCTTGGTGCTAAAGTGGTGACCCTACACCACAGAGCGGAGGATGCCAAAGTGTGTCCCACCAGAACAATGTTTGCTTTATAGGGTTTACCTAAAAAGTGGAAGGTCAAAGTGCAGAGCTCTTTCTAGAACGCTGGCTGAAGGATAACGTAGTGAAGGGGAAGGTCTGGAAATTCTTCTCATAGAATCCCTGGTAGGTCACCACCACACGGGGCCCCTCCTCACCTTCTATTTGCCTGCTTTCTCAACTACAGAGATCAAGATATCATCCTGCAACACTTTCGGGCACAAGGCCCAGACCTCTGCGAGGACACTACTATCACAGCTAATCCAGACTTCACAGCAGAGGTGCAGCACCAATGGAGCTCCTCTACAAAGATCAAGCAGCGCCTTCATGAACACAATATTAAATATGCCTTGATGTTCCCGGCTAGGCTCTGCGTGATAGATGGCGGGAAGATTCATATTTTCTCTACACTTGCAGATGTTTGGACATGGATTCATGCCAAGGGCATTGCCCAATCCTCGAAAGGGGACTATGTGTAGGAAGCTTGCCTGGTGTGTGGTGGGTACCTAAGAAACCTACACCTTGTACCTGGTATCCCCTAATAGTGTAGTGTAGGTAGTGTCTAAAAGCTAGGCTCTCTAGAGGTAGCTGTGGATGAGCAGCCAAGGCTTATCTAGGAAACATGCAGAGCTCATGCAATACCACTGTAGTCACACAGCACTTACACACACAAAAGAATACACTTAGGCCCTCATTATGACATAGGTGGTAAATGACGCCTATCACCACGTCGACGGACGCCACAAGACCATTGCTGTGGCTACCTACCGTCCGTCATATAATGACTATAGCTGGAATTCCGCCTGAATGCTGGCGGATTTCCGGCTACGGTAATGGCGCCGGACAGCGGTAAGGTGCGCCACTAGACCGCCGCAGACCGTATCTTGACACATGATACGACCTGGCGGTGTTCTGCTGGCGGACGTTGCTGCTGGCAGCAGCACCCCATCCCGTCGCCTGCCGGAGGACCCCCTGCAAGCAGGTGAGTCGGGTGCTCCGACAGGGGAGTGGGGTGTTGTGTGTGTGTGCATGGGGGTGTGTGTGTATGTTTCTGTGTGAGTGCATGTGGGTGTGGGGCATGTGGAATGCATGTGTGCATGAATGGGTGTGAGTGTGTGTGTATGTTGTGTTGTGTGAATGCGTGTATGCTTGTATGTATGTAAGTGTGTGTGGATGTGTGTGTGCATGGATGTATACAGGTGTGGGTGAATGTGGGTATGTGTGTGTGTATGCATGTGTATGTCTGTGCGTGTAGGTGTGTGTATGTTGGGGGGGCCGGAAGGGAGAAGGGGAGGGTGGGGGAGGACTCTGGGGAGGGGTTAGGGGAGACACCTATCAGTGCCAGGGAAGGAATTCCTTGGCACTGATAGTGCCTACCGCCATGGTTTTTGTGGTGGTAAGAAAGCCACGGAAACCATGACGGTGGGCGGGATCATGTTCCTGTGGGCAGCCTAGTGACGGCCGCCGGGCTGGAGACTTTAGTCATTACCGCCATGGCAGTCAGTGTGTTACATTGGCAGTATGGCTTTTCCCAAACCGCCAATGTCATAATATGGCGGTATGTACCGCCAGCCTGTTGGCGGTACTACTGCCACTGACCACCGGGGTCATAATGACCCCCTTAGTGTTACACAAATAAAGGTACTTTATTATGGTAACACAGCACCAAAAATACTATAGAGGCAATACTCCTTTAGAGGGTAATTAATACACAAGATATATACACTAGTTGTCAGAAATAGGCATAAGAATAGTAAGAAAACAGTGCAAACGGTGTAAAACACAATAGAGAATACAGGTCATGGGGGAGCACAAACCATATAATAAAAAAATGCAATGAGAGATGGACCCCCACCTAGGTAAGTGGAGTGTGTAGAGAGGCGCTAGGGGTACCAGGAAAGCACAAAGGTAAGTACCACAACACCCCCCAGTGACCAGGAATACAGGAGTAAATAACTAGAATATCCCCAAAACAGAAAGAGAATTGCAAAACCAAGAGGCGACTGCAAGAAAGCAACAGTGGATTCTTGAAGAGGAAGACCTGTAGAAAGAGGGGACTAAGGCCCTCATTCTGACCCTGGCGGTCTTTGACCGCCAGGGCGGAGGACCGCGGGAGCACCGCCGACAGGCCGGCGGTGCTCCAATGGGGATTCCGACCGCGGCGGTAAAGCCGCGGTCGGACCGGCACCACTGGCGGGCTCCCGCCAGTGTACCGCCGCCCCATTGAATCCTCCACAGCGGCGCAGTTTGCTGCACCGCCGCGGGGATTCCGACCCCCCCTACCGCCATCCAGATCCCGGCGGTCGGACCGCCGGGATCCGGATGGCGGTAGGGGGGGTCGCGGGGCCCCTGGGGGCCCCTGCAGTGTCCATGCCACTGGCATGGGCATTGCAGGGGCCCCCGTAAGAGGGCCCCTACATGTATTTCACTGTCTGCTGCGCAGACAGTGAAATACGCGACGGGTGCAACTGCACCCGTCGCACAGCTTCCACTCCGCCGGCTCGATTCCGAGCCGGCTTCATCGTGGAAGCCTCTTTCCCGCTGGGCTGGCTGGCGGTCTGAAGGCGACCGCCCGCCAGCCCAGCGGGAAAGTCAGAATGACCGCCGCGGTCTTTCGACCGCAGAACGGTAATCTGACGGCGGGACTTTGGCGGGCGGCCTCCGCCGCCCGCCAAGGTCAGAATGAGGGCCTAAGTCCAGAAGAAACAGCAGAGTCCAGTGGGGGCAGGAGCTGCTACCCACCAAGCTGAGGATGCAGGATCAGAGACGTCAGGACTTCATTGCCTTACATGATGTCTCTTCCGGACAACTTTGGGATGCTTTCGGACCTTCGGGTCAACTGGTCTAAGTCCTGGCTTTTCCCCCTACTCCAGTTGCCTGCTCCTGTCTGGGATACACTCCCAGCCCACCGCCTGCTGTGGTGTCTCGACTCCCTTAAGTATTTGGGTATCCAAGTATACCACTCTGTGGATGTTCTTAGGGACAGCAACTTGGGCCACATGCTTCAGTCCATACGGGGGTCTCTCCCTTTTTGGGGTTCTCTCCACCTGTCACCACTGGGAAGAGTGGCAGTGGCTAAAATGTTGATCCTCCCCATACTGCTGTATTTTTTTGCAGCCTTGCCCCTGGTTATTCCCAAGAGTTTCTTTTTTCAAGAACTGAATGATTTACTATTGAAATTATTATGGGGCAAATACAGATGTCGTATAGCACTGCCCATTCTACAACGCCCGCTCCTCGAGGGAGGTCTGGGCACTCTAAACCTTGAGCTTTACTATGCTGCAGTACAGTTGCAGTGGGATACAGCTTCATGGTCAATGCCCTTGGTTACCAAAGATGCTCCTATTCTATATAATTTTGAAGCGTTAAAAACATATTTTCTTAGGATATTCATCAGAAGGAAGGTGGCTCAAGCCACAGATAAGGAAATGCTCAAGCTAAAACAAGCAGATAGAGAGTTGGCTGCCTACCTTGCACAGTTTGACAGATTGGTAATAGAGACAGGGTGGCCTGAAAGCAAAAAGACAGCCTTGTTTTCTCAGGGTCTGAAAGATTAATTAAAGGATGTTTTGCCACAAATACCCAACAGACCAACAGAATGCTCAGCGTGATAGACCTGGTTCTTGAAATAGATAACTGACAAATGGAAAGAAGAGGTGAGAAAAAGACAGATTTTCACCCCAGTATTCCCAGATGTGATCGAATGAGAATAGATAATCCAGTGGCTTCAGAGAATAGTCATTGAGGGGAGCCCATGCAAATTGGCGCAATAAGAGGCCCTCTTTCAAAAGAAGAAAAAGAAAAACACAGTCAAAACAATTTGTATTATGGATCCAGCTGACATTTTGTTAAGATTTGTTCTAAGAAGCCTAAAGTGTGGCATCACCAGTGGGAGGGGTTGGATTGGTGAGTGCTACTAAAAACACAACTCCAAAGACCCATCTAGTGGCCAGCACACTTCAGTCATCAACTCCTGATCTTGCTCTACTGATGACTCTCAAGTTCAGAGAAGTTACCTTACCAGAAGTTGCAGTAATGATTGATTCAGGAGCCACCAGAAATTTCTGTGACTTCAGATTTGCTGCCAGGTAGGCCTAGAGGCTATTCAGAAGGCGCGGAATAAGGTGGTGAGAGCATTGGATGGAACTAACCTCTCGTCAGGACCAATTGTCCTCCACACTGAACAAGTGAAACTCATTTCACAAGAAGGACATCAAGAAGTCATTCAATTAAATTTAATAGATGTTGCACAGTTCCAACTCCTCTTGGGATTACCCTGGCTGACAGAACACAAGCCAGCGATCAAGTGGAGTGAAAAAACCATAGTTGTGGATTCAAACTTTTGTAAGGACAATTGTTCCAACACAAAGTCGCAAACTAAGGAACGCAGTCTAGCTATAATGTTGTGTGAAGGCTGAGTCTCAGTGTGTATTATAAACACTAATGAAATTCCAGAACAGTACAAGGAATTTGTGGATTTGTTCAATGAAGTGGAAGCTTGAAGGTTCCCTCCTCCTCATTCGTATGATTGCAAGCTAGAACTAGAACCCAGAGCCAACTTACAGTGTAGTCTGGTCCACACGCAAGAACCAACACCTGAAAGAATATATCCAAAAATGTCTGGCCAACGGGGTCATCAGACCCTCCCAATCACCAGTTTCTTTGCCATTATTCAAATCAGGAACATACATCGATTTCAGGGGGCTGAATTGAATCCCAATATTAAATTGCTACCCTTTACCATTGATTTCTGTCTTAATAGACCAGGTAAAGGAGCTCAAATTTACACCAAGCTAGATCAAAGAGGTGCCTACTATTTCATAAGAAAAAGAAAAGGGGACGAGTGGAAAGCCTATTTCGCAATAAAATACAGACTCTTAGAATACCAGGCCATGCCTTATGGCCCCTGTAACACACCAGAGGTATTTCAATATTTCATAAATGTTGAACTGAGTGATTTCATTGACAGGTGTGCTAAAGTGTACATCGATGACATCTTGATTTATTCAAAATCAGAGGAAGAGCATCAGAACCAGGTGAAAGGAATCTTTCACAAACTCTGAGAGAACAACTTTAATGTAAACTTGGAGAAATGTGCCTTCAGTGTAAGATTGGTGGATTGATTTATTCAGTCTCCTGAGAGCATAACCATGGATGAGCAGAAAATAAAAGCTGTGACTGATTGGCACTCACCAACTACAGTGAAGGAGATCCAAAGCTTTATAGGCTTTGCCAGTTTCTACCAAAGGTTTATAAAAGACTTCTCCCAGACAGGTAATATCTCTCACTATATTGCTTAAGAAAGGAGTTTCATTTCAGTGGTCAGAAGAAGGTGAAGAAGCCTTTCAATCTTCAAAGAAGACTTTTACCACCACCTCCATTCTGCTCCATGCAGATCTTCCAAACTATTTTACCTGGAAATTAATGTTTGAGATCAGGTAATTGGAGGAGTTCTGTCAAAGAGGCACAAGGAAACAGGACCACTCCATCCTGTTGCCTAAAGATCTCGAAACTGATCCCAGCCAAAGTAAATTACACCGTCACAGAGATAGAGCTAATGACAATTAAAGATGCTTTGAAGGAATGGAGGCATTATCTCATGGGAGCAAGACACACTCTAAACTGTGTTGACTGATCATAGAAACATGCAGTTTTTAAAGTCGGCCATAACTCTGATTCCGAGACAGCTGCATTGGTCCCTCTATTTTGCAGACTACAATTTTCATCTTGCATTTGTAATCTTACAGATACTTTCATGACAAATATATCCCCTGGCATAGTGTCTCTAATTGTCTGTTGTGTGTTTCATTGTTTGGTTTTACACTATGCTGGTATTTATGTAGTAGGTGCACTTTTGGGGTATGGACTAAAATTTTGTGATTACTTATCGACCAGGAAATTGGAACAGAAAGGCAGATGCCCTATCACAAATTAACATTGAAGGGCAAAAACATTCCATAGAAGCTCAGAAGAATATCCATGAATCAAAAATCCTTGGGGCCACATCCAAAGACATCTTGGATGAGGAACTCAAAAAGGCTATGACATCCGAAGAAATGCTAGATTGTGTTTGCAAGGAACCCTTAAGAGTGATTCAGAATCAATTGCCTTATTATAAGAGAGTCTTGTACTTACCCACTTTAGAACTGCAACAGAAGGCTCTATATTATTGTCATTATAGTCCTCTGGTGGGACATAAAACAATACGTTGATCTGAAAAACAAATTAAAAGACAGGTTTGATGGCCACACATGAGTAAGGCCGTTCATCAGAATGTTGCTGCCTGTAAGACTTGTGCTCGGGGAAAATCAGACAGACAAGCTCTTACAACCATTACCAATTTCCCCACATCCATGGCACACTGTCACTATGGATTTGATAGGAGACTTGCCCTCTAGTCAGGGTTACAATTCAATCTTAGTGGTGGTAGACGCTTTTACAAAGATGGCCCATTTTGTTGCCCTAAAGAGTATACCAAATGCTAAACAACTGGCTCATCTATTCAGTTTACACGTGGTACAAGCTCATGGTGTTCCAAAAACAATCATTTTAGACCATGCTTCTCAGTTTTAGTCCCACTTCTGGAGGGCCTTCAACTAGGGGTTAGGCATGGAAGCTAGATACTCCATTAGTTATCATCCTGAAACAGATGGTCGATCAGAGAGAGTGATCCAAGAACTAGGGTAGTATTTGGAGATTATTCCTTCTAGACCAAGGAGGGGATTGGTCTGATCTCCTTTGAGCAGCAGAATTCACACAATAATGCAGAAAATGCATCCACAGGATATTCACAATTTCTCCTAAATTATGAGCCATCCAAACTCTATTGTTAGTACTAAGGAAATCACATCACAGTTCCTGCAGTGAGGGATACTGTCCAACACCTGACTACAGTACATAAATCAGCTACCAAAACTAAGCCAAAGTTAAAAAGCACTACAGATTTCACTCCAACAAGAAAAGAAAACCAAAACTCACTTTCCAGGGTGGAGATAAGGTTTGGCTCAGTTTAAAACTCTTAAGACTGAAAGAGAATTGAAAATTCCAACCCCGCTTTGTGGGTGCTTATGTTGTTGAAAAAATGATAAACCCAGTGACTTTTAAATTGAAGCTACCACATCAAGGGAAGAATTGACCAATATTTCATGTATCCTTGCTTAAAAAGGTTTCCCCTAATTCAATAATGTTGTTGTCACCTTAGCCTTTTCAAGTTGAAGGTGGTGAAGGGCTTGAGGTTAAAAGGATTTTAGATTCAGAGAAGGTTCACAAGATTTACTATTTGATCGATTGGAAGGGCTACAGCCCTGAGGAAAGGTCTTGGGAGCTACAAACTGTTGTGCTTGCTCCAAGATTGATTAAGGCCTTTTACCAATAATACTCACAAAAGCCATGACCGGTAGGACTACTCTTGTGGAGGAGTACTATAAGAAAGTAGCCTCTTTCTAACGTGGTTACCCCCATTTTTGGCCTGTTTGTCAGTGTTTGCAGTGTGTTTTTATTGTCTAACTGGGATCCTGCTAGCCAGGACCCCATGCTCATAGTTTCTGACCTGATTGTCAGTGTGTTTTTACTGCCTCACTGGGATCCTGCTAGCCAGGACCCCAGTGCTCATAGTTTGTGGCCTATGTGTGTTGTCAGTATGCTTGACTGTGTCACTGGAGCTCTGCTAAGCAGAACGCCAGTGCTTATGCTCTCTCTGTATACCTAATTTGTCACTATAGTTTAGTGACTCCATATTCCAATTCTGATTGGCACACTGGACCCTGTTTATAAGTCCCTAGTATATGGTACCCAGGTACCCCGGGCATTGGGGTTCCAGGCGATCCTTATGGGCTGCAGCATTTCTTTTACCACCCTTAAGGAGCTCATACAAACCTTTCTTCAGGACTGCCACTGCAGCCTGAGTGAAATAGTGCACACACTATTTCACAGCCATTTTTCACTGCACCAGGTAACTTATAAGTCACCTATATGTCTAACCTTAATTTACTGAAGGCTAGGTGCAAAGTTACTGTGTGTAAGGGCACCCTTGCATTAGCATAGGTGCCCCCACGTTGTCCAAGGCCAATTCCCCAGAACTTCGTGAGTGCGGGGACACCATTATAAGCATGCACTGCATATATGTCAATACATATATGTAGCTTCACAATGGTAACTCAGAATATGGCCATGTGAGGTGTCTAAGATTGTGAAATTGCACCCCAATCCAAATCTGGTATTTGGGGCCAATTCCATGTACCCTGGGGGCTCCAACATGGACCCCGTGTACTGCCAAACCAGCTCTCTGAGGTTTCCACTGCAGCCCCAGCTGCTGTCACCTCACATACAGGTTTCTGCCCTCCTTGGGATTGAGCAGCTCAATCCCAGGAAGGCAGAACAAAGTATTTCATTTAGAAGAGGTGTGTTACACCGTCTCCCATTGGAAATAGGTGTTACAGGCGTGGGAGGGGTATCCTTCCAGAGCCCCTGGAAATGCTTTAAAGGGCACAAACGATGCCCTCCTTGCATAATCCAGTCTACACCGGTTTAGGGACCCCCGTCCCTGCTCTGGTGCAGAACTGGACAAAGGAAAGGGAAGTGACTACTCCCCTGTCCATCACCACCCCAGGGGTGGTGCCCAGAGCTCCTCCAGAGTGTCCCTGGCATAAGCCATCATGGATTCCAAGGTGTGTGGACCCTCTGGGAGCATCTGAGAGGCCAGTGCCAGTAGGTGAGGTCAGAGACCCCTCCTGATAGGTGCATACCTGGGTAGGTAGCCAATCCTTCTTTCACAGCTATTTAGGGTCTCTCCTCTGGGTGTTTCCTCAGATTCAGTTTGCAAGATTCCTCCAGGACTCCTCTGCATCCTCTGCTTCAGCTTCTGACCGTCGGATCAACCGTAGACTGCTCCAGGAACCGCTGTAACTGCAACAACGTATCCAGGAATACTCCTGTGACCTGCAACTTCAGCTCCAGCCAGCAATTAAAACAGTTTCCAAGGTGTGCACGCTCTGAGGACTGCCTGTCTTCACCCTGCACCAGAGGAACAAAAGGAATCTCCCGTGGAGTGACAGAGTCACTTTCCTGCTTCTGCAGGCACCTCTCTACGACGGAACCGGTACTCTGGGACTCCTCTCCTGTCGACGAGTGTAATCCCTGGAACACAGGTGTGGACCGCAGTGACCCAGACTGTCCAAAGGTCAAGCTGTCCAAATTTGGTGGAGGTAAGTGGTTTCCTCCCCATGCAGCGACAGTACCCCTTTGCACCGCACCTTCTGCAGCTCCTTGGGCTTCTGTGCACTTCTTCCAAAAGTTCTTTGTGCACAGCTAGCCCAGGTCCCCAGCACTCCATCCTGCGATGCACAGCTCTCTGAGTTGTTCTCCAGTGGCGTGGGATCCTCCTGTGTAGTGCTGTGATGACTGCACTTTGCAACTCCTTTGTCCCCATGTTCTGGGACTCCCGTGGGTGCTGCCTGGTCTTTTGAGGGCTCTCTGAAGTGCTGAGAGCCCCCTCTGTCTCCTCAGTCCGAGTTGAGACCCCCAGGTCCCTCCTGGGTCTGGGCAGCTCCTCTTTGATGCAAACCACTTACTTGCGTGAACCAAGGCTTGTTGGCGGAATCCAGCGACGCAAACAGCCTGCACCCAGCAACTCGATGTGGGACATCTATTGCACCAAGCAGGAACCTGCAGCTATCTTCTTTCTGCATTTCTGTACTTTTCTTCCCACCTGAGAATCCCCTTTTGCACCTTCTTCGAGGTGGGCAGGGGCTCCTGTTCTTCCTGGACTCTTCTTAGACTTTTGGACTTGGTCTCCTCTCTCCACAGGTCTTCAGGTCCAGGAATCCATCGTTGGTTGCTTGTAGTCTTGCTTGGTTCTTGCATAATTCTTCATCATGACTTGTAGTGTGTTCTAAGGAAACATGCTGTACTTTACTCCTGATTTTCTGGGCTCTGGGGTGGGGTATTTTACTTACCTTTGGTGTTCTCTTACACTCCCAGCACCCCTCTACACACTAGACTTGCCTAGGGGGGAATTTGACATTCGCATTCCACTATTTTAGTATATGGTTTGTGTTGCACCTGGCCTATTGCCTTCTATTGTATTTTTCACTGTTTGCACTATTCTATGATTGTTAACTTACCTGATTTTGGTTACTAATGTATATATTGTGTATAATACTTACCTCCAGAAGGAGTATTTCCTCTAAGATATTTTTGGCCTTGTATCACTCAAATAAAGTACCTTTATTTTTGGTAACACTGAGCATTGTCTTTTATTGTGTATAAGTACTGTGTGCCTATAGTGGTATTGCAAGAGCTTTGCATGTCTCCTAGTTCAGCCTTGACTGCTCTGCTACAGCTAGCCCTAGGCATTGTCTGGTTGCTAGACAATGCCTACATTTCACTAATAAGGTATAAGTACCAGGCCAACCACTTACAGGTACTGTCAGTGTTCTTAAGATGAACAATGTACATGTTTTTTTAACTATCTGTTCTACACATGTGGGAAGTCCCACAAGATGCTACGCAGCAGCAAAATAATTTTGCGAAATGGCACAATCGACTTCTAAAAGATGGCGGCCACTAAGTATTGCGGCTCTAGTTGTTTTAGCCCCAAGTCTCGAGATATTTCATTGGGAGCTGTGAAGTGAGCGTGCTACGTTCTGGACGGCACAAATCACTTCAGGAAGCATCATAGGGCTTTGAGTGTGATGTGTGAAATCCCCTAGTTTAGTTGGTTAGGAGTAGTGTCTTTCTATCATATTGTTGGGAGTAGAGAGTGCTGTCTTAGTATTGCGGCCGTCACTGGATACAGAATGATATTTCTGTGTTCTAAACCACAAGAAATACAATTGAGGAGAAAAAGCGCAAATTCAAGCCAACACTTACCAATTCCATTGTGAATCCATCTGAGAAGGGCAGCAGAAGTTCGAAGCAGTTCTTTTTTGTGAAGCAAGTATCCCAGCTCAGGAAAACAGAGCGAAACATAAAGACTTGTTAAATTTTGTGAAAGTTCAAGTCATAATTGTTATTTGCAAGTAAATTCAAAAGCCAGGAGGATAAGCAAATTGTAAATAAATAAGTCTAATGATTGAACTAGAAGAGAAGAAACAGATACGAAGGAAACAATAGAAATGCATTATTACGTAAGAGTGAATAGAAGAGAAGTAAATATCTCTGTCTATAGGGTATGAGAAATAAACAGAATTCACAATGATATGATAAGTTGTTTAGCAAAGTGTTTCTAATAAGTGTTACTTGTATTACACTTATCTAGCAACATAAACTGCAAGCAGATCAGGGAAAAGCAGGCAGTGGTGAATAGCTAACAGAAACAGAAGACCTGGACGAAGGCAGTCTTTTCTCTTTATACCCATCCCTTTCCACCCTTGGAGCACTCTTAATCTCTAACTTATCAATGTGTTGGAGACTTGGGAAGCTCTGGGAGAGGCATTGGGATATGTGCATCAGTTGATCCTGTGAAGATTGGGAGTCATGCGGTACGATTCTGAAAACTGGGTGGTTTTTGTAATTCTGAAAATTCCTTCCTGATGGGTGGAGGTTACTGCCCATGTTTCTTGTAGGCAGACTGTCTCCGCTTCTTTCAACCTTTTAATGTCTGGTTCACTACTTAGGACCCCAACAGACCAGCAACATTCCAGGATATTAGTTGTATGACAATGGGCCTGATTTGGAGCTTGACGGAGGGGGTTACTCTGCAACAATTGTGACGGATATCCTGTCTGATCTATTAGAATCCCATAATAGTCTATGGAGATTGTAATACGGTGGACTGGATATATGTCATGATTGTGATGGAGTAACCCGTCCGCCAAACTCTAAATCAGGCCCTATGTTTTTAGATGTCCTAGCTGTTTTTTTTGTTATATAGCTGGGCACAGTAGGAGGAAGCTTAATTTGAGAGCCCTGACGGGTGGCTTTTGTGCTAAGCATAGCTGTTAATCCTGCCATGGATCTCTTATAGATCTTTTTTTAAATTATGGATTCCTTCTGAGTTTTCCAGGTTTTTATTAAGCATATCTGAGACTGATTCTTTAAGACTTTATTTTGCGCTGTCCAGATCCACTAGTTGTAGTGCTTGTGTCCGAGTCTGATCACTTGAGGTTGTGAAGTAGTTGATTCCGTGGAGTTTACTTCCCTTGCCACACTCTTGTTCTTTGTAAATATTGGGTAACGAATGTAGTTAGACTTTCTTTCCTTTGTCCGAATTGGAGCACGTTCATATCCTGATGAGTCGTGGGTCCGTTGCCTCAGTTCCATTTTAGTTGTGCATTATTTTGTGTTTTCTTGCTTTTTCTTTAGCCATTTTTAGCCCTCCTTGTTAATGTTTGGTGTTGGGAGTTACTTCCCCATCTTCATTCGCTATAGGCCTCGTGCCTTCCTGTTCCCTCTTGGCAATACATGATGCCTAGTTGGTGTTTTCTTTGGCTGTCTCAGATTCGAGTGTCTTTCATTCTGGCTCTGATTCTCCCAGCCCTAATGGAATTTGGGAAGCTAATTTTGGCCTTAAATCTTCTGATTGTTCTCTGAGGCTGTTTTTTTAGCATAACTGTATTTGTTGCCCCTGACTTCTTGAAGCTTTTCAAGTCCATTTTTAGGTTGAGCGTGCAATTGCTCTGATGCGTTGTAATATATCTTTGGGCTTTTAACCACGCACGCCCATAGCACCCCCATCACTATCACTTATTCGTGGGCTTGCCTTTCAAAAATCCTTTATCATTGGAAATGCTTTACGTTTGTCCCTCCTTGGGGCAGATTTGTTACTGCCTCGGCCATCGACCCTGTTACATGGATAATTTGCATGTTTGCTGATACGTTTGACTGCAAGCGAACTTCTTTTCCTTTTTGTGTCTCTCCTTTGCACCCATGCTCATGGTGACTGTGGCACTTTGAATCGGCATGCATATGTCAACTGTTTTACTTTTCATTTTCAATTTATGTGGCAAGAAACATCCAGTTAGGAATTTACAACATTAATAGCTCTAACTCAAGCATTTGTGAGATCCATTGCATTGCAAATGCATGTTATTGTTGTCAGAACTTGTGTAGGGTTAACAGTTTTCCACGATTACTGGGCAGTGGCATTTGTTCGATGTGACCTTTTTATATATATTTTTGTGTTTTCTGGCCATGTTTACTATGCTGAGGGCTATGGTTTGCATAGTGTCTATTTGAATTTATTATTTGTATGATTGCCATGTAGATACATTTATTGCTGCTGTCAAGGTGGCATTTATAGAGGTAAGCACTTTAACTTCATTAATTGTACAATCACAGTCTGTTGCAATGGTGTGATCATGTATGGTTACGAGTGACTTGTCCTCAGCTTATTCCTTGTTGACTAGGCTCTGTGCTTGTGCTTAAGTCTTTCTCCCGCAAAGGCCATTTTCTATTGATGTTTCTTTCATGGGTTTTGTGTGCACTTGCCCAATTGTCACCCCCTTCCCAGACATGAGAAAGTCAGTTGTGCCAATAGCTGTGGCTGTCTCCAACCCTCCTTGAGTTTGCCTCTGGTGAGTTGGGCTACCATGACAGTTGACTGACAGAGAGGACAGCTCAGTAATTGTGGACATTTCCCCCTGTTTTAAGCCTGAGGAGATCCAATCTCTCCTCCTCCCCTTGGCTATTTTGGCAAGTTGAAGATGTTGCAGGGGTCAGACCCTACCATTAGCGGGGTAGTAGGTGAACCTTATACAGAGTCCATGTTAGCCATGAAACCATTCCCCTTCAGTATTCTACTTAAGTTCTCAGTCAAAGTCATGGTTTTGGGATCCTGTTTGTCCCCCAATTAGCCCCTATTTTGCTAGTTGCAGTCCGAGATGGTCTTCCCTGGTCTGCTACTTCCTTGAACACTGGCATTGCTCCTCCACATTGCTTGTCTTCCTTTGCAGCGCCCACTAGTCCACTCCTTTCCCCGCTCATAGTCTTCTTTATGTGTTTCTTCCTTGGTTGGGGCTTGTACGCATTACCTTTTGCCATTGCTGTTAGCCTCCTATAATTGAAAACTCTGGGACATGTTTACAAGACAGTGGCACATCAGTCCTGATGCTCCACTTTCCTTGTGTCGCCCCTGGCCCACCTAACAACACCATGGTTGTGCTGTATTTACAGTTAGGACAATAGTGTCAATTTTTTACACTATTGTGGCGCTTTGCTGCACTAGCATCAAAAAGTTTGGCGCTACTGCAGCAAAGGACAAGGAGGCCCATTGATTAAAATGGGTGCGTCATTTTCATGCCTGCTTTGAGCAGGCATTATATATTATGTAAAGAATGGTGCAGTGAAATGTTGTAAATTTCACTGTGCTGTTTATTCGGGCCTCCCTGTATCAGAACACCCCTCTTGCATACATTATGCCTGGCGCATGCTTAATGTGGCGCAAGGGTTTACAAAGTGGGGCAATGCTTGCATTGCCCCACTTGTAAATACAGGGCTGGAGAAAGGCCTCCTTAAGTCGCCTTAATGTAAAACAAATTATGGTAGGGCCGCACAAGGTGGCGCTAGGGGCTTGTAAATATGCCCCTCTGTGTTTCGAAGTAGCTACAATGATAGTGTTCACCTTGGTACGTTTATGTGCATGTTTGCACTTGGTAGCCCCCATGGCCTTGTCCAGGTCATCCAAATATCTCAACCGCTCCTCCTGATGTCCTTAAAGGCTGATGACCATGGTAATGGCAGTAATCTGCACTCCTAGTAATCTGTATAGCCTGTTATGGACTCACAGGTAATTGGTGCAGGCTAGTCAGGCTATGTTCCTTAGTGGGGGCTGTGAGACTGTAATGCCGGAGGCTCGTGGGGGATTGAAGGTCAGCCACCAACAGAGGGGCAGCTTGAGGGCAAAGCCAGGTATCCTGGTAGCATCCCACCTTGCAGCAAAAACTTCAATCTGACTCCAGCAACATCCAGCAACAGAGATCACTGGCAATGGCAGCAAGGCACAAGGTGGTGGGAAGGCATGGTTTCTTGCCCCTCCGATCCCTGCTGTCGGTTAACACCTGGTGCCCGGGTTCCAAGGAGCTGCCAGTGTTCTACAGATGCTCCCCGGCTTGGCTCTTGACTCCCAACTCGCCACTCTGCCAGGGGTTGTGGCTTCCTCGTAGCTTCCTCACTGTCCTTCTCACACTGCTCACTCACTGTCTACACCTCTGCCTTCTTGCCTCAATGATGAAAACCCTCAGCAAGTTCTGGATATCTGGTCACCCCGACTCGTCCTTCTGGCAGAGAAGTCTGGCATAGGGTCCTCAATCCTCACATGCAGGCTGAAGTGATCCAGAAAGCTATCTGTCAGCCTCTTTTTCCCAGCTCTCCACGACCTCCTCCTGTGCGTCCTGACAACAGCGTTTCTTGGTAAGTGGGTTACCTCTGGTAAGCCAGGTTGTCTTCTGTGAGTCAGCAGAGTGGACGCCAGTGACTTAACATTGCCTCCTGCAGTCCTCACGCTGTGGGGGATGGAAGGGTTGAGCTCTAGGGGGCCCCTCAGCACAGTACACTGTGCATGGCTGAAAGCCCCTGACTAGGGTGGGTTGGGGGCTTCATTTCGTTACTCCTCTGTTGGAAGCTTCTATGGCATCACAATTTTTCGCAGTCTGTAATTGACCCGAATGGCAGCCCATTCTCCAGTGCTTATTTTATTTTTGATTAGGGGAGGGGCCGCACGATTCCCCTTTACAGCCCCGGGAACCCCATCTCCTGAGGCCTCAGGTAATTGCCCATGGTCACCCACAAAACACTGTTGGGAGCTCTAGCCGTTTCTGCAAACAGCATCATATGGAGTGCTGGCAACAGCCGGTACCTTTTGTTTGGTCCTGCTCAGGCAGGGGCAGCATTTTCCCACTGCTTCTTTTGGTTGGGAGCAATGTAGAGTTCCCTGCTTGGGAGAGTGCGGGCAGCGTAAGCTCACACTCTCCCAGCCTGGGAACCACAGTGTCCTGGGGTTGGGCTCCCCAGGACACTGTAAAGTATTGCACCCCATGGCCCCTCTCCTCTTCTTAAATACATTTGGCCTCGGTGTTGGGATCTTCAGGACCCAAAAGTGGCTAATGGAGGGGGGCTGAACTCCCCCTTCCCTTTTTTAAAGAAATAGGCCTGGCCCTGATGAAGGGGATCCTGGGGCCCAACTGTCGCTAAGGGAGAGAAGTTGCATGCCCCCTTCCCAGTGTTAAGTAAGCGTCATCATCTAGTAATATTATGTGTTTGCTGCAGCACTTTGTAATATCTGCTGCTGGTGGTTGGCACTTTTTGGAGATGTGACACTACTTAGAAGCCCTCCAACGCAATTGTCTTGGGGGGAAAGCTGACCAAGAGAGGGTTATGTGTCCTGTTTTTGACAAGTGATCGTGGAGTGACACTTTAAAGTGGGCTCCAGGAGAGTTTAGCTTTAAGGATCCACCCCCAGAAACATATTAAGTTGCCGTGTGTGCCTTACTTGATAAATACTTTTGATCCTGAAAGTTCAGGCGTAGGGAAGTTAGACAGATTTCTGCAAAGAATTTGTAAAAGAGAAATTAGATCACCAGGTCTTTATTCTTACCATAGCAATATGCAAGCAATTACGTAAAGCAATGAATTTGGTTTGTCAAGAACTTAGAAACTCAAATTATATTGTTTGGTTAGTTTGAGCCTATGTTCAGAGTTCCTAGTAATAGTCGCATGTGTCTCTTACATAGTGCACTCTATAAGAAGTACTGAGGGTTAAGGCCTGTTGGTGGACTTGTTGGTGTCAGTCAGTCAATACATTTTTATTCATCTTTATTCGGTTTACTAAACAAAACATAAAGGATAATACTTAAAACATATAAGACTTGTTCTATCACAATTGAAGTGCAGTTCTTCAAAATATAAAGTTTAAAACCAGATGTATTAAACACTATATTCTCTACATTTTCAAAACCTGCAAAACAGACCGGAGTGCAAGGTACTTTAAAAAATGAGGATTCATCGCAAGGAGTGAACGCAACTCCTCAGCTGTGGCTAAGTGCCGACTTTAGATGTTATAGTTATTGTTTAATACTGACATTGACGAAAAAATTGTTTAATACTGAAATTGAAGAAATGCCATACAAGGCGACATAATAATATATGCATTAAAGCGATACAATGCAAAAATATGCAGAGTATAAAAGGAAGGGTTCAGGCTTTCTAAACCAATGCCTAGGACCCTGCCAGCTTCCTTGAACTAAGAGCCGTCTGCATACATTTATAGACATGAAAAAATTATTTTCGAATGGACTGAAGATAAAAAAAGTATCACTTCCATTGCCTGATGTCTACCGTCTTTAAAAAAGGCACTAAAAACTGCTTCCTCAGTTTTTCATATAATTTGCAAACGAGGAAGAAATGTTAAATGGATTGGATCACATGGTCATGGAGCGAGATGAGCATTTGGGGCCACATGTACAAGGATCCGGTTTTGCGACTCGCAATTTGTGAGTCGCAAAACCGGATGTACAACAGTGTACTTTACACTGTTTGCAATTCCCAATGGGGTAGCAAATGACCTACCTCATGAATATTCATAAGGTAGGTTGCAATTTGTGACCCCATTGGGAATGGCAGCCCTCACAGGGATCGTGGCCTGCTGGAGACAGCAGACCACCATGTCTGTGACTGCTTTTAAATAAAGCAGTTCCTCATGGGGACCCCTTCCCGTTTGCGGCTGGGTTAGCACCAGTTTGAAGCTGGTGCTAACTTCATTTGTTTGGCAACCGCATTTGCAGTCACAAAACAATCATGCATACCATTTTGATTCGGTATTATCAAGAGGATTTGGGATAGCAATCACTGTAGATTCAGGCTGCCTTAGACTGACACTGATTAGGAGTCACCGTGCTAAAGATGTGTAACGTTACAATTAGAAAACCTTCAACAATGCAGAAGACATTTGAGACAGAGAGCAACCAAGTATTAGTGACCCAACCTCAGCAGTAGTTCCTCCACCCTTTGAGGATCCAGCAGAGAGTCAGGTGTGCACAGCCAGTGTTTGAATGGGGAGGAAATATCTTGTCATTGAATATCACATTTACTTTAGGGAGCACTCATCTGCTCAAGGGCCTAAATCAGTTTTTTTTACTTAATCTAATGTTGTGCACTGTCTGGCTCAAACTGATCTCCAATAAAGTCTATTTAAGTATTCAGTAAGGAATTCTCATGAATGTTCAATATACTTTTTAAAATAAAAAGGTATTGTAGTTGCTCTGTTGAGCCTTAAAAAATTGATTTATTGGAATTAATGTGCTTTCAGTTATCTTTTTATTTTTTTATTTATTTATTTATAAGTTTGAAAATACAACAATAGGAACAGTCCCCTCTTCCATAACATCATCATCACCCAAGGACCCCAACTCAAGTGTGACAAAATTCAGCATTGCTAAAAACAGATGAACCGGAACGATACAAGTTCATGGGTCCTGAACAATAGCTGTTGGCGTTCGGGGAGCAAAGAACAAGTTCTACTAGCATAAATATAGCAAGGCGGCCGGAACAGGCAAGTCGGCACTGGCAAACAACCACAGCTCGCATCTTCTCACAGGCAGGGTGACACAAACCATTCCCAAAATGCTTGTCGATTGAATCAAGGGCATATCTATCAATAAGCAATCTCCAAATAGGCACACAAAGGTGCCCAAATATCTTGCGGCCTAGAACCCTCAGGCGCCAACTCCCAGTAGGTCTCCAACTGTTCTCGGAAAAAAGCAGCATCATGCAGCCAGTCAGAGACCCAAGGAGGCCGGCCGCATCCAAAACAATTCGCAACTCGGTGCTTTCTAAAAACAGCAACATGCCCATCAGCTTCCTCTGAGCCAGTGGAACCGCATCCACACTGCCCAACGGCACCAACACTGGAGAGGGAGCCAGCTCGAGCCCAGTCATCTCCCCAATCACATGCGTAACCTCCAGCCAGAAATCATGCACTTCTCCACATTGCCATGCCAGGTGAAAAAGTCAGCATCCTGAGTGTGACATTGTTCACAAGAAGCATCCGCCCGCAGCCCCACAGCACACAGGCCGTGAGGAGTATAGTAAAAACGCTGCAGCAACTTAAAGTGAATTAGCCGCAGCCGATAGTTTGGTGATAGCGACTTCATATGTGCACAGCACTTCCATGTCTCATCAGAAATTGCCACTCCCACATCCGCCTCCCACTTCACCTTAGCAGACATTGCAGGCCCACCCCTTTGATCCTGCATGCAACCATACAATTTGGTGATGAGCTTCCTTGGGGTCTGTGCGTTCCATACAACCTCCAGTGTTCGACACGTCGCCGGAGACGCCGGAAGACCAGAGTATCGCGCTCGGAGCATCGCACACACGCGCAGCACATATAGCTGTGCAGCGCACCCTCGGAGCCATCTTGCAGCGCCACCTCCGGAGAGATCAGCTGCCCATCCACAAACCATTCCTCCAAAAGAGACAAGTCCGAGTCTCGAACATAGGCCCGCAGCTGCGAGTAGCGAAACAGCCACTCATCTGCCACAGCAGCCACCGCCATCGACGGCGCAAAAGGCTCATGCACACCAGATTGCTTCAAAAGTGCCCGCCATGCCCCAACAGTGCACGCCACAGTATCTACCCACTGAGATCTAGGCCGAGACAGGCCCCCAAACACGTGCAACAGGTCGTCTGGCCAAACGCATCATTCTCAGGGGCAAGATGCGGCATGTATCAAACAGGGCGGATCCAATAATACGCAAAATGGGCCTGTGCACAGTAGTAGTAAAGCTCCATTTCCGGAGCGGCAAGTCCACCCAATTCAAACGGAAGCGTTAACTTCTCCCATGCGATTCTAGGTTGGCAACCCGCCCAAACCAGAAGAATCATGGCAGAGCGGAGACGCCTCAAAAAGCACACTGTGAGGACCAGGGGGAGATTTACAAACAAGTATAAGATTTTGGGTAGCACTATCATTTTGGCAATGGCAATTCGTCCTATCAGTGACAGTGGTAAGGAGCGCCACAGCTCAATCCTATCCTCCAGCCAGGACATAACAGTACCATAGTTAGCAGTCCAAAGCGTCTCAACGTCACAGCTCAGCCAGACTCCCAAGTACCTCACTGGGCCATCCGCCCACGCAATAGGATATCGAGACAAGAAGCCCGCCGTCCCCGGCAACAGAGATAGCACCACAGATTTAGACCAGTTAATCACTAAACCCGAAAATTCACCGAACCGTACAATTTCATCCAGCAAAACATCCAAATTCTTACCAGGCTCTCGCACATACAATGCAATGTCATCGGCGTACATGGAGATCAAGATGGGCCGCTGCCGGAACTGCAGCCCCCTGTCGCTGTAGTGCTGATGCAAAAAGGCCGCAAGTGGCTCCATCGCTATCGCAAAAAGCAGTGGGGACAACGGGCACCCATGCCTAGTCCCCTGAGCCACCCGAAAGGGGACGGATATGCCTCTGTTCAAACGAAGTCGAGCAACTGGCTCTGTGTGCAATAAGCGAATCCAGCCCACAAAATGCAAGCTCAAACCCACCCTTCCGAAGAGTGCAAACAGATACTCCCACACCAACGAATCAAAAGTCTTCATGGCGTCCAAAAACACTGCTGCAGCGTCATCATCAGCATTAATCGAGCCCGCAGCCGCAAAAAACGTCCGCAAATTATGTGCCGTGGACCGCCCCAGAACAAACCCAGACTGATCAGGAAGCACCAGCCTCGTCATCAGTAGCTGCAACAGCGCCGCGATCATCTTGGCCAAGATCTTGTTATCCACGTTAATCATCGAGAGCGGACGATAAGAGTCACAGCTTAGAGGGTCCTTGCCCGGCTTAGGCATCGTTACGATCATTGCCTCCAGCAGAGAGGCAGGAAGGATTCCATTCTCCATTGCCTCTGCGTATACTTCCAGCAGATGAGGCGAAAGTATATCAGCTAATTCCTTATAAAACACTGGGGTCAAGCCATCAAGGTCAGGGGACTTGTCACCAGGCAGGGCCCTAATCGCAGCCTTAACCTCCTCCAGCGAGAAAGGTGCATCAAAATATGCCCTATGGGCCTCCTCGAACCAGAGTAAGCTAATCTCCGAGAAATATGCCTGTACAACCCCAGCTTGCAGCAATTCGGGCGCAGAATACAAGTCCAAAAAAACTTGGTAAACATTTCCATGACTCCATCCGTCCCGATCACACGCTCACCCACCGAATTGTCTATTTCAGTAACATAGCTATTGGCCCAGGGTTTGGGTAGTAAATTAGCCAGCGGACGTCCAGCCCTCTCACCCTCTCCGTAGCGCCTCGCCCTGGCAAATCTTCCCAAAAAGCATATTTCCGTCTGCGAAGCCTCCTCATACAAGGAAACCATACACCGGAGATCCGCCAGTGTGTCACTGGACCAGTCCTCCACCAACCGAGCTTCCAGGTCTGCTGTCTGCGCCTCCAAATCCGCCAACTCCTGACGCAACCCTAGAACCCTGCCAGCTTCCTTGAACTAAGAGCCGTCTGCATACATTTATAGACATGAAAAAATGATTTTCGAATGGGCTGAAGATAAAAAAAATATCACTTCCATTGCCTGATGTCTACCGTCTTTAAAAAAGGCACTAAAAACTGCTTCCTCAGTTTTTCATATAATTTGCAAACGAGGAAGAAATGTTAAATGGATTGGATCACATGATCATGGAGCGAGATGAGCATTTGGGGCCACATGTACAAGGATTCGGTTTTGCGACTCGCAAACTGCGACTCTCAATTTGTGAGTCGCAAAACCGGATGTACAACAGTGTACTTTACACTGTTTGCAATTCCCAATGGGGTAGAAAAGGACCTACCTCATGAATATTCATAAGGTAGGTTGCAATTTGTGACCCCATTGGGAATGGCAGCCCTCACAGGGATCGTGGCCTGCTGGAGACAGCAGACCACCATGTCTGTGACTGCTTTTAAATAAAGCAGTTCCTCATGGGGACCACTTCCCGTTTGCGGCTGGGTTAGCACCAGTTTGAAGCTGGTGCTAACTTCATTTGTTTGGCAACCGCATTTGCAGTCACAAAACAATCATACATACCATTTTGATTCGGTATTATCAAGAGGATTTGGGATAGCAATCACTGTAGATTCAGGCTGCCTTAGACTGACACTGATTAGGAGTCACCGTGCTAAAGATGTGTAACGTGCAGCACAACGTGTTGCTTCGAAATGCAGCTCCCACGAATGACCACCTTAAAGGCCTCCCACAGCACTCCGGCCAAACTCACAGAGCCACCATTCTCCTCAAAATAAAGGGCAATATCCCGACAAATCCCCTCCCAGAACGCCTCATCTCTTAAAGCCCCCTGGGGCAAGCGCCACGTGAAAGCACGTCCCGGACCGCCCAGCACCGCCAGCTACAACTTAACCGGAGAATGGTCCGACAACATACACTCCATGTGCTCCACCAATAGTGTCCACATCGCCACGTCCCGCGAGCCCAGCCAGCGATCAATGCGGGACCAACTGTTAACACATGTACACTCTCTCGCGTCTCCATGCTTCATCCACCAGATATCCACCAGTGCGCCATCCATAACCGCGATCAGAGCTCGAGCCGCTACTACATGCTGCATCCTGGCCAAACTCTCCCTGGCCCGCTCCGGTTCCAGGACTACATTAAAGTCATCCCCCCAAATCACAGCATCTCCTCCCAGTGACTCAACTAGCCGCCAGACCTCACCAAAGAAATCCGGGTCGTCCGTGTTAGGACCATAAACAAGTCTACAGGGCCTGTCCAACAGCACACCACTCATCAGCACGTACCGTCCGTTAGGATAGACTATAGTTTGTTGCGTGCGGCATTGCAGTCCCTTCTGCAGCAGAATTGTCACTCGTCTGGCGTATCTCGAATATCCCGCCCCGTGACATTCCCCAATCCATCCTGCCTTCAAGCGATGCATCGTGTCCGCCACCAAGTGAGTTTCTTGCAACATACAGATATCTACATTCTGGCGCTTAACATATACAGACATGAGCCGCACCTTGCGTCCATCATTCAGGCCACGCACATTCCAAGTAAGGCAACGGACCAATGTCACCCCATCCTGCTTCATCCGATCACTCTTACCAGGACACCAGAACTAACTGCTGCCTCCACCAGCCAGCCCAGCAAACACAGACGTAACGATAAAGAAGAAAACATCAGATATACAAAAACCAACAGAGAAGTACATAACCCCACCCTCCTCCCACGCAGCCCCCCCAACCGGGTCAAAGCAAATAACCCCCCCAACCCAAAAAACAAAGAAAGTACACCATGACATTTTAACAAGACTCATCCAAGGGGCGAACGGCAAGCCACCCAACCCAAACCCATCAGTGGACCGGGCATGGGAGGCATGGGGCCAGAAAGTGAATGACCATCAGGACGGCAAACAGTTCTATATCGATGTAACTGTGCGGTCAGTTCTTGCACCAGCAGCTGGACCATTAGTCATTATCGCTGAAAGTCTCATGCTCCGCACTCTGCTCACCCGAGTACACAGCCACAGATCGTCGAGGGAGAGCCTTTACAAACTTTGCCGCCAGCTTCGGATCAGTAAAGAAGTGTAGTTTCCTTCCGTGCTGCACTTTCAATTTCACAGGGTAGATAAGGGAAAACCTGGCGACCGTCTGTCCAAGCGAGTGTTTGATCGGCATAAAAGCCCTGCGTGCGGCCTGCACTCCCAGGGTATAGTCCGGAAAGAAGTGCAGCTCAGTATTTTTGTATAGCACCGGGCGCCGCTTCCGAGCCAGCCGAAGGATCGAGTCCCGATCACGATAATTCAAGACCCGGATAATGATGGGGCGAGGCGGAGTGCCAGGCGGAGGCCGAGGACCCAGGGACCGGTGCGCCCTCTCCACCACCAGCAAACGGGAGAGCTGGCCAGGAAAGAGTTCAGAGAGCATGCTTTCAATTAAATCTTCCATTCTGCCCATGTCAGTGGATTCAGGAAGGCCAATCAGTCTAACATTGTTGCGGCGCGAGCGTGCTTCCAAATCTTCATTTTTATTACGTATTACCTCCAACACCTTCTCCATGTGCAACAATTGTGCTCGCTCGCCCTGACATTGATCCTCCATATCTGAAGTACACGCCTCCAACCGATCCAGTCTGGAGTCATGGTCCTCCACCCTGGTCTTGATGCGATCAAGCTGCTCCGTTAAATGGTCGAGCTTGGCGTCGATGCCTGTCAGGATGGACTTCAGATCCAGGAACATGACTGACATATCAGACAAGGCAGCCTCCAATGCTTCTTCCCTCATCATTGACGACGGGGTCCCCCCCTTCCTCCGTCCCCCATCAAAGGTGATCCTCGCCTGCCGCTGCTCTGCCTTTCCCATCCTACATCAGCAGTATGCCCGGCAAGAGTCCCAAGCCCAGACAACAAAGGCCACAATCAGACCTCCAAGGCCAGCCAGCAACGTCTCCTCCGATGCAAGCCTCCTCCGGCCGGCGGGTCTCCCCCAGCCCAGGCCTGACCCTCCCCGCCTCCAGTCCAGCACCAACCGGGCCAAGGTGCTAGTTCCAGCGGCGGGAGTCCGAGCCCAGCAATGTCACAGATCTCCTCAGGCCAGCTCCGCCAGGTCGGCAGCTTCCACAGCAGGCTCCCAGAGAACGCCTCTAGTGGGCCTCCAGGCCCGACCCAGTCAGCTCAGCTCCACACCGTAAGTCGGCCCAACCCTTCGCCAGCACGGCGCAAAATGTGCCGCCAAACAACCAGCAGCACCCCGCAGGGTCAACCAGTCCAGCACTGTACCACAGGGGCCCCCCACAGCCGCCCCAAATGCGCTGCTGCCCCAGCTCACCGCAGGTGTCCAGTCGGCAACTCCCGATAAGGCAGCAAGGTCCAATAGGTTGCATCAGATCCGTCACCAGGGGGCCCCCGGCACCCAAAGCCGCAGCCAGTCCACCCCGGCCCCAGGAGCCACCCGGCCGCGGTACGATTTTACCGCTGAGCCATCCTCCGCAACCTGCCGCCAGACGACCACCAGCGTATTAACACTGCAGGTACCGCCCCTCCCTGCCCCCGGCCCGCCAGCCAGGACAGGAAAGCCCGCGGTCGAGCGCCGCGTGTCTCTCGATCCCGCTCGGCCAGGCCTTCGCCTCCGCCGCCAGTTCTTCATGGCAGAGGCAGGGGCACAATCTTCACCGCACACAGCCGGCAGCACCTGCGTCTCCGCAGTGCAGACCGGCAAAAAAGACGAAAAAATCCCCGCCCTGCCAGGAGAAATGTAGAAACGGGGCCCCAGGCCGAGCAGAGCCACACTAGATGCCGGCCATTCTGCTGGCAGGCTAGCTCCGCCCCGTGCTTTCAGTTATCTTTAGAAACCTTTGGCATACATTTGTATTTAAAAGAAAATGTTGCCAACAAATACAATGGATTCAAGCCTGTTGCTATATCTTATGTTTCTTTTTGCATCTCACCTTCTGTTTGTGTTTCACCACAAATTAAGTTACAAAGAAAACCTGTAAACATAATAAAGACTGAAATTTGATAAACTATGAAGTATAGTGTTAGAAATGGGGTCTCTAGTTGGCTGTTAGTTTACACCCTGTCCAAGTAGGAACCCTTACTCTAGTCAAGGGATTCAGACACCTAAGATTACCCCTGCTCTCCCCCTTGGTAGCTTGGCACAAGCAGTATGGCTTATCTCAGAGGCAAAAGGACTCCACACCAGTTTAAAAAAATAGCCAACATTGATCTCAATCATTACAGACCAAAACAATAAAAATCCAACATACACAAGTAAAGATATCATGTTTTAAAGTTAAAAAAAAACTAAAGAATCTTAATCCATAAGAATCAATTGATGCGTTGTTTTAGCACAAAGTACCTGGTATGTGTCACAAAAAAATCTGCAGGTGAGGGTGCATCAGAAAAGCAAGTGGTACATCGATTCCTGACCCACAAGTGAGGCTGTTCGTCGATTCTTTCCTTGCAGGGAAGGGATGCGTCAATTTCCGGGCAGGCAGCCTTGGGTCCATGCGATGATGTTGAGGTTTTGACGCTCAGGGGTGATGCGTGGAAAATCCTGATGCATGGTAACGATGAAGCTGCGCTGAGCTGGCGATGCATCGATTTCTGCAGCCGCAAGGCAGGTGCTGCATCGATATTACAGCCGCTTTGGGGTAGCTGAATCAATTTTTCAGCTGCTCTGCTCCCATGTGTGGATTTTCACTCAGGTTTTACCAGCTTCTCCTTCCAAAGGCCCAGTGACTAGAGTGGCACCACTTGGCAAATAAAGGGGGTCTCAGCAAGAGAGCTAAGGTGCTGGCAGATGAAGTCTTTGATTTCCCTAAGACTTCTTAACAGGAGGCAAGCTCAGTCCAAGCCCTTGGAGAAACTTCACAAGCAGGATACACAGCAAAGTCCAGGCTTTGTCCCCTCTAAGGCAGAAGCAGCAACTGCAGGCCAACCCAGCAAAGCACACACAGCAAAGAGGCAATGCTCCTCCTCACAGCTCTTCAGCTCTTCTCCTTGGCAGAGATGAAGTGTTTAAAAAATGTGGGGTCAGCAGTCCACTACTTTTACTCATTTTTGCCTTTAAAGTAGGCAGCCTTCAGTGGAAAGTCTTTGTAGTGCACAAGACCATGTCTCTTCCTTGCCTGCCCCAGCCACACTCTAGTGGGCTTGAGACTGTCAAGCACAGCCCTTTCAAGTGCAGGTGTCAGCTCCTCCCTCCCATTCTAGCCCAGGAAGACCCATCAAGAAATGCAGGACACACCTCAGCCCCTTTGTGTTACTGTCTAGAGAGAATTCACAAACAGCCCAACTGTCAGTCTGACCAGACATGGATTCAGCAGCCAAACAGAGGCATAGAATGGTTAAGCAAGAAAATGCCCACTTCCTAAAAGTGGCATTTTCAAACTCACAATCTAAGAACTAACTTTACCAAAAGATGTAAGTGTGACTTCAGAGACTCCAGACTCCATATCTCCATCTGCTTCCCCTGGGAAATTACACTTAAAAGGTATTTAAAGGCAATCCCAATGTTAACTTATGGGAGAGATAGGCTTTGAAATAGTGAAACCCAAATTTGGCACTATTTCTCTACCAGGACATGTAAAACACACCAGTACATGGCCTACCTTTTAAATACACTGCACCCTGCCGAAGGAGTTGTCTTGGGCCTACCTTAGGGGCGACTTATATGTAGTAAAAGGGAAGGTTTAGGCCTGGCAAGTTGGTGCACATGCCAGGTCGAACTGGCAGTTCGAACAAGCCCACAGAGACACTGCAGTGACAGGTCTGAGATTTTTACAGGGCTACCCATGTGGGTGGCACAATCAGTGCTGCAGGCCCGCAAGTAGCATTTGATTTACAGGCCCTGGTCACCTCTAGTGCACTTTACTAGGGAATCACTAGTAAATCAAATATACCAATCAGGGATAACCAATCATAATCACAATTTAGATAGAGAGCACTTACACTTTAGCACTGGTCATCAGTGGTTAAGTGCTCAGAGTACCAAACCAGCAAAAACAGATTCCAGCACACAGTCAAAAAAAGAGCAGAGGCAAAAAGACAGGGGAACCACGCCAAGGATGCCAGGTCTAACATCTGTCATAATATTGAGGCATTACACAAACAAGTTACTTGAGAGCTTGTCATAGATATTTCTGTACCAGATCTCTTAATCATTATAGCACCCTAGTGGGAGACATTTAACTTCACAAAACCTTCTTGAAAACAAAAGAAAAACTGTGTTTCTTATGAGGATTATCTTAAAAATAAAGTGGAGTGATATATTAGCCTCATGTGCTTTTTTCTTCACACAGGCTAATTTATTTAATAAACTATGTCATAGTAATCATTGACTTTGTGTGGGTCTCAAAGTATGGAAACAGTTGAAACAACTACTCCTCTTAGACATTCTTGATCATGCTAACACTATAGTAAGAACCTGTTAACATAAATGTATTAAATTGGAAACAAGATAAACCCTAGTTTTCTTGTCCACAATGTCATATAAAGGAGGATTTTGCTTTGTTAGTTATTGACATGACCTAGTACTCCAGAATTATGTTCAAGAAAAAAACTACATTTAAAACAACCTTTTATTGTTTAAAGTGTCTGATAAATTGAACGTTACATCGTAGAAAGCCATTGATAATCTAAAGCAGATTGCTGTCATATTTTATCACTGTTAAGCACTCTATCATAGAGGTACAAAACCACTTGAAACAAAGCTAAGACAACTGTAATACCTTCTACAGAAAGAGATGCTTTACAGACTGCATGGGGTATCACTGGCCAAACATCATAGATTACTAAGAATACCAAGGAGACTTCAAATCATCTAAATGCTACCCTGTGTGGGGAGTGGAAGGGGTTTAGGTACAAATGGAATGCAGTACTTAAGTGCTCTCTAGAGCTGATCCTAACCATAAAAGATATGACAAAATTTATAGACACTTTAGAAAAAGATATAAGGCAGCTAAAGAATGAAATACAAGGCTAAATAACGAGAGGATTGGCAAAATTACCATGAAGACAACTATTAGATCAATAACCACAAAAAAGAAATAACAGCAAGAAAATTAAGGACAATTAAATGAGATCCTCTACAATAAACTTGGTATAGGATACGAATGGAAAGAATATTATGGGATGCGTCAGACACATCGCTAGCATTCCAGGTGTAGAGAGGGCAGAAGTGAAGAAGATAATCAAACACAATTAAAGGGACACTCTAAAAAAAAAAAAAGAAAATTCCGACTACTCTCCAAAAGACATAGCAACAACCTAGTTTATGGCGTTTGAATGGATAACCAGGGACTAGCAGATCTTCCAATACTACAGACCCCAAGGACATAAGGTACTTGAGGAATTAGAGTACAATGGATAGGAATCAACAAAACAGCTCTAATGTTTCATCTTCAATATCTTTTTTAGACACATCTCAATGCAAAAGAAGACCCATCAGATGCAGACAGTGCACGTAATTTGAGGAGCTGATTGAAAACTTGTGATAAGCATCTTTACATACCACCTATGAAAGTTGGGGAAAACAACATCCCAACGGGCACTTTATTTGTACCAACCACAGTACTAGATTATATTGGATTATAATATTTATAAGGTTTCATGAGGACCATGAGACTGAAACGCTGCTTTTTAATGAGCGTCAAACATGACACCAGACAATTGTAAATAATTCAGTACTACATCTACCTTTGAATCTTGAATATCCCATAAAGTAATGGATCTGTTTGAAGCCTCAGTCAAAAATTATATGAAAAGCATTTCATTAACTGATAAGACATAATGTATGAATTTGTCCAGAAAAGAGTATGCCTGCTTGAAATAAGAGGAAGAATATACACCAATCACAGTAAAACTAGCAGACAAACGAGTTGCTTCAATTATTGTGGACACCATATTCTACGAAGGTAAAAATAGAAGAGCAAGTGAAGTATATTGGAAGTAGCTGAACAGCTCAGCTAGATAGCAGGAAAAAACAAATAGGTTCCTTGTACAGTATTCAAGAAAGATGCAAGTAATCTACTCACTACCAGTAATCGAGGAGGCTTTAGGCATTTACATAAACACGTTACTACAAGACATAGCCAAAGAAGCCACCACCTTTGTATGGCATGTAAGCAAGTTTCTCAACAAACAGCAAACAAAATCTGACTCGAAAGAACACATTTGGGGATGCATCATGGAAGTTACTTCACTGTATATATCCATCCCCACAAAAAGAGATTTGCAGCATTAGAATATTACCTCCTGCACTGATAGATTAAAACAATGTGGTCCTCCTAAAATTGATGCATTTTATATTAAATTCCAACTACTTTGGGACATTAGCCATATTATGTTCGCAAACTACTTGAACTTCAAAAGGCTCTTCAGTAGTCACATCATAAGGAAAAATATTCCTGGAACAATTCAAAGCAGAATACACACGGGGGTAGGATATGGGAAGTTGGACTCATAAACTTGCTCACACATATTGACAATCATTTTCTTATCTGGCATGGAAGAGCAGAAAAACTAGAAAACAATCTTCTATGGCTTAACCCCTTGGCAGCCAAGGACGTAACGGTTACGTCCTTGAATGCGACGCTGAGGGGCCCAGGACTTAACCGTTAAGTCCTTGACCTGACTCATGGGCCTTGCCCCCACCCCCACAGGGCAGGGATGAAAGGATAATCACTTCCCCTTCCAACCCGGACCCCCCCCCAAACCTGCCCAGTGACGTCTAATGACAGCAGTGCACGATCACACGCTGACCTCATCAGAGGCCGCCCATACGCGGATCCAAAGAGAAATGCAAAAGCATTTCTCTTCTGATCACACGCTGGGGGTGGGAGAGGCATCAAAGGAAAGGAAAGGCCTTTCCTTTCCTTTGATGTCTCTCTGAGCATTTCTGCATCCCGATCGTGAAGCGATCAGGCTGCAGAAAAGCCCACTAGACACCAGGGACTGTGTTTCTTTACTGAAATTAGAATGAGGGGAGCGGCCCCATGGGTCGCTCACCAAGGGTGGCATTTTTTAGAAGCCATTTTGTGCTCCCCTGGGGGCAGATCGGCCTGTTTTAATTAGGCTGTTCTGCCACCAGGGGGACAGAACCCACTAGACACCAGGGATTTTTTTTGTGTGTTATTGACATGAGGGGAGCGACCCATCGCTCCCCAGGGAGGGAAATTATTTTAAGGCCATTTCCGCTCCCCCTAGAGGCCAATCGGCCTACTGTAATGAGGCCGATCTGTCCCGGGGGGGAGGGGAGGGAGGGGGCAGAAACCTCTAGACATCAGGGATCATTTTTTTGTTTTGTTTTATTTTTTACACGTGGGTGAGCGACCCCTTAGGCAAGCGTCGCTCCCCTGGGGGGCAAATTATCTTTAGGCCATTTCTGTCCCCCTTGAAGGCAGATTGGCCTATTTTTATTAGGACCATCTGCCGCCGGGGGCAGAAACCACTAGGCACCATGTACTTTTTTTTTTTTTTACAGATGAGGAGCAACCCTTTAGGCAAGGTTCGCAATTTTAATTTAGGCCATTTCTGCCCCCCTTGGGGGCTGATTGGCCTATTTTCCTTAGGCCAATCTGCCCCTGAGGTGGGGGGCAGAAACCACTAGACCTGAGGGATTTTTATTCTTTTGTGACACTTTCACACAAGGGGAGCGACCCCTATGGCAAGGGTTGCTCCCCTGGAGGGCTAATTTATTGTAGGCTGTTTCTGCCCCCCTTTCGGGCCAGATCGGCTTGTTCTTATTAGGCTGGGGGCAGAAACCTCTAGGCACCACAGATTATTTTTTTTGCGCCAATTCCACGCAAGCGGAGCAACCCCTTCGGCAAGGGTCGCTGCCCTGGGGGACAAATTTATTTTAGGCCCTTTCTGCACCCCTTGGGGGCAGATCGGTCTATTTCTATTATGGGGGCACAATACTGTTGGCCATTTCTGCCCCCCTTGGGAACAGATTGGCATATTTTTGTAAAGCCCATCTGCCCCCAGGGGGACAGAAAGCCCAGCAGAGACCAGGGAATATATATTTTTTTTTAAAAGAGGGTGGGAGTATGGGGGTATCACGATACGCCCACCCCAAATAAATGGGGACGAACTTGTTCTGCCCACCGGTGGGCATATGAGGCAATTACCCCCGATCCACTCCCTGGGGGGGCATAAAGCCTACTAGATGCCAGGTAATTAAAAAAAAAAAAAAAACATATTGGAGTGGTGGTTACCAACCAGTATGGGCATGGTTATGCCCCCACCCCCATCTGAAGGGGGTAACAGTCTTTCAGCTCCCCTGCACACTAAAACATCTTATCCCATGGCAAGCATAAGGACGTTTGATTATTTTGGGTTTTGGTTTTACATTTGGGCCATGAGAGCTTGTCTAACTCTCAAAATTGTCCCACTTGGAATAGTGAGGACTACACATTTTGGACTTTGGGACGCTGCCATATAGAAAATCTACAACATCTAGACACATCGGGAAACTAAACATCTAGGTGAGTCCAGGGTGGTGTGCTTCACATGCACCCCGCACCATTTTCTTACCCACAATTCCCTGTACACCTCCAACTTTGCTGGAACTCACCCATTTTTCCCACATTTTTGTGATGGAACCTTCTGGAATCTGCAGGAATCCACAAAATTCCTACCACCCAGCATTGTCACATCTATACCGATAGAAATACTGTCCCACTTGTCAGCCTAAAAATATGGGAGACTGAGGGGAACGTTGGGTGGTAGGAAATTTGTGCTGGTGTGGTGATCCCACACACAAATGTGGGAAAAATGTGATTTGTTAGCTAAATTTGAGGTTTGATGAGGATTCTGGGTAAGAAAACACTGCGGGATCCATGCAATGGTTTAGTAGTTTTCCCTATATGGCTGCTGAGCCCAGGACCAAAAACGCAGGTGCCCCCCTCGCAAAAACAGGTAGTTTTGTATTTGATCATTTTGATGTGTCCGCATAGTGTTTTTGGGGCATTTCCTTTCTTGGGCACAAACCCTACCCACACAAGTGAGGTACCATTTTTATCGGGAGACTTGGGAGAATGCTGGGTGGAAGGAAATGGTGGCTTCTCTCAGATTCCAGAACTTTCTATCACCGAAATGTGAGGAAAAAGTGTTTTTTGCCGAATTGCAAAGGATTCTGGGTAACAGAACCTGGTGAGAGCGCCACAAGCCACCCCATTTTGGATTCCCCTAGGTGTCTAGTTTAACAAATGCACAGGTTTGGTAGGTTTTCCTAGGTGACGGCTGAGTTAGAGGCCAAAATCCACAGCTAGGCACTTTGCAAAAAATCGGTTTTGTTTGGGAAAATGTGATGTGTCCACATTGTGTTTTTGGGGCATTTCCTTTCTCGGGCACAAGGCCTACCCACAGAAGTGAGGTACCATTTTTATCGGGAGACTTGGGGGAATGCTGGGTGGAAGGAAATGTGTGGCTTTTCTCAGATTCCAGAACTTTCTATCACCGAAATGTGAGGAAAAAGTGTTTTGTTTTGCCGAATTTGAGGTTTGCAAAGGATTCTGGGTAACAGAACCTGGTGAGAACGCCACAAGCCACCCAATCTTGGATTCCCCTATGTGTCTCGTTTAAAAAATGCACAGGTTTGGTAGGATTTTCTAGGTGACGGCTGAGCTAGAGGCCAAAATCCACAGCTAGGCATTTTGCAAAAAAACGGTTTTGTTTGGGAAAATGTAATGTGTCCACATTGTGTTCTGAGGCATTTCCTGTCGCGAGTACTAGGCCTACCCACACAAGTGAGGTACTCTTTTTATAGGGAGTCTTGGGGGAACGCTGGGTGGAAGGAAATGTGTGGCTCCTCTCAGATTCCAGAACTTTCTATCACCAAAATGTGTGGGAAAAGTGTTTTTTTGCCAAATGTTAAGGTTTGCAAAGGAATCTGGGTAACAGAACCTCGTGACAGCTCAACGAGTCACCCCATCCTGGATTCCCCTAGGTGTCTAGTTTTCAAAAATGCACAGATTTGGTAGGCTTCCCTAGGTGCTGGGTGAGCTAGGGGCCAAAATCCACAACTAGGCACGTCAGATTTCAATGTAAAAATGTGATTTGTCCATGTTTGTTTCCTGTCACAGGCATTAGACTTACCCACGTAAGTGAGGTACTATTTTTATTGGGAGACTTGGGGGAACACAGAGTAGCTGAACAAGTGTTATTTCCCCTTGTCTTTCTCTACATTTTTTCCTTCCAAATGTAAGACAGTGTGTAAAAACTACGTCTTTTTGAGAAATGCCCTGTTATTCACATGCTAGTATGGGCAAACCTGAATTCAGAGATGTGAAAATAACCACTGCTTCTCAACACCTTCTCTTGTGCACATTTTGGAAATATAAAGGTTTCCTTGATACCTATTTTTCACTCGTTATATTTCACCAAATGAATTGCTGTATTCCCGGTATACAATGAAAACCCATTGCGGGGTGCAGCTCTTTATTGGCTCTGGGTACCTAGGGGTACCTAAGGTTCTTGATGGACCTACAAGCCCTATATATCCCCGCAACCAAGAGTCCAACAGACGTACGGTATATTACTTTTTGATAATCTGACATTGCAGGAAAGAGTTACAGAGTAAAACATGGAGGAAAATGGCTATTTTTTCCACCTCATTTTCAATATGTTTTTATTTCAGCTGTTATTTTCTGTAGGAAAACCTTGTAGGATCTACACAAATGACCCCTTGATGGATTCAGAATTTTGTTTACTTTTCAGAAATGTTTAGCTGTCCGGGATCCAGCATTGGTTTCAACCCATTTCTGTCACTAAATGGAAGGAGGCTGAAAGCACAAAAAATAGTAAAAATGGGGTTTGTCTCAGTAAAATGGCAAAATTGTGTTAAAAAATGTGGTTTTCTGATTCAAGTCTGCCTGTTCCTGAAAGCTGGGAAGATGATGATTTTAGCTCCTGAAACCATTTTTAGATGCCGTTTTCCGTGAAACAAAACACAAGCCTTCCTCTGCAGCCCTTTTTTCCGATTTTGTTTTTAAAAAAATGTCATTTTTGCTGTATTTTGGCAAATTTCTTGGTCTCCTCCAGGGGAACTCCCAACTTTGGGTACTTCTAGAATTCCTAGGATGTTGATAAAAAAGGCACGCAAATTTGGCGTGAGTAGCTTATCTGGACAAATGCTATGAGGGCCTAAGCGTGAACTGCCCCAAATAGCCAAAAAAAGGCCTGGCACCTGAGGGGCAAAAGGTCTGGCAGTGAAGGGGTTAATGATCTACATCCAAACATTAGACTGACATATAACACCTGTAAGGAATCAGTCCACTACCTTGAAGTAAAGATAACCTGGGATAGAGGTAAGTGGAGAATCACTCTTTTTACAAAACACACAGATATCAAAAACCTCCATAGCTGGAACTTTCATGTACCTAGTTTAAAGCAACTGTTTCCATATTCTCATTTTATAAACCTAAAAGTTTAGTCTAAGATCTATAAGGATACACTTATCTAGCACTCAAAAATGTATCAAGCTTGGAGACGTGTATTCTTTGTAAATTCTATCTTTCTCTGAATCTCTCCTGACATGTTGAAGACTCATCCACCTCAATGGAAACAGAAGAGGAAAATAGAGGAGGCAATAAAAGACAAAAGAACACTTGCTGTAGCAGTTTGGTGCTGGTAAGACCTAGACTGGACTGTTGTTGGCCTCCTGACTGGTAAGTTATCTACTTAGGATTGTTGATGGTGAAATGCATTCTGAAGAACAAGGGCAGGTATCAGAACGTTAGCAATTGTGTAACATGAAAGAGTAGAGAGTGAAATGTACTATATGGTAAGACTCATATTCTGCTTCACAACAGGAGGAGTGGCCCAGAGACCAGATGTTGACCAGGATACCAGTGCTTATCCCTTGGATGCCAAATACAATCATTGATAAACAAGAGAGAGTAGCCACCAGCAAAAAGCTGGGAATTAATCAACCGGAAATCGAAAAGGGAAAACCTAACAAAATTGTTGAGATGGAAGGCTGAGTGAACTAACCAAATTGGAGTGGGGAGCCAGTACGACACAAGATATTGCCAGGCACAAAGCCATATCTGTAGTGTAGTTTACTAATTTTTACACAGTAGCTTTCTTTAGGGAACAAGGATACACTCCCTAATTGTGCCCAATATGTATCCCTTTCCTTCTTGCTAACTTCTGGGCAAAAATCCTGCCAAAATGATATACAAATTCTTAAGAGGCTATCTGTTGGATATAGTTGAAAAGGCTAAGGGAGGAAAAAAACTGTAACACAGGCAGATTTAGTGCAAGCTAAGAAGACTGAAGATACTAATAAACTGATTTATGTGGATACGTTTTCTAATCAGAACCCTAGAATTAAAATAATTATTTATAAAAAATAAATGAAAATGTATTTAATTGGACAGTGATTTTAAGTCTCTTTGTTCCCTAGAAAACATATTTGGTTATAAGAGAGGCCAGGACATTAAAAATATAATCATCAGAACACAGACAAGAACATCACAAAAACAACAGCTAAACTTACGTGGATATTTTGGGTCTCAATTGTGTACATTGCACAAATCTAACAAAAGGTTCAATAATATACCATCCTACAACCGATAAACAAATACCTTACACTTGACACAACATACTGGATATACATAATTGAATGTCTTTGTAGAAAAGGGTAGATGGGTAAAACGTTATGGAAAATACATTAATTTGAGAGCATAAAAACACCATAAGCACCTAAAGAAATGTAACGAGGTCAGGGAGAATCTCCAGCTGGCAAAAAGAGGATTCTATTGGATGCAGAGGTTAAACAGACTAAACCCGGCAGGACTTAATGAGAAGATAGAAATTAACTGTTTTCTCTAACGTTTATCAAGAGTATTATGACATTGTCACCTCAGCAGATTATAGACTTTGAGATTTACTAAGAGGCATTGCAGCAGTGAACTCAAGAAAGTGGTTAAAATGGAATGACCTTTATGCTGTCATCAATTCTGATTAAATAGTTAACTTAAGAAAAAAAATATTGAATAATGTCCAACCAGAATGTTATTGTTTCTCACATCACGTTACACTCAACAATGTTGTTCAATGATTTTTTAAACATCTCATTTACAGGTGGTAACTATATTAGATTGTATAAATATATGGCCCTGATGATTGAACAAGGAAGTGTATATTTAAGCTTCCATAATAGAAATTTGCGGACAATTTTAATGAAATGTATAAATTAGTACTTAAGTCATAAACAATCATGCCACCCTCGATATATGCGTAGGCTACACACCAGCACAAATCATTGTGTAATATGCAAGAATATACAATAACATATGACTAGCTCATTCTTGAAATAGAAATGTCCCCAGCACAGTGTATGGCAGTGTTGCCCTGTTATAAGCGACCAACTGCATGTGCATCTGATATAATCTGATATCACTTTTATTGGCCTTATTTTCATGCTAATCTGAGTCTGTGCTCAGAATCCTTGGTCTGTCCCTGGCTATGCAAGATCCTGGACCTGTGACCTGAAAAGGTGCATCATGCATGACCTTATAATGGATAAAGGGCTACTGTGTCTGTCCTGGAAATAGCACATAAATGCATTGGTGGCAGCATACCAAATTTATTGATAGTGTGAACAGATCATCTTACCTGTGTTACTGAGAATGTGGCCAGCCCACCCCTCATGTGTAAATATCTGTATTTCCTAAAACTTGCACTGAAATTCTGCATGTATTTCAAGTACTTGTGTGTGAGTATAGTATGCATGTAGCACCGTAAAATGGCTTATGTGTGAGCGAGCCCGAGTAATAAAGCCAGTGGGATCCATGTTGGATGCCCCTGGCTTGAGATGACACAAGGTGGGGGATGTTGATAACTTTCTCAGACAGTAGAAGTATATTTCCTGCATTGTTGATGTTGGAAAGTGGAGATCCAGACACTGAAGTGAAGAGGATGGAGACAGTCAGACCTTTTAGAAATTCCTAAAGGACTTTTATCAAGAGGCTGCTGATTAGTTTTTTCCGGGTACTGGCATTTGGTTAATGGCAGGGCTGAGGGGATTGGATTACTGTTTCTTCTTTGCTAGGTTGCAAAATTCCTAGGTCAGGCTCTGGCTTTTTATCTATCCTTGATTGCTACTTCAAAGAGGCTGATGGTAGTCAGGTGCAGAAATATTACACTCAATTGTGGATGTGTTGAAAGTGCTCCAGAAAGAGCTTTTCTACCAGCTGTGAGAAAGCTAATTAAAGACTGTGTCTGAAGAGAAGCCTAAGAAAGATACATGAAAAGAGAACCACGACAAGCCATTCTCAAGTTTGAAATAGTGGATCTGCATCTACTTTATTGAAAATCTGTTTAAAAGTGGGACTCAAACCACCCTATTTTGTTCTACTTCCAAATCCTTCAAGGCCAGGGAAGAGATGCTGTTACTTGTGGAGAAATGACTCCTTTGTAAGCTGGGCTGGTGGCTGCCTGACAGCCACTCTCCCAGAGGTGAGGGAGCATCCCCTGAAGGCTGGACTTTCTATTAGAGGAGCCGAGGTTCTGCCTGAGTGTCTAGAATCCTGCTGGGCCTGCCTGCTCTCTACCCAGGAGACTGACTGGCTTCTCTTTGCTTGCAGTGCATGTATTTTCATATACATATTTCTCAGTACCACAGGTGTCACCTGCAGTTCACAATGGGATCATAACATTTTCAATTTGCCAAGCTTACCTTAGGCCTTACTTCCGCCTCTTGGGTGTTCACAAAAGTGATGGTCGTGGGAATACAAGTGCTCCCATGCCTTGATGACTGACAGCTCAACATGGGCTTGTAGCAGTTAATTAATCATAGGTCACCTGCAAGTCATAGCTAGGATCTGCCATCTTTGGGCTTTGCCATCAAAAAGTTAAACTCACTCCTGATCCCAAAACAGATAATCTCCGTCACAACCCTGAACAAAGTGACTTTCAAGGCCTTTCTTCAGCCACAAGTCTGGGACATTCACAATATAATCCAACTGTTTCGGGCACAGTGTTGGGTTTCATAGCTGATGGCTCTGAGGCTGCTTCGGCTCTTGGTCAAGTGCATCCTCCTCATCCTGAATACCAGAAGATTTGTGTGGAGCTAGCTCTCTCATGGAGAACAGAGGTCTCTGATCATGTCTCCCAGGTGCTCCCTCCACCCAAACCCAACACCATAACCAATTGTTCAATAAAATGCAGACATTGTTCTATAAGGAGACAGGTCACAAGAAACCTTCACAGTGGAATGAGTCCAAATGGTATGATACTGTGTGTAAAAATGCTAAATATCACCTAAGAGTAGCTGTTAAATGGTGCAGTGGAGCTAACATTTTAGAAGCAAGGTACAAGTATAATTTTGCCTTGAGTAAAGCCAAAAGAAAATGGTATGAGAAGATCTGGCAAGACTTGCTTTTAGCTGTGAAGATGAAAGATAATCGGTCATTCTGGTGCATAGTAGTGCAGGCTAATATCAAAAGTTTGAGATCATACCACCACCATAGGCAACACGATAGTTGGGTTTCTCATTTTACTACAATATATGCTGCAACCAATTCTAGTGATTCACATCTGAGCCTTAGTTTGGCGAGCTCCATCGTGGCCCCATCTGTAATTGATATAAGGGTCGATGATTTTGTTTTCTTTAGCTTTGAAGAAACTGCGAAGGCGGTTGAGCTCCTAAAATCTGCTAAGGCCTCCAGGCCTGACAAAATTCCCAGCATTTTGTATAAAACAAAGTCCTCAGTCTGTGTTAGTTATTTAAATTTGCTATTGAGTGCCATTGCCGGGGGGTACTCCTGACTCATGGAGAGGGGCTGAAATAATCCCGATCTATGAGAAGGGTGATGCCTTCTGATTATAGGTCAATTAGTCTTATAGACAATCTACAAAAGATCTTTGCCATGAAAATCTTAGATAAACTATTAGACTGGGTGGAAGGCGAGAAAATGGTGTCTCCCCTCCAAGCTGGATTTCACTCTACGACAAGCACTTCTGATCAGACTTTTAGATTTGCCACACTTTACTGGAGATACTCCCTATTAGCTAAACAAAGGGTCTAGGTGGCCTTTGTTGATCTTAGAGCAGCATTTAGTCTTATCCCATGTAACAATTTGTAACAAATCCTGTCAAATATGGGTGTTCCCGTTAAGCTGCTCCAGCTTTTTTTTTTTTTTTTTATAATATATTTTTATTAACATTTTGCTGTCATACAAGTGCAAATCAAGTTATGGCAAAAACTGGCTCCCGTCCAATCCTTAATCGTCGGCATGCACAACATCTCGACATGTTACGCGAACTAGAAATTACATCATATTGTTCCTATGTCTATATTTCGAGTTTGCAGTTTCTCAATACTAGACTTGTTGGTGCTTCATATAGATATATTCACTCCATGTGTGAGCCATGTTATAATTTTTGTTTTTTTGTCCTCATAAAAGACTTTAACTAATACTAAACAACATATTTACACGATGGTACAAGTGAGAGCTGGTAATTTCTAATTGCTGGGGTAAACCTCTTTATATCTTCACCAAAGCGTGGTCTGGTCCTCTGCACAACCCCCACCAGTTTATTGGTGAGTTAGGAGTCACCCAATTCAATGCCTGTCTCTACCCCACCCTTCCTTGTTCTACTTTCTTAACAGTCTCAGCCCAGGCCTATAGAAGCTTCCCTTTCACTCATCAAGTGTGGATCCTGCTCCTTTCCATGCAGTATACGACGACAAACATAATGTCGTTCCCCTTCCTCCATCCCCAGTCCTCGTGCTGATATTCATGCAGCCCCCTCTAAGGATTCTCCCCCTCCCCTCACCATACATTCCCATTTCGTCAGCACTTCCTCCCACACTGGGGCGATAGGGGTCCGACAGAGGCCCCGTGCTTCCTCACTCTTCAGGACTTGTAGCTCTGCCCTAGCCCATCTCTCCACATCCCGTCTCCATTCATTCAAGGGGGGACACCTGGGGGATCTCCAACCCAATGTGATCAACCTCCTGTAAAGCACTAGGGCCAGATCCAGAAAGCGACCATTCGCTTTCTCATGAAGGAATCCCGTTCTAAGACCCAGCAAACATACAGACGGGGCCAGAGTCAGTTCCACATCAAAAAGGCCCGTCAGATCGGCTAATACCACGCCCCAACCCTGCTGGAGTTCGGGCAGCACCACACCATGTGATTGAAATCTGCATTTATGTTGTCACATCTGGGACATGTGTTGGGGGCACCGCCATATATTAAAGATAAGCGGTGTGGGGTAAGGTACGTCCTGTGAATGTAATTGTACTGGATGTATCTTAGTCGTGTATTGCGAGAGACCACCTGCGGGTATGCTAGCACCCTACGCCACTCCGCGTCCGATAAGTCCCCGCCCAAAGTTCTTTCCCATCTCGCCTTCTGAGACTGCAGTGGGTCCAATGCATCTTCATTTTGGGCCCTGTACAGTTTAGTGATTAGGTGGGCATCATCCCCCGACGTTAACAGAAGATGTAATACCCGGTGGTTAGCAGGTTCCGCATTAACTGTGTCCCAATGTTCTCTTAAAGTGTGTGTCAACTTCTGGTATAAAAGGAACTGTCCATGCGGGACTCCATTACTATCCACCAGGTCAGCAAAGGATCTCAGTACCCCATCCCGAAATAGGCCTCCAATTGTCTCCACCCGCCTTCTTCCAGGCTCCCAATCCGGTACCCACCAGGCTCTTCTCCCCCACATCTAATATTAGTGCTGACAGTGGCAGAGCAGGGGAGTAGGGCGGGCCCACTCCTACCCACCTCGAGCATCTCTTCCAACATTACAAAGCTACCCTCGTCGTCAGACTGTCTGCTTGGGGAGCCACCCTCCGGTTTATCATGTGTGCTATGATCCGATCTATGCCCTTCTCGCCATTTACAATACATCTATCCAGATGTCCCTTTCCGGCGAACCTCCTGGAAGCCCAATGCAACTGGCATGCTAAATAATAGGATTCAAAATCTGGAGCTCCCAGACCTCCAGAGGGAGTCGGCCTACAAAGGGTCGAGAGCGCTGTGCATCTGCGGCCGTCATCCCAGATAAGTTCCCTGAGCAGGGTGTTCAAATCACGGAACCACGCCGAGGGGATTAACAACGGCAAGTTAGCAAAGTAATAAAGGAGGCGGCGTAACATAATCATTTTAGATAATGATATTCTGGCCATTATAGATAACTTCAAGGAACGCCAGAACCCAACAGACACCCGCAGGGAGTGAAGTGCCCTACCGATGTTTCCGTCACCGAGGTCCCCCATTTCATGGAACACCTGTATACCCAAGTACTTAAAGCTACGTGGGGCCCAAACCACGTTCTCTGGGCACGAGGAGGGGCGTTCACAACTCAATATCATGGGGAAAAGGAATGTTTTGCCCCTATTGAGGTGTAGTCCCGAAAGGCCTCTGAAATGATCTAAACTCTGCAGGGCCCAGGGGAGTTCAGACTCCCCGTCCCTGAGACAGATGATAATATCATTGGCGTACAACGAAATAATATGCTCAGACTGTCCCGATTCCATTCCCCTACCCACTCCGTCACTCCGCAACAGAGCCGCCAGGGGCTCAATGGCCAGGGCAAATAATAATGGTGATAACGGGCATCCTTGCCTAGTTCCCCTATATATGGGATAAGTTTCAGATACCATCCTGCCCGTTCTCACCCTTGCCAGCGGGGCCACATATATTAGGTCCACCCATTTTAACCATCCCTCTCCCAAGCCCATCCGAAGCATCACTGTCCTCAGGAAGTCCCACCTAACAGAATCAATGGCTTTCTCAAAGTCCACTGCAAGTAACACACCTGATGGGGGTCTCTCCTCTCTAGGCATATGTAAGATAGCGAAGAGGCGACTGAGATTCAGGGAGGTACTGTGGTTCGGGACAAATCCATTCTGGTCTATGTTCACTAATGTGGGTATGTAGTGAAGCAAGCGATTGGCCAGGATCTTACTAAGAATTTTAAAATCACTGTTCAGCATTGATAATGGGCGGAAATCAACTACCGATGCCTCCCTTGATTTCAACTTGGGTAGAGGGACCACCAGTGCCTCCCTAAGCGAGTCTGGTAACAAGCCGCGGTGCAATGCCTCTGTGTACATTTCCACCAACTGGGGGACCAACAGCGCCACATACTTTTTGTAAAAGTCCATTGGGAGACCGTTAGTACCCAGTGTCTTCCCAGGGGCCAGCTGCGAGATGGCATCCTGAACTTCTTCCACTGTCAGCGGACCACCCAGACTGTCCCGCTCCTCGTGCGTCAGGGTAGTCAAAGGGAGCGGTTGTAAAAAACTATCAAGATCGTCTGTCCTAAGCTTGTATGGGCTCCTATACAGGAAAGTGTAATAATCTTTGAAAGCCCCATTTATAGGGCCCGGCCTGCATCTTCGTTCCCCCTCCTTATCACGTACACTCGTAATGGGCTCACTATCCCCTCGTGGCCGCACCAACCACGCCAGCATCCTACCTGATCTGCTCTCCTCAGATTGCAACAAAGCTAAATATTTCTGCATGTTATGGCAACGGAGTGGTTCTTCAACCTGGGAGTGGGATCTCCGTGCGTGGTCATACTCCTCCTGCTCTGGTGCCTCACCTCCCTGTCTCAGTTCCCCCTTGTGTATAATCTTCTCTAGTCTAATCAGCTCCCGCTCTAGTGTACATCTCACCCCAGCTGTTTGTCCTAGACAGTAACCTCTCGTTGCTACTTTAAGTGTTTCCCACTCCATGGATCTAGAGGAGGCAGATCCCTTATTAATTTTAATATCGTCAGTCAAATATAAGCGGAGGGCATCTCTATATGCCTGATCTTCTAGTGCAGCAGGGGTCAGTCTCCACGTCGGAATGGGGGGCCTGTCTTCAGTCACCCTCCAGGTAAGCAGTAAAGGATTATGGTCAGATAAGGTGCGTCCCAGGTATTCAGAAAGGGTCATTCCCTGCACTAGGTTAGCTGTGCACACCACTCTGTCTATCCTGGTGTGCACTCAGTGGAGACCTGAGTAATATGAGTAATCTTTATCGGTAGGGTGCTGCTCACGCCAAACAGTTACCAGGCCCCAGGAACCCACCCACTCTCTCCATTTTTTGGCTACCTTATGTGTTACTGCCCCTGGTATCGGTGGAGTGGAGCGGTCCAGGTCTACGTCTAGTATGCTATTGAAGTCTCCCCCAATTAACAATTCTCCAGTCTGCTGACGGGTAAGGTGGCTCGATAAACGCGTCATGAAGGGGATCTGATCCTGATTAGGAGCGTAGATACTACCCAGGACAATCGGGGTGCCATGAAGCTTCCCTTCCTCTATCACAAACCTGCCCTCCTGATCTACATCAGTAGACACTACCTCAAAAGGGACCCCATCACAAACCCAGACCAGTACACCCCTTGCATAAGCAGAGTATCCCGTGGCAAACACCTGCCCTCTCCACCTGCGTCTCAGCTTCTCTGCTTCACCTGCAGCTAAGTGGGTCTCCTGTAGCATCGCCACCTGAATACCTCTCCTCTTTAAGTGGGACAATATTCTATGCCTTTTAGCTGATGACCCCATCCCCGTATTTTCCATGTTAGGAGGTTATACTCTGCCATGTAGATATATCGTAAGCATTACAGTCTTCCCATCCCCACCCGGTGACCGGTCTCCCCTTGGACCTTATCGAATACCTTATACGAGAAATCCACATCTCCCATAGCACCATCAAAACTTGTAATTGTAAAACACATCTCCCCCTCCCCAGGGTGCCTCTCGAACAGTAGGTTGCCCAGAAAACTGTGCAACAGTGCAACTTACTCAACAGTTTAAATATAGTTCTCGCCAGTCTGACAGAATGGACGAGAATTCGATTGGGGTGATGGCCTTGTTCGGAGGAGCCTCATGTTCATACAATGCTCCTCACCTCAAGACCAGCTTATATACTCAGTTAGCCAAGTTCATCCGCTGTCTGCAGGGTTACCCTAAGGGCCTGCGCGGAGCAGCCCGAGCCCCCCGCGGAGGACACGGTTGTGCCATCCGATTCTCCCCCAGAACCCTCCGGAGGTGATGCCTCTCTGCTCATGGAGGCCGCTGCCTCCAGAGCTGCTTTCTTTCCCAATTCCGTCTGGGTTGGTGCAGTGCGGAGGCAGTTCCTGTTCCGCCGTCTCCCCGGGCCCCTGCGGTATCCGCTCTCATATTGGCTTTCTCTTGTATGCCGCCCTGTCTGACCTCCATGGGCCTCCAACTACTCCCATGCCTCTTCGGGGGTCTGGAAGAATGTAGTCTTGCCCTCCAGGATCACTTTCAGCCTAGCCGGGAAGGGAAGTGAGTACTGGATCACCTCTCCTCTAAGAGACCTCTTAACTGCCAGAAATTAAGCTCGCTTGATCTGGACATCAAGTGTAAAGTCTGGGAATGGCGTCACTTCCCCGTTCACCACCTTAAAAGGGCCTGTCTCTCTGGCCCTCTAGAGAAGGATATCTCTGTCCTTGTAGTGCAGTAACCTGGCAACCACTACACGGGTGGCCTACCAGGCGCAAGGGGCCTCGAGGGCACTCAGTGCACTCGTTCCAGTGTGAAAAACGGGGTCAGTCGGTCCAGTGCCACAACTGTACGCAACCATTCCTCAAGAAATTCCACCATATTCGGGCCCTCCGCCCCTTCCGGGAGGCCAACCACCCGCACATTGTTCCTTCGGTTTCTCCCTTCCGCGTCCTCTGCTCCAGCCACGTCACTCTGTCAGCTAGATTCATTACGGTGGCTGTTAGATCTTTTTGTTTCGGTGTTAAGTCCGCCAAGGTGGTCTCCACCTCTTTAACTCTGTCTACCAACTTTTGGTGGTCTGCCCTCAGGAGTCCTACTTCAACTGCGACTTGATTGATATTGTGCTGTAAAGTTGTTTTTGTATCTTCAATTGCACCCAGGATTTTGTCCAGAGTGTCCTGCACTTTAGATTGCGGAAGGTCCTGAAGGTCCCCTCCCTTACGATCAGTGGCAATTGTACGATCCATGGTTTTACTCCTGTGCCGGCTCTTGGAAGACATCGAAAGTATAGGGTTTTGTACCAGTATTGTCAGAGTGACGGGCGGTCTATTACTGCAGTTTCACTTTCATCCGGTGCCTCAGACGCAAGCGCGCTCCAACCTGTGTTACAGCGTCTAGGGGATGCAATCCTAGTTTACAAATATACCGCACCCTCAGATGTCAGTTATTAGCAGCCTTTCTGTGTGACCGTCGGGGATGAAGAGTCTACCTGAGGCTGGCCGCATCCATCCACCAGGGCCAGCCAAGAGGCCAACGTGACAGCACCTTCACTTCCACGGGGCGCGGAGCAGTGCCCACCAGGATCTCCCTCTGACGCACTGGGGCTGTCCGCAGCACCTCATTCACCGCAGTTCTTCAGGCCCATCAGCTATCCCCTCTTAGCGCTCCCCCAAGGGCTGCAGTGTGCCTCACAGTATGGTACAGGAAGCAGTGGCGCGCTCCCCCTGCCGTGCTCCGTACGGGACCCGGCCTGCGAACACCACTCAGGGTAGAGGAGTGATCCACTTCACACTGCCACGTTACCCACGTTACTCCAGAGGGGATGGGGCGTCCACTGGTGCTCCTTGCTCTGCATCCGATGTAACGCAACTCAGTGCCTCCAGGCACCGCACCGCCTGCGTCCCCGGGCCTCGCCCTCTGGCTCCGGTCCTCCAGAAATGCCGTGCGCGGGGAAGCCGCAAGCTCTCCTCCCCCGCGCCGCCGAGACGGGGTGGCCCACAGAGCCCGCAATGTCCGGGACAACGTACCTGGCCCCCCGCGGCAGACCCCCACAGATCCGGCGCCGTCTTTACTTCCTTCGTCGTGCCCGGCGGCCCGAGGCAGGCGCGCCCCGGCGTGCCAAAATACGCTACTGTACGTTCTCTGGGCCGAACACCAGGCCGCAGACGCCCCACCCCACTGACACCGCCAGAAATCGCCTCCGTGAGCCCAGAAATGGGCTCCGCCGCTCCCTGCCAGCCCCCCAAGGCCCCGCCCGCAGTAATCTCATGGGAGGCCCCGAGGTTGGGCTTGATACTCCATATAATTTGCAGGCCCCTCCGGAGCCAGGGAATTATGCGCATGCCGTCTTTGGCTGCTTGGCCACGCCCTAATCTGCTCCAGCTTATTGTAAAATTACACACTGAGAACTTTGCTCAGGTTCGATAAGGTAGCCAGGAAGGATTAACAGAACACATCTCTATTAGGCGTGGTGTACGCCAAGGGTGCATGCTCCCTTGAGGCTGTTTGCTCTTTATATGAATGATGTAACAGAAGCAATCCTAGACTGCAAACATGATTCACCCATCTTGAACAACAAGAAGTTTCCCATTCTCCTTTTTGCAGATGATTCGCTCCTCATCTCGAAAACACCTAGGGGCTTTAACTCCTGATTAATAAATTCTTAGGTTTTTGTGCAACCAGGGGATTATAGTTGAGTGCCAATAAAGCTAGGTACAATGTGTTTGGGACTGGCGTCATATAATTCGAGCAGGTAGTGAAGTATTGGGGAGGATAGATCGTTTAGACTATTTAGGGGTTACATTAACTAACAAATTCAAGTGGGGGGCACAACTCACTAAGAGCTCTTTGATGATCGAACATAGACCTAGTGCCATTTTAAGGCTTTATAAAAAAGCAAACTCTCACTCGATATCACCAGCATTTGAGGTTTTTAGTGCTAAAGTACAAAATGCAGTGCTCTTTGGCGCCGAGGTCTGGGGTTATGCTGATACTAACCGATTGGTTAGTGCTGAAAAGAAGTCTCCAGTTTTCTTTGATTTAGGTCTGAAAACAATTGCCGACCTGGCTTCTTTAAAGCACCTTGTGTACTGGGTCCGTCTTTGGTCTACACCTGAACTTATTGACTATGGAGATTCCCTCAATGATTTAGTAAATACAATCAATGCTAAGAAAATACCCTGGTTGATGTTAGTTTTCGACTGGTTACATAAAGTGGGCCTGCAGAGATTATTGGACGATCAAATTCTCTTCTTAAAGTTGACCTTCATGGTTTGAAATCCCGCTATTGCGCATACACTTATGATCAATATACAAATTGTAGAGATAAGGGTCACCTGACCGATAAGTTCTTAGAGTTTAAGTTCTACCTGTGTTTTGAGTTGTATTTCTACTTAATTTATCTGCCAGAAGCTAAGAGATTGTATGTCCGTTTTCGGCTAGGCATTCTTCAGTTGGAATATTTTACCAGAAAATGAGGGAAATAAACATTCTCATGTTTATGCCCAGCTTGTGGCCTTGACTCTGAGACAGAGGTGCACATAATGTTCTTTTGTCCGGAGTACTGGGGGTCATGTCGCAAGTGGTTTCAACCAGTCTGTCTAAATTTAGGGGTAATTGGATATTTAGTAGCCCAGAGAATTCTGAAAAGTGATACCCCACCTCTAATTGTGTTTGCAATTAGTAACTTTTTATTGAATGTTTGGTACAAACGGAACAAGCTTCTATCTGCGACTAAATTGTGATTAATTTCGTATATTGTTTTTATCTTGTATTATTAATGCTGCGTCTTTTTAACTTATTTTTATGAAACAACCAGAAATGGCACTTTTGCACATTATTACCCCTGAAATTATATTATTTGGGTATGATTATTCTAGTTTTAGAACTGTATATTTATTCATTATGAATGTTATGGCTGTATTGTAAAAATAACATTTCCTTTTAATATATGCATTTAGATGTTTTGTTTTTATTCAGTTGTTCTTGTATTATTATGCACTGTGTAGTTTTATATTTTGATGGTTTTGGATAACCATATAAGGTACCAATAAAAAAACTAACATCTTATAGTTTAACACAACATAATCATACACTGCTGAAACTGCACAAAAATGCAAAACAACAAGCTAGTGTAAAACACTGACAGCAATACATCTAAAAATTCGAGAAACAACACTATACCCAAGATCTAAACCTCCCTCCTAAATGCCTTCTACCCTCACAACCCTTAAAAATCCTCAAATATGGACTCAACTGTTCTGAAGAACAGAAGCACCTTACAAGATCTGGTTCCATGAAGATAGACTCAAATTAACCCAAATAGGTTACTAAATAGAAGAGAGCGGTAAATAAATTACTCCTAAAATGTAACTAAAAAAGACTATCTTCCTACAGAAATGAATGGGAAACATTGTAAAAAATATTTAATAAATGTAAAAAGTTATTACAAATGTAAATCATGCCAGTGTTATAAAAAATAGCAAAACAATTGTAATGCATAAATAATTAATAGTATAAAATATATACAATCATTTAATATATACTAATTAAACATAGGTTTAAATAATGTTAAAAATATGTATATAAAGAAAGTTGTCATGTAAAAAGTAACAAAGAAAAATAACCGTTGAAAATGTACAACATATAATTGTATATAAATATTATTTTCATGGTTTTATGATTATAACTAGTAAGTGTTTTATTTATTTAATCTTATATTTTTTTACTAAACTATACATGTTTGAAAATATTAAAGTAGTGAATAAATTAAAAACAAAATTTAAATGTATGTCATCTCTTTATTAAAATGAAGTTGGGGAAAATGCTGTACACTAAAGACATGTCATTTACTATTCCCACTCCAACCTAAACCAACTTGGAGAAGGTGCTGGACACTAAAGGGATGGTATTTACTAGTTCCATTCCAATCTAAACCAACTTGGGGACAATTGTGGACATTAAAGTGGTGACATTTATTGTTCCCACTACAATTTAAACCAATTTGTGGGAGGTGTTGGACACTAAAGGGGTGAATTTTTACCATTCCCACCCCAAACTAAACTCCGACCGCCACGGGCGGTACAAACAGACAGCGCAGCGGTCGCCGCCAACAGAAGACGGGAGACAAAGTACCGCCCACCCTATCACAACACTGCTATCCGCCACCTTTTCCGGGGCGGAACCAACGCGAATAAAAACACGGTGGAAACAGTACACAGAAGGGATAACACTCACCTCTCCACACCCCACGAGGAACCAGGACGCCATGGAGCCCGAGTTGCAGATACTGCTGGCGATGGTCTTCCTGCTCCTCTATCAGGAGGTCCAACGACGGCGGCGACGACCACGGTGAGTACTGCACCTACAACACAGGGGAGGAGGGAGGGAAAAGAGAGTGACACACACACGCAACACCCCCATCCCCACCCCCACCCACAACACCATACACACAAATACATGCTGCAACATTACATATACACCCCCCACCCCTCCTTGAATAACGCAAGGACAAAAGGAAATGTTGTCACGATTGTAATCAATAAAAATACATACGTCAAAAGTCCAAATCCAGTATATACAATTATGTACACCAACTACACAAGTCCTGATAGTGCACAAATCATTGTCCGTGGACCAATGGGCCCAAAATGCATGGTAGTGAAGTATTGGGGAGGATAGATCGTTTAGACTATTTAGGGGTTACATTAACTAACAAATTCAAGTGGGGGGCACAACTCACAAAGAGCTCTTTGATGATCGAACATAGACCTAGTGCCATTTTAAGGCTTTATAAAAAAGCAAACTCTCACTCGATATCACCAGCATTTGAGGTTTTTAGTGCTAAAGTACAAAATGCAGTGCTCTTTGGCGCCGAGGTCTGGGATTATGCTGATACTAACCGATTGGTTAGTGCTGAAAACAACTCTCCAGTTTTCTTTGATTTAGGTCTGAAAACAATTGCTGACCTGGCTTCTTTAAAGCTCCTTGTGTACTGGGTCCGTGTTTGGTCTACACCTGAACTTATTGACTATGGAGATTCCCTCAATGATTTAGTAAATACAATCAATGCTAAGAAAATACCCTGGTTGATGTTAGTTTTCGACTGGTTACATAAATTGGGCCTGCAGAGATTATTGGACGATCAAATTCTCTTCTTAAAGTTGACCTTGATGGTTTGAAATCCCGCTATTGCGCATACACTTATGATCAATATACAAATTGTAGAGATAAGGGTCACCTGACCGATAAGTTCTTAGAGTTTAAGTTCTACCTGTGTTTTGAGTTGTATTTCTACTTAATTTATCTGCCAGAAGCTAAGAGATTGTATGTCCGTTTTCGGCTAGGCACTCTTCAGTTGGAATATTTTACCAGTAAATGAGGGAAATAAGCATTCTCATGTTTATGCCCAGCTTGTGGCCTTGACTCTGAGACAGAGGTGCACATAATGTTCTTTTGTCCGGAGTACTGGGGGTCATGTCGCAAGTGGTTTCAACCAGTCTGTCTAAATTTAGGGGTAACTGGATATTTAGTAGCCCAGAGAATTCTGAAAAGTGATACCCCACCTCTAATTGTGTTTGCAATTAGTAACTTTTTATTGAATGTTTGGCACAAACGGAACAAGCTTCTATCTGCGACCAGATTGTGATTAATTTGGTATATTGTTTTTATCTTGTATTATTAATGCTGCGTGTTTTTAACTTATTTTTATGAAACAAGCAGCAATGGCACTTTTGCACATTATTACCCCTGAAATTATATTATTTGGTTATGATTATTCTAGTTTTAGAACTGTATATTTATTCATTATGAATGTTATGGCTGTATTGTAAAAATAACATTTCCTTTTAATGTATGCATTTAGATGTTTTGTTTTTATTCAGTTGTTCTTGTATTATTATGCACTGTGTAGTTTTATATTTTGATGGTTTTGGATAACCATATAAGGTATCAATAAAAAAACTAACATCTTATAGTTTAACACAACATATTCATACACTGCTGAAACTGCACAAAAATGCAAAACAACAAGCTAGTGTAAAACACTGACAGCAATACATCTAAAAATTCGAGAAACAACACTATAACCAAGATCTAAACCTCCCTCCTAAATGCCTTCTACCCTCACAACCCTTAAAAATCCTCAAATATGGACTCAACTGTTCTGAAGAACAGAAGCACCTTACAAGATCTGGTTCCATGAAGATAGACTCAAATTAACCCAAATAGGTTACTAAATAGAAGAGAGCGGTAAATAAATTACTCCTAAAATGTAACTAAAAAAGACTATCTTCCTACAGAAATGAATGGGAAACATTGTAAAAAATATTTAATAAATGTAAAAAGTTATTACAAATGTAAATCATGCCAGTGTTATAAAAAATGGCAAAACAATTGTAATGTATAAATAATTAATAGTATAAAATATATACAATCATTTAATATATACTAATTAAACATAGGTTTAAATAATGTTAAAAATATGTATATAAAGAAAGTTGACATGTAAAAAGTAACAAAGAAAAATAACAGTTGAAAATGTACAACATATAAATGTATATAAATATTATTTTCATGGTTTTATGATTATAACTAGTAAGTGTTTTATTTATTTAATCTTATATTTTTTTACTAAACTATACATGTTTGAAAATATTAAAGTAGTGAATAAATTAAAAACAAAATATAAATGTATGTCATCTCTTTATTAAAATGAAGTTGGGGAAAATGCTGTACACTAAAGACATGTCATTTACTATTCCCACTCCAAACTAAACCAACTTGGAGAAGGTGCTGGACACTAAAGGGATGGTATTTACTAGTTCCATTCCAATCTAAATCAACTTGGGGACGATTGTGGACATTAAAGTGGTGACATTTACTGTTCCCACTACAATTTAAACCAATTTGTGGGAGGTGTTGGACACTAAAGGGGTGAATTTTTACCATTCCCACCCCAAACTAAACTCCGACCGCCACAGGCGGTACAAACAAACAGCGCAGCGGTTGCCGCCAACAGACAGGCGGGAGACAAAGTACCGCCCACCCTATCACAACACTGCTATCCGCCACCTTTTCCGGGGCGGAACCAATGCGAATAATAACACGGCGGAAACAGTACACAGAAGGGATAACACTCACCTCTCCACACCCCACGAGGAACCAGGGCGCCATGGAGCCCGAGTTGCAGATACTGCTGGCGATGGTCTTCCTGCTCCTCTATCAGGAGGTCCAACGACGGCGGCGACGACCACAGTGAGTACTGCACCTACAACACAGGGGAGGGGGGAGGGAAAAGAGAGTGACACACACACGCAACACGCAACACCCCCATCCCCACCCTCACCCACAACACCATACACACAAATACATGCTGCAACATTACATATACACCGCCCACCCCTCCTTGAATAACGCAAGGACAAAAGGAAATGTTGTCACGTTTGTAATCAATAAAAATACATAAGTCAAAAGTCCAAATCCAGTATATACAATTATGTACACCAACTACACAAGTCCGGATAGTGCACAAATCATTGTCCGTGGACCACTGGGCCCAAAATGCATGGGCGAGGCCCACACTAGATACCTGACTCCAAATAGAGAGAACACTGGAGGGGCATCACATAGAAAATATGCAGGCACCTCAGCGGGAAGGGGGGCACCTCAGCCTGATGAACGCACAACGCCACTGCTCCATGAGGGGGCTCCATGCCCATTGTTGTATCCTGGGGAGTGCAAAGCCACAGTCTCTCAAGTCTTTACAGTGGGTGGTTTGCCCCCTGCTGCATCCAGGGGAGTGCAAAGCCACAGTCTCTCAAGTCTTTACAGTGGGTGGTTTGCCCCCTGCTGCATCCTGGGGAGTGCAAAGCCACAGTCTCTCAAGTGGATGTCAGTCTCCACTGGTTCTGGAGGGGGCTTTGTGCCCAGAGTGCTTCATCCTGCCAAGGACTGAGGTAGTGGATGTGATACTTCACTGATTCTGGAGGGGGCTTTGTGGCCAGAGTGCTTCATCCTGCCAAGGACTGAGGCAGTGGATGTGATACTCCACTGGTTCTGGAGGGGGCTTTGTGCCCAGAGTGCTCCACTTGCATTGTGGCCGGAACAAAACACTCGCCTGGGTGTGTGTGCCACGAGATTGCCGAGGTACAGGTAGGATGATACTCCATGGAGACACATACCCCACACTGCTGTGGCTTCGCATTCCATATGCAGGTGACAACTGTGATGACAGTGATGCTTCATGGAAGCTGCCCAGGGTCCACAAACTCACCCCCAGCCTCGGACGACTGACCACTGGGGATGGTAGCCATGTCTGCGGTGGTGCCACTGTCTGAGGATGTCACGGGGCCGCTGGCGGTGCTTGCTTGCGGCGGTGTCAGTTGCAGCGGTGCTGGCTGCGGGCTCTGTGATGGCGGTGCTGGCGGCGGGGTCTCTGGTGGCGGTGCTGCCTGCGGGCTCAGTAGCGGCAGTGCTGGCTGCGGGCTCTGTGGCGGCAGTGCTGGCGGCGGGGTGTGTGGTGGCGATGCTGCCTGTGGGCTCAGTGGCGGCGGTGCTGGTTGCAGGCTCTGTGGCGACGGTGCTGGCGGCGGGGTCTGTGGTGGTGGTGCTGGCTGCGGGATCAATGGCGGCGGTGCTGGCTGCGGGCTCTGGGCGGCAGTGCTGGCTGCGGGCTCTGTGTCAGCGGTCCTGGCAGTGGGGACTGTGGCGGTACAGGTGGTGGTGCAGGTGGCGGTGTTCTCCGCCGTATAGGTTGGCGTCGACGTGGATAGAAGGTGTGACATTGGTCCCTCAGTCGGTGCCACCATGCCCTCTGCTGACCTGTCCTTCAGTTTTTGGCCCTTCCCCACCTTTCTTGCCACTATCCCCTTTCGTTTTCCCTGACCCCTTGGTGGCAGGTGTTTTCGGCTTCTCCCTCCGGGATGTGGACACCTTTTTTACTTTGGCAGGTGGCGGAATGTCCTTGCCCTCGCTCCGTGGCACACTGGCAGCCCTGATGGTTGGCGCACTCCAATACCCCGCAGTTGCTGGAACCACTGTGCCTGGGGATGTGGTGGCTGAGGTGCTGGGCTGGGACGTGGCAAGCCTGGCCCTAGTGGAAGGGTGGGGGGGAGGTGTAGGGAAGAAGTCAATATTAGCCAGGAAAAGTTTTTGGGACACGCTGGGGCGAGTAGATGGAGGGGGTTTGGGAGTGGAGGTAGAGGTAGTGGTTGTAGGAGGTAGTACGTCGGCTGAATTTGGGTGAAGGTGCATGGGCTGGAGGCTGTTGTGAGGTGGATGGCTGTTGGGTGGGTGTGTGCCTGCGTTTGTGTACTTTGGGAGGAGGGCTCACAGACACACTAGGAAAGGACACTGGGGATGTGTGATTGCACGTGAGCGGTATGTGGTGATGGGCGTGCTGGTGATGGAGGTAGTGGCTTAAGATGTAGTGCATGCAGGTGTGAGTGTAGACGAGACTGGGAGGGAGGAGGGAGACGAAGAGGAGGGGGACACAGTGGAGGCAGTGGATGTTGGTATGTGTGCATGGGTATGATGCTTGTGTAGTGCCTGTGGGATGTGTGGTGCTTATGTTTGCCTGAGCCACCCTTGTGTGTTGATGTGTGTGCATGCTGATCTGATGGTGTGCTTGGGATAGGCTGAGGTACAGGGGATTTGGTCTGGGTGGAGGAGGTTGGAGGGGGGAGGCTGGACACAGGGACAATGGCTGCCATCAGTGCTGAGGCCAGAGCCTGAAATGCTCTCTGTTGGGCTGCCTGGCCAGAATGAATGCCCTCCAGGTATGCATTTGTTTGTTGCAAATGCCTCTCAACACCCTGGTTGGCATTCAGACTGGTAGAGCGCCCAACAGGGAGGGATCTCAGGAGGCCAATAGCCTCCTCACTAAGGGCAGCAGATCTGACTGGGGCAGGGCCTGAGGTGCCTGGGGCGAAGGAGATGCCCACCGTCCTGGGTGAGCGGGCATGGGACACACGCTGAGGGGCTGCTGGGAGGGCGGTGCTGGTAGGGGGGGTGGTGGCTGTACCTGTTGATGGGGGGCGCACAGAGGGGCCCGCCACCGCAAGGGAGCTCCCATTAGAGGAGGAGTCACTGTCACTGCTGTCAGCTCCTGTCCCCGCCATGGATCTCCCCTCGCCCTCCGTCCCACTGGTGGCTTCAGACTCCGTTGTTTAGCCCTCCAGGGCCAAGTGGGATGCAGCTCCCTCCTGCTCCGGTGCCATTGCTCCTCCGCCTGATGATGCTATTGCACACAAGAACAGAGAGACAACAAAAAGGGGGGAAAGACAGAAGAAAGACATGTTCAGTGCATGCAACACTACTACCGTTGGCGGACACTACAGACACAGTAGCCCTATGCACTACGCCATGCACTTATAGTTCCTAGATTAATCACATGCCCATAGGGTACAAGGCCTAACCCCGATTACTGCACACATGGAAGTCACAGGAGCCTGACTAGGTGTAGATGGCACTAACCACTAGTGGGGTTGGGGTGCCACTGAGCCTGCCTCACAAGGGACCTTGCCTACCACGATCGCCCTGGCCTATGGGAACCCACTGCCCACCTCCCCCACCCAGACACCTCGTAATGCACGCAGAGTCAGCTGAATGAGAGTGTACCCACCCCCTTGTGGCTGCTGTGATGCCCTCAAGCGCCCATCCAACTCCGGATACGCCACCGCCAGGATCCAGAACATCAGGGGGGTCATGGTGCGACGGGCACCCCTCCCACGTTGGGAGGCCATCCCCAGCTGGGCCTCCGCCGTCTTCTTGCTCCAGCGGCGAAGGTCCTCCCATCTTTTCTGGCAGTGGGTGCTCTGTCTGTGGTGGACCCCCAGGGTCCGGACGTCCTTAGGGATGGCACGCGAAATATTTTTTTCTTGTGGGCGCTGACTTAGAGGAATAGTACATGGGAAAAGGAAAATCTTTACCCGTCTGGACCGTCATACTCATTGGCCCACGTTCCCACCCTTGCCCTGACGCACATACACTCACCATCCGCACATGCAGGCCTCAGTCCCCCCCCATGTATCTTCCATCCACACCACTCCAAAGAGGCATTGCCCATGCAGCATGCTCACAGTGTACTCACTTGTTTGTCTGGAGGACCGTACAGTTGTGTGTACTGGGGGAGGACCCCATCCACTAGTTTTGCCAACTCCTCCGAAGTGAAGGCTGGGGCCCTTTCCCCACACACATGAGCCATCGTCAATTCCAGACTGGGGTCACAGCAGCACCTGCAGTGTAGGTCCTCTCCTTTGAAGGTCAGGTATCAAGTGAGTGAACAGACAGAAAATGGCGGTCACGTCCGTGGCGGTGACGGTGACGGTACGCACATCGTCATTGGCTCCTCTGACCCATAGGGTCCAATGTTAACCAATACAGGATTGCGCTGCGGTCTTCGACCACCTACAGCAACGGTGTACAACGCCAGTGCAGTTACCTCATATCCCCTTGTCCCACCTCACAGGTCAGGCAGCCGCCATTTCAGGGGGCCATATGACATTAATATTAACTGCGTCACACCGATGTAGGCCTTGAATACACACAGTAACAGGCACATTGCGGATTAATAAATGTGTGCAAATGACATTTTGTGATACCTCAGTGTTGGCTGTCTCTCTGCTCGCTGTTCTTGTCCATAGGGCACGTCTGCTGGGGCAGGTGATGAGATGGCGGCATCCTCCGGTGTACAGACCGCTGGTGGACCTGTCAACAATGGAAGAGAGACATGTAATAGTCACCTACAGACTTGATCGTGCAACAATCCAGGAACTGTATGCCCAGTTGGAGCCAGACCTTATGTCAGCTATCCGCCATCCCACAGGAATCCCCCCTCTAGTGCAGGTCCTGTCAGTGCTCCATTTCCTGGGAAGTGGTTCCTTTCAAACAACAGTGGCCATTGCATCAGGGATGTCCTAGCCAATGTTCTCTAACGTGTTGTCCAGAGTGTTGTTCTCCCTGCTGAAACACATGCACAGCTACATCGTGTTCCCTCAGGTGGAGGATTTGCCCACAGTGAAAGGTGACTTCTATGCCCTAGGGCATATCCCCAACATCATAGGTGCCATTGATGGAACACATGTGGCCTTGGTACCCCTGCAGGAGTGAACAGGTGTACAGAAACCGGAAGAGCTACCATTCGACGAATGTGCAGATGGTGTGTTTGGCTGACCAGTACATCTCCCATGTGAATGCCAAATTTCCTGGCTCAGTGCATTACGCTTACATTCTGAGGAATAGCAGCATCCCTTATGTGATGGGGCAACTCCAGAGACACTGTGTGTGGCTAATAGGTGAGGAAAAGGACCCTATACAGTGGGAATAGGTGTCTGGGTATGGGGTTGTCTGAACGGGTTAGTGTGTGTCTAACAGTTGTCCCTCGACATTTGCAGGTGACTCTGGCTACCCCACCCTGTCATGGCTACTGACCCCAGTGAGAAATCCCAGGACAAGGGCAGAGGAACGCTGCAGTGAGGCACTTGGGCGAACTAGGAAGGTGATTGAAAGGAGCTTCAGCCTCCTGAAGGCCAGGTTCCGGTGCCTCCATATGACAGGTAGTTCTCTCTACTACTCACCAAAGAAGGTGTGCCAGATCATCATGGCCTGCTGTATGCTACACAACCTGGCTTTGTGACGGCAGGTGCCTTTTCTGCAGGAGGAGGGTCCAGCTGGTGGTCTTGTGGCAGCTGTGGAACCTGTGGACAGTGAAGAAGAGGAGGCAGAAGAAGAGGATATCGACAACAGAAACAACATAATCATGCAAAACTTCCAGTGAGACACAGGTAAGAAGATGTCACTGCCTCCCACATCTCATACTATTGTTGGAGTTAGCATAAGTCTGTCATTTTCACTCAGTGTATGGACCCTGACTTGTCACTTTGCATTTCCATTTCACAGATGTGGGTCCCACTTTGTGTCCTCTGCTATATTTCCTCCAACCCTACAGCTGTGTTACATCGGTATGTGAACAATTAAATTGACATTGCTATATTTCATGGTTATTGCAATTACACGTTTGTGAAAGCACAGACTGACTCCAGAGTGTTTTGTGATTGAAGTGTGTTTATTTCTGTGCAAATAAGTGGAGGGGGTTGTAAAATGGGCAGGGGTGATGGTGGAGGAATGTCCATGGCAGAGTCCAGTCTATTTGTTTCACAGGTGCATTGTCCATGGGGGCATAGGAAGTGGAGCAATGGCAGTTGAAGGATGGACGGGGTGACAAAGTGGGACAGAAGGGTGACATTCAGGGGGGTCTCATTTCCTGGTGGGGGTCTTTGCAATGTTCTCTGTCTTGTTCCTGTATCTTAGGGACCGTTTGCGGGGTGGTTCTCCATCTGCAGGGGGTGGGGTGCGGTGTGGTGTTCCTGTGGCGGTGCATCCTGTCCACTAGCGACGGCAGAGGTAGAGGGCTGTTCATCGTCCAGGCTAGTGTCAGGGGCCCCTTGTTGTGCCACAGTGTCCCTCCTGGTGTTTACAAGGTCTTGAAGCACCCCTGCAATGGTGACCAGGGTGTTATTTATGGACTTCAGGACCTCCCTGATCCCCAGATAGTGTTCCTCCTGCAGCCGCTGGGTCTCCTGAATCTTGGCCAGTACCGTTGCCATTGTCTCCTGGGAATGATGATAAGCTCCCATGATGTTGGTGAGGGCCTCGTGGAGAGTGGGTTCCGTGGGCCTGTTCCCCCTGTCTCAAAGCAGTCCTCCCAGTTTACCTGTTTTCCTGAGCCTCTGTCCCCTGAACCGTGTGCCAACTGCCACTGCCCCCAGGTCCCTGATGTTCTTGGGATGGTGGGTTTGCCTGGGTTCCCTGTAGTGGTGGACACACTGCTGCTTGATGTGTCCTGGGGACGGAGGGATGGGCCCGCTGGGTGGGTGCTGTGCTGGTGTTTCCTGAGGGGGGAGGGTCTGTGGTGGCTTGTGCTAGTGTCAGGGGAACCGACTATCCCGAGGTCCCTGATGGGTCGGGCTGGTCATCTTGATCCAGTTGTGCAGAGCTGCTGTCATCACTGTGGGCCTCTTCTGTGGGGGGACTGGATATGTCTGGTGCCTCCTGTCTGGTGGCATTGGGTTGGGATCCTGCAGGGGTGTAATGGCATGATTATTGCATATGTGTGTGCCATCATGTGCAATGGGTGAGTGACCCTGTACTCCAGTGCTTGCATTCTTGTCTTGGTCCTTGTGTGATATTTGGTTTGGGGTCTGTGTGGCTATCTGTAGCGGACATGCTTTGGTGATGGGTGTCCATGCTTTGGTGTTGCATGCATGGCTTGGTATTGGGATGGGTGGGTTGTGATACTGGGACATATGTGAGGTGTTGGAGTGATGGGGGTGAGGGTGGAAGTATGTGGTGGCATGCAGGTAGGGTGGGGGATATAGTAGTAAAGCTTTGACTTACCAGAGTCCAGTCCTCCTGCTGCTCCTGCGAGGCCCTCAGGATGCAGTAGTGCCAAGACCTGCTCTTTCCATGTTGTTAGTTGTTGGGTGAGGAGGTGGGGGTCCACCGCCAGTCCTCTGTACAACAATCTGGTGTCTGGAGACCACGGAACGCACCTTCCCCGTAGGTCGTTCCACCTCTTCCTGATGTCATCCCTTGTTCCTGGATGCTGTCCCACTGCGTTGACCCTGTCGACAATTCTTCGCCATAGCTCCATCTTCCTTGCAATAGATGTCTGCTGCACCTGTGATCCAAATAGCTACGGCTATGCCCGGACGATTTCCTCCACCATGACCCTGAGCTCCTCCTCAGAGAACCTGGGGTGTCGTTGAGGTGCCATGATGTGGTGTGGGTGATGTGTGAGGTGGTGATAAACCGGATGTCAGGGCACTCATGAATAAAAATTTGTTTCATTAAAGTTGTTTTGGGACCACAATGTATTGTATAGTGCCAATAGCAACACAATAAATTTCGCTGTAAGACCGGGATTCATGAAAGAAACAGTGTTCAATTTATTCTTGGAATATAAAGTTCATCACAGCGATAAGAAGCCATCCTTGAAATCAGTATTCATGTAACAACAACAGCCGACAAATTATTCATGTAGCAACAACAGCCAACACGTGTTTCGTCCTATGAGAAATCAATCTCAAAGACTTCATCAGGGCTGAAATAAACAAAATTAGTGACTACGGTTGTAGTACATACACATCCAATTTTTTTTATAAAGCCAAGAACATGTCATTCGCACTGTGATGTTTATGTAACTGGAAACCATGCAATTCATGACTTGTGCGACATAAGAAGAAAGAAAGTAATAAAAAGTTTATAAAACCTAACAGAAGGTCACCTTTGAGAGAAAATACTTAATTGTAAAAATTAAGACAATTGCAAAAAAAACTTATATGACTCATAATCATGCTTAAAAGGTTGTTACAACACAAAGGTGCACGTCCTCATTTTAAAGTCAATTAGAAGTCACCTAAGTGATCCAAGAAATGTAAAACCAAAATGTAAACACCTACCAAAAATCATAAACGTACCTCTAGTGATCATATAAAACCTTAAAACCCATATATTGTACTCATAATAGCCAACTAAACATACCTTAACTTGAAACAAATTTAAAATAAATCAATTCAGTCCTCCAAAACAATTCGAGATTCTGGAAAAATAATAATAGGCACCCAATGTAATTAATAATGGAAATATATACCCTGAGGTGATATTGCCACCAAGTGACTGTAATAACGTATGGCCATATGACCCAAGACTAACCTTATTGCATCTGGAATAAGTAATATTAGCAAGTAACCTTTCAAATTATTGTACAGAGTATCCTAAAAAAAGTTAAACAAAAAGAACGTCAGTATAATAAAGAATTTTTACAACCACAAAAAAAGTTTTGTGCTCCAAAATATATCAAAGGCCATTATTAATCCCTATTATGACTGCTCACCTATTCAGTATGAAGTATCAAAAATGCGAAGAAGAACCGCGTTCAGATAATCGTGCGGCGTTCTGTAGTGCCCGGGTAGTTTGTAAAGAACCGACTGAACGGAAAGTACTCTATTTAAGGTGTCACCTCGAGTGCTCTGTACCAGAAATAGAGAAAGGACTTCCAATAACATACGGGCGCCATCTTGAAGCAGTAAGAACACCTACCTCCAATAAGAGAATATAGTGGTCGGTGCTAACTTTACATTATATACAGTGCAGAATTATGGTAAGGTGATTAATATCTTACATGTAGAATGCAACCCTTTTAGACGCTCTATTATAACGTCTAAACAAAACGTATTACATGAAGCGATAATAAGAGACGAAGGTTCTAACAACACACGAACGCCATCTTGAAACAGTCAAATATAAGAGTTAAACACTATAATTAAGAAAAACAACCCCTCCGGGTTGGCTTACATAGTAGACGTCAAATAAAATACTTGTGTGGTCCTCCTGTTAATAACGGTCGACCAAAGACCTAAATGATCAGACACAAACTCTAAACCCAAAGAATTTCAAAAGAAGAGTCGGAAATACCTCTATATAATATGCCAGAAAACAAAATTATAGATAAATCACTCAAATGTTTAGATTAAAAAGAAATGCAAAAATAAACTGGGACGTGCCACATTTGAGGCATAAACAAACCTTGACCTGATATAAAAAGGTTAATAAGACAAGTCTCAATAAGATGACACCAAGGTTTACATAATGCACCAGATATTAAATATAATGTACAAACAGAAACATAGCAAATGTATGGGACAAACAGGTATAAAAACTCTATTGATGCTATAGATATAGCGTCAAATTAGTACAGGCAGAATAAAAAAATAAAAAAATCATGCAGGGGAAATCTCAAGATGAGTCCAATACATTAATTCCTTGAAACAGAGCAAGTGCTTAATTCAGTATTAGATAGAACACCAGATGACAGGCATTTCATCAATCACTATAGAAAGAGAACAGAATACTATCAGTAACACATTACTCCCCTAAGTAATATTCCATTTCAAAATTGGTATTAAGACCCTCCTCCACCGCTCTGAGTTTTAGGATCCAGTAGCATTCCTTCTTCCTGAGGGCTAGCTCTCTATTGCCTCCTCTGGGGTCCTTGCTTATGAGATCAAATCCAAAAAATTCAAAGCCACACGTACTGTTTTGTTTCGGACATTGTCTCATATGACTCACTATAGGATATCTTTGTGTGAGGTGGTGTCTGTTGTGATGTGTGAGGGGATGTGTTGTGTGTTGTTAGAGGTGCGTGGATGTTGTGTAAGTGATGGTGTTGTGTGTCTGTTGATGCTGGAGTTGTGTATGGTTGTGTCTCTCTGGAGTGGTTTCAGAATTCAGGTAGTAAGGGTTTGTGGGTGATGTGGGTGTGTGTTTTATATTGGATTGGGTGTGTGGGTGTGGTGTGTGTATGTGTGTCAGGTGTGTGTATTTTGAATTGTCCAATGTGGTTGTGTTTTGTATATGTGTGTGTATTTTGAGCATGGCGGTGTGTACCGCCAATCGAATACCGCGGTTGAAAGACCGCCACGTGGATTTGTGGGTCGTGATAGTGTGGGTGTATTCCTGTTGACATGACAGTGTCAGTCTTGTTTCGCCAGTTTATCACTGACCTTTGGTGTGGCGGACTTGTATGGGTGTCTGTATTATGTCCGATTCCGAGCTATGGGTCGTAATAGCTGTAGCGGAATTCTGTGGCTGCAGCGGTATGTTGGCGGTCTTCTGCACGGCGGTAACCGGCATTTACCGCCAGGGTTGTAATGAGGGCCTGAGTCTGCTCACTTCATCCCAGGTTACCTAAGTGACTCCCAGGGTCAGTTGGCTGACCTCCTGTTCTGAGCTCCAGGGACACAACAAGCTCCAGAGGCCTCCATACAACTGCCCAGTTGACCTGCTGCACTGGATCTCCCTGAGTCCTTCTGGCTTTTGTAAGAGTGAGCCCCTGATCGCCAAGACGTGCCTCCCTAGGTCCTGGACCCTTGGCTGGCATCACACTGCACTCTTCCTCAGGAAAAGGAGAATCTCTTGAAGTTTTGAGCTCTTTTCAACCACAAACAGGCCCATTCACGCTGAGACTCTGCCACCCACGACGACTGCTGGTGTGAAGCTCTCTTATCCTCGACTCTATGTGCTATAGCGACGGACAACCAGTAACGTGCAACCTGCACTTTGTGCTACAGTATTGACTGCTTGAGGTGTCCACAAAAACGAAGGTCCAGCCACGCCCATATGTGACACTTGACTGAATCCTTGTGTTACTGCAATATCTGCCCTTCACACCAGGGTTGCTCTTTGGGGTACAGCAATGACCATCTATAATGTTCTTCTTGCTCCTTAATGCCGCTTCTGTTACGAACCCAATCCTTTGTGCTGGATTTAGAGATGGTAACCTTCTTAGCGAGACTAACACAGTAACTTTCCCCTGGTCAAGCACGACCAGAAGACTATGAATGGTGCTTTGTTCCTTTACATGCTTTATCTATCTCAACATTTTTAAATGAATATCTCTTGTCCTACTGATTTAATTTTTGTCTATCTGGCATCAGTTTATTTATTAAAATGATCTCTATTGTTTCAAATTGTTTGTTTTTTATGTTGTGTTTTCACTTTATTACTGGTTGTGTCCTGCATAAATACTTTACACATTGCCTCTAAGTTAAGCCTGACTTCTTTGTACCAGACTACCTGTGTGTTAAGCATAGGATAAATTAGTGACTTCTGTGGTTCACCCTGAAATGGATTGTAGTAGTTGCCTGAGTGGGACTCCCACCCCCTCAACCAATAAACCAATTTCCGTAGTGTTTCCATCTGGGGTGGTGTAGGGCATCTTTGATAAATTAGGTTAACCCTGGCTAGATCCATTTACCACCATCAAAAACATGCAGTCTCAAAACATTTGTGCACTAGAGTTTCCTACAGGGCACTCTCTAAAAGACATGTTCTGTATCAGATGGGGCACGGGACTTCTTTGCACATTTCTACCGCTACCTCTTCTGCTTCGAGATCTAATGAAAATCATGAAAGAAAGGGCTCAAGCCGTTTTATTCAGTCTGGATGGAGCCAGGAGAATATGGTACTCAGAGCCCTTGTGCTAGAGTATTTGCCCACCAATGCAGGTACTGTTTCCATCCAACATCACAAAATAAAATGATGGATGGAGTGTTGAAACTTTCCAGACACTCACCGCAGTCACAGATCTGGGTTTAATCCATCATTAATTTGTTTGCCACATCACCCCAGTTTGGACCCAGCCATATGCAAATCAGTCTTGACCCTGTTCCCCATGGAAACAGTCCAGCTCGAACTGCCAAGCCAGGTCCTCCCTGGACCAGAAACAAGCATCCTGGGACCGGTTTTGGAGTATCACCCTTCATCAGCCAGGCTAGCTTGAATCCAGTGGTGCAGTGAGCAAGGAACCCACGTCTGGGCATACCCTTTCAGCGTTTGAAAAGTTTCAGCACTCCGTCCATCATCCTTTTATGTTCCTACTGTTTCTATCCAACCAACATCCTTTATCAGCAACAAGGCAGGTTGCTACACCCAAATCTCCACAACTTACACCTTCATGCATGGAGATTGAACGGCATCAGTTAAATGCATTCAGCTTTGCCGCGGTAGTTGATGTTTTCCTGTAAGCCTGATACGTTTCCCATGAAGTTCATCTGTGCTGAGAGAAATGTATTACTTTGGTTAGAGCTCATCACACTGACCCTATACAGACTTAGTTCAGATGTTCTTTTGGTGGCTTAGCAGGGCTTGCAGTAGACATAGTAAAAGGGTATTGATCAGCCCTTTGGCCTGTTTAGGTCGAGCGCACAAGCTCTTTGACCTGTTGTAAGGACACTGGGCTTTTAACCACGCCCACCTCACGCCCATCACTTTTACTCGTTCACTGGCTTGCCTTTCAAAAATCCTTTGTTATTATTGGTAAATGCTTTACGTTTGTCCCTCCCTGGGGAGGTTTTGTTACTGCCTTGCAGACTGACCCTGTGACATGGATAATTGCACGATTGACGATATGTTTGTCTATGAACAAACTTCTTTTTTCTTTTGTGTCTCTCCTTTACGCTCATGGCAGCGATGGTACTTCGAATCAGCTCATTTATGTCAAAAAATGTTTTACTGTGCATTTTCGGGTTGAGAAAGCCATGCGAGCGTTATTTCCTCATTATGCTTCACCAGTGCGGTACTTGGTGGAAAGCACACTTGCCAATGTCTTCTACTGATTCTTACTGCCAAAAAAGTCCCACTCTGCTATCTTTAAGTGTATGTGTGTTGCTTATTGGTAATATTCCCTCCTTTCTTAGATGTTTTTCATCTAGCTAGACACTTCCCTGTCCAATTTTTTCCGGTATAGTTTACCATGTTCACTTTTCAGGCGAGATAGCCCGTTTGAGTTTTCTCACTTGCCCTATGTATTGCGATCTGCTGAGCAGATATGTAAAACAATTATTTGTATTCTGAGAGATTTCATGGCGACATTCATTATTAACATGTTGTTCCTAGACAGCTCTACTTATGACAGACCTGTTGCTACTGGTGTCAAAAAGAATAATTTGCACACCCCGTTTTACTGGTACAGTTCACTTTTTCCACGTGATTTCTCATTGGAGACAGCTTACTGTATACTCATTTTTTCCCTAATATGGTTTTGTTATGATGCTCATTATTTATTTCATGGGCCAACACACAGTACTTTTTTAAGTTTTGGTTAAGTACACCATGCTCTCTACATCGACTTGACTGCACTCTAAATGGCCGACACATTTGCCACCTGACTTATTTATAATTTTTCTCATGTGATTAGTCCCTTTCGCAGGTATGTGTGTTTAAACAGAATTTCCACAATATGGCCCGCTTACATACATGCCGCATACGCTGTGGACACCATCTATATACATCCCTTTCAAAATAAAAAAGTGCCGGTACGCAGTACCGGCCCATTTAAAGCACTGTAAACAGAGCGGGCGCCAGCAGGCTTCGATACACATTGTGATAAGAACGTATGAGTTCCATGATGACCTTGCTGAGTGATGGCTGCTTGGGTGGAAGATTCAGGTTATGAGTGTGTAGACTCTTTTTGGTCTTCGAACTTTGTGCTTAACGTATGTTAGACGTAGACAATGTGCTAGATGTTTTCTCATTTCAGACCTTGTGTTTTCTGATAATATCAGTTTTAACGTGTGTTGGGACTTTTTGAAACTTTCACCTTTCTCGGACACGCGGGTTGTGAAGGGATATGGTTATTAGCCGGAAAATGTTTGTATGCTTGAGACTTTCTGCGTCATTTACTGAATATGTGGGGTGTGTTAGGAGATTCGTGATACATCAAGTTTTTGCTTGCATCCTTTTGGATTTTGCTTAATTGACATTTCTTATTGGAGACGGAGGTTGTGAAAAGAGACGTGGAATATGGGTGGTCTCTGATTTAAGTGTTTAATGCTTATCAGACATGGATAATATGTATGGTGATTCTGGAGATTGATCATATGTTCTGGATTATGTTTGTGCTTGTCTGACGCACCAAGCTCACCTCTTATTAGCTGGGCTTTCAGATTACATATGTGTACATGTTTGCGGAGGCTTCTCTTTAATTTACATCTTTTCCCCAAATGGGTAATGTGCAAACATTTGTCGACTTTGTGTCACATGATTTTTGTATTGTTTTAGTTTTTTTTCTTTTTGTGTAGAATGCGACAAATAACGCGATAAGTAAATTAAAGCTTGATATGCTGGTCCTACCGTTATTGGCAGTAGTAATTAAAACCACATTTGGAGCTGTTTTTTACTGGGTAGTAACATTGGACATAATGGGGGTCATTACAACCCTGGCGGACGGTGTTAAAGGTGCGGTAATACCGCAAACAGGCCAGCGGAGAAAAAAAGGGAATCATGACCCTGGCGGAAACCACCAACAAAGAAAGCCACTTTAACACACCGCCCGCCACGGCGGTACAGACAAGCAGCGCGGCGGTCACCGCCAACAGACAGGCGGAAGACAATGTACCGCCCATAGTATCACAACCCGCCAATCCGCCATCTTTTCCGGGGCGGCTTCACCGTGGATAAAAACACGGCGGAAATAGTTACTGCAATGGGAAAATGCTCACCTGAACACATCCCACGAGGAAGGAGGACTCCATGGAGCCGGAATAACAAATCCTACAGGCCCTTGTATACCTACTCATCTACGAAGAGCAACGGTGGCGCCGGCGAAGACAACGGTGAGTACTGCACCTACGACATAGGGGAGACAAAAGTTAGGGGGACACACACGCAACACCCCCACCCCACCCTCGCATATTACAAAACACACCAATGCATTCACAAAAATCACAGTAACAACCCACAACCCCCCCGGAAGAATGCAAAGACAAAACGAAATCAGTTCAAACATTGTAATGTATCAATATACAAGTCTCAAAAATATACAGATATATCATAAAATCATTCAGAAGTATATACATTGCGAGAAGTAGTGCAGATATGCACATATCAATGTCCGTGCACCACTAGTCCAAAAATGCATGGGCGAGGCCCACAAAAGATACCTGTCCACAAACGGAGAGAACACTGCCGGGGCATCAGATAGAAATACTACAGGCACCTCAGGGGGAAGGGAAGGGGGGGCACCTCAGCCAGATGACTGCAAAGCCAGATCCACGACGGGGCTCCATGCCCATTGATGTATCCTGGGGAGTGCAAAGCCACAGTCTCACAAGTCTCTACAGTGGGTGGGTTGCCCACTGTACCATCCTGGGGAATGCAAAGCCACAGTCTCTCAAGTCTCTACAGTGGGTGGTTTGCCCACTGTACCATCCTGGGGAGTGCAAAGCCACAGTCTCTCAAGTCTCTACAGTGGGTGGGTTGCCCACTGTACCATCCTGGGGAGTGCAAAGCCACAGTCTGTCAAGTCTCGACAGTGGGTGGCTTGCCCACTGGACCATCCTGGGGATTGCAAAGCCACAGTTTCATAAGTAGATACCAGCCTCCACTGGTTCTGGAGGGGGACTGGTGCCCAGACTGGATTAGTCTCCCCGTGACAGTTCCTGTCCCGTCACTGTCCCAGCTGCACATGGGATAACGATGCTTGATGTGGCGGCCTTTTCATTCTTCCCCGGTGCATGCCCTGTTCAGCGGTGCTTTGCCATGGCGGTTCTGGAATGTTCAGCAGTGCTTTGCCATGGCGGTCTCTGGACTGTTCAGCGGTGCTTTGCCATGGCGGTTCTGGACTGTTCAGCGGTGCTTTGCCATGGCGGTTCTGGACTGGGCATTGGTGTGTGGCATGACGTACTCTGGACTGGGTATTGGTGTGTGGCATGATGTTGCCTCATTGCCCAGCGGGGCTGTGGCAGCCGGGGCCCTCCTGGGCACTGACTCTGGCGGTGGCGGTGGTCTCCTGACCAGTGACGATACTTGGGCCCTCCTGGGCACTGACTCTGGCGGTGGTCTCCTGACCAGTGACGATACTTGGGCCCTACTGGGCACTGACTCTGGCGGTGGTCTCCTGACCAGTGACGATACTTGGGCCCTCCTGGGCACTGACTCTGGCGGTGGCGGTGGTCTCCTGACCAGTGACGTTACTTGGGCCCTCCTGGGCACTGACTCCAGCAGTGGCGGTGGTCTCCTGACCAGTGACCATACTTGGGCCCTCCTGAGCACTGACTCCGGCGGTGGCGGTGGTCTCCTGACCAGTGACGATACTTGGGCCCTCCTGGGCAATGACTCTGACGGTGGTCTCTGGACCAGTCACGACGGTGGCGTCCCGACCGCCGGGAAGGATGCCGCCCTTCTCCGCCGTGATGCTGACACCAGGCTGTGCAGACTTCCTCTGGCCCTTCCCCACCTTTGGAGGAGTCACAGCTGACACTTCAATCCCCCTGGGACCCCTGTGAGTTGTTTTGCCTCCAGAAGTCTTCACAGGGTCCCCTCGGCCACTTTCCAATTTCAGAGCCTTTACAGGGGGTGGGCTGCCAGTGCCTTGGCTCCAGGTCACACTGCCTGCCCTGGTGGCCGGGGCACTCCACACACCTTGAACATGCACAACTGGTACTCGAGGCTTTGTGGCTGAGGCGCTATGACGGGACTGATGAATTGGAGGGGGGTGGGGGCAAAAAGGTCAACTTTGCAGAGGGACAGTTTCTGACGAACACTGGGATGGGTAGTTGGAGGGGGTCTGGGAGTGGAGGAACAGGAGGTGGTTGTAGGAGGTGTCACTTTAGGTGTTTTGAGTGCAGGTGCAGGTACTGGAGGCTGTCGTGAGGTGGATGGACGTTGGGTGTGTGGGTGCCCGCGTTTGTGTACTTTGGAAGGGGGCGTCACAGACACACTGGGAGAGGACACAGGGGACGTGTAAATGGGAGTGGAGGTGGTGAGTGCAGGTGACCGGGGTGTGGTGCTAGGTGTTCTGGTGCGACTCCTGGTGCCTGTAGATGTAGTGCATGCAGGTGAGAGTGTAGATGACACTGGGAGGGAGGAGGGAGACGACGAGGAGGGGGACACAGTGGAGACAGTGGGTGTTGGTGTGTCTGCATGTGTGTGATGCTTGTGTGTGTGCCTGTGGGTTGTGTGGTGCCTATGTTTGCCAGAGCTTCCCTTGTGTGTTGACGTGTGTGCATGCTGGTCTGTAGGTGTACTTGGGATGGGCTGGGGTACAGGGGATTGGGTCTGGGTGGAGGAGGTTGGAGGGAGGAGGCTAGACACAGGGACAATGGCTGCCATCAGTGCTGAGGCCAGAGATTGCAGGGTTCGCTGAAGGACAGCCTGACCAGAATGAATGCCCTCCAGGAATGCATTACCGTGTTGCAACTCCCTTTCTACACCCTGGATGGCATTCACAATCGTAGACTGTCCAACAGTGAGTGACCTGAGGAGGTCAATGGCCTCCTCACTGAGGGCAGCAGGGGTGACTGGGGCAGGGCCTGAGGTGCCTGGGTCGGAGGTGATGCCCACCCTCCTGGGTGAGTGGGCACAGGGCGAATGCTGAGGGGCTGCTGGGAGGGCAGTGATGGTAGGGGAGGTGGCAGCTGTACCTGTAGAAGTGGGGCGCACAGATGGTGCCGCCACCGCAAGGGAGCCCCCATCGGCAGACGAGTCCATGTCGCTGGTTGGTGATCCGGTGGCCGACGTGAAGCTCCCCTCGCCCTCCGTCCCACTGGTGCATTCTGAGTCTGTGGTGTGGCCCTCCACGGCCATGTGGGATGCAGCTCCCTCGTGCTCCGGTGCCACTGTACCTCTGCCTGATGATGCTGATGCACAAAAGAACAGGGAAAGCACAAAAAGGGGGGGGGAGACAGAAGAAAGACAGGTTGAGTGCATGGCATACCGCTACCGTTGGCGGACAATACAGACACAGCAGCCCTCTGCACTACGCCGTGCTCCTGGCCTCTGCAGATGCAATTTCTGGGATCTTGCCTACATGGCTATGGTGGACATCTGCACACATGGATGCCACAGGGGCATCTATACCTGTACTTGGCACTCTACTGCGGTGGGGTAGAGTGCCACATGGCCTGCATTATGGAGGGGCCTAGTCTACGTATTTCTGCCTGGCCTAGGTACACCCACAGGCCTCCTCCCCCACCCAGACCCCTCCACTGCGCGCAAAGTCCGCAGAATGAGAGAGTACTCACCCCCTTGTGTCTGCTGTGATGCCCTCAAGCACCCATCCAACTCAGGGCAGGCCACCGCCAGGATCCGGAACATCAGGGGGGTCATGGGGCGACAGGCACCCCTCCCACATTGGGAGGCCATCCCCAGCTGAGCCTCCGCCGTCTTCTTGCTCCAGCGGCGAATGTCCTCCCATCTTTTACGGCAGTGGGTGCCCCGTCTCTGGTGGACCCCCAGGGTCCAGACGTCCTTGGCGATGGCACGCCAAATGTCCTTCTTCTGGTGGGCGCTGACCTACATGACATGCACAAGGGAAGAAGAGAAGTCATTACCAACTGCACTGTCGATGTGAGTGGCCCCCCTCCCTACCCTAGCCATGTGGCACATTCATTCACATGCATTCATGTTCCATGAACTCTGCCCCCTTCTCTCTTACAACCAGCCCTCTCCACCCAGGCCTAGCCCATACAACGTGCTACCTGTTGGTCTGGAGGACCGTAGAGTAGCGTGTACTGGGGGAGGACCCCGTCTACCAGTTTCTCCAACTCCTGAGCAGTGAAGGCAGGGGCCCTTTCCCTAGACGCAGCAGCCATCGTCGCTTCCAGACCGAGGTCACAGCGGCACTTGCAGTGTAGGTCCTCTCCTGTCGAAGATCAGGTATCTAGTGATTGAACAGATTGAAAATGGCGGTGACGTCCGCGGCGGTGCGTATCATCACCACCGGCGCACTTGTTCATTGGCTCCTGGGACCCATAGGGTCCACTGTTAACCAATGCAGCATTGCGCCGCGGTCTATGACCGCCTACTGCAACGGTGTGCAACGGCAACGCAGTTACCCCACAATCCCATTGTCCCAGGTTAGAAGTCAGGCAGCCGCCATTTCAGGGGCCCACATGGCTTCATTTACCTCTGCGTCACACATAGCTAGGCCTACACTCAACACACATACAGGAAGGGTTTTGTGTTTGGTGTCGTCTTCTGTGTAACTGTGGATACATACCTTGATAAAAATTGACTCGGTCGTCGCTGTTGTCCTTCGTAGGCGCCGTCATCTGTGACATTTGAGAAGATGGCGGAATCCTCCGGTGTACCGACGGCTGGTGGACCTGTTGACAATGGAGGAGCGACATTTAATCGCCACCTACAGGTTTGACCGTGCCACAATCCAGGAACTGTGTACCCAGTTGGAGCCAGACCTGATGTCACTAATCCGCCATCCCACTGGAATCCCCCCTGACGTGCAGGTGCTATCAGTGCTCCATTTCCTTGCAAGTGGGTCTTTTCAGACAACAGTGGCCATGGCATCAGGGATGTCCCAGCCTATGTTTTCCAACGTGCTGCCCAGAGTGTTGTCTGCCCTGCTGAAACACGTAAGGAGATACATCATTTTCCCTGAGGTGGAAGATTTGGTTACAGTAAAAGGTGACTTCTATGCCCTTGGACATATCCCCAACATCATAGGTGCTATTGATGGGACCCATGTAGCTCTGGTCCCCCCCACAGGAGTGAACAGGTGTACAGAAACAGGAAGAGTTATCATTCGATGAATGTACAGATGGTATGTTTGGCAGACCAGTACATCTCCCAGGTTAATGCTATGTTCCCTGGCTCAGTGCATGACGCCTACATCCTGCGGAATAGCAGCATCCCTGATATGATGGGTCAACTACAGAGGCACCGGGTGTGGCTATTAGGAGACTCTGGTTACCCCAACCTGTCCTGGCTATTGACCCCAGTGAGGAATCCCAGGACCAGGGCAGAGGAACGGTACAATGAGGCCCATGGGCGGACTAGGAGGGTGATCGAACGCACCTTCGGCCTCCTTAAGCCCAGGTTCAGGTGCCTCCACATGACAGGTGGTTCCCTATTCTACTCACCCAAGAAGGTGTGCCAGATCATCATCGCCTGCTCGATGCTTCACAATCTTGCATTGCGACGCCAGGTGCCTTTTCTGCAGGAGGATGGTCCAGATGACGGTGTTGTGGCAGCTGTGGAGCCTGTGGACAGTGATAAGGAGGAAGCTGAGGAAGAAGACAACGACAACAGGGAGTCAGTCATATAGCAATATTTCCAGTGACACACAGGTGAGAACATTTTCATTTTTAACATTACATTCACCGTCACACGTCTTCCTCTATCCTGTGTGTAATTTAATGGGATTATTTGGTAACTGAGTTGTTCCTTTCCATTACAGTTTCACAGGTGTGGTTACCAACGTGTGTCATCTGCATGCATCCTTCAAGGACTTGTTATGTGTGACATAGGTATGTTGCCTTTACAACTAGAAACGCATTTTGACACTGTCATTGATAATACATATTACCAAATCATAGACTGATTCCAGATTGTTTTGTGGTTCAAGGGTGTTTATTGAAGTGCTCAAAAATGGAGGGGGGGTTGGAAAACGAGGATGGGTGATGGTGGAGGAATGTCCATGGCAGAGTCCAGTCTATTAGTCTCACAGGTGCACTGCCCATATGGGCATAGGAAGTGGAGCTGGGGCAGTTTAAGTATGGACAGGGTAACAAAGTGGGACAGTGGGGGACAATCAGGGTGGTCTCATTTCCTGGCGGGCGTCTTGCCATCTTGCTCTGTCCTGTTCCTGGATCTCAGGGATCGCTTGCGTGGTGGTTGTCCGTCTGCAGGGAGTGGGGTGCTGGTGTGGTGGTCCTGTGGCGGGGCGTCCTGTCCAGCCCTCCCAGTTCCCCTGTGTTCCTGTGCCTCCGTCCCCTGGACCGTGTGCCCACTACCACTGCCCCCAGGTCCCTGTTGTTGTTGGGGTGGTGGGTTATCCTGGGTTCCCTGTAGTGGTGGACACACAGCTGATTGACCTGTTCTGGGTACGGAGGTTTGGGCCCGCTGGGTGGGTGCTGTACTGGTGTTACCAGAGGGTGGAAGGTCAGTGTTGGGCTGTGCCTGTGCAAGGAGAAGCGACTGTCCCGAGGCCCACGATGGTCCGGGCTGGTCATCAGGCTCCAGTAGGGCAGAACTGCTATCGTCACTGTGGGCCTCTTCTGTGGGTGGAGTGGAGATGTCTGGACCCTCCAGTGTGGTGACGGTCCTTCGTGATCCTGCAGGGGCATAAGAGCATGATTATTGCATGTGTGTGTGTGATGGTGTGCAATGGGTGGATGTGCGTGTACCCCAGTGCAAGCATTCCTGTGTGGGGGCTTGTGTGATGATGGTTAGGGGGTTGTTATGGGTATGTGCAGTGGGCATGCTTTCGTGATGGGTGTCCATGCTTAGTTGTGTCATGCAGGGCTTGGTGTTGGGATGGGTGGTTTGTGTTATTAGTACATTAGTGAGGATTTGGAGTGATAGGGGAGGGGATGAGGGTGGGGGTGTGTGATAGCATGCAGGTAGGGTGGGGGATATGATATTTAAGATTTGACTTACCAGTGTCCATTCCTCCACCGACTCCTCCGAGGCCCTCAGGATGCATGATGGTCAAGACTTGCTCCTCCCATGTTGTTAGTTGTGGGGGAGGAGGTGGGGGTCCGCCGCCAGTCCGCTGAACCGCAGTGTTGTGCCTGGAGACCGTTGAACGCACCTTCCCCCGTAGGTCGTTCCACCTCTTCCTGATGTCCTCCCGATTTCTTGGGTGCTGTCCCACAGCATTGACCCTGTCGACTATTCTTCGCCATAGCTCCATCGTCCTGGCTATGGATGTGTGCTGCACCTGTGAGCCAAATAGCTGTGGCTCTACCCGTAGGATTTCCTCCACCATGACCCTGAGCTCCTCCTCGGAAAAGCGGGGGTGTCTTTGGCGTGACATGGGGTGGTGTGGGTGATGTGTGGGGTGGTGTATGTGTTGATGAGTGTGATGATGTGTAGTGGTGTGTGGTGTTTTGTGCGTGGATGTTGTGTGGGTGATGGTGTTGTGTGCCTCTGTGTGGTGGGATTGTCTAATCTGTGCTGTCTTTCTGGCCTTCGTGACTAATTTTTGGTTGTAGGGGTTTGTGGGTGATGTGGGTGTGTGTTTTATATTGAATTGGGTGTGTGGGAGTGGTGTTTGTATGTGTATCAGGTGTGTGTATTTGGAATTGTCCGATGTGGCGGAGTTTTTGAGATGTGTGTGTATTTTGAGCGCGGCGGTGTGTACCGCCAATGGAATACCGTGGTTGAAAGACCGCCGCGTGGATTCGTGGGTCATAATAGCATGGGCGTGTTTCTGTTGGCGTTGAGGTGGAGGTTTTGTTTTCGCCAGTTTAACACTGACCTTTGGTGTGGCGGACTTGTGTGGGTGTCTGAATTTCGGCAGATTCCGAGATGTGGGTCATAATAGCTGTGGCGGAATTCCATGGCCGCGGCGGTGTATTGGCGGTCTTCTGCACGGCGGTAAGTGCCTTTTACCGCCAATGTTGTAATGACCCCCAATATTTGCTCTACTTACTAGACCGCCTGCATTCATGTGTTTTTAGACTATATGAACCTATCTGAAATGTATGGTTTTGTGTGCAATGCATAATAAGTATCAGTGATTAAATTAACAGTTTTTGAAGGTGCTCCTGTTACCATTATATGGAGCTGGAGGATATATGGATCACCTACTGGATTACTATATAGCTATTGTTTTTAATGATAAGCAAATTTCTAAATTGAGCACTTTATTTAGCTTTCTACTCGCACCTTGGCTAATGATAACGCGTCCAAACCTTGATAACTTACTTACAAGGGGACTCGTTTTAGGCCGATGAATCTTTTGACCACGTTTGGAGACTTCCCAGAACGAGATATCTGTCTAGCATTTCAATCAACAGATCAATAACCTAATCAAATATTCACAATGACAAATTAATCAAACTAATCAATAACATTTAACAAGAATGAAACACACCAGGACCTTTCAGCCATGAATAATCACAAGAATCTGGTAAAAGTTAGGATATTTATTCTCTATTTGTTACAATCTACTAGCATATTTATTAGTCTCAATACCAGTAAGCACATCAATAAAACTACAATATGGCAACTCGAATAAGACTTTATCAAAGCATAGATCATAAACATTAGAACAAAGCACGACGTCAACATGAATCAACTTTAGCAGAGTAACATTGGTACATTATTCAACCAAGCAAAGAATCAGTCATTTGTCTATTTGCACCCGATATTAGTGAACTCCTTAACTAACCTCTAATTAGCATTAGCATGTTGGGCTTCATGCAAAACAATTTAGCAACATGAATTTGGAAAACATCTAACTATGGTCTCTATCAAAAGAGCAGTTGGTACCTAGAAAGAAAAGGCAAACAGACAATTACAATTTATCATCAGATAGTTACCCATCCAAATGGGGCAGCATACAGTGTCAGTCTTCGTCCTCAGGACATCAGTCGGTTCGCCATCAGCCAGGATAAGCAGGTAAGACTCAGCAAGGTATAGCAAAAGGCTCTTCCCTCATAAGGAGGAGAAGTGCATCTCAGACAGGGGTAAGGCGAGGATGTTTTGAAGTATAAGACAGCTAAAGACAAAGGGCCTGATTACAACTTTGGAGGACGGTGTTAAACCGTCCCAAAAGTGACGGATATACCACCTACCGTATTACGAGTTCCATAGGATATAATGGACTCGTAATACGGTAGGTGGTATATCCGCCACTTTTGGGACAGTTTAACACCGTCCTCCAAAGTTGTAATCAGGCCCAAAGTCTCTCAGAATGGCTAAGGGTGATGAAGAATAGCTCAATAATGGCAAGGAAGAATGGCAGAGTAATGGCAGAGTAATGGATGATTTCGCCTTGTGTCACACTGTTATATTAAAATTGTCAACCAGGTCTCTAATTTCCCATTGGGCAATATTTAGTGCATCGTTATCTCTGTCCAATAATCCTTCACACACCTTACTAGAATTTTCACCTAAGACAGTTCTCATGCAGTTTATTGGCTCCTGTGATTGACTTCTTCAACAGGTGGAATGTCAGGTAAAGAAAGTTACTCTTGCCGCTCCAGTCAGTGGTTCCATTGTCTTCTCCTAGTTCAGGCGACCTTGCACCTGTTGCGAATAACACTGTTGCATTCGGCAAGAATGTCTCCTTGAGCAAGTCGGATCTCATGAGAAAGAATTTACTACGGTTACACACATATCTCTACCTTCTGGAAAAGTACAGCATCATGTCCTTCAGGAAAACAGCACATTGCACGTTAGAAAACACAGTTTAATGTGAGACCAGGCAGCTAGGCCCAGACCCTTGCTAACTAAGGCCTAGTGATTAATTTAGCAAACTTTAATACATAGCTCTTAAAGCTGATGCAAAATCATACATGAGTACATTATCAATTCATTATTAGTCAATTTCATTAATCATCGTATACATATTGGTGGCCACACCCCGTGGGCACATTTCAAACGTGTGCATTGGCATTGCATTTATGTGGTTTTATTAGACATTATATTGCAAGCTTTTCATGCTAATATTGATTATAAAAGTCACACTCCAACAATCCCTCCTCTGATGACTCTTGTCATCACACAAACCTTTCTTTTCACAAATTATTAATCTTCGAAATTCCCTCATTTCAATTTCTTACCCCATTTTTGTCGCGTCTAATTTTTCTCTGAACAGTTTCTCCCTTTTCTTTTCTTCCTTCCTATGGTTATTTTTCGCCTTTTTCAATTTTATTCTTTTGCTAATTTTGCATGCCAACCACAATCCAAATAGACAAGCCAAAACAGTCAATATTCCCTGTATTATTTTTCCCAGTATTCCATGCCAAATATTACTAAACCAGCTTCCTACTTTAGCAAGTCCCTTTCCAACCTTTTCCCAAACACCTGGTTCTTTCCGTTCCTTCAAATCAGCACTATCTCTTGTTAGGTTAGTAAGCATACTTGTAATCTCATTACTATTGTCAGGAATATAGGCACAACAATGTTGCTCAATAAAGCATCTTACAGACTCCGCCATTTTTCGCTAAAAGAATGTCTAAAGCAAGCTTGTTTTGAAGAGTCATAGCCTTCTCCGCAGCAAGTTCAGTATCCATTAGGAGTATAGCTCCTGTAAAATTTGTCAGCATGTAACCACAATAGTAGACAATTTTCAAATCTTTATCAAATTCAATATAACTCCCACTGAAGGAATTATCGCCCCAAATATGTCTCCTACTACACCAGCAGCAGTCTCTCTCATTTGTCTAGTACGATGTAATTCAGACAATTTCAGAAACTTCTTCAAATCCTCTGATATATCTTTGGGAAAACTATCCCCAAATAAAATGTCCCATACCATCCCTTTGGAAGACGGTAATAAGCATTAAGTCCACAAATATAATAGATCCCAGGGATCGCTAGATCCTGTCCATTTAACATGAACGTCCACTTACTCTGAAACAAAAACATATGCTTACATTCACTCGTTCTCACAAACACATTGTCATAATATGACTTTAGTCGCGGTATGCAAAGCTTGCCTACATGTAGTGCATCTAAAGCTAATTTCCCTTGTTCCCTAATTGCACTATAGCTCTCACTATTTACAAAAGCTTGCTGCTGCAATCCTTTCTTCAACTTCCCCTTCAATGCCATCCTTCTATCTTCCGTTTGATCTAGAAAGCTTTTTTCTACAGGTGTAAGCAAACATGTCAGATTATTGTGGTGTGCATAAGATGAACTAATTGCTAGTGTCGCTTCAAAGAACCATTTAACTAGTTATGTTATAGTATTTCACTACACTATTCAAATCCTCTATGATAGGCACATAAGAAAACACAAGATCATTGTTAGAATAAAAGTACTGAATCTCTTCCTGGTGATAGAATCATGTTAGGAACAGACTACAGTTTATCCCGTGGGTTAAGGGCAAACTATGATAGGTGACTCCCTCTTGTACTGAAACAGGAATTTGTGTACACACATAACAATCTTTCGCATCCATAGTGTTGACATACTCACTCAGCAAGCGATAGAAAACATTAGTTAATAGTTCCCCTTTTACGTTAGTTCCCTCATGCAAATATTTTGTACCCTGCTCGAACCTCTCCCAAGCTGTTAGTGAAGCAGTGGTCTCAGGAATTGTAGCATTATTAGTTTCACTCTTATCTACCAAAGGCATTCCCACAATGACAACTATAATAAATATCACACATACAATGCCCAAAGCAATACCCAAACATTTACAACGCCTACTTCCCCTATTATCATCTCTAGTATTAGCCATGATCTGTAAAGAATCCGAAAGTAAAGTGCTACAAGCGCAAACAACAACCAACTGAGGATGGTTAAAGCTCTCTTTTTTTTTTTTTTCTTCAGCAAGTCAAAGCAAGCGAAAGTCTTTCTGCAGCAATTATTTACAGCTTCCACATTCACTCCCAGGATCCTTGTCAATTCCGGTTAGCAGCTTGCCAAAATCAGTTCTCAAAAGTCAATTCAGGATAATAGTGTCACATCTGGTAATTTATCAGTCTCTTTTCTCACTTTTCTTTAGCACGGTTTTTCACATCAACACAGTCTCTGTCTCCGGCCAGACTCAGGTGCCAAAGTATTGACCTGGGACCTCTTGATCAAACCAGAACGGCAAGAATTCTTGTTGCCACTCAGCTGACGTTGCATATGCCCATTCAGGACCTACGTACTTTCTGTTTGCTACTCTCTTTCTTTTCAACTTGCGATCACCTTGCAACTCTCCTTCACTCAAATCTTCTCTCCTTGTTGTATCAACCTCCTCTTCTATTGCTTCATCAACAACCACTCTTTCTTTTGTCACTTGCAACTCTGGCCACTTATCTCCTTTCAGTGTCTCTCTGGTCTTTGATCTTCCTTGTGGCAGCTCGTAGCCCTCCTCTGACTCTATGGTGTTTTCTCTTGATGGACCTGCGATTTGCTCAGGAGTCTGGACACTCTGATTCTCTTCCGCCTCAACTTCTTCGCCTTCTGGGTCTATCAGGGGCTCAAATTCTTGTCTGTATCCCCCTGCTTCTGGGAGACCCTCCTTCTGACTCGGTCCTCCTGGCTCCTCAGTTGAGATAGGCTCACCGTCACCCCTCTGAGTTTTCTCTTCTTCGTCTCTTATTGGAGTGACTAGGCAGTCCTCAACGGGCTCTCCTTCTGTCACAGTTCCCCTTTGAATACTCTCCGGCCCTGAGACTTCCTTCTCTGTTGTTGGTGCTTTCAACAACTCAACTTCCTCATCAGTTGGACAAGTCACATTTTTCGTGTGACTGGCATGGATCCAGTTTGGCATTCCCGCACACTTCACAGCAGTAGTAGTTGTCAGTATTATTTGATATGGCCCCTTCCAACGTGGCTCCAAACACGACTTCCTCACGTGTTTCTTGATGACAACCCAGTCACCAGCTTTCAGATTGTGACCTGGATCATTTATCGGTGGCAGTGTGGTAGCTTCCACCTGGTGAGAGAGAGAGCGGACCACGTCAGCCAGACCCTTGCAGCAGTCCAACACCATATCATCCGTGATATTCACAAGAGCATTTGTAGGCACTGCGGGCAGTCTCATAGCTCTGCCATGAGAATTTCATGAGGAGACAGTCCTGTTTTCTTTTTGGGTGTATTTCTCATTGATGTTAGCACTAAGGGCAACACATCAGGCCATTTCAGATTTGTAGCTGCACACATCTTTGCCGTTCTCGATTTCAGGGTACCATTCATCTGCTCCACTAGTCCTGACGCTTCAGGGCGGTAACTACAATGCAACTTATGGTCATTATTCAATGCTGCACACAAGAGCTTAACCACCTCGTTGTTGAAGTGACTTCCTCTATCTGAATCTAAAGAGATTGGAAACCCGAAACGTGGTATCAACTCCCTAAGGAGCAGCTTCGCTACTGTGAGACTGTCATTTCCGCGTGTAGGGTAAGCTTCAATCCAGTGACTAAAGATACACACAATCACCAACATGTATTTCAGACCTCCACACACAGGCATCTCAATGAAATATAATTGCATTCTGCTAAATGGACCTCCTGCTCTCCCAATGTGGCTCAAATTCACCACTATCCCTTTTCCCGCATTCATCTGCTGACAGATGATACATCTGTGACAAATTACTTCTGCGGCTTGTCTAAACTTCGGGTTAAACCAATCAATTTTGAACAACCTGATCATAGCATCTCTCCCAATATGTGCTTGCCCATGGTAAAACCTTGCAAACTGTGACAGAAGACTGTTCAGCAAAACCATTTCCTCTCGTCTGAACCCCCCAACTCATCTGGGCTTTGTACACATTGCATCTTAAGCCAAGAGCGTTTCTCATCTCTGCTGGCACGTCCCTGCAACAATTTCAATTCTTCCAACGTGTCAACCACCCTTAAAGCGTAACTTATGCATGTCTCATTTTCTGTTTCAGGTAGCAATTCCCACTGATCCTTGAACGATATACAGTTCAATGCGAAAAACCTTGCGACTTGATCCGCATATCCATTTCCCATTGAAACAAAGTCTTTGTATTTCACATGAGCGCTGCATTTTAACACAGCAATTTCATGAGGTAACTGAATCATGTGCAACAACTCCTTAATTCTTTCACCATTTTTCACTGGAGAACCAGAAGAGGTCAGGAAACCCCTCTGTGACCACAGCTGGCCAAAATCATGGACAATTCCAAATCCGTATCTGCAATCAGTATAGGTAGTAACTTTCAATTGGGCCGCAGCATGGCAAGCTCTGGTAAGGGCAACCAATTCTGCTACTTGAGCAGAATACATTCTCTCAAGCCAGGACGCTTCCAGAATACCAGTGATTGTACATACAGCGTATCCGGCTCTCAGTACTCCTACTGAGTCTCTCAAACATGAGCCATCAACAAAGAGAATGTGGTCATTTTCTTCCAATTGGGTATCTTTAATATCAGGCCTCGGTTTGGTGCACATTTCTGTTACCTCAAGACAATCATGTTCTACATCATCAGCATCTTCAACCTCTGTGTTTTCATTTGGAAGCAAAGTTGCCGGGTTCAGCACTGTACATCTTTTCAAAGTTACATTTGGTGACCCCGGTATGATAGTTTCATACTTCGTCAATCTTGCATTTGTCATGTGTTGCGTTGTGGTACGGGTTAACAAAATCTCAACTGAGTGTGGGACCATAACTGTTAGAGGATGTCCCATCACTATGCCTTCACACTGTGCGAGGCTTTGACCAACTGCTGCTATTGCACGCAGGCATCCTGGTAAGGCTGCTGCAACTGGGTCCAAAGTAGCTGAAAAATATGCTACTGGTCGGTTTACACCTCCATTGACCTGTGTCAGGACAGACAAAGAACATGCATCTCGTTCATGACAAAACAAGACACAAGGCTTTGTGTAATCAGGCATACCTAAAGCTGGTGCCCTGCACATACACTCCCTTAGCTCAATGAACGCCTTTATCTCTTTCTCAGACATAGTTATGACATCCGGCCCATCCTTAACCTTCTTAACCGTCAGTCTTACAAATGGCTTGGAGATGACTGAGAAATTCGGGATCTACTTGCGACAGTAGCCCACCATTCCCAGAAACATTCTAACATCTCTCCGTGACGTTGGGGGACTCATTTGCAATATGGCGGTCACTCTTTCCTTGGATATTTTCCTCTACCCTTTCTCAATTAGATGACCTAAGTATTTCACCTCTTTCTGACAATATTGCAGCATCTTTGGAGACACCTTATGCCCATTATTTCCCAAGTGGTTCAGTAAGGCAATAGTATCGTACTTGCAATCATCTCTCGTTTTGGATGCAATCAACAAACTGTCAATGTACTGCACTAGAGTTGATTTAAAAGGTAATTCCAATGACTCCAAATCTTTCTTCAGTATCTGATTGAAGATGGAAGGTGATTCCGAAAACCCTTGAGGAATTCGACACCAACTGTAGACCTTGTCCAAGAATTTGAAACTGAAAAGAAATTGGCTGTCCTCGTGAAGAGGCACAGAAAAGAACGCTTGGGACAAATCAACTACTCTGAACCACTCTGCATCGCATGGAACCTGAAACATGATCACAGCTGGATTTGGCACTACTGGGAAACATTTTACCACTATGTCATTAATCTTCCTCAAGTCTTGAACAATTTGAACTTTCCCACAAGGCTTTCTCAGTCCCATTATTGGTGAATTACACAGACTGCTCAGCACTTCTTTCAAGACTCCTTGCTTCACAAAGTCCGCACTTAATTGCGCTACCTGTATAAGGACATCTTGCGCCATGTGGTACTGCGGTACCTGAGGGAACACAGCATTTGGTTTCACACTGACCTTAAGTGGTTCTATTCCTTTTATCAATCCTACTTCCTTTCCTATCAAATCCCACACTTTTTCCTTTATTGTCCCCTACAAATCTGCTGGCAGATCAGTCACTGTGAACATTGGGAAGAAGCTTATCAGGGGATACTCCTCATCTGTGGTCTCCGTCTCAGGCTCTGAGATCTGTCCGTCATCCCCTTCATCATCACTGTTTGTCTGCACCTCAATTTCTTCATTGGAACAGCTGATAGAACACCTTTTCTTGCACAGTAAGTCCCTTCCCAGTAGGGACACGGGACTTGAGTCACACACCACAAATCTGTACACTCCCTGGAAAGTACCAATCTCAACTTGAACCGGATCTGTGATCAGGTTAGTCAGGAGATGATTTGCCACTCCTACCACCTTTATTGTACGTCCTGAGAGGGGCAGTTTCGGAACTTATGCACTTCTGACTGTAGAGCATGTAGCTCCTGTGTCAACCAAGAATGAAACTTTGTGACCCATTACCTTCCCTTGCACATAGGGCCCTCTCTGATCTACCTCTAGGGACGCTGCAAGTCTACACTCCTCACTATCTGAACTGTCATCCGACCATTCATCGTTTATTCCATTACCACCACGCAATGGGAACTGTTGTACTGTGTTACTTTGACTCATTCCTTGACCTGTGACTTGTTGAGGAAGCATCACCTGTTGCTGTCCCATTGGTGCTTAGGGCAACTACATTTGCTGTCTAGGTACCACAGGAATCTGCTGTTGCATTTGCTGCATCTGCACTGGTTGTACACATGGCATCTGCACTTGTTGCATGGGTTGTAGACCCTGCATCTGAGCCATGTTATTCTGGAAGTTCGGATTTTGACCCCTCACCCTTGGTCCTTTAACATTTTGGAATGCATTGACATCATTGCTTTGTTGAACAACACCCTCCTGCACCATCATCGGGCACTCCCGCTTCCAGTGTTCGACGCCCCCGCAAGCATGACAAGGTAACACCTTCTTCATCCCCTGCACATCATTTTGAATCACAACAGTATTCAGATCTGGACCACGGTTCACAAAACCTCCTCCACCTCTCCCTCTCACTTGCGTCTGAAACATCCCGTTTCCTTGCGGCTGTTGCACCATCTGTTGCAAACAATTTCCCTGCATCCCTGCTTGCACTGCCTTAATTTGCATTACCATCACCTTCTCCTTCAACTTTCTCTGTTTCAATTCAATTTCGTCACTACAATATTTTGCATACTGCAATACCTCATCAATCGGCTTCGCTTGCCAACAGATCAAATGATTCTTAATCATCTGGCAAATCTCTGGTCTCAATCCCTCAACAAACCTTAACACAAGGTGATTCATGTCCTTTGCCTCTATAACCTCTGTACCACTGTAGTGCTTGAACGCTTTCAACAACCTCTCATAATAGGCAGGTATCGACTCTTTAGCCTCCTGCACCGTTCGATCAATCTTTTGCCAATCAATATTTTGCGGCGACACCTTCTGCTTCAAAAACTCAATCACCTTGTAGTAGGACCTCATTTCATCAGGAGACAGTGCTCCTGAAGCTCTGTCCCTTGCCGGTTCCGCTATCGGCCAATCAACACTTCTTTTGCATTCAATCCACAAGTCAGCTGGAACTATAATCTCAAACAGGGTATTCAGGTCTTCCCAAAGACATTTCACAAGCTTCACAAACCTATCTGTCTGCTGATACCACTCTATTGGCTTTTCCTTCAGCCTGGGATAGTCATTTGTGAATGACAGAATGTCATCTCTGGACCATGGTACATGGACAAGAACCCCTCCAGCTGTCTCTCTCATGGGGTACACTTTTATTGTACCAGTGTCAGGCACTGATTTCGCCTGCTGCTGCTCCGAGCAGTCACTTTTCCCTTTATCTCTTTTCTTCGCCCATCTGCCTTCCTACTTCTTTAATGCTCCCCACACTTGTGCACCCTGGAGTATCTCTTTAAGGTGTGCCTTCATCCCAGTAGACCTCATGTGATCAAAATCCTTCAGCTCAAAGTCTAACCTGTAACTTCTCTTCAAATGCTTAGTATTGTCTAGGTCTATGCCGTATTTGTCTGCTAAATTCGCCAACCTCTGGTGCACCTTGCTCACTTCTTTAGTTATCTTTGGGCACAAATACCTCAATTCCGCTTCAGTGTATGACTCTAGTCTGTTCACTCCCATGCTTCCCTCAGCTAGCTCGGCTGCTTCCACGCCCAACCTCACAAAATACAGGTAGTCTTCTCTTTCCGACCGCTCGGCTGTCGCAGGGGTAGTTTGTGGTGAATTTAACTTGTCTAACCATTCATTCAATTGCTGCGCTGTCAACCTTTGCATCGAGATATTTCCAGCCTGCATCATTGGTGTTTGCGATATATTCACACTTGAGATCTCCGGAGTCAGCAGTCCCAAACCTGAGTGTCTCATGGTATCTGGAGGATCCCCAATCGGGCAGAAGTCTAACAAGGATCTAGATCTCTCTATTGTCTGTTCCACCGGAGTCACCCCTTGAGGGCTTCCTAGGAACCCTCCTCTTGTCACCTCTTGGGTCATTACTCCCTGATCGCATACACTAGACTTCGCCTGTGCATACAACAGTACTGGCGGACCAACTGTAATCGATAAGGATATGGCGGCTGGCGACTGCCTGCTTCCCAAACCCTGTGGAGCAATAGCTCCCATGTTCTGGTTCATTGTAGGTGCTGTGGCTAACAGGTGGTCCCGTGACTGAGGTGTAATTTGGAACCATCTGTTGCTGCGCCTGAGGCAGTAAAAGTGGAGTTGGCTCAAATTGCACTAACTTTGGTCTTGTATATGCCGGATCAGACGGCACCATCAAACTCATAGTAGTCTCTAATATTGGGACATCAGGGTAAAGCCTCTGAACTGGCGGTGGCTGCAACTGTGTCTGCATCTCTGAATCAGTAGACACACTGACACTATTCTGTACCGGAGCTGGTGTTGCAACTGTATTTACCTGTGCTGTATTTGTGGTTCCCTGATTCTGTTTCGAATTTACAGGACCTGCACTAGTACTTGGTCTATTATCATCTAGGGCATATGGCGGTGGTCGATTTTGTAGCAACTGATTAAGGAACTCATCATCATCTGAGTCATCTGCATCTGCCCAGGATTTCTTAGTCTCCTTTTCTTTACTAGACCCCTTATCCGTTTTACAAGTGGCCTTCCTTCCTTGGGTTCCGGCTTCTTGAGTTATTGCGGGGAACATCCTAACTCCATCTATTATCTCCCTTCTCCACATCCTGTGCTCACTATCCCACCTAGCCTCCGCTAGCGTCTTTTCTGCTTTCCTCATTCTCCTCTCAAATGTCTGTTGCCGTTGACGTATGACCATCAATTCCCAAATTGCTAACGCCTCAAACTGTGCTGGCCTCGGAGGTGGCTTTTGCTCATTTATTGCCTTCCGCAAATTCTCTAAAATCATTATATTGAATGATCCGTGCTCCGGAAATGCCAAACACCTATCTGTCTCTGTTAATTTGCACCATTGCTTTAGCCAAAGACATGTCGCGTCTCCCCTTTCCTCCAAAATGACATAAGCCGGAGTGTCCTTTGGCGGTGTAGACTCCCCCACACTCATGGTAATGTACACATCTCCCCTTAAAGCGCTCCTTAGAGCCTTGAAGAACTTCATTTTTACGTCTTTTATCTTGTTTACAATTGAATCAGGAAGTGACTTTAATTCCCAGAACTCTCTTTGCCTACCTTCTCAACCAGTTGCCTCTCACGGACGGCTGCCAATCCGTGCGCGACCCTTCTCACTAACTGACCTATCCCATCGTGGCTCCAATGACGGCACACTCACACACTGCGGCTGACAAAGTCTTGCGGCTTGTCTTCCTCACTCTCGATTCGCACAAACCTAATGCAATATATTGCGAGCACTAACAAAACCCAAATTTGCCAGTTTACTACAGGAAGGGTAACACAATCGCTTCAGATCTTTACATAGATTTTGCTCTTCAGCCTCGGGCGCTACTCTCTTCTTCTCAGATCCCGCACTCGCAAGCAAAATTTGACCCACACATTTTATTCTCGACTTGTCAATGGTTTGCCCTAGTGCACTTTAGAACTCACCAAATCTCCATTATATTTTTCACTCACTCACATTGACTCAAACTCGACTCGTCAACCACGCCCGATTGACCTATTAAACCGTGCAAATTACAACATAAACCATCAATATACTCCGGAGTCTTAGACCACGCAGGGTCCGTACATCACCAACAACCACGTGGACAATTTTTGAGCACAAAGCACCACACTCACATGAAGTTCAACGACTTCCCTACTCTCATACTGCGGAGTACACACACACACCTACTAAAACATTACCTGGCCTAAAATTCTCACAAACCTCACAATTCACCTGCGGTATGCATAAGCTGTGCAAGCACAAACCCTACGTCACTCACACTATCACTAGAACGCCGAGAACATACCCAACCCAGTTTGGCAAGCTCCGAGATTCCAGGAAAGTCATTTGGCACTTAGGGGCACATCATCTTTCCAATTTGCATTATCTCAAAAACAATTTTCAAACAATGGTCCCTCGTCCTAGGGCCCCAAAGGGCCTAACCTGTCCTCTGCTACCAAAACTGATAACACGTCCAAACCTTGATAACTTACTTACAAGGGGACTCGTTTTAGGCTGATGAATCGTTTGACCACATTTGGAGACTTCACAGAACGAGATATCTGTCTAGCATTTCAATCAATAGATCAATAACCTAATCAAATGTTCACAATGACAAATTAATCAAACTAATCAATAACAATTAACAAGAATGAAACACACCATGACCTTTCAGCCATGAATAATCACAAGAATCTGGTAAAAGTTAGGATATTTATTCCCTATTTGTTACAATCTACTAGCATATTTATTAGTCTCAATACCAGTAAGCACATCAATAAAACTACAATATGGCAACTCGAATAAGACTTTATCAAAGCATAGATCATAAACATTAGAACAAAGCACGACGTCAACATGAATCAACTTTAGCAGAGTACCATTGGTACATTATTCAACAAAGCAAAGAATCAGTCATTTGTCTATTTGCACCCGATATTAGTGAACTCCTTAACTAACCTCTAATTAGCATCAGCATGTTGGGCTTCATGCAAAACAATTTAGCAACATGAATTTGGAAAACATCTAACTATGGTCTCTATCAAAAGAGCAGTTGGTACTTAGAAAGAAAAGGCAAACAGACAATTACAATTTATCATCAGATAGTTACCCATCCAAATGGGGCAGCATAGAGTGTCAGTCTTCGTCCTCAGGACATCAGTCGGTTCGCCATCAGCCAGGATAAGCAGGTAAGACTCAGCAAGGTTTAGCAAAGGGCTCTTCTCTCATAAGGAGGAGAAGTGCATCTTAGACAGGGGTAAGCCGAGGATGGTTTGAAGTATAAGACAGCTAAAGACAAAGGGCCTGATTACAACTTTGGAGGAAGGTGTTAATCCGTCCCGAATGTGACGGATATACCACCAGCCGTATTATGAGTCCATTATATCCTATGGAACTCGTAATACGTCTGGTGGTATATCCGTCACATTTGGGACGGATTAACACCTCCTCCAAAGTTGTAATCAGGCCCAGAGTCTCTCAGAATGGCTAAGGGTGATGAAGAATAGCTCAATAATGGCAAGGAAGAATGGCAGAGTAATGGCTCCGTAATGGCTGATTTCTCCATGTATCTCGCTGTTATATTAAAATTGTCAACCAGGTCTCTAATTTCCCATTGGGCAATATTTGGTGCATCGTTATCTCTGTCCAATAATCCGTCACACACCTTACTAGAATTTTCACCTAAGACAGTTCTCATGCAGTTTATTGGCTCCCGTGATTGACGTCTTCAACGGGTGGAATGTCAGGTAAGGAAAGTTACACTTGTCGCTCCAGTCAGTGGTTCCATTGTCTTCTCCTACTTCAGGCGACCTTGCACCTGTTGCGAATTACACTGTTGCATTCGGCAAGAATGTCTCCTTGAGCAAGTCGGATCTCATGAGAAAGAATTTACTACGGTTACACACATATCTCTACCTTCTGGAAAAGTACAGCTTCATGTCCTACAGGAAAACAGCACATTGTACGTTAGGAAACACAGTTTAATATGAGACCAGGCAGCTAGGCCCAGACCCTTGCTAACTAAGGCCTAGTGATTAATTTAGCAAACCTTAATACATAACTCTTTATGCTGATGCAAAATCATACATGAGTACATTATCAATTCATTATTAGTCAATTTCATTAAGCATCGTATACATATTAGCGGCCACACCCCGTGGGCACATTTCAAACGTGTGCATTGGCATTACATTTATGCGGTTTCATTAGACATTATTTTGCAAGCTTTTCATGTTAATATTGATTATAAAAGTCACACTCCAACACTAACTAATACAAGAGTCGTAGCCTTACTACTGTAACTTTCCCCTAACAGGTATGTGCCAACAAGGGAGTTAATCTACCCAGCTATACACAAGGCTTATACTGAATCCAATCCTTACATCCTATATAAATGCTGCTCTTTGCTATCACAGATGTTTTTTTAGACCTTTTTTTAGCCTGTTTGATGATTTGAAGGATTATTAATGACTGATGTATGTTGTTTACTGCTAAATATATCACTCTGATGTAGGATACAAGTTCTACTAGTATTGATATACAATATGTGCACTTCACTTCCCTATAGGATTTTATCTTGCCATTCCTTTTCCCAACCGATTTTGGTGTTTAGTGAATTTTTTTTCATATACTATGCTTTCTATTTTTAAATGTTGTCTTTTGTGCTTTGCATTTTGTGCTTTGAATACACTTTTGCAATTGTTTCTGCATTGTACGTGATTTCTGTTAAATGTTTGTATGTTTTTAACAACCCCAAAGAAGTCCCAATGCTTACGAAATGAATGCATTGACTGTGTCTATGTCCATGTTGCATTTATCAAGACAAAAAAAAAAAAATGAACTTTTTATCACACTTGTCCATGCTACCTTGATCAACAAATTGGAACTCTTGTGCATTACTGAATATCAAGTCTTTGGATTATATGAATCTATTCAGTTGATTTAACTCTAGAGATCTATTTATTTCATCTTTAGGGTTTTAACAATCAAAATCATATTTTTCCTTTCTGATTTTGATTTTTAAAATTTTGTGTTGCATAAATGTATGATAATGCAAATGTTTTTATTATAGACTGCCATATGTAAAGTGTTTCTCCTTTGTTTTGTTGTATTCTTAAGTCTGGGGTGTTTCTGGGACGGTTATCCCTGGGAGTAGAGCACCTATGGGACTGATACAGTGTGCAGGGAACTATAGCACAACTGTGCTATAGCTACTATTGTGAATAGAAACCTATAGTCAGTTTAAATCAAGCCCCTTTGTCCTTCCAGGTGGGGTATCTCAGGGATCTTCTCTAAGCCATACGCTATTTAATCTATAGGTATCCCTCTAGCTAAACCGATTAGCTTCTTTTGTTTACAGACCCTCTCTTAAACTGATGACCCGCAGATTATTGTGTCTATTGCAGATAACAGACATTCTATAGCTGTCAATTTCAATAACTGCACAAAGACAATTACCATCTGGATGAAGGATAATTGAAATTGAATGTAGACAAAACAGAGGTCATTACTTTTGGGGGTTAACCCTCAATCTGGATCAGTAATTGGTGGGCAGATGTATTGGGAACTCTGCCCATACATACCAAATCAGCAAAAAATCTTGGTGTTATTGTGGATCAACACCTCTCCTTTGATCTACAGGTAAACCAAACAGTATCAGTCGGCTTTACTGGCTTAGACTTTCGCTTTCAGCACAGCGCCTGAAAGTCGTTGGGGATGTGTTTAATTCAAGATTGCAGGGTGCAGTACTTTATGTGACCAAAAGAGGTCCCAATGGACACCTAGGGACAGCCTGTGGTACTGCAACCTTGTCCTGCTTAGTGCACATTAGAACAGTAAATGTTGCAGGGTTTTTCAGCCAGCATAAGTGTAAAAGCGTTAACTTAACCATGTTCTTCCTGATTACATTTAATATGCTTTACTTAATCTTGTTTTTTTTGGTCCATGCAAACTAAAGCGTTGCCACTGTAATTAATGCTCTCCATCAACAAATGTTTCAAATATGGCATTGCGCCAAATCTACTCCCTTTGTAACTGGGGAACAAGGTTCAAGTCTCAGCATCGGTTCACCATCCCAAGATTCTGCGAAATTTATTTAATCTCTCTGTGCCCCCCCAAAAATGAATCTGCACTTGTGTAATATAAATGGTGCTCCTGTAAAGGGCTTCGATGTCTGCTGGTCGAGTATGTGCTATACAAAACTGAGAAATAACTGCAGTGATTTTAGAGGAGATTTTAAGCCATAAGTTGTCCAGCACCAAGCATTCACATAGATGCCAAGCTGAAAGTTGGTTTAAAATGTATACCCTATCATCCTTTGTGGCATGGAAAGGTGCTTTCAGTCGAGTATGGTATGGTGTCTGTCAGATTTTGCCAGAAATGTTTACACACAGGCAAAAATGCATCCACACTCTCTCCCTTTCTCTGTTTGGAAAGACTTTAAAAATGTTGGTCATTTCACAAAGTAACATGCTTCATCCCATTTACTATACCTACAAATCCACATTCCTCTCTCTTTCCGCTGCTCCTTAAGCCCCTCTTGTGCACCCTGTTTACCATATAATAGTACGTTTCAGACACTGAAGGCGTGTGATGAAAAAGTGTGTCCCTCCAGTTCCAACTACTTCTTAGTAACAGCAGCAAGGAGATGTCAGTCATCATGCCTCAGTTTTGTCCCATGTATAGCTCCATGTCTGTCGTAAACTCTTCAGCGAACGACATTCAGGAGAAGAACCATCCTCATAAGATATACTCTCCCAGCTACTGACAACTGCAGCCCAATCCACTTCCCTACTTGTGCAACCACATTTATTATACTTTTACCCAGGTTCTCCCCTGGGACATCGTAAGGATTTTGGGGGCACTGGGCCAAGCGTATTTTGGGGCCCCTGTTCATAACAGATTTAATTGTATGATCCAGTTCCAGCTTTTTTTCGCCCTCTTTGGCCAGATCACTGACAATGGACAGGCACACCCATCCAAATTCTTAATGTGTTTACATCTAATATTCAGGGATAGTGATGTGTGTTTTCAGTACTTGTAACACAGCAGCTGCTCACTAATATTATTGCAAGTAACCTCCGTGACACCCTCCCATTTCTCATATATGAGGAACTGTTTTGGTCTTAAAGAACCCTTTTTGATGGATGCTGAATAAAACAAACACAACATTTCTCTGAAAATATCAGTAACAGTCCCTCACACATCACCCACATTAAAAATAAATGACAAGAAAGCGTTACTAAAAACAATCTAAGAAATGTTCAAGGTCATCAGGGCAAGACTCTGCAGTAAATGAAAGTGCTTTAGTTATATGCAGGGCCACTGGAATTATTTGGCAGAAAAGACCAAATTATGCAGCAGGGGTGACCAAGGTATGTGGCAAGAAAAGTTGAGTTATGCATCTAAAACATCAATAGCCCCAGCTCAAGCCAATGTGAGACCTATTGCAATGTAAATACTTTTTGTGTTTACCTGACTAACCCTTTCTGTTGAAATTGCTGGGTGCAATGTGTTTTCTAAAAGCTCCATGTATGAAATAGCCATCTATTGCATAATGTCTCCCGCTTTTTGCCCTATCTTATTTGCTGGCTTTAGAATACTGCACTTTTTACCCCTTCCAAACAGGAATGTAGTGGATGTACTCCCCTTTTAAACATGTTGAAGTTTCCTTAGACCTGTATGTGGCAAGTAATTTTTCAATAGGTTCATAGTATAGTGCAGAAATACACCATTGGCATGGAAAGTTAAAGGAGACTATTGTGCCATCAACTTGGTTGCAACTCTACCTTTCTTCCAGCCTTTTCTTGGCGTGACACTGCCATGAAAGGGGTGGCAGAAAGTCGTGATCAGCATGGTGGTGCCGAAGTGCCAGCCCGTCGGGATTTCACATCCTGGCGGTGGTAGTGGCGTGCTGGCATCGTAATGTAGAGGTCCGACCGCCAATGTTGCAGCAGCCTCACTGCCACCATGGGTACGGCGGGCCATAAACCACCATACTCATAATGAGGCCCTTAATCCAATCAAATGATTAAGTCATGTTTTCATTAAGTATATTTGTAATGTGGGGTTGTGGCTATGCCGGCGAAGATAGCAGGCACTCTGTGAAGGAGCTATGTGCACCTGGCATTGAATCTGCCATCTAGTGTTACTCCCCAGAGCTAACTGGCCTGGGTTGAGCTGTATGGCAGTTCTGATCTGCATCGTGACTGCTAGTACCAATTCTGGAGTGGGCAGCTCAAGAAAAGCGCTGGACACAGACCTTGCGGTCTGGAGGATGTGAAGAGGAGTAGGCCGCTACTGCCTTTGCAGCAAGGGCCCCCAACATGTGCAGTGTGAGCAGAGGGGGCTGGGGAGCCCCCCCCCCGGAGATGGCAGCCTCTCATGAGGCCCCTGAAGGTCCGTAGGTGATGAGGGAGGGTCACAGAAGCCGGAGGCACAGTAGGCCCAGCAGCAGAATGGTGGGGCCAGGCCTGTGCGTGTGCAAGGGGTCCGGGAGCTCTATGGGGAAGCTTGTGAGCATTGAATGGTGACTCCCTGGGGCCCTTCCCCGCAATGACATATGATGAGTGACTAGGAGCCCCACCCCCTTCGGAAGTACTGAGCCCTGCAGCAGTGGTGACTGGGGGGGCATCCTACAGACTGCACACGTGCAGGAGAGTGCACCCGCACAGAAGAGTAGGAAAGGGTCACAGGAAGCCTTCTCCCCCAGGCATTCTAAGCATCCTTTTTGATGGACTGAGCTTTGTGGATGGATGGGAGTTGGGAGGAAACTCCCTGCCCCACATACTGGGGCAGTGCTTGCCAATTGTGGGTGGGGCTCCCTGCATTGTGGATCTTCTGGGGCCCTGGTGGTGGTTGGCTGCAGCTGGCCTGTGCACTTGTGACATTATCTCATGGGTCAGACATTCATTTCTCTGAAGACGGGCCTTGGCTGTAACAGAGGGACTCGCTTGTGCCTACCACTGTAATTAAGCCAGGGAGCAGGGGGTTGGACCCCAGACTGGCTCTTATCTCCGGCGCCCCATCAAGACCTGACCTTGGCCAAAGATAAGCCAACTACGCAGCCTCTCAACAACAAAACAGCAAATATAACAAGAATTCTGCCTCTACACTCGGGGGTGTAACAGGGAGAGGTACCACAATGGATGAGGCTCCACAGACCTCTTTGGTTCTAGTGACAATTCAAGACTCGAAATCTACCTTAGAAGGCAAAAGATGGCGGGATCTCAAGGTGGAGCTTGCACTTATCCGCCAGGACCTCTGCAACAACTCATGCCGTGTCATGGAGGTGGAGTCCAGAATGTCAGAGGTTAAAGATACGGTCAAGAAACATAGCAACCACCTGGCCACGCTGCAGCGCCTGGTAGGGCAACTGGAGGCCCGACTGAAGACACAGAGGGGAGATCCCGGTGGAACAGCATTCATGTGGTGGGCATACCAGAGGGGACAGAGGGATTCACACCAACGAAATTCATGTGGGACTGGTTATCCAACTGTGTCCCGAAGGAGGATGTTTGGAATTGCTTCATTATGGAGCGGGCCAATAGAGCCCTGCTTGCCCGACTCCCTGTGGGTGCCCCACCACGGCCATTCATTGTACATGTCCTCAATAATGCAGATAGAGACACTGTGCTTAGGGCTGTACGCAAAATTGGCCAATTGACTTATCAGTTCTGCCTGGTGATGATATTCCTGGACTACACTTTGAAAGTGCAACAACAGCGGTGCTCCTTTCACTGAGCCAACAAAAACTGAGGGCTATGGGGATCAACCATATGCTTCTCTTCCCGGCTCGCCTGAAAGGTCATGTTTCAAGGCAAATCCATTTTCTTCAATACCCCCGAGGCGGACTGGGAATGGGTGGAGAAAAGGCAGTTGGAACACCAGGTGGATACTTTAGTCTCTTGAGAGAAGAAAGAAGGTGCCAAAGGGGGCTGCCAGAAACCCACAAGGGAATGGGGCACGGTCCTGAGGAGGTGCCCTCGACGCAGGGGCAGAATGGCCCACTCGCTGGACCCTAGCTGGGTGGCTTCTGGTGGAAGCTCACCCCGTCGCTGAAGAAACACCATGCAGTATCCGGATTCGATGATCCCCCTCAGGATGCATTGGTTATTCTGTAATTAACGGGGTTGGTCCTGCTATCAGGTGATGCTCATCTGAACTATACTGTCAGGCCCTCCGCTGCTGGTTGGCCCACACCCTCAGATTTATTTTGGTTGGGGTTGGTTCTTTTTCGGTTGGGGATATGGGCAGAATAGGAGACATGTACAACATGACAGTTGGCTATGGTCCCTATTCGCACGGGTACTTCCAGTTCACAAAGTATAAGGAGGGAGTTAAGGGTGGTGAGGAATTGTTGCAGTTTGTAGTTTTTTTCAGGTATTGCAAAGAGCGCATATAGACATGGGTCACACATTAACACGATACACGGACACACTGGGGACATAGCACAAAATACTAGTCCACTCAACAATGAGCAAGGACCCATACACAGTTGTTATTAAGGCAGCCCTGCGGGCCAATGCTTATATAGTACTGCTTTGGAGACTCACCTCCTGGGCAACAGATGCCCATTTCTGGCTCGCAAGGGATACAGGCAGGTATATCGTAACTGGCTTACTTAGGGGCTCGGGGCACAGCGATTCTGGTTCAGAGCCAGATTCCCCTTGTGGTCTCCAGAGTGTGGCACCATGGTTGGAGCCGGTATGTGGTGGTGAAAGGCAGTCTATGTGGAAGCCCCATCTCTTTGATTAGTGTCTACTCCGCACCCCCTCTCAGTTCAGATTTCCTAGTCAAGCTTGGGGATCTTATTAGGAAATTGCCCAAGACGCCCGTAGTAATGGGGGGTATTTTAGCAGGGTATGTGGCGCAGGCTTGGATCAGTCCTCGGCCACAATGGAATAGACCAGGAGACTACGTTGTTGTCGGACTTTGTACAAAACTGGAACCTGACCGATGTGTGGAGGGCTCATCACTCAGGGGAGAGGGGTTACACCTTTTACTCAGGAGCACATCGCTCCTTTTCTCATTTGGACTATTTCTTTATACTCGTCCAGGTGAGCCACTGCATCCGTGATGTATGTCTGATGCCCCAGAGCCTCTCAGACCCTTTGCCAGAGATGATGGAGTTCACATGGGGTGCTGGGAAAAGGGGGGCGAAATGGCACCTAGACCACTGGTACCTCAGGGAGGAAGAATTTTGAGAACTCTGACAGAAGGCCTGCTAGCAGTTCCAGGAGGACAATAGGGGATCAGTGACCTCTAGCAGTACCTTATGGGAGGCTCAGAAAGCCAGAGTGAGGGGGTGACTTATTAGATACTCTAAAAGCAAACGGGCAAAGGCCAAGCAGAGGGTCTGGGACCTAGAAGACCGTATACTGACCTTAGAATGTCAACACTTACACAGCAGAAATCTCTCTTGTGAAACTCACTGCGTACCCCAATAGTGCTACCACAGGAGCTCATACAGGAGGCAAGAAAAACATAGCTAGCCACCCGCTGTAGAATCTGTCAATGGGGTGACAAGTACAGCAAAAAACTGAATTGGTTGTGTGCTCCGAGGGAGGCAGTAGCCCCAGTGACCTGCCTGCTGATGTATGACGGTTCCGGGGTGACAGGGAGCAAACCCATCGCAGAAGCATTTGCCAATTATTACTGTTCGCTATATAGCGCTGACCCGATGAGCCCCCGCGAAGGCCTACTCCAAATCGTGGCAGACTTACCAATGCTGCGACTGACCCGATAGTAGAGCGAGACCCTGGAGGCCGATATCATGGGGAAAGAGCTGCAAGCAGGCCTGACTCAGCTTAGTGCAGCAAGGCGCCAGTCCCAAATGGCTTCCCAGACGAATTATAGCACCTAGTATGGCCACAGACAGCCCCCTTATGCTGGAGACTCTCTGTGAGGCTGTGGAGACTGTTGAATTACCCCTCAATCTAAGGACGGCTGAGATTGTAGTGTTCCCGAAACAAGGCACAGAGGGTATACATTTTGAGGACTTCAGACCGATATCGCTTCTTAAAGTGGAAGCAAAAATATGGGCCGAAATGCTAGTAACACGTTTGCTGGGACTCATATCCCATCTGATGCACCCCGACCAATCCGGGTTCATGCCGCACCCGATGACCTGGCATAATCTCCAGAGAGTTCCCAATGTGATTGCTTTGAGTAGAACCATTAAGGCCACCGGGCCCTATTGTCCATTGACTTTAGGAAGGTATTCCAGTTAGTGGACTGGGGTTCATGTTACCCTTGTGTCCCTGGTTGGTATTCAGCCAGAAATTTCTAAGTTATGTGCCTTCTACACACAGGTCTGATGGCCAGGGTGCGGGTTGGAGTCACGGTGCCGGAGGGTTTTCTGGTGTTGCAGGGCACCCGTCAGGGTTGTCCGCTGTCACCCTTGCTTTTTGCACTGGTGAATGAACTGCTGGCAACTTGGGAGAGGGCGAACATGCTTTATCAGGGCTTCCAATGGTAAGCAGAGGTTGGAGATAGAATTGCACTCCATGCCAACAATGTCTATCTGTTTCTGGATGATCCAGCTACTTCGGGCCTCAGGGAGCTCCAGATCTTGGATGTTTTCAGACCCTATACTGGCCTATGGATGAATGCCCACAAATTAGAAATCTATCCAATTGCTCCTTGCCCGACAGACTTGCTGTGGGCAGCGGGGATCCCAATACTTCCCCTTGGATTTAAGTACCTTGGGGTATATGTTACAGACATCGCAACCCATTACTTTGATTGCAATCTGGCACCTCAGCTGACAGGTCTTGGATGAGACATCAAGTTCTTGTCTGCTCTCCCATAGTCCCTGATGGGGTTTTCAGCAATTTTCAAAATGGTCTCCCTGCTGTGTCTCTTTTACCACTTACAGAACCACCCATACTGATTACTAAAACCTTCTTCACTAATGTCAGTGCACTGCTTAGATCGTTGCCCTGGGGGGAAGTACACCCTGCAATGCCTTTGGGAAGTGTAGGTAGTGTTGTAAACTGATGACTGATGGGGGGATTGCCACCCCAGACATACTTTTATTTGCATCTCTGCCATGCCCTTCTCCCTACTCTCCCAGCAGAGGATATCCCCAAGTTCACCCCAATGGAGGCTAAGATCCTCCTTACAAATCTCACTTAGCAAAAACTATCTGACATACACAAAACGTTGTTGGGCAGTCTCCCGGACCGGAAGGAGGATGTCAGAAGGGTGCGGGAGCGCGAGTTGGGTCCTTTTGAGGATGAGGAATGGAGGCGGTCATAGCCTCACAATTTCGTTTACTGCAAATAAAGATACTCTACCAGATTTACCTAATTAATGCCCGTCTACACTGCATGGGGCTGATCACCGCGGGGAACTGCCTGTTGTGTGATGATCCGCACACATATATTTCCCATTGCCTGGGGCTAGTCCAAAGGGAGTGCTGGGTCAACTCAAGAGGGTGCTGGGTTGTGCCGTTATTCGAGAACCCAAACTCATACTCCTTAAAATCAGACAACCTGGGGGCATGTGATATGAGAAGGTGCACCTATGGCTGCAACTGGTGGTCACCAAGAGGAACATTGCTAAGGCCGGGAAGGTGACTGAGACCCTGTTGGTGGAGGCATGGGCCACATGCATGGACCACTATAAAGGGCTAGAACATCCGATATACCTGTCCATGGGCATCCCTCAGAAGCATTTCAAGATAGATTTGGAAGGACTGGGCAGGTTACAAGGGGATACAACTGGAGGTGTGTGCTAGTGGGCCAAGGGCACCCAATGGGGGATTGAAAATATGGGGAGGCGACACCACCCACAATGCATCATAAACAAGCAGGCTGTTATACATGGCTTTGACGGTCAGCTTGTTGTGAAGGTACAATGGACGCATGAAAGATTGGTATGTGACCATGGTATTGTACCACTAATGGTGCTCTGCGCACTTCCTTGCTCCTGTGTTGTAAAATTAATAAAATGTTTTCTAAAATATATATATATTGGTAATGTAAATTTTAAAAAGTTACCTATACCATGTCTGAAGCTGCAGGAGGCTAAGTTGCATTAGTTCTCCTGCCACTGTTCAGCCTGGATATGGCATGAATATCTATGAAAGAGGTGTGAAAACTGATCCCAGAGCAGGGACAAAGGCCTGGGAGTGTGGAAATGTTTTTCTTCTGCTGGCAAAAGACCACTTGCATTGGGCCCACTCCTAAGTAGATGTCAGGTGATGCCTGGAAAGGCCCCAGGATGTGTCCCCCATGTCAGGCTGGTGCCAAACCCAATGTGAAGACGCTCGTTTTAAGTGACCGCAGAAGATGGGAAGTGGTTGCCATCCTGGACACACCTCTGGGTGTGTACACATGTTCTGCAAAAAGGGAAAGTGTTTCTTCATCTAAAAGTTTCAGAGTGAGGGCCACTGTGCAATTGTTTACAGTACGGTGAACAGGAACAGCTGAAAAGGTGGATAGGGCTGCTCCTTAGAACTGCTGAAAAAGTGGGTACGGTTACCCCATTGCTTAAGGATTTCCATGGAGTCACTCCCACCAAATAGCTAGTTCCAGGCAAAAATGTGGCACCCTTCTCAAAACACTTTCTTGACCTGCGGAAAATTGGAAGAAGACTGGACCTGCTGTCTGTGACCTGAGACAAGCACTGAAAGTCTGGACTTGCTGCTTCTTGGATCCAGGACAACAAAATGGACTCCCAAGGTTCAGTTGGCTGACCTCTGTGTGTGTCTATTGGGTCACAACAAGCTACAAGAGGCCTTTTGCCCGAATTGCCCAGATGACCAGTGGCAGCTGAACCTGGAGTGGACTTTGCTGTAGCTGACACCCTGAGAGTCTCTAAGTGCGGTCTGAAACTTCTACAAACTTTTCCTCTCTGGCTTTAGCAGAACCTGTGGGAAAAAAGATCTGACCGGCAGTTCCAATATCAGGTTGGATTTCAGATTCATCCTGTTCAAAGGTGCTTGCACTTTTGTAATACCCAACTGAGGCCCATTCTGCATTCAGACTTAGCTATTTTTCATTGAGAAATCTCAAAAGCTTGAGAGCTCCAAATGGACAATCCTGCTTTAGGTATCCAATCTTCTGTTCCAAATCTGCTGTTACAAATTCAGCTGTGGCACACTGGGGAGGATCTTTCTTCTTAAAAAGTGACAATTTCAACAGCAGCCTTCTAGGGGAGAATTTTCTTCTCAAAAAGTAGCACAGGCCCTATCTATGTTGGGACTTTGGAGAAATGTCAGCGCTTTTCTTCATAAAGGTGAAAAAGTCCTCTTTTGAAGAGGACTTTGAAAACTTTTTCAAAACTTTCGACTCCAGACTTTTACTGGGACCAATCTACTTGATGTATCTGACCAGGGCTCTATTGCAGTCAACCTCAAATCGCACTGAGGTCCCAGTCTACCGCTTTCATAGGCTCTCATTGGCTTATGATGCTTTTAGATACTATTCCTACTTAAATATTCACAAATTCATAACGTCAGTTTCCCTAATTGAATTTCTGTTGTTTTGTTTTCATGTCATTTATTACATTGCACTTTATTTGTGTATTACTCTTTGGGGTTTTTAAGGTTTGGTGTTTTGACTTTAATACTGTTTTGGTCTGGCATACATAATTTACTCGTTACATTAAGTTAAGTCTATCTAAAAGCTACTAGGGGTTGAGCTCTGATTAATATACTGACTTTGACGGGTTACCCTGAAAAGAAGTATTATTCCTTGAGGTGGATATTTGCCCACCCAAGTCAACTTTCTTACAGTCTGACTCATGTGTTTCCCCTGAAGCCTATTCTCATGCCACAATTGGATTTAAATCTTGTATTACCAAATCTTCTGTGCATGCCCTTTGAGTTGATGCACAGCGGTGTATTGCAACTTCTGATGCTGAACACAGGTTTCCTAAATGTAACCAGCTAAACACTTTGTGTGGATTAATTGGAGATATTTTCGGTGCATCCGCAATACACCAGCGTTATCCACAGACACATTGGTGCTTAGGATCTGGATAGCCTTCTTATCAAAGATTGTGACACTGAGCTTCTATAATGACCAAACAAAACAACATTGTCTGGATAACCACATTTTTGTAGGGTTATCTGGAGTGAAGGAAGAAAAGGTGGAGCCCAAGGGTAGGGGTGGATGTAAATTACACTTTTTTGTGTAGTATAATTTCAAAGAAATAATCACACAGAATTACCTACAAATTCTGTGAGAATGTAAAGAATTACCCGCAAAATACCCCCTTCTATGCAAAACCAACAGGGAGATACACTTTGCACTAAAAAAGAGCACTAAATGCAACAGAGCATAAATAGCGACTGCGACCAGCAATTCAGACTAGCTAAATGCTCACTTAGGGTAGGATTTTCCACCAATACACTTCTGGCATCTAGCGCTACTTTTTTTTAGTTCAAAAGGCACCTTCACGTCCAAAATGGACGCAAGAATGCATTTTGCACTAAGAAAATAGTGCTAACTAAATGTGCTCTTGCTGTAAGATTTCCCCCCAATATTATGAGTAGATGTAGTGATGTAATTATTGGTAATTCCACATATTTCTGGGTAATCTTTAAGACATAGGCTGCCCCTCATGCCCTAATTTAGGTGTTGCTAAGTCTTCACTGTGACTGCTCACCCCTTAATACCCCTTGGTATATCTTCATATTATGGATAAACCTCATCCTTTTGACCTGTATTACAGTCAGTCAGTCCAGCAATCAGTGGAAAGAGCCTTTCCTGAGGTTTTTTTGCCCTGTTTCTGCCAAACTGAAGCTCTATGCATAGTGGAACAGTGAAGACAAGCCAGTGTCATCTAGCAGACAAAGGTTGCCATAGAACAAGACGCTGCTAGCCTCTTTGAATACGATGTGAATGGTTATATATGAGGCAATGGCTAAACTGTCCAAGACATATTTGATGGACAGTGAGTATAGTGTCCCGGACCCACATCAGGATCCCATCGGGGACAAATCCCCAGACATTGGGACCTAATCTGATCCCAGCTCGTCACAATTGGACTCCTCACAGGAGCCACTAGTCTCTGACAAAGGGAAATGCAAACATAGAAAACTTTCAACAGATCCATCCTCTAGGGTTCAAACTTCTGTGCTCACGTTTGATCTGGATGACACAGTTCATCTGCTTTGGTCAGAATGACCATAACAGCAGAAGTGGCTGAATGCTTGCAAACATGGCTGCTCAAGAGATTCAAGAATGAGGTCAGTAACTGCCTGAGGGGGCCAAAATGTTATTGCAGGAGAATCCTCTTGGGTGAGGGTCTGTTAGGCATATAGGTTCTATGTTTGAGAACATCTGAACTACTCTATGAAATTCTCCTCTGGATTGGAAAAATGTAGCTGGCAGGGGGAGAATTCTTGCCAGGGGAAGTATAAACTCCAGCTTCAAATCCTGCACTATCTTGAGTACCCAAGCATCTTGTGTTAATGTTTGGTCATTGTGAAGGAACAAACAGATCCCGCCCTCAAACATCACTTGAGATAACTGTGAAAAGTGTACCTGTAAAACCAATCCTACTCCGCCAGACCGCATTCCTCTATAACCACCTCTGGCATATCTATTCTAAACGCCTCAGTACATGAAAGAGTAGTGCAATAGAAGGCTCTTCTCCTTAATGTTTTTGACTATGCTCCACGTCATCAGTACAGGTACCCTCTCTGAGGGCCTTGGAAAGTGGAACAGCCTGTCAATCAACCCTGTAGTCAAGTCTGCTGGTAATTAGGGCCTGGGTTACTGTTCTTGGGGTGTAGACGGGGATCCATCTGAAAATCTTTTGTAGCAGGTCGAGGAGTAGGAAACCGGAGGCAGCAACTATGTTCATCTATCGCTTGAAGGTGAGTTTGTTGTCAATGATGATGCCTAAGTTGCGGGCATGGTTCCTTGAGGTAGGGGGTTGACCACCCAGTGTCATCCCAAGGGGATGCATTGTTTCCAAAAATGATCACTTCTGTCTTGCGTTCAGTTTCAGGCAACTGGACCTCAAAGATGCTTACTTGACTAATCTGAATTTTGCACAGCACAGGAAATTGCTCCAGTTTCAGTGGCAGGGTCATTGGTACAAGTTCAGGTCCTTCTGTTCAGGCTGTCCTCAGCTCCATGGTGCTTCACAAAACTGATGAAGCTGGTAGTGGATGCATCTGTCACAATAAACAGGGTCACCCCAATAACCCTAAGAATCAAGGTACTATCAATGCATTAAAATAATTGGTTCACTCGAGGAAGTGGAAGCTTGGCTCAGGAACCCAGTGTGATAATGTTGTATCTTCGCAGGATGATTCAATTGCTCCAGGAAGTGATGTTTGTGATCAATATCGCCAGATCAATACTGACTTTATCCCTGGCAACAGAATTCTTAGGTTTCCAGGTAGATTCCATTCAAAATATGCTGTATTTCCCTTCTGTCAAAATGAAGAGTATCAAGAAAGAGTTGCGATCAGCTTTGTCGTGATTGTGTCCTTGAAACTGTTGGCCAGGATTGTGAGCTGGTTGGCATCATTAATTCAAGCGATACAACTGCATCATTGTCGCTGCAGCACCTGAGAAATCTGCATCTATACAGGGTCCTGTCTTACGGAGATTAGGTCACTCTGTCAGCGAAAGCAAGTACAGGACTGGCTTGGGCACATGAATGCCTGGAGCAGCTGAACTATTTTTGGAAGCCAGCCAGAGGTCACAGTTTTATCTGGTGCCAGCAGATGAGGCTGGAGAGCCCATTGCGGGTCAGTCTGCACAAGCAGAAAATGGTTGACAGAGAAGTTAAATCGCCACATCAGCTGTATCGAATTCTTAGAGGGTTTGCTTGCTATATGACCTTCTCTCCTCCTCCTAGCCTTCTAGCAGCCTCTCCTGATTAGTCAGCATTAACAGGCTTAGCCAAGCTGCTTTAATGAGGTGATAAGTGTCCTGCATAGAGTAGAGGTTATCTAATGAGGGAGCTCTGCAGCCGCAGAGAACAGGCCAGGAAGGGGGCTGGGTACTTCAAACTAGGTTTCAAAGAGAGCAGGACAGAAAGGAATAGCAGCCAGGCTTACCCCCTCTTCATGTACCTCCAGCCAGATAGCAGGCCCAAGGATGGAACTTGTAGAAGGTCTAGAGGGGTGTGGTGTTAATGGAAATGAGCCACACCAGCAGGTTGGTTTAGCCAGGTCTTACTCTGCTGGTGAGAACTCCCCTATCTTGAATTTTAAAGTGCAGTGCTTTATGGGGCAAGAATATGCCACACTTTGGAGGGAGCTGTCATGCTTCTGGGTGGCACCTTGTATGTTATTGGTCAGAGGTGCCCACCTGCTTGTCCCCCCGATCATTGAATAAATATGTGAGAGTTGTAGATCTGCTGCCTGAAACCACAAGGAGAATAAGGATAGCCCTGCTGTAACCCTGATCTGCACCTTAAAGGCTTGCACTCTGAAGGACTGCTCCTGCTGCATGCTGGGAATTACAGCCCGGAGGACTTTGATTCGCTCCAAAAGGATTAAGGAGTGGACTCCCTGAAAGCAACAGGTTCACAGAGCTTCTCTGCACTATCTCCCTCAAGACGTCCCTAGCCCAGAGTGCATCAAGTGGACTTTTAAGGGTTTAGCAAGGTGCATTGTGGGAGTTGTAGTTCCGAATTTCCAAGGATCGTTTCAGAGCCTTTAGACCCTTGTATTTGTGGATTGGACACTATGGACTCTCAAGGGGAACTTCAGGAAGTGGACGACCTGACGTCAAGAGTCAAGCCCACTACCCTTAACTGCGACCCTGCCTGGATTTTTGGTTCATCCCGGTGAAAGCTCTGGAGCTCCAGACTTTTAGGATTTGACCGGGTCCTAGCAGAGAAGAAATCTGACAATGCTGCATCAAAATTGAGATGCTGAAGGGGACTGTACGTCGTTGAGAGAAAATCCTCCAGAAATGTTTCTAAGCCTGAAGTTAAAATTTGGACAGAGGCCGTCCGCTTAGGGTATCCAACCAGTGCTCCATCGCAGTCGGTCTCAAACTTTGACTTTATCCCAATCAAGCGCGATCAGATGTCCCAAGTAGGCGCTATAGGTTTTGAAGCACTAGTAAGTGTTTAATCTTTAAAAATTCATATCTCTAGTTCCCTGTATTGGATTTGTATTGTTTTGGTGTTATTTCAAAGATGAAAATATTTCCTATTTTTATAAATTGGTGTGGGATTTTTATTATGTGTTGTGTCTTACTTATTTACTGTATTGGTGTTTTTACATACCTGTCTCCTAAGTTAAGCCTGCCTGCTCGTTGCCAGCTACCATGGGTTGAGCAAGGGATTCATTTACTGAGGCTTTGACTGAACCTTAAGCTGCGTTGGTGGCCTTATTGCCAGTGGTAGTGACATATGTACCCTTACTAACAATCCACCTCCCAAAATAAACCAATTGGTGATGTAGCTTCTGTTGTTGTGGTACAGCTTTGAACAAGCATAATCGGAGCCTCAGTTCCTGAGACAGAATAAAAACAAATCTAGCTATTGTGTCAAAACGTTTCACTTCTATTAAGCACACAGAGACAGGGATTATCCCCTCTTGATATTTGCATAGTGTTAACTGTTTGATATGGTATTTAGCAGAAAATATTGTTTCTATTTTGGGTTTCTCTTCCCTCACTTTTGTAACTAGTTATGAAAACTGCTTTAATTTTATTTGAAGGCATGGTTTACATATGTTTTTTTCCTCTAAGGTGCAGAACAAAAACAGGAGTGAGTAGGGGGTTATGCGGACTCTTTCCTGAAGTTCAGTTATTTCAGATCGGCGCTTAGGTCCAGAGATGGTATCACCAATGGGCAAAACAGGGTCCCATTACTGTTGATCCGATGGTCAAGGAGTGATAGATTGATGATGTGGTTATCCTGATGATGCCGAAATGGTCTTTTGTTTATGTTAATCTGTGCTGTTCACAAAGTAAGAGGCAGTCAAGATGGTGCTGATCATATTTGAGCAGATATGTGTATTGTGATTGCTGGGCCATTATAATGTCATATAGTTCTTGGACATATGTAGTTTTACTTTATTATTTTTCCATTGGCTGCCATGAAAATCAAAAGGAATAGATCTCAGTAGAATCGAAAATTCTTGACACAATAGCTAGAATTTTTTTTTGTTCCCTTAAAAGGAATCACAGATTGGATACTTTTATTGGATCTGTGGAGCAAGTTACTGATATTATGATCCATTTCAGCTAGACCAAGGTCAATGCGGTATCATAACATAATGTATGAACCTACAAAGTTGTAAATTCCCATTATACTTTCTTAATTTATAATGATTCAAACTAAAAAGAGTCCCAGTGGGTTTGGGCCGATCCTGTGGGATCCAGCAGTCTGTGAGACAGAGAAAACAGACTTGTCCTATATATATGACATTGTGGGTGGGAAAGGTAGTGTTTCTGTTATCTTCATTGAAATGCCTTTAAGCTAAAATATCCCAATTATTTTATAAGTATGCTCAAGACAGTTCATGAGGAGCAGTTGTGGATTTAATTGTAATATGACTGAATTAGCAATGAGAGGTCATATTTATTTGGCATTTATGGACCTCTCCAGTGTCTTTGATTGTGTTAACCATGTTGAATTATGGAATTTAATGGTTGATATGGGAGTCTGTCTAGTGAATTTTATTAGGTAAATCTAAGCAAACGCCAAGGCCTGACTTAAGTTTGGAGTTAATGGGGAATGTATGAAGTATTTTGATATTAAACAGTGGGTCAAACAGGGTTGTGTTTTGGCCCCTCTTTTATTTACACTGTACATTAAAAATCTTAGCAGGTTTTTAGCAGAGAATGAACTCGATGTTCCACAAATTGGTCAAAATGCTCTACTGATCTTATTGTATGCAAATGATGCAGTACTTATGGCACATACTCCTATAGGTTTTCAGAAACTGATTAACCATTTTGTGGATTACATGGCCGGGTTGGTTTTAAGACTCAATATGCATAAAAGTTACATTATGAAATATGGCAGCAAGGCTGATAATGGTTTCCATTTCAGGTGACACTAAGCTTATGAACTCTCCTACTTTTTTCTATGTGGGTTTACTGTTTGATGCCCAAGGCTCTTGGAAACAGGTCGTTACAGTCAGGGCCCTGATGATAAATAAATCTATTGCAGGGCCGAACATATTTGCGACCAGGCTGGGGGGAGGACATCAAAAGAGCTTTGTACGGTTTTCAAAGCTAAATGTGTCACTGTGGCGCAGTATGGGGCTGATGTTTAGGGCTATGTTAAGGTGGGGAGGCTACAACTTGTAGAAAATGCATGTATAAGGAAAATATCTTGCAGCCCCAAATAGTGTATCTATTTTTGTATGCAATAAAGAGCTGGGACTCCCATTTTTTAAAAATTGTATTAGAAGCAGCCCCATATTATTGTGGCACATGATCTGGTCTACTCCTGAGGCCCAGCTAAACAGACGGATAATTGCAAATTGTCTATCCCAGAACCATGCCCAGAAAATACCATGGATCAATTATATAATTTTTTTTTCTTCATTGTGGGTAGACCTGCCCTCCTTGATGATCTAGCCTCCCTGGTTTATATGTCTAAGGCTGAGCTCAAAGAACTAGCGGTGAATACGTTTGTAAGGGATAGGTGTCTAAGAAAATGTGTTAGGGTGAGCGTGGTACCATATAATTTGCTGAACGCAATAAATGATATTAAACGTTCACATCCCCCTTACAGATTTGTGCTTACTCATTTTAGATTTAATATTATCCATCGTTTTGTCATTTCCCTCATGCAAATGATCGGGTAGACAAATTAACTAACTATCCATGTGATGGTGTTTCCACTTGCTTTGTCTTGTAAATGTTATGAATTACAACAATTACAAATTTTAAAGCCTTCACTGTGGAAATGTAATTTTAGGCGGTGGTTACCGGCGTTAATTTTTCTGCAAGAAATGCACTCCTCTGAGGTCTGCATTGCTGTAGCCACTTTTTTATGGAGGATTATTTTAATATGTAAACAGCGTGTGAACTCTGCACAAGAATTCAATGTTATTTATATGATGGGTGAACTGTATAATTGTACATGTGTTGCATTTTTACGGAAACGTTTTTTATGTTTTGATGTGTGAACTGTTATTTTTTTCAGTTTTCCGTTCCGTTTTATAGTAAAAGTACAACACAAATATCGAAGCCATTCCAACCGCAGCAGCAAGAAAACAAACAAATATCAATTTGTGACATATCCAGCACAGCGCAGAGAAAATAAAACACAAAGTAATAGAAACACACAAGGAGAATATGATGATATAACACAGAAGAAAGAAATAATTGATACAACTGTACATGATCTGCTTAAGAAAGTGATAGTATAAGCTAAGGACAGGCATCCGGATATCGCCAAGACCAGCAACTGGCACCAAGGAGAGAGTTATAGGGCACAATATCGGCCGCAGTAGTGGTTAACGTTAAAAGATAATCATGCAATGGCTGCCATATATCCTTGGGGTGGGAGGTATAGGGTTGCACGGAAGCGAAAAGCTCAGAGGTGGTATCGCAATAGGAGAAATCTTTTAGCCAGGCCGATACATTTGGAAATGTTGAAGCTTCCCAATGTAACAAAATCTGCCTTTTAGCAATAAGGAGGGCCCTGGCACTGTATCGTCGGATGACGTGTGGAAGTGGTTTGACATATCCCAGCAGCGCCGTCAAGGGATCCAGTGTTAGCTGATGATCAGGCATTTGAGACACTGCTGCGTAAATGTCCCCCAAATAGGTAGCTATCGCCCCACAAGTCCGTGAGAGGTGAAAGAAGTCTGCCTGATCAGAATGGCACGTAGGGCAGCTATGTGGTCTGGTGGGATCAACTTTGGCAAGTGCCCGTTTACGCCTTGTTGAGATACCTATAGTGGAGCAATTTATGGCAGTGGTTACCAGAAACTAGCGTAGTCTGTGTGCAACAATAGTACCAGGTTTTTTCAGGCAGTAGGACTCCTATATCTCACTCCCAGGTCTCCCTAGTCCTCTCTGTACCAGTGGGCCTTAATCATGAGGAAGCATGGTATTATTTTGAAATAATATGACAGCTATCTGGGGATGTGATTACCAGTGTGAGTGGGGTAAAGTCCTTGGGTGTGTGCGGATAATCGGGTAGTATCTCACGCAATGTGCTATACAATCGATGGAGTAAGAACCCATACATGAGGTTGGAATCCCCATCCCCATTCGCTGCGGCATGGGGCCTCATTACCCCATTTACAAACAGGTCTCTGGTGACCCGCAAGCCACGCACCCGCAGTGTACTCTGAACCAGGTGCTCCTGTGTGAGCAGGAGCCATGGGTTGTTAACAAGTGGGATACGAGGGGAATAAAGAATGTCACTCCCTAGGTATTCCACTAATTTGAACCAGGCCCAAGTAGCGGTAGAAAGAGTCACGGAGCCAGTATTGTTGGCAAAATATTCCATTATTGCATCTTGAATCTTTTTGTGGAAAACTGTCTCATGAAGTGCATATTTAGGAAAGCGCTATTGCCTAACCATGGTGGTATGACAGGGCACATTGAGTACCATGCATATAGGGGCATGGTCCGAGTGTATACGGAGGAGATGCTCCATGGTGTCGAGCCAGAGCAGCGTGGCCCTCAACACATATCAATGGTCAGTACGAGTCCACACATTGTGTGGAGCAGAATAAAAGGTTTAGTCACACCTGCGAGGGCATCTGTGGCACCATGCATTAACCAATTGTAGTGTCTCAAGTAGGTAGGTTAGGGTATGTAGGGAGGGCAGCTTAGTTATGAAAGGCGAACCGGTAGAGTCACAGTCGGACTGAACAGTAACAAAAAAACTGCCTCCCACTATACTGTAGTCACTTTGATATTGTTCAATTTGCGTGAGGAAATCAATTCCAAACTCAGGAGAGTCAATATTAGGAGCATGGACATTTACAAAAAGGATGGACTTACCACCCAAGGTGCATTAGACTAGAACATAGTGATATTCTATGTCTATGATACTCCCAATGCACTGAAAAGGGACTTGTTTATGTATTAAGGCACCGAGCCCTCAGGAAAATGAACTGTAATAAGAAAAGCAATGATGTGCGCCCCAGACAGAGGTGTAGGAGAAAGACAGTGTGGGGGAAAGATTGGTCTCTTGGAGAAGAAACACATTTACTCTGTGCCTATTAAAATAAGTCAATACTGGCTTCTCTTTTCTCGGATTATTTAGTCTGCGAATATTCCACGTCATGCAGATACGTTTGAAAGTTGGTATCTTATTTAAAGGTGATGTCGCAGTCCCTATTGTATGCTTTGCATGCGCAGGTGTGAAATAGCTGTCTGGTATGTCAAAATGCATAACAACATGTTGGCTTCAACAATACATAGAACTGTCCCATTACTAAACCCACCCACTCCAGCAATAAAGATACCGGAGAACCCATGGTACCCACACAACGATGAAGAACATAAACCTAATGGTATACTGTACACCTTGAGGAGGTGGCAATGTTCCCTGAGACACGCCCGCAAGTAAGAAAAAATGCAATCTGAAACAACATGGGATCATTAGATCAGTGGTCTTGGAATAGATGAGTCATATAAATGGCATATTGAGTACAACTATAAGCATGCAGACATCCACTTTAGAAAATATGTGACAACAATATGCAATTGAACACCAAGTTCTGAATGCAAGTTAAGTATTTAGGTTGTGGGAGACCTCAGGGAGCGAAGCACCGAATCAGTGGGGACACTTGAGTGTCGATCCCACCCATGGGCAGGGTCTTCTGGTCCAAGCTGCTTACAAAACTGCATCGCCTCAGCTGGGGAAGTAAAGAAACAGTGCTGGCTCCCTGCCTCCACACACAGACATGCAGGGTATAACATCCCATATTTAAGGCACCGCCTTTGAAGGATGCGTTTAACATCATTAAATTTGCAGTGAGCCACTGGAACTACTGGTGTGTAGTTGGGGTAAAGTGATATCATTGATCCCTGATAGTGTAGGGGGCTGTTATCTATGGCAAGCTATAGAGCTGTGTCCCGATTCCTATAATTTAGTAGCCTAGCAGTGATCTGCCGTGGAGGTGCACCCGGGACCGGGCGTGGTCCGAGGGAACTATGCGCCCTCGCGACTACAAAGGCATCAGTGAAAGCCTTCCAATAGGTCCATCAGCAGTTGTTCCACAGATACATCCATCCGTCTGGTATTCGTGGATTCAGTTATTCCAGCTATATGGATTTTATTGCGCCAAGAGTTTTTATCATTCATTCATTTTTAGGAGGAACAGTCTTGAGAATACGTTCAGTACGCTCAAGACGTTTAAGCACATTGACGTACCCATCCTCCAGGTCCGAGATCCTGCCCTCTGCACCCTCTATTCTGCTGTTGTGACGGTCAAGACAGTCAGCCATACTGTCAAGGTGGCTAGAAAGAGCATCAAATCGAGTGTCTATCGCCTTGAACACCACCTGCAATTCTGACATAATGGCAGCAGTACCATCAAGTGACGTGCTGTGGTCAGATTGGTCAACAGGGCCGTCAGTAGCCGGAGGTGAGGAATGGCAGTGCGGAGTGCGGGCAGCATCAAAGATGAGCTGCTTACGTTTAGGGTCTCCCCGCCCCATATTTGTCCAACCTAGCTCTCAATCAGCAAGCCTCATAGTAGATAAGCCACAGCAATGCAAGTTGAAAGGCCAAACGGGGTAGGGACACCTATACTGTAAGTGACAATGCTAGGTCAACGGCGAGATGTGCGGAACCAAGGTAGCAAATCAGCGCACAGCTTCAACAGGGTCAGGGAGAGCAACACCCAGCGGCTAGCAGGTAAGTAGTGGGAGCCAGCGGTTTAGCAAATAGGCGAGGCCACCTCAGTGTGACATTCATGCAGCATCTAAAAAGATAAACACATGTAGGGCAAACTTACTGATTTCACCATTATAGAAGCCCCTCGGGTCAGCATGTCTGCAGCCTTGTGTACAGGTGATGTGAAGGAGCCTGAGGATGGCCGCCGACGCAGGCGAGCAAACAAGGCTCTCCAGTGCAAAGGAGAAGGAGCCAAATACCCCTAGGACCAGCCAGATAATCACTCTCCCCTCCCACGTATGTCAGCAGCCAGACCGGCAAGGCACAGGCAGTCCGCAAAGCCAGTGATGTGGGGAGGGGAGAAGCCGCTTTTCACCCAGCCCTCCACAGAGCCTCCACACTTAGGAAACAGAAGGCACCGATCGTCGATATCGTAGGTATGGCCTAGGGGTGAGAAAAAGAAAAGTGGGGGAGGGCAGCCCAGATGTCAGGCCTCCGTTGGAACCTCCTAGTCACAACAGTCTCTCTGCCAGTGGCAGGTGCAGGGGCATAGTAAGGCCACAGAACATTTCGCCCAGAGTCAGTGCACCAGGCCAAATCCCGAGTCCACTCGAATCTCCGTCCCCCGCCAGTCCACGCAGCGGCCCTGCCCTCAGGTTTACCCGTGGGCCCTTTCCCCACGGGGCATCTGTGGACTGCGTTGGGACACAGCGGAGCACTCGGCAGACAGCGTGAGCAACATTCCCCATGCAGCTCACCACACAAATCTTTGTGTGTCAATAATAGTTTCTGGGCATTGTAGGGTCGCTCAAGGGCCAAAAGGAAGGACAGAATGTCTGATGGTGTAGTTTGTCACAGGCGAGGACCGGGAGCTTCAATGCAGTACGGCCATCTTGGTCACCTGCTTGCCATGCCCCCACCTGTTATGGTGTTTAACCTGAAAAAACGAATAAAGTACTTTTGACTTGACTCAATTACTAAAATTCAGTTACGTGTGTGGAGAAAAAGCAGCCAAGCCTGGGAGAAAATAACTGTTATGATCAGCCTCATAAGCAACAGAGTTTATATTCTGCTGTTAACAAGGTTTTGTGAAGTGAAAGGACAACCATCATGATCTGGCTCACTATAACTTACTTAGAGAAAAAATGGCTTCTAACACAAACCCTAGTTCTCTTGGTGTGCTAGTTTACTGCTACGAAACAGAGGCCTGTCCTGGGACTACCTCCTCACTCAAACTAACCTTGAGAGAGGGATTGAATAGCTAGTGCAACTGACTCTCTCAAGATGGCTGTGACGTATCGCTATCCTTTGAAGCACTGTGACATACTAGAGCTCTATTCTGACCTCCCATGTTTTACCTGAACTATAAAGGAACTTACATATTTAGCAGGCAAGCACCAAAACACCTGGCCGTAATCAAGAAAGTATTTCAATGTATTTCTTTTTTGTATATTCATGTGTGTAACATATTGCTATCCTTCTTTATATGAACACTTGAAAAATGAATCATTCATTTTGTGGCTCTCATTGTAAACTTACGCTCGTTGTGAGCCGTAGAAAAGACACCAAACCGTTTATGTGCAGAAGCATTGGGAAAGCCAATAGATCTAATATTGGATGCCAGCCTTTTTGCTTTGCCAAAGCTTGTTTTTGTAGGGGGGCATGCTTTTTGATAAACGTTATTGGTGGGGAAAAGACTGGCCCTTGTCAATCTGAAACAAAAATGGCTTAAACCATATACATATTTTTTAGTCTCAGAAATCACACTTGACCGTAGTAGTAATAGCTGGCACTTAAGTGAACTACTTTGCGTGTTGATGTGCTCCTTGTAAAATGGCAGAATGGTGTTACGCACAGTGAAGTTAGCCATTGGTTTACATAGGCTGACACATTGTCCCATGGTGTATCCTGTTGTGGGTGGAAGAAAAATGCGAATCACTCAATAAGGTACCAATGGATGAAGAGGGCTGACTAAAAGTCATTTTAGGTAAGTGCCTCATATATATTAATATATATGTATATATATATATATATATTAAAATTATATATATATAATTTTATTAAAATCACAAAGTCTTGTCTTATGCCAGACCTTAAAATTGTATAGGTCCTCCAAAAAACAGGAAAGGGTTTGCAATTTATCAATACCATTTTTATTCTAGAACATATTTAGAAAATACAATTTCCTACTCTCATTATCAAATGCATTCACCAATATATGTGGATGTGCATGGCACCACTGCAGTCCTTGACTGCGCGGAGGTTGGAAATTGTACTTATGTTTAACCATAAAGTAATTCACACAGAGTATATACTCAAACAACACCTGGAAAAAAAAGCCAAGGTATATATCAATAGTGGAATTTATATGTAATCTATCTGTACAGCCACTGTTTTAAATGCTTTTCATATTCAAGATTATAGCAAAACCATCCACTTTAATGTTAACATTGTAAATCCTGTTGAAAAAACAGAAGGAACGCTGCCACTTATTTTGTGTTTAAAAGGAGGTAAAACAAGTGTGCCGTTTGCCTGAGAGAGCCAGGGGCAGAAATCATGTGGATGACTGGGGGCCACTGAAGGATTGCGAGCAGGTGGTATAGCATAAGTGATGAAACTCCTAATTCTGCACTAAAAAATATACAGCATTTTCTTCTACCCATTAAGCCGATAGTACCCCTGAACAAGTTGGCTTTGATTTTCTTTTTAAAGGCCTGATTCACAAAGATAAACTTTCACTTCTGTGGAAGTTTGCGATTGTTTACTTGGCACTAATGTATTTTACTGGTATCTTTACAACTACTGAGTCTCTGCAGATGTACACTCGTTAAACTATCTTTGTGTGAGTTTAGCTTTGTGATTCATGCCCATAACGTCCTGGTGGAAATATCACTAAGATAAAGACAATAGTTCATGTAAAATATCTAATTTAATATTTCATGTTCATATTTCTCCTGTACAACGTTAGCACCACGTCTGTGCTTTCCCTTCACAGAGGGGGGCCTGTAGGTCTCCCATGGCTTTGAGGTCCCCACAAATGTTTTGTTTCTCCTTTTTGGAGCTTTCTTAATGTTTTTCTAACCAGTCTCACAAAATTATATGAAGAGTTTCCTTCTAGGAGCAAAGAAATAACTATTTGATATAAAAGTTTCCAAGTGCTCCAGCCTTTGGCTGACTGTGGTAATGGGCTATTTGAGACAGTATTTCTCACTAACATGGTGCTGTGCGTTCATCACTCTTAAATTGTACTTTTCACTATTGCCTCTCTGACCTATCCCAGTGCCTGGCGCAACCAGTTCATCTTGCGAATCTGACAGCATCGTTTTATTTTTTCTCCATAAAAAGCTCCCTTGTGTTGAAGGAATATAAAGACAACATTTACTGAGGTTGAATGTTCAGGGTTTTCCTCTTGCCTAATCTGAAATAGTAACGTGTAACACACATACCCAATTTTATACCTCATATACTTCACACTAACACAACACAGTTTTGTACAGAAGTGATATTATCTTCCATCTACAAGCACAATTTTTGTATGCAGTAATTAGTGCAGTTTAAATGAGAAAATTATTATACAACGATCAAGAAGTTTGTGAATGATAATTTGAATGTTTACTTGTTCGTAAGAAAGTGTTTAAAGCATTATTAATCTCAGATCATAAAACATCACAAAACCAGGACACATGATACATATTTAAGAGTGATATTCATGATACCACTGCTACTCATTTATATTCTAGTATCGTTTTGTGATAGAAAATAATTGCTTAGTGTTTTTGTGGTCAGGATACATTAAATTTTGGTACTTGCTTAATGTAAATCAGATTTACTAAGGACTTGGTTGTCCTTGCGTAACACAAGCCATTGCAAGTCCTTTACTGGGAATTACTAAGCAGCTCAAAGCCACTTTGCATAGTTTAGTAATACAAAGTAACACAACACAGCGCTGCGTTGCGTTACTTAATGTCAGTTAGGCGTTATGTAGATGGAGCATAGGCGTTCCATTTTTTTTAAAACATATCTTTATTGATTTTTTGTAGCAAGCAGCAAACAATGTTATAGGATCTCAAAATATCCACGGTGACTCATACAATTCTGATGCACTCCTATACAGATTATTTTTCTGTTTGGGCCCAGGTATACATAAGTGCTATTCCTGTGGGTTATCCCTATCTCTATGCCTCACATTTCAGGCGATTCATTGATTACATGTATAAGGGGTACGCAGTTTGGATAGGCATATATAGCTTCCAGAGGTTACACAATATACAGAGAACCGGGCCTGACTGGGGAAGCATGTAAGGTAGGTGCATAGTGTTCCTAGGGCATTCTAAGTGTTGGATTGACCCCAGGAAAGTTACAGTCATATATGTGACAGTCGAAATAAACAATTCAAACAAACAACTAATTAGTCTCTGGGGTGTGGGTCATAGTTTTTGCATTTGGGTTTCTCATTAGGGGGGGCTGCCAAGTCTGATCAGGTCCAGCGCAATTGTATATATAGTAGGCCACTATGGGGGTGGTAAGGATTCAGTCGTTCGTGCCAAAGCACCCATCAGCTGGAGCCAGTGTGAAGCAGTCAGTGTGTTTAGTTGTCCCACCCCAGGCCAGTATCGAACCTGTGGGACCCCCTCTCTCAGCTCTAGTGCCCCCCTGCAGTCCTGTCCCCTCTCCTTCTCCCTCTTCTATGTCTGTCAGGCTTGAGTCGGAGTCCCCGTCCGGGTGTTCCCTGTTACCCAGAACCTCGGGCCACATCTGTGCCACCGAGCATCTCCAGACACCCCTTGCTTCTTCCCTGCGAAGTATGGTTTCCTCAGTTCTGGCTCAGGTGGTCACGTCGCGCTCCCATGTCATAACAGTTGGGGGCCTGTCTGGAATTTCCACGTCAGTGCGATTCTCTTCTGGGCCAGTGCCAAGGCTAGATCTACATATTGGGTGCCTATTGGACGTTATGGGGCTCAAGAGAAGCCACCCAGCAGGTAAACCTCTAGAAGCATGAGCGTTCCCATTCATCCACTGATGTATTTTGATGCAAACCCAGATTTACAAAGACTTGTAAGCCTGGGTTTGCAGAAGAATGTTGTGCCTATCCAACGCAGACGTAACAAAGAGAAATAGCTTTATTTCTCCTTGTTACTTCCTCTTTACATGTATGATGCATTCTGCAGCACAAATACAGATAGGAATATGCCTCTAAGGAATGTTTTTGCCAGGAACGTTTCCCTTCCATTCCTGCCTGGTGCAAGCGTGCCTGTGTTGGCACTGGCAGCATACAGCACGCCAGTGCAAAGAGAGAACAGAAATGCTCCTTATCTTTGTACACATGAAGCATTTCTGTCTTCTCCCTTTCATACAACGAACGCAGTGCAACAAGTTGCCTTGCTGCATTGCGTTGCTTGAAAGAATGGTAAAACTGCCCCTAAGTTGTTAGTGATGGAATAACTAGTCGGGGCTGGGTATTTGTACTAACAATAAACTGCACTTCGTTTACAAAAAAAATGTCTCTATCAAGTATGATGTGTAAGTTTGGTGTGTTTTGGTAACGTTTTGCTAAACCTAGTATTGTTGGACCTTTATAGGGCTTTTTTGAAACCTTTAAAAACAGTAAAGCTAAACCATTACGTCACTATTCGGAAACATCTGCAAGTTATAGAAAGGAAAAAAAACACAAAGATCAATTTATAGGCTCTGTGTCAGTAGCAATTTTGAGGCAGCGCTTAACATACAGTAACGCCTCGCCCATACCCTTCTTGAGCCTGGAACTACCCATGATTAGGATCATTGAATTAAGTGATGGAAAGATGGATATTAAACAAGTACATAGCATGTATGCATTATCTCCTCTTTTTACAACTCTCAGTATCAAAAAACTCTGACACAGGTAAAACAAAACACAAAGGATGAGGAGCGAGGTAACTGTTTTGAGAGCACCCAAATGTGCATCCTGACGGGGCCTTCTGAAGCCATCTGCACTCTCCGCCATTTTCTTCAAGTGTCTGCTGAGTGAGGTGATAATCATGAACGCTGAGAACACCATGATGGTGAAGGCAAGTAAGAAAACGGAGAGATATGTCACAAAAAGGAGAGTAGAACTGCTGTCGTTAATACGTCTACTTGTGGCACCATTCTCGGAGACAGTGAGCGTTGTGTTGGCCTTAGGCACTCTGCGAAAATCCCATAGTCGTGGAAGACTGCTACCCACAGAGATAAGCACTGAATACATAATCAGCCAGGGCACCATTCTAGGGAACTTTATCTTCAGATGAAGGAACAAGGGTCGGTTGCAACTCACGATCTTCACGCAGTAGTGCATACACAGCCAAGCGGACGACCAGACGCTGAGCGAATCGAAGATACATTTCATGACGAGAAAATATTGGAGTGCTTGAGTTAGAAAAAAGTCTAGACTGAATGTAGAACACAAATAACTTGAAAAGAAAGCACACTGAAGGCAAATGTTAGACGTTGCCAAGCCGGAGGTGAGCAGGTCACAGGAGGTTAGATTGGCGCTCTTGATCCAGTCCACAACATTCTTAGCCAGGATGGAGGAGTTTCCCAGCAGGCCGGTTACAAAGGTTATCGTGAAGAGAACTAGCAGTACTATGTCTGCTGGTGAGAGCATGTTGCCTTTTGGATCCAGCGGTATCTGTGACTATAAGAGTTATAAGCTCCTCTTTGTGTATAGTAGAGAGATGATTGAGTAATTCTGCCTGTCTGCCTTTCCCTCTGTTTCATCAGAGCATTTGATGCCAGAGCTTCTATATGCAACATAGGTTCCTTGTATGTAAAGCGTCATATATTAATGGTAAAAATGCAAATGGGGATGACCTCATTGGGATCACGTTACCAGTTCGGTGAGCAGACGAGGAGATCTATACGCATAAGAGAACATTTACATCCCAGTTGCACCTGCTAATGCTGTCCTCTTAGAAGCAGTATTTTCTGATAAATTGGCTTGACTGAATTCTACACCAAAAGCCTTTTTATGGGCCTTGCCGCTTACATTGGTGTTTTCTTGTGCTCTATATTCACATTTATATATACATGTACACAAAAGGAGATTTCTAAATCACATACCGTCTGTACTATTTTTTCAGGTTTTGTATCAGAGATTTGAATGCAGACACAAGCATGCATGAGGTGGTGCACGTGTAATTTCCTTGAAACACTAATGCTCGTGTTTGGGTTGGTAGTTATTAAACCTGATGAAATTACACACTGCTATGTTTAAAATAATTGCTTGTGATAAATATCACCAACATTAGAGTTTGTCCTGAATAATGGAGAATAAAATGCAGATTCTGATGTTTACTGCTCCAGCATCCTCATGTCCCAGGAATCATCTGGCATTTTTCCCAGATAAAATTCAGAATGGTAGACCAACCTAGCTCATAATTCCGATATGTGCGGAAACAATAGTTACAGCATAGGCCGAAATTATCCGGGTTACTTGTAATGAGGGTCTTAATGGACAAAAAGACATGTGTCAACTCAACTACAAAGCAGAGGTTTATTACTGAAAAGCCCAAAATAATTTCTCTGACTTGCAGGGATTGTTTAGGTCTCGTCTGAGAATGGGTGCACTGTTACTTGCAAGGCACTTTGTTTAATTTTTATTTAAAAAGGACTTAGAGCACGCCCATTGCTCACCATTAGTTGGTTTTATCATCACTCACATTTCCCTGCTTGTCTTTGGTCAGGGTATGTCAGCTTCACTTTCTCTTTGTGTCCCCCCAACCCCCGCTCGGGGCATGACCCACAGTACTGCTTCTTTTACCAGTGTGTGTCCTTTCACTGGTTGCACTTTCGTAGATACTTTGTGCTTTTTCTTTTGGCTTGCCCCCGTTGTTGCTTCTTGCCCTTGTTGTTGCTTACCCCATTGCTCCCACCTACCCATGTGTTGTTGCTTACCCTGTCTCCCTTGCCCCCCTCTGCATTGTTACTTGCAGCCTCAATGAAGTGGTCAGTGCTGGCCTCGTCTTAGCGGTTGTTTTTAAAAACTTTCAGCTGTGCCTCACAGCATCCAAGATGTTGTACAACATAGCTAAAAGATACTGACAAAGCCAATAACTCTTTCCTTGCCAAGAACTATTGACTTTGACAATGCTTGCCTCAAAGAATGATCTTCACTTTGACACTGAACCATTTTTCTCAACATAGCACTCCAAGACTGACCTCTAACACTGCACAGAATAACCTAAGTCCAACATGGCACATAGAGACATCACAATAACACTCCACTGAGTTTCCTATCTGCCACAATGCCCAGAGTGACCTCCCTCAATTTAGCACCCTGCAAAGTGAGAGAACGCTCAGTGGCACTAAGCAGGGACCTCTTCCTCATTCTGGTTCACCGTCTTCCTCACTGTGTCATTCCAATGAGTGATCTCACTTCAGAAGTACACATCGTTGCCGTGCTGCAGTATTGCAGATTGATAGCACCGCAGAGTGATCCTCACCATGTTATTGTTCCATAGCACTTCAGAGTGACTTCAGTGAAGCACTTCGCAGTGACCTCACTGGAGAGTGATCCTCGCATTGATGCTTCACCATTTTAGCCACTTCATTACTTCACAGAGTGACCGTACAGTGGTGCTGCATTGTCATCCTCATTTAAGTATTCCAGGGAGTGAGTGACCTTGCTGCAGTACTGTAAAGAGCAACCTTCACTGCAGAGTCCTTTACATCCCTGATGCAGGATTACTCAGGCTAGTGCTCAATGCAGGCTGAACGGACTGGATTTCACTGCAGCACAGATTAGAAAGTCCCTAACTTGTGCACTGCAAGTGAAATCAATGTTTCACTGCACAGTGGGCCTACTGTGGCACAGAATCTCTATCACTGTAGCCTTTACAGAGTAAACCTCACAGAAGCACTGCTCAGAGAAACCATATTGTAGCACTTTGCTGCGATCTCACTGCAGAACTCCAGTGATCCTTAGTATTATCCTCCAGCAGCTCCCCATTGCATCACTCGACTGAGAGCACTGCAGCACTGCATAAACTGATTCTCACAACAGCAGTGCCTTTATCTTTTTGCAGTACTCCAATGTCATCCTCACAGTGATGTTGTAACACATTCCTCAATTTAAAGAATCCTGGGTAGTATTGTTATTTTATAAGCTGTTATTCTGCCCAAGAGCAATAGTGTTTTGTGTTTTCAGCTAATAGACTCCGTCCCCAACCACCTCCCTAATCGCAGGAGATGTATTTCTTTGTTTTAGGCCAGATTTGCGGTGAGCACAGGGCCCAAATAGTAGATATTGGTGGCTGCCCACCTCAACAGGACTTGGTTCTGTAGTTTCTCCACTATGGGCTTAGGAGTTGAGATGTTTAGAATATTTGAATTATTTACATTCATTTTAAAGCCTGATACCCTCTGATATGTCTCAAGCTCAGCCATGACAGTCATGACATGCAGGACTGAACGGAGTGGATCTGTAATTGAAACCAAGGTGTCATTGGTGAACATGTTGAGTTTAATGTCTCGAGTGCACTCTTGATACCTTAAATATGGGGGTTAGCCCAAATGCACTGGGCGAGTGGCTTTAAGGTGAAAGCAAAAAGAAGGGGTGACAGTGGACACCCTTCCTTGTTCCCCCTCAATAGTCACCCATTGGGAGTATTGTCCATTAACTTTGAAATTGACTTTTGGGTTGTGGTAGCCTGCCGTCAGGCAATTGAGGAATTTGTCTTCAATTCCCATTGTTTTCTCTGTGTCAGTCATGAAATGCCAGTTCACCCTGTTAAATGCCTTTTCAGTGTCTGAGGTGACCAGCATAGATTGCTTTGTTCCATTGGCCTGAATGTCAAGAATGTGGAGAGCCTTTTTGGTGTTGTCCTCCGTTTGCCCTTCAAGAATAAAGCTAGACTGATCAGGATTATAACAAAGTGAGTTATTAGTTAAGAGGGTGTTGCTCGAATGAGAATTTACCTTAAAAAACAAAAGACAAGTGGCATCTGGAACCTGTGACCTGTCAGTCATTAGCAGGTCTGAGAGCTTGCTTGACCACATACCTACATGCTGGGGTTGATGGAGGGTTCACGATGGATGAATCTAATAGTTCGTCAGTTCTGCCCTTCCCAGGGTTTCACTCATAACTGTCTAGGGTGGCAAAGGGCAGACAGGTCCAGGTGTCAGCTGTATTTGCTAGTGACAGAGTAGTCAGAAAAGAGGTAGGCACAACCCTCAGGCTACCATTCAAGCTCTGGAAGGGTTGAGTACAATCTCCCAGTCCTTCGGGCTCAATAGAGTTACACCCATCCTCACACTCAAGCTCCTTTTGTTACCTCTCTCGTCAAGGAATACAAATCAGACCACATGAGAGCCATGACAGTCATGTAACCCTGGGCACTGGAAATGCCATCTTTCTAAAAGTGTTATTTTCAGAATAGTATCTTAAAATCAGACTTTACCATTATCCAGCACCTGCATACACTTGCGGGTGATAAGACACGCTATACAAGTACCACATGATTGATTAAAGAGGATTTGAAATTACAATTCACATGATTGGAAAAAGTATTTCTGTATCTGATCCCAAAGTGAAGTTATCACGTATTAAGTGTAATAAGGTAACCCAGTGTTCATGTTTGGGAGAGATAGCCTTACTGCAGTGAAAAAAGACTTTAGGAGTTCAGGAGTCAGAAAAGATCAAACTTAAATGTACATGTCTTACTTTTAAATACCATGCGCCCTGCACTTTGAGCCGTTAGGGCCTACCTTATGGGTAAGTTATATGTGTTAAAAAGGAAAGGTTAGCCCTGTCAAAAGGTTTATCTTGTCAGGTCAAAAAGCAGTTTAACACCTGCACTACAGGCTGCAAAGGCAATCTTGAGACATATTATACACTGCTATTTGAGTGGGTGGCACAATGAGTACTGCAGCCTACTTGTAGTATTTAATGTATATGCTCTGGTTATATGTAGTGCCAGATACTAGGGACTTATAAGTAAATTAAATGTGACAAATGTATACCAGTTTTACCATGTTTGAGGGAGAGAGCAAAAGCAGTTTACCACTAGTTAGCAGGAGTCAGTTCCTAAAAGTGAAAAACAGTGGGTTCAACAAAGGAAGGCAAAAGTCTGGGGTGACCGTGTGGAAACAGCTTAGTCCAACAGGGATGTACTAATTAACCCATTAATGTTTGCAAGAAAAATGTTACCACATTTGTAAATATTTTGTCATTCACACTGAGGAGAGATGATTTTATGATAGGTACTACAGTGCTAGGGTTCTTTGACCGGCTTCAGAATGAGCAAGATAGTACACTCAGTCATTGAAGGAGTCACCCATTCCTCTTGAACCATCTCTTGGAATACTTTATGAAGCAGCGGAAGGAGTGCTGTAGTGAAGCAATTACAAAAGGCAGCTTAGAAACTGTCCAGTCACTGGGCTTTGGAGGGGTGTAATTGTGCTATAGCCTTAAGGATCTTTTCTTTTATGATAGTTTTTAGCAGGTGCTCCCTATCTTTACTGCATAGAGTACACAGTGTGGCATCCTCCAGGTATGTGGCTCTGGCCTGGGAGCCTGTAAATTATTTTGTATTCATTGAAGCATTCAACTTTGAATCTTGTATGTATATCCTCCCCTCCTGTGACGTCCTTCAGAAATGATAGTTTTAGCCTGACGTGCTCTTAGGAGATTAGCTAATAATTTGCCTTACTTGTTACCCCAGTCATAATATCTACTGTCCAGTTTAGCCAAGATGTATGCTGTTCTATCTATTTCTATGGTTTTGATGAGGCTGGAAGTCATGAGATCCTTACAACAGATCTTTTGGGGATGAATGTGTTAGTTGGTCTGTTGAGCTCTCTGACATCATCCGTGAGCTTCATGAGCAGGGTTTCCCTCATATGCTGTAGATGGACCACCTGTGCAATGAAGCTTCCCTTCAGGGTGGCCTCTTGTGCATTCCATATGGTAGCTACTATGGTGTCCCACATGTCATTGTGTTGAATGTAGTCAACAATGTTGTTTTTGATGTTAGCTACCATTACTGGACCTTTCAGTGGGGAATCATAGAGGCGCCATGCTTGTCTGTTCCCAGGAAGTTTGGACTATGTGTGGGTAAGAGTACCAGAGACTGGCTCATGATTTGAGAGCATGGTGAAATGCTGGGTGGCATTGGCAAGGTCCAGGATTGGACATTTATCTAGAAAGATGTAGCCCAGTTTAGCATAGGTTTTATGTGCACCAGTGTATTATCTATGTTATGTCCCTCCTCAACAGTGCCCATACCTCCAAGCATCAGTCAGGCCCGATCCTACCTAAGTCTTTTGCCTGTTACTGAGAATATCATTAAGCCATACCTCCCCCTTTGGTCTGTACGTGCATCGTTATCCAGTCGAGGTCTCTTCCCCAGCTATATAAATGGAACTGTTGACAAGACTATGAGGGTATCGACAATTTCTGTCAGAAGGTTTTCATGGCCTTGATTTGGGCTATAGATGGTGGCCAGCATAATTAGCTTTTCAGGGTTCCATTCATTGCCAACCAATACCCTTCTCTATCTGTTAGGGTGACATCCATCACCAATAAGCATCAGCAGTGTATTAGTAGCCCCACTCCTGCTGCCTTCTTTCTGCCTGAGGAGAAGTATTGAGCTGGGAAGTCTTTGGATTTAAGTCTAGCATGGACATGTTTGAGAAGGTGGATCTCCTGGATAAAGGCTATGCCCGTGTGTGTGGCAACTAGTTTGTGAAGGATAGAGTGCTGTTTAAGAAACTTGTTAAGCCCTCTTATAATTTTTTATGGTGAAAGTCTGAGTGTCCGTTGATATTGACATGTCAGATTGATGGTACTCACCTTTCTTCCCATCTCCTGTGCAGTGAAAGTAATATTGGTGACAGATTTTTAACAGTTTCCTACCTAAATTTCCTCCAAATTTAAAGATAACCAAAACCAAGTGTGGCAGCAAAACAACAGGTAAATAAAACACTTTTTGAGCCTCAACATGAGGGGTAAACAGTGTGAGGAAGTGCTTTTTTTTGCATGTTCTCCTACCACTTTTTGCCCTGGATTTTGTGCTGATGCACTGCCTCTGTAATGCTCTGGGCCCTGCTTACCAGTCCTCAGTGTATGTGCTCTAACCCATAAAAGGTATATGTTTAATTGGCGTATCTCTAATTGGCAAACATTAACTTTCTTATAAGTCCCTAGTATAGGGTACCGTGGGTACCTAGTGCCTGTACGTTGGGGCACTCGTGGACTGCAGCACTGGTTGTGCCACCACAAGTGTGACAACGTGAAATATGACACCCAGACTCCATTGCAGACTAACAGGGTAGCTCTTAAACTGCTAACTCGACTTTGCCAGTTAAACTTATGGCAAAGCCCAAAACTTCCTTTTAAATATATATAAATGATCCCTAAGGCATGCCAAACCAAATATATATATTCTAAACAACTAATAAACCATAAAAAACAAAAAGAAAACCTTACTTTAAAATTAGTTGTTCAGGCAATTGTTATTCAGGCACAATTGTTGTTTAGACAGTAGTTGTTCAGTACTTAGCTGTAGAGCCTTTTTAGTTGTTTAGTAGTAGTGGTTCAGGCAAGTAGTGGTTTAGACCTAGTTGTTCAGGATGTTTCCCCTCAGGGTTAGGGTGTTCACCGTTTTATTTTCTCACCGGCACCCATCCCTGTAATCTCCTGGCAACCCTTCCAAACTTAACCCCTTCAGTCCCCTCCGTCACTGAACGATTAAAGATTTTACAGGACACCCAATGGAAAGAGAAAAATAAGCTAGCTAAACACAAGACCCAAATGAGATTTCAAGCTGACAACGACAGAAGCCCTGAGCCCACGTACCAAATTGGAGATTTAGGCCCTCATTTTGAACATGGCAGTAAACACCGCTCCACCGGCGGTGGCAGTAACTACCGCCAACAGTCAGGCAGTCTGGCCTGCCAAATTATGAACCACCTGAAAAACAGTCAGCCTGAAAACCACTTACTGCCAGCAGAGGAGTGCCGACAACGACGGCAGAGGCCGCCCACAGGCCGACGCAAGGCCCTACCCGCCCATCAAATAATGAAGCAATAGACCGCCGTCAGTTCCGGGGCAGGAACCACCCCCACTCAAAGCCAGGCGGAAACAAACTAAATATAAGGAAACACTCACCGGAGGCTCACACAACACGCAGAAGCAGACATGGAGAGAGAATTGCAAATCATGGCAGTCCTGCTCCTTGCCATATACCTCCACGACCGAGACCGCCGACGAAGACGACGATGACGGTAAGTACAACAACATACTAAACAAGGGAAGAAAAGTCACAGTTACATACCCACCCACTCCACCCACCCCGCAACGCACCCACAACCCCTCACAACAGCACAAGCCATACACCCCAGAGCAAGAGGTACTTACCCAACACAAGGCCAAGACAACCTGCCCAAAGTACACACATGTGCACAACACCCCCCACAAAGCAACGGTGAACCAGGGATCCAGAGTGTGCCGAAACCAACACTGGCCACACCAACTTTTTATTAAGCTCCAGGAGCAACAGAAGTCCAACAGAAGGCCAATGACCAGTCCATATTCCAAAGTCCGATGGGCCCAAATGGCCCCAACTTGACTCCCACAAGTGCAAATGGTAATGCACCTTAAAGGGGCAACAATGGGGCATCCAGGCACCTCAGGGAACAGGGGCAGGGGGTGGTGGGGGTTGTGACTTATGACTGGAAGCGGGGGGCTTTGGCCTTACGTTTGGGAGGTGGAGGGGGCTTGGGTCTGGCCTTTGAAGCTGGTGGAACGGCCTTAGACTGGGGTGCAGATGCACCTGGGCCAGCACGGGGTCTCTTGCAAACAGGGGAGGTAGCACAGGAATGGGAAGGGCGGAAGGGGGGGGGGCTGTGAGGTGGGCACGTTTAGGGACAAGACGAGGGGCCAGTGGGTTCGAATAGGTCAACACGGGATAGGAAATGTTTTTTAGGTGCAATCGGGGTGGACCCGGAGGGAGGTGTGGGAGTGGAGGTAGAGGGAGTGGTTGTGACAGGTGTAGGTGTGTGTGACGTGGGTGCAGGTGACTGTACAGTATGCTGAGGTGTGGTGGATGTGTGTTGGGTGGGTGTCTTGGAACGTTTGAGTGTCTTGGGAGGAGGGGGATGGACACAGTGGGAGAAGACAGGCTGCCAGTGTAAATGTATGTTGTCTGTGTGTCTGCAAGTTTGGTGAGTGTACTGCATGTGTCAACCAAAGTCATTGTGGTGACTGCCAGAATGGGGTCAGCAACAGTGAATGATGGTGCAGTGCCTGTGAGTGTGCATGTAGCGGTGACAGATAGGGAGTCGGAAGACGTGGACACACTGGGGGAAGTGGATGTTGGTGTGTGTGCCTTTGTATGTTGGCTGTGTGTATGCATGTGGTAGGAAGTGTGGTGCTTGTGTTTTTCAGTGTGCTTCTTGTGTGTTGAGGTGTGTGCATGGCTGTCAGAATGTGTGCTTGGGACGGGTGAAGGGAGTGGGGTGCTGGAAGGGGTACAGGTGGTTGGAGGGGGGATGGAATGACCAGGGACACTGGCTGCCATCAAAGTGGAGGCCAGAGCATGAAAAGATCTCTGTAGGCCAGACACGCCACCGTGAATGCCATCCAGGTAGGCATTGGTCAGCTGCACCTCTGATGCTAGCCCCTGGATGGCATTGGCGATGGTTGTCTGCCCTACAGAGGTGGTCCTCAAGAGGTCAATAGCCTCCTCCGTGAGGGCAGCAGGGTTGACTTGGGCAGGGGTTGAGGTGCCTGGGGTGAAGGAGACGCCCAGCCTTCTGGGTGAGCGGGCATGGGCAACTCGGTGGGGAGCAACTGGGAGGGCGGTGATGGTATGGGGGGTGGCGGAAGATGACACAGAATGGGTGGGCCCACTAGGGTCCGCCACCACCATGGAGCTCCCATCAGAGGGGGTAACAGAGTCACTACCTCCAGTGGTAGTTGCCTCCCCATGGTACTCCCCTTGCCCTCCAACCCACTGGTCCCCTTGGCGTCGCTCAACTCTGCCTCGTGGAACCGTGGGCAGATGCATCCCCGCTTGCACGTGCCACAGCTCCCTTGCGAGATGATGCTGATGTACACAGACAACATAAGAGAACAGGGATGGGGAGACAAAACAGAAGAGACACTTGTAAATAGCTGAATGGAGGTACATAAATGGTTGACACCTACTCCCACCCTGCAAATATTCCACTATGCAGCACCTACCGCTATACACATGGCTATGCCCCTGACTAGTGGCCACAACCCTGCTTAACAGCCATTTCCAACATCACAGAGGGACCTGAAGTACTGCAGACCTGTCCCTTACAACCTAACTTCCCATGGGGGCCTTTATGTACAATTACATCAGTCAGAGTCCCTGCCAATAGACAGCATACATACTACAGAACACTCACACATCCATCAAGGAGGCATACAATGGTTTCTGTACTCACTCCCTTGTGTCTGCTGTGCAGCCTTCAAGCGCCCATCCCGGTCCGGATATGCCATCGCCAGAATGCGGCACATTAGGGGGGTCAGGGCTGACGGGCACCCCTTCCTCGTTGGGAGGACTTCCCCAGGTGGGCCTTGCAGGTCTTCCTCACCCAGCGCCGCAGGTCCTCCCACCGCTTCCTGCAGTGGGTGCTTCGCCGGTTGTGGACCCCCAGGGTCCGCACCTCCCTGATGATGGCATGCCAGAGTCCCCTCTTCTGATGGGCGCTGACCTATATGGGACACACAGAAAAAGTAACACAGAGGTCAGACAATGCCCATTAGATACAGCTGGCTATACGTCCCCTATGGAACGGACACTCACAACAGCATAACAGGACCTCACACATGCAGCATGTCATGAATCCCACAACTGTACAGTGTCAAACAGGCACACATGTTTACAGCCATCTGCCACCATTACACACATCCATGCCCCCCAATCCACCTACTCACCTGCACCTCTGGTCGACCATAGAGCTTGGCGTACAGGGGTAGGATCCCCTCCACAAGCTTGTCCAGTTCCTTGGTGGTGAAAGCCGGGGCCCTTTCCCCTGCCACTCGTGCCATTTCCAGGACCAGAGTCAAGACGCAGCAGCACACTCAGTGGAGTACCTGCATGCACGTAATCCGGGAGTCAAGTGAAGTTGGGGTGACGAGATGGCGTACGCTCCGCGGCGGTGTGCACCGTCACCGCCGGCGCCGATCATGATACGCTCATATTCCCCATTGACAACCAAGTTAACCAATGAATGGTCGCACGGCGGTGAACACAGCCTTACGCTAGTACGACAACCGCTAGCGGTTGGAGGTCACTTCCACTACAACACTTCTGGATTACAGGGTGCAGACATTTTGGCTATTACTACGCAGTTACCAATTTCTCATTTGCCCCATGCAGGCCCTATTGTCCCCAACCCCCATAGGCATGAACAAATATACATTTACCACCACAACAGTCCTGATGTATCATTAATGACATGACACTCCAGTGTAACATCCTACTATGCATATGTGTCATCGACTTGTATGCCAGCAGTGCCGAATATTTAACATGTTGGGCAGATGTATGTGTGTTCCTCACATGTGTTCTCAACTCCTCCTAGGTACAGACCCATGTGGCGAGGGAGGGCCCCATCGGTGTACAGACCACTTGTTGACTTCATGACCATGGTGGAGCGTCACATCATTATCAATTACAGACTCAACCGTGCTACTATTCATGAACTTTGTGCATTACTGGATCCAGCACTGAGACCGGCTAATCGGAATCACCATGCCATCCCTACTGAAGTGCAAGTGCTCTCTGTACTCCATTTCCTGGCCACTGGCTCATTTCAGGTGACTGTGGGCATGGGTGCAGGTTTTTCACAGCCAATGTTTTGCATTATACTCTCCAGATTCCTGAATGCATTTGTACGACACCTGCAGTCCTATGTGAGGTTTCCCCAAAGTGCTGACCTCCCTGCCATCAAGTCAGACTTTTATGCCTTCGCCAACATTTCCCATGTAATAGGTGCCATTGATGGAACCCACATAGCTCTCATCCCCCCAAGAGTAAGTGAACAGGTGTACAGAAACAGGAAGAACTTTCACTACATGAACATTCAATTGGTGTGTACTGCATACCAGTACATCTCAAATGTGAATGCCATGTTCCCTGGATCAGTCCATGATTCCTTTGTGCTGAGGAACAGCAGTGTGCCACACATGATGGAATAACTACAAGGGGACAGAGGATGGATCATATGGAAGTGTGTCTGACACTTTTTGGCACATAGCAGACAGCCAGGCTGTCTGCAACTGAGGGTTGTCAGTGACAGTCCTGTTTTGCCCCCTTTTACAGGTGATTCTGGCTACCCCAACATGCGTTGGCTCCTGACACCAGTCAGGAATCCTAGGGCAGATGCAGAGAGGAATTACAATGAGGCCCATGGACGTACTAGGAGGGTGATAGAGCACACAATAGGTCTCCTGAAGGGTAGATTCCATTGCCTCCATATTTCTGGGGGATCCCTGACCTATGAGCCTGAGAAGGTGTGTACAATAGTGGTGGCCTGCTGCATGCTGCACAACGTGGCTGTGAGCAGATCTATTCCCCTCTTGGAGAAGGAGGGGGCTGTATATCCAGACCAGCTTCATCAGAGAGGGGATGAGAGTGATGGTGATGATGATGAGGGGGAAGATATTCACTCCAGGAACCAACTGATCCATCTGTACTTCCAGTAACTAAGTGGTACTATTTGATGCTGTGGTTGTCTGTGCTGCATACTGTCTGTATTCTTTATCCTCTATGGGGGTGTTGGGTCTACCGACATTGTCACTGTGACCAGGTTTGCATGGGACATATGACATTATGGTTAACATGTTAGACATTTCTTTTGGCACCACCCCATGTTATGCGTGAAGTGCCATTCCTGCAATAGAAATATGAAAAAATTATTTCAGTGACAATTGCATGCACACTTGGATTTGATTCAACATAATGACAGGGGACATTTACATTGGTGAACAGGTGTTTTATTTGGTGTCAGGGATGCCAGGGTGCTCCTTACAGTGATGGGAGTGGGCTACTGGTGGCTGTCCATATTGGCTACATGGTCTCAGCGATAGTTGGAAGTGGTAATATGTCCATCTGTTATTTACAAGTTTTGGGGTTGTTATTGCACAGTGTGGATGGTGGTTCAATGGCACACTTGGGGGACAGTTCTTGCCAAAGTCACTTCTTAGAGGGGGCCTTGATCTTGGCAGGTGTTCCAGTGCCATATCTGGACCTGAGGGACCGTTTGGGTGCCTGGTGTTGGCCTGTACGTGTTGAGGTGCTGGTCTTCTGTGTGTCCTCAGATGGTGGCACAAGTCCAGTTGCTGCTGCTGCTGTTGTTGGCTGGTCTGTATCTTGGCCTGTAGTAGGGGCTTCCTGGTCTGTGGGGGTCTCAGGCTGGGTGGGACAAGGTGCAGCAGCGCACCTGCTATGGTGACCATGGTGGTATTGTACAGTTTCCACTGCTCCATGGTCTCTTGGTGTTGGGCTATCTGCAGCCTTTGACTCTGCTCCAGGGTGACCACAATCAGGCCCATCCTGTCCTGGGTATGGTGGTATGCCCCCAGGACCTCAGAGATCACGTCCTGGGCTGCAGCATCCATCCTGTGGCCTCCCCCCTGGGCCACTGATGCCTCCCACTGGACCTAGCCCCCTGTGCCTGTGTCCCCTGCACAGGTCTCGCGGTACCACTTGTACTTGGGCCATCGTCTTGCTGCCTGTTGGTAGGTGGTGTCTGTGGCCTCTGTCCTTGTGTTCCACCAGTCTGTGGCCTGGATACACTGGTGTGGAGCTGGTTGCCCTGGCCTGATGTTGGTGGGTGGTAGGGGTGTCAGTGGTGTCCTGGGTGGGGCTGCTGGATGGTGACAGTCCAGGACTGTGTGAGGGGCCAGGGTCTTCCTCACTTTCCAGAGTTCCCTCTCCAGTGTCCTGGGTGGTGCCTCTGTCTCCATGTGGGGCACTGATAATCCTTGTCCTGTCCGTCAGGGTGGCATGGGTGGTGGTGTCTGTTGGGGGGAATGGACATATCTGATACAATTGCATAATCGGATGGGGTGCACAGGGCTGGGCTGTTTTGTGCAGGTTTTCCACTTTTGGGCCATGCAGGGTGCCTTTGTGAGGTTGCCATTACATTTTGCTTAGGATGTGGTGGTGCATTGTGGGTGGTGTAGTGCCTTTGTGATTACTTGCAGGGGTAGGTGGCTGTGCACAGGGGAAGGTATGTGGGCCTGTTGGTGAAATTCTGGGCATGCAGGGTGACAGGATTTTGTGATTGTGACCCGGGTGGGGTAGTAGTCCTGGTGGCTGTTGAAGAGGTGGGGTGATGCATGCATTACAGGTGTGATGGATATGGGGTAATTGTAGACGACTTACCCGAGTCCATTCCTCCAGTGAGTTCAGTGAGGCCCTTAGGGTGCAGGATGGCCAGTACCTTTTCCTCCCAGTCAGTGTAGTCGGGTGGTGTTAGTGGAGGTCCTCCCTCAGTCTTCTGGACTGCAGTGTTGTGCCAGGATGCCATGGACCTCACCTTCTCACGCAGGTCGTTCAATCTGTTGCGGATGTCGTCCCTCGTGCATGGATGGTGTCCCACTGCATGAACCTTGTTGACAATGGTCTGCCATAACTCCGGCTTCCCAGCGATGGGTGTGTGCTGGACCTGTGCCCTGAATATTTGTGGCTCGATCTTAAGTATCTCATCCACCATGGTCCTTAGCTCCCTTTCTATGAAGCGTGGGTGCTTGGGGGGTGACATGGTGTGTGTTGTGAGTATTTTGTTGTGTGGATCTAGGCGAAGGTGCTGTTGTGTGGTTGGGTGTGTGATTTGTGTGTTGTGGCGTTCAGTGTCTGCTTGTGGAATTCGCAATCTCAGTTGTCCTATTGGCAGTGCAAAGGATTGTGGGGTGTGTCTGCGAGTGCTTTATCGTGTTGTGGATGTGTGTCAGGCGTGTGGGTTTCAAACTTGACAATATGTGCAACTCTTACTGGTGGGTCCCATTGCTGGCCGTGGTGGTCTGTACCGCCAATGTCCGCTCGAAGTCCACTGACCGCTGCATGTATCATTATTTGGAGGGTGGGGAGTTTGTGTGCTCGGCGGTGCCAGGTTAGGATGTCCAGAATTTTCGCCGACAAGGTCCTGGCAGTGACTGGTGGCAGGGAAATATTTGTCAGATTCTGATTTTTGCATCTTTATAGGGCGGTATTCTGTTCACTGCCAATGGCGGGATTCTGTTCAGTGTCGCCACGGCGGGGAACGGTGTTTACCGCCATGTTCGTAATGGCCCCCTTAGTATGGCTGTCTACTCGTAACATTACCCTAGGAGGTCCCAGAAAACTGCAACCACGTTATCTAGGACCATTCAAGATCACACAAATCTTAGGACCAGTTACGACTGGTGCAACTACCTCCTGAATATATGATAGACCCAGTGTTTCATGTAGCTCTGTTAAAACCCTACCACTCAGACACCACACGTGACTCGCCACCCTCTTCAATCATTGTCAATGGGTATCAGGAATATGAGATATGTCGCATTTTAGATGCTAAGTAAATCAATGGTAAATTGGATACTCTGATAGACTGAAAGGAATGGGATCCTTTTGAGCTTTCTTGGGAACCCGATTCCTTTGTTCATGCCCCTCGTTTGGTGTGACAACTTCATCTGTTAAATCATATGAAACCACACCCAGCACGTCGGCCTGTGGGGGGAGAACTGTTGTGGGTACACTGGCACACCCAAAAGCTGGATTACAGTAAAATGCTGTTGCTTGCAACATTCAGACTTATTTGGATATGTTCATGACATCCTTGAATATCAAGTTTGCAATAACCAATGCTTTTTAACTGCCTCATTTATTATAACCAATGCTTGTTGATTATGCACATTGTATTCCACCTGCTCCAACTGTAACTGCAAAAAAATGTGTTTTTCACACAGTTCTCTGTATTGAACATGTGCCACAATCAGGAGGATAATTGCTCATTTCCTTAACAAGCAACCAACTGTATTTCTACCTGTTCCACCTGTAACTGCCAAAACATGTGCTCTTCACAATGTGATCTGTATTAAACATGTGCCACAATCAGGAGGATTATTGCTAATTTCCTTAACAAGCAATCAACTACCAGAAGGCACATGTGTGCATTTTATTATTTAAGGATGCTTTTGAGTATGAGGCCTTGCTTGGCTCCTTACCTATTGCTCTGCTGACCTGTTTCCAGTCAAGTTGAGTTCTTTGTCCTCCAGCCTACCTCCAGTCGAGTTCCAGTGCAAGTTAAAATTCCTTGCTCTCCAGCTTTCCTCCAGTTGAATTCCAGTGTTCCTCATTCTCCAACCAGATTCCAATCGAGTTCCAGCATTTCTCATCCTCCGGACAGCCTCCAGTCGAGTTCCGGCGATCCTTGCCCTCCGGTTGGCTTCCTGCAGAGTCCCGGCTCTCCTCTTCCATCTTCTACTGATGATCCTGCATTTCCTGCAAAAGAGAGACAATAAGAAACGTGAAAAAACCCAGTTTGGGTTCTTCTGAAATCTTCAAGCAAGTAACTTTATTTCAAGGTAAAGAAAATGTAATCTCTTAAACGAAACAAAACAGAGCTCTGTCTTTTATATAATTCAGGACGGTAAGAACTAGTGTGATTTATTGTTTGGGTGGGAATCCAAGATGCAGCTGAACAGACATTATGGAAATACGTATTTCCTGTAACAAGCGCTCCCCTGAGAATTAGGAGATTGGAAATAGAGCAAATTCCTCAGAACTATTATTGGCAAGAGATAACACCAGAACACAAAGAAGCCCTTTAATCAAATTGATTGTTTTTTAGTTTGTACATTGCTTTAGAGACTCTGAAAGTATTGTTAAAAAAGGAACAGACTTGGTCAGCCTTATAGAAACGTATGCACAATGTGTCAACAATAACTATGATTAAGCAATGTACAATAGTTTATTCATATGGAATTTATTAATGAAGTAATTATTTTACAGCACAGAATCCTAAAAAAAAACAAGAACCCAGTATTTTGGGGAAGCAGAGTCCTGATGCCCAACACGACGTGCAGTCCAGGGTCCAGCAGTCCGATTCTGCAGTCCACAAACCAAGAGCTGGCATTTTCTCTTTTTCTCTTCCCAAAACCCCCTTCCTTTTGAGGACTTGCGAGAGGGCAGTGTACGCTTCACTGTGATTGGTGAATTGTCATCGCCCCATTGGAACGCCTGGAATTCAGGTGAGCGGCTCGCACAGAACACTATTGTAGTGGGAATGTGTTGCTTCAAAATACATACCTTCACTTGGCATACATGTTGAACAATATGAATATATCTCGAGTTCAAGGATTTTGTTCCATTCGCCAAAGCAAAGAAAATTCTAACATCAATCACAATGATTAAAAAATCTGACACATTCAGGCCCATATTTATACATTTTTAGCGCCGCATATGCGCCGCTTTTTTGACGTAAAAGCGGCATAAATTTACAAAATACAATTGTATTTTGTACGTTTGTGCCGCTTTTGCTTCCCAAAATGACGCAAATGCGGTGCTAAAAAAGTATAAATATGGGCCTCAATCTTTAGAATCCTAACACCTTTGACAACGATGCCTGAACTGACGCAACAATAAGCTTTAACATTCTAACTCAGAAATGTGAGAAAATCATCCAAATTACAATAACTAACCCTCCTAAAAACCTACAAAATTGGAACCACATCACCAAAAGTTTTACATACACCTCAATTCATGATAACACAATAATTCACACCAAACTACATATACCACAATGTACTCTTTGATTACCACTATCTGTCACAATTCATTTGGCCTATTTATACTCGCACTCTTCTTGCGAACTGAAGCATTTCAGGCATACTGGAACACTGCTAATAATTCGAAGTGTACAGACCACAAGAACCAACAGTCTACACAGAAATTCAAGAAAGGGAAATTTTATCTGTACATCTTATACAATATCTTATCTGTTGAAACTCTCTTTAAAAAACTGATAAGATATAAGATAAAGTACCTGTAGAGGCTCAGGCGCAGTACTATCCTCAAGAATGTATGAGGTAATGTGCCCCTAACAAGACCAAAGTTGTCAATAAAACAAGTAGCGTAGTCAGTTAAATAATGCTGCTGAAGCAGATATACATTAAAAGTCATAAAGGTTTGTTAACATTTCAGTAATTGTTACAAAAAGGAAAATACAGTTATTCATTGCTAAATAGAAAAATAGAGAATTAGCATATGCTTAAGTAAATATAGTAATCAGTAAAGCAGCAAGAGGTCTGACTTAATAGAATTGTATGTTTTTTAACTTCCGAGCTGTAAATAAATCAATTTGAGTCTGCTTTCTAAGATTCGGGAAAACAACTCTGGCTCACCTTTAGAATGAACCCTCTTATATAGCAAACTACAGAGCAAAACTCACACAGTCAGCATGAGTTGAGCAAAGTTGAACATAGGCTGAGCAAATCAAAAGCAGAATAAAATGCAACAATACCTAACACCACCCCCTAAAATAATAATAATAATTAGTCCCCTCTTTAGCTAATGTCTTTCGATGTGACCGTATAAATCTATTCACAAAACAATGGTAGCCTTATGAAATGAAAAGGCCCAGTAAATTACAGGCATGAAGAACTTTGAACAGTTACATTTGGAAGGAAAGCTGCGTCCGGAATTCACCAAGAACAACATGTAATCACAAAACATTTCATTTGTACACATTTTGCTGCATGTGGAGAAAGAAAAAACGAACACACAGTCATGGTAAATAACTAGACAGTCAGACCAGTCTGGCCAACCTTAGGAATACCCAATTCTGTAAAGTATAATGTAATCACTTTTGATAAAAAAATATTCAAGACACTAAGCAAACCTTTATATTTCAGAAACATTTCTTACAGGTTCACAGCAGTTTACAATGTGAGCATTTTAATGGTACATACAGCTGGAGACTGGAAATGTACAGTGGGACATTTATATGATATGAGCACATCAAAACCTTTATGGATAGAGATAAATGTGACATGGTGAACGGTTTGGGATTATGGTTCACACCTTCTACGTTCCACAGTACACAGACTAGTCCTGGGTTGATGTTGGGATCTTTTACATCACTGGAAATATAGTTTGGGGGAAAGAGAGTACTTTCAGGCTGTTGGGTAGTAGAGTCAGTCATTCCAAGAACATCATGGGGTCCTGCTGTTGTTCCTGGCAGCTTTTTGACCAGAGTGTGGACTAGCAGGAGGACCTCAGCCTCAACAGATGTGAGATCCGTGATGGCATGTGCTGCTGATGCAACATCATTGCTTCCACCAGAATCATGTTTTGGTGCTTGAGTCCATTCTGTTCTTGTAAGCGGGTGTCCAGGTTGATGCATCTATTGTCTATGGAGCCTGTGGTATGATAAACGTAGATTATGTCACATCAGGGGAAGACTGTGTGTTCTGTAATGCAGAGGGGTTAGAAAGCAGTAAACAGAATAATGACACTCCCGACACACTGTCTTCTATTGTCCTATTTATCGTATCTGTACATTGCATCAGTATTTTTATATGTTGAACGTATCCGAAGGCTGCATATAAAAGGATATAAAAAAAACAAAAAAACGTTCACCCTCTTAAGGAGACACTTCATGCTTTATTTATACTATTCTAGGCTATTCTGCCACTCGTGCCATTTCCAGGACCAGAGTCAAGACGCAGCAGCACACTCAGTGGAGTTCCTGCATGCACGTAATCCGGGAGTCAAGTGAAGTTGGGGTGACGAGATGGCGTACGCTCCGTGGCGGTGTGCACCGTCACCGCCGGCGGCGATCATGATACGCTCATATTCCCCATTGACAACCAAGTTAACCAATGAATGGTCGCACGGCGGTGAACACAGCCTTACGCTAGTACGACAACCGCTAGCGGTAGGAGGTCACTTCCACTACAACACTTCTGGATTACAGGGTGCAGACATTTTGGCTATTACTACGCAGTTACCAATTTCTCATTTGCCCCATGCAGGCCCTATTGTCCCCAACCCCCATAGGCATGAACAAATATACATTTACCACCACAACAGTCCTGATGTATCATTGATGACATGACACTCCAGTGTAACATCCTACTATGCATATGTGTCATCGACTTGTATGCCAGCAGTGCCGAATATTTAACATGTTGGGCAGATGTATGTGTGTTCCTCACATGTGTTCTCAACTCCTCCTAGGTACAGACCCATGTGGCGAGGGAGGGCCCCATCGGTGTACAGACCACTTGTTGACTTCATGACCATGGTGGAGCGTCACATCATTATCAATTACAGACTCAACCGTGCTACTATTCATGAACTTTGTGCATTACTGGATCCAGCACTGAGACCGGCTAATCGGAATCACCATGCCATCCCTACTGAAGTGCAAGTGCTCTCTGTACTCCATTTCCTGGCCACTGGCTCATTTCAGGTGACTGTGGGCATGGGTGCAGGTTTTTCACAGCCAATGTTTTGCATTATACTCTCCAGATTCCTGAATGCATTTGTACGACACCTGCAGTCCTATGTGAGGTTTCCCCAAAGTGCTGACCTCCCTGCCATCAAGTCAGACTTTTATGCCTTCGCCAACATTTCCCATGTAATAGGTGCCATTGATGGAACCCACATAGCTCTCATCCCCCCAAGAGTAAGTGAACAGGTGTACAGAAACAGGAAGAACTTTCACTACATGAACATTCAATTGGTGTGTACTGCATACCAGTACATCTCAAATGTGAATGCCATGTTCCCTGGATCAGTCCATGATTCCTTTGTGCTGAGGAACAGCAGTGTGCCACACATGATGGAATAACTACAAGGGGACAGAGGATGGATCATATGGAAGTGTGTCTGACACTTTTTGGCACATAGCAGACAGCCAGGCTGTCTGCAACTGAGGGTTGTCAGTGACAGTCCTGTTTTGCCCCCTTTTACAGGTGATTCTGGCTACCCCAACATGCGTTGGCTCCTGACACCAGTCAGGAATCCTAGGACAGATGCAGAGAGGAATTACAATGAGGCCCATGGACATACTAGGAGGGTGATAGAGCACACAATAGGTCTCCTGAAGGGTAGATTCCATTGCCTCCATATTTCTGGGGAATCCCTGACCTATGAGCCTGAGAAGGTGTGTACAATAGTGGTGGCCTGCTGCATGCTGCACAACGTGGCTGTGAGCAGATCTATTCCCTCTTGGAGAAGGAGGGGGCTGTATATCCAGACCAGCTTCATCAGAGAGGGGATGAGAGTGATGGTGATGATGATGAGGGGGAAGATATTCACTCCAGGAACCAACTGATCCATCTGTACTTCCAGTAACTAAGTGGTACTATTTGATGCTGTGGTTGTCTGTGCTGCATACTGTCGGTATTCTTTATCCTCTATGGGGGTGTTGGGTCTACCGACATTGTCACTGTGACCAGGTTTGCATGGGACATGTGACATTATGGTTAACATGTTAGACATTTCTTTTGGCACCACCCCATGTTATGCGTGAAGTGCCATTCCTGCAATAGAAGTATGAAAAAATGATTTCAATGACAATTGCATGCACACTTGGATTTGATTCAACATAATGACAGGGGTCATTTACATTGGTGAACAGGTGTTTTATTTGGTGTCAGGGATGCCAGGGTGCTCCTTACAGTGATGGGAGTGGGCTACTGGTGGCTGTCCATATTGGCTACATGGTCTCAGTGATAGTTGGAAGTGGTAATATGTCCATCTGTTATTTACAAGTTTTGGGGTTGTTATTGCACAGTGTGGATGGTGGTTCAATGGCACACTTGGGGGACAGTTCTTGCCAAAGTCACTTCTTAGAGGGGGCCTTGATCTTGGCAGGTGTTCCAGTGCCATATCTGGACCTGAGGGACCGTTTGGGTGCCTGGTGTTGGCCTGTACGTGTTGAGGTGCTGGTCTTCTGTGTGTCCTCAGATGGTGGCACAAGTCCAGTTGCTGCTGCTGCTGTTGTTGGCTGGTCTGTATCTTGGCCTGTAGTAGGGGCTTCCTGGTCTGTGGGGGTCTCAGGCTGGGTGGGACAAGGTGCAGCAGCGCACCTGCTATGGTGACCATGGTGGTATTGTACAGTTTCCACTGCTCCATGGTCTCTTGGTGTTGGGCTATCTGCAGCCTTTGACTCTGCTCTAGGGTGGCCACAATCAGGCCCATCCTGTCCTGGGTATGGTGGTATGCCCCCAGGACCTCAGAGATCACATCCTGGGCTGCAGCATCCATCCTGTGGCCTCCCCCCTGGGCCACTGATGCCTCCCACTGGACCTAGCCCCCTGTGCCTGTGTCCCCTGCACAGGTCTCGCGGTACCACTTGTACTTGGGCCATCGTCTTGCTGCCTGTTGGTAGGTGGTGTCTGTGGCCTCTGTCCTTGTGTTCCACCAGTCTGTGGCCTGGATACACTGGTGTGGAGCTGGTTGCCCTGGCCTGATGTTGGTGGGTGGTAGGGGTGTCAGTGGTGTCCTGGGTGGGGCTGCTGGATGGTGACAGTCCAGGACTGTGTGAGGGGCCAGGGCCTTCCTCACTGTCCAGAGTTCCCTCTCCAGTGTCCTGGGCGGTGCCTCTGTCTCCATGTGGGGCACTGCCAATCCTTGTCCTGTCCGTCAGGGTGGCATGGGTGGTGGTGCCTGTTGGGGGGAATGGACATATCTGATACAATTGCATAATCGGATGGGGTGCACAGGGCTGGACTGTTTTGTGCAGGTTTTCCACTTTTGGGCCATGCAGGGTGCCTTTGTGAGGTTGCCATTGCATTTTGCTTAGGATGTGGTGGTGCATTGTGGGTGGTGTAGTGCCTTTGTGATTACTTGCAGGGTTAGGTGGCTGTGCACAGGGGAAGGTATGTGGGCCTGTTGGTGAAATTCTGGGCATGCAGGGTGACAGGATTTTGTGATTGTGACCCGGGTGGGGTAGTGGTCCTGGTGGCTGTTGAAGAGGTGGGGTGATGCATGCATTACAGGTGTGATGGATATGGGGTAATTGTAGACGACTTACCCGAGTCCATTCCTCCAGTGAGTTCAGTGAGGCCCTTAGGGTGCAGGATGGCCAGTACCTTTTCCTCCCAGTCAGTGTAGTCGGGTGGTGTTAGTGGAGGTCCTCCCTCAGTCTTCTGGACTGCAGTGTTGTGCCAGGATGCCATGGACCTCACCTTCCCACGCAGGTCGTTCAATCTGTTGCGGATGTCGTCCCTCGTGCATGGATGGTGTCCCACTGCATGAACCTTGTTGACAATGGTCTGCCATAACTCCGGCTTCCTAGCGATGGGTGTGTGCTGGACCTGTGCCCTGAATATTTGTGGCTCGACCTTAAGTATCTCATCCACCATGGTCTTTAGCTCCCTTTCTGTGAAGCATGGGTGCTTGGGGGGTGACATGGTGTGTGTTGTGAGTATTTTGTTGTGTGGATCTAGGCGAAGGTGCTGTTGTGTGGTTGGGTGTGTGTGATTTGTGTGTTGTGGCGTTCAGTGTCTGCTTGTGGAATTCGCAATCTCAGTTGTCCTATTGGCAGTGCAAAGGATTGTGGGGTGTGTCTGTGAGTGCTTTATCGTGTTGTGGATGTGTGTCAGGTGTGTGGGTTTCAAACTTGACAATATGTGCAACTCTTACTGGTGGGTCCCATTGCTGGCCGTGGTGGTCTGTACCGCCAATGTCCGCTCGAAGTCCACTGACCGCTGCATGCATCATTATTTGGAGGGTGGGGAGTTTGTGTGCTCGGCGGTGCCGGGTTAGGATGTCCAGCATTTTTGCCGACAAGGTCCTGGCAGTGACTGGTGGCAGGGAAATATTTGTCAGATTCTGATTTTTGCATCTTTATAGGGCGGGATTCTGTTCACTGCCAATGGCGGGATTCTGTTCAGTGTCGCCACGGCGGGGAACGGTGTTTACCGCCATGTTCGTAATGACCCCCTTAGTATGGCTGTCTACTCGTAACATTACCCTAGGAGGTCCCAGAAAACTGCAACCACGTTATCTAGGACCATTCAAGATCACACAAATCTTAGGACCAGTTACGACTGGTGCAACTACCTCCTGAATATATGATAGACCCAGTGTTTCATGTAGCTCTGTTAAAACCCTACCACTCAGACACCACACGTGACTCGCCACCCTCTTCAATCATTGTCAATGGGTATCAGGAATATGAGATATGTCGCATTTTAGATGCTAAGTAAATCAATGGTAAATTGGATACTCTGATAGACTGAAAGGAATGGGATCCTTTTGAGCTTTCTTGGGAACCCGATTCCTTTGTTCATGCCCCTCGTTTGGTGTGACAACTTCATCTGTTAAATCATATGAAACCACACCCAGCACGTCGGCCTGTGGGGGGAGAACTGTTGTGGGTACACTGGCACACCCAAAAGCTGGATTACAGTAAAATGCTGTTGCTTGCAACATTCAGACTTATTTGGATATGTTCATGACATCCTTGAATATCAAGTTTGCAATAACCAATGCTTTTTAACTGCCTCATTTATTATAACCAATGCTTGTTGATTATGCACATTGTATTCCACCTGCTCCAACTGTAACTGCAAAAAAATGTGTTTTTCACACAGTTCTCTGTATTGAACATGTGCCACAAACAGGAGGATAATTGCTCATTTCCTTAACAAGCAACCAACTGTATTTCTACCTGCTCCACCTGTAACTGCCAAAACATGTGCTCTTCACAATGTGATCTGTATTAAACATGTGCCACAATCAGGAGGATTATTGCTAATTTCCTTAACAAGCAATCAACTACCAGAAGGCACATGTGTGCATTTTATTATTTAAGGATGCTTGTGAGTATGAGGCCTTGCTTGGCTCCTTACCTATTGCTCTGCTGACCTGTTTCCAGTCAAGTTGAGTTCTTTGTCCTCCAGCCTACCTCCAGTCGAGTTCCAGTGCAAGTTAAAATTCCTTGCTCTCCAGCTTTCCTCCAGTTAAATTCCAGTGTTCCTCATTCTCCAACCAGATTCCAATCGAGTTCCAGCATTTCTCATCCTCCGGACAGCCTCCAGTCGAGTTCCGGCGATCCTTGCCCTCCGGTTGGCTTCCTGCAGAGTCCCGGCTCTCCTCTTCCATCTTCTACTGATGATCCTGCATTTCCTGCAAAAGAGAGACAATAAGAAACGTGAAAAAACCCAGATTGGGTTCTTCTGAAATCTTCAAGCAAGTAACTTTATTTCAAGGTAAAGAAAATGTAATCTCTTAAACGAAACAAAACAGAGCTCTGTCTTTTATATAATTCAGGACGGTAAGAACTAGTGTGATTTATTGTTTGGGTGGGAATCCAAGATGCAGCTGAACAGACATTATGGAAATACGTATTTCCTGTAACAAGCGCTCCCCTGAGAATTAGGAGATTGGAAATAGAGCAAATTCCTCAGAACTATTATTGGCAAGAGATAACACCAGAACACAAAGAAGCCCTTTAATCAAATTGATTGTTTTTTAGTTTGTACATTGCTTTAGAGACTCTGAAAGTATTGTTAAAAAAGGAACAGACTTGGTCAGCCTTATAGAAACGTATGCACAATGTGTCAACAATAACTATGATTAAGCAATGTACAATAGTTTATTCATATGGAATTTATTAATGAAGTAATTATTTTACAGCACAGAATCCTAAAAAAAAACAAGAACCCAGTATTTTGGGGAAGCAGAGTCCTGATGCCCAACACGACGTGCAGTCCAGGGTCCAGCAGTCCGATTCTGCAGTCCACAAACCAAGAGCTGGCATTTTCTCTTTTTCTCTTCCCAAAACCCCCTTCCTTTTGAGGACTTGCGAGAGGGCAGTGTACGCTTCACTGTGATTGGTGAATTGTCATCGCCCCATTGGAACCCCTGGAATTCAGGTGAGCGGCTCGCACAGAACACTATTGTAGTGGGAATGTGTTGCTTCAAAATACATACCTTCACTTGGCATACATGTTGAACAATATGAATATATCTCGAGTTCAAGGATTTTGTTCCATTCGCCAAAGCAAAGAAAATTCTAACATCAATCACAATGATTAAAAAATCTGACACATTCAGGCCCATATTTATACTTTTTTAGCGCCGCATATGCGCCGCTTTTTTGACGTAAAAGCGGCATAAATTTACAAAATACAATTGTATTTTGTAAGTTTGTGCCGCTTTTGCTTCCCAAAATGACGCAAATGCGGTGCTAAAAAAGTATAAATATGGGCCTCAATCTTTAGAATCCTAACACCTTTGACAACGATGCCTGAACTGACGCAAAAATAAGCTTTAACATTCTAACTCAGAAATGTGAGAAAATCATCCAAATTACAATAACTAACCCTCCTAAAAACCTACAAAATTGGAACCACATCACCAAAAGTTTTACATACACCTCAATTCATGATAACACAATAATTCACACCAAACTACATATACCACAATGTACTCTTTGATTACCACTATCTGTCACAATTCATTTGGCCTATTTATACTCGCACTCTTCTTGCGAACTGAAGCATTTCAGGCATACTGGAACACTGCTAATAATTCGAAGTGTACAGACCACAAGAACCAACAGTCTACACAGAAATTCAAGAAAGGGAAATTTTATCTGTACATCTTATACAATATCTTATCTGTTGAAACTCTCTTTAAAAAACTGATAAGATATAAGATAAAGTACCTGTAGAGGCTCAGGCGCAGTACTATCCTCAAGAATGTATGAGGTAATGTGCCCCTAACAAGACCAAAGTTGTCAATAAAACAAGTAGCGTAGTCAGTTAAATAATGCTGCTGAAGCAGATATACATTAAAAGTCATAAAGGTTTGTTAACATTTCAGCAATTGTTACAAAAAGGAAAATACAGTTATTCATTGCTAAATAGAAAAATAGAGAATTAGCATATGCTTAAGTAAATATAGTAATCAGTAAAGCAGCAAGAGGTCTGACTTAATAGAATTGTATGTTTTTTAACTTCCCGAGCTGTAAATAAATCAATTTGAGTCTGCTTTCTAAGATTCGGGAAAACAACTCTGGCTCACCTTTAGAATGAACCCTCTTATATAGCAAACTACAGAGCAAAACTCACACAGTCAGCATGAGTTGAGCAAAGTTGAACATAGGCTGAGCAAATCAAAAGCAGAATAAAATGCAACAATACCTAACACCACCCCCTAAAATAATAATAATAATTAGTCCCCTCTTTAGCTAATGTCTTTCGATGTGACCGTATAAATCTATTCACAAAACAATGGTAGCCTTATGAAATGAAAAGGCCCAGTAAATTACAGGCATGAAGAACTTTGAACAGTTACATTTGGAAGGAAAGCTGCGTCCGGAATTCACCAAGAACAACATGTAATCACAAAACATTTCATTTGTACACATTTTGCTGCATGTGGAGAAAGAAAAAACGAACACACAGTCATGGTAAATAACTAGACAGTCAGACCAGTCTGGCCAACCTTAGGAATACCTAATTCTGTAAAGTATAATGTAATCACTTTTGATAAAAAAATATTCAAGACACTAAGCAAACCTTTATATTTCAGAAACATTTCTTACAGGTTCACAGCAGTTTACAATGTGAGCATTTTAATGGTACATACAGCTGGAGACTGGAAATGTACAGTGGGACATTTATATGATATGAGCACATCAAAACCTTTATGGATAGAGATAAATGTGACATGGTGAACGGTTTGGGATTATGGTTCACACCTTCTACGTTCCACAGTACACAGACTAGTCCTGGGTTGATGTTGGGATCTTTTACATCACTGGAAATATAGTTTGGGGGAAAGAGAGTACTTTCAGGCTGTTGGGTAGTAGAGTCAGTCATTCCAAGAACATCATGGGGTCCTGCTGTTGTTCCTGGCAGCTTTTTGACCAGAGTGTGGACTAGCAGGAGGACCTCAGCCTCAACAGATGTGAGATCCGTGATGGCATGTGCTGCTGATGCAACATCATTGCTTCCACCAGAATCATGTTTTGGTGCTTGAGTCCATTCTGTTCTTGTAAGCGGGTGTCCAGGTTGATGCATCTATTGTCTATGGAGCCTGTGGTATGATAAACGTAGATTATGTCACATCAGGGGAAGACTGTGTGTTCTGTAATGCAGAGGGGTTAGAAAGCAGTAAACAGAATAATGACACTCCCGACACACTGTCTTCTATTGTCCTATTTATCGTATCTGTACATTGCATCAGTATTTTTATATGTTGAACGTATCCGAAGGCTGCATATAAAAGGATATAAAAAAAACAAAAAAACTTTCACCCTCTTAAGGAGACACTTCATGCTTTATTTATACTATTCTAGGCTATTCTGCCACTCGTGCCATTTCCAGGACCAGAGTCAAGACGCAGCAGCACACTCAGTGGAGTTCCTGCATGCACGTAATCCGGGAGTCAAGTGAAGTTGGGGTGACGAGATGGCGTACGCTCCGTGGCGGTGTGCACCGTCACCGCCGGCGGCGATCATGATACGCTCATATTCCCCATTGACAACCAAGTTAACCAATGAATGGTCGCACGGCGGTGAACACAGCCTTACGCTAGTACGACAACCGCTAGCGGTAGGAGGTCACTTCCACTACAACACTTCTGGATTACAGGGTGCAGACATTTTGGCCATTACTACGCAGTTACCAATTTCTCATTTGCCCCATGCAGGCCCTATTGTCCCCAACCCCCATAGGCATGAACAAATATACATTTACCACCACAACAGTCCTGATGTATCATTGATGACATGACACTCCAGTGTAACATCCTACTATGCATATGTGTCATCGACTTGTATGCCAGCAGTGCCGAATATTTAACATGTTGGGCAGATGTATGTGTGTTCCTCACATGTGTTCTCAACTCCTCCTAGGTATAGACCCATGTGGCGAGGGAGGGCCCCATCGGTGTACAGACCACTTGTTGACTTCATGACCATGGTGGAGCGTCACATCATTATCAATTACAGACTCAACCGTGCTACTATTCATGAACTTTGTGCATTACTGGATCCAGCACTGAGACCGGCTAATCGGAATCACCATGCCATCCCTACTGAAGTGCAAGTGCTCTCTGTACTCCATTTCCTGGCCACTGGCTCATTTCAGGTGACTGTGGGCATGGGTGCAGGTTTTTCACAGCCAATGTTTTGCATTATACTCTCCAGATTCCTGAATGCATTTGTACGACACCTGCAGTCCTATGTGAGGTTTCCCCAAAGTGCTGACCTCCCTGCCATCAAGTCAGACTTTTATGCCTTCGCCAACATTTCCCATGTAATAGGTGCCATTGATGGAACCCACATAGCTCTCATCCCCCCAAGAGTAAGTGAACAGGTGTACAGAAACAGGAAGAACTTTCACTACATGAACATTCAATTGGTGTGTACTGCATACCAGTACATCTCAAATGTGAATGCCATGTTCCCTGGATCAGTCCATGATTCCTTTGTGCTGAGGAACAGCAGTGTGCCACACATGATGGAATAACTACAAGGGGACAGAGGATGGATCATATGGAAGTGTGTCTGACACTTTTTGGCACATAGCAGACAGCCAGGCTGTCTGCAACTGAGGGTTGTCAGTGACAGTCCTGTTTTGCCCCCTTTTACAGGTGATTCTGGCTACCCCAACATGCGTTGGCTCCTGACACCAGTCAGGAATCCTAGGACAGATGCAGAGAGGAATTACAATGAGGCCCATGGACATACTAGGAGGGTGATAGAGCACACAATAGGTCTCCTGAAGGGTAGATTCCATTGCCTCCATATTTCTGGGGGATCCCTGACCTATGAGCCTGAGAAGGTGTGTACAATAGTGGTGGCCTGCTGCATGCTGCACAACGTGGCTGTGAGCAGATCTATTCCCTCTTGGAGAAGGAGGGGGCTGTATATCCAGACCAGCTTCATCAGAGAGGGGATGAGAGTGATGGTGATGATGATGAGGGGGAAGATATTCACTCCAGGAACCAACTGATCCATCTGTACTTCCAGTAACTAAGTGGTACTATTTGATGCTGTGGTTGTCTGTGCTGCATACTGTCGGTATTCTTTATCCTCTATGGGGGTGTTGGGTCTACCGACATTGTCACTGTGACCAGGTTTGCATGGGACATGTGACATTATGGTTAACATGTTAGACATTTCTTTTGGCACCACCCCATGTTATGCGTGAAGTGCCATTCCTGCAATAGAAGTATGAAAAAATGATTTCAATGACAATTGCATGCACACTTGGATTTGATTCAACATAATGACAGGGGACATTTACATTGGTGAACAGGTGTTTTATTTGGTGTCAGGGATGCTATGGTGCTCCTTACAGTGATGGGAGTGGGCTACTGGTGGCTGTCCATATTGGCTACATGGTCTCAGTGATAGTTGGAAGTGGTAATATGTCCATCTGTTATTTACAAGTTTTGGGGTTGTTATTGCACAGTGTGGATGGTGGTTCAATGGCACACTTGGGGGACAGTTCTTGCCAAAGTCACTTCTTAGAGGGGGCCTTGATCTTGGCAGGTGTTCCAGTGCCATATCTGGACCTGAGGGACCGTTTGGGTGCCTGGTGTTGGCCTGTACGTGTTGAGGTGCTGGTCTTCTGTGTGTCCTCAGATGGTGGCACAAGTCCAGTTGCTGCTGCTGCTGTTGTTGGCTGGTCTGTATCTTGGCCTGTAGTAGGGGCTTCCTGGTCTGTGGGGGTCTCAGGCTGGGTGGGACAAGGTGCAGCAGCGCACCTGCTATGGTGACCATGGTGGTATTGTACAGTTTCCACTGCTCCATGGTCTCTTGGTGTTGGGCTATCTGCAGCCTTTGACTCTGCTCCAGGGTGGCCACAATCAGGCCCATCCTGTCCTGGGTATGGTGGTATGCCCCCAGGACCTCAGAGATCACATCCTGGGCTGCAGCATCCATCCTGTGGCCTCCCCCCTGGGCCACTGATGCCTCCCACTGGACCTAGCCCCCTGTGCCTGTGTCCCCTGCACAGGTCTCGCGGTACCACTTGTACTTGGGCCATCGTCTTGCTGCCTGTTGGTAGGTGGTGTCTGTGGCCTCTGTCCTTGTGTTCCACCAGTCTGTGGCCTGGATACACTGGTGTGGAGCTGGTTGCCCTGGCCTGATGTTGGTGGGTGGTAGGGGTGTCAGTGGTGTCCTGGGTGGGGCTGCTGGATGGTGACAGTCCAGGACTGTGTGAGGGGCCAGGGCCTTCCTCACTGTCCAGAGTTCCCTCTCCAGTGTCCTGGGCGGTGCCTCTGTCTCCATGTGGGGCACTGCCAATCCTTGTCCTGTCCGTCAGGGTGGCATGGGTGGTGGTGCCTGTTGGGGGGAATGGACATATCTGATACAATTGCATAATCGGATGGGGTGCACAGGGCTGGGCTGTTTTGTGCAGGTTTTCCACTTTTGGGCCATGCAGGGTGCCTTTGTGAGGTTGACATTGCATTTTGCTTAGGATGTGGTGGTGCATTGTGGGTGGTGTAGTGCCTTTGTGATTACTTGCAGGGGTAGGTGGCTGTGCACAGGGGAAGGTATGTGGGCCTGTTGGTGAAATTCTGGGCATGCAGGGTGACAGGATTTTGTGATTGTGACCCGGGTGGGGTAGTGGTCCTGGTGGCTGTTGAAGAGGTGGGGTGATGCATGCATTACAGGTGTGATGGATATGGGGTAATTGTAGACGACTTACCCAAGTCCATTCCTCCAGTGAGTTCAGTGAGGCCCTTAGGGTGCAGGATGGCCAGTACCTTTTCCTCCCAGTCAGTGTAGTCGGGTGGTGTTAGTGGAGGTCCTCCCTCAGTCTTCTGGACTGCAGTGTTGTGCCAGGATGCCATGGACGTCACCTTCCCACGCAGGTCGTTCAATCTGTTGCGGATGTCGTCCCTCGTGCATGGATGGTGTCCCACTGCATGAACCTTGTTGACAATGGTCTGCCATAACTCCGGCTTCCTAGCGATGGGTGTGTGCTGGACCTGTGCCCTGAATATTTGTGGCTCGACCTTAAGTATCTCATCCACCATGGTCTTTAGCTCCCTTTCTGTGAAGCATGGGTGCTTGGGGGGTGACATGGTGTGTGTTGTGAGTATTTTGTTGTGTGGATCTAGGCGAAGGTGCTATTGTGTGGTTGGGTGTGTGTGATTTGTGTGTTGTGGCGTTCAGTGTCTGCTTGTGGAATTCGCAATCTCAGTTGTCCTATTGGCAGTGCAAAGGATTGTGGGGTGTGTCTGTGAGTGCTTTATCGTGTTGTGGATGTGTGTCAGGTGTGTGGGTTTCAAACTTGACAATATGTGCAACTCTTACTGGTGGGTCCCATTGCTGGCTGTGGTGGTCTGTACCGCCATTGTCCGCTCGAAGTCCACTGACCGCTGCATGCATCATTATTTGGAGGGTGGGGAGTTTGTGTGCTCGGCGGTGCCGGGTTAGGATGTCCAGCATTTTCGCCGACAAGGTCCTGGCAGTGACTGGTGGCAGGGAAATATTTGTCAGATTCTGATTTTTGCATCTTTATAGGGCGGGATTCTGTTCACTGCCAATGGCGGGATTCTGTTCAGTGTCGCCACGGCGGGGAACGGTGTTTACCGCCATGTTCGTAATGACCCCCTTAGTATGGCTGTCTACTCGTAACATTACCCTAGGAGGTCCCAGAAAACTGCAACCACGTTATCTAGGACCATTCAAGATCACACAAATCTTAGGACCAGTTACGACTGGTGCAACTACCTCCTGAATATATGATAGACCCAGTGTTTCATGTAGCTCTGTTAAAACCCTACCACTCAGACACCACACGTGACTCGCCACCCTCTTCAATCATTGTCAATGGGTATCAGGAATATGAGATATGTCGCATTTTAGATGCTAAGTAAATCAATGGTAAATTGGATACTCTGATAGACTGAAAGGAATGGGATCCTTTTGAGCTTTCTTGGGAACCCGATTCCTTTGTTCATGCCCCTCGTTTGGTGTGACAACTTCATCTGTTAAATCATATGAAACCACACCCAGCACGTCGGCCTGTGGGGGGAGAACTGTTGTGGGTACACTGGCACACCCAAAAGCTGGATTACAGTAAAATGCTGTTGCTTGCAACATTCAGACTTATTTGGATATGTTCATGACATCCTTGAATATCAAGTTTGCAATAACCAATGCTTTTTAACTGCCTCATTTATTATAACCAATGCTTGTTGATTATGCACATTGTATTCCACCTGCTCCAACTGTAACTGCAAAAAAATGTGTTTTTCACACAGTTCTCTGTATTGAACATGTGCCACAATCAGGAGGATAATTGCTCATTTCCTTAACAAGCAACCAACTGTATTTCTACCTGCTCCACCTGTAACTGCCAAAACATGTGCTCTTCACAATGTGATCTGTATTAAACATGTGCCACAATCAGGAGGATTATTGCTAATTTCCTTAACAAGCAATCAACTACCAGAAGGCACATGTGTGCATTTTATTATTTAAGGATGCTTGTGAGTATGAGGCCTTGCTTGGCTCCTTACCTATTGCTCTGCTGACCTGTTTCCAGTCAAGTTGAGTTCTTTGTCCTCCAGCCTACCTCCAGTCGAGTTCCAGTGCAAGTTAAAATTCCTTGCTCTCCAGCTTTCCTCCAGTTAAATTCCAGTGTTCCTCATTCTCCAACCAGATTCCAATCGAGTTCCAGCATTTCTCATCCTCCGGACAGCCTCCAGTCGAGTTCCGGCGATCCTTGCCCTCCGGTTGGCTTCCTGCAGAGTCCCGGCTCTCCTCTTCCATCTTCTACTGATGATCCTGCATTTCCTGCAAAAGAGAGACAATAAGAAACGTGAAAAAACCCAGTTTGGGTTCTTCTGAAATCTTCAAGCAAGTAACTTTATTTCAAGGTAAAGAAAATGTAATCTCTTAAACGAAACAAAACAGAGCTCTGTCTTTTATATAATTCAGGACGGTAAGAACTAGTGTGATTTATTGTTTGGGTGGGAATCCAAGATGCAGCTGAACAGACATTATGGAAATACGTATTTCCTGTAACAAGCGCTCCCCTGAGAATTAGGAGATTGGAAATAGAGCAAATTCCTCAGAACTATTATTGGCAAGAGATAACACCAGAACACAAAGAAGCCCTTTAATCAAATTGATTGTTTTTTAGTTTGTACATTGCTTTAGAGACTCTGAAAGTATTGTTAAAAAAGGAACAGACTTGGTCAGCCTTATAGAAACGTATGCACAATGTGTCAACAATTACTATGATTAAGCAATGTACAATAGTTTATTCAAATGGAATTTATTAATGAAGTAATTATTTTACAGCACAGAATCCTAAAAAAAAACAAGAACCCAGTATTTTGGGGAAGCAGAGTCCTGATTCCCAACACGACGTGCAGTCCAGGGTCCAGCAGTCCGATTCTGCAGTCCACAAACCAAGAGCTGGCATTTTCTCTTTTTCTCTTCCCAAAACCCCCTTCCTTTTGAGGACTTGCGAGAGGGCAGTGTACGCTTCACTGTGATTGGTGAATTGTCATCGCCCCATTGGAACGCCTGGAATTCAGGTGAGCGGCTCGCACAGAACACTATTGTAGTGGGAATGTGTTGCTTCAAAATACATACCTTCACTTGGCATACATGTTGAACAATATGAATATATCTCGAGTTCAAGGATTTTGTTCCATTCGCCAAAGCAAAGAAAATTCTAACATCAATCACAATGATTAAAAAATCTGACACATTCAGGCCCATATTTATACTTTTTTAGCGCCGCATATGCGCCGCTTTTTTGACGTAAAAGCGGCATAAATTTACAAAATACAATTGTATTTTGTAAGTTTGTGCCGCTTTTGCTTCCCAAAATGACGCAAATGCGGTGCTAAAAAAGTATAAATATGGGCCTCAATCTTTAGAATCCTAACACCTTTGACAACGATGCCTGAACTGACGCAACAATAAGCTTTAACATTCTAACTCAGAAATGTGAGAAAATCATCCAAATTACAATAATTAACCCTCCTAAAAACGTACAAAATTGGAACCACATCACCAAAAGTTTTACATACACCTCAATTCATGATAACACAATAATTCACACCAAACTACATATACCACAATGTACTCTTTGATTACCACTATCTGTCACAATTCATTTGGCCTATTTATACTCGCACTCTTCTTGCGAACTGAAGCATTTCAGGCATACTGGAACACTGCTAATAATTCGAAGTGTACAGACCACAAGAACCAACAGTCTACACAGAAATTCAAGAAAGGGACATTTTATCTGTACATCTTTATCTTTATCTTATACAATATCTTATCTGTTGAAACTCTCTTTAAAAAACTGATAAGATATAAGATAAAGTACCTGTAGAGGCTCAGGCGCAGTACTATCCTCAAGAATGTATGAGGTAATGTGCCCCTAACAAGACCAAAGTTGTCAATAAAACAAGTAGCGTAGTCAGTTAAATAATGCTGCTGAAGCAGATATACATTAAAAGTCATAAAGGTTTGTTAACATTTCAGTAATTGTTACAAAAAGGAAAATACAGTTATTCATTGCTAAATAGAAAAATAGAGAATTAGCATATGCTTAAGTAAATATAGTAATCAGTAAAGCAGCAAGAGGTCTGACTTAATAGAATTGTATGTTTTTTAACTTCCCGAGCTGTAAATAAATCAATTTGAGTCTGCTTTCTAAGATTCGGGAAAACAACTCTGGCTCACCTTTAGAATGAACCCTCTTATATAGCAAACTACAGAGCAAAACTCACACAGTCAGCATGAGTTGAGCAAAGTGGAACATAGGCTGAGCAAATCAAAAGCAGAATAAAATGCAACAATACCTAACACCACCCCCTAAAATAATAATAATAATTAGTCCCCTCTTTAGCTAATGTCTTTCGATGTGACCGTATAAATCTATTCACAAAACAATGGTAGCCTTATGAAATGAAAAGGCCCAGTAAATTACAGGCATGAAGAACTTTGAACAGTTACATTTGGAAGGAAAGCTGCGTCCGGAATTCACCAAGAACAACATGTAATCACAAAACATTTCATTTGTACACATTTTGCTGCATGTGGAGAAAGAAAAAACGAACACACAGTCATGGTAAATAACTAGACAGTCAGACCAGTCTGGCCAACCTTAGGAATACCCAATTCTGTAAAGTATAATGTAATCACTATTGATAAAAAAATATTCAAGACACTAAGCAAACCTTTATATTTCAGAAACATTTCTTACAGGTTCACAGCAGTTTACAATGTGAGCATTTTAATGGTACATATAGCTGGAGACTGAAAATGTACAGTGGGACATTTATATGATATGAGCACATCAAAACCTTTATGGATAGAGATAAATGTGACATGGTGAACGGTTTGGGATTATGGTTCACACCTTCTACGTTCCACAGTACACAGACTAGTCCTGGGTTGATGTTGGGATCCTTTACATCACTGGAAATATAGTTTGGGGGAAAGAGAGTACTTTCAGGCTGTTGGGTAGTAGAGTCAGTCATTCCAAGAACATCATGGGGTCCTGCTGTTGTTCCTGGCAGCTTTTTGACCAGAGTGTGGACTAGCAGGAGGACCTCAGCCTCAACAGATGTGAGATACGTGATGGCATGTGCTGCTGATGCAACATCATTGCTTCCACCAGAATCATGTTTTGGTGCTTGAGTCCATTCTGTTCTTGTAAGCGGGTGTCCAGGTTGATGCATCTATTGTCTATGGAGCCTGTGGTATGATAAACGTAGATTATGTCACATCAGGGGAAGACTTTGTGTGTTCTGTAATGCAGAGGGGTTAGAAAGCAGTAAACAGAATAATGACACTCCCGACACACTGTCTTCTATTGTCCTATTTATCGTATCTGTACATTGCATCAGTATTTTTATATGTTGAACGTATCCGAAGGCTGCCTATAAAAGGATATAAAAAAAACAAAAAAACTTTCACCCTCTTAAGGAGACACTTCATGCTTTAATTTATACTATTCTAGGCAAGGTGGCACTGTGGCTACTGGGAGAAGCAGCCCTTTTCTTGGCCACTCAAGGAGGTAGCTAAACAGATCATCTCCGTGTTGAGTCCTTGACGAAAACATGCTAACACCGCAAATTCAAGTGCCATACCTGCCCAGGGTGCTACAACTGTCGGTATTTGTTTCTCTGCTTGCCAGTGTCTCTTTCCCATTCAGAACTCGTAGGAAGCTTAGAAATCCTAGCTGAAGGCCTGGAGACCCATCACTTATCTCTTGACAAGTGTCTTTGAACCTCTGATGTATGGTGAAACCTGACAGCGAGATGGCATAAGGGCCACCATTAGTCAATGGAGAGCATGGCACCTGAAGTACAGGGAATGTAAAAATATTGACATTTCAACATTGGTGACATTATATCAATTGTTAAGTGATATTGAGAGCTGTGATATTTGTTATCTTAATTACTAAATCACTGTGATGCTAGCCATGTAAACATGTATTTTGCAGTTCCACAACTGTGTTGACGATCACTGGGAGGTGTTTTCTGAATACAGTAGTGGTATGTGATCTTGGGATCATTTATGCGCCTGCTGGTGAATTTAAGAACACAATGCACATTACACAGAAGAGGACATGATTAAGCTCACAACTGGGACCTAGAATTTTGAGTATATGAAGCCTGATTTATGTATATTAAAGTCACCCTAGCCCTTTCCAATGTTTACTTGTGGCATACTTGTGTACATTGATTGATGGACACGTGAAGAGTGAATAAGTCAGTAAGTCAGTCCATATTTTATTACAAGGAATTGTCTTGGTTTGATCTATTGGTACAGTGATGCCATTTGCATTACTTTGGAGGCACAATGTTGTGCATCAAAATATTACATTAGTAACCAATGCCAGGTGTAGTTTCTAGTGAGCTAACGATGACAGGACTCTTTGGTTCCTGATGGAGTCAGTGGAACAGTGGTGTAAGTGATAAAGTGTGGTGAATACATTTTATGTTTAGAATGCTGAGTTTGTGCTTTTTTTATGCAGAGGAATAAAGACATGCAAGACCAAGTTCTGTTTGTGGTGTGTTCATTTATCAGGCTGGGGAGGACGCTACAACTTGTAACGAGACAGGATATATGTAACCCGAAGAACCAACAGTGCTCACCCAAGGAGTTTGCCACACACGTGCTTCAGTGAAGATTGACATATGGTATAGGTGGCGTCAGAACGCCACTCCAGCCAGTGACAAGATTTCGATGAAGATGAAGGCCCTACAGAGAAATGTGTGTATTGTTGACCAGGAACCTGCCCGTGAGGCCCTGAAAGAGGTACCACGTCACAATGCAACACAGAGCTATAAGTTAAACATAACAGTAACACTAAAGGCAGCAATCACCAGGTACATAGGGGTACCAGCGGCAGCAAATGTTGTGTGCAAAGAACCTTAAAGGCAGTTAAAACCAGGTACATTGTACAATACAAAGAGGCGGGAAGGATGAAGAACCCATGCAAGAAAAAAAGCCTCTATTCACCTTTGAAGAAGAAGACAGCGCTTCACAGCTAGAGAGCAGGAGTGACACCTCAGACGGTAGCACGCTAATAATGTGTGATATAGGTGCCAGTACAAGCAAACAGCAGACAGTGCTAGAGAGAAGCTCACTTTCAACGTCAGTAAGTTACACAAATGGTTTTAATACTGTCTCCTTCCTAAAACCACCACTTCTATTTGATACTGCCAAAAAGCAAATTATTGGTGGCAGATGGACTGCCTGGATAGAAACATTTGATTTCATTGATGCACTGGAAAAAACACACAACAAAAAGATTGGCAAATACCTCATGAATCTTGCCAGTAAAGGAGTAAAATAAGTAATTAAGTAAATACCACATGCTGATGAAGTGTGATATTTTCAAATCAAATACTTGCTTAATCTCAACCCTCAATCCAATGCCAATTGTTGATTACGAAAAATATATTTTCAGTCAGAAAAGACAAAGAGCTGGTGGAACAATTGATGAATTTGTTGAGAGACTTGATACGCTCATTAAACATTGTAAGTTCAATCAATTCAATGATGAAGAAACCATGCATCTCAGACATATAGATGATTGTTTGTCAGATGCATTCAGACGACAAATGCTGGAAGAAACACTTAGGGCCTGATTTATATCTTGGCGGTAATGGTCACGCCGTCGATTTTCTGTCTGAAAACCCATCCGCAGGAGAAAGACCGTTGATGGTCCGCCATCACTGCCAAGAACCTCCACCGATGTTGACAGTGCCATAGGCTAAAACGGCTGGAGGCGGGACTCCAGCCCCTTTTCCCACCAATCCAATCACAATGTGGATTCCCCACCAATGCAATTGTGGCAGCTAAATCTCCACACCTGAGTTTGAGGATTGGGCGGGATAAAAGGACGAACCTCACCTTTTTTCCACTTTTCCCATTTCTTGCCATCTTGAACCCGGTCATACAAGTGCTGCGGTTGCTGCTGCTCCTGGACCAAGGAGAAAATCAACCCCTTTGTCACCGGAACAGAAGGTAAGTCACTGTTATACCTGTCATCCTCTGAATTGTTGCTCTACAGTAGCACTGGACTTGTGCATGTGTAAGAAATTTTGGCATACAACACCATAATGATGTGCAATGCATATGTGTGCTTAAAAAATTGTATCATAATATTGGGGGTTCATTTTACACATTGCTTGGGCACACATATTTTAGCTTAGCTGTGCCCTTCCACTTACTTATGTGCTCTGATTTGATTTAGTCAGTTTTATTCTTTTTTAATTAGCCTGATTTTAATGAGGATGTTTTATTTTCCTAATCAGCTGTGATGCTGTAAATGTGTCAATATTATTTCTGTGCACATTTCACCATGTACCTCTGTCCAAAGCTGACAAGAACAGTACATGATAATCCAGCTAGCATTGTCGCCATAAGAGTTTGTAAACAGTCCAACTCGTAGACACATGCCTACGTCAGAACTTTTTCACAGAATAGAGATATGCTTCTTATAAAAACACTGTACAGGCCAAGGGACAATAGGGAGATCATTCTGGCCAGGATATCCATCCATGTTGCATGCCATTTTGTTTGCTGACCTCAGCCCTGTCTCTACAACCAGCTAAGGAAATGGCAGCAGACTCCTGTTTTTCAGGTAATGAGGGTGGGTGCTCCTCTCACGGCTAAGTACGGACAGATTGGGCTACCACAACTACGTTTTCACTTAGGAGGTAGGTGTTAGGTAGAATTCATATATGCATGGTATTCCAATATGCTGGGGTTGTTTATTTTCTTCTCTCTGGTCACAACAATCTTAATCCTGTTCTGTCTCATTGCCATAATAATTGTAGCTCATATATTTTATCTTATATTGCAGTTTTTTCAATAAATGTATTGAAAACCATCCTGCATCCTTTCTTTGGCCTATTTGTGTGTATGAGACCTTTTGCTAATGGGAGAAAGGTTTGTCAACCACGGCTTCCACTGAAAAGTCACAGAGTGTCATGCATCAGGTTTCTTCCATGTTTGGGTAAGGTACGGCTAGCTAGCTAAAAGGGTTGGGTGGACAGCTGCCAAGATGGTGTGGATTAACTCAGTCACCCACAAACAGTGGTGCTGCCGCCCCAAATCTAGCAGACTCATTCCAGTAATGGGAATCCTACAACATGGCGCCACAAATGTTGGTACGGCACTAATTATACAGGTCTACTGAATATCACTGTCTTACGCACACTAAAGGTACCCTAAGTACTGTTATACAGAGATGTCTGTGGTTTTAGAGAAAATCCACCTCTGCTGAATTTCAAAGCACCTGTCTATGCTGTAGGTTGTTCAAGCTTGAACCTTAAAAGGATTCCCCGTTGGTATTCTTCACTCTGATACCTACTCGTTAATATGGCATAACCAGTAAATATTCGAGAGAACTGTAGACAACCAGTCACACAGTTTCCTTTAGCTACTGGATTATCAAATGAGGGTTGTGATGTCATATTCATAGTTGATTCTCAAGACACTTACAGAACAGACATATTTTACTCATGGGTCATAAATATGCTACCTCCCGGGCCTTCAGGGACATCATGGCAACAATGGATGTTCAACTCCATTTCTACTCTCCAAATAATTTCAAGGGCAATTCTGTTGTGGAGCGGCAGAACCAAGACCTAGGCCCTCATTATGACATTGGCGGTAAATCCTGCTTACAGCCATGCCGACTGCCACCAACATAATGCCGCGAATAACCACCAAGCAAATTATGTCACACACATACCAATCCGTCACTATACAGCCACACACACAAGTCCGCCAGCCCAAAGGTCAGTGATAAACTGGCGGTAACAAAACCCACACTGTTATGCCAACAGGGCTACACCCACAGCATTATGACCCACCAATAACTGTGGCAGACGTTCAGTGGCGGTAAACCATTGGCGGTACATACCACTGCGCTCAAAATACACACACTCAAACAAAACTACACCACATTGGACAATTCAAATTACACACATCTAACACTCAAACACACACCACACCCACACACCCACACCACTATAAAACACACACCCACACTACTCACAACCCTTTATGACTAGAATGAATTGCCACCAGAGAGAGACTGCTAGAGCACCCACACAACCAGAGCCACATAACACCATCACCTATACACCATCCATGCATCTTACATCACACACCCCAACACATCACCCCACACACCCTCACCCACACCACTCACACTACACCCATGGCACCACAACAACACCCCAGGTTCTCAGAGGAGGAGCTAAGGGTCATGGTAGAGGAAATCATCCAGGTAGAGCCACAGCTATTTATATCACAGGTGCAGCAGACATCCATTGCTAGGAAGATGGAGCTATGGCGGAGAATCGTGGACAGGGTCAACGCCGTGGGACAGCACCCAAGAACAAGGGACAACATCAGGAAGAGATGGAATGACCTATGGAGGAAGGTGGGTTCCACAGCAGCAAAACACCAACTAGATTTACAGAGGACTGGCGGTGGACCTCCATCTCCTCCCACAACTAACAACATGGGAGGAGCAAGTCTTGGCACTCATGCATCCTGAGGGCCTGGCAGGAGTAGGAGGAGGACTGGACTCTGGTACGTCAACTCTATACTACTATCACCACCCTACCTACATGCCATTTTAAACCCCCACTGTAGGAAGTTGGCTCTGTATATACCATTTGAAAGGAAGAAATAGTGTGCACAGAGTCCAAGGACTCCCCTTAGAGGCAAGATAGTGGCAAAATTAGATAATTCTAATGCTCTATTTTGTGGTAGTGTGGTCGAGCAGTAGGCTTATCAGAGGGTAGTGTTAAGCATTTGTTGCACACACACAAGCAATAAATGAGGAACACACACTCAAAGACTTACTCCAGGACAATAGGTTTTTATATAGAAAAATATATTTTCTTAATTTATTTCAAGAACCACAGGTTCAAGATTTGAAGTAAATACATAAAATGCAAGGTACTCCACACAGGTAGATTAGGAACTTTGAATAAAAGCAATATCATATACAGTCTTTGTTAAAATGACAATAAGCTATATTAAAAGTAGACACAGTGAAAAAATCAACAGTTCTTGGGAGAGGTAAGTAAAGGTTAGTTTGTGAGGTAAGTAAGACACTTACAAGTCTCAGTTCCTGGGCATAGGCAGCCCACCGTTGGGGGTTCAGGGCAACCCCAAAGTTACCACACCAGCAGCTCAGGGCCAGTCAGATGCAGAGGTCAAAGAGGTGCCCAAAACACATAGGTGCCTATAGAGAACAGGGGTGCACCAGTTCCAGTCTGCCAGCAGGTAAGTACCTACGTCCTCGGGGGGCAGATCAGGGGGGTTTTGTAGAGCACTGGGGGGGGACACAAGTAGGCACACAAAACACACCCTCAGCGGCACAGGGGCTGGCGGGTGCAGTGTGCAAAGCAGGCCTCGGGTTTTAGATAGGAAACAATGGAGGGACCCAGGGGTTACTCTAGCAGTGCAGGCAAGAATAAGGGGGGCTTCTCAGGACAGCCACCACCTGGGCTAGGCAGAGGGTCGTCTGGGGATCACTCTTGCACTGAGGTTCGGTTCCTTCAGTTCATGGGGGCTGCGGGTGCAGTGCTTGGTCCAGGCATCGGGTCCCTTGTTACAGGCAGTCGCGGTCAGGGGGAGGCTCTGGATTCTCTCTGCAGGCATCGCTGTGGAGCTCCAGGGGGGTCGTCTTGGGCTACTCACAGGGTTGCAGTCGCCAGGGAGTCCTCCCTGTGGTGTTTGTCCTCTGGATCTCGAGCCGGGGGTGTTGGGTGCAGAGTGTGAAGTCTCACGCTTCCGGCGGGAAGAGTGAGTTCTTTGAAAGTTGCTTCTTTGTTGCAAGGATGTAGCTGTTGTTGAGCAAAGCCGCTGCTCACAGGAGTTTCTTGGTCCGGGGGGTCAGGGCAGTCCTCTGAGGCTTCAGAGGTCGCTGGTCCCTGCTGGATGCGTCGCTGGTTGCAGGTTTTCGACTCTGGAGACAGGCCGGTAGGGCTGGGGCCAAAGCAGTTGTTGTCGTCTGTCATCTCTGCAGGCTTGTAGGTCAGCAGTCCTTCTTTGTAGTTCAGGTTGCAAGAATCTGATTTCCTGGGTTCTGGGGTGCCCCTAAATACTAGATTTAGGGGTGTGTTTAGGTCTGGGAGGGCAGTAGCCAATGGCTACTGTCCTGGAGGGTGGCTACACCCTCTTTGTGCCTCCTCCCTGTGAGGAGGGAGGCACATCCCTAATCCTATTGGGGGAATCCTCCAAACTAAGATGGAGGATGTCTAAAGGCAGGGTTCACTTCAGCTCAGGGCACCTTAGGGACTGTCCTGACTGGTGGGTGACTCCTCCTTGTTTTCCTAATTATCTCCTCCAGCCTTGCCGCCAAAATTGGGGGCAGTGGCCGGAGGAGCGGGCATCTCCACTAGCTGGGATGACCTGGGGAGCTGTAACAAAGGGGGTGAGCCTTTGAGGCTCACCGCCAGGTGTTACAGTTCCTGCAGGGGGAGGTGTGAAGCACCTCCACCCAGTGCAGGCTTTGTTCCTGGCCACAGAGCGACAAAGGCACTCTCCCCATGTGGCCAGCAACTCGTCTGATTGTGGCAGGCTGGCAGAAACTGGTCAGCCCCACACTAGAAGTCGGATTGGTATTCAGGGGGGGATCTCTAAGATGCCCTCTGGGTGCATGTTACAATAAATTGTACACTGACATCAGTGTGCATTTATTGTGCTGAGAAGTTTGATACAAAACTTCCCAGATTTCAGTGTAGCCACTATGGAACTGTGGAATTTGTGTTTGACAAACTCCCAGACCATATACTCTTATGGCTACCCTGCACTTACAATATCTAAGGTTTTGCTTAGGCACTGTAGGGGCATAGTGCTAAGCACATATGACCTCACCTGTGGTATAGTACACCCTGCCTTACGGCTGTAAAGCCTGCTAGAGGGGTGACTTACCTATGCCACAGGCAGTGTGAGTTTGGCATGGCACTCTGAGGGGAGTGCCATGTCGACTTAGTCATTTTCTCCCCACCAGCACACACAAGCTGTGAGGCAGTGTGCATGTGCTGAGTGATGGGTCCCCAGGGTGGCATAAGACATGCTGCAGCCCTTAGAGACCTTCCCTGGCATCAGGGCCCTTACAAGGGACTTATCTGAGTGCCAGGGCTGTGCCAATTGTGAAAGCAAAGGTACAGTTTAGGGAAAGAGCACTGGTGCTGGGGCCTGGTTAGCAGGGTTGCAGCACACTTTCAATCAAAACTTAGCCTCAGCAAAGGCGAAACGATAGGGGGTAGCCATGCCAAGGAGGCATTTCCTTACACCACCCATTTCCCTCACTCCCATCACTTCACCACCTCCCACATACCCCACTATCACAACCCACTCATCCCAATACCAAGCCCTCCATGTAACACCAATGCATGGACACCCCTCACTGACCTGCATGGGCACCTATCACCACTGCATGCACACTGGAGAGAATCACCTACCCCACCAAATAGTAACTCACACAAAGGCAAATCTGCCAGGGCTACAACAACCAAAGAGGCCATCACACCCATGCACATGATGTCACATGCAGAAACAATAACACTACATTTACATCCCCACAGGTCCCCCAGCCAATGTCACAGGAGAACAGGCGGCAGCAGCATCCAGTCCCCCCAGAAGAGGCCCACAGTGATGACAGCAGCTCTGCTCACCTGGATCTGGATGACCAACTTGGCTCATCAGGGATCTCCGGACAGTCGGTTACCCAGGCACAGTCTCACACCACCGCAGAGCCTGCTCCCTCTGGAAACACAACCACAGCATCCACCCAGCGGGCCCATACCTCTGTCCCCAGGATACGTCAGTTAGCAGTGTGTCCACCACTACAGGGACCCCAGGCCACCCCACAAACACAGGACGATCAGGGACCTGGGGTCAGTGACAGTGTACACACAGTTCAGGGGACAGAGGCACGGAACAACAGGGAAACTGGAAGGACTGCTGTGCGACAAGGGGAGGGCAGGCCCAGGGAACTGACTCTCCAGGAGGCACTCACCGCGATCCTGGGAGCATGCCACCATTCCCAGGAGATGATGGGCCAGATACTGGACAAGTTGCAGGAAAACATGCAGCTGCAGGAGGGACAGTACCTGGGGATCAGGGAGGACTTGAAGGACATCAACACCACCCTGGTCTTCATTGCAGGGGTGCTGGCAGACATGGCCAACACTATGAGGGAGGCAGTGGCACACCAGCTGGCCTCTTCCACTAGCCAAACCGAGGAACAGCCCTCCACCTCCACTGCCTCTAGTGGATAGGAAGCCCCACCACAGGAACAACAGGCCAACAGCACCCCTCCCCTGCAGAAGGTGAACCACCTCGCAAACGTTCCCTGTGATCCAGGCAGAAGCCAGAGACTATTGCCAAGACCCCCCACAGGAAATAAGACTCTCTTGATTGTCACCCTTGTGTCCCACTCTGTCACCCTGTCCACCTTGACCTGCCATTGCTCCCTTTCCTATGCCCCCTTGGACAATGCACCTGTGATACAAATAGACTGGACTCCAACCTGGACTTTCCTCCATCATCACCCCAGCCCATTGCACATCCCCCTCTACCTCTTAGCACTTAAATAAACACCCTTTGAAAAAATACAAGTACGAAATATGTCAAATGATTTAAGTATGTATTTGTTAAACAAGGTTTAAACATTGAAAATCAACTATACAGAAATGTATACATAGGAATGACGTGTACTTGGCTGCAGCCAACACACCAGGAGCTATAGTGGGGCACAAATATCTGCAAATAGAGATGCCAAAGGGTACATTGAGTGGCCATAGAAGTGGAAAAATCAGCCTGCCAGTGACAATGTCAAACACAAAACTGTCAATTAAATGTGAAGTTACACTATCTTACCTGTGTGTCATTGGAAGTATTGATGAATTATTGCACTTCTGGTGTCCCCATCCTCATCCTCTGCCTCCTCATCTTCACTTTCCATAGGGTCCACTGCTTCAATAGAGCCATCTCCAGCCTCATCCTCCTGCAGAAAAGGCACCTAGCGATGTAAGGCAAGGTTGTGCAACATACAGCATGCCACGATGATCTGGCAGACCTTCTTGGGTGAGTAGTACAGGAATCTACCTGTTAGATGGAGGCAACGAAACCTGGCCTTCAGGAGGCCAAAGGTCCTCTCTATAATTCTTCTTGTTCGCCCATGCACCTCATTGTAACATTCCTCTGCCCTTGTCCTGGGATTCCTCACAGTGGTCAGTAACAATGAGAGGTTGGGGTAACACGAGTCACCTGCAAATAGAGGCACAACTGTTAGCCACACACCAACCCTTAGGGCCCACACCATACCCATACACCAACATCCACTGGGTGGGAACCAGGGCTCACCTATTAGCCACACCCTGTGCCTCTGGAGTTGAGCCATCACATATGGGATGCTGTTATTCCTCAGGATAAAGGCATCATGCACAGGCCCAGGATATTTTGCATTGACGTGGGAGATGTACTGGTCCACCAGGCACACCATCAGCACATTCATTGAGTGAAAGCTCTTTAGATTACTGAACACCTGTTCATTTTGCCGGGGGGGGGGGGGGGACGACGACAGATGCTATATGTGTACCATCAATTGCCCCAATAATGTTGGGGATATGTCCCATTGCATAGAAATCAGCTTTCACTGTGGCCAAATCCTCCACCTGGGGGAAAACGATGTAGCTGCACGTGTTTAATCAGGCCAGACAACACTTTGGTCAGCACTATTGAGAACATTGGCTGTGGCATTCCTGCTGCCAAGCCCACTGTCACTTGGAAGGAGCCAGTTGCCAGGAAATGGAGCACTGATACCACTTGCACAAGAGGGGGGATCCCATTGGGGTGACGGATAGCAGATATTAAGTCAGGCTCCAATTGGGCACACAGCTCTGTGATTGTGGCCCTGTCCAGCCTATAGGTGAGGATAATGTGCCTCTCCTCCATTGTTGCCAATCCACCAGGGGTCTGTACACGTGGGGATGTCTCCATCTCCTATTCATCCACAGCGGTTGCAATCTATGGGGCAAAATGGTGAGCAGCTGGTCGGTATCTCTTTTTTCCAAACACTACACTTAAATACATGTTGTGATTGTAACTGTATTTTGTTGGAAAGGTCCAAATGGTGCATATGTGTACTGTGACGCAGTTAGGAGCCATGGCCTGCACCCCCCCTGAAATGGCATCCGCCTGTCCTGTTTGGAGGGACAGGTGGAAATGAGGTAATTCCGCTGACGTTGTGCGCCGTTGCGGAAGGTGGTCGAAAACCGCCGTGAAACTCCTCAATGGTTAACATTGGGCCCTATTGGGTACAGTGGACTATGGTGATGTATGCCGGCGGTGACGGTATGCACCACTGTGGATGTCACCGCCATTTTCTATCTGTTCACTCACTTGCTACCTGACCTTCAACAGGAGAGGATCTACACTGCAAGTGCTGCTGTGACCTGTGTATGGAACTGACCATGGCTCGTGTCACTGGGGAAAGGGCCCCTGCCTTCACCTCTGCGGAGTTGGAGCGACTGGTTGATGGGGTCCTACCCCAGTACCGAATGCTGTATTGGCCTCCAGACCAACAGGTGAGTACACTGTGAGTATGATGCATGGGTCATGAATGCATGGATTGCTGTGTGTGAAGGACTCATGTGGGGAGGGGGGGTGGTTGGGCCCTGGGCAGAGTGCTGCATGTATGGTGGGCCATGTCTGTGCTAATGGGGATGGGAAGGGGCATGGTGGGCCATGAGTGTAACAGGCAGGATGGTCGGACTAATATCTTTCCCTGTGTCCATTTCCCTCTAGGTCAGCACCCATCAGAAAAAGGGTATATGGTGTGCCATCGCCAAGGACGTGCAGACCCTTGGGGTCTACGGCAGGCTGAGCACCCACTGTCGCAAATGGTGGGAGGACCTGAGATGCTGGGCACGGAAGACGGCAGAGGTCCAGCTGGGGATTGCCTCCCAATGAGGAAGGGGTGCCCGTCGAACCCTGACCTCCCTGATGGCCCGCATACTGGCAGTGGCCTATCTGGAGCTGGATGGGCGCCTGGTGGCATCACAGCAGCCACAAGGGGGTGAGTACAGTGCTCCAATATACAACATGCGCCTGGTGGGGTGGTATCTGGATGGGGGATATGGGCCTGTGGGTGCCCCTAGGTCAGGCCTGGCATTGCAGAGTAGGTCCCATGTTGAGCAGGGTTCTGATGTAAAATACCTCCAACCAAGCTAGTAGGCATCCACTACTGGGCAGGGGTCTGTGGGTCCCAGGTATGCTGCAGTTGGAGGTATGTGTCCCTCCCCATGCCTTGGTGACTAGCATTGCTACTGGTAGTGCATTGCCTAGTGCGTAGGGCTGTTCCTTGTGTGTGTGTGTTGTGTACGCCAACGGTGGTGTTGTTGCCGCCATTGACCAAGTGTATCCTTTGTCTCCTCCCCTCTGTGCCCATCCCAGCTACATGTACATCTGCCACCCCCGTACCAGCACCGCCCCCCCAGCAGCCCCTCAGCGTGTTTCCCCTGCCCGCTCACCCAGGAGGGTAGGCATCTCCTTCGCCCCAGGCACCTCAAGCCCTGCCCCAGTCAGCCCTGCTGGCCTGAGTGACGAGGCTATTGACCTCGTGCGATCCATCTCTGTTGAGCAGTCAATCATTATGAATGCCATCCATGGGATGGCAGCCCAAATGCAACAGACAAATGCATTCCTGGAGGGCATTCACACTGGCATGGCGGCCCGACATAGATCAAACCAGGCTCTTGCCTCCTCTGTGATGGCAGCCATTGTCCCTGTTTCTAGCCTCCCCCTCCAACGTCCTCTACCCAATCCCATTCCCCTCAACCCCAACCTATCCCAAGCACACAGGCAGATGAGCAGGCACCCAGGACAACACACAACAGTGGACATGGCAAACACAAGCTCCACACTTCATCCCACAGGCACTCACACAAAGACCATCCAGATGCAGACACACCAACATCCACTGCCTCCACTGTGGCCCCCTCCTCCTCGTCGTCCACCTCCCTCCCAGTTGCGTCTACACTCACACCTGCATGCACTAGATCCTCTACACCCATCACCAGCACACCTATCAGCACACGCCCCTCACTGGAAGCCACCACCCCCAGTTCCATGCACACGTCCCCTGTGTCCTCTCCTAAAGTACACAAACGCAAGCACTCAGACACCCAACAGCCATCCACCTCATCCAGCCCCTGCGTCTGCACCCAAACACAGCAGACAGACACCTCCTACAACCACTCCCTCCACTCCCAAACCATCTCCCTCTTTCCGCCCCAATGTCCCTAAGAAGCTTTTCCTCTCCACCTTGACCTCTTCCCTAGCCCCCCCATCCCTCACGTCAGGCCAGGGTAGTCAGAACCCAGCCCAGCACCTTAGCCACCCAGTCCAGGGGCTCAGTAGTGTCCACAGCTACAACAGGTGGGAGAAGACCCTGGGAACCATGCAGCCACATTGATAGGGTGCCTGCACCAAGTGCTGCAAGGAAGGGCAAGGAGGCACCCCCAGCTGCTGCAAAGAAGGGCAAGGAGGCACCCAAAGCTGATAAAAGGAAGGGCAAGGAGCAATCCCGGCTGCTGAGAGGAAGGGGAAGGATCATTCCCCAGCTATTGCCAAAAGGAGCAAGGAGCCATCCCCAGCTGCTGGCAGGAGGGGCAAGGGGCCTGCACCAGCAGGCAAAAAAGACAAGAGGCCTGGTGCTGGGACTAAGTCGGGCCCCCACCCCCAACCATGGTGGTTCAGCCATCCGAGGCTGCAGGGGATGGGCTGGAGGCTCCCTACAGCACTGCTAGCACTGCCACCAGCACCACTGCCAGCAGCAGCAACCCCCGTGGGCAGCTGTCCGAGGCTGCAGGGGAAGGGCTGGAGCCTCCCCCCACGACTGTCAGCAACGCTGCCAGCAGCAGCAGCCCCAGTGGGCAGCTGTCCGAGGCTGCAGGGGAAGGGCTGGAGCCACCCCCCAACACTGCCAGCACCGCCACCAGCACCACTGCCAGCAGCTGCAGCCCCGGTGGGCAGCCGTCCGAGGCTGCAGGGAAGGGCTGGAGCCTCCCCTCACCACTGCCAGCTCCGTCAGCAGCACCACCACTGAGCAGCCGTCAGCGCTGGCGGACAGTGTGTAGTCCTGCCTCCATGGGCTGTTGTGCGGCCTGGCCCCAGCGAATCCTGTGAGTCTGACACCCAGCTGAGAGACTGTGACCTTGCACTCACCAAGATCTGCATCACAGGGCACAATGCCCCCTCCAGAACCAGTGGAAGAAGCCATTCACTCACTCCATCCCCCACAGGATGAAACTCACTGGGCACAGTGCCCCCTCCAGAACCAGTGGAAGAAGCCATCCAATCACCCCATCCTCCCCAGGAAGCAGCACACTGGGCACAATGCCCCCTCCAGAACCAGTGGAGAAGCCATCCACTCACCCCATCTGTAGGAGGCTGGACTGGCTTGTAGTGAGTACCAAGGGGTACTTGCACCTTGCACCAGGCCCAGTTATCCCTTATTAGTGTATAGGGTGTCTAGCAGCTTAGGCTGATAGATAATGGTAGCTTAGCAGAGCAGCTTAGGCTGAACTAGGAGACGTGTGAAGCTACCACAGTACCACCTAGTGTCATATGCACAATATCATAAGAAAACACAATACACAGTTATACTAAAAATAAAGGTACTTTATTTTTATGACAATATGCCAAAGTATCTTAGAGTGTACCCTCAGTGAGAGGATAGGAAATATACACAAGATATATATACACAATAGCAAAAATATGCAGTATAGTCTTAGAAAACAGTGCAAACAATGTATAGTTACAATAGGATGCAATGGGGAAACATAGGGATAGGGGCAACACAAACCATATACTCCAAAAGTGGAATGCGAACCACGAATGGACCCCAAACCTATGTGACCTTGTACAGGGTCGCTGGGACTATTAGAAAATAGTGAGAGTTAGAAAAATAACCCTCCCCAAGACCCTGAAAAGTGAGTGCAAAGTGCACTAAAGTTCCCCTAAGGACAAAATAGTCGTGTTAGAGGAAAAATGCAAGGAAAACACAAATCAGCAATGCAACAACTATGGATTCCTGACTGAGGGTACCTGTGGAACAAGGGGACCAAGTCCAAAAGTCACAAGCAACTCGGAGATGGGCAGATGCCCAAGAAATGCCAGCGGTTGGTGCAAAGAAGCTCTTACTAGGCTGAAGAACTGTGAATACTGCAGGAACGACAAGGGCTAGAGACTTCCCCTTTGGAGGATGAATCCCCCACGCCTTGGAGAGTCGTGCAGAAGTGTTTTCCCGCCGGATGGACGCCAACAAGCCTTGCTACACGCAAATCGTGCGTTTGGCGTTTTTGGACGCTGCTGGGGCCCAGGAGGGACCAGGAGGTCGCAAATTGGACCTGCAGAGAGACGGGACGTCGAGCAAGACAAAGAGCCCTCACTGAAGCAGGTAGCACCTGGAGAAGTGCCAGAAACAGGCACTACGAGGATGCGTGAAACGGTGCTCGCCGAAGTTGCACAAAGGAGTCCCACGTCGCCGGAGACCAACTTAGAAAGTCGTGCAATGCAGGTTAGAGTGCCGTGGACCCAGGCTTGGCTGTGCATGAAGGATTTCCGCCGGAAGTGCACAGGGGCCGGAGTAGCTTGCAAAGTCGCGGTTCCCAGCAATGCAGCCCAGCGAGGTGAGGCAAGGACTTACCTCCACCAAACTTGGGCTGGAGAGTCACTGGACTGTGGGGGTCACTTGGACGGTGTCGCTGGATTCGAGGGACCTCGCTCGTCGTGCTGAGAGGAGACCCAAGGGACCGGTAATGCAGCTTTTTGGTGCCTGCGGTTGCAGGGGGAAGATTCCGTCGACCCACGGGAGATTTCTTCGGAGCTTCTGGTGCAGAGAGGAGGCAGACTACCCCCACAGCATGCACAAGCAGGAAAACAGTCGAGAAGGCGGCAGGATCAGCGTTACAGAGTTGCAGTAGTCGTCTTTGCTACTATGTTGCAGGTTTGCAGGCTTCCAGCGCGGTCAGCGGTCGATTCCTTATCAGAAGGTGAAGAGGGAGATGCAGAGGAACTCGGCTGAGCTCATGCATTCGTTATCTAAAGTTTCCCCAGAGACAGAGACCCTAAATAGCCAGAAAAGAGTGTTTGGCTACCTAGGAGAGAGGAAAGGCTACTAACACCTGAAGGAGCCTATCATCAGGAGTCTCTGACGTCACCTGGTGGCACTGGCCACTCAGAGCAGTCCAGTGTGCCAGCAGCACCTCTGTTTCCAAGATGGCAGAGGTCTGGAGCACACTGGAGGAGCTCTGGACACCTCCCAGGGGAGGTGCAGGTCAGGGGAGTGGTCACTCCCCTTTCCTTTGTCCAGTTCGCGCCAGAGCAGGGGCTAAGGGGTCCCTGAACCGGTGTAGACTGGCTTATGCAGAATTGGGCACATCTGTGCCCAACAAAGCATTTCCAGAGGCTGGGGGAGGCTACTCCTCCCCTGCCTTCACACCATTTTCCAAAGGGAGAGGGTGTCACACCCTCTCTCAGAGGAAGTTCTTTGTTCTGCCATCCTGGGCCAGGCCTGGCTGGACCCCAGGAGGGCAGCTGCCTGTCTGAGGGGTTGGCAGCAGCAGCAGCTGCAGTGAAACCCCAGGAAGGGCAGTCTGGCAGTACCAGGGTCTGTGCTACAGACCACTGGGATCATGGAATTGTACCAACAATGCCAGGATGGCATAGAGGGGGCAATTCCATGATCATAGACATGTTACATGGCCATATTCGGAGTTACCATGGTGAAGCTACATATAGGTAGTGACCTATATGTAGTGCACGCGTGTAATGGTGTCCCCGCACTCACAAAGTTCAGTGAATTGGCTCTGAACAATGTGGGGGCACCTTGGCTAGTGCCAGGGTGCCCTCACACTAAGTAACTTTGCACCTAACCTTTACCAGGTAAAGGTTAGACATATAGGTGACTTATAAGTTACTTAAGTGCAGTGTAAAATGGCTGTGAAATAACGTGGACGTTATTTCACTCAGGCTGCAGTGGCAGGCCTGTGTAAGAATTGTCAGAGCTCCCTATGGGTGGCAAAAGAAATGCTGCAGCCCATAGGGATCTCCTGGAACCCCAATACCCTGGGTACCTCAGTACCATATACTAGGGAATTATAAGGGTGTTCCAGTAAGCCAATGTAAATAGGTAAAAATGGTCACTAGCCTGTCAGTGACAATTTGAAAGTAATGAGAGAGCATAACCACTGAGGTTCTGGTTAGCAGAGCCTCAGTGAGACAGTTAGGCACCACACAGGGAACATATACATGCACACCTATGAGCACTGGGGCCCTGTGTGACAGGGTCCCAGTGACACATACATATAGGCCACAAACCTATGAGCACTGGGGTCCTGACCAGCAGGATCCCAGTGACACATAACAACCATACTGAAAACATAGTGTTTTCACTATGAGCACTGAGGCCTGGCTATCAGGATCCCAGTGAGACAGTGAAAACAGTGACAAACACCCTGACATACACTCATAAACAGGCCAAAAGTGGGGGTAACAAGGCTAGAAAGAGGCTACCTTTTCACACAACCCCCCCCCAAACGAAGGACAATAAGGCTAACCTTGGCCAGTTGAGACTTTATTGTCTAAGTGGTGATAAGTAGAGAGTAGCTCTGCAATAGACTGGTTACTCCCTTTATCATCCACTATATGGTTACTTCCCTGTGGGGATGTAAACCACCCTGTTTGAAGTTTTTTAGCTAAGCAACAATGTGAAGATGTATTTTTAGAGTTTCTATCAGTAAGTTTTAGTTTAGAGCAGTGGGAATTGTCCACTGAACCTATTTGTAGTGATGGAAATGCCAGACAGGGATGCTGTCTCAGAAAAGCCATAGCTGGGCAAAAACTTTGTCCATCTGGCTGGAAGAGAGAACAGGGATGCTGTTTCTCTTGAGTTGGAGCAGGGCAGGGATGCTGTCCTATGAGCTCCACACTAGGGCAGGGATGCTGTCCTAAGTGTTGTGAGGTAGTGCAGGGTTTCTGCACTAAAGTTTCTCTGGGAGGGTTGGAGGGATGCTCCATGTTAACTAAAATGGTGCTGTTTTTCTCACCCATGTTAGTTATCCCACAGAGAGGTACTTCCACCTCAGGGAGTCCAGCTTTTCCAGCTGATGATTCCCTTGGAACAGGTGCCACCCCAGGAGAGGTTTCTCCCACCACAGGAATAGTATCCTGAATGGTAGGGTGGTTAGGGGATACTGTGATACCCTTTTTACCTGTTGATGGAGAGGGATCCTGAGTTTTCAGGCCTTCTCTCCTTTGCTTTTTCATTTCACTTGAAATGAGAGGGAACAATTCCTCAGGGATGCCCAGCATGGCTGCATGGGCATAAAACTCTACATCAGCCCAACCTGAGGCCTCTAGGTCATTACCTAAGAGACAGTCTACAGGTAAGCTAGGTGATACCACCACCTGCTTAGGGCCAGTAACTCCACCCCAACTAAACTGAATTATAGCTAAGGGAAGAAACTTAGTGGAGTTATGGACATCAATAATCTTATACTGTTGTCCAATGATGTGTTGTTCAGGAGGCACTAGGTTTTCAGTCACCAAAGTGAAACTGGCACCTGTGTCCCTGTAGGCCAAGGCCTCAACACCATTTATTGAAACTGTCTGCCTGTACTTATCCATTGTAAGGGGACAAGCAGCCAGTGTGGCAAGGCCAATGCCACTAGGTGTGACAGAAACTGTCTTGGGACTGATTACATCAGTTTCCACTATGGACCCATAAGTGAACCCAACTACACCCTTTGCTTGACTGTTGCCAGCAGTCCCACCACTAGTACCACTACTGTTAGGGGCACTAGAGCTTGATGTATTAGTGGTGGTAGGCTCAGGGGGTTTACCTGGACAGGACTTATCCCCTGGCCTATGGCCTCTATTTTTACACACAAAGCACCAAGGCTTTTTAATGTGTGCAGGTTGGGAAGAAGAGGAAGAATTTGTTTTATCCCCACCCTCTGAAGAGTGTTTAAGATTTGAAGTGGGATCTTTGGTTTTACCCTTATCCCCATGCTTATCTTGAGATTTTTCACCATCTTTCTTCTTATTGCCATCTTTGTCACCCCCTGTATGAACTTTTCTGTTCACCCTTGTTCTGACCCATTTGTCTGCCTTCTTTCCCAATTCTTGGGGAGAGGTCAGATCAGAGTCTACCAGGTACTGGTGCAACAAATCAGACACACAATTATTAAGTATATGCTCTCTCAGGATTGTGTTATACAGGCTTTCATAATCAGTAACTTTACTGCCATGTAACCACCCCTCCAAGGCCTTCACTGCCTGGTCAATGAAATCAACCCAGTCTTGTGAAGACTCCTTTTTGGTCTCTCTGAACTTTATCCTGTACTGTTCAGTGGTTAAGCCATAACCATCCAGGAGTGCATTCTTAAGAACTTGGAAATTATTGGCATCATTTTCTTTCACAGTAAGGAGCCTATCCCTACCTTTTCCACTAAATGATAGCCATAGGATAGCAGCCCACTGCTTTTGAGGGACATCCTGTACAGCACAGGCCCTCTCAAGTGCAGCAAACCACTTGTTAATGTCATCCCCCTCCTTATAAGGGGGAACTATCTTGTGCAGATTCCTGGAATCATGCTCTTTTGCAGGATGACTATGGGGAATACTGCTGCTGCCACCATGGGTATCTAAACCCAACTTCTGTCTTTCCTTCTCTAATTCTAAAGACTGTCTATCCAAATCCAGCTGTTGCTTCTTGAGCTTCAGTCTGGTTTGTTCCACTCTCAATCTATTGAGCTCCCTTTCTAACAATCTGTCATCAGGGTGGGTGGGAGGGACATTTCTAGATACAGAGGTATGATGGGAATGAACAGAAGGAGACCTGTCCCTTACAGAGGGCACCCTAACAGCTTGGCTACCAGTATAATGTGAGAGCACACCATCAGTATGGTGTGATTCAATTTCTGTACCAACTATGCTAGACTGTCTAGTAATGGGCAGGCTGAGAAGTTTCTTTCCTGAACCTTTTCCTGGGGGAGTCCCTGGATCAGATTGAGAACCATTAGCTACTTTTTCACCAGATTGGGCACTTATGGCCTTATCCTGTACTCTAAGCATATTAATTAACAGTTCTAAGGAAGGATTCTTCCCTACACTCAAACCTCTCTCTATGCAGAGACTCCTTGCTCCTTTCCAGCTAAGGTGATCATATGCAATTTTGGACAGTTCAACATTTTGGCCTGTACCAGACATTTTTTAGAGAGAGTTAAAGTGATAGAAAAAGAGAAAAAAGTTTTCAGAACTTTTTGGAAAGACAGAAAAAACTTTTTTAACTTTTAAGAACTTTTTGAAAGTTTAGGAGTACTTTTCAGCACTTAGAAAAGAGTGAAAAGAGGAAATGCAAAACTTTTTGGCTATGTGTATATACACTGACCTTGTTTTGTATATTTTTCTCTTATGAAAAGTACAATGACAAGAGTGGTAAGTAGTCTCAAGCACTTATCCCACCACTGCACAACCAATGTAGGAGGCTGGACTGGCTTGTAGTGAGTACCAAGGGGTACTTGCACCTTGCACCAGGCCCAGTTATCCCTTATTAGTGTATAGGGTGTCTAGCAGCTTAGGCTGATAGATAATGGTAGCTTAGCAGAGCAGCTTAGGCTGAACTAGGAGACGTGTGAAGCTACCACAGTACCACCTAGTGTCATATGCACAATATCATAAGAAAACACAATACACAGTTATACTAAAAATAAAGGTACTTTATTTTTATGACAATATGCCAAAGTATCTTAGAGTGTACCCTCAGTGAGAGGATAGGAAATATACACAAGATATATATACACAATAGCAAAAATATGCAGTATAGTCTTAGAAAACAGTGCAAACAATGTATAGTTACAATAGGATGCAATGGGGAAACATAGGGATAGGGGCAACACAAACCATATACTCCAAAAGTGGAATGCGAACCACGAATGGACCCCAAACCTATGTGACCTTGTAGAGGGTCGCTGGGACTATTAGAAAATAGTGAGAGTTAGAAAAATAACCCTCCCTAAGACCCTGAAAAGTGAGTGCAAAGTGCACTAAAGTTCCCCTAAGGACAAAATAGTCGTGTTAGAGGAAAAATGCAAGGAAAACACAAATCAGCAATGCAACAACTATGGATTCCTGACTGAGGGTACCTGTGGAACAAGGGGACCAAGTCCAAAAGTCACAAGCAACTCGGAGATGGGCAGATGCCCAAGAAATGCCAGCGGTTGGTGCAAAGAAGCTCTTACTAGGCTGAAGAACTGTGAATACTGCAGGAACGACAAGGGCTAGAGACTTCCCCTTTGGAGGATGGATCCCCCACGCCTTGGAGAGTCGTGCAGAAGTGTTTTCCCGCCGGATGGACGCCAACAAGCCTTGCTACACGCAAATCGTGCGTTTGGCGTTTTTGGATGCTGCTGGGGCCCAGGAGGGACCAGGAGGTCGCAAATTGGACCTGCAGAGAGAGGGGACGTCGAGCAAGACAAAGAGCCCTCACTGAAGCAGGTAGCACCCGGAGAAGTGCCAGAAACAGGCCCTACGAGGATGCGTGAAACGGTGCTCGCCGAAGTTGCACAAAGGAGTCCCACGTCGCCGGAGACCAACTTAGAAAGTCGTGCAATGCAGGTTAGAGTGCCGTGGACCCAGGCTTGGCTGTGCACGAAGGATTTCCGCCGGAAATGCACAGGGGCCGGAGTAGCTTGCAAAGTCGCGGTTCCCAGCAATGCAGCCCAGCGAGGTGAGGCAAGGACTTACCTCCACCAAACTTGGGCTGGAGAGTCACTGGACTGTGGGGGTCACTTGGACGGTGTCGCTGGATTCGAGGGACCTCGCTCGTCGTGCTGAGAGGAGACCCAAGGGACCGGTAATGCAGCTTTTTGGTGCCTGCGGTTGCAGGGGGAAGATTCCGTCGACCCACGGGAGATTTCTTCGGAGCTTCTGGTGCAGAGAGGAGGCAGACTACCCCCACAGCATGCACAAGCAGGAAAACAGTCGAGAAGGCGGCAGGATCAGCGTTACAGAGTTGCAGTAGTCGTCTTTGCTACTATGTTGCAGGTTTGCAGGCTTCCAGCGCGGTCAGCGGTCGATTCCTTATCAGAAGGTGAAGAGGGAGATGCAGAGGAACTCGGCTGAGCTCATGCATTCGTTATCTAAAGTTTCCCCAGAGACAGAGACCCTAAATAGCCAGAAAAGAGTGTTTGGCTACCTAGGAGAGAGGAAAGGCTACTAACACCTGAAGGAGCCTATCATCAGGAGTCTCTGATGTCACCTGGTGGCACTGGCCACTCAGAGCAGTCCAGTGTGCCAGCAGCACCTCTGTTTCCAAGATGGCAGAGGTCTGGAGCACACTGGAGGAGCTCTGGACACCTCCCAGGGGAGGTGCAGGTCAGGGGAGTGGTCACTCCCCTTTCCTTTGTCCAGTTTCGCGCCAGAGCAGGGGCTAAGGGGTCCCTGAACCGGTGTAGACTGGCTTATGCAGAATTGGGCACATCTGTGCCCAACAAAGCATTTCCAGAGGCTGGGGGAGGCTACTCCTCCCCTGCCTTCACACCATTTTCCAAAGGGAGAGGGTGTCACACCCTCTCTCAGAGGAAGTTCTTTGTTCTGCCATCCTGGGCCAGGCCTGGCTGGACCCCAGGAGGGCAGCTGCCTGTCTGAGGGGTTGGCAGCAGCAGCAGCTGCAGTGAAACCCCAGGAAGGGCAGTCTGGCAGTACCAGGGTCTGTGCTACAGACCACTGGGATCATGGAATTGTACCAACAATGCCAGGATGGCATAGAGGGGGCAATTCCATGATCATAGACATGTTACATGGCCATATTCGGAGTTACCATGGTGAAGCTACATATAGGTAGTGACCTATATGTAGTGCACGCGTGTAATGGTGTCCCCGCACTCACAAAGTTCAGTGAATTGGCTCTGAACAATGTGGGGGCACCTTGGCTAGTGCCAGGGTGCCCTCACACTAAGTAACTTTGCACCTAACCTTTACCAGGTAAAGGTTAGACATATAGGTGACTTATAAGTTACTTAAGTGCAGTGTAAAATGGCTGTGAAATAACGTGGACGTTATTTCACTCAGGCTGCAGTGGCAGGCCTGTGTAAGAATTGTCAGAGCTCCCTATGGGTGGCAAAAGAAATGCTGCAGCCCATAGGGATCTCCTGGAACCCCAATACCCTGGGTACCTCAGTACCATATACTAGGGAATTATAAGGGTGTTCCAGTAAGCCAATGTAAATAGGTAAAAATGGTCACTAGCCTGTCAGTGACAATTTGAAAGTAATGAGAGAGCATAACCACTGAGGTTCTGGTTAGCAGAGCCTCAGTGAGACAGTTAGGCACCACACAGGGAACATATACATGCACACCTATGAGCACTGGGGCCCTGTGTGACAGGGTCCCAGTGACACATACATATAGGCCACAAACCTATGAGCACTGGGGTCCTGACCAGCAGGATCCCAGTGACACATAACAACCATACTGAAAACATAGTGTTTTCACTATGAGCACTGAGGCCTGGCTATCAGGATCCCAGTGAGACAGTGAAAACAGTGACAAACACCCTGACATACACTCACAAACAGGCCAAAAGTGGGTGTAACAAGGCTAGAAAGAGGCTACCTTCCCACACCATCCTTCCCAGGAAGAAGCACAATGGGCACATTGCATCTCCAGAACCAGTGGAAGTAATCAACCACTAGAGAGACTGTGGCCTTGCACTCCCCAGGACAAGTCAGTGGGCAAGTCACCCACTTGAGAGACTGTGGACTTGTACTCCCCAGGACCAAGCAGAGGGCATGCTGCCCCCTCTAGAGCCAGTGGGCAAGTCACCCACTTGAGAGACTGTGGCCTTGCACTCCCCAGGGCCAAGCACAGGGCATGTTGCCCCCTCCAGAGCCAGTGGGCAAGTCACCCACTTGAGAGACTGTGGCCTTACTCTCCCCAGGACCAAGCACAGGGCAGGTTGCCCCCTCCAGGACCAGTGGCAATGTACCATCTTCCGGCTGAGGTGCCCCCCCATTCCCTGTCCTCCGGAGGTGCCTGTCTATTTTCGACCTGATGCCCCTGCACTGTTCTCTCCGTGTTGTTGCAGGAGTGAGGTTGGGCCTTGGACTTTGTGATGTGGCCCACGGACATTGAGGACTGGGCAGTGTCCCTTGCATTGTAAATATGTATTTACTTTTTTATGTGGATGCACGAATTTCTCCTATATTTATCTTATTACAGCCTTTTTTTTACAATATAGTGGTTGTCCTTGCATTATTCTTGATGGGTACGGGGTGTATATATTATGTTACCTCATCTGGTTCTCTGTGTGGTGTTGGGGGTGGGGGTGTTGCGTGTGTGTGTCACTCTCTTTTTCCTCCTCTCCTCCCCTGTTTGCTAGGTGGCTGTACTCACCGTGGTCGTCTTCGCCGGCGCTGGTGTTCGTAGTGGAGCAGAAGGTAGAAAATCATGGGAAAGACATGCAACTCGGGCTCCACAGCAGTGTGGTTCTTCCTCGAGTGTCCAGAGGTGAGTTGTTTCCCTCTGTGCAGTGTTTCTGCCAGGCTTTTGATGTCGTTGGTACCGCCCCGGAAAAGGTGGCAGAGAGGTGTGTGTGAGAAAGTAGCCTCTTTCTAGCCTTGTTACCCCCACTTTAGGCCTGTTTGTGAGTGTATGTCAGGGTGTTTTCACTGTCTCACTGGGATCCTGCCAGCCAGGGCCCAGTGCTCATAGTGAAAACCCTATGTTTTCAGTATGGTTGTTATGTGTCACTGGGACCCTGCTAGTCAGGACCCCAGTGCTCATAAGTTTGTGGCCTATATGTATGTGTTCCCTGTGTGGTGCCTAACTGTCTCACTGAGGCTCTGCTAATCAGAACCTCAGTGGTTATGCTCTCTCATTTCTTTCCAAATTGTCACTAACAGGCTAGTGACCATTTTTACCAATTTACATTGGCTTACTGGAACACCCTTATAATTCCCTAGTATATGGTACTGAGGTACCCAGGGTATTGGGGTTCCAGGAGATCCCTATGGGCTGCAGCATTTCTTTTGCCACCCATAGGGAGCTCTGACAATTCTTACACAGGCCTGCCACTGCAGCCTGAGTGAAATAACGTCCACGTTATTTCACAGCCATTTTACACTGCACTTAAGTAACTTATAAGTCACCTATATGTCTAACCTTTACCTGGTAAAGGTTAGGTGCAAAGTTACTTAGTGTGTGGGCACCCTGGCACTAGCCAAGGTGCCCCCACATGGTTCAGAGCCAATTCCCTGAACTTTGTGAGTGCGGGGACACCATTACACGCGTGCACTACATATAGGTCACTACCTATATGTAGCTTCACAATGGTAACTCCGAATATGGCCATGTAACATGTCTATGATCATGGAATTGCCCCCTCTATGCCATCCTGGCATAGTTGGCACAATCCCATGATCCCAGTGGTCTGTAGCACAGACCCTGGTACTGCCAAACTGCCCTTCCTGGGGTTTCACTGCAGCTGCTGCTGCTGCCAACCCCTCAGACAGGCATCTGCCCTCCTGGGGTCCAGCCAGGCCTGGCCCAGGATGGCAGAACAAAGAACTTCCTCTGAGAGAGGGTGTGACACCCTCTCCCTTTGGAAAATGGTGTGAAGGCAGGGGAGGAGTAGCCTCCCCCAGCCTCTGCAAATGCTTTGTTGGGCACAGAGGTGCCCAATTCTGCATAAGCCAGTCTACACCGGTTCAGGGGACCCCTTAGCCCTGCTCTGGCGCGAAACTGGACAAAGGAAAGGGGAGTGACCACTCCCCTGACCTGCACCTCCCCTGGGAGGTGTCCAGAGCTCCTCCAGTGTGCTCCAGACCTCTGCCATCTTGGAAACAGAGGTGCTGCTGGCACACTGGACTGCTCTGAGTGGCCAGTGCCACCAGGTGACGTCAGAGACTCCTTCTGATAGGCTCCTTCAGGTGTTAGTAGCCTATCCTCTCTCCTAAGTAGCCAAACCCTCTTTTCTGGCTATTTAGGGTCTCTGTCTCTGGGGAAACTTTAGATAACGAATGCATGAGCTCAGCCGAGTTCCTCTGCATCTCTCTCTTCACCTTCTGATAAGGAATCGACTGCTGACCGCGCTGGAAGCCTGCAAACCTGCAACATAGTAGCAAAGACAACTACTGCAACTCTGTAACGCTGATCCTGCCGCCTTCTCGACTGTTTTCCTGCTTGTGCATGCTGTGGGGGTAGTCTGCCTCCTCTCTGCACCAGAAGCTCCGAAGAAATCTCCCGTGGGTCGACGGAATCTTCCCCCTGCAACCGCAGGCACCAAAAAGCTGCATTACCGGTCCCTTGGGTCTCCTCTCAGCACGACGAGCGAGGTCCCTCGAATCCAGCGACTCTGTCCAAGTGACCCCCACAGTCCAGTGACTCTTCAGTCCAAGTTTGGTGGAGGTAAGTCCTTGCCTCACCTCGCTGGGCTGCATTGCTGGGAACCGCGACTTTTGCAGCTACTCCGGCCCCTGTGCACTTCCGGCGGAAATCCTTTGTGCACAGCCAAGCCTGGGTCCACGGCACTCTAACCTGCATTGCACGACTTTCTAAGTTGGTCTCCGGCGACGTGGGACTCCTTTGTGCGACTTCGGGTGAGCACCGTTTCACGCATCCTTGTAGTGCCTGTTTCTGGCACTTCTTTGGGTGCTACCTGCTTCAGAGAGGGTTCCTTGTCTTGCTCGATGTCCCCTCTCTCTCCAGGTCCAATTTGCGACCTCCTGGTCCCTCCTGGGCCTCAGCAGCGTCCAAAAACGCTAACCGCATGATTTGCAGCTAGCAAGGCTTGTTGGCGTTCTTTCGGCGGGAAAACACTTCTGCACGACTCTCCACGGCGAGTGGGATCCGTCCACCAAAGGGGAAGTCTCTAGCCCTTTTTGTTCCTGCAGAAACCTCAGCTTCTTCTGTCCAGTAGAAGCTTCTTTGCACCCGCAGCTGGCATTTCCTGGGCATCTGCCCATCTCCGACTTACTTGTGACTTTTGGACTTGGTCCCCTTGTTCCACAGGTACCCTAGATTGGAAATCCACAGTTGTTGCATTGTTGGTTGGTGTCTTTCCTGCATTATTCCTCTAACACGACTTCTTTGTCCTTAGGGGAACTTTAGTGCACTTTGCACTCACTTTTCAGGGTCTTGGGGAGGGTTATTTTTCTAACTCTCACTATTTTCTAATAGTCCCAGCGACCCTCTACAAGGTCACATAGGTTTGGGGTCCATTCGTGGTTCGCATTCCACTTTTGGAGTATATGGTTTGTGTTGCCCCTATCCCTATGTTTCCCCATTGCATCCTATTGTAACTATACATTGTTTGCACTGTTTTCTAAGACTATACTGCATATTTTTGCTATTGTGTATATATATCTTGTGTATATTTCCTATCCTCTCACTGAGGGTACACTCTAAGCTACTTTGGCATATTGTCATAAAAATAAAGTACCTTTATTTTTAGTATAACTGTGTATTGTGTTTTCTTATGAAATTGTGCATATGACACTAAGTGGTACTGTAGTAGCTTCACACGTCTCCTAGTTCAGCCTAGGCTGCTCTGCTAAGCTACCATTATCTATCAGCCTAAGCTGCTAGACACCCTATACACTAATAAGGGATAACTGGGCCTGGTGCAAGGTGCAAGTACCCCTTGGTACTCACTACAAGCCAGTCCAGCCTCCTACAGTGTGGCATATTACTGTGGCAGTACATTGCTTCTGCCTGGCTGTTGGCCGTTACCGCCGTGGTGCCTGTTGATTTCACTCTGGCAGTCGGTGTTTTAAAGTGGCTGTCTGTCTGAGCGGTTTCCGCTGTGGTCATAATTTCATATTTATTACCGCCGGCCTGTTGGCATTATTACTGCCGCTTTATCACTGACTGCCAGGGTTGTAATGAGGGCCTTAATGCAATACTTAAAAGCAAGGGTATTAGGTTCTGATCATAGTTGGCTTCATCACCTATATGGGGTCTAGAGAGCACTAAATAATCTACCTAGAAAGTCCTCAGGAGGATTCACCCTTAACCAGATCCTGTTTGGAATACTATGCATGTCCCAGATCTTCATGGCACAGTGCGGCAGAACACCTTTTGACATAAATGAACGTGTCGCTCTTTTATGGAATCCCTACAGTTCCATGAAGAAAATTCATCTGCCTATGCCGCCACCTTGGTAATAAGGGATTTGCCAACAAAATCTACCGGCTGGATTACTAAAATTGGAGATCTAGTATGAGGAAAGAATGCTGTAAAAAAGGAGGTTGGCACATCATATAGAGCACTAGTTCCAGTCTTGGGAATACTCTGTACCAGAACTGTCATCATACAACCGCTGCCTGGTTCTAAACAAAACTGCTTTGTTTCAATTTACAATGTCAAATTGCACCATGTGGTCGATCTTGCACAGTAAACCACAAGGATTCCTGGGTAGTTCCCTAGCCTCCCTCACTGCCCAACGGGATATACCTCTTCAAGCACTCAACAATGCTTCTGCAAGTACCAATGCTGCAGTTGTCTCCCTGAGATTGGGGAGGGCGGGGAATGGACTTTCACTACTTTCTGTCACCATTCACGACAAGAGACATCCAAACTATGGATCTTTACTAGTCCAATTCAACACAGACGGATGACATTGTTTATTATGAACCACTATTGGGTCCATCTACCAGTTCTGCACCAGCTCCTGTTTTTGCACAAACTGCTTCTGGTTATTTGGTCTGCAGAGGCAACTCTTCTTCAAATTCTTCTGCATCTGCGACTGTACCTGTTTCAGCAACATCTGACCTTTATAACTTATACAAACAATTATTTGGTTCATCAATGGACTATCTAAGGATGCCACTGACATTGCTTGCCTTCCTGCTTTGGATTGGGTTTGTCATTGTTTTCCTTCTACTGATAAATGGTCACTATTTTCCGAAATGCTCTGCTGTTAAACTGGGGGATGAGGTTTTGACACCTTACCACTCTTCCCATAAGGTCCCAAGAGGCTTGTCCCTTTTGAACATTTCAGCTGTTTCAATTCCTGATGGGTTTGTGTGGGATAAAGCACAATATGATATATTCAGCCCTACTGAAGTCATTCGAATTCCATATGTCTTCAAAGTTGCTACAAATTATATTATTACACCTGGGATTGTTTCTGATGACTGGGACGTAAAATAGTTGATTCTTCTTTCTGAGTTGGGACATTATACTGTATTTGAAAGTGAAGATGTATATATGAACACAGTGAATTATGAACAAATGATTACACCATTATGGACGTCACTTTCTGCACTGAGTTAGTACCCCGAGATCAGCCATTAATTACACACAATGGGAGCATTGTCCGACTGCACCTGTGGGGAGTTGCAAAACATATGTAGAAAAGTTTGCATATTTTTCATGATGCTAAGAACGCAGTCATATCACTTTAAATTACCTCCTTCTAAAATGAGAAAAATATAGCTAACACAAAGTGAATATAGCAGAGAAGGAAAACCACGGCACATCCCAAACAGTTATAATGTTCCAGTTTATTCCTTGTAATGTCCTTAGATGAAACAATGGCATCTGGCCCAAACTGGCATCTTGGGGCCACAATCAATTGATGACAATAGAATTAGTTCTCAAATGGACAAAAGCCCAAATGGACAACAGCCTTTTTTTTTATTTTATTTTTTAACAGTTATAATGTTCCAGTTTATTCCTTGTAATGTGTTTAGATGAAACAATGGCATCTGGCCCAAACTGGCATCTTGGGGCCACAATCAATTGATGACAATAGAATTTGTTCTCAAATGGACAAAAGCCCAAATGGACAACAGCCGACACGTGTTTCGTCTGGGTAGACTTTATCAAGGCTATAGTGATAATCGTTCGATGTTCCAAAATGCCAGAGACTTGTTGCTGTCTTGTGAATTAATATAGCAAATGAGGGAGAATCTGAGTAAGGACCATGGTAAGCCTCAATGTCTCCACGCGTTTGTTACTCGTTGTGTTGGCGGCGTCGCATATAGTAACGCCGACAAGACAGCAACAAGTCTCTGGCATTTTGGAACATCGAACGATTTGAGAATGAATTCTATTGTCATCAATTGATTGTGGCCCCAAGATGCCAGTTTGGGCCAGATGCCATTGTTTCATCTAAGGACATTACAAGGAATAAACTGGAACATTATAACTGTTAAAAAATAAAATTAAAAAAAAGGCTGTTGTCCATTTGGGCTTTTGTCCATTTGAGAACGAATTCTATTGTCATCAATTGATTGTGGCCCCAAGATGCCAGTTTGGGCCAGATGCCATTGTTTCATCTAAGGACATTACAAGGAATAAACTGGAACATTATAACTGTTTGGGATGTGCCGTGGTTTTCCTTCTCTGGTTCTTTTAACTGGAACCCTTTCGGGTGACAGTTCACGCACTCTGTGGCTGGGTGCATTACCACTTTGAGCACTCCCTCAATCGTTCTACGTCATTATGGACTTTCTAAGAAAGCAATAGCTCATCTTTGGACAGTGCGCTCTTTCCTCCACACAGCCACAATTGCTTTGTATGTATGTATATACAAAGTGAATATATTCGGATTCCTTTGTTTTTCAGCTGGCTGTCAAGGGCTTTACATTTTGAAAAAACTCTGTTGATTTGAAGAGTGTATGGGGAACAGGTGACTGCTAAATAGAGGGTAGGGAAGCATTACTTAGAGTATGCCTTACTACTTTACAAATTATATTTCTTAATGACACAGTTCAGCAAACAACTTGCCTGTGGTTAGCAAAAGTAAAAGAACTGCATGCACCCATTATCCCAGCACCTGTTGAATTTAATAATTTCAGACACTTTCAAATGTCACTGAAGAATAGCTCATTAGTTGGGTTTAGAATGGTACCTTTAATTCCACACTTTCACGTCCCAGAGGGTGGTTATTGTGACCAGTTGACACAAATGGTTGTTGTAGGAAAGTACCATCTTTCTTGGCATGTTACCCCCCAATTTCTGCCTGTTTGTCAGTATGTTTTACCTGTCTCACGGGGATCCTGCTAGCCAGGACCCCAGTGCTCATAGTTTGTGGCCTATGTGTGTGTTGTCAGTATGCTTAACTGTGTCACTGAAGTTCTGCTAACCAGAACTCCAGTGCTTATGCTCTCTCTACTTACCAAATGTGTCACTATAGTTTAGTGACTCCATATTCCAATTCTAATTGGCACACTGGACCCCCCCCTTATAAGTCCTTAGTATTTGATACCTGGGTACCCAGGGAATTGGGGTTCCAGGAGATCCTTCTGGGCTGCAGTATTTCGTTTGCCACCCATAAGGAGCTCAGACAAACCTTTGTTCAGGACTGCCACTGCACCCTGAGTGAAATAGTGCACACACTATTTTACAGCCATTTTCACTGCACCTAAGTAACTTATAAGTCACCTATATGTCTAACCTTCATTTACTGAAGGCTAGGTGCAAAGTTACTGTGTGTGAGGGCACCCTTGCACTAGCAAAGGTGCCCCCACGTTGTCCATGGCCAATTCCCCAGACTTCCTGAGTGCGGGGAGACCATTACATGTGTACAGTACATATATGTCAATACATATACAGTATGTAGCTGCACAATGGTAACGCCAAATATGGCCATGTGAGGTGTCTAAGATCATGGAATTGTCCCCCCATTCCAAATCTGGCACTGGGGCCAATCCCATGCACCCTGGGGGCTCCACCATGGATCCCCAATACTGACAAACCATCTCTCTGAGGTTTCCACTGCAGCCCTAGCTGCTGCCACCTCACAGACAGGGTTATGCCCTCCTGGGGACTGAGCAGCCCAATCCCAGGAAGGCAGAACAATGCATTTCCTTTGGGAGGAGGGTGTTACTCCCTCTCCCTTGGGAAATAGGTGTTACAGGCGTGGGAGGGGTAGCCTCCCAGAGCGTCTGGAAATGCTTTAAAGGCAACAGATGGTGCCCTCCTTGAATAAGCCAGTCTTCACCAGTTCAAGGACCCCCAGTCCCTGCTCTGGTATGAAACTGGACAAAGGGGAGTGACCACTGCCCTGTCCATCACAACCCCAGGGGTGGTGCCCAGAGCTCCTGAAGTGTGTTCCTGGCATTAGCCATCTTGGATTCCAAGGTGTGGGGACACTCTGGAGACACTGAGTGGCCAGTGCCAGTAGGTGGTGTCAGAGACCCCGTCTGATAGGTGAATACCTGGGTAGGTAGCCAGTCCCCCTCTCAGGGCGATTTAGGGTCTCTCCTCTAGGTGTTTCCTCAGATTCAGCTTGCAGGACTCGTCCAGGAATCCTCTGCATACTCTGCTTCAGCTTCTGACCGTCGGCTCAAACGCAGACTGCTCCAGGAACCGCTGTAACTGCAACAAAGTATCCAGGACAACTCCTTTGACCTGGAACTTCAGCTCCAGCCAGCTTTTACAACAGTTTCCAAGATGTGCACGCTCTGAGGACTGCCTGTCTTCACCCTGCACCAGAAGAACCGAAGGAATCTCCTGCGGAGTGATAGAGTCACTTCCCTGCTTCTGCAGGCACCCTCTGCGACGACGACCGGTACTCTGGGACTCCTCTCCTGACGACGAGCGTGCTTCCTGGAACACAGGTGGTGGACCAAAGTGACCCAGACTGTTCAAAGGTCCAGTTGACCAAATTTGGTGGAGGTAAGAGCTTGTCTTCCCGTGCTGTGACAGTACCCATGTGCACTACGTCTTCTCCAGCTCCATGGGCTTCTGTGCACTTCTTCCAAGAATCCTTTGTGCAAAGTGTATCCCAGGTCCCCAGCACTCCATCCTTCGCTGAGTTGTTTCCTGGCAGCGGGGGACCTTCCTGTGTAGTGCTGCGACGACCGCACTTTGCATCTTCTTTATCCCCGTGTTCTTCTGAGGGCTCTCTGAAGTGCTGAAAGCCCCCTCTGTCTCTTCAATCCAAGTTAAGACCCCCAGTTCCCCCCTGGGACTAGGCAGCTCCTTTTTGACACAAACCGTGTACTTGCTTGAACCAAGGCTTGCTGGCGGAATCCAGTGACGCAAAGAGCCTGCATCCAACACCTCGACGTGGGACATCACCTGTACCAAGCAGGGACCCGCAGCCATCTTCTTTGGTGCTCTTCTGTACTTTTCTTCATATCGGAGAATCCACCTTTGCACCATCTTCTCGGTTGGCAGGGGCTCCTGTCCTTCCTGGACTCTTCTTTGACTTCTGGATTTGGTCTCCTCTCTCCACAGGTCTTCAGGCCCAGGAATCCATCGTTCGTTGCTTGCAGACTTTCTTGGTTCTTGTAAAATCTCTTATGATGACTGCTAGTGTGTCCTGAGGAAACTTGCTGTACTTTACTCCTGCTTTCCTGGGCTCTGGGGTGGGGTACTTTCCTTACCTTTCATGTTTTCCTACACTCCCAGCACCCCTCTACAAACTACACTTGCCTAGGGGGAATTTGTGATTCACAATCCACTATTTTAGTTTATGGTTTGTGTTTCCACTAGGTCCATTGCAATTATTGTATTTTCTACTGTTGGCACTAATCTATGACTGTTTACTTTCCTTATTTTAGTTACTAGTGTATATATTGTGCATAATACTTAACTCCAGAAGGAATATTGCCTCTATGATATTTTTGGCCTTGTGTCACTAAAACAAAATAACTTTATTTTTGGTAACACTGAGTATTGTCTTTTATTGTGTATAAGTACTGTGTAACTATAGTGGTATTGCAGGAGCTTTGCATGTCTCCTAGTTCAACCTAAGCTGCTCTGCTACAGCTACCTCTAGACAGCCTAAGCTGCTAGAACACTGCCTACATTTCACTAATAAGGGATAACTGGACCTGGTATAAGGTGTAAGTAAAATGTAAATTAGCATTTGTATAGCGCACTACTCACCCGTTAGGGTCTCAAGGCGCTGTACTCATACCGCTATGGAACCCCTCCTGGCTTTTCCCTGTGAGGCGCCCACTCCTGAGCACCCCCGGGGTGAAGCCAGGCATCCAAGCACTGTTGGGGCCGTTGTGGAGATTAAGCAAGCTATTGCCCAGAGTTGCACCTATGAATTAGATTAGGCACTGAGGCGAGAATTATCTGGTCAAGGGGAATTGAGCCCAAGACCTGCCGAAGCGGGACTTGAACCCTGGTCTTGAGCCAGATCTCTGCTTCAGGGTCTGCTGCTCTAACCATTGAGCCACACTTCTACCTTAGATACCAACTACAAACCAGGCCAGCCTCCTAAATTGATGGCAGCGGTGGGATAAGTACTTTCAATTGCTTTACCACTTTGTTACTGGTGCTTTTCTCAAGAGAATTGTACTCCAACACTTAGAGCTATATACAATTTTACTTAGCAGTCATTTTTTCACTTTCTAAAAAGTTCTTTCAAACTTTCCAAAAGTTCTGAAAAGTTTTCCTTTTCTTTAAAAAGTTAGGTCAAATAGTTTTACTCTTCTCCCTAACCTCTTTATGTAGGAGGCTGGCCTGGTTTGTAGTGGATACCTCGGGTACATACACCTTACACCAGGTCTAGTTATCCCTTATTAGTGAATGTAGCAGTGTTCTAGCAGCTTGGGCTGATAGAGGTAGCTATAGCAGAGCAGCTTAGGCTGAACTAGGAGACATGCAAAGCTCCTACTATACCACTTATGGTTACACAGTACTTATGCACAAGTAAAGACAATACTCAGGGTTACCAAAAATAAAGGTATTTATTTGAGTGACACAGTACCAAAAATATCTTAGAGACAATACTCCTTCTGGAGGTAAGTACTATAAACAATATATACACCAGAGACCAAAATTAGACAAGTAAATAGTCATAGAACAATGGAAACAGTGGGAAATCCTATAGAATGCAATGGGAGAAAATAGGTGTAGGGGCAACAAAAACCATATACTAAAAAAGTGGAATGTGAATCACAAATTCCCCCTAGAGAAGTGTAGTGTGTGCAGAATCACTGGGAGAGTAAGAATACAGTAAAGGTAAGTAAATTACGCCACCCCAGAGCCCAGAAAAGCAGGAGTAAAGTACTGCAAGTTTCCTTACGACACACTACACCTCGCTTTTTTATGGATTTTGCAGCACCCAACCAAGTCTGCAAAGAACAACTGCTGGATTATTGGACCTGAAGACCTGCAAAGGAAGGGGACCAAGTCCAGAAGTCGAAAGAAGTTCTAGGAAGGACAGGAGCTCCATCCAACCCGGACGAGGGTGCAAAAGAAGAGTCCTCGGTTAGTAGAAGACTGAAGAAATGCACCCTAGGAAGATGCCAGCGGGTTCCTGCATGATGCAAAAGATGTCCCACGGCGAGAAGATTGTTGCAGTTGAGATTTCATGTTGAAAGGCACCAACAAGCCTTGGCTATGACAAAAGTGTGTTTTTAATCAACATGGCGCTGGATGGATCCAGGATGGACTTGGGGGCCTTAACTCTGTGTGAGGAGGAAGAGGGGGCTCTCAGCACTTTAGAGAGCACTCAGGATGCCACCCAGCACCCCCAAAAGCCACAGGATCCGGGTTCGAAGGAGGTGCAAAATGCAGTTGATGCAGCAAAACAAAAGAAGGTCCCACGCCGCTGGAGAACAAGTCAGCGAGTTGAGCATCACAGGGTGGAGTGCTGGGGAGCTGGGCCAGGCTGTGCATGAAGGAATTTTGCAAAGAGTGCACAGAGGCCTCAGGAGGCGAAGAAGACACAAATCACAGGGGTGCCGTTGTTCTGGGGGAAGGCACGGTCTTATCTCCTCCAAATTGCGTCAGCAGGACCTCAGGACAGTCTGTGTTGATGTTGTCTACCCTCTGTGTCCTTAGGAGCATGCTCGTCACCGTGAGAGGAGTCCCAGGGTACTGGTCGTCGCCTTGGAAGGTGCCTGCTTGGAGCAGAGGAGTGACTCCGTCACTCCATGGGAGATTTCTTCAGTCCTTCTGGTGTAGGATGAAGACAGGGAGTCCCCAGAGCATGCACACCATGGAAACTGTTGCAGTTGCTGACTTGGAGCTGAGAATGCTGAAGAAAAGTGTCTCTTGTAGACATTTTGTTGCAGTTACAGCGTTTCTTGGAGCAGGCTGCGGTTGATCCGAGGTCAGAAGAGTCTGAAGTTGTTGCAGAGGATTACTGAAGGAAACTTGCAAGCAGAATCTGAAGAGAACCCACAAGAGAGACTCTAAATACCCTGAGAGGGGGATTGGCTACCTTATCAGGTATGGACCTATCAGGAGGGGTCTCTGATGTCACCTGCTGGCACTGGCCCCTCAGAGCCCTCTAGAGTGCCCCCACACCTTGCAAAGCAAGATGGCTGAAGTCTGGGACACACTGGAGGAGCTCTGTGCATCATCCCTGGGGTGGTGATGGACAGGGGAGTGGTCACTCCCCTTTCCTTTGTCCAGTTTCCCGCCAGAGCAGGGGAGAAGGGGTTCCTGAACCGGTGTAGACAAGTTTTTGCAAGGAGGGCACCATCTGTGCACTACAAAGCATTTCCAGAGGCTGGGGGAGGCTACCCCTCCCCAGCCTGTAACACCTATTTCCAAAGGGAGAGGGTGTAATGCCCTGCTCTCAGAGGAATGCTTTGTTCTGCCTTCCTGGGACTGGGCTGCCCAGATCCCGGGAGGGCAGAACCCTGTCTGTGAGGTGGTAGCAGCTGTAGCTGCAGTGCAAGCCTCAGAGAGCTGGTTTGGCAGTACTTGGCGTGGAGCCCCCAGGATGCATGGAATTGGCTCCCCAATACCATATTTGGAATGGGGGACAATTCCATGATCTTTGACATGTTACATGGCCATATTCGGAGTTACCATTGTGAAGCTACCTATAGGTATTAACCTATATGTAGTGCACATGTGTAATGGTGTCCCTGCTCTCACAAAGTCCAGGGAAATGGCCCTGAACTATGTGGGGGCACCTTTGCTAGTGCAAGGGTACCCTCACACTTAGTAACTTTGCATCTAACCTTCAGCAAGTAAAGGACATATAGGTGACTTATAAGTTACTTAAGTGCAGTGAAAATGGCTGTGAAATAGTGTGTGCACGATTTCACGCAGGCTGCAATGGTAGTCCTGTGTAAGGGTTTGTCTGAGCTCCCTATGGGTGTCAAAAGAAATGCTGCAGGCAATATGGATCTCCTGGAACATCAATGCCCTGGTTACCATATACTAGGGACTTATAAGGGACTTATAAGGGGGGGGACCAGTGTGCCAATTGAAATTGATAAATGAAGTCACTGGCCTACAGTGTCAAATTTAAAAGCAGAGAGAGCATAAGCACTGAGGTTCTGATTAGCAGAGCCTCAGTGACACAGTTAGGCACTACACAGGCATACACATTAGGCCACAAACTATGAGCACTGGGGTCCTGGCAAGCAGGATCCCAGTGACACAGTAAAAACACACTGACACACACTCACAAACAGGCCAAAATTGGGGATAACCATGCTAGAAAGAGACTACTTTCCTACACTTTCTTTCACTATGTCTGTTGTATAGGCTAGCCCCAGGGTTGTAAAGACCACTTATGAAAGCTTGAATTCCAAAAGTCTGAGGGGTCTCTGGTTAGAAAGAAGTTTAGGGATTTGGAAGAAACCCAACAAGGAATTTCTCTTGAATCTCCTATTGGAAGATGACCAGGAACATCCTACTCATTAGGTACAAGCCGAAGGAGGAGTTAGAGGGAGATTCTACCCAGGTGGATTCAGAAGAGCATTCTGAAGATCCAGCGGAGGGTACTTCCACAGATCTTTCCCTAATCAAACATCCTACTGTAGCTGTTAGTGGGAAGGGGTCACACACAGGGAGGGCACCCTTCACACCTAGAGGCCAGGTCACTAGAGTACCTGAGGTTAGAGAAAGGTCATCCTCTGCTCATTCCCATGTCACTTCTGTATCAGAAGTGTCCCACACATCCAACCCTGGATCAGTCCCTGGATAGGGAACTCAGAAAGCTCAGGTTGGAGGAGGCCAGACTGAGGCTACAGTAGCAACAGTTGGCCTTAGACAGGGAATCCCTGGCTGTGGAAAGGGAAAGACAGGGGTTGGCGTTAGTTCCCCATGGTGGCAGCAGCAGTAGTTTTTGAAACTCCAGTGTTAGAGAACACACATTTGATTCCAGAAACCTTCACAAGATTCCCCCCACTTACAAGGAGGGGGATGACATTTACAAGTGGTTTGCTGCACTTGAGAGGGCCTGTAAAGTTCAGAGGGTCCCACAGGCACAGTGGGCTGCTATCCTGTGGTTGTCTTTCACTGGCAAGGGGAGAATTAGACTCCTTATTGTCAGAGAAGATGACTCAGACAACTACCATGTTCTGAAAAATGCACTCTTGGATGGATTAAGCTTAACCACTGAACATTATAGAATCAAGTTCAGGGAAACCAGAAAATAGTCTTCACAAGATTGGATAATTTTTTTTGTCTTATACAACCTGATTTTGAGAGAGCATATTCTTAACAATTGTGTGTCTGATCTGTTGCACCAATATCTTGTGGACACAGATCTGACCTCTCCCCAAGAATTGGACAAGAAGGCAGACAAATAGGTCAGAACAAGGGTGAGCAGCAAAACTCATAAAGGGGGTGACAAGGACAGCAAGAAGGATGGCAAGTCACATGACAAGGGTGGGGACAAAGATACAAAAAAATCATCAGAGTCTTCATCAGGCCCACAAAAATCCTCTGGGGGTGGTGGGTCCAAATCCTCATCTAATCATCAAAAAAAGCATTGCTGTTATTTGTGTAAGAACAAAGGCCATTGGGCAAGTGACCCCACTTGTCCCAAGAGAAACACCTAGGCCCTCATTACAACCCTGGCGGTAAATCCCACTTACCGCCATGCAGAGGACCGCCAACATACCGCTGTGGCCGCGGAAATCCGCTACAGGTATTACGACCCACAGCTCGGAATCCGCCACAATACAGACACGCACACAAGTCCGCCACACCAAAGGTCAGTGATAAACTGGCGATACCCAAACCGACACCGTCACACCAACAAGAATACGCCCACACTATCACGACCCAAGAATCAACGCAGCGGTCATTCAACCGCGGTAAACCATTGGCGGTACACACTGCTGCGCTCAAAATACACACACACTAACAAAACACAACCACATTGGACAATTCAAAATACACACACCTGATACACATACACACACCACTCCCACACACCCAATCCAACATAAGACACATACCCACATTACCCACAAACCCTTACTACCAGAAATTTGAAAGCAGGCCCATTTCCAGGGGGCACTGTAAGGGGACTGTCGGAAGCCTGGGGATCACCTTGAACACCTATCTAGAGTCCCTTGCTGACTCCTGTTTGTTTCTCTTTTCTCCATGGTACACTTGTGTAGTACTACATTTGCTTCCTGGGACTGCAAATCCCACAATGCACAGCCTGGTAGTCAGGAAAGCCCGAATTCTGTTTCCCATTGTTTTCTATGGGAAAAGTCCAGTTGCTCCTTTTCACTGGATCCTCTCCTCCAGGACTTGCAAGTATCTGAAACTACACACACCTGAGACCTCTCCTGTGCAGCCCAGCTTGGAGCTGCTTATAAGCAGCCATTTCCTCAAGATCCCTGTCGTGCATTGGAGTTCGATTCCTTTGTGTTACAGACCCTTTGTCGGATGGTGTTCCAGTTTTGTTCCTGTTCTGTTCCAGCTTGATCCTGTTTCCTGTTTCTCTGCCCTGCTCCTGATTGTTCCAGCCAGAGTCTGCTCCCTATCTCTTAGCTTTGTACCTGCTTGTTTCTTCCAGAGCCTGCTCCCTGTTTCTCTGCCCTGCTCCTGCCTTGTTTCAGCCTGAACTTTCTCTCTGTTTCCCAGTCCTGTTTACCACTCATTCCTACTCCCGGTATTCCAGTCCTGTCCTTGCCTGTTCCAGCCAGAGCCTGTTCTCAGTTTCCCAATCCTATCTCTCTTTGTTCCAGGCAGAAGTTTGCACCCTGTTTTCAGGTCCTAGTCCTGCCTTTACTTCAGCCAGAGCCTGTTCCCAGTTCTTGCCTCTTCCTCTTTTTTTGTTCCCTTCTGTTTCTGTTTCATCTTGGTTCTTTGTGTCTGGTAAGTGTTCTATCAGTCTTCACCAGTGTATAAGTGTCCTCCTTTGTACTGGGGTAGGCTCCTGGTAGCTCAACAGTTACTGAAGAACAGATCTTTGATCTACCGGTATCTGATCTTGATGTAAAACCAGCCACACCAATGTCACCTGCTGTGTCCCTGAAATTAAAGACTCCTGAAAACCAGCAATCTGAAACTGAATTTCAAGTGCTGAAAGATGTAATATTTCCCACTAAAACTAAAGACTTGAGTTTGAATCTTGTATTCGAAGATCTGATGATAAGTACTGTTCTTAGTGTTTTATTGCAAGAAACCATCATCAAGTCAAAGGCTAGAGCTGAAAATGTAGATAACAATGTAGAGGTGATTTCTGAAGATACTCCAGTTCTATTTCTTTCCAAAGAACAACCTTTCAGTGTTAACAGAGTTGAAGATCATCTACCTGTAGTAGAAACGCTTTGCAAAGAAACCATTTCTGATACCACAAATACACCACAGAGCACTTGCAATGAAGAAATCTCAGTCTTGTCTGAAGATCACCCTAAAGAATTAGCTTGTGGAACATCTACATTTTCAGATGTTAATCCAGTTTCTAAAGACATGAAAACTCTTGTTGCTCCTGAATTTGATACTCCGAAGTCATCCAAGATGAAAGAAAATTCTGACTTTTTCATGTTTACCTTGAGAACACCAGTTACCCATGTCTCCCAAGTCTCTATGCTTTGCAAGCCTCAGACCACAACCATTGCAAATACTGCTGCAGAAACTGACATATCCTGCTTGTCGGAAGGTGTTACAGACCTGACAGTTACTAATACGCCAATTATCTCCTCCAAAGAAGAAAGTATTGAACAGGATTCTAATGTCATAAAGAATACCACCCATAATGCCATTCCAGATCTCCTTGCTCCTGAATCCACTTCACCAGAAACCAACTCCATGCACTCCTCCCATATCACTCGAACAATAAAGGGGAAGGACATCAGAGCCCATATGGGTATTAATACATGCTTTGCTCATTGGAAGATTCACCTATGGCAGGACTGTAAACTTATCCACCAAGGTTGGTGTTGGATTTTCTAGCTGTGGCTTTTCCTCTTCAATTTATTTCAGCCAAAAGATCGCCTTCTCTTCTTGAGCAGACTGGTGGGAGGGGGTATACTGTTACGACTCTGTCGTCCCATTTCCAGGGGGCGCTGTAAGGGGACTGTCGGAAGCCTGGGGATCACCTTGAACACCTATCTAGAGTCCCTTGCTGACTCCTGTTTGTTTCTCTTTTCTCCATGGTACACTTGTGTAGTACTACATTTGCTTCCTGGGACTGCAAATCCCATAATGCACAGCCTGGTAGTCAGGAAAGCCCGAATTCTGTTTCCCATTGTTTTCTATGGGAAAAGTCCAGTTGCTCCTTTTCACTGGATCCTCTCCTCCAGGACTTGCAAGTATCTGAAACTACACACACCTGAGACCTCTCCTGTGCAGCCCAGCTTGGAGCTGCTTATAAGCAGCCATTTCCTCAAGATCCCTGTCGTGCATTGGAGTTCGATTCCTTTGTGTTACAGACCCTTTGTCGGATGGTGTTCCAGTTTTGTTCCTGTTCTGTTCCAGCTTGATCCTGTTTCCTGTTTCTCAGCCCTGCTCCTGATTGTTCCAGCCAGAGTCTGCTCCCTATCTCTTAGCCTTGTACCTGCTTGTTTCTTCCAGAGCCTGCTCCCTGTTTCTCTGCCCTGCTCCTGCCTTGTTTCAGCCTGAACTTTCTCTCTGTTTCCCAGTCCTGTTTACTACTCATTCCTACTCCCTGTATTCCAGTCATGTCCTTGCCTGTTCCAGCCAGAGCCTGCTCCCAGTTTCCCAGTCCTATCTCTCTTTGTTCCAGCCAGAAGTTTGCACCCTGTTTTCAAGTCCTAGTCCTGCCTTTACTTCAGCCGGAGCCTGTTCCCAGTTCTTGCCTCTTCCTCTTTGTTTGTTCCCTTCTGTTTCTGTTTCATCTTGGTGCTTTGTGTCTGGTAAGTGTTCTATCTGTCTTCACCAGTGTATAAGTGTCCTCCTTTGTACTGGGGTTGGCTCCTGGTTTCCAGGAGGCAATTCCAGTCCCCATCCTTGTCTAGTGTTATACGTTGTCTTTCGTGCCTAACAGTGACAGTGTGCTATTGCTGTTTTCTCAGGAATCGCCACTGTGTTTCCAGCTGGACCCACAAGAGCGTGTCCTGTGTATGTAAGTACTATCCTTGTTTGTGCTCTAGGGTCCAGAGACAGAATCACTTCTGCTGCCTCCTTTCTATGGGGCTGGCAGGGTGACTATATGTAAGAGAAAACTGCACAGAGGCATTGACATTCCCTGTCACTGTGGGAGGTTCTGCGCCTTACTCTGTGTACAACCCCAGCATGTTTGTCCATTAGTAATCTGTTTCCTGTTTGGTCACACAAGGGTTGCTCTGCTTTTTACTTTCCTGTGCCTGTTCATAGCTGTCCTTTCCGTGCATGCCTTTAACTGCTCTTCTGCCCCAGTATACTACCTCTTTAGGATATTCGGTGACCTGAAGGGGTGTCCCAACCAAAGTCCTGATCAGACCCGCCCGAGACCGCGACAACTACCAAAAACAATACCAGCCTCCACAGACACACAACACCATCACCTACACAACATCCACGCACCTCAAACAACACACACCAACACAGCCCTTCACACATCACAACAGACACCACCTCACACATCACCCATACCACATCATGGCACCTCAAAGACACCCCAGGTTCTCTGAGGAGGAGCTCAGGTTCATGGTGGAGGAAATCATACGGGTAGAGACAACTATTCGGATCACAGGTGCAGCAGACATCCATTGCAAGGAAGATGGAGCTATGGCGAACAATTGTCGACAGGGTAAACGGTGGGCCCGCTTCCAAGAACACTGGATGACATCAGGAAGAGATGGAACGGCCTACGGGGGAAGGTGCGTTCTGTTGTATCCAGACACCAGATTGCTGTACAGAGGACTGGCAGTGGACCCCTACCTCCTCCCCCCACAACTAACAACATGGGAGGAGCAAGTCTTGGCAATACTGCATCCTGAGGGCCTTGCAGGAGTAGCAGGAGGACTGGACTCTGGTAAGGCAAATCTTTACTACCTTATCCCCGCCACCCCACCTGCATGCCATCACATACTCCCACCCTCACCCTCACACCCATCACCCCAACAACCCACAGATATCCCACCAACACAACCCACCCATCCCAAAACCAAGCCCTGCAAGTAACACCAATGCCCAAGCATGTCCAGTACAGAGACTCACTCATGCCCCAAAATCACCAATCACACAAGGACCAAGCCAATAATGCAAGCACTGGAGTAGAGGGTCATTCACACATTGCACACAATGGCACACACAGATACAATAACTATACATTTACACCCCAACAGGACCCCTACCCAACGTCACCGGACAGGAGGTGCCAGACATATCCAGTCCCCCCACAGAAGAGGCCCACGGTGATGACAGCATCTCTGCATGCCTGGATCAAGATGACCAGCCCGGCCCATCTAGGACCTCGGGACAGTCGGTTCCCCTGCCACTGTCACAAGCCACCACAGAGCCTCCCCCCTCAGGAAACACCAGCACAGCACCCACCCAGCGGGCCCATCCCTCTGTCTCCAGGACATGTCAATCAGCAGTGTGTCCACCACTACAGGGAACCCAGGCAACCCCACTAACACAGAACGATCAGGGACCTAGTGGCAGTCGGCTCACGGTTCAGGGGACAGAGGCACAGGATAAAAGAGAAACTGGGAGGACTGCTGTGCGACAGGGGGGGACAGGCTCAGGGAACCGATACTCCACGAGGCACTCTCCAACATCATGGGAGATAACCATCATTCCCAGGAGACCAAGGCAACGGTACTGGCCAAGTTTCAGGAGACCCAGTGGCTGCAGGAGGAACACTATCTGGGAATCAAGGAGGACTTGAAGTCCATTAACACCCCCCTGGTCACCATTGCAGGGGTGCTGGCAGACCTTCTTAACACCAGGAGGGACACAGTGGCACTACAAGGGGCCCCTGACACTAGTCTGGACGACGAACAGCCCTCCACCTCCACTGACGCAAGTGGACAGGAGGCACCGCCCCAGGAACAACAGACACCAGCTCCCCACCCCCTGCAGATGGAGAACCACCCTGCAAACAGTCCCTAAGATCCAGGAACAAGACAGAAAACATTGCCAAGACCCCCACCAGGAAATGAGACCCCCCTGATTGTCACCCTTCTGTCCCACTATGTCACCCTGTCCCTCCTTAAACTGCCATTGCTCCACTTCCTATGCCCCTTTGGACAGTGCACCTGTGAAACAAATAGACTGGACTCTGCCATGGACATTCCTCCACCATTTTACAACCCACCTCCTCTTATTTGCACAGGAATAAACACACTTCAATCACAAAACAATCTGGAGTCAGTCTGTGCTTTCACAAATGTGTAATTGCAATAACTATGGAATATAGCAATGCCAATGTACTTGTTCACATACCAATGTAACAGAGCTGTAGGCCAGGAGTTAACCAAGCAGAGGGCACAAAGTGGGACCCAGATCTGTGAAATGGAAAGTCAAAGTGACAAGTCAGGGTCCATACACTGAGTGAAAATGACAGACTTATGCTAGCTCAAACAACAGTATGAGATGTGGGAAGCAGTTACATCTTCTTACCTGTGTCTCACTGGAAGTATTGCATGATGATGTTGTATCGGTTGTCGATATCCTCTTCTTCTGCCTCCTCTTCTTCACTGTCCACAGGCTCCACAGCTGCCACAAGACCACCATCTGGCCCATCCTCCTGCAGAAAAGGCACCTGCCGTCGCAAAGCCAGGTTGTGCAGCATACAGCAGGCCACGATTATCTGGCACACCTTCTTTGGTGAGTAGTATAGGGAGTCACCTGTCAGATCGAGGCACCGGAATCTGGCCTTCTGGAGGCCGAAGCTGCATTCGATCACCCTCCTAGTTCGCCCATGTGCCTCATTGTAGCGTTCCTCTGCCCTTGTCCTGGGATTCCTCACTGGGATCAGTAGCCATGACAGGTTGGGGTAACCAGTCACCTGCAAATGTGGAGGGATATTTATTAGACACACACTAGCCCTTAGGGACAGCCCCATACCCAGACACCTATGTGAACTGTATTGGGACCTTGACCTCACCTATTAGCCACACACGGTGCCTCTCGAGTTGCCCCATCACATAAGGGATGCTGCTATTCCTCAAAATGTAAGTGTCATGCACAGAGCCAGGATACTTGGCATTGACATGGGAGATGTACTGGTCTGCCAAACACACCATCTGCACATTCATCGAATGGTAGCTTTTCCGGTTTCTATACACCTGTTCATTACTGCGGGGGGAAACAAATGCCAAATGTGTCCCATCAATGGCACCAATGATGTTGGGGATATGTCCCAAGGGCATAGAAGTCACCTTTCACTGTGGGCAAATCCTCCATCTGAGGGAAAACGATGTAGCTGCGCATGTGTTTCAGCAGGGCAGATAACACTCTGGACAACACGTTAGAGAACATTGGCTGGGACATCCCTGATGCCATGGCCACTGTTGTTTGAAATGACCCACTGGCCAGGAAATGGAGTACAGACAGAACCTGCACGAGAGAGGGGATTCCTGTGGGTTGGCGGATAGCTGAAATCAGGTCTGGCTCCAACTGGGCACACAGTTCCAGGATTGTTGCACGATCAAGCCTGTATGTGACTAGGATGTGTCTCTCTTCCATTGTCGACAGGTCCACCAGGGGTCTGTACACCAGAGGATGCCACCATCTCATCACCTGCCCCAGCAGACATGCCCTATGTAGGAGAACAGCGTGCAGCGAGTCATCCAACACTGAGGTATCACAATTTGTTATTTGCAGAAACGTTATTAATCCACAATGTGCTGATATCTGTCTATATCCCGAGCCCAGATAGGTGTGACGCAGTTAACATTCATCCCATGTGGCCTCCGGAAATAGCGGCTGCCTGACCTATAAGGTGAGACAAGGGGATATGAGGTAACTGCGCTGGTGTTGTACACCATCACGGTGGGCGGTCGAAGACCCCGGTGCAAATCTGCATTGGTTAACATTGGGCCCTATGGGTCCCAGGAGCCAATAACGATGTACGCCGGTGGTGACGGTACGCACCGCCGCGGACGTGACTGCCATTTTCTGTCTGTTCACTCACTTGATACCTGACCTTCAACAGGAGAGGACCTACACTGCAAGTGCTGCTGTGACCTGTGTCTGGAAGCGACAATGGCTACAGTGTCTGGGGAAAGGGCCCCTGCCTTCACGTCGGAGGAGTTGGAGAAACTAGTGGATGGGGTCCTCCCCCAGTACACGCAACTGTAGGGTACTCCAGACACACAGGTGAGTACACTGTTAGCATGCTGCATGGACAATGCCTGTTTTGAGTGGTGTGGATGGAAGATACGTGGGGGGGGGCTGAGGCCTGCTTGTGCAGATGGTTAGTGTATGTGTGTCAGGGCATGGGTGGGAACTCGTGGGCAATGAGTATGATGGTCCGGATGGGTAGGTAATTTCCTTTCCCCCTGTACCATTCCTCTAGGTCAGCGCCCAGCAGAAGAAGGGTATTTGGCATGCCATCGCAAAGGACGTCCGGAGCCTGGGGGTCTACCACAGACGGAGCACCCACTGCCGTAAAAGATGGGAGGACCTGCACCGCTGGAGCAAGAAGACGGCGGAGGCCCAGCTGGGGATGGTCTCCCAACGTGGGAGGGGTGCCCGTCGCACCATGACCCCCCTGATATTCCGGATCCTGGTGGTGGCCTATCCGGAGTTGGATGGGCGCTTGAGGGCATCACAGCAGCCACAAGGGGGTGAGTACACTCTCATTCAGCTGACTCTGCGCACATTATGAGGTGTCTGGGTGGGGGAGGTGTGCAGTGGGTTCCCCTAGGCCAGGGCGAACTTGGTAGGCAAGGTCTTTTGTGAGGCAGGCTATATGGCACCCCAACTCCACCAGTGGTAAGAGCCATCTACACCTAGTCAGGCTCCTATGACTTCCAGGTGTGCAGCAATTGGTCTTAGGCCTCGTACCTCATGGTCAGCTGAAATTTCTAGGAACTGTCAGTGCATGGCGTAGTGCAGAGGGCTGCTCCATGTGTGTTGTGTCCGCCAACGGTAGTGGTGTTGCATGCACTGAACATGTCTTACTTCTGCCTCCCCCTCCCCTTTTTTTGGTCTCCCTGTTCTTGTGTGCAAAAGCATCATCAGGCGGAGGAGCATTGGCACCGGAGCAGGAGGGAGCTGCAACACACTTGGCCCTGGAGGGTGAAGCAACGGGACTGAAGCCACCAGTGGGATGGAGGGCGAGGGGAGCTCCACGGCAGGGACAGGAGCAGACAGCAGTGACAGCGACTCCTCCTCTGATGGGAGTTCCCTTGCGGTGGCGGGCACCTCTGTGCCCACCGCATCAACAGGTACAGCCACCACCCCCCTACCAACACCGCCCTCCCAGCAGCCCCTCAGCGTGTGTCCCGTGTCCGTTCACCCAGGAGGGTGGGCATCTCCTTCACCCCAGGCACCTCAGGCCCTGCCCCAGTCAGCCCTGCTGCCCTCAGTGAGGAGGCTATTGACCTCCTGAGTTCCCTCACTGTTGGGCAATCTACTATTGTGAATGCCATCCGGGGTGTAAAGAGGCATTTGCAACAAACAAATGCATACCTGGAGGGCATTCATTCTGGGCAGACAGCCCAACAGACAACATTTCAGGCTCTGGCCTCAGCACTGATGGCAGCCATTGTCCCTGTGTCCAGCTTCCCCCCTCCAACTTCCTCCACCCAGACCCAATCCCCTGTACCTCAGCCTATCCCAAGCACACCATCAGACATGCATGCACACACATGAACACACAAGAGTGGCTCAGGCAAACATAAGCACCACACATCCCACAGGCACTCACACAAGCACCAGCCCCATGCTGACACACCAACATCCACTGCCTCCACTGTGTCCCCCCCTCCACGTCCTCCTCCTCCCTCCTTGTCTCGTCTCCACTCACACCTGCATGCACGACATCCTCAGCCCCTACCTCCATCACCAGCACGCCCATCTCCATACACCGCTCACGTGCACTCACCACCCCCACTACCATTCACACATCCCCAGTGTCCTCTCCCAGTGTGTCAGTGAGCCCTCCTCCCAAAGTACACAAACACAGGCACACACCCACCCAACAGCCATCCACTTCACAACAGCCTCTAGCCCATGCACCTTCACCCAAATCCAACAGACGTACACCTCCTACAACCACTACCTCTACCTCCAGTCCCAAACCCCCTCCATCTTCCCGTCCCAGTGTGTCTCAAAACTTTTCCTGGCAAACTTTGACCTCTTCCCTTCACGCCCCCATCCTTCCTCTAGGGCCAGGCTTCCCAGGTCCCAGCCCAGCACCTCAGCCACCAAATCCCCAGGCAACTGCGGGGTCATCGAGTGTGCCACCCACCAGGGCTGCCAGTGTGCCACGTAGCGAGGGCAAGGACATTCCACCACCTGCGAAGGTGAAAAAGGTGCCCACATCTCGGAGGGAGAAGCTGAAACTACCAGCCACCAAGGGCTCAGCAAAAACAAAAGGGGATAGTGACAAGACAACTGCAGCACCATCAAAGGTGGGGAAGAGCCAAAAGCAGAAGAGCAGGTCTGGAGAGGGCATGGTGACACAGACTGAGGGACCAGTGTCACACCTTCTGTCCACGACCACGCCAACCTGTACGGCGGCGAACACCGCTAGCTGCCCCGCCACCACAACACCATCTGCACCGCCACCTGCACCACCACCTGTACCGCCCCCGTCGCATCTACAGCCTCAGCGACAGTCCCCAGCCTCTTCCCCAGTGGGCAGCCGTCCGAGGCTGCAGGAGACGTCCTGCTTTGTCCCTCAGCAGGTGCTGATCCATGCACCACCGCCAGCACTGCCGCCACAGACAGTGCTGCAAGCACCGCCGCCACAGACAGCGCCGCAAGCACCGTTGCCACAGACACCACCGCAAGCACCGTCGCCACAGACACCGCCGCAAGCACCGTCGCCACAGACACCGCCGCAAGCACCGCCGCCACAGACACCACCGCAAGCACCGCCACCGGCCCGCAGCGTCCTCGGACACTGGCACCACCGCTGACATGGCTACCATCCCCAGTGGTCAGTCGTCTGAGGCTGGAGGTGAGTTAGTGGACCCGCGGCAGCTTCCATGAGGCATGACTGCCATCACTGTGTGCACCTGCAGGTGGAATGCGAAGCCGCAGCAGTGTGGGGTATGTGTCTGCCTCCATGGCTTATTATGCTACCTGAACCTCGCCAATCTCATAGCACGCACACCCAGGTGAGGGAATTGTACCGGCCACACTGCACGTGAGGCACTCTGGGCACCAGGCCCCCTCCAGAACCAGTGGAGTATCACATCCCCTACCTCAGTCCTTGGCAGGATGAAGCACTCTGGGCACCAGGCCCCCTCCGGAACCAGTGGAGTATCACATTCACTACCTCAGGCCTTGGCAGGATGAAGCACTCTCGGCACCAGGCCCCCTCCAGAACCAGTGGAGACTGTTATCCACTTGAGAGACTGTGGCTTTGCACTCTCCAGGAGAAAGCAGTGGGCACACCACCCACTGGAGAGACTTGAGAGACTGTGGCTTTGCACTCCCCAGGAGAAAGCAGTGGGCAAACCACCCACTGGAGAGACTTGGGAGACTGTGGCTTTGCAATCCCCCGGATACAGCAATGGGCATGGAGCCCCCTCGTACAGCAGTGGCATTGTGCGTTCATCAGGCTGAGGTGCCCCCTCCCCCTCTCCCTGAGGTGCCTGTGTATTTTCCATCTGATGCCCCAGCAGTGTTCTCTCCGTTTCCAGTCAGATATCATGAGTGGGCCTCGCCCATGCATTTTGGGCCCAGTGGTCCACGGACAATGATTAGTACACTATCCGGACTTGTGTAGTTGGTGTACATATATTTGTATATACTGAATTTTTACTGTTGACTACTGGATTTTTAATGATTACAATTGTTACAATAATTTCCTTTTGTCCTTGCGTTCTTCCAGGGGGTGGGGGTTTGTATATGTAATGTTGCTGCTTGTATTTGTGTGTATGGTGTTGTGTGTGAAGGTGAGGGTGGGGGTGTTGGGTGCAATGTTCCCTCTAATTTGTTTCCACTGTGTGCAGCAGTGTGCGGTCTCTGTGCGCTGCAGCCAAAGATACGTGCGCCAAGAAATTGACCATTCACGCGCGCGCAGCGCATAACTAGCCAAGATCTTTGGCATTAGCCTCTCCATACCACTAAAGCAAAAAAGGGATATCATTGCTCCATGCAAAAGGGCATCAAGGCAGTTGTGTGACCTGGTTGCACACCCCAACGACATGACCTGTTAAGTGCCACCTACACCCCAGTTAGAGAAAACAGAAATCAGGAGGTTGAACCATTATGAAACTTTAATGAATACTCTCAGAGTGCTGCAGAGGACCCTGCACATCAAATACAGCCAGTTGTACAATTGGTTAACATTTACAGTTTGATGAACACACTGCTCATGAATGACATGATGCCCCTGCCACGATACAGGCTGAGAAATGTTCCTACCCCACCCACACACGGACTGTAGGAGAAGCCGCATCAGAGTTTAGACAAGTCAGGTGCCAACGTTAGATGTGTGACATGTTTGTTTTTCTCGCCGGTCCTTGCCATTTTTCCAGTGCTGATAAACTCGGTCTAAATCAACTTTCCCATTTGAGAGGTAAGCCTTTGTTCTCATCAGCATATCTAGGTGACTCTCCTCTAGTCTGTTTCTTAATTTGGACTTGATTGAGTTCATGAGGCTGAATCGTCGTTCGCAGTCTGCACTTGAAGCCTGGAAAGTTGCACAGATATCAACAAGCTGAGATACAACACTATACTGTGCAGTATTCCGCAGAGTGAAATTCACCATGTCTTGAAAGGTCCTAAACAATCTGTTTTTTTATATGCGCTACCACCACATATTTATAATCTCTGTACTGCCGAACAACATCACCAGGGGTGTCACAATCACCCAGGACCAAGACCTTCTTATACTTCTCAACAAGTCTTTGTAAAACACTCCCCGCGGCCTTTAAACGCTGTTTTCATTGACTTAAATCCAGATTCAAATTTGAGCATTTTCTGCAATAGGAGAGCACGACTATCGCTCTAAAAGGCTTATTTGAGCTGAGAAAGTGATAATGCATATACACAACTATGAAGTACGACAATGATGGAAAAGTTGATAACAGCACATTTTCTACTGTTCTGAAGCATTTCCTAGCTCATTAACCAATAATTTTCAACATAAATATCACTTGCTCGCTTGTATGCTAAAGTACGGCAAATGATGTTTAAAACAATCCCCGCGGCCTTTAAACGCTGTTTTCATTGACTTCAATCCAGATTCAAATATGAGCATTGTCTGCCTTAGGGGAGCACGTATATCGCTCTAAAAGGCTTATTTAGGCTTAGAAAGTGATAACGCATATAAACTACCACAAAGTACAGGAATGGTGGAACAACGTGTGCGCTTGCCAAAGGGGCCTGCGCGATGGGGGAAGTAAAGGTGTGCGCGCGCCTTACAGGGAACATTGGTTGGGTGTGTGTGTCACACTCTTTCCTCCCCCCCCCTGTGTTGTAGGTGCAGTACTCACTGTAGTCGCTGCAGCTGCCATTCGTACTCCTGGTAGAAGAGGAGATAAACCAACATGGGTAACACCTGAAGTTCGGGCTCCATGGTGTCCTGGTTCCTCGTTGGGTGTCCAGAGGTGAGTGTTTTCCCTTCTGTGTACTGTTTCCGCTGTGCTTTTGATAGCGTTGTTTCCGCCCCGGAAAAGGTGGCGGATAGGCCTCTTGAAATACGGTGGGCAGTACATTGTCTTCTGTCTGTCTGTTGGCGGTTACCGCTGCGGTGTTTGTTTCTACCGCTGTGGCAGTCGGAGTGTTAAAGTGGCTGTCATCCCATTTTTTTTTTTTCCGCCAGCCTGTTTGCGGTATTACTGCCACTTTAACATCGACCGCCAGGGTTGTAATGAGGGCCCAAGTCTCCCACCACCACAACCCCCACTGCTTCTACTAGTGCCCCTAGTAAAAGCAGTGGTGGTGGGAAAAACTTTACAAATAGCCAAACAGAGGGTGTAGCTGGGCTCACTTATGGTAATGTAGTCGGGGTTGGTCTAGTTAGGGAGACCACTGAGGCAGTTTTAGTCTCCAATGGAGGCATTGACCTTGCCACCTTAGTTGCTTGTCCCCTTAATATGGATAAGTACAAGCAACTACCCCTAATAAATGGTGTTCAGGTTGAGGCCTACAGGTGCCAGTGTCACTATGGTGAAGGAGAAACTGGTTGCCCCTGAGCAACACCTACTTGGTCAACAGTACCAAGTTTACTGACACCCATAACAACACTGTTAGCCACCCTATGGCTGTTGTGAATCCCAACTGGGGGGGGGGGGTGGTTACAGGATGTGGTATCCACTGATTTACCTGTAGAGTGTCTATTGGGCAATGATTTGAAAACTTCAGCTTGGGCTGAAGTGGAGTTGGAGACCCATGCAGCCATGCTGGCCATCCCAGGGCACATGTTTGCTCTTACCAGGGCTCAGGCCAAGAAGCAAAGAGGACAGGGAAACTTGGATCCTGGAACAATGGACCAAGTGCTCCCAAAAACTAGGGGTAGAAAGGGCAAACCCTTGTCCACTATCCCTCCCTCTCCAGAAGATTCCCCTTTTGATGAGGAGGAGTCAACTCACTGTGCAGGACCTACACCAGAGGAACTTCAAGCTGACACAGCTGAGCTCTTGGGTGCAGGTGGGCCTGCCAGGTAGGAACTGGGTGTGGTACAGCAGACCTGTCCCACACTAGAGGGTCTAAGACAGCAAGCTGTCAAACAGCAAAATGGGGATATTAGTGACTCACACAGAGTTTAGTGGGAGAACAAGCTTCTTTATACTGAGGCAAGGGACCCCAATGCTGGTGCTACCATGAGACTGGTCATTCCTTTGCAGAATAGGGAATTCCTCCTAACTCTGGGACATGATATTCCCTTGGTTGGACATCTGGGACAAAGTAAAACTTGGGACAGACTTGTCTCTCACTTTCACTGGCCTCATATGTCAGAGGACAACAAAGAGTTTTGTCACTCTTGTGTGACCTGCCAAGCCAGTGGCAAGACTGCCAGTAGTTGGGGTGCCCTTTGAAAGAGTGGGGGTTGACAAAGTTGACCCCCTTGGCCCTCCAACTGCTTCTGGCAATAGGTTCATCTCGGTGGTAGTGGACCATGACAAAAGATATACAGAAGCCATCCCCTTAAGGACCACTACAGCTCCTGCAGTGGCAAAGGCCCTCCTGCGAATATTTTCCAGGGTGGACTTTCCTAAAGAGGTAGTATCAGACAGGGGTAGTAACTTCATGTCTGCATACCTGAAAGCTATGTGGAAGTAGTGTGGTGTAAACCTACAAATTCTCCACAAACAAATGGACTGGTTGAGAGATTTAACAAAACTCTCAAAGGCATGATCATGGGACTCTCTGAAAAACTCAGAAGGAGATGGGATGTCCTCCTGCCATGCCTCCTTTTTGCCTACAGGGAGGTACCCCAGAAAGAAGTAGGCTACAGCCCCTTTGAACTCATCTTTTGTCACCCTGTTAGGGGTCCTCTTGTTCTTGTGAAAGAGGGCTGGGAGAGACAATTGAAGCCCCCTAAAAAAGACATTGTGGACTATGTACTTGGCCTAAGATCAAGAATGGCTGAGTACATGAAAAGGGCCACTAACAACCTTCAGGCCAGCCAAGAGTTTCAAAAGCAATGGCAGGACCAGAAGGCTGTCCTGACTGAGTACCACCTAGGACAGAAGGTGTGGGTTTTGGAGCATGTGGCACCAAGAGCACTCTAGGACAAATAGAGCGGACCCCATCTCATTGTGTAGAAAAAAAGGTGAGATCGCCTATTTGGTAGACCTTGGCACTGCCAGAAGTCCCCTTAGGGTACTTCATGTCAACCGCCTTAAACCTTACTATGATATGGCAGATCTAACCCTACTCATGGCCACAGATGAGGGGCAGGAGGAAGAGAGTGACCCTTTCCCTGACCTCTTTTCCAACACTGAAGCTGATGGCTTAGTAGAAGGAGTTGTGCTTGCATACTGCCTCACAGCAGAGCAGAGGGAGGACTGCCAGAACTTACTAGGCCACTTTTCTGACCTCTTTTCACTCATAACTGGTACCACTACTTGGTGTGAACATATCACTGTTACTGGAGACAGTTTACATGTCAAAAGTAAGATTTATAGGCAGTCTGACCATGTCGGAACCTGTATTAAGTCTGAGGTGAAGAAAATGTTGGATCTAGGTGTTATTGAGCACTCAGCCCCTGGGCCAGCACAGTGGTACTTGTCCCCAAACCTCTTAGCAAAGAAGGAAAGAGAGAAATGTGGTTTTGTGTGGACTATAGAGGGCTCAGTACTGTAACTAAAATAGATGCTCACCCTATACCCAGGGCAGATGAGCTCATAGATACACTGGCTTCTGCCAAGTATCTAAGCACCTTTGATTTGCCTGCAGGGTATTGGCAGATCAAATTATCAGAGCATGCTATGCCAAAAACTCAATTTTCAAACATTGGAGGGCATTATCAATTGACAGTTATGCCCTTTGGTTTGAAAAATTCACCTGCCACTTTCCAGAGGCTGTTGAACACAATCCTCCAAGGTCTGGAAGCTTTTAGTGCGGCATAATTAGATGACATTGCTGTATTTAGCTCCACCTGGGACGACCACCTAGTTCACCTGTAGAAAGTTTTGGAGGCCCTGCAAAAGGCAGGCCTCACTATCAAGGCTACGAAATGCCAGATAGGGCAGGGGAAAGTGGTTTATCTGTGCTACCTGGTAGGTCGAGAACAGATTGAACCATTACAGGGGAAGATCCAGACTATTTTAGACTGGGCTCCTCCTACTACTCAGACCCAGGTCAGAGCCTTTCTTGGTCTCACCGGATATTACAGGAGGTTCATTAAGAACTATGTTGCCCCTCTTAATGACCTCACTTCTAAAAAGATGCCTAAAAAGGTATTGTGGACAGCCAGCTGTCAAAGAGGTTTTTAGGAGCTTAAGCAGGCTACGTGTACTGAACCTGTCCTAGAAAGGCCAAATTACTTTACAAAATTAATTGCCCAGACAGATGCAACTGAACTGGGGGTTGAGGCAGTGCTATCACAACTGAACTCAGAGGGCCAGGATCAACCTGTTGCTTTCATCAGTAGGAGGTTGACCCCTAGAGAAAAGCATTGGTTAGCCACAGAGAGGGAGGCCTTTGCTGTGGTCTGGGCTGTGAAGAAGCCAAGCCCATACTTATGGGACTCACTTCATCATTCAGACAGACCACAAACCTCCCTTATGGTTAAAATAGATGAAAGGAGAAAACCCTAAATTGTGGAGGTGGTCCCTTTCCCTACAGGGGACGGACCTTACAGTGGAACATAGACCCAGGAGTAACCACTCCAAAGCAAATGGACTCTCCAGATATTTCTACTTAGACAATGAAGACTCATGTGGCCAAGGTTAGCCTTATTGTCCCTCATTGGGAGGGTGGTTGTGTAGGAAAGTACCATCTTTCTTGGCATGTTACCCCCAATTTCTGCCTGTTTGTCAGTCTGTTTTGCCTGTCTCAGTGGGATCCTACTAGCCAGGACCCCAGTGCTCATACTTTGTGGCCTATGTGTGTGTTGTCAGTATGCTTAACTGTGTCACTGAAGTTCTGCTAACCAGAATTCCAGTACTTGTGCTGTCTCTACTTACCACTATAGTTTAGTGACTCCATAGTCCAATTCTAATTGACACACTGGACCCCCCCTTCTAAGTCCCTAGTATATGGTACCTTGGTACCCAGGGTTTTGGGGTTCCAGGAGATCCTTATGGGCTGCAGCATTTCTTTTGCCACCCATAAGGAGCTCAGACAAACCTTTCTTCAGGACTGCCACTGCAGCCTGAGTGAAATAGTGCACACACTATTTCACTGCCATTTTCACTGCACTTAAGTAACTTATAAGTCACCTACATGTCTAACCTTCATTTACTGAAGGCTAGGTGAAAAGGTACTGTGCGTGAGGGCACCCTTGTACTAGCAAAGGTGCCCCCACATTGTCCAGGGCCAATTCCCCAGACTTCGTGAGTGCGGGGAGACCATTACACGTGTGCACTACATATATATCAATACATAAATGTAGCTTCACAATGGTAACTCTGAATATGGCCATGTGAGTTGTCTAAGATCATGGAATTGTTCCCCGATTCAAAATCTGGGATTGGGGGCCAATCCCATGTACCCTGGGGGCTCCACCATGGACCTCCAGTACTGCCAAACCAGCTCTCTGAGGTTTCCACAGCAGCCCCAGCTGCTGCCACCTCACAAACAGGTTTCTGCCCACTTGGGGACTGAGCAGCTCAATCCCAGGAAGGCAGAACAATGCATTTCCTTTGGGAGGAGCATGTTACACCCTCTCCCTTTGGAAATAGGTGTTACAGGCGTGGGAGGGGTAGCCTCCCAGAGCCTCTGAAAATGCTTTGAAGGGCACAGATGGTGCCATCCTTGCATAAGTCAGTCTACACTGGTTCAGGGACCCCCAGTACCTGCTCTGGTGCGAAACTGGACAAAGGAAAGGGGAGTGACCACTCCCCTGTCCATCACCACCCCAGGGGTGGTGCCCAGAGCTCCTCCAGTGTGTCCCTGGCGTTAGCCATCTTGGATTCCAAGGTGTGGGGACACTCTGGAGACCTCTGAGTGGCCAGTTCCAGAAGGTGATGTCAGAGACCCCTCCTGATAGGTGCATACCTGGGTAGGTAGCCAATCCCCCTCTCTGGGCTATTTAAGGTCTCTCCTCTGAGTGTTTCCTCAGATTCAGCTTGCAAGACTCCTCCAGGAATCCTCTGCATCCTTTGCTTCAGCTTCTGATCAACCGCAGACTGCTCCAGAAACTGCTGTAACTGCAACAAAGTATCCAGGGTGACTCCTGTGACCTTCAACTTCAGCTCCAGCCAGCTTTTGCAACAGTGTCCAAGGTGTCCACGCTCTGAGGACTGCCTGTCTTCACCCTGCACCAGAAGAACTGAAGGAATCTCCCTTGTAATGATGGAGTCACTTCCCTGCTTCTGCAGGCACCCTTCTGCGATGATGACCTGTACTCTGGGACTCCTCTCCTGATGACGAGTGTGCTCCCTGGAACACAGGTGGTGGACCAAAGTGACCCAGGCTGTCCAAAGGTCCAGCAGTCCAAATTTGGTGGAGGTAAGAGCTTGCCTCCCCATGCTGCAACAGTACCCCTTTACAACAGGTCTTCTGCAGCTCCTTGGGCTTCTGTGCACTTCTTCCAAGAATCCTTTGTGCACAGCGTAGCCCAGGCCCCCAGCACTCCATCCTGCGACGCACAACTCGCTGAGTTGTTCCCTGACGGAGTGGGACCTTCCTGTGTAGTGCTGCGATGAACGCACTTTGCATCTTCTTTGTTCCGATGTTCTGGGACTCCCGTGAGTGCTGCTTGGTTTTCTGAGGGCTCTCTGAAGTGCTGAGGGCCCGTCTGCCTCCTAAGTCCAAGTTGAGGCCCCCAGGTCCCTCCTGGCTCCAGGCAGCTCCTTTTTGACACAAAGCGCGCACTTGTTTGAACCAAGGCTTGTTGGTGGAATCTAGTGACGCAAACAGCCTGCGTCCAACAACTCGACGAGGGACATCGCCTGCACCAAGCAGGAACCCGCAGCCATCTTCTTTGGTGCTCTTCTGTACTCCTCTTCTTACTGGAGAATCCATTTTTGCACCATCTTCTAGGTTGGCAGGGGCTCCTTTCCTTCCTGGACTCTTCTTCGACTTCTCAACTTGGTCTCCTCTCTCCACAGGTCTTCAGGTCCAGGAATCCATCGTTTGTTGCTTGCAGTCTTGCTTCGTTCTTGCAAAATCTCTTAATGACAGCTTGTAGTGTGTCCTGAGGAAACTTGCTGTACTTTATTCCTGCTTTCCTGGGCTCAGGGGTGGGGTACTTTACTTACCTTTGATGTTTTCCTTCCCTCCCAGCGCCCCTCTACATACTACACTTGGTTAGGGGGGAATTTGTTATTCGCATTCCACTCTTTTAGTATATGGTTTGTGTTGCCCTTAGGCCCATTGCAATCTATTGTATTTTCTACTGTTTGCATTATTCGCTGACTGTTTACTTACCTGATTTTGGTTACTAGTGTATATATTGTGTAAAATACTTACCTCCAGAAGGAGTATTGCCTCTAAGATATTTTTGGCCTTGTGTCACTAAAATAAAGTATCTTTATTTATGGTAACACTGAGTATTGTCTTTTATGGTGTATACCTACTGTGTAACTATAGAGGTTTTACAGGAGCTTTGCATGTCTCCAAGTTCAGCCTAAGCTGCTCTGCTACAGCTACCTCTAAACCGCCTAAGCTGCTAGAACACTGCCTACATTTCACTAATAAGGGATAACTGCACCTGGTTTAAGGTGTAAGTACCTTAGGTACCCACTACACACCAGGCCAGCCTACTACAGTTGGCAGGCACAGTTTGTTATGTCCACACAGGGTTTTAGAGCAAGCCAACTGGATCCTCAGTACATCACAGCTCAAAACTCAGGTATCATCACAACACATAGACCTTCATTACAACCCTGGCAGTCGGTAAAAAAGTGGTGGTAATACCGCCAACATACTGCCAAATTATGACCATGGCGGAAACAGCTCAGACAGAGAGCCACTTAAAGACACCGACCGCCAGGGCAGAAACAACAACCACCATGGTGGTAACCGCCTACAGCCAGTCAGAAGTCAATGTTCCGCCCTCCATATTATGGGACAGAAAACTGCCACCTTTTCCGTGGCGGTACCAATGACATCAAAAGCTTGGTGGAAACACTACACAGAAGGGAAACGACTCACCTGTGGATACTCAGGGAAGAACCACGCCACCATAGAGCCCAAACTGCATATATTCCCAGTGCTCTTCTACGTTCTGCTCCAACACGAACACCAACGACGGTGAAGACGACCACGGTGAGTACTGCTGCCTATTACACAGTGGCGGGACGGAGGAAAAAGAGAGTGACACACACGCAACACGCAAAGCCCCCAACACCATACACACCAACAGATGCAGTAACATAACATATTGACCCGTACCCCTCAGTAATAATTCAAGGACAACACCAATAGATCAAAGTGAGTGTAATAAGATAAATATAGTAGTAATACGTGCATCCAAATCTAAAACTATATACATATTTACAAATGAAGGGACACTGCCCAGTCCTCAATGTTCGTGGGCCACAGGGCCACATTACAAAGTTCAAGGCCCCATTTGTCTCCTGAAACAACACAGAGAGAACACTGCAGGGGCATCAGTTCAAAAATAGGTAGGCACCTCAGGGGGATAGGGAATGGGGGGCACCTCAGCCCGCAGATGGAACAAATCCACTGGTTCCGGAGGGGGCAACGTGCCCTGTGCTTGGTCCTGGGGAGTGCAAGGCCAAAGTCTCTCAAGTGGGTGCCATACCCACTGGTTCTGGAGGGGGCAACATGCCCTGTGCTTGGTCCTGGGGAGTGCAAGGCCGCAGTCTCTCAAGTGGGTGACTTGCCCACATGCTCTGGAGGGGCAACATGCTCTGTGATCTTCATCCTGGGGAGGATGGGGTGAGTGGCTGGCTTCTCCACTGGTTCTGGAGGGGGCATTGTGCCTTGTGATCTTCATCCTGGGGAGGATGGGGTGAGTGGATGGATTCTCCACTGGTTCTGGAGGGGACATTGTGCCATGTGATCTTCATCCTGGGGAGGATGGGGTGAGTGGATGGCTTCTCCACTGGTTCTGGAGGGGACATTGTGCCCTGTGATGCTGATCTTGGGGAGTGCAAGGTCACAGTCTCTCAGCTCGGTGTCATACCTACTTGATTTGCAGGGGCAGCCCGCACAACAGCCCATGGATGCAGGACTACACACTGTCTGCTGGCGGTGATGGCTGCTCAGTGGTGGCAAGGGTGGTGGTGCTGCTGCTGCCGGTAGTGGTGGGGGGAGGCTCCAGCCCATCCCCTGCAGCCTCGGATGGCTGCCCATTGTTGTTGCTCCTGCTGGTGGTGGTGCTGTTGGCGGTGCTGCTGTTGGAGTTGGTGGTGGTGGTGGGGGGAGGCTCCAGCCCATCCCCTGCAGCCTCGGATGGCTGCACAACCATGGTCGGTGGTGTGGGCTCTGACGGAGCCCCAGCACCAGGCCCCTTGACCTTTCTTCCTGCTGGTGCAGGCCCCTTGCCCTTCCTGGCAGCAGCTGGGGATTCCTCCTTCCCCTTCCTGGCAGCAGCTGGGGATTGCTCCTTGCCCTTCCTTTCAGCAGCTGGGGGTGGCGCCTTTCCCTTCCTTTCAGCAGCTGGGGGTGGCACTTTTCCCTTCCTTTCAGCAGCTGGGGACGGCACCATTCCCTTCGTGGCAGCACTTGGGGCAGGCAACCTTTCCGTGTGGCTGCATGGTGCCCGGGATCCTTTCCCACCAGGAGTTGGAGTGGACACTACTGGGCCCGTGGACTAGGTGGCTGAGGTGCTTGCCTGGATTTACCCACCTGGCCAGTCGTGAATGATGGGGGGAGGAGGGGGAGGGAAGAGGTCAACAGTGGAGAGGAAAAGCTTCTTAGGGACATTGGGGACGGGAAGAGGGAGTAGGTTTGGAAGTGGAGGAAGAGGGAGTGGTTGTGAGAGGTGTCTGCTGTGTTTAGGTTCAGGTGCATGGGCTGGGTGCTGTTGTGAGGTGGATGGCTGTTGGGTGTCTGAGTGTTTGCGTTTGTGTACTGTGAGAAGAGGGGGCACAGACACAGTGGGAGAGGACACAGGGGACTTGTGCAAGGATGTGGGGGTGGTGACTGCCAATGAAGTTTGTGCTCTGATAGGTGTGCTGGTAATGGTGGTAGTGGATGAGGATGTAGTTCATGCAGGTGTGAGTGTAGATGCAACTGGGAGGGAGGTGGAGGACGAGGAGGAGGGGGACACAGTGGAGGTACTGGATGTTGGTATGTCTGCATCTGGATGGTGTTTATGTGAGTGCCTGTGGGATGATGTGTGGTGCTTGTGTTTACATATGCCTCTCTTGTGTGTTGTCCTGTGTGCATGCCTGTGTGCTTGCTTGGAATAGGTTGGGGTTGAGGGGAATGGGATTGGGTAGAGGAAGTTGGAGGGCGGAGAGGGGAAACAGGGACAATGGCTGTCATCAGAGAGGAGGTGAGAGCCTGGATTGATCTCTGTTGGGCCGCCAAGCCAGTGTAAATGCCCTCCAGAAATGCATTTGACTGTTGCATTTGGGCTGCCAGCCCCTGGATGGCATTCACAATGGTTGACTGCCCAACAGAGATGGATCACAGGAGGTCAATAGCCTCCTTACTCAGGGCAGCAGGGCTAACAGTGTCAGGGCCTGAGGTGCCTGGGTCGAAGGAAATGCCCACCCTCCTGGGTGAGCGGGCACAGAAAACGCGCTGAGGGGCAGATAGGAGGGCCGTGCTGGTACGGGGGTGGCGGCTGGGGTGTGCACAGAGGTGTCCGCCACTACCAGGGAGCCTCCATTGGAGGAGGTATCTGTGTCCGAACTGTCCCCTCCAGTCTGCGCATGGTGCACCCCTCACCCTCCATCCCACTGGTGCCCTCAGCGTCGGTGGACTCTAATGCACATTCAGACAGGGTGACAAAACAAAAAGGGTGGGAAGAGACAAAGGATACACTTGGTCAATGGCTGCACCAACACCACCTTTGGCGTATACAACACACTCACACAGGGAACAGCCCTATGCACTAGGCAATGCACTACCAGTAGTAATGCTAGTCACCAGGGGAGGGTCACATACCGCCAACTGCAGCATACCTGGGAAACACACAAACCCTGCCCAGTAGTGAATGCCTACTAGCTAGTTTTGAGAAATTTCACATCAGAACCCTGCCCAACATGGAACCTACTCTGCAATGTCAGGCCTGGCCTAGGGGCACCCACAGGCACACATCCCCCACCCGGATACCATCCCCACCAGGCGTAAGTAGTGATGATGGGCACTGTACTCAACCCGTTGTGGCTGCTGTGTTTTCCCCAAAGGGCCCATCCAACTCCGGATAGGCCACCACCAGTATGCGGGCCATCAGGGGGGTCAGGATTCAATAGGCACCCCTTCCTCATTGGGAGGCCCTCTCCAGCTGGGCCTCCGCTGTCTTCCATGCCCAGCGTCTCAGGTCCTCCCACTGTTTCCGACAGTGGGTGCTCTGCCTGCTGTAGACCCCCAGGGTCTGCAAGTCCTTGTTGAAGGCATGCCATATACCCTTCTTTTGATGGGTGCTAAGCTGCAGAGGAACTATACACAGGGAAAGGTATTAGTCAGATCGTTCTGTCTGTTACACTCATGGCCCACCATATCCCTCCCCATCCCCTTACGCACAGACATGGTTGTATGGGCATGGTGTGGGCCATAAGGGTTAGTGTGTGGCTAACAGTTGTCCCTAGATATTTGCAGGTAACTCTAGTTACCCCAACCTCTCATGGCTACTGGACCCTGTGAGGAATCCCAGGACAAGGGCAGAGGAATGTTACAATGAGGCACATGGGCGAACAAGAAGGATAATTGAACGTACATTTGGCCTCCTGAAGGCGAAGTTTCGGTGCCTCCATCTAACAGGTAGATCCCTGTGCTACTCACCCAAGAAGGTCTGCTGTGTGTTGCACAACCTTGCCTTGAGACGCCATGTGCCTTTTCTGCAAGAGGAGGAGGCTGGAGAGGGCCGTGTGGCAGGAGTGGACCCTCTGGATAGTGAAGATGAGGAGGCAGAGGATGAGGAGAACAGAACTGCAGTGATTCGTCAATACTTCCAGTGACACACAGGTAAGACAGTGTAACTTCACATTTCATTGACAGTTTAATATTTGACATTGTCATTGGCAGGCTATGAATTCCTACTTCTATGGCCACTCACTGTACCCTTTGGCATCTCTTTTTGTAGATGTTAGTGCCCCACTACCACTCCTGGTGTGTTCACTGCAGCCAACTACAGGTGTTTCCTATGTAAATATTACTGTACAGTTGAATTGCAATGTTTAAACCTTGTTATGCGACTACATACTTAAATCATTTGACATACTCCATACTTGTATTTTTTTAAAGTGTGTTTATTGTTGTGCTATGAAGAAAAGGGAAAAGTGCAATGGGCTGGGGTGATGATGGAGGAAAGTCCAAGGTAGAGTCCAGTCTATTGGTAATACAGGTGCATTGTCCAAGGGGACATAGGAATGGGGAGCAATGGCAGTTCAAGGTGGACAGGGCGACAGAGTGGGACACAAGGGTGACAATCAGGAGAATCTCATTTCCTGGTGGGGGTCTTGGCAATAGTCTCTGGCTTCTGCCTGGATGTCAGGGAACGTTTGTGGGTTGGTTTTGCAGGGGGAGGGGTGCTGGTGGCCTGTTCGTCCTGTGGCGGGGCCTCCTGTCCACCAGCGGCAGCGGAGGTGGAGGGCTGTTCAGTAGTCTGCCAGTGGCAGGGGCCCGCTGGTGTGACACTGCCTCACTCATACTGTTGGCCATGTCTGCCAGCACCCCTGCAATGGAGATCAGGGTGGTGTTAATGGACTTCTAGTCCTCCCTGATCCCCAGGTACTGTCCCTCCTGCAGCCGCATGTTCTCCTGCACCTTGTCCAGAATCTGGCCCAACTTATCCTGGGAATGTTGGTATGCTCCCAGGATCGCAGAGAGTGCCTCCTGGAAAGTCGGTTCTTTGGACCTGTCCTTCCCCTGGCGCACATTAGTCCTTCCAGCTTCCCTGATGTCCTGTGCGTCTGTCCCCTGAAACGTGTGCCCGCTGCCATTGACCCCATGACCCTGATTGTCCTGGGTTTGTGGGGTGCCCTGGAGTCCCTGTAGAGGTGGACACACTGCTGCTTGACGTGTCCTGGGGACAGAGGTATGGGCCCACTAGGTGGGTGCTGTGGTGGTGTTCCCTGAGGGTGGAGGCTCTGTGGTGGTGTGAGACTGTATCTGGGTAACCGACTGTCCGGAGGTCCCTGATGGGCCAGGTTGGTCATCCAGATCCAGGCGACCAGAGCTGCTGTCTAAACTGTTGGCCGCTTCTGTGGGGGGACTGGATGTTGCTAGTACTTCTTCTCCGGTGACATTGGCTGGGATACCTATGGGGATGTAAATGCAGTGTTATTATTTCTGTGTGTGACAAAATGTGCATAGGTGGGTTGCCCTCTATGGTTGTTATTGCCCTGGCAGCTTTGCCTTGTGTGAGCTGTAATTTGGTGGGCTAGCTGTTTCCCTCTAGTGTGCATGCTTTAGTGATAGGTGTCCATGCAGGTTTGTGAGTGGTGTCTATGCATTGGTGGTGCATGCAGGGCTTGGCATTGGGATGAGTGGGTTGTGATGGTGGGGTGTGTGGGAAGTGGTGGAGGGAGGGGAGTGAGGGTGGGGTGGGTGTATGTGATGGCATGCAGGTAGGGGGGTGATAGTATAGATTTAACTTACCAGGGTCCATACCTCCTCCTACTCCTGACAGGCCCTTAGGATGCATGATTGCCAATACTTGCTCCTCCCATGTTGTTAGTTGTGGGGGAGGAGGTGGGGGTCCACCACCAGTCCTCTGTACAGCAAGTTGGTGTCTTGCTTCCATGGAATGCACCTTCCCCCGTAGGTCATTCCACCTCTTCCCTGATGTCGTCCCTTGTTCTGGGGTGCTGTCCTACGGCATTGACCCTGTCCACGATCCTCCGCCATAGCTCCATCTTCCTAGCAATTGATACCTGCTGCACCTGTGCTCCAAATAGCTGTGGCTCTACCCGGATGAGTTCCTCCACCATGACCCTTAGCTCCTCTTCAGAGAATCTGGTGTGTTGTTGTGGTGCCATGGGTGTAGTGTGAGTGGTGTGGATGAGGGTGTGTAGGGTGATGTGTTTGGGTGTGTGATGTAAGGTGCGTGGGTGGTGTACAGGTGATGGTGGTATGCGGCTCTAGTTTTGTGGGTGCTCTTGCTGTCTCTCTGTTGGCAGTTGTTTGTAATGGTAAAGGGTTTTGGATAATGTGGGTGTGTGTTTTATAGTGGTGCGGGTATGTGGTGTATGTATGGGTGTCAAGTGCTTGTAGTTTGAATTGTCCAATGTGGTGGTGTTTTGTTTGTGTGCGTGTATTTGAGCACCGCAGTATGTACCGCCAATGGTTTACCACCAATGAATGTCTGCTGTGGTGATTTGCAGGTCATAATGTTGTGGGCGTGTTACTGTTGGCGTAACAGTGTGGGTTTTAATACTACCAGTTTATCACTGACCCTTGGTGTGGCAGACTTGTTTCTGTGGCTGTATAGTGAGTAATGGATTAGTATGTGTGTGTCATAATATGGTAAGCAAATATCCGCGGCGGTATGTCGTCAGCAGTCATCATGGCGGTAAGTGGGATTTACCGCCAATGTCATAATGAGGGCCAGAGTGTGGGTAAACTTTGTCAACACTGGTTAGGTTCTTCCACATTAGCAGCTGTCAAAGAACATCTTAGTCTCCTTACAAGATTTCTTGTTGAGTCCTAGAAAGCCATGCTCAAAACCTTTTTTATATGCCATATAGAATGAAATTTGGAAGCTTTCACAAATGGACGCTGTGCACATTTAAGGCAGATTGATAAAGAAGACATGGAAAAGGCTTTAGACGTTGAGGATAATGGTATGAACACATTGTCCAACTGCATTTACATGCTAAATAACATCATGTCATCTGATATGTCATTTTTTACATCATGGACAGAGTCAACTTAGGTCCATTATGCAACTGGGTTGTACATTGCAGGTTTTTAGAAGTGACCGCGTGCCTTGGCAGCACGTTAACTCGAGTTATTTGCCGCCTTCACTTTGACAAGACAACAGCAGATAATGGCTAAGAAAGAAGCGAGTTACATCATGCTTAACATTGAGAAATTGGAAAAGTTGCCTGTTACTGTAGCGGAGATTTCATCTGCAGTGTGGCTTAATCATGAGTTAATTAATCTGCCCATTTCCACATTTCATTTCAGCAAGTGTTTGAAACATTTTGCAGTTGGCAGGTTTGAGCAGTTAGGGGACAGTTACATCCATGATGTGTGGGAGTTACCTTTTGTTTACAAATGTCTAAACGTTGAAACAGAGGTCTTTCTTAGCAGAAGTGAATTTTAAACTGATGTTAGTCATTCTATGGTTTGCAAGCCAGTGTCTTTGCACAGCACTTGAAATGCGGCAATAGCGAACTTGCCATGCTAACTGAAGGGTACTGCAGTCTCTTTGATTCACCCAGTATTTCAGATAGTTTCAAATGGAATTTATCTAATGCTGAATAGTGAAGGCCGTTGCGGAATGAAACCTAGAATCACCTATGTGATATCCGCATCTCAAATTGTATCGTGCTGCTGCCATGCGTTATTTCCCCCCACACGAGAGATGAAACTAGCACAAATGTGGCCGCACATTGCTTCTTCAAATGTGCATTTTAACAAGCTGAGCAGACTAAAGGCGCTATTGTTTAAAAAACAAATGGCATCAGCCAGAGACACCTATGAATTCAACTAGCAAGGTCATCAGAAGATATACAGTCCTTATTAAATACCAATTTCCCCAATCATTTTGGAGAGTTGGTGAGCAGAATCTTTAATGCAATCAATATAATACACTTTTTTAAGGCTGTCAGATCAGGATTTGTTGCACCTTCCAGACTGTGGTCCTCATTATGAACTTGGCGGCAATCACCACCAACCTCTGTGCTGACGGTGAACAAAAGACCACCAGTGGTGGTGAACTGCACACCGCCGTATATTGATGCCAAAAAGACAAACCTCCAAAAATCTTGCAACCTCCACCCACCGCAAAGGGCCAACGACGGTGGAAAGGCAGTACACCCCACCCCGCCATGCAGACAAATCCCCCACCCACCAAATAATGATGCACAAATCAGCTCGGCAGACAGTGAATGTCGAATGACCATTGGCGGTACGGTCCGCCACGGCCAGCAATGGGGCCCGCCAACAACAAATGCACACATTGGTAATTTTGAAAACCACACACCTGACACACATCCACAATACTTTAAAACACACACATACACACCCCACAATCCTTTGCAACACCAATAGCATAACAGATATTGACAACACAACACGCATACACTGAAATAACCATCACAAAAGACACAAACACAAATATACCACCAAAACACATACATAGCACAACCACCATCACAAGCCACACACTCAACCACACAACAGCACCCTCACCAATACACCTACAACACAACACCCACAACACACAGTATGGCACCCCCTAAGCACCCCCGCTTCACAGACAGGGAGTTAAGGACCATGGTGGACAAAATACTCAGGGTTGAGCCACACCTATTCGGGACACAGGTGCAGGAGACACCCGTGACCAGGAAGATCGAGCTATGGCAGACGATTGTCAACAAAGTCAATGCAGTGGGAAACCATCCACGCACAAGGGAGGACATCAGAAAGAAATGGAACGACCTGCTCGGGAAAGTTCGTTCCATGTCATCCAGGCACAACATCACCATACAGAAGACTGGTGGTGGTCCCCCACCTCCTCCCCCGGAATACACCGATAGGGAGGAGAAGGTCCTGGCTATCCTGCACCCGGAGGGCCTCATTGTATTCATTGGAGGACTGGGCTCAGGTAAGTCAACTACAATACCTTAACAGTCACCACCTATAATGCATGTATCACCACCATCCCTTTCACTACCACCAGGACCCCATCCCCTACCCAGTCCACAGCACCCACACACTCACATCCAAGTCACCTGCATGCCCACAATCTGCCAAACAAATCACCATCCAGCCTCTTGTGCACAGTCACCAACCCCTGCATGGAATCCCAGAGGCACTACAACACCCACAATGCACCACCACCCCCCTCAATAAATGAATCTAAATGTACACAAAGAGACCTTGCATGCCACTACATGGGAATTTAACCACCAATTACTGCTGACCAGTGCTGCAATTGATAAAAAAATACAGGACACTCACATCTCAATTCTCTCACACAAAGGCACCACCACCACCCATGCCACCCGGACGGAGACGTCAAGGAGTGCCAGTCCTCCACCTGAAGACGGAGGCCCCACTCAGGAAAGTGCAGAGGAATGTCTGGACGTAGAGGAAATCCCTGGCCCATCCCCCATCCCTGGACAGTCACTCTCCAGAAGCCCCACCCAGGACACCACTGACACCCTGTCAACACCATGGCTGCGAGCGCTCTAGGGCCTGCCTGATGCCAGAATCCATGCATTACTGTTTCCACCACACAGTCTTAGTCCAGAAACTGCCATTTGCAGAATCTAGTAGCTGCTGCAGCACGCTATACGCACATTATCTTTATTTCATGGCATTGGTCCCAAGTATCTTTATAGCAGCCATTTTGGGTGGGGCACTTTGAGTGTGGCACATGGGGCGGGGCACAAGTCTATTTAAGTGACCCCGCCCAGTTCTCACTGCTCACTATTCTGAGGATCTCGTGAGGACCGGAGCTTTTCTGTTTGAAGTCGGGTGTTTCCATGTTCCTGCTTGTTCACCTGGGATTTCCCCATGTTGAGGCATTTGAAGCAGCGAGTAGCAGACACTCAGGGCGGTAAGCCGGATGGTGGTTTCTAGCTTCCATCATCCGTTTTCTTATTTGATAAAACTGTTTAAAGGTTGATATTCTTTTTTTTTGGGGGGGGGGGAGAAAGTAGTGATCTTTGGTAATCAGCTGTAAATATTTAAATTGATAACAAACTAAGCAAATGTTTTGCTGTTACAGCGTTACCGCTTGCTCGCGGTCACTTTTCAACTTCAGCTGCTTACTTGTGGAGTCGCTCGGTAGCGACAGAGATACATTGTATACGCGCAGTTATTCAGAAGAGGTTTAAATGGTTATGAATAAATACTAAGGCAATATTTGAACTCAAGGGAACATTTGATTATGGTTAATGTAAAATACGGACACAAACTGAAATTGTGTATCTTGAAAAGTTTTTTGACATTTCTTTGAATAATTACCGTGTTAACCTTTCATTTAATAAAAGGTATGAAAGGCGTTATGATTTACTATTGTTCCAAGCGACTGCTGGATTTATAATTGACACATTCCGAAGAGTTCTGTGATTGATATTTCTCTGTAGTATCTGTGATTCTTGTTTCCGCAGGTCTCCTTCCCCGTTGTACCTTCCTTAACTCCCTACCCCCACTCTAAGACTCTGCGCTGTTAAGGCTTGTAGAGTTGGAGCTGCCAGGAGGTGGGCCTATTGGCAACAACACGTGTACCCTGAGGATTTGGTCTCGCTGACACACCCCGACCACTGTGCCCCCACCATCGGCCCTGGCCAAACGACTGCACACCAGTGTCACTAGGCCATGGACTGGCTGCCCACATGTACAGAGGCCAGAGTCTCCACCCACCAACAGGCAGGATGATGAAGGGCCAACTGCAAGTGGGACTGCCAGACCCGTGCAGGGGATAGGCACAGGGGGCTAGGGCTAGTGAGAGGTCATCAAAATGATGGATGCAGCAGCCTAGGAGGTGATATCTGAGGTCCTGGGAGCATACCACCATTCCCAAGACAGGATGGGCCAGATCCTGGCCACCTTTGAGCAGAATCAGAAACTGCAGATAGCACACCAACAGGAGGCCATGGAGCAATGGAAACAGCTCAATGCCACCATGGCCTCCATTGCAGGAGTGCTGCAGTGCCATTACCACAGCCAGCCTGAGTCCTCCACCCATCTGCAGGCCCCTACCACTAGCCAGGGCACTGCCCTGCCATCTACATCTGCAGCAGCTATTGGAGTGGTGACGCTGCCAGAGGACCCACAGGACACCAGCACCCCTACCCATGCATCCCAGCTGCACCTACACAAACGTGTCCTCAGACCCAGATATCTCACTGAAACACCAGCCAAGACCAAGCCCAGCACCAGGAAGTGACTCTGCCCTGAACTGTCTCCCTTGTGTGCCACTGAGCTACCTCATTGACATGGCAGTGCCATCTCACCATCTTCCAATGGCCCCATGGACGATACCCATGTGCAACCAACAGCTAAGCATGTGTACCAGAGTATGTTGTTCACCATGTGCCCACTCCCTTTCACTGTCCCAACACTCATGTATGTTTTGACTTTGAACAAATACACCTGTGTACTTAATATATCTGTCCTTAATCAATATGAGACATCAATTGTGTATGTGAATGCATTAACCAGTAACCATAATGCCCCTTTTATTGCAGGACGGGATCCAACACACTGTAGTGTCTGAAGTATGTCACACTGTACATCCCATTGCGGGCACTGGCATCTGCCACTTCAGTCATCATTTTGCAATGTCACTGGTAAAGGACAACACAGTACCTATTACATGAGTCAGACTGAAACAATGCAGTGAAGCCATCAGCATCATAGAACAGTCCCTGAGAGTCACTAGAAGTATAGGTGGATTAGCTGCGTCCTGGAGTTGCTCTCTTCCCCCTCTTCTTCTTCACCATCACTCTCATGCCTCCTCTGAGGTTGCAGGACTGGTGGACAGCACCCTCCTCTTCCAGAAGTGGGATAGCTTTTCTCACAGCCAAATTGTGCAGCATGCAGCAAGCCACCACTATCTTACCCATCTAATCAGGGACATAGCACAGGGATCCTCCAGAGAGATGGAGGCAACAAAATCTTGCTTTCAGGAGTCCTATGGTGCGCTCTATCACCCTCCTAGTACGACCATGGGCCTCATTATAATTCCTCTCTGCATCTGTCCTGGGATTCCTCACAGGTGACAGGAGCCATTGCATGTTGGGGTACCCAGAATCCCCTGCAAAAGTTGGTGAAAGAGGGTGGAAACACACACATTTTACTTGCATACATCCTGGCTGTCAGCTATATAACTGATCCAGTGTCATACACACTCACCAATGAGTCAAACTCTGTCTCCCTGTAGCTGTCCCATCACGTGTGGCACACTCCTGTTTCTCAGGACAAAGGAATCATGGACTGACCCTGAGAACCTTGCATTTACATGTGAAATGTACTGATCAGCAGTACACACCAATTTGACATTCATGGAGTGATAGTTCTTACGATTCTGATACACCTGTTCATTCACTCTTGGGGGTATGCGGGCTATGTGGGTTCCATTAATGGCACCTATCACATGGGGGGGTATTAGCAAAGGCATAGAATCCTGATTTGATGGTGGTGAGATCAGCCCTTTGGGGAAACTGGACATAACTTTGCAAGTGTTGAACAAATGCATCCAGGAAACAGGATGTGGCTGAACATTGGCTGAGATGCCCCTGCAGCTATGCCCACTGTCACTTGAAATGAGCCTGTGGTCAGAAAATGGAGCACAGATAGCATCTGCACAGTTGTAGATATGGCATGCTGATTCCGATTGCCCAGCTTCCGAACAGGATCCATTACTGCACAGAGGTCAAGGATTGTAGCTCGATTAAGCCGGTAAGTTATGATGATGTGACGTTCCTCCATGGTGGCCAGATCTACTAGGGGTCTGTAAACAGATGGGGCTTTCCCTCGCCACATGGGTCTGTACTTATGGGTGGTGAAGGAACACATTTTGAGTTTGAACATACACTTGCAACACATGGTGTAACAATATATATCTACAATGCGACAGATAGGTAACGCACACACAAACAAGGAATGAGGTAGTCCGTCAGGCTAATGTGTGGTGAGGTTTCTCAGTCATAATGGCATCACAGTGTAGACATCCTTCCAACCATGAGTACATGTGGGGAACCAATACTCATGTCAGTAATCGATGAAGGAGAGAGAGAATGGGGTCATGGATGAGGCTATGGAGATGTGGTGGAACCAGAATGGCAGCCTCCTGCCATCCAGGTATTGTAGGGTAGAAGTGGCATTATTCCACTGGCATTAATCATCATGGTGGTAGGCAGTGTTCACTGCCGTGCACCTGATCATTGGATTACATGGTTGTCAATGGGGACCCTGGGCCAATCATGATCGCCGCCGGTGGTGACGGTGCACACCGCCACGGTATCTACTGCCATTTTGACAGACACTTGACACCTGCATTACGTGAAGGGAAGAACTCCACTGCGTGTGCTGCTGTGTCCTGACTCTGGTCCCTGAGATAGCACGTGTGACAGGGGAACTGGCCTTGACCTTCACCGTAGAGGAGCCTAAGAAGCTGGTGGATGGGGTCCTGCCCCTGTATTCCAAGTTGTATGGGCGAGCAGAGGAGCAGGTGAGTTGCTATCTGTTTTTCTTAAATGTGTGGATTGTGGCAGTTTCTGCTTGTTTTTTGTTCATTTGCATGTTTCCATGGGCCATGTCAGTATGAAGAGGCATGACATTTGTGTATGGGGCACCCACTCTGACGTCTGTTTCTTTACTCTGTGTGTCCCATGCGGTTCAGCACCCATCAGAAGAGGGGACTGTGGCAACCAATCCAAGGAAGTGTGGACCCTGGGGGTCTACAACCTGCGGAGCACCCACTGCAGGAAATGGTGAGAGTACATGAGGCACTGCGCCAGGAAGACCGGAGAGGCACAGCTGGGAAAGGCCCCCCAACAAGGGAGGGGTGCCTGTCTAATGGACGGGGTGCCCCCCTAATAGCCCGCATTCTGGAGGTGGCCTATCCAGATTTGGATGGGCGCGTGAAGGCAGCACAGCAGCCACAAGGGGGTGAGTGCCAACACTGTTGTGATGTCACTATGATGAGTGTAGTTAGATGCTAAGGGTTGCATGAATTATAGTGCATAGTGTCATAGCTAGTTTTGGCAGGGTCTGTAGGCCTGTGAGGGATCCCCTTTTTGTAATATTGTATTCAATGTAGCCTCATGAACTTGTAGATGTGTTGGCTTGGCATAGTCTCTCATGGGTTCACTTCACAAAGTGTATCAGAGTAGTGGTTCAGGATGGGAATGTTGTGTATTCTGGGGTCATGCCTACTAGTCAGGGGCACATTCATAACATGTGTTGTGTCTGCTGAGGGTTTGTGCTTGAGCTGGGTGGGAGTGTATGTGTCCCAAAATGTACATATTTCCTGGAATTGACATACTTCTGTTTTGTTTTGTTTCCCCTCCCCTGTGTTCTTGTATCCCTGTGTACATTAGCATCATCTGGCGAGGGAGCTGAGGCACTTGCGAGTGGGGATGCAGCAGCCCACGGTTCCAAGGGGGCAGAGTCGACCAACACCAAGTGGACCAGTGGGTTGGAGGGTGAGGGGAGTACAATGGGGGAGGCAACTACCACTGGAGGTAGTGACTCTGATACTTCCTCCAATGGCATCTCCCTGGTGGTGGCAGACCCTACTGGGCCCATCCATTCTTTGTCATCTTCCACCACCCCCATACCATCATCGCCCTCCCGGTTGCTCCCCACCGAGTTGCCTGTGCCCGCTCACCTTGGAGGGTGGGTATCTCCTTCACCCCAGGCACCTCATCCCCTGCCCCAGTCAGCCCTGCTGCCCTCACGGAGGAGGTTATTGACCCCCTGAGAACCATCTCTGTAGGTCAGACAACCATCGTGAATGTCATCCAGGGGCTAGTATCCCAGAAGGCATTCATGGTGCCATGTTTGGCCTACAGAGATCTATTCAGACTCTGGCCTCCTCTTTGACGGCAGCCAGTGTCCCTGATATTTCCATCCCCTCCCACCACCTCTACCCTCGTCTAAGTCTGCCCCAGTCCGCTCTTCCCGTGCCCCTTCCCCAGGTCCCTCTGCCACCCCTGGTCCAGGCCCACTCCCCCCTCCTTCCAAGGGCAATCCCAAACCCTCTCCACCTCCACCTTCTAAACCTAAACCCAAAACCCCCCTTCAAGACCTGAGTCCCCACCCCGCCGCCCTCTGCCTCTGTTCTCTGATGTGCCTGGCAGCCCCATTGATGCCCCTTCTCAGTGGAGTTTGCTTTACCATCGTAGGGGTCAAGTGTGGGCTATATCCTTCCGGGACTTGGCAATGGACTGGCCAATGGCCTTATTTGGACATTCATGTTCTTTGTTGAAATTAAATTTTTATGCTCAGCAGAGCTGTTGGCACAATATAGAAACGTTGTGCAGCGTTTCACTGTGGGGGTGTGGTGTGCACAGGTGTGTGCATTGGTGCAGGTATTTGTTGGCTTGTGTCTGGTAAGTACATCTTGTTATGGTATGTATGGCTTGGGATAGTGGAAGGGGTTGGGAGTGGATTGTGGTGTGGGTGGGGTGGGTGTGTAACTGTGCCCTTTCTTCCCATGTGTACTAGGCTGCGGTACTTACCGTCATCGTCTTCGTTGTCGGTCACGGTCCTGTAGGAATATGGCAAGGAGAAGCACTGGGATTATTTCCAACTCTCGCTCCATGACTGTGTTGGCGTGTTCTGTGTACCTCCGGTGAGTGTTTCTCTTTATATGGGTCGTTTCCGCCTGGCTTTGCCTGGCCATGGTTCCCGCCCCAGATCTGATGGCGGTGTGGTATTTCATTATTTGGTGGGTGGGTAGGGCCTTTTCGCCGACCTGAGGGCGGCATCCCCTGTCGTCATTGGGACAAAAAAAATGGTGGTGTGTGAATGGTCCGCTACTTGTTTCTCATGGGCTTCATTACTTGGTGGACTGCACCGCCAGCCTGTTGGCAGTAGTTACCACCACCGCCGGCTGGGCGGTGTTTCCCGCCATGTTCATAATAACCACCTGTATTTGGAGTGACACCTTTAGCCAGCCATTCACTCTTCTCGAGTGTCTTTTGTGGATTTCCAATAAACTTGGCATTGATTGGTGGCATTCTGCTGTTGCTATTTTTGATATGCAATGGCTGTCCTATCTCAACAAAGCAGAGTAATGGAGCATTGAACAGCCCACCTGTATCGTGATCGCATGATGCAGTACTTCGGAGTTTCATTGCTGGAGGAGCTTGAGCTGCAATTGTCATTGATTTTCTGACCAATATTGACCTGTGTGCAGCAGATTTTCCACTGATTATGGTGCTTCTTCGAGTGTCAACCAAAGGTGTGTCTTGCTGTGGAGCCTGTGCCTCTGTGGACATGGATCTGTTAACATTCTCAATGAGTGTTCATTCACAGACATACCCATTGAGACTCCGGTTGATAGTGAGGTGTCAGCTCGTGGTGTGGTTTCCACTGCCTTTTGGCTTCTGACATGCTGGCTTTAGGACTCCTGACACTTTACCACTGCTGACCAGTCCTAATGTGCAAGTGCTCTCTGTCTAAATTGTATTGGTGGTTGGTTTATCCATGATAGGCATATTTGATTTACTAGTAAGCTCCTAGTATAGTAAAGTAGATTGCCTTGAAATAGCTATTAAGGGTAATTTCCCATTAAAAGAGATAGAGATTTGGAGTTTGGGATCTCTGAACTCACAATTAAAAAATATATTTTTTGGTGAAGGTGGTTTTTGAATTGTATGTTTGAAAATGCCACTTTTAGAAAGTGGGCATTTTCTTGCATAGCCATTCTGTGCCTCATCCTGTCTGTGGAATAAACATCTAGGCCAGGATGACAGTTAGGCTGTTTTTGAAATCTCTCTAGACAGTAAGGCAAAGAGAGCTGAAGGGTGCCCTGCATTTCCTGGTGGGTCTTCCAGAGCTAGAGTGGTGGGAGGAGCTGACACTTGAGCCTCAATAGGGTTGTGCCTGTCTTTACACAAAGCAGTCTCTAACCCCTTGGAGTGTGTCTGGGGCCAGGGCAGGGAAAGGCAGGATCTTATGCACTACAAAGACTTCTCTTTGATGTTTGCCTACTTCAAAGACAGAGATGTGTATAAGTACTGGACCTCTGATATCACATAGTTAGAATCCTTCTGGACTGAGGAAATTCTGTCAGGAAGATGATCTGGATGCTCTAGGAGGGACCGCCATTCTGCCTTTTGCTTTTCCAAGGGCTCGGACTGAGCTTTTCTCCTGTTAAGAAGTCTCAGGGACATCAAAGACTTCAATAGACAGTACCTGGGCTCTTCTGCTAAGAGACTTGACTTGCCAAGTGGTGCCAGCTCCAGTCCCGGGGCCCTTGGAAGTGCAAACTGGTGGTCTGAAGGAGGAAATCCATGTATCAACGTGTTGCACTTGAAGAATCGACGCAGCGCCTATCTCGCAGCTGAAAAATGTTCACAGCTCTTTGCCTGTGGCTGCAGAATATACGCAGTGCCTGTGTTACCGTGGTCCCATCAACACAGTGCATCTGGATTTTCCACATTGTCCCTTAGTGCCAATTTTTCATCCACCCTGCATTGCAGTAAGGAACCGAGACTGCATGTCTGGAAATTGACGCATCCCCTTTCCTCCGAAGAAATAATTGACACATCACCTCTGCTGCCAGTAAGGAAACAATGCATCGTCTCACCTGCGATTCCTCCCCTGCACTGTAAGGAATCGACGTATCTCTGCTCTTCGGGCGCCTCACCTCCACTGTAGCCCGCATCATCTTTCTTTTTGACATGTCCCTGGCAGTTGGTGCTAGAGATGGATCCATTGATTTCTATGGATTAAGACTTACTTAAACTTTTAAAACGTGATATCTTGACTTGTGTATGTTGGATTTGCTGTTTTGGTCTTGGTTTACTCAGATAAATGTTGGATATTTTTCTAAACTGGCATGGTGTCTTTTTGTGTTGTTTTCACTGTGTTACAGTGTGTGTACAAAAGCTTTACACACTGCCTCTGAGGGAAGCCTGACTGCTTGAGCTAAGCTACCAAGGGAGTAAGCTGAGGTTATCTTAGATGTGTGACTCCCTTGACCTGACTAGAATGAGGGTCCCTACTTGGACAGGGTACGAACCACTGCCGACTAGAGACCCCATTTCTAACACAAGGCATCTTATAAGCTACCACATGTGGATTTCCTGGCTCCTTCTACATCTGCCACTGCAAGGAATGTGGCCCCTCATCCAGTCCTGTGGTTGAGGCATCTGCACACATATGCTCTGTGGATCCTTCAGGTAATGCACTGATTAAGTTATGTGCCGAGGTTGAATCCTTCTTGGCTTCCATCACCATTGAAGACATTGAAGATTTCCTGCAGGACCATAATTATTTTTGAATTAGTTCATTGGCTTTTCTGTTCAAATTATTAAATTGCCCAATAAATTGGCCTGCCTTGCTTGTCATCTTAAACATTTTATTGTATGCATATTTTAACATGCTTTTAGGATTTTAAGTTTTGGAGCAATTTAGTTTTAACATTTCTACTCTTGTCCCGACAATGGGAGGGTGTCGTGAGTTCATTTTACACATTGCTTGGGCACACATGTTTTAGCTTAGCTGTGGCTTTTCACCTACATATGTGCTCTAATTTCATTTATTCAGTTTTATTAATTGTTAGTTAGCCAACTTTTCAGAGGGGACGTTTTATTTTTCTAATCAGCTATGATTCTGCAAATGCGTTATTATTATTTCTGTGCACAACATTTCACCATGTACTGTCCAAGGCTGATAAGAACAGTGCATGATAATCCAGCTAGCACTGTAACCACAAGAGTATGAAAAGAGTTCGACACTTAGTCACATGCTCATGTCAGGCTTTTTTCAAGGAACAGAAATATGTTTCTTATAAAAACACTGTACAGGCCATGGCACTATAGGGAGCTCATTCCGGCCAGGATATCCATCCACGCTGCATGCCATTTCATTTGCTAACCTCAGCCCTGTCTCTGAACCAGCCATAGAGATGGCGGGCTGACCCCTATTTTCCAGGTAATGAGGGTGGTGGTCCTCTCATGGACTAAGTATGGACAGATTTGGCTATAAACGCTATGCTCTCGCTTAGGAGTTAGAGGTTAGGTAGAATTCATATATTCATATTATTCCAATGTGCTGTGCATTTTTATTTTCTTCTCGAAGGTCACAACAATCCTAATCTGGTTCTTTCTCATTGCCATAATAATTGCCGCTCATATATTTTATTGTAGACTACAGTCTTTTCAATAATGTATTGAAACCATCCTGCATCCTTTCTTTGGCCTATGTGTGTGTATGAGAGCTTTTGCTAACAAGAGAAGGGAGTGAGATTTGTTGACCACAGCTTCCCATGAGAAGTCACAGAGTGTCATGCGTCAGGCTGCCATAAATCACCATGTTTGGGTGAGGTGCTGCTAAATAGCCGAAAGGTTTGGGCTGATTTCTGCCACAACGGTGTGAGATTGACTCAGTTGCGCACAAATGGTGGTGCTGTCGCCTTCAATCCAGCAGTTTTGTTCCATTAACAAGAGTCCTACAACAATAACACACCTTGAGATATTAGTAGCACCAACCGATCGGGTAGTGACTGCCTTCATGGGAATGGACACCTACACAAAAAGTCACAGCAATCACAAATATAAATGTGTCCATACAGGTGTGTGCAATAAATTCCCAATTAATTTAAAATCATAAACATAAACAGTATACCCTATAGGAACTACTCAATTCCATGAAATTGTAACAATTTCACTACAACATGCTAAAAGTGGGTGTACACAGAATGTACTACCAAACTTAGGGGCATTTTTATACTTTTTGGTGCAAAACGGCACTAACACAGTTTGCATTAAAAGGTTTTGCACCGGCTTGCACCATTCCTGAGAGCCAGACGGGCACCATATTTATGGAATGGTGCAAGCCGGTGCAAAGGATGGGCTAGCATAAAAAAATAAAAGTTAGCCGGGTGGGGGTGGTGGTATGGGAGAAGGGGGTTTTGCACCCAAAAAGAAATGTTAGGCAGGTTAGAGTAAACAAAAAATGACTCTAACCAGCCTAGTGTCATTTTCTGACACAAAACCATCCATACTGCATGACTCCTGTCTTAAAAAAAGACAGGAGTCATGCCCACCACCCCAATGGCCAGCACATGGGACGAGTGTCCCCTGGGCATGGCCATTGCACCCAGTGCCATGTAGGGGGGCCAATTTTAGGGCCCCCAATGGCACTTTAAAAAATAAAATAAAATACATACCTGTACTTTCCTATACGTACCTGGGATGGGGTCCCCCATCCTCCGCTGTCCCTCCCTTTGGTGTGGGTGGGGGTGTCCCTGAGGCCTGTGGAGGGCACCTGTGGGCTTATTCCATGGTGTTTCACCATGGAAATAGGCCCACAGGTCCCCTAACACCTGCCCTGACCCAGGCGATAAATAATGGTGCAAAGCAAGCTTTGCAGCATTATTTGACCCCCTCCTCCCCCTGTACGTGATTTTAGCTGGGGGGGATAAATATGGTGCTAAGGCCACAGAGTAATTTTTTGCACAGGAACGCCTACCTTGCATCTCATTGACACAAGGTAGGTTTTCACGTCCCAAAAATTACTTTAACTCCATAACTTTGCCGCTAGACCTTTCTAAATATGGAGTTAGATTTTCACCAAATTTGCGTCAGTAAAAATGACGTAAATGTGGTGCAAAACAAGTATAAATATGCCCCTTAACTCTAAACTGATAACATGGCAGAGATGTATGAAGGTCCCATGTCCATATGGTGTATATAATATATATGACAAACATTCTGGCCCTCATTACAACCGTGGCAGGAAAACCCGCTTACTGCCGTGCCGACGGCCGCCAAGATACCCTGGCCGCGGCGGTAATCCGCCACGGGTATTATAACCCACACAGAGAATACCGCCACTATATGGACACCCACACAAGTCTGCCACACCAAAGGTCATTGATAAACTGGCGATAGCAAAACCCACACTGTCACGCCAACAGGAATACGCCCACAGTGTCACGACCCACAAATCAACAAGGCAGTCTTCCAACTGCGGTAAACCATTGGCTGTACACACCGCCGCGCTCAAAATACACACACACACACAACACTACACCACATAGGACAATTCAAAATACACACACCTGACACACATACACACACCACACCCACACACTCACAACACTATAAAACACACACCCACATTACCCACAACCCTTTCAATGAAAAAAAAGAGACCAAGCACAGAGAGACAAGCAAAGAGCACTCACCCAACAGAGGCACAGAACACCATCACTCATACACCATCCACGCACATTACAGTATACATCCCAACATATCACCGCACTTCACCTCACACATATCACTCACAGCACATCCATGGCACCTCAAAGACACCCCAGGTTTTCTGAGGAGGATCTAAGGGTTATGGTGGAGGAAATCATCTGGGTAGAGCCACAGTTATTCAGATCACAGGTGCAGCAGACGTCCATTGCAAGGAAGATGGAGCTATGGTGAAGAATCGTGGTAAGGGTCAATGCCGTGGGACAGCATCCAAGAACCAGAAATGACATCAGGAAGAGGTGGAACGACCTACGGGGGAAGGTGCGTTCCGTGGTTTCAAGACACCAGATTTCTGTACAGAGGACTGGCGGTTGTAATAGGCCTTAAGAAAACTACAGAGGGCCTACTCTGGTCAACACACGAATTAGAAAACAAACATGCGGAAGTCTATATTATATGTGAAAAGTACAGGCCTCAGTTTGAACATAATGGTCAATAAGGAACGCAGGGACAGAAAGGAGAATGAAGAGAGAGGCCAAGTGCAGGGTAAAGCAGTTACGATTCAGCCTAGCATACCACAATTATCTTAGAAGGACGCACACACACAAGGGAGAGTTTTAGCAACTTTCTGATAGCAGTAAAGGAGAAGGGTAAATCACGACAGACTTGAAAGGGACACGGCGTTAGATGTTTGTGTTTCAAGGCTGGCAGAAGGAAGGTGACAGGCCGTAAAACGTTTGGAGTCTTGTAGACATGCAGGGGGAACATATTGGTAGAGGTCACAGAGCAGGATCGAAGGACATTGTGTATGTTAGATACTATGGTGGTCTTAAAGCGGCGGTAAAACCGCCAACAGGCCGGCGGTAAAAAAATTGCAATTACGACCGTGACGGAAACCGCCAACAAAGACAGTCACTTTAACACTCAGACCGCCACGGCGGTACAAACAAACAGCGCGGCGGTCACCACCAACAGACAGGCGGGAGACAATGTACCGCCCACACTATTATGACAGGCCAATCCGCCACCTTTTCCGGTCCGGATTCACTGCGGATAAAACACAGCGGAAATAGGAATTTCGAAGGGAAAACGCTCACCTATACACACCCCACGAGGAACGAAGACACCATGGACCCGGAACTCCAAATCCTCCCTGCGATAGTCTTCCTGCTCCTCTACCAGGAGCACGAACGCCGGCGGCGAAGACCACGGTGAGTACTGCACCTACGACACAGGGGAGGGGGGAGGGAAAAAACAGGGACACGCTTTCACAACGCCTGGGGGGCCGAGGAAAACCAGCGGCAGCACAAGCAAGGGCAGGAGCCCTTTAAATTCCTGCTAGCGCTCCCGCCTCGCGGGACGCGCTTTCACGACGCCTGGGGGGCCGAGGAAAACCAGCACCAGCACAAGCAAGGGCAGGAGCCCTTTAAATTCCTGCTAGCGCTCCCTCCTCGCGGGACGCGCGCGGGCCAAGGGCGGGCCCGTCCTGTGCCCGTCCGAGACCGGAGGAGGCTGGGCTGGGCCACCCCTCTTTTGTCTGCAGCAAAGAGCCTAGCTGTCACCTAAGAGAACTGCACAGTTTAATCTGAGTAGCTCTGTTCATCACTACAGCTGCATTATCAACAGGCCCCTTTCACAAGCTCCTCTCTGTTAGTGGTGGCTTTTACCCGGAGGGCCCTATTTAAACAAGTATCTAGTCGAAGAGCGGGACGCTGCTACTTTCCGGAAGAGGCTTGGCAGGCAGGGCCAGTTACTCCAGTGGCAGGACATTCAACATACAAGTAAGAGAGTTATTTTCTTTTTCTTTTTTCTCTTGCATTTGTATTTATTGATTCTACAAGTGTTTTCTTATCATGGGTAAAAGGAAGGCTATAGATTTACCAGCGCAAACCAAGGGAACAAAAATAGCGAAAAATCGCCCAATTAGATCCCTGGATTTGGGCTCATCTAACAAGCTAAATCCACTTGACGAAATTGATCTCTTAGTTAAAGAAGTCGAGTCTATGTTAGCTACACAAACCACCGGGATAAATAATCCAAGGAAAGGCCCCCCCAAGGATAGGAAAATCTCGGAGATATTTAAAAAGAAGGGGAAGAAGATTCCTCCAGATGTAACAACAGAGGTTGATGGGGATGGGGCTCCGCACATTTGTAGGGACACCACTCCAAAACCCACTTTTAGCATAGAGAGTCCCCTAGTATCCCAGGGGGGTTCCCCATAAGTACCAAATACTCCGTCTTTCCTTCCGTTGAGCCCGGTGATTAAAGTGGTTCCAAGTCTATTGTGTACTAATCGCTTTGAACCACTGCTGGCAACAGAGGATCAGCCTGCGCCTGTGAGTGAAATCAAGCTTGCAGTTGGAATATCTAATTCTAGTGTTATTCCATCGATCTCCCAATCCGATCCAGAAGGTAATGAACCAGCAGCTTGCAGAGGCAATCTGGTTAAAGTTCTCCAGAGAGTTGACGAAGTCAAGGGACTGGTTCTAGTATTAATAGATCTTTTGAAGAGTAATCTTGTGCATCAGCATGGGAATAACTGTGCTTGCGAAGGGATTTGTAGGGTTTGTGAAGAGGTCATGGGGAAAGAAGTATTCCCCTCCTCTGCCCCAAACAAGGGGGCTGAGTCAAGGGTTAATTCTTGTCTCCCCGTCAGAGGGGGGACAATTCCACAAGGGAGGGTAGTTAACCGCTGCAACCCTACCAAAGATAACTTGAGGACCAAAGGGAGGGTTGAAAATGCACCCAGAAACCGGGATTGTCTAGGGAACTGGGTGATTAATCCAACTAGTGGTAGAGCCAGGGGTAGGATCAACAGATCCGACCCCCTTGAAACTGTCCAAGGGGACAATTCTACACAATCTTCTAACAGGCCATACAAAACCTTCTATAACAGCAATTCCCCTGGTAACAATATTGAGAACACAGTTAACAAGATTTGTGTACAAGCTATGGAACAAATAAAATCTATTTGACTAATGTTCCAAAACTATTGCCAGGGTCTGTTGAGAACCAAGCCTCCTTGATTAATAAAGTCATACACTGGTTACGCTCCCGACGAAGTTGCCTCTCTGTCATTCGTTTGGATATAACATCGGCCGAGAGGAACAGCATCTCAGGGACCAATCTTGACATAATTACTATCCATTTTGAAGATGAGACTATGGTGACTCAACTAATGGATTTTGACTCTCGCACCCACTTGAACAGAGCAGCAACTATGAGGGGGATAAGACTTATGTTAAACCCATACAATCACGGACCAGATAGGGGACCGGATGGACCAGATGGCTCAACTAGTTCCTGTGGAGGTGTTGTATGTAAGGCAGCTACCAATTTTGGGCCGCTGCCTGCTTTTGTATGACTGACTTCTGAACCAGTGACTCATGTGATGGCCTGCTCCAAGGTCTCACATTTAAAGGGGAACAATAAAGTACCAACATTCGACATTTGTAACAATGACCTGGGCCCAGGGGACGTTGGTTGCTCAACTGTGGTGATAAATAAAGGCAAATGCACATTAGAACTCATGTCCTGAAACATTGCTGGGTTGGCAAAGAAACTAGATGATAGCGAATGGGCCTTTTTTATAAAGGATATAGATGTTTGTCTCTTCCAGGAAACTTGGGTAGAGGATGCTACTATTATAGATGGATTTCTTTCATTTAGTGTTCCTGCTATACCTCCAGAGAAGGGGTTGGGCCGGGTGAAAGGTGGGTTGTTACTACTTGTAAACAAGAACCTGCAGTGTGATTACAAGCTTCTGGAAATTGATTCTGTAGATATAAAAGTTATGTGTATTACGTTAAAAAAAACTCTATCAATTGTTACTGTTAATGTTTATATACGATCGGTCTCATGCAGCTCCGAGTCTCATACCTTTGTTCATTTTGTCCGAATTTGTAGAAAGCCTTCACCCCTCGACTATTTTAATTGTAGCTGGAGATTTTAATTGCACCTTTGAACCCTCCACCCTTATTAGTGACCTAACTGACGAAGAGGATGAGCTGTGGGGGATCCCGTAACTATCTATTACTCGGCCCTGCAAAAAATCTCGGGTGGCCACACAATTAGCTTCACTCTGTTTAAAACACGGCCTCAGGGCCTGTAATGGTAGGACGCCATCTGATATGAACATTGCACCAACGTTCAAAAGGGGCAACTCCACAAGCACTATAGATTATTTCTTAGTTGATGTTAGGTTGTGGCCCCACTTGGAAGATAAAAAGAAATAGTGAGAAGCGATAGCGACCACTTTCCCTTGCTTCTTACCCTTTCCGGAGAAATGTTCAGGAGAACACACAATAATCATGTTACAATAATCCCGCCACCATGCTGGAATAATAAATTCACTAAGATTACTTGGCCAAAAGTGATGTCCAACCCATATCATATCAGAGCAATATACCAAATTTTTAAAAATAACTTGGCCGAGTATGAAGAGCAGACTGTGGGGAACATTCCGATTCTAAAAATTCATGATAATATGGGCATTCAGCTACGGGGATTTTTTTATCAAGCAAGGCGGCCAAAGCCATGTGAAGGAAAAGGGGCACGTAAGGGATGGTTTGATGAGGTGTTCAAAGGCTAAGTCTGGGCTTAAAGCAGTAGTAATGTCTGGTTCCCAGGGGGAGATCAAACAAGCTAGGACTCTATATAAAGAAACCGTGTCTAATGCAAAAAAGCGGTGGGAGGACTCCCTGTGGCAGGAATTATTAAATGCTTCCAGAGAGAAGGATAATAAGCACTTTTGGGAACTCCTGTCTAAAAGAGAAAATGGAGATAGGAGTTGTCCCAGCAACCACATACATGCAGAAAGCAGGGTAGAACATTTTTCCACTCTTTATGCCCTACCAGAGGGCTCAACGGACACCAATGTAGTTAACTCCTCACCTATGCTACTGGATTTGATCCCCAGTACGTCAGTCCAAGTGGGGGCCCAGTGTATCCCCAAGGGTCATCTCATTTTTAAAGTAGAAAAAACCCTTGAGGCTATAAACAGTCTGAAACTTGGCAAAGCACCCAGACCGGACAAACTCCATGGAGATCTTTATAAATCTGACCCAAATAACTGGTCCTGGTATATCAATGCCATCTCAAATAGTATAGCTGCAGGGGGACAAATCCCGGGCCAATGGAAGGGGGCCGAAATTATACCCATCTACAAAAAAGGAAATGCTAACCTTCCAGCCAACTACAGGCCAATCAGCCTTATAGACAACTTGCAAAAGATTTTTGCTAAACAAATTCTGCAGAGGCTAACTAGCTGGGTTGAGGAGCGCCAAATTCTTTCTCAACTACAGGCCGGCTTCCGTGCCAAAACTAGCACGGTAGACCAGGTCTTTCGATTGGCTATATTGTACTGGAAATATATCCTTATCGCCAAGCAATGTCTATATGTAGTATTTATAGACCTGCGATATGCTTTTGATCTGGTTCCAAGAGCTAAATTGTGGGAACTGCTGGGCAGACTGGGAGTTCGAGGACCTACTACTCCTGCTAAAACGATTACATGAAAATACTTATGCCCAAGTGAGGTGGGGCGAACAAGGCGAATTGACAGAACAGATTCTGATGGGCTTACAAAAGGAATTGGATGCCTTTTATAACTTTTGTTTTAATAGAGGTCTTGAGATAAATCCAACAAATCGAAGTTCATGGCTTTTAACCCGCATAAACTGTTTAAGGGGAAAATGACCATAGCAGGTCAACCGGTGGAGAGAGTTAGCCAATTTGATTATTTGGGGATCAGGTTAAGTGATGACCATCATTGGTCGGCGCAGATTGGGAAGAGTCTGACAGCACTTAGACAGAGGTCAATAGTGATAGGGAGGAAAATTGCCAATACTTTGGAAGGGGAGATATCACCCGCTATCACTGTTTACAAAGCAGCGGCAGTCGCAGCTTCAATCTACGGCGCCGAGCTTTGGGGTTACACTAACTCGAGGTGTCTGACCACTGTAGAAAACCGGTTCATACAGAATTTTTTGAGGTTGCCGATGAGCACCCCTCTCATCCCCCTTAGATTTGACCTAGCCTTAAATGAGATCCATAACGAAATTGCATTAAGACCACTCATGTATTGGATTCGTCTTTGGACTTCGGAGTTTTGCCCATCCTCTATGTAGCATTAGACGAGTTTCTCGTAGGTGACCTTGCACTAAAGATCCCTTGGTTTAGACACATTAGAGATATGTGTAAACTCCTCAAGATGGAGGAGGTGTGGAGTGCTCCTCATAATTTGACCAAGGAAGTAAAAGAGCGTGTTAAAAGGTGCTACTGGGAGAACATTCTGGCTCAAATTTGGTTTAAAAATCATGGCAGTCGGACTCTACAGTTCCTAGACCACAAATGTAGCCCCAAATTTGAGGCCTATATGGACAATGTAAATCCTCCCTATACTAAAACACTATACATCAAGTTCAGATTGGGGATACTCCCGCTGAAGACATTTACAGCACGATGGAGACTGGAGGATTGTAACTCAATATACTGTCATTATTGTGAAAAGACAATAGAGTCACTCGCGCACTTTATGTTTTTTTGTCCTAGATATCTGGTACCTAGGAAGAAGTGGATTGCTCCGCTATGTAGGTATTGGGATAAGGGAATGGAATACATCATTACGTCTTCTGACAACTGACACAAATGATAAAATAGTTTTTTCAGTTGTGAGATATTTGCAAAGTGAAGAAACAAAGAATTGCTATAATTGTGTGTTTTTAACAAATTGGTCTTAGATCATATTTATTTAATATAACAAGTTTTAACTGGTTGGAGTTAAAATATAATGGCCTAACATTTTATAGCTAACATTTTGGGATCTTAAGATTTTAAGAATAATGTTTGCTTGCACTGTTTTCCACAACTCTGTGATCCTACAACTTATTTAGGACTTTTGAAGTAAACTGTGGTATCTTTTGCTTAACTCCTCTCTCTTAAAATCGACAACTGTCATAAATAACAAAATAATTTTCCTAGTTGTGTGATACTTGCAAAGTACACGGGTTACAATAAACAGAGAATTGCCATAACTGTGTGTTTAACACATTGGTCTTAGATTATATTTATCCAACATAACAAGTGTTAATTGATTGGAGTCAAGATAAAATGACCTAATATTTTATATTTAGTACTTTGGGATTTTAGGTTTTTAAGAACAATGTTTGTCTGGCACTGTTTTTTTTTCCATGTAATCTTATAACTTATTTAGGGGGTCATTCTGACCCTGGCGCCCGGTGACCGCCAGGGTCACCGACCACGGGAGCACCGCCAACAGGCTGGCGGTGCTCCCAAGGGCATTCTGACCGCGGCGGTTCAGCCGCGGTCAGAAAGGGTAAACCGGCGGTCTCCCGCCGGTTTACCGCTGCCCCATTGAATCCTCCATGGCGGCGGAGCGCGCTCCGTCGCCATGGGGATTCAGACACCCCCTACCGCCATCCTGTTCATGGCGGGAAACCCGCCATGAACAGGATGGCGGTAGGGGGTGCCGCGGGGCCCCTGGGGGCCCCTGCAGTGCCCATGCCAATGGCATGGGCACTGCAGGGGCCCCCATAAGAGGGCCCCACAAAGTATTTCAGTGTCTGCTTTGCAGACACTGAAATACGCGACGGGTGCAACTGCACCCGTCGCACCCCTGCAACTACGCCGACTCAATTCTGAGCCGGCGTCCTCGTTGCAGGGGCATTTCCGCTGGGCGCTCTTTTGGAGAGCGCCCGCCGGCCCAGCGGAAATGTTTGAATGGCCGCCGCGGGCGGTCATTTGTCGGCGGTACCTTGGCGGACGGCCTCCGCCGTCCGCCAAGGTCTGAATGACCCCCTTAGTGTTCTTAAAGTAAATTGTGTTACCTTTGATCATTTTCTCTTTCTTATAACCGACATGTTGCTCAATCATGATATGGCGTTTTATTGTTTACTTTTATGGCTTATAGCCGAAATAAAGTTACTATTTGAATTTGATTCCAATCAGAAGGGGAGTCCGCCAAGGTTGTGTGCTAGCCCCCTTATTATTCACTCTATTCATCAACGAAGTAGTGAAGGCTGTGTCCATATGCCAGAATGACGCTACCTCCCTGAACACACAAAAAATCACTATCCTGCTTTTTGCAGATGATTCGCACCTCATTTCTAAGACACCGATGGGGTTACAAATCCTTGTTGAATGATTCTATTCATTTTGTCGCGATCAGGGGTTGGAGGTTAACATTAACAAGACAAAACTAATGGTGTTATCTAAAGGGCCTAGTAAAAGATGTTCCATCCACATCGATGGTGTTTTCTCGAAGGAAGTTAGCTCTATAGACTATTTGGGAGTCAGGTTAACTAGTAAACTATCATGGGAAGAGCAGATCACAAAAAGCGCAGGGTTGTTACAACATAGAGCTTCGTCTATACTGCGCTTTAATCAGGGCTCCTTTGCAAAAGCTGTTTCCCCAGCATTAAAGATTTATATAGCCAAGGCACAAGGTGCAGCCCTGTATGGAGCGGAGGTATGGGGTTTCTCCAACTGTAACAAGATCTCAGTGAGAGAAAGCAACTTTGTGAGGGCCTTGATAGCGTGTCCACGCTCCACACCCCTGCTCCCAATATTTTTGGATCTGGGGTTAAGTCGAGCAGCAGATTCAGCTATTTTAAGACCTCTCCTGTACTGGATCAGGTTATGGACTACCCCTGAACTAGATATATATAAGATCTCATTACTTGATCTATTAAAATGCCAAAATGCCAATACTCTCCCCTGGATTTGCCATGTATCCCATTAGTTCCGCTTGTTGGGCTTGGGTGATTATTGGGAAAATCCCCACAAACTAGAGAGACGGCACAAAAATGTTTTAAAGTTAACTTATTGGTCTTATGTTAGGGATAATAACATAACCTATAAATCTCATGGTCGTTTAACTAACCTTTTTATTGATCTTAAATGGACTCCAAAGTTTGAAGCCTATTTGGACATTATACCGGATCTGCACGGCAAAAGCCTATATGCAAGGCTTCGTTTCGGATCCTTGCCTTTGATGTCATTGATTCATAGGCGGGGCCGATTGGTCTCCCTGATATATGCCCTGCTTGTGGCAGTACCTCCGAAACCATTGAACACTTTATGTTCTTCTGTCCAGCTTATGCGAACCCACGTTCAAAATGGATCCGCAACACTTGTAGGGCTATGGGATTTAAGATCTGTTCCTTGGCTCTACGGGTGTTAAAAAGTCATAATTCAACTGATGTAATTCTTCCAGTGAGCAAGTATTTAGTGACAGCCTGGCGCATACGTTGCCACTTCCAAAAAGCAACTTTAGGTTATTATCTCTTCTTAGAGTTTTATGTGTAATATGAGCTTTTACTGTTTTAATGTTTTAATGATTTCAAATTAATTTATTGATGTGTAGCTGCTGTATCTTATCAAAAATGATGATTTATTCTTGTATCTTCGCTAGCTTTGTTTTATGTGCTTTCATGGTCACTTGATCGAATAAAGCTGTGTTGTTGTAACACGGACACACACACGCAACACCCCCACCCTCTCCCACTACAACACACACAAATGCATATCAATACATCACAGTAACACCCCCCGAACCCCCTGGAAGAATGCAAAGACAATAGAAAATGTGTGTAACCATTGTAATATATTAAAAACAAGTAGGCAGAAATATATATATATACACCATGTACAAAATAAATACCAAGCATAGTAGTCCAGGTAGTGCACTAAGATAGTCTGTGGAACACTGGGACCACACGGTATGGGCGAGGCCCACACAAGATCCCAGACCATGACGGAGAGAACACTGCAGGGGCATCAGATACCAAGAAAACAGGCACCTCAGGGGGAGGGAAAGGGGGGGCACCTCAGCCGCTTGAGTGCACAACGCCAAATCCACGAGGGGGCCACATGCCCACTGTTCCTTCCTCGGGAGTGCAAAGCCACAGTCTCACAAGTCTCTACAGTGGGTGGTCTGCCCACTGTTCAATCCTGGGGAGTGCAAAGCCACAGTCTCTCAAGTCTCTACAGTAGGTGGTCTGCCCACTGTTCAATCCTGGGGAGTGCAAAGCCACAGTCTCACAAGTGGATGACAGTCTCCACTGGTTCTGGAGGGGGCATGGTGCCCAGAGTGCTTCATCCTGCTAAGGACAGAGGTAGTAGATGTCAGTCTCCACTGGTTCTGGAGGGGGCATGGTGCCCACAGTGCTTCATCCTGTTAAGGACAGAGGTAGTGGATGACAGTCTCCACTGGTTCTGGAGGGGGCATGGTGCCCAGAGTGCATCATTCACCCCGTGACGGACTCAGTTGCGTCAGTGCCCCTGTCGCTCATGGGCTAGCGGTGCTTCAGAGGGTGCTTCAGATGGTGGTGCCCTGTTCAGCAGTGCTTCAGATGGCGGTGCCCTGTTCAGCGGTGCTTGAGATGGCGGTGCCCTGTTCAGCGGTGCTTCAGAGGGTGCTTGAGATGGCGGTGCCCTGTTCAGCGGTGCTTGAGATGGCGGTGCCCTGTTCGGCGGTGCTTGAGATGGCGGTGCACTGTTCAGCGGTGCTTGAGATGGCGGTGCCCTGTTCAGCGGTGCTTGAGATGGCGGCGCCCTGTTCAGCGGTGCTTGAGATGGCGGTGCCCTGTTTAGTGGTGCTTCAGGTGGCGGTGCCCTGTTCAGTGGTGCTTCAGGTGGCGGTGCCCTGTTCAGCGGTGCTTCAGGTGGCGGTCTCCATTGCAGGGTCTCAACTGCTGGCGGTCCTTCATGGCCCAGCGGGTGGCCCTTCATGGCCCAACGGGCCTTTTGCTGGCAGTCCTTTCATGGCCCAGCGGGCCTTTTGCTGGCGGTCCTTCATGGCCCAGCTGGGCTTGTGCTGGCGGTGGCCTCCTGGGCAGCTGGGCTTGTGCTGGCGGTGGCCTCCTGGGCAGCTGGGCTGGTGCTGGCAGTGGCCTCCTGGGCAGCTGGGCTTGTGCTGGCGGTGGCCTCTAGGGCAGCTGGGCTTGTGCTGGCGGTGGCCTCCTGGGCAGCTGGGCTGGTGCTGGCGGTGGCCTCCTGGGCAGCAGGATGATGGCAGTCTTCTCCGCTGTGCAGCTCTTCCCAGACTTGCCGGGTTTCTTGTGGCCCTTCCCCACCTTGGAAGGTGTCACAGCTGACTCCACACTCCCAACGGGACCCCTGGGAGTGGCTTTGGTGGCTGGAGTCTTCCCCCTCTCCCGCCGGGCACTGGCCAACTTCTGATGCTTCACAGGTGGGGGACTGTCTGTGCTGTGGCTCCGTGCCACACTGGCTGCCCTGGTGGCCGGTGCACTCCACATTCCGGTGACTACAGGCACCACTGGTCCCGGAGATGTTGTGGCTGAGGTGCTAGTTCGGGACCTATGAGACAGACGGGGTGGGGTAGGTGTGGGAAAGAGGTCAAGGTTGGACAGGAAAGTTTTGTTGGACACACTGGGACGGGTAGCTGGAGGGGGTTTGGGAGTGGAGGAAGAGGTGGTGGTTGTAGGAGGTGTACGTTTGGTGACTTTGGGTGAAGGTGCATGCGATGGAGGCTGTCGTGAGGTGGATGACTGTTGGGTGCGTGTGTGCCTGCGTTTGTGTATCTTGGGAGGGGGCATCACAGACACATTGGGAGAGGACACAGGGGACGTGTGAATGGTAGTGGGGGTGGTGACTGCACGTGAGCGGGGTGTGGTGGTGGGTGTGCTGGAGAGGGACGTAGTGGCTGTAGAGGTAGTGCATGCAGGTGTGAGTGTAGATGAGACTGGGAGGGAGAAGGGAGATGAGGAGGAGGGGGGACACAGTGGAGGCAGTGGATGTTGGTGTGTCTGCATGTGTGTGATGCTTGTGTGAGTGCCTGTGGGATGTGTGGTTTTTATGTTTGCCTGAGCTTCCCTTGGGTGTGGGCGTGTGTGCATGTTGGTCTGATGGTGTGCTTGGGATAGGCTGAGGTACAGGGGATTGGGTCGGGGTTGAGGAAGTTGGAGGGGGGAGGCTAGAGACAGGGACAATGGCTGCCATCAGTGCTGAGGCCAGAGTCTGAAAAGCTCGGTGAAGGGCCGCCTGACCAGAATGAATGCCCTCCAGGAATGCATGGGTTTGTTGCAACTGCCTCTCTACACCCTGGATGGTGTTCAAAATGGTAGACTGCCCAACAGTGAGGGACCTGAGGAGGTCAATGGCCTCCTCACTGAGGGCAGCAGGGGTGACTGGGGCAGGGCTTGAGGTGCCTGGGACGAAGGTGATGCCCACCCTCCTGGGTGAGCGGGCACGGGGCAAAGGCTGAGGGGCTGCTGGGAGGGCGGTGCTGGTAGGGGGGGTGGCGGCTGTACCTGTAGGTGCGGGGGGCACAGATGTTGCCGCCACCACCAGGGAGCTCCCATCAGAGGACGAGTCCATGTTGCTGGGGTCAGCTCCTGTCCCAGCCCACTTGTGAATTCGACTCCGTAGTGTCGCCCTCCAGGGCCATGTGGGATGCAGCTCCCTCGTGCTCCGTTGCCACTGCTCCTCCGCCTGATGATGCTAATGCACACAAGAACAGGGAGACCACAAAAAGGGGAGGGAAGACAGAAGAAAGACATGTTGAGTGCATGCATTACCGCTACCATTGGCGGACACGACAGACACAGAAGCCCCCTGCACTATGTCGCGCTCTTGGGCTCCACTTTTCAATTTCTGGGAAATGGCCTACAAGGCTATGGACAACATCTGCACACATAGATGACACAGGGGCATGACTAGCTGTACTTGGCACTCTACAGAGGTGGGCTGGGGTGCTACATGGCCTGACATACGGAGGGGCCTTGCCTACGGAACTCGCCCTGGCCTAGGGAAACCCACAGCACTCCTCCCCCACCCAGACACCTCCACTGCACGCAAAGTCAGCAGAATGAGAGTGTACTCACCCCATTGTGGCTGCTGTGATGCCCACAAGCGCCCATCCAACTTCGGATAGGCCACTGCCAGGATTCTGAACATCAGGGGGGTCATGGTGCGACAGGCACCCCTCCCACATTGGGAGGCCATCCCCAGCTGAGCCTCCACCGTCTTCTTGCTCCAGCGGCAAATGTCCTCCCATCTTTTCCGGCAGTGGGTGCTCCGTCTGTGGTAGGCCCCCAGGGTCCGGACGTCCTTGGCGATGGCACGCCAAATATCTTTCTTCCGGTGGGGGCTGACCTACATGAAATGTACAGGGGAAAAAGAGAAGTTATTACCAACTGCACCGTCAAAGTGATTGGCCCCCATCCCTACCCTTGCCATGTGGCACATGCATTCACCGTCTTTCATGCACGCAGCACTCTCCCCCCTTCCTTCTTACATCCAGCCCTCTCCACACAGGCATAGCCCATACAACATGCTCCCTGTGTACTTACCTGTTTGTCTGGAGGACCGTATAGTAGCGTGTACTGGGGGAGGACCCCATCCACGAGTTTCTCCAACTCCTCCGATGTGAAGGCAGGGGCCCTTTCCCCAGACACTCGAGCCATTGTCTCTTCCAGACCGAGATCACAGCAGCACTTACAGTGTAGGTCCTCTCCTGTCGAAGATCAGGTATCGAGTGATTGAAGTGATAGAAAATGGAGGTCACGTCTGAGGCGGTGCGTACCGTCACTGCCGGCGTACATCGTCATTGGCTCCTGGGACCCATAGGGTCCAATGTTAACCAAAGCAGCATTGCGCCGCGGTCTTTGACTGCCTACCGCGACGGAGTACAACGCCAGCGCAGTTACCTCACATCCCATTGTCCCACATTAGAGGTCAGGCAGCCGCCATTTCAGGGGTCCACATGACTTCATTTCCAACTGCGTCACTCATACCTAGGCCTAGACTCCACACACATACAGGCCACCTTTTGTGTATGATAGGTGTTCTGTGTAAACTGTGGGTAGGTACCTCTGAGTTGTTTGACTCTGTGCTCGCTGTTGTCCTTCATAGGCACCGTCTGCTGGGACATGTGAGGAGATGGCGGCATCCTCCGGTGTACTGACCGTTGGTTGACCTGTCGACAATGGAGGAGCGACATTTGATTATCACATACAGGCTTGACCGTGCTACAATCTAGGAACTGTGTACCCAGTTGGAGCCAGACTTGATGTCAGCAATCCGCCATCCCACAGGAATCCCCCCTCAAGTGCAGGTGCTGTCAGTGCTCCATTTCCTTGCAGTGGCCATGGCATCAGGGATGTCCCAGCCTATGTTTTCCAACGTATTGTACAGAGTGTTGTCTGCCCTTCTGAAACACATGCAGAGCTACATCGTTTTTCCTCAGGTGGAGGATTTGCCTACAGTGAAAGGGGATTTCTATGCCCTGGGACACATCCCCAACATCATAGCTACCATTGATGGGACACATATGGCTTTGGTACCCCCCCACAGGAGTGAACAGGTGTACAGAAACCGTAAGAGTTATAATTCGATGAATGTACAGATGGTATGTTTGGCAGACCAATACATCTCCCATGTGAATGCCAAGTTCCCTGGCTCAGTGCATGATGCCTACATCCTGCGGAATAGCAGCATCCCTTATGTGATGGGTCAACTCCAGAGACACCGTGTGTGGCTATTAGGTGAGCACCTGGAAGCAAGTTAGTGGGAATGGTTGTCTGGGTCTGGGGATATCCCTCCAGGTTAGTGCGTGTCTAACAGTTGTCCCTCACCATTTGCAGGTGACTCTGGTTACCCAAACCTGTCATGGCTACTGACCCCAGTGAGGAATCCCAGGACAAGGGCAGAGGAACGCTACAATGAGGCCCATAGGCGAACTAAGAGGGTGATCGAGCGGACCTTCGGCCTCCTGAAGGCCAGGTTCAGGTGCCTCCATATGACAGGTGGATCCCTGTTCTACTCACCAAAGATCATTGTGGCCTGCTGTATGTTTCATAACTTGGCTTTGCGACGACAGGTGCCTTTTCTGCAGGAGGATGGTCCAGATGGTGGTGTTGTTGCAGCTGTGGAGCCTGTGGACAGTGAAGACGAGGAAGCAGGGGAAGAAGACATGCACATCAGGGACTCAGTGATCCAGCAATATTTCCAGTGGTAAGAATACAAACCTGCCTACTACATGTACTTTAACACTACTACCTCTCTGTGTGTCGTGTTCACCCAGTGTATGGTCACTGAGTTGTCACTTTCCATTACGATTTCACAGATGTGGGTCCCACTGTGTGACATCTGCTTAGATTCCTCATGGACTAGAGCTGTGTGACATAGGTATGTTGACATTAAACTTGAAAGAGCATTTTGTCACTGTAATTGCTAATACACTATTTCGAAATCACAGACAGACTCCAGATTGTTTTGTGCTTTAAGTGTGTTTATTTAAGTGCTCAATATTGGAGGGGGTAGTGAAATGGTGAGGGGTGATGGCAGAGGAATATCCAGGGCAGAGTCCAGACTATTAGTCTCACAGGTGCATTGCCCATATGGGCATAGGAAGTGGAGCTGGGGCAGTTTAAGTATGGACAGGGTGACAAACTGGGACAGTAGGATGACAATCAGGGTGGTCTCATTTCTTGGCGGGGGTCTTGGCATCGTGCTCTGTCTTTGTCCTGGATGTCAGGGACCGTTAGCGGGGTGGTTCTCCCTCTGCAGGGGGTGGGGTGCTGGTGTGGTGGTCCTGTGGCGGGGCGTCCTGTCCACTAGCGCCGGCGGAAGTGGTGGGCAGTTCATCGTCCATGCTAGTGTCAGGGGCCCCTTGTAGAGCCACAGTGTCCCTCCTGGTGTTCACAAGTTCCTTCAGCACCCCTACGATGGTGCCCAGGGTGGAGCTGATGGTTCTGAGTTCCTCCCTGAAGCCCATATACTGTTCCTCCTGCAGGCGCTGGGTCTCCTGAAACTTGGCCAGTACCGTTGCCATTGTCTCCTGGGAGTGGTGGTAGGCTCCCATGATGGAGGAGAGAGCCTCGTGGAGAGTGGGTTCCCTTGGCCTGTCAGCCCCGTCGCACAGCAGCCCTCCCAGTTCCCCTGTGTTCCTGGGCCTCCGTCCCCTGAACCGTGTGCCCACTACCACTTCCCCCAGGTCCATGTTGTTGGGGTGGTGGGTTATCCTGAGTTCCATGTAGTGGTGGACACACAGCTGATTGACGTGTCCTGGGACGGAGGTATGGGCCCGCTGGGTGGGTGCTGTGCTGGTGTTTCCAGAGGGGGGAAGGTCTGTGGTGGCCTGTGTCTGTGTGAGGGGAACCGCCTGTCCCGAGGCCCACGATGGTCCGGGCTGGTCATCCAGATCCAGTTGGACAGAGCTGCTGTCATCACTGTGGGCCTCTTCTGTGGGTGGGGAGGAGATGTCTGGACCCTCCTGTCTGGCGACGTTGGGTAGTGGTCCTGCAGGGGTGGAAAAGCATGATTATTGCATCTGTGTGTGTCATGGTGTGCAATGGGAGGGTGACCCCAGTGCTTGCATTCCTGTGGGGGGGCTTGTGTGATAATGGTTTAGGGATGTGTATGGGTATGTGCAGTGGGCATGCTTTAGTGATGGGTGTCCATGCGTTGGTGTTGCATGCAGGGCTTGGTGTTGGGATGTGTGGTTTGTGATATTGGTACATTTGTGAGGAGTTGGAGTGATAGGGGAGGGGGCGAGGGTGGGGGTATGTGATAGCATGCAGGTAGGGTGGGGGATATGGTAGTTAAAGGTTTGACTTACCAGAGTCCATTCCTCCACCGACTCCTGCGAGGCCCTAAGGTTGCAGAATCACCAAGACCTGCTCCTCCCATGTTGTTAGTTGTGGGGGAGGAGGTGGGGGTCCGCCGCCAGTCCGTTAAACCGCCTGGTGGTGTCTGGAGACCACGGAACGCACCTTCCCCCGTAGGTCGTTCCATCTCTTCCTGATGTCGTCCCGATTTCATGGGTGTTGTCCCACTGCATTGACCCTGTCGACTATTCTTCACCATAGCTCCATCTTCCTTGCAATGGAGGTGTGCTGCACCATGACCCTGAGCTCCTCCTCCGAGAACCTGGGGTGTCTTTGCCTTGCCATGGGGTGGTGTAGGTGATGTGTGGGGTGGTGTGTGTTGTGATAAGTGTGGTGATATGTAGTGGTGTGTGGTGCTTTGTGCGTGGAAGTTGTGTGGGTGATGATGTTGAGTGCCTGTGGATGCTAGCTTGTGGATGGTGGTGTCTCTCTCTGGCCTTCTTTCTGGATTTTTGGTTGTAGGGGTTTGTGGGTGATGTGGGTGTGTGTTTTATATTGTATTTGGTGTGTGGGAGTGGTGTGTGTATGTGTATCAGGTGTGTGTATTTGGAATTGTCCAATGTGGCTGTGTTTTGTAAGAGTGTGTGTATTTTGAGCACGGCGGTGTATACCGCCAATGGAATACCGCGGTTGAAAGACCACCGCGTAGATTTGTGTGTCGTTATAGTGTGGGCGTATTTCTGTTGGCGTGACGGTGGAGGTGGAGGTTTTGTTTTCGCCAGTTTACCACTGACCTTTGGTGTGGCGGACTTGTGTGGGTGTCTGTATTTTGTCGGATTTCGAGATGTGGGTCGTGTGTTGGCGGTCTTCTGCACGTCGGTAAGAGGCTTTTACCGCCAATGTTGTAATGACCCCCAATGATTCTCACCAGTGGTTATACAATCTGAAATAAGTGAGGAGGAGAAAGTGTGAGATTTCTGCTGCATATTTGATATTCCCTGGGAAAAACTTGAAGCGCCCAGTGAGGGGGAAAACGTCAAAATAAATAAAGCCCGAGAAATTCAAATAGAGAACATTAAAAATTAGTGGAGATAAATAAAAGCTCTCATGAGTGAGACTGATACCCTCGATTTAGTTGAAACATTTGACTGGGCTCACCGCCAACCCCCGTGTCCGCGTGACACTCCTCGGTTTCACATAATAACGCAGGAAGTTATTGTGTTAGAGACTTTCCTAGATGTGTTTTTCACAGCTTTGTACGATTCAGAGGTTCTAAATGTAGAAAGGGACATCAGGTTTCTAAGTGTGATCATAGAAAACGCGAATTCATAATAAGATGTGACTTGTATTATGTTAGGCAGTAACCTGTGTGGTTCCCTATAAATGAATACGCACCTGATATTGAACTAGAAGAAGTACTATAGGCTATTGCTATATGTCAAAACAAGCATAGTAGTATAAGGGACACAAGAAGTAGGTAGAAATAAAGAGTGTGTAGGGGTGTAGGAAGTGTATGTCCCAGGGGAGAAATCATGTATGCTCCCTTGGAACATATGATAAAAACATTTTCGTCTGACAAAACAAAAATACAGACATATTGTAAGCAATGGTACAGAGACACTAAAGACTATGCTCAGCCATGGCCTAAGGAAAGGACATTTAATGAGGACATAATTGAACATACATTGACTTACATTAAATCTAAATATCAGAAGAAAAAGAGAAAGAAGAGGGAAGCTATTTTGTCATTATGGCGTTTTTTCTGCGATACAAAGACAAATATAAAACCGACAATGTTAGAACAGACAGTGACACAAATACAAGAGATAGATACAGAAGGGGTTTCAGAGGGACCCCCACCGTACGGTCTGTATCCTATTCGGCCAGCGGGTGGATACCAAGATCCAGTGCGGGTTAAATGTGAGGAAGGTGAGACAGAGGTGAAGGTGGTGGAGAAAGCCTCTTGTATACTCCCGACAGCTCCGTGGGCAGAGTATGAACAGAGAAGGAAGGAGGGAGCAATATCTAGGGTACCGCTTACTGAAGAGCGGGCAGAGAGGCCGGAGAATGTTGATTCTCTTCGAGGGCAATGGACTACGGGGCAGATTATTCTTAAAGTAGGGGATAAGTCTGCGAGCACATTGAGAGAGGCAGCTGGAGAGTGGATGTTGGAAGAAAGGGAAAAAGAAGAAGATGTAGAAAGGGTACGATATGATAGGTGTTCAGAAGAAAGAAAGGAAACAGAAGCTGAGGTTTAGGCTACAGTTGAGGATTGGGGTGATGACTCTAATACAAATGAGGGTGCAGTAGGAAGAGGCAGGGGCCTGTATAACTTTCAACCCCGTCCTATACGAAGGTTACAATTAATAGCGTGAGACTCAGATGAGGTAAAGAGGAAGTCAATTTTAAAACCAGCTAAATTAAGGATGTCACCTATTGAGACAATACAACAGGAAGAAGAAAGGTATTTTTGTTACCCCTTCTCAGATGAATTGCAGAATGGACTGAGCAACAGGGGAGAAAATCATGGCCCTGACAACCCTATAGATTTAGCAATATCAGAAGATTGTATAAGACAAGGACAGGGTGCCCGAGTTGGGATTATCCGTACATGCAAGAGTGTCTTGCAGTGTGGGAAAAATATGCAGAGGACAAACCAACTGAAGTGATGGCAAGCAATAGGCCAGACCCGAGGCTAAGGAGTAGGTTAACCAGTTCCCCACCTATTACACGATTGCCTCTCATTTTTAAAGGAGGGCAGGCACCAACATACGGGTCTTGGCCACAGATAGACAAAGAAAACTTAAAAAGAGCATTGCCTCCATTGTCTGAAGGTGCAGGAAAATGGATAGGGAGTTTTGAAAAACACACAGCTGGAGTGAATCTTGCTCTAGGCGATGTTAAGAGTTTGTTGAGTTCTGTGGCAGGAGATGAGGAGAATACTATATTCACAAGAGCAGGACTTCCTCAGGTAACGTTGACAAATACACAATTTGATGGATCGTCTTTTAATAATGTTCGCCAACATGTTTGGGATGCACTGAGGCGGACATATCCAGACAGACCAGACATTGGAGCCCTTATGGCAGAAAGTATTAAGCCATCTGAGGACATTGCAGAGTTTATTACAAGAATGAAAGAGCGATGGATACAGGAGGTAGGATGTCATTGGGAAAACACGGGAGGAAATGCACTATTATTTTATAATGTGTTGAAGAAAGGCTTTCCCACGGATATACAGGTAAACTTAGATGGAGTGGTGGGAATTGAGGCTAAACTGTGGCCAGAAATACAGGCGCACATAATACATTATTTTAAACAAAAACAAGAGAAAGACAAAGAGAGAATAGAGCAGGCAGAAAGAGCTACTGCCAAATTAGTGCAACAAAAGGTTAAGAAACTGAGCACTGAAGGAGCGCTTGTGACCGTACCATCAGCAGCTGTCGCAACGCCAGTGCAAGGGCAAGTACCAGGAGGTCAAGGACTAAGTCAAATGGGGAGACAACAAGGAGGTCCAGCAGGAGAACAAGGAGCCAAGCAGATAAGAAGACAAGGAGGATTCAGAGGGGAGCTGCTATGTTTTCATTGCGGCAGGTCGGGTCGTGTTGTAAGGGAGTGTAGAACAAGAAGGATTGATGAGTGTATGCAAGGATGGGCCGCTCTGCAAAGACAAGTTGCGAGGCCATCGCAGATGCACTGGGGACCACAACAATATGCAAGACAGGAGGGTCATCAGCCCCCTCAAACTCTGTGGATGGTACCTCAGGGGCCACCGCAACAACAGGTGCCGCAGGGTACCAGTAACCCCATAAGTGGACAAGTGCAGGGGCCGGTAGGAGGAGTAGTGGGGCAAGGAGGTAATCCCTTTTATGTGCCGCCCCAAGTATCTGGTGGAGTACAGTTACCTAATTATGTACAATGACAAACCTACAGGTAACAACTATGTGTCCAATACTATCGGTAACCCACAGATCGGAGGAGGACCCCACTGTGATGGTAGCCATAGAAGGTCGTCCCTATCAGTTCTTAATTGATACTGGGGCCCCCAAATCTTGCATAAATGAAGGTATGTTACCACTCTTGTGTAAGTCAATGGGCACACAAGGGTTCTCTGGGGCTGTCAGACTGGTTCCTTTTACTCATTCAGTAAATATGACTGTGGGTGATACACAAGTTTATGGGCCATTGCTATTCTTTCCTGAGTCACCTGTCAATCTTTTGGGGAGATGTGTAAATTAAACATGACCATTTCATTTTTGGAAGATGGATCGATGGTTTGTTATACATCTGGTGTTACGCCAGGTAGGATATTGCCTCTCCTTGCTCGTGAAGATTCTAGACAGCAGGTCAGAGCAGTGCCAATAGACACAGAGGCTTTTTTGCGGGGCATATATACTCTGACAGCGCAAACATCAGTGATGCAAGGGAAAACAGTGCAGTTACCAAAAGAACTAGTGTTTCGGTCACGTGAACCCATAGAGCCAATGACAGAATGAGAAATGATGCTGAATATATCAGCTCTTAAATTAAGACCAACATATGTTGTGCTTATTGCATTTGACAAAGAACAGGGAATGTGGGCATCAATAGTGTTCACAGATCCTGGGGTCAAACTGAGAGATATCTCAGAAGAAGAATTGTTCAGTGAACACCCCTTAATTAGAACAGTTGTGTTTGAAATGGACATTTCTCTTAGAATGCAGGTGCAGTATAGAACCGTGTCGGACAATGTACCAGACATGACAGTAAAAGAAAGAGATTTGGCTAAGGTACCGGAGGTGTTATGGACAAAAGAACCACATGATGAGGGATTGATTAAAGGAGTTGAGCCTGTTGAGATTACACTGAAACCTGTAGCTATATTTCCCAGGATACACCAGTACCCTCTGTCCAAAGAAGCAGAGGAAGGTATTTTACCCACCATTCAGGCGTTACTTCAGCAAGGGGTGATATATGAAAGACCGACACCCTGTAACACTCCGATTTTCCCGATAAGAAAGTCTAATGGGGGAACTTGGAGAATGATTCAAGATTTACAGTCTTTGAATGATATTGTCATTCCATAATTTCCTGTGCTACCCGATCCTTTGGTTATATTGACAAATATATAGGGGGAGCCCATTCCATAATGGTCTGGATCTTCCCCTGCAGTGGTTCAATCTGTTCCCCACCTACCAGGTGGCCCAGATAAACCACTTCCCCCTGCCCTATCTGTCATTTTGAAGCCTTGATAGTGAGGCCTGCCTTTTGCAGGGCCTCCAAAACCTTCCATAGGTAGACCAGGTGCTCATCCCAGGTGGAGCCAAAGACAGCTATATCATCTAGATATGCTGCACTAAAAGCTTCCAAACCTTGCAGGACTGTGTTCACCAACCTTTGAAAATTGGCAGGTGCATTTTTCAAACCAAAGGGCAGCACAGTGAACTGATAGTGCCCTCCAATGGTGGAAAATGCAGTTTTAGGTTTAGCATCTTCTGATAATTTAATTTGCCAATACCATGCAGTTAAATCAAAAGTGCTTAGATACTTGTCAGAAGCCAGTGTATCTATTAGCTCATCTGCCCTGGTTATAGGGTGAGCATCAGTCTTGGTTACTTGATTGAGACCTCTGTAGTCAACACAAAACCTCATTTCTCTTTTACCATCCTTACTGTGAGGTTTTGGAACAAGCACCACTGGTCTAGCCCATGGGCTTTCTGAAGGCTCAATCACTCCTAGGTCCAGCATTTTCTGTACCTCTTGTTTTATGCAATCTCTGACATGGTCAGGCTGCCTATAAATCTTACTTTTGACAGGTAAACTGTCTCCAGTATTGATTGTGTGCTCACACAAGGTAGTTGTACCTGGGTTCAGTGAGAAGAGGTCAGACAATTGTTCTAGGAGATTAATGCAGTTGTCCTTCTGCTCAGCAGTAAGGCAAACTTCTAGCACCACTCCCTCCGCTAAGCCACCAGCTTCAGTGGTGGAGAAGAGATCAGGGAGCGGGTCACTCTCTTCTTCCCGTCCCTCCTCAGTTGCCATGAGCAGGGTTAAATCAGCCCTGTCATAGTAGGGTTTTAGGCAGGTAGGAAGTTGGCTCTGTATATACTATTTCGAAGTAAGAAATAATGTGCACAGAGTCCAAGGGTTCCCCTTAGAGGTAAGGTAGTGACAAAAGTAAATAATTCTAATGCTCTATTTTGTGGTAGTGTGGTTGAGCAGTAGGCTTATCGGAGGGTAGTGTTAAGCATTTGTTGTACACAAACAGGCAATAAAGGAGGAACACACACTCAAAGACTTACTCCAGGCCAATAGGTTTTTCATATTGAAAAATATATTTTCGTTTATTTTAAGAACCACAGGTTCAAGATTTACAGTAAACACTTTAGGAACTTTGAATAAAACCAATATCATATACAGTCTTTGTAAAAATGGCAATAAGCTATTTTCAAAGTGGACACAGTGCAAAAATCAACAGTTCCTGGGGGAGGTAAGTAAAGGTTAGATTAGGAGGTATGTAAAACACTTACAAGTCTCAGTCCTGGGGCATAGGCAGCCCACCGTTGGGGGTTCAAGGCACCCCTAAAGTTACCACACCAGCAGCTCTGGGCCGGTCAGGTGCAGAGGTCAAAGAGTTGCCCAAAACACATAGGTGACTATGGAGAACAGGGGTGCTCCGGTTCCAGTCTGCCAGCAGGTAAGTACCTGCGTCCTCGGGGGCCAGACCAGGGGGGGTTTGTAGAACACTGGAGGGGACACAAGTAGGCACACAAAACACACCCTAAGCAGCACAGGGGTGGCCGGGTGCAGTGTGCAAAGCAGGCGTTGGGTTTCCAATAGGAAACAATGGAGTGACCCAGGAGTCACTCTAGCGGGGCAGACAAGCACAGGGGGGCTTCTTGGGACAGCCACCACCTGGGCAAGACAGGGGGTTGCCTTGGGGTCACTCCTGCGTTGAAGTTCGGTTCCTTCAGGTCCTGGGGGCTGTGGGTGCAGTGTTGGTTCTAGGCGGCGGGTCTCTTGTTACAGGCAGTCGCTGTCACGAGGAGCCTCTGGATTCTTTCTGCAGGCGTCGCTGTGGGGGCTCAGGGGGGTCGTCTCTGGTTACTCACGGGCTCGCAGTCGCCGGGGAGTACTCCCTGAGGTGTTTGTTCTCTGGATCTTGAGCCGGGGGCGTCAGGTGCAGAGTGTGAAGTCTCACGCTTCAGGCGGGAAACGTGCAGTCTTTGAAAATTGCTTCTTTGTTGCAAAGAAGTATCTGGTTTTGAACAGGGCCGCTGTTCATGGGAGTTTCTTGGTCCTTTAGTCCAGGGCAGTCCTCTGAGGCTTCAGAGGTCGCTGGACCCTGTCGGATGCGTCGCTGGAGCAGGTTTTCGAAGTTGGAGACAGGCCGGAGGGGCTTAGGCCAAAGCAGTTGTCATCTTCTTCCTTCTCTGCAGGCTTGTAGGTCAGCAGTCCTTTTTGTTTCCTCAGGTTGCAGGAATCTAGTTTCCTAGGTTCTGGAGTGCCCCTAAATACTAAATGTAGGGGGGTGTTTAGGTCTGGGAGGGCAGTAGCCAATGGCTACTGTCCTTGAGGGTGGCTACACCCTCTTTGTGCCTCCTCCCTGAGGGGAGGGGGTACATCCCTAATCCTATTGGGGGAATCCTCCAAACTCAAGATGGAGGATTTCTCAAGGCAGGGGTCACCTCAGCTCAGGACACCTTAGGGGCAGTCTTGACTGGTGGGTGACTCCTCCTTGTTTTTCTCATTATCTCCTCCCGCCAAAAGTGGGGGCAGTGGCAGGAGGGGCAGGCATCTCCACTAGCTGGGATGCCCTGGGGGCCTGTAACAAAAGGGGTAAGCCTTTGAGGCTCACCGTTAGGTGTTACAGTTCCTGCAGGGGGAGGTGAGAAGCCCCTCCACCCAGTTCAGGCTTTGTTCCTGGCCACAGAGTGACAAAGGCACTCTCCCCGTGTGGCCAGCAACATGTCTGGTGTGTGGCAGACTGGCAAAAACTGGCCAGCCTACACTAGAAGTCGGGTTGGTATTCAGGGGGCATCTCTAAGATGTCCTCTGGGTGTATGTTACAATAAATTGCACACTGGCATCATTGTGCATTTATTGTGCTGAGACGTTTGATACCAGACTTCCCAGTGTTCAGTGTAGCCATTATGGAACTGTGGATTTTGTGTTTGACAAACTCCCAGACCATATACTCTTATGGATAATCTGCACTTACAATGTCTAAGGTTTTGCTTAGACACTGTAGGGGTATAGTGCTCATGCACATATGCTCTCACCTATGGTTTAGTGCACCCTGCCTTAGGGCTGTAAGGCCTGCTAGAGGGGTAACTTACCTATGCCACAGGCAGTGTGAGGTTGGCATGGCACTCTGAGCGGAGTGCCATGTCGACTTAGTCATTTTCTCCCCACCAGCACACAGCTGTGAGGCAGTGTGCATGTGCTGAGTGAAGGGTCCCCAGGGAGGCATAAGACATGCTGCAGCCCTTAGAGACCTTCCCTGGCATCAGGACCCTTGGTACCAGGGGTACCAGCTACAAGGGACTTACCTGAGTGCCAGGGTTGTGCCAATTGTGGAGACAAAGGTACAGTTTAGGGCACGAACACTGGTGCTGGGGCCTGGTTAGCAGGATCTCAGCACACTTTCAAATCATAACTTAGCATCAGCAAAGGCAAAAACCTAGGGGGTAACCATGCCAAGGAGGCATTACCTTACAAGGCGGTTGACATGGAGCCCCCTAAGGGGACTCCTGACAGTGTCCAGGTTTACCAAGTAGGTAACCTCACCCTTTTTCTCAACAATGAGATGGGGGCCACTCCACTTGTTCTGGAGTGCTCTTGGGGCTACAGGCTCCAATACCCACACCTTCTGACCTGGGTGGTACTGGGTCAGGACGACAGCCTTCTGGTCATGCCAGTGCTTTTGGAGCTCTTGGCTGGCCTGAAGGTTTTTACTGGCCTTTTTCTTGTACTCAGCCATTCTTGATCTTAGGCCAAGTACATAGTCCACAATGTCTTGTTTATGAGCTTTTAAAGGTTGTTCCCAACCCTCCTTCAAAAGTGCAAGGGGACCTCTCACAGGGTTCCCAAAGAGGAGTTCAAAGGGGCTAAAGCCTATTCCTTTTTGGGGTACCTCCCTGTAAGCAAAAAGGAGGCATGGCAATAGGACATTCCATCTCCTTCTGAGTTGTTCAGGGAGTCCCATAATCATACCTTGAGAGTTTTATTAAACCTCTCAACCAGACAATTTGTTTGTGGATGATAAGGAGTAGTGAACTTGTAAGTTACACCACACTCAGACATGAAGTTACTACCTCTGACTGACACCACTTCCTAAGGGAAGCCTACTCTGGAAAAGATTCAGAGGATGGCGTTTGCCACTGCAGGAGCTGTAGTGGTCCTTAAGGGAATACCTTGTGGCATGGTCCACTACAACAAGGATAAACCTATTGCCTTAAGCTGTTGGAGGGTCAAGGGGGGCAACTATGTCAACCCCTACCCTTTTAAAGGGCACCCCAACCACAGGAAGTGGAATTAAGGGGGCCTTAGGTGTGCCACCAGTCTTGCCACTGGCTTGGCAGGTCACACAAGAGCGACAAAACTCTTTAGTGTCCTCTGACATATGAGGCCAGTGAAACAATGGAAGAAGCCTGTCCCAAGTTTTACTCTGGCCCAAATGCCCAGCTAAAGGAATATCATGTGCCAAGGTTAGAAGAAACTCCCTATACTGCAAAGGGATGACCAAACTCCTGCAGCTCCAGGTTTAGGGTCCCTTGACTCAGTATACAGGCGGTTGTCTTCCCAATACACCTTATGGCTATCACTGACATCCCCATTCTGCTGTTTGACAGCTTGCTGTCTCAAACCTCCTAGTGTGGGACAGGTCTGCTGTGCCACACTCAGCTCTTCCCTAGCAGCCCCCCCTGCACCCAAAAGCTCAGCAGTGTCTGCTGCCAGTTCATCTGGTGTAGTTTCTGCACAGGGAGAGGATTCCTCTTCCTCAAAAGGGGAATCTTCTGGAGAGGGAGGGATAGTGGGCAAGGATTTACCTTTACTACCCCAAGCTTTTGGGAGCACTTGGTCCATTGTTCCAGGATCCACATTTCCCTGTTGTTTTTGCTTTTTGGACTGAGCCCTTGTCAAAGCAGAAATATGCCCAGGAATGCCCAGCATTGGTGCATGAGCCTCCAACTCCACTTCAGCCCAAGCTGATGTCTCCAAATCATTGCCTAGTAAGCAATCTACTGGTAATTCAGTGGCTACCACAACTTTCTTTGGACCAGTAACCCCCCCAGTTGAGATTCACAACAGCCATGGGGTGGCTAAGTGTGTTATTGTGAGCATCAGTCACTTGGTACTGCTGACCAAGTAGGTGTTGATCAGGGTGAACCACTTTCTCTATCACCATAGTGACACTGGCTCCTGTGCCCCTGTAGGCCTTAACCTCAACACCATTGAGTAGGGGAAGTTGCTTGTACTTACCCATATTAAGGGGACAAGCAACTAAAGTGGCAAAGTCAATACCACCATCAGAGACTAAAACAGCCTCTGTCGTCTCCCTAACAAGACCAACCCCAACTACACTACCAATGGTGAGCCCAGCTACACCCTTAGATTGGTTATTTGTAGTAGACTTCCCACCACCACTGCTATTACTAGGGGCACTAGAGGTTGCAGTTGGGGTTGTGGTTGGTGTTTGTCTTTGGACAAGTGGAATCACTTTCCCAATGGCCTTTTACTTTACATAAATAACACCATGGTTTCTTTTGATTGTGGGAGGAGGATTTGGACCCACCACCCCCAGAGGATTTTTGTGGGCCTGATGAAGACTCAGAATGTTTTTTATTGTTGTCCCCACCCTTGTCAGAAGACTTACCATCCTTTGTCTTGCCATCCTTGTCACCCCCTTTATGAACTTTTCTGTTCACTCTTGTTCTGACCCATTTGTCTGCCTTCTTTCCTCATTCTTTGGGAGAGGTCAGATCTGAGTCTACCAAGTATTGGTGCAACAGATCAGACACACAATTGTTCAAAATATGCTCTCTGAGGATTAGATTATACAGGCTTTCATAGTCAGTCACCTTACTGCCCTGTAACCAACCCTCCAAGGCCTTCACTGAACAATCTACAAAGTCTGTCCAGTCTTGAGAGGACTCTTTTCTGGTGTCTCTGAACTTAATCCTGTGTTGTTCAGTGGTTAAGCCAAAGCCATCCAAGAGTGCATCCTTCAAAACTTTGTAATTATTAGCATCACTTTCTCTGACAGTAAGGAGCCTATCCCTACCCTTACCAGTGAAAGATAGCCACAAGATAGCAGCCCACTGCCTTTGAGAAACCAACTGTACCATACAAGCCCTCTCAAGTGCAGCAAACCACTTGTTAATGTCACCCCCCTCCTTGTAAGGGAGGACTATCTTATGCAGGGTTCTGGAATCTTGTTCTCTTACAGGATTGCTTTCAAAAACACTGCTGCTGCCACCATGGGGAACTAACCCCAACCTCTACCTTTCCCTCTCGACATCCAGAGATTCCCTGTCTAAGGCCACCTGCTGCTGTTTTAGCGTCAGCCTGGCCTCTTCCAACCTCAGCTTTCTTAGTTCCTTTTCCATAATGTTATCCTCAGAGTAAGAGGCTTGGGAATTCTGAGACACAGAAGAAATGTGGGAATTGGCAGAGTGAGACCTGTCCCTAACTGGCTGGACTCTAGTAACCTCGCCTTTAGGAGTGAAAGGTGCCCTACTAGTGTGTGACCCCCCTCCCACTACCGGTGTCACTAGATGGCCTGTTAGCTGGCAGGTCTTTGGAAGAACCCTCCCCAGCATCCTCAGGGGACTCCTCTGAGTCTTGCTGGGTACCCCCGTCCTCTACTTCCTGATTGCGGGGCATATATACTCTGATAGCGCATACACCAGCGATGCAAGGGAAAACAGTGCAGTTACCAAAAGAACTAGTGTTTCGGTCACGTGATCCCATAGAGCCAATGACAGAATGAGAAATGATGCTGAATATATCAGCTCTTAAATTAAGACCAACATATGTTGTGCTTATTGCATTTGACAAAGAACAGGGAATGCGGGCATCAATAGTGTTCACAGATCCTGGGGTCAAACTGAGAGATATCTCAGAAGAAGAATTGTTCAGTGAACACCCCTTAATTGGAACAGTTGTGTTTGAAATGGACATTTCTCTTAGAATGCAGGTGCAGTATAGAACCGTGTCGGACAATGTACCAGACATGACAGTAAAAGAAAGAGATTTGGCTAAGGTACCGGAGGTGTTATGGACAAAAGGACCACATGATGTGGGATTGATTAAAGGAGTTGAGCCTGTTGAGATTACACTGAAACCTGTAGCTATATTTCCCAGGATACACCAGTACCCTCTGTCCAAAGAAGCAGAGGAAGGTATTTTACCTACCATTCAGGCGTTACTTGAGCAAGGGGTGATATATGAAAGACCGACACCCTGTAACACTCCGATTTTCCCGATAAGAAAGTCTAATGGGGGAACTTGGAGAATGATTCAAGATTTACACTCTTTGAATGATATTGTCATTCCAGAATTTCCTGTGCTACCCGATCCTTTGGTTATATTGACAAATATTCCTAGAGAGGCTACTTTCTTCTCTGTAATCTATTTAAAAAAATTGTTTTTCAGTATTCCATTGCATATGGATGGCCTATATTTGACCGGATTTACATTTAAAAATACTCAGTACTGCCACAGTAGGCTTCCTCAAGGATTTTGTGAATCCACAAGTATTTTTAATTGAACAGTTAAAAAGGATTTAGCGAACATTCAATGTAAAAGTACGCTTTTCCAATATGTGGGTGACATTTTGGTTTGTAGTGCCACTGAGGAGATATGCAGAGAGGATACTGCTGGTCTTCTCTGCATGCTTGCAAACAAAGGCTACAAGGTGGATCAAAATAAGTTACAGTACGTGCAAAAAGAGGTTCATTATTTGGGACAACTAATATCTAAGGACAGACGGAAAGTGACACCTGACAGAGTGCATGTAGGAGGCTGGCCTGGCTTATAGTGGGTACCTGATGGTACTTACACCTTGTGCCAGGTACAGTTATCCCTTATTAGTAGATTAGTAGTGTTCTAAAAGCTTAGGCTGATAGAGTTAGCTATAGCAGAGCAGCTTAGGCTGAACTAGGAGACATGCAAAGCTCCTACTATACCACTTATATCATATAGCACTATATCATAAGAATCACAATACTCAGAGTTACTAAAAATAAAGGTACTTTATTTTAGTGTCAATGTGCCAAAAATATCTCAGAGGATATACTCCCTTAGGAGGTAAGTAAAATACACAAAATATAGATACAAACCAAAATCAGGTAAGTAAACAGTTAGAAAAGTAGTGCAAACATTGTAGAATACAATAGGATACAATAGGCCTAGGGGCAACACAAACCATAAACTCCAAAAGTGGAATGTGAACCACGAAGGGACCCCAGACCTAGTGTAGTGTGTAGAGGGTCGCTGGGAGTGTAAGAAAACCCTAAGGGTGTCCAAGATACCCCACCCCAAGACCCTGAAAAGTAGGAGTAAAGTTACCCTACTTCCCCAGAAACACACTAAGGTCGTGATAGGAGATTCTGCAAAGGCAACAACTGACTGCAAAGCACCGAAGACAGATTCCTGGACCTGAAGACCTGCAAAGGAAGGGGACCAAGTCCAAGAGTCATGCAAATGTCCAGGGGGGGCAGGAGCCCACTAAACCCCGGATGAAGGTGCAAAAGGGCTGCCTCTGGGTGGAAGAAGCTGAAGATTCTGCAAAAACGGAAGATGCCAGGAACTTCTCCTTTGCACAGAAGATGTCCCACAGCGTGCTGGAGGATGCAGAGTTGTTTCCACGCAGAAAGACTGCAAACAAGCCTTGCTAGTTGCAGGAGTCGGGGTTGAAGAAAATGGGTGCTGCCCGGGCTCAGGAAGGACCAGGAGGTTGCCCCTTGGAGGAGGAGACAGAGGGGGCGCTCAGCAGCACAGAGAGCCCACGCAGAAGCAGGCAGCACCCACAGAAGCACTTGAACAAGCATTCAAGAAATCTGAGCACGGCGGTTGTCTCAGCACTACAAAGGAGGGTCCCACAAAGTCGTTGGTTAACTCAGCGAGTTGAACAATGCAGGACAGAGTGCTGGGAACCTGAGCTATGCTGTGCATAAAGGATTCCTTGCAAAAGTGTACAGAAGCCCTAGCAGTTGCAGTTCACACAGTACACAGGATTACTACCTGGCGTGGGGAGGCAAGGACTTACTTCCACCAAATTTGGACAGAAGGACCTCTGGACTGTCGGGGTCACTTGGATACAGCTCCTGTGTTCCAGGGACCACTTTCGTCAAGATGAGAGGGGACCCAGAGGACCAGTGATGCAGAAGTTTGGCGCCTGCGTTAGCAGGGGGAAGATTCCGTCGACACATAGGAGATTTCTTCTTGGCCTCCAGTGCAGGGTGAAGGCAGACTGCCCTCAGAGCATGCACCACCAGGAAACAGTCATGAAAGCTGGCAGGATTAGGTGCTACAATGTTGCTGGTAGTCATCTTGCTACTTTGTTGCGGTTTTGCAGGCATCCTGGAGCAGTCAGCGGTCGATCCTTGGCAGAAGTTGAAGAGAGAGATGCAGAGGAATTCTGGTGAGTTCTTGCATTCGTTATCTGAAGAGAAACCCACAATAGAGACCCTAAATAGCCCTCAGAGGAGGATTGTCCACCTAACCAGGTAAGCACCTATCAGGGGGGATCTCTGACGTCACCTGCTGGCACTGGCCACTCAGAGTCCTCCATTGTGCCTGCACACCTCTGCATTCAAGATGGCAGAGGTCTGGGACACACTGAAGGAGCTCTGGGCACCACCCCTGGGGTGGTGATGGACAGGGCAGTGGTCACTCCCCTTTCCTTTGTCCAGTTTCGTGCCAGAGCAGGGGCTGGGGGATCCCTGAAGCAATGTAGACTGGTTTATGCAAGGAGGGCACCATCTGTGCCCTTCAAAACATTCTCAGAGGCCAGGAGAGGCTACTCCTCTCAGGCCCTTAACACCTATTTCCCAAGGGAGAGGGTGTAACACCCTCTCTCAGAGGAAATCCTTTGTTCTGCATTCCTGGGACTGGGCTGCCCAGCCCTCAGAAGGGCAGGAACCTGTCTGAGGGTGGCAGCTGCGGTAGCTGCAGTGAAAACCCCAGAGAGCTAGTTTGGCAGTACCCGGGGTCCCTGCTGGAGGCCTGGGGATGCATGGGATTGGCTCCCCAATACCAGACTTGGCATGGGGGGACAATTCCATGATCTTAGACATGTTACGTTGCCATATTCGTAGTTACCATTGTGAAGCTACATATAGGTATTGACCTATATGTAGTGCACACGTGTAATGGTGTCCCCGCACTCACAAGGTCCAGGGAAATTGCCTTGAACAATGTGGGGGCACCTTGGCTAGTGCCAGGGTGCCCTCACACTTAGTAACTTTGCACCTAACCTTCACTAAGTGAGGGTTAGACATATAGGTGACTTATAAGTTACTTAAGTGCAGTGTAAAATAGCTGTGAAATAACGTGGACGTTATTTCACTCAGGGTGCAGTGGCAGGCCTGTGTAAGAATGGTCTGAGCTCCCTGTGGGTGGCAAAAGAAATGATGCAGCCTATAGGGATCTCCTGGAACCCCAATACCCTGGGTACCTAGGTACCATATATTAGGGAATTATAAGGGTGTTCCAGTGTGCCAATCAGAATTGGTGGAAATGGTCACTAGCCTGAATTGACAATTTTAAAAGCAGAGAGAGCATGAGCACTGAGATTCTAGTTAGCAGAGTCTCAGTGACACCGTTAGGCACCACACAGGGAACACATTTAGGCCACAAACTATGAGCACTGGGGTCCTGACTAGCAGGATCCCAGTGAGACAGGCAAAAACAAACTGACACACAAGTAAAAATGGGGGTAACATACCAGGCAAGATGGTACTTTCCTACAGTGGAAAGTGTAAAAAACATGCCTAAGCCCACGACTACCAAACAGATGCTGCAGTTTCTGGGACTCTGTTATTATGTGAGACAGTGGGTGTTTGATTATGCTGCGTTGACAGCACCCCTTCTTATCATGTTAAAAGAATCCCATGCAACTGCAAATAAAATACATTGGCCAGAAGACAGAGAGATGGCATTCTAAGAGCTAAAGAAAGCGATTATGAATGCCCCAGTGTTAGGTACGCCTGATTACAAGAAGCAATTCTACCTCTTTTGTCATTGTAATGGAATGACTATGACTGCAGTATTGACTTAGAAGACATCGATGGGACATAAGCCAATTGCCTACTACAGTGGGCTGCTAGATCCTATCATGAAGGGCCATTATTCATGTGAGCAAGCCCTGGCTACAGCAGCGTTTGCGGTCCAGAAAAGTACTACTATTGTGATGGGATCTCCTTTAACACTGTATGTAGAGCATGTGGTATTTGCTATTTTGCAAAAAAGTAAAAGCACTCTTACAACTCAGAGAGTGTCTGGGTATGAAGTAATACTTTCATTACCCTCCCTATAGGTGGTTAGATGTCATACAGTTAATCCAGCGACATTATTTGCGCACCCAGTTACTGACGACGAACAACTACATGACTGTGCCAATTATGCACCAGAGGAAGATAGTAAAGTGGGAGAAGATCCCACCCTGGGGAGCATGTTGCTCTTCGTGGATGGATCATTTTTCATAGACCAGGAAACAGGGATTAGGCATTCAGGAGCAGCAGTTGTAAAAGCTGAACAGCAAGCGTCGTCTGACACATTGCAGATAGTGAGTCAAGTACCATTACCCTCTCATTTTTCAGCGCAAGCTGCAGAATTAGTGGCTATTATAGAAGCGTTACAACAAGCGAAGAAATTAGATGTTACAATGTATTCTGATTGAGCATATGTTACCACTACTGTGCATTCAAGCATCCACAGGTGGGAAAGGAGAGGATTTTTTAAATCTGATGGGTCTCCAGTGATGCACAGAGATTTATTGGCAAAATTGATATATTCTTTAACATTACCATCTAATGTGGCAGTAATAAAATGTGCAGCTCATACGAATAAGCAAAACCTCGTCTCCAGGGGTAATGCTCTGGCAGATTGGGCAGCTAAAGAAGTAGTTAAGACATCTCCAAATTATATTAATACAGAAGAGAGTATACTGGAAATGATAACTAGACAACAGAATGATATTGACTTACCGCCCTCGTACATTGAGACAGCACAATTACATTTACGTGAGTTGCAGGAACAGGCACCAACATATGAAAGGGAGTTATGGGAACAGCAAGGCTGTATACAATCCCCCACAGATTTTATCTATAGAAAGGAAAGCACGGGGATACCTGTAATGCCCCAAGTTTTGTTGCATACATCGCTGGAACAATTGCATCTTCCTGCGCATACTGCCAAAGAATATCTTCTAGCCACGTTGCAGGCAGATTGTTTTTTTCCACAATTGTTGGAAATTATTACAATGTATGTTGCTGAATGTGCAGTATGCCAACAGTACAGCCCAAGACCTACATTAAAAGTAATTACATCAACAATTCCCCGGTCGTCATGTCCATTTAAAAATCTACATTTAGATTTTGTTGACATCATTGATAGATGTAACAATTATAGGTATCTAATAGTTGTGGTCTGCCCTTTTTCCATGTGTGCATAATGATGCTAAAGCAGCAGCTAATTTTTTGATAAGAGAAGTAATACCAAGACGGGGAATAGAAGAATCAATTAGAACAGATAATGGCAGCCATTTTGTAAACGTCCTTTTTCAACATATTTGCACCTCTCTGGGGATAAAGCATAAACTGTCATCTGTCTATCATCCCCAAAGTAACGGAATAGTGAAACACCTCAACGGGTTATTGAAAAATAAAATAAGTAAACTATGTGCTACTTTGCATAAACATTGGCTCCATTGTCTTCCGTTGGCCTTGTATGCTCTGAGAAATACTCCAGGAAGCGACCACCATCTCACACCACATCAGATAGTGACAGGACGCCCTATACCAACTCCTTTGACAATAGCAAGGCACAGGACATATGCGCACAAAATTGCTGAAGTGTTGGGGGAGGAAATGAATGGGTATTTGTCTCAATTGTTGAAATCTGCTAAGTTTTTCTCTAAACAGGTAACTCAGCAGCAGAAGTGCACCACCGCAGCCCACCAGATCAGTCCAATTTCTGTGGGACAATTGGTATATATCTGGAATTTTGTGTGAAGATGGAAAGTGAGCAAATTTGGAGGGCCTTATTTGGTCACTCAGAACAGCAAGTTAAAGTGGAGAGCAGGAAACCATGGATACATTTGTCGGACATTCGACTGGCTCCTGCATTGTGTCAAGCGTTGCCATCAGCACAGGAACTTTTGCAGGAAAACGAGCCAGTGGAGAAATAACAGTATACTTTTTCAGAGAACGAGTGGAGCATCATATTAGTTCCACCAAAAGACTTTTCTGGATTGTTTTTTGTGTGTGCCTTTTTACATTTTTCCTTATTTACTGCTGGTTTGAAATGGTATTTTAGTCCGTGTATAGAATCATGCTCAAAGGTGACATATTCTAAAAGAAATGTGTATACAAATAGGTCTCATGTTATACATTATAGATTAACTGACAATGCTTGGTATCAACACATGATGAAAATAGGCATGCAAAGTACTAATGAATTGTGTCTAGTATGTTCTTTGAACCCACATGCTAGTGATTCAGATAGATTGCATTCATCCAAGGAAGTTTCTTCTAATGCTACACAGTCTGTTCTCCATCTTTTCCTATGTAGAATGAGGGCTCGGATCCAACCTTCACAAGTGCAGCAGGGAACATTTTTAGTAAACATCACACAATACGAAAGAGGGTAAGCTGACATAACGAATGTTTTGACTGATAGTAAGGACATAGAAACAAAGATAGAAGCAACGTCAAGGACAGGAGCCTTAAGGTACAAGGGGGTAGATGGAAAGCTAGAATAATAGGGCAAGGATTTTTAGGGGTATCATGATCTACTCTCTTATGCATAGATTATCCAGCCACACCTAGGCCTTATGACTGTCAAGAGAGACCTTATCTTAGGGTAAAGGGGTCAGTATATGTCCATGGTCAATGGCACCATGGTGCAGTATTTGGATTTAGAGCTCTCTCCTTATGGGATAAAAGTGGGAGAAGCATTAATATACAACAAGATTGTCAGGCAATATGGCATGAAAATATACAAAGTTTAACCTGGGTTGAAACACCTACAACTTCTCGAGTGGGTCGAACGCCAAGTGTTTTCTCCTTATGTTTTAAGGGTAATGGAACAATTTCATTAGGGGCAAACGTTAATTGTATCATCACAGGATATAATGAGGACATGCAATGGGGCACCTCTAGTCTAACGGACTAATATTGGCAATGTGGAGAATGGCTATATACGCAACTTCCTGCAGGATGGAATGGTCTCTGTTCTTTAGTCACTGTACACACCCCTTCCTTAGTAATTCCCGGAGTGGATGTTTCAAAGTTACATGAGCATCCTATGAGCCGTCCAACGACTTTGTTACATCATCATCGAAGGAGAAGAACTGCTGAATATTTTGGTACTGCAACATGGGCAGATATTCCACAGGAATATGAACTGTTCAACGACGCCCAGGTGTTTTTTGGAAGGATCCTCCCTTTCATTCAGGCTAAAGCCGCTGCTCACTGGTTGCAAATAACTCGTTGGGAGCTGATGAAAGCCATTAATGCAACGGAAGATATTTCAATGCAATCAAAGAAGAATTGAGGGCAGTGCGAGTAATGCTTATGCAACATAGATATGTGTTAGACTTGATGGCGGCAATGGAGGGTGGGGTCTGTGCCAAAATCGGTACGGCGTGTTGCACATATGTGCCGTCTAATGATGCAGACAATGGAACAATAACAGAGGCTATACAGACTTTGCACAATCTACAGAAGAATATGGTAGAAGAGGGGGTGCCTCCAACGCGTGGTTTCCAGGATTGTTTTTGTGGATGCCGGCCTGGTTCCCTGAACTGTTTGAAGGACTTCTTCCAACCCTTGCGATGATTCTTTTAATGTACTGCCTAGTTCAGATTATTGTAGGGTGTTGCAAATCAGGTAGTCAAAAGTTAAGGGAATGTTTACTAACAGATTAGGTAGTAAAGAGTGGAAGGAGAAGCAACATGCCTACACTGAAATGGGTGTATTGGGTAGGAAAAGTGAGCAGGTAGTTGAAATTTCAACTAGAGGGGGGAATGTAATAGGCCTTAAGAAAACTACAGAGAGCCTACTCTGGTCAACACACCAATTAGAAAACAAATGTGCGGAGGTCTATATTATATGTGAAAAGTACAGGCCTCAGTTTGAACATAATGGTCAATAAGGAATGCAGGGACAGAAAGGAGAATGGGTAGAGAGGCCAGGTGCAGGGTAAAGCAGTTATGATTCAGCCTAGCATACCACATAACTTAGAAGGACGCACACACACAAGGGAGAGTTTGAGCAACTTTCTGATAGCAGGAAAGAAGAAGGGTAAATCATGACAGACTTGAAAGGGACACAGCGTTAGATGTTTGTGTTTCAAGGCTGGCAGAAGGGAGGTGACAGGCCGTAAAACTTTTGGAGTCTTGTAGACGTGTAGGGGGAACATAGTTGTAGAGGTCATAGAGCAGGATCGAAAGACATTGTGTATGTTAGATACTATGTATGTAGTAAATCTGCTAGGACTGTATTTTTGTAACAAGCAGTCAGATAACACTTAAAGAATTATTGTTTTTGTTAATTGTAAGTGTTTTGGTGTTTAAGCGCCCACTGAAGGTATAAACATCACCGTGTATAAGACCTGAGTTGAGTGTGGCTTCAGTTGCAGAACTGTGCTTTACTCCCGGCCGTATTGTATTCTGTTTTATTTTGTTTATATAAATACTCAATTATTACTAGAATTGTGTCACTTCTTTATTATTAATAGGAAATTCGATTACACGGTGGGCCCCCACCTCTTCCCCCACAACTAACAACATGTTAGGAGCAAGTCTTGGCGATCATGCATCCTGAGGGCCTGGCAGGAGTAGTATGAGGACTGGACTCTGGTAAGTCAAATCTTTACTACTATACCCCCCACCCTACCTGCATGCATCACATATCCCCACCCGTACCCTCACTCCCATCACTCCATCACCACACATCTACCCTACCATCACAACCCACACATCCCAATACCAAGCCCTGCATGCAACACCAATGCATGGACACCCATCACCACAGTATGCCCAGTAGAGAGACTTACCCAGCCCACACAATCAGCAATCACACAAGGCCAATGCGACAGGGACACCACTATTATATAAGGGAAACACACCAATTGCACAAGATGGCACACACAGATACAATACCAATGCATTTGCATCCCAACAGGACCCCTACCCAACATCACCGGAGAGGAGGTGCCAGCTACATCCTGTCCCCCCCCCCAGAAGAGGCCCACAGTGATGACAGCAGCTCTGCACACCTGGATCACGATGACCAACCTGGCCCATCAGGGATCTCTGGACATTCGGTTCCCCTGCCACAGTCCCAACCCACCACAGAGCTTCCCCACCTCAGGAAACACCAGCACAGCACCCACCCAGCGGGCCCATGCCACTGTCCCCAGGACACAGCAATCAGCAGTGTGTCCACCACTACAGGGACCCAGGCAACCCCACAAACACAGGAGGATCAGGGACCTAGGTCAGTAGCAGTGGGCACACGGTTCAGGGGACAGAGGCACAGGACAACAGGGAAACTGGGAGGACTGCTGTGCGACAGGGGGAGGACAGGCTAAAGGAACTGACCCTCCAGGAGGCACTTTCAAACATCATGGGAGCATACCACCATTCCCAGGAGACCATGGGCATGGTACTGGCCAAGTTGCAGGAGACCCAGCGGCTGCAGGAGGGACAATACCTGGGGATCAGTGAGGACCTCACAAAAATCTACACCATCCTGGTCACCATAGCAGGGGTGCTGGCAGACATGGGCAAGACCATGAGGGAGGCAGTGGCACAACAAAGGGCCCCTGACACTAGCCAAACCGATGAACAGCCTTCCACCTCCGCCGGCGCTAGTGGACAGGAGGTCCTGCCACAGGACTAACAGGCCACCAGCACCCCACCCCCTGCAGAAGGAGAACCACCCCGCAAATGGTCCCTGCGATCCAGGCAGAAGACAGAGAACATTGCCATGACCCCCACTAGGAAATAGGACTCTCCTGATTGTCACCCTTCTGTCCCACTATGTCAACCTGTCCGCCTTGAACTGCCATTACTCCCCTTCCTATGCCCCATTGGACAATGCACCTGTGATACCAAGAGACTGGACTCCACCATGGACCTTCCTCCACCATCACCCCAGCCCCTTGCACGTACCCCCACACTATTTAGCACAACAAATAAACACCATTGAAATATAAACTATACTGGAGCGGGTGTAATGATTCAAAAGATGTTTTCTTACAACATTCTCAAAGCATTGCAATGCCCATGTTCATTGAATAATAGGAATGTATGAAAGTTGGTAGGCAGCAGTACACATAGCAGAAGCCAGAATGGGGTACACCGATCTGAAAAAATGAAACCCAAAGGGAACAGTCAGTGGCCATACACAGAGGGTAAGAGGCTGCCATGTACAATGTCCTAAAGTATACTGAAATGTGAAGAGGAGTTGAAGTATCTTACCTGTGTGTCACTGGAAGTACTGCTGTATAATGTTTGTTCTGTTATCCACATCTTCTTCATCTGCCTCCTCTTCCTCACTGTCCACAGGCTCCACCGCTGCCACAAGACCATCACCAGGCTCATCCTCCAGCAGGAAAGGCACCTGGCGTCTCAATGCCAGGTTGTGCAACATACAGCATGCCACAATGATCTGGCACACCTTCTTGGGTGAGTAGCACAGAGATCAACCTGTCAGATAGAGGCACCGGAACCTGGCCTTCAGGAGGCCGAAGGTCCTTTCATTAATCCTCCTTGTTCGCCAATGTCCCTCATTGTAACGTTCCTCTGCCCTTGTCCTGGGATTCCTCACTGGGGTCAGTAGCCATGACAGGTTGGGGTAACTAGAGTCAACTGTAAATATCTAGGGACAATTGTGAGACACACACTAACCCTTAGGGACAACCCCATACCCAGACACCTACATATACTGTGTGGGGACCTTGGGCGCACCTATTAGCCATACCCAGTGCCTCTGGAGTTGGCCCATCACATAAGGGATTCTGCTATTCCTCAAGATATGGGTGTCATGCACAGAGGAAGGATATTTGGCATTCACATGGGAGATGTACTGGTCCACCAAACACACCATCTGCACATTCATCGAATGATAGCTTTTTCTATTCCTGTAGACCTGTTCATTTCTGCGGGGGGCAAATGCCACATGTGTACTATCAATGGCACCAATGATGTTGGGGATATGTCCCAGGGCATAGAAGTCACCTTTCACTGTGGGCAAATCCTCCACCTGAGGGAACACGATGTAGCTGTGCATGTGTTTCAGCAGGGCAGACAACACTCTGGACAACACTCTGGACAACACATTAGAGAACATTGGCTAGGACATCTCTGATGCAATGGCCACTGTTGTTTGAAAGGAACCACTTGCTAGGAAATGGAGTACTGACAGGACCTGCACTAGAGGGGGTATCCCTGTGGGATGGAGGATAGCTGACATCAGGTCTGGCTCCAACTGGGCACACAGTTCCTGGATTGTTGCACGATCAAATCTGTAGGTGACTATGATGTGTCTCTCTTCCATTGTTGACAGCTCCACCAGCGGTCTATACACCAGAGGATGCCGTGATCTTATCACCTGCCCCAGCAGACGTGCCCTATGGAGGAGAACAGCGAGCAGAGAGTCAGCCAACACTAAGGAATCACAAAATGTAATTTGCATACATTTATTAATCCGCAATGTGCCTGTAACTGTGTGTATTCCAGGCCTACATTGGTATGACGCAGTTATTATTAATGCCATGTGGCCCCCTGAAATGGCGGCTGCCTGACCTGTAAGTTAGGACAAGGGGATATGAGGTAACTGCACTGGCGTTGTACACCTTCGCGGTGGGCGGTTGAAGACCGCGGCGCAATTCTGCATTGGTTAACATTGGACCCTATGGGTCCGAGGAGCCAATGATGATGTATGCCGGCGGTGACGGTACGCACCGCCGCGGACGTGACCACCATTTTCTGTCTGCTCGCTCACTTGATACCTGACCTTCAACAAGAGAGGACCTACACTGCAAGTGCTGCTGTGACCTATGTCTGGAAGCGAGGATGGCTCATGTATCTGGGGAAAGGGCCCCTGCCTTCACTTCGGAGGAGTTGGAGAAACTAGTGGATGGGGTCCTCCCCCAGTACACACAACAGTAAGGTCCTCCAGACAAACAAGTGAGTACACTGTGAGCATGGTGCATGGGCAATGCCTGTTTGGAGTGGTGTGGATGGAAGATAGAAGGGGGGGGGCTGAGGCCTGCACGTGCGGACGTTGAGTGCATGGGCGTCAGGGCAAGGGTGGGAACGGGGGCCAATGAGTATGATGGTCCGGACGGATAAAGAATTTCCTTTCTCCCAGTACTATTCCTCTAGGTCAGCGCCCACCAGAAAAAGGCTATTTGGCGTGCCATCGCCAAGGACGTCCGGACCCTGGGGGTCCATCACAAACGGAGCACCCACTGCCATAAAAGATGGGAGGACCTGCGCTGCTGGAGCAAGAAGACGGTGGAGGCCCAGCTGGGGATGGCCTCCCAACGTAGGAAGGGTGCCCGTTGCACCATGACCCCCCTGATGTTCCGGATCCTGGCGGTGGCGTATCTGGAGTTGGATGGGTGCTTGAGGGCATCACAGCAGCCACAAGGGGGTGAGTACACTCTCATTCAGCTGACTCTGCATGCATTACGAGGTGTCTGGGTGGGGGAGGTGGGCAGTGGGTTCCCCTAGGCCATGGCGAGCTTGTTAGGCAAGGTCCCTTGTGAGGCAGGCTATGTGGCACCCCAACCCCAGTAGTGGTTAGTGCCATCTACACCTAGTCAGGCTCCTGTGACTTCCAGGTGTGCAGCAATCAGGCTTAGGCCTTGTACCCCATGGGCATGTGATTAATCTAGGAACTATAAGTGCATGGCGTAGTGCAGAGGGCTGCTCACTGTCTGTTGTGTCCGCCAACGGTAGTGGTGTTGCATGCACTGAACAAGTCTTTCTCCTGTCTTTCCCCCTCTTTTTGTGGTCTCTCTGTTCTTGTCTGCAATAGAATCATCAGGCAGAGGAGCATTGGCACCGGAGCAGGAGGGAGCTGCATCCCACTTGGCCCTGGAGGGCAAAACAACAGAGTCTGAAGCCACCAGTGGGACGTAGGGTGAGGGGAGCTCCACGGCGGGGACAGGAGCAGAGACCAGCGACATGCAACTCCTCCTCTGATGGGAGCTCCCTTGCAGTGGCGGGCCCCTCTGTGCCCACTGCATCAACAGGTACAGCCGCCACCCCCCCACCAGCACTGCCCTCCCAGCAGCCCCTCAGCATGTGTCCCGTGCCCACTCACCCAGGAGGGTGGGCATCTCCTTCGCCCCAGGCACCTCAGGCCCTGCCCGAGCCAGCCCTGCTGCCCTCAGTGAGGAGGCTATTGACCTCCTGAGATCCCTCACTGTTGGACAGTCTACCATTCTGAATGCCATACAGGGTGTTGAGAGGCATTTGCAACAAACAAATGCATACCTGGAGGGCATTCATTCTGGCCAGGCAGCCCAACAGGGAGCATTTCAAGCTCTGGCCTCAGCACTGATGGCAGCCATTGTCCCTGTGTCCAGCCTCCCCCTCCCCCCACCCTCCTCCACCTTGACCCAAACCCCAGTACCTCAGCCTTTCCCAAGCACACTATCAGACCAGCATGCACACACATCAACACACAAGAGTGGCTCAGGCAAACATAAGCACCACACATCCCACAGGCACTCACACAAGCATCATACCCATGCACACATACCAACATCCACTTCCCCCACTGTGTCCCCCTCCTCCACGTCTCCCTCCTCCCTCCCAGTCTCGTCTCCACTCACACCTGCATGCACTACATCCTCAGCCACTACCTCCATCACCAGCACGCCCATCACCACACACCGTTCACATGCACTCACCATCCCCACTACCATTCACACATCCCCAGTGTCCTCTCCCAGTGTGTCAGTGAGCCCTCCTCCCAAAGTACACAAACGCAGGCACACACCCACCCAACAACCATCCACCTCATAACAGCCTCCAGCCCATGCACCTTCACCCAAATTCAGCAGACGTACACCTCCTACAACCACTACCTCTTCACCACTCCCAAACCCCCTCCATCTACCTGTCCCAGTGTGTCTAAAAAACTTTTCCTGGCTAACATTGACCTCTTCCCTACACCTCCCCGCCGTCCTTCCCCTAGGGCCCGGCTTTCCAGGTCCCAGACCAGCACCTCAGCCACCACATCCCCAGACACAGTGGTGCCAGAAACTGCGGAGTCATGGAGTGCACCAACCATCAGGGCTGCCAGTGTGCCACAGATAGAGGGCAAGGACATTTCGCCACCTGCCAAGGTTAAAAAGATCCCCAAATCCCGGAGGGAGAAGCTGAAAACACCTGTGTAGGAAAGTACCATCTTGCCTGGCATGTTACCCCCATTTTTCACTGTATATATGTTGTTTTAGTTGTATATGTCACTGGGACCCTGTTCACCAGGGTCCCAGTGCTCATAAGTGTGCCTGAATGTGTTACCTGTGTAGTGACTAACTGTCTCACTGAGGCTCTGCTAATCAGAACCTCAGTGGTTATGCTCTCTCATTTCTTTCCAAATTGTCACTAACAGGCTAGTGACTATTTTTACCAATTTACATTGGCTTACTGGAACACCCTTATAATTCCCTAGTATATGGTACTGAGGTACCCAGGGTATTGGGGTTCCAGGAGATCCCTATGGGTTGCAGCATTTCTTTTGCCACCCATAGGGAGCTCTGACAATTCTTACACGGGCCTGCCACTGCAGCCTGAGTTAAATAACGTCCACGTTATTTCACAGCCATTTTACACTGCACTTAAGTAACTTATAAGTCACCTATATGTCTAACCTTTACCTGGTAAAGGTTAGGTGCAATGTTACTTAGTGTGAGGGCACCCTGGCACTAGCCAAGGTGCCCCCACATTGTTCAGGGCCAATTCCCCGGACTTTGTGAGTGCGGGGACACCATTACACGCGTGCACTACATATAGGTCACTACCTATATGTAACTTCACAATGGTAACTCCGAATATGGCCATGTAACATGTCTATGATCATGGAATTGCCCCCTCTATACCATCCTGGCATAGTTGGCACAATCCCATGATCCCAGTGGTCTGTAGCACAGACCCTGGTACTGCCAAACTGCCCTTCCTGGGGTTTCACTGCAGCTGCTGCTGCTGCCAACCCCTCAGACAGGCATCTGCCCTCCTGGGGTCCAGCCAGGCCTGGCCCAGGATGGCAGAACAAAGGACTTCCTCTGAGAGAGGGTGTTACACCCTCTCCCTTTGGAAAATGGTGTGAAGGCAGGGGAGGAGTAGCCTCCCCCAGCCTCTGGAAATGCTTTCTTGGGCACAGATGTGCCCAATTCTGCATAAGCCAGTCTACACCGGTTCAGGGGACCCCTTAGCCCTGCTCTGGCGCGAAACTGGACAAAGGAAAGGGGAGTGACCACTCCCCTGACCTGCACCTCCCCTGGGAGGTGTCCAGAGCTCCTCCAGTGTGCTCCAGACCTCTGCCATCTTGGAAACAGAGGTGCTGCTGGCACACTGGACTGCTCTGAGTGGCCAGTGCCACCAGGTGACGTCAGAGACTCCTTCTGATAGGCTCCTTCAGGTGTTAGTAGCCTATCCTCTCTCCTAGGTAGCCAAACCCTCTTTTCTGGCTATTTAGGGTCTCTGTCTCTGGGGAAACTTTAGATAACGAATGCAAGAGCTCATCCGAGTTCCTCTGCATCTCTCTCTTCACCTTCTGCCAAGGAATCGACTGCTGACCGCGCTGGAAGCCTGCAAACCTGCAACATAGTAGCAAAGACGACTACTGCAACTCTGTAACGCTGATCCTGCCGCCTTCTCAACTGTTTTCCTGGTGGTGCATGCTGTGGGGGTAGTCTGCCTCCTCTCTGCACTAGAAGCTCCGAAGAAATCTCCTGTGGGTCGACGGAATCGTCCCCCTGCAACCGCAGGCACCAAAAAGCTGCATTACCGGTCCCTTGGGTCTCCTCTCAGCACGACGAGCGAGGTCCCTCGAATCCAGCAACTCTGTCCAAGTGACCCCCACAGTCCAGTGACTCTTCAGTCCAAGTTTGGTGGAGGTAAGTCCTTGCCTCACCTCGCTAGACTGCATTGCTGGGAACCACGACTTTTGCAGCTACTCCGGCCTCCGTGCACTTCCGGCGGAAATCCTTTGTGCACAGTCCAGCCTGGGTCCACGGCACTCTAACCTGCATTGCACGACCTCCTAAGTTGTTCTCCGGCGACGTGGGACTCCTTTGTGTAACTTCGGGTGAGCACCGTTTCACGCATCCTCGTAGTGCCTGTTTCTGGCACTTCTCCGGGTGCTACCTGCTGCTAAGAGGGCTCCTTGTCTTGCTCGACGTCCCCTCTACCTTCTGATCCAATTTGCGACCTCCTGGTCCCTCCTGGGCTACAGCAGCGTCCAAAAACGCTAACCGCACGATTTGCAGCTAGCAAGGCTTGTTGGCGTTCTTTCGGCGGGAAAACACTTCTGCACGACTCTACAAGGCGAGAGGGATCCGTCCTCCAAAGGGGAAAACTCTAGCCCTTTGCGTTCCTGCAGAAATCGCAGCTTCTTCTGTCCAGTAGAAGCTTCATTGCACCCGCAGCTGGCATTTCCTGGTCATCTGCCCATCTCCGACTTGCTTGTGACTTTTGGACTTGGTCCCCTTGTTCCACAGGTACCCCAGATTGGAAATCCATTGTTGTTGCATTGTTGGTTTGTGTCTTTCCTGCATTATTCCTCTATCACGACTTCTTTGTCCTTGGGGGAACTTTAATGCACTTTGCACTCACTTATCAGGGACTTGGGGAGGGTTATTTTTCTAACTCTCACTATTTTCTAATAGTCCCAGCGACCCTCTACGAGGTCACATAGGTTTGGGGTCCATTCGTGGTTCGCATTCCACTTTTGGAGTATATGGTTTGTGTTGCCCCTATCCCCATGTTTCCCCATTGCATCCTATTGTAACTATACGTTGTTTGCACTGTTTTCTAAGACTATACTGCATATTTTTGCTATTGTGTATATATATCTTGTGTATATTTTCTATCCTCTCACTGAGGGTAAACTCTAAGATACTTTGGCATATTGTCATAAAAATAAAGTACCTTTATTTTTAGTATAACTGTGTATTGTGTTTTATTATGATATTGTGCATATGACACTAAGTGGTACTGTAGTAGCTTCACACGTCTCCTAGTTCAGCCTAAGCTGCTCTGCTAAGCTACCATTATCTATCAGCCTAAACTGCTAGACACCCTATACACTAATAAGGGATAACTGGGCCTGGTGCAAGGTGCAAGTACCCCTTGGTACTCACTACAAGCCAGTCCAGCCTCCTACATTGGTTGTGCAGTGGTGGGATAAGTGCTTTGAGACTACTTACCACTCTTGTCATTGTACTTTTCATAAGAGAAAAATATACAAAACAAGGTCAGTGTATATACACATAGCCAAAAAGTTTTGCATTTCCTCTTTTAACTCTTTTCTAAGTGCTGAAAAGTACTTCTAAACTTTCAAAAAGTTCTTAAAAGTTTAAAAAGTTTTTTTTCTGTCTTTCTAAAAAGTTCTGAAAACTTTTTTCTCTTTTTCTATCACTTTAACTCTCTCTAAAAATGTCTGGCACAGGCCAAAATGTTGATCTGTCCAAACTTGCATATGATCACCTTAGCTGGAAAGGAGCAAGGAGTCTCTGCATAGAGAGAGGTTTGAGTGTAGGGAAGAATCGTTCCTTGGAATTGTTAATTAACATGCTTAGAGAACAAGATAAGGCTATAAGTGCCCCATCTGTTGAAAAAGTACCTAATAGTTCCCAATCTGATTCAGGGACTCCCCCAGGAAAAGATTCAGGAAAGAAACTTCCTAGCCTGCCCATTACTAGACAGTCTAGCATAGTTGGTAATGATGATGAGCCACACCATACAAATAGTGTTGTCTCACATCATAGCAAAAGCATTTATTCTCACCATACTGGTAGTGATGTTTCTGTTAGCCAAGCTGTTAGGGTGGCTTCTGTAAGGGACAAGTCTCCTTCTGTTCATTCCCATCATACCTCTGTATCTAGGAATGTCCCTCCCACCAACCCTGATGACAGAATGTTAGAGAGGGAACTCAATAAGTTGAGAGTGGAACAAACCAGACTGAAGCTTAAAAAGCAACAGCTGGATTTGGATAGACAGTCTTTTGAACTAGAGAAGGAAAGACAGAAGTTGGGTTTAGATACCCATGGTGGCAGCAGCAGTATTCCCCATAGTCATTCTGTAAAAGAGCATGATTCCAGGAATCTGCACAAGATAGTTCCCCCTTATAAGGAGGGGGATGACATTAACAAGTGGTTTGCTGCACTTGAGAGGGCCTGTGTTGTACAGGATGTCCCTCAAAGGCAGTGGGCTGCTATCCTATGGCTATCATTTAGTGGAAAAGGTAGGGATAGGCTCCTTACTGTGAAAGAAAATGATGCCAATAATTTCCAAGTTCTTAAGAATGCACTCCTGGATGGTTATGGCTTAACCACTGAACAATACAGGATAAAGTTCAGAGAGACCAAAAAGGAGTCTTCACAAGACTGGGTTGATTTCATTGACCATTAAGTGAAGGCCTTGGAGGGGTGGTTACATGGCAGTAAAGTTACTGATTATGACAGCCTGTATAACTTAATCCTGAGAGAGCATATTCTTAATAATTGTGTGTCTGATTTGTTGCACCAGTACTTGGTGGACTCTGATCTGACATCTCCCCAAGAATTGGGAAAGAAGGCAGACAAATGGGTCAGAACAAGGGTGAACAGAAAAGTTCATACAGGGGGTGACAAAGACGGCAACAAAATGAAGGATGGTAAGTCTTCTGACAAGGGTGGGGACAAATCTAAAAATGAGTCTTCATCAGGCCCACAAAAACACTCTGGTGGGGGTGGTGGGCCCAAATCCTCTTTTAATCAGAACAAGGAAAAGAAACCATGGTGCTATTTATGTAAAATAAAAGGCCATTGGACAACAGATCCCAGTTGTCCAAAGAAAAGCACCAATGCTCCTACCACTACAACCCCTACTGCTACCCCTAGTGTCCCTACTAATAGCAGTGGTGGTGGGAGCAAACCTACTAATAGCCAATCTAAGGGAGTAGCTGGGCTCACTATTGGTAACTTAGTTGGGGTTGGCCTTGTTAGGGAGGCCACAGAGGTTGTGTTAGTCTCTGAGGGGGCTATTGATTTAGCCACCTTAGTTGCTTGTCCCCTTAATATGGATAAGTACAAGCAGCTACCCCTAATAAATGGTGTTGAGGTTCAGGCCTACAGGGACACTGGAGCCAGTGTGACTATGGTCATAGAGAAACTGGTCCACCCTGAACAACACCTACTTGGTCACCAGTACCAAGTAACCGATGCTCACAACAACACACTTAGCCACCCCATGGCTGTTGTTAATCTCAACTGGGGGGGGGTTACTGGTCCAAAGAAAGTTGTGGTAGCCACAGATTTACCTGTAGACTGTCTACTAGGAAATGATTTGGAGACATCAGCTTGGTCAGATGTGGAGTTGGAGGCCCATGTAGCAATGCTGGGCATCCCAGGGCATATTTTTGCTTTGACAAGGGCTCAGGCCAAAAAGCAAAAAGGACAGGGAAGCTTGGATCCTGGAACAATGGACCAAGTGCTCCCTAAAGCTAGGGCTAGTAGAAGCAAACCACTTCCTACTATCCCTCCCTCTACAGTGGATTCTACTTCTGAGGAAGAAGAATTCCCTCCCTGTGCAGAACCTACACCAGAGGAGCTTGAAGCAGACACTGCTGAGCTTTTGGGTGAAGGGGGGCCTGCCAGAGAGGAGCTGAGTGTGGCACAGCAAACCTGTCCCACATTAGAGGGTCTCAGACAGCAAGCTGTCAAACAGGCTAATGGGGATGTCAGTGACTCTCACAGAGTTTACTGGGAGGACAACCTCTTGTACACTGAGCATAGGGATCCAAAACCTGGAGCTGCCAGGAGATTAGTGATTCCTCAGGAGTACAGAAAGTTCCTCCTAACTCTAGCACACGACATTCCCCTAGCTGGGCATCTAGGACAAATGAAAACTTGGGACAGGCTTGTTCCCCTGTTTCATTGGCCTAGAATGTCTGAGGACACAAAGGAATTTTGTAAGTCCTGTGAAACCTGTCAAGCCAGTGGCAAGACAGGTGGCACCCCAAAGGCACCCCTTATTCCACTGCCTGTGGTTGGGGTTCCCTTTGAAAGGGTAGGGGTTGACATAGTTGGCCCCCTTGACCCTCCTACTGCTTCAGGCAATAGATTCATCTTGGTGGTAGTGGACCATGCCACAAGATACCCTGAAGCTATTCCTTTAAGGACCACTACAGCTCCTGCAGTGGCAAAGGCCCTCCTGGGAATATTTTCCAGGGTGGGCTTCCCAAAGGAAGTTGTATCAGACAGAGGAAGCAATTTCATGCCTGCATACTTAAAGGCCATGTGGAAGGAGTGTGGTGTAACTTATAAGTTCACAACACCCTATCATCCACAAACAAATGGACTGGTGGAGAGATTTAACAAAACTCTCAAAGGCATGATTATGGGTCTCCCTGAAAAACTCCGCAGGAGATGGGATATCCTTCTACCATGCCTCCTTTTGCCTACAGGGAGGTACCCCAGAAAGGAGTGAGCTTCAGCCCCTTTGAACTTCTTTTTGGACACCCTGTTAGGGGTCCACTCACACTTGTAAAGGAGGGTTGGGAACAACCTTTAAAAGCTCCTAAGCAGGATATTGTGGATTATGTACTTGGCCTCAGATCAAGAATGGCTGAGTACATGAAAAAGGCCAGTAAAAACCTTCAGGCCAGCCAAGAGCTCCAGAAGCAATGGCATGATCAGAAGGCTGTTTTGGTTCAGTACCAACCAGGGCAGAAAGTGTGGGTCTTGGAGCCTGTGGCCCCAAGAGCACTCCAAGATAAATGGAGTGGTCCCCACACAATTGTTGAGAAAAAGGGTGAAGTCACCTATTTAGTTGACTTAGGCACTGCAAGGAGTCTCCTTAGGGTACTCCATGTAAACCGCCTGAAACCCTACTATGACAGGGCTGATCTCACGCTGCTCATGGCAACTGATGAGGGACAGGAAGAAGACAATGATCCTCTACCTGATCTCTTCTCTTCCACAGAACAAGATGCTCTTGTGGAAGGGGTAGTTTTGGCTGATTGTCTTACTGCTGAGCAGAAAGACCATTGCATAAATCTCCTAGATCAATTCTCTGAACTCTTCTCTACTGTGCCAGGTACCACTTCTTGGTGTGAGCACACTATAGATACTGGAGACAGTTTACCTGTCAAAAGTAAGATCTATAGGCAGCCTGACCATGTCAGGGACTGCATAAAGCAAGAGGTGCAGAAAATGTTAGAACTAGGAGTGGTTGAGCACTCTGAAAGTCCATGGGCTTCTCCTGTGGTACTTGTACCAAAACCCCATTCCAAAGATGGAAAGAAGGAAATGCGGTTTTGTGTAGACTATAGAGGTCTCAACTTGGTAACCAAAACTGATGCTCACCCTATACCCAGGGCAGATGAGCTCATAGATACACTGGCATCTGCCAAGTATCTAAGCACTTTTGATTTGACTGCAGGGTATTGGCAGATCAAATTGTCAGAAGATGCTAAACCTAAAACTGCATTTTCAACCATTGGAGGACATTACCAGTTTACTGTAATGCCTTTTGGTTTGACAAATGCACCTGCCACTTTTCAAAGGTTGGTGAACACAGTCCTGCAAGGGCTGGAAGCTTTCAGTGCAGCATATTTGGACGATATAGCTGTCTTTAGCTCCAGCTGGGATGATCACCTGGTCCACCTATGGAAAGTTTTGGAGGCCCTGCAAAAGGCAGGCCTCACTATCAAGGCTTCAAAGTGCCAGATAGGGCAGGGGAAGGTGGTTTATCTGGGACACCTTGTTGGTGGGGAACAGATTGCACCACTTCAGGGGAAAATCCAAACAATTATTGATTGGGTTCCCCCTACTACTCAGACTCAGGTGAGAGCCTTCCTAGGCCTCACTGGGTATTACAGGAGGTTCATTAAGAACTATGGCTCCATTGCAGCCCCTCTTAATGACCTCACATCCAAGAAAATGCATAAAAAGGTATTATGGACAGCAAACTGTCAGAAAGCTTTTGAGGAGCTGAAGCAGGCCATGTGCTCTGCACCTGTCCTGAAAAGCCCTTGTTACTCTAAAAAATTCTATGTCCAGACTGATGCATCTGAATTAGGAGTAGGGGCAGTCCTATCACAACTTAATTCTGAGGGCCAGGATGAACCTGTTGCTTTTATTAGTAGGAGGTTGACCCCTAGAGAAAAGTGTTGGTCTGCCATTGAGAGGGAGGCCTTTGCTGTGGTCTGGGCACTGAAGAAGTTGAGGCCATACCTGTTTGGCACTCACTTCATTGTTCAGACAGACCACAAACCTCTACTTTGGCTAAAACAAATGAAAGGTGAAAATCCTAAATTGTTGAGGTGGTCCATATCCCTACAGGGAATGGACTATACAGTGGAACATAGACCTGGGAGTAGCCACTCCAATGCAGATGGACTCTCCAGATATTTCCACTTAGACAATGAAGACTCATCAGGTCATGGCTAGTCTTATTGTCCTTCGTTTGGGGGGGGTTGTGTAGGAAAGTACCATCTTGCCTGGCATGTTACCCCCATTTTTCACTTTATATATGTTGTTTTAGTTGTATGTGTCACTGGGACCCTGTTCACCAGGGCCCCAGTGCTCATAAGTGTGCCTGAATGTGTTACCTGTGTAGTGACTAATTGTCTCACTGAGGCTCTGCTAATCAGAACCTCAGTGGTTATGCTCTCTCATTTCTTTCCAAATTGTCACTAACAGGCTAGTGACTATTTTTACCAATTTACATTGGCTTACTGGAACACCCTTATAATTCCCTAGTATATGGTACTGAGGTACCCAGGGTATTGGGGTTCCAGGAGATCCCTATGGGCTGCAGCATTTCTTTTGCCACCCATAGGGAGCTCTGACAATTCTTACACAGGCCTGCCACTGCAGCCTGAGTGAAATAACGTCCACGTTATTTCACAGCCATTTTACACTGCACTTAAGTAACTTATAAGTCACCTATATGTCTAACCTTTACCTGGTAAAGGTTAGGTGCAAAGTTACTTAGTGTGAGGGCACCCTGGCACTAGCCAAGGTGCCCCCACATTGTTCAGGGCCAATTCCCCGGACTTTGTGAGTGCGGGGACACCATTACACGCGTGCACTACATATAGGTCACTACCTATATGTAACTTCACAATGGTAACTCCGAATATGGCCATGTAACATGTCTATGATCATGGAATTGCCCCCTCTATACCATCCTGGCATAGTTGGCACAATCCCATGATCCCAGTGGTCTGTAGCACAGACCCTGGTACTGCCAAACTGCCCTTCCTGGGGTTTCACTGCAGCTGCTGCTGCTGCCAACCCCTCAGACAGGCATCTGCCCTCCTGGGGTCCAGCCAGGCCTGGCCCAGGATGGCAGAACAAAGGACTTCCTCTGAGAGAGGGTGTTACACCCTCTCCCTTTGGAAAATGGTGTGAAGGCAGGGGAGGAGTAGCCTCCCCCAGCCTCTGGAAATGCTTTCTTGGGCACAGATGTGCCCAATTCTGCATAAGCCAGTCTACACCGGTTCAGGGGACCCCTTAGCCCTGCTCTGGCGCGAAACTGGACAAAGGAAAGGGGAGTGACCACTCCCCTGACCTGCACCTCCCCTGGGAGGTGTCCAGAGCTCCTCCAGTGTGCTCCAGACCTCTGCCATCTTGGAAACAGAGGTGCTGCTGGCACACTGGACTGCTCTGAGTGGCCAGTGCCACCAGGTGACGTCAGAGACTCCTTCTGATAGGCTCCTTCAGGTGTTAGTAGCCTATCCTCTCTCCTAGGTAGCCAAACCCTCTTTTCTGGCTATTTAGGGTCTCTGTCTCTGGGGAAACTTTAGATAACGAATGCAAGAGCTCATCTGAGTTCCTCTGCATCTCTCTCTTCACCTTCTGCCAAGGAATCGACTGCTGACCGCGCTGGAAGCCTGCAAACCTGCAACATAGTAGCAAAGACGACTACTGCAACTCTGTAACGCTGATCCTGCCGCCTTCTCGACTGTTTTCCTGGTGGTGCATGCTGTGGGGGTAGTCTGCCTCCTCTCTGCACTAGAAGCTCCGAAGAAATCTCCCGTGGGTCGACGTAATCGTCCCCCTGCAACCGCAGGCACCAAAAAGCTGCATTACCGGTCCCTTGGGTCTCCTCTCAGCACAATGAGCGAGGTCCCTCGAATCCAGCAACTCTGTCCAAGTGACCCCCACAGTCCAGTGACTCTTCAGTCCAAGTTTGGTGGAGGTAAGTCCTTGCCTCACCTCGCTAGACTGCATTGCTGGGAACCACGACTTTTGCAGCTACTCCAACCTCCGTGCACTTCCGGCGGAAATCCTTTGTGCACAGTCCAGCCTGCGTCCACAGCACTCTAACCTGCATTGCACGACCTCCTAAGTTGTTCTCCGGCGACGTGGGACTCCTTTGTGGATCTTCGGGTGAGCACCGTTTCACGCATCCTTGTAGTGCCTGTTTCTGGCACTTCTCCGGGTGCTACCTGCTGCTAAGAGGGCTCCTTGTCTTGCTCCACGTCCCCTCTACCTCCTGGTCCAATTTGCGACCTCCTGGTCCCTCCTGGGCTACAGCAGCGTCCAAAAACGCTAACCGCACGATTTGCAGCTAGCAAGGCTTGTTGGCTTTCTTTCGGCGGGAAAACACTTCTGCACGACTCTACAAGGCGAGTGGAATCCGTCCTCCAAAGAGAAAGTCTCTAGCCCTTTGCGTTCCAGCAGAAACCACAGCTTCTTCTGTCCAGTAGAAGCTTCTTTGCACCCACAGCTGGCATTTCCTGGGCATCTGCCCATCTCCGACTTGCTTGTGACTTTTGGACTTGGTCCCCTTGTTCCACAGGTACCCCAGATTGGAAATCCATTGTTGTTGCATTGTTGGTTTGTGTCTTTCCTGCATTATTCCTCTATCACGACTTCTTTGTCCTTGGGGGATCTTTAGTGCACTTTGCACTCACTTTTCAGGGTCTTGGGGAGAGTTATTTTTCTAACTCTCACTATTTTCTAATAGTCCCAGCGACCCTCTACGAGGTCACATAGGTTTGGGGTCCATTCGTGGTTCGCATTCCACTTTTGGAGTATATGGTTTGTGTTGCCCGTATCCCTATGTTTCCCCATTGCATCCTATTGTAACTATACATTGTTTGCACTGTTTTCTAAGACTATACTGCATATTTTTGCTATTGTGTATATATATCTTGTGTATATTTTCTATCCTCTCACTGAGGGTACACTCTAAGATACTTTGGCATATTGTCATAAAAATAAAGTACCTTTATTTTTAGTATAACTGTGTATTGTGTTTTCTTATGATATTGTGCATATGACACTAAGTGGTACTGTAGTAGCTTCACACGTCTCCTAGTTCAGCCTAAGCTGCTCTGCTAAGCTACCATTATCTATCAGCCTAAGCTGCTAGACACCCTATACACTAATAAGGGATAACTGGGCCTGGTGCAAGGTGCAAGTACCTCTTGGTACTCACTACAAGCCAGTCCAGCCTCCTACACCTGCCACCAAGGGGTCAGCGAAAACGAAAGGGGATAGTGGCAAGACAACTGTGCCACCATCAAAGGTGGGGAAGGGCCAAAAACTGAAGGGCAGGTCAGGAGGGGCCATGGTGGCACCGACTGAGGGACCAGTGTCACACCTTCTGTCCACGTCCACGCCAACCTGTATGACGGAGAACACAGCAACCTGCACCACCACGTGCACCGCCACCAGCACCGCTACATGCACTGCCTCCGGCACATCTACAGCCGCTGCGACAGTCCCCAGCCTCTTACCCGGTGAGCAGCCGTCCGAGGCTGCAGGAGACATCCTGCTTTCTCACTCAGCTGGTGCTGACACATGCTCCGCCACAGACCCTGCAGCAAGCACCGGCGCCACAGACCCCGCAGCCAGCAGCGGCGCCACAGACCCTGCTGCAAGCACTGCCACAACTGACACTGCCGCAAGCACCGCCACGACTGACACCGCCACAAGCACCGCCAGCGGCCCCGCGACATCCTCAGACAGAGGCACCACCACAGACATGGCTACCATCCCCAGTGGTCAGTCGTCCAAGGCTGGTGGCGAGTTCAAGGACCCTGGGCAGCTTCCATGAAGCATCACTGTCATCACAGTTGTAACCTGCATATGGAATGCGAAGCCGCAGCAGTGTGGGGTATGTCTCTGCCTCCATGGCGTATCATGCTACCTGTACCTCGGCAATCTCGTGGCACACACACCCAGGAGAGTGTATTGTTCCGGCCACACTGCATTTGGAGCACTCTGGGCACCATGCCCCCTCCAGAACCAGTGGAGAATGACATCCACTACCTCAGTCTTTGGCAGGATGAAGCACTCTGGGCACAAAGTCCCCTCCAAAACTAGTCGAGAATGACATCCACTACCTCAGTCCTTGGCAGGATGAAGCACTCTGGGCACAAAGCCCCCTCCAGAACCAGTGGAGAATGACATCCACAACCTCAGTCCTTGGCAGGATGAAGAAGACTGGACACAAAGCCCCCTCCAGAACCAGTGGAGACTGTTATCCACTTGAGAGACTGTGGCTTTGCACTCCCCAGGATAAAGCAGTGGGCAAACCACCCACTGGAAAGACTTGAGAGACTGTGGCTTTGCACTCCCCAGGATAGAGCAGTGGGCAAACCACCCACTGGAAAGACTTGAGAGACTGTGGCTTTGCACTCCCCATGATAGAGCAGTGGGCAAACCACCCACTGGAAAGACTTGAGAGACCGTGGCTTTGCACTCCCCAGGATACAGCAGTGGGCAAACCACCCACTGGAAAGACTTGAGAGACTGTGGCTTTGCTCACCCCAGGACCAAACTGTGGGCATGGAGCCCCCTCGTGGAGCAGTGGCGTTGTGCGTTCATCAGGCTGAGGTGCCCCCCTCCCTCTCCCGCTGAGGTGCCTGTATATTTTCTATCTGATGCCCCTCCAGTGTTCTCTCTTCGGAGTCAGGTATCATGTGTGGGCCTCGTCCGTGCATTTTGGGCCCAGTGGTCCACGGACAAGGATTGGTACACTATCCGGACTTGTGTATTTGGTGTACATAATTGTATATACTGGATTTTGAATTTTGATAATGATATTTCACATGATTACATTCGTTCAAATCATTTTGTCCTTGCGTTCTTCCAGGGGGTGGGGGGTGTATATGTAATGTTGCAGCATGTATTTGTGGTGTTGTGGGTGGGGGTGTTGCGTGTGTGTGTCACTCTCTTTTCCCTCCCCTCCCCTGTGTTGTAGGTGTAGTACTCACCGTGGTCATCGCTGCCGTCGTTGGACCTCCTGATAGAGGAGCAGGAAGACCAATATCTGCAGTATCTGCAATTCAGGCTCCATGGCGTCCTGGTTCCTTCTGGGGTGTGGAGAGGTGAGTGCTTTCCCTTCTGTGTACTGTTTCCGCTGTATTTTTGTTTGTGTTGTTTCCGCCCCAGAAAAGGTGGCGGATAGGCCTGTTGTGATAGGGTGGGCGGTACATTGACTTCCGTCCGGCGGGTTGGCGGTGTCCGCTGCGCTGTTTGTTTGTGGCACCGTGGCAGTCTGAGTGTTAAAGTGTCTGTCTATGTTGGCGGTTTCCGCCAAGGTCGTAATCCCATTTTTTTCTCCACCGGTCTGTTTGCGGTATTACCGCCGCTTTAACACCGGCCGCCAGGGTTGTAATGAGGGCCTAAGTCAACATGGCACTCCCCTCAGAGTGCCATGCCAACCTTACACTGTCTGTGGCATAGGTAAGTCACCCCTCTAGCAGGCCTTGCAGCCCTAAGGCAGGGTGCACTGTACCACAGGTGAGGGCATATGTGCATGAACACTATGCCCCTACAGTGTCTAAGCAAAACCTTAGACATTGTAAGTGCAGGGTAGCCATAAGAGTATATGGTCTGGGAGTTTGTCAAACACGAACTCCACAGTTCCATAATGGCTACTTTGAAATCTGGGAAGTTTGGTATCAAACTTCTCAGCACAATAAATGCACACTGATGCCAGGGTGCAATTTATCGTAACATGCACCCAGAGGGCATCTTAGAGATGCCCACTGAATACCAATCCAACTTCTAGTGTGGGGCTGACCAGTTTCTGCCAGCCTGCCACAACCAGACGAGTTGCTGGTCACATGGGGAGAGTGCCTTTGTTACTCTGTGGCCAGGAACTAAGCCTGCACTGGGTGGAGGTGCTTCACACCTCTCCCTGCAGGAACTGTAACACCTGGCGGTGAGCCTTAAAGGCTCACCCCCTTTGTTACAGCGCCCCAGGGCATCCCAGCTAGTGGAGATGCCCACCCCTCTGGCCACTGCCCCCACTTTTGGCGGCAAGGCTGGAGGAGATAATTAGAAAAACAAGGAGGAGTCGCCCACCAGTCAGGACAGCCCCTAAGGTGCCCTGAGCTGAGGTGATCCCTGCCTTTAGAAATCCTCCATCTTAGTTTTGGAGGATTCCCCCAATAATATTAGGGATGTGCCCCCCTCCCCACAGGGAGGAGGCACAAAGAGGGTGTAGCCACCCCCCAGGACAGTAGCCATTGGTTACTGCCCTCCCAGATCTAAACACACCCCTAAATCTAGTATTTAGGGGCACACCAGAACCCAGGAAATCAGATTCCTGCAACCTGAACTACAAAGAAGGACTGCTGACCTACAAGCCTGCAGAGACGACGGAAGACGACAACTGCTTTGGCCCCAGCCCTACCGCCTGTCTCCGGAGTAAAAAACCTGCAACCAGTGACACATCCAACAGGGACCAGTGACCTCTGAAGCCTCAGAGGACTGCCCTGACCCCCCCAGGACCAAGAAAATCTTGTGAGCAGCGGCTCTGCTCAACAATCTTGCAACAAAGAAGCAACTTTCAAAGAACTCACTCTTCCAGCCGGAAGCGTGAGACTTCACACTCTGCACCCGACGCCCCCAGCTCGGGATCCAGAGAACAAACACCACAGGGAGGACTACCCAGTGACTCCAACACCGTGAGTAGCCCCAGATGACCCCGCTGGACTCCCCACACTGATGCCTGCAGAGAGAATCCAGGGGCTCCCCCTGACCGCAACTGCCTGTAACAAGGGACCCGACGCCTGGACCAAGCACTGCAGCCGCAGCCCCCAGGACCAGAAGGAACCGAACTTTAGTGCAGGAGTGACCCCAGGCTACCCTCTGCCTAGCCCAGGTGGTGGTTGTCCCGAGAAGCCCCCCCGTGCCTACCTGCACCGCTAGAGTGACCCCTGGGTCCCTCCATTGAATCCTATCTGAAACCAGACGCCTGCTTTGCACACTGCACCCGGCTGCCCCTGTGCCGCTGAGGGTGTATTTTGTGTGCCTACTTGTGTCCCCCCCAGTGCTCTACAAAACCCCCCTGGTCTGTAACCAGAGCACCCATGTTTCCCATAGGCTCCTATGTGTTTTGGACACCTCTTTGACCTCTGCACCTGACCGGCCCTGAGCTGCAATGGTGGGCTGCCTATACCCAGGGACTGAGACTTAAAGTGTCTTACTTACCTCACAATCTAAACTTTACTTACCTCCCCCAGGAACTGTTGATTTTTGCACTGTGTCCACTTTTAAAATAGCTTATTTCCATTTTAACAAAGACTGTATATGATATTGCTTTTATTCAAAGTTTTATGTATTTACTTCAAATCTTGAACCTGGGGTTCTTAAATTAAACTAAGAAAATATATTTTTCTATATAAAAACCTAATGGCCTGAAGTAAGTCTTTGAGTGTGTGTTCCTCATTTATTGCCTGTGTGTGTACAACAAATGCTTAACACTACCCTCTGATAAGCCTATTGCTCAACCACACTACCATAAAATAGAGCATTAGAATTAACTAATTTTGCCACTATTTTACCTCTAAGGGGACCCCTTGGACTCTGTGCACACTATTTCCTACTTTGAAATAGTATATACTGTACAGAGCCAACTTCCTACAGTGCAGCATCAGTGAAATCTTACAGACACAGTTCAGATCTTGGAGGGAACTGCAAAAGACCTGCAATGGTGGTTAGGGAACTGCAATTGGGTCAGAGGAAGACTCCTCTCCCTTCCCCAGCCAGATCTCACAATAATAACGGATGCATCACTTCTGGGATGTGGCAGCCATCTGGGAGGGTTGGAATCCGGACTCCATATCAAGTCAAAGGAACTTTATTTCGGCTACAAGAGCCATAAAAGCGCATAGCAGCAATAAATACAAATAAATACACAATGTAACAATACATATAATAATGATAAAATGGAATAAAGATAAAATACACTCACACAGTGTGATGGAACAGTCTTGTTGGAACCATTAAACAGATAAAAATGACCTTCTAGCAATCCAGCTATCTCCGAGGAACTTGGCAACGGCGATCACTAGCATTGGCCTAGTGTCTGATCTGAGAATTCGCAGGGCTATTTCAGAGCTGCGGACTCCCACCAGTCTGCATGCCGGGGCCAGCCATTTCCTACGTGAGGCGGTGTACGCGGGGCAGGCAAAAAGGACGTGAGGGAGGTTCTCAATGGGCGCTTTGCAGGCTGGACAAGCGGTTGATTCTTTGTCTGACCAGCGGCTGGTGAAAAGTCTTAGTGGTAGCGTTCCAATGCAGAGCTGAAAGTACAGTTTCCTTTCCCTTGGGACCGTGATTATGTCCCAAAAAGCCTCATACTTGCATTTCTCTTCTAAGTTAACAAAGTCACAAGATAATGTAGTGCGAAGTGCGGCCCCTAGATCTTCATGATCTACCATTTGCCAATATAGTTTCTTTAGTTTGCTTTTCGAAAGAAAGGCGGAGGTGGTTGGTGAATTCCAGAGTTCACTGAGCCCGAGTGAGTAAAGTGACCCCTTGATGTATCGTAGCCAGGGGATGCTGTTAAGATTATCAGCTTTTAAAATAACCTGCAGGGCTACAGTAAAGGTTTCAAGCTCTGGGGTAGTCCAGAGACGCCGCCAGTACAGGAGAGGGCATAGGCGGGCTTTATGACCGATGCGTTTTATACCAAGATCCTTAAAAAGGGGGAACAGTGGAGTGCTTGGCTGAAAGACACAAGGTTTCTTAGGAAGTTGTTTTCAGCGATGGTTATGTCTTGGATTTTGGCGTAACCCCATAGTTCAGCCCCGTAAAGTGCTGAGGTCACAGCCTGGGCTTTGTATATCTGTATTGCTGGGCGAATTGGTTTTGTGTGTGAGAGGTGAAAGTTTTGTAATAGTACCCCTGTTGTTTGCTTTAGTTTTAAAGCTTGCTTTCCTATGTGTGATTTCCAAGACATGTTGTCAGTCAATGCTATACCCAGGTAGCTGAAAATGCCCACCTTCTCAAGTGTGGTGCCCTCTAGTGTAAACTTCCCTCTAAAAGATCTATGGGGATTTAGGGTCATTAGTTTTGTTTTAGAGGCATTGATTTCAAGTCCCCACGTTGAGCAGAATTTCTCAAAGCATGTGAGGAGTTTCCTTAGTCCACTAGGTTTCTTGGATATCAGTGTTGAAGTAAGCCTCAGCAAGGCCTGCTAGTGCAAGGTGTTCACCCTTCTCTACACAAAGTCCTCAGACCATATAGGAAGAAGTTGGCACAGAAACTGAAATAAAAGACAAAGGTGGTCATTCCGACCTCGGCGGTCTTTTCTCCAGACCGCCGAGGCCAGGGGAGACAGAATACCGCCATTGCCAGCGGTATTCATGCCTCCCTATTCCGACATTTCCGCTGGGCCAGCGGAAATGGCACATCAACATTGCTGCCGGCTCGTAATAGAGCCGGCGGCAATGTTGATGTGCAGCGGGTGCAGTAGCACCCGTCGCGCATTTCACTGCCCGAAATTCGGGCAGTGAAATGCGCGATGGGGCTATGCCTGGGGGCCCCTGCACTGCCAGTCCCCTTACCGCCAGCCTTTCAATGGAGGTGTTTACCGCCACAGACAGGCTGGCGGTCGGGGACTCATAATCACCGCTGCCCTGGGGATTATGCCCGCCAGGCTGAAGCCTGGCGGGAAAGTGGAGGGGCCGGCGGTATGACCGTGGCAGGTGTTACCGCCAACATACCGCCGGCCGCCAGGGTCGGAATGACCCCCAAAGTTTATTAAACCTCATGAGGTGGTACTACAGTTCAAACAGCACCCTTCGGTAATGTTTGAAGTAGCACACTGAACTAAGAGAGCATGGTCCTTTTATACCCACGCAGGGGCTAAAAGAAGGTGGTACATTTATAGAAGCAAGACTTGCATACATGTAAGGTAATATGGAAATGCACAGTTGACAGGTAGGAGGGGCTAACAGTTTCAAGGACTAGTTGACACATTACTGTCTGTTACTGATTACTAACAGCTGCAGATCTTACTGGGCATGTGCGAAAGTGGGAGATGCTAAATATAACTTGTCACTAGACAGATTTTCAAGAGTAGTTAACAGAAAGGTAGGACAGAGCACATGGCTAGCACATGGCAGAGAAAATGGCTGCCATGAATACAAAATGGATTCTGCCAAATGTTCACAATAGTTGCTAAATACAAGATGTCTTCTGCTAATGCTTAATCTAATCGCTATTAAATTACAACAGATGACCCTTTCAGCATTAGCTGAAGACATTCATCTTTCTGGGATAATCTAAATATTCATCTTGTATATTTATGCTCATCATTTCAGCTATTTCCTTATCTAACATGTGTTGTGCTTTCATTTCTGTAATATTTCCTTTGGTAGGCATACAAGCAGTAATACACATGGAGCAGAACATTGGACCACACTGAATACAGACACAGCATGTGAAAAATATTGCAATCATTACACACAGGATAGTCAGTAGTTTCCAGCCCCAAGCGGAAACAAGAGCCCAAAGCCATCCAGAAAAAGTCCAAGTACCAGTCTCTGTGTGGATTTCTGCAGCAATTTTATGCAATTTAGATATTGCATCATATACTGAAGGTGAGTGATCTGGAATAAAAACACAGCAACTACTACCGATGATGCGACATGCACCACCTCGATCAGCTAATATCACATCTAGTACCATACGATTTTGGAGCGCTACAATCCTCGCAATTTGGAGCTCCTCAGTAATATTCCCAAGTGCCAGAGCTGCCTGATTGGTAACAGCTTCCACAACCCTAGTAAATCGTCTCACTTTCCTACTGTTTAACGCAGCACCCACAAAGGAGAACAACCCTAAATTAAAATCAACATATTGTTGCAGGCTAGTATCCGTTTGGTCCACCTCATTTGTACTTATTGTCCTTTTATATCTATTTTTAATGATGTCATTGAACAGTTTAAAATCTCGGAGATATGATGCAGGGGCCAAAAACATAGGGGGTAACAGAAAAGATACATAACACACACCTGACCACCCAACAGGTAGTTGGTAATATCCATAGTTACCACAAACAAAATACGTATTATGTGAAGCTGTAAAACTACTATTATTTACACCCTCAATAGTTAAAATCAAGGTACAATCGCTTTTCCCTACTAGAATTCGCCCAATGCTACGTATACATAAATCTGCTTTAGTTTTTTTAATAGAAATCACAAATTGTTATTTCTTTTCAGAGTCTCTTATATTTGTGAAGACATATGGGCCCTCATTCTGACCTTGGCGGGCGGCGGAGGCCGCCCGCCAAAGTCCCACCGTCAGGTTACCGTTCCGCGGTCGAAAGACCGCGGCGGTAATTCTGACTTTCCCGCTGGGCTGGCGGGCGGTCGCCTTCAGACCGCCAGCCAGCCCAGCGGGAAAGAGGCTTCCACGATGAAGCCGGCTCGGAATCGAGCCGGCGGAGTGGAAGCTGTGCGACGGGTGCAGTTGCACCCGTCGCGTATTTCACTGTCTGCGCAGCAGACAGTGAAATACATGTAGGGGCCCTCTTACGGGGGCCCCTGCAATGCCCATGCCAGTGGCATGGGCACTGCAGGGGCCCCCAGGGGCCCCGCGACCCCCCCTACCGCCATCCGGATCTCGGCGGTCCGACCGCCGGGATCTGGATGGCGGTAGGGGGGGTCGGAATCCCCGCGGCGGTGCAGCAAGCTGCGTCGCCGCGGAGGATTCAATGGGGCCGCGGTACACTGGCGGGACCCCGCCAGTGGTGCCGGTCCGACCGCGGCTTTACCGCCGCGGTCGGAATCCCCATTGGAGCACCGCCGGCCTGTCGGCGGTGCTCCCGCGGTCCTCCGCCCTGGCGGTCAAAGACCGCCAGGGTCAGAATGACCACCATGGTATTGAAACATTGTCCGGTTGATACTCTTCCCATTCCCATTTAGTTCCTTTGGCTTGGGGATACCCATCTTTGTCTTGGTAGCATACTTTATTAAGGCGAAAAAGAAGTCCGCCCTCTGTACGGTTTCCAGATGCAAACAAAAGAGTATACCAAGCTTGACAAGAACCATTGTGTGAAAAAGGAAGAGGAATGAAAGGTGTTCCTCCTTTCTTTTGATGCGCAGGTATCATTCCACATACCCAACAGTTAGTAGTATTTGTAGCATTATGAGTATGATGCAACATCTGAATGAAAGTATTATTGAAGTACGATTGACGGTGCTTCTGCTCCTGATAAAGAAGCGTAAAGTAATAGTAATACTCTGGTACTGGAGTAGTGGCAACAAAAAACTCACAAGCAGGAGCCTTCTTTTCAACAAACCAGGTGATTATTGCTATAACCACCAAAACAACAACAAACCCCATAGTACTAATGATCAGTTTGTTATTCATTTTAGCAACAGTGATAATCGACCCTTTCAGAAATTAATTAAAAAACAATAGTTGGAGCTCTTATCCCTGGGCAGCCGCTAATTTCTTCACCACGGGCCAAGACGGGTGTCTACTCTAATGCATGGCTGATCCCCCCCTCCTTGCCACATTGGCTCCCCCGTTCATTAACCCAGGGCGGTAGCTCAACCAGTTTTCTCGAGCACTACAGGGTCTTTCCTCGGTCTCAAATTATATCGCGACACTCCAGAAATCGTATGGTCCCCCTCCAGAACCAGTGGAGAACTGCATCCACTACCTGAATCTTTCACAGGATGAAGCACTCTGGGCACCAGCCCCCCTCCAGAACCAGTGGAGAACTGCATCCACTACCTGAATCCTTCACAGGATGAAGCACTCTGGGCACCAGTCCCCCTCCAAAACCAGTGGAGAACTGCATCCACCACCTGAATCCTTCACAGGATGAAGCACTCTGGGCACCAGTCCCCCTCCAGAACCAGTGGAGAACTGCATCCACCACCTGAATCCTTCACAGGATGAAGCACTCTGGGCACCAGTCCCCCTCCAGAACCAGTGGAGACTGTTATCCACTTGAGAGTCTGTGGCTTTGCACTCCCCAGGAACAATCAGTGGGCAACCCACCCACTGGAGAGACTTGAGAGACTGTGGCTTTGCACTCCTCAGGATAAAGCAGTGGGCAACCCACCCACTGGAGAGACTTGAGAGACTGTGCCTTTCCACTCCCCAGGATAAAGCAGTGGGCAACCCACCCACTGGAGAGACTTGAGAGACTGTGGCTTTGCACTCCCCAGGATACAGCACTGGGCAACCCACCCACTGGAGAGACTTGAGAGACTGTGGCTTTGCACTCCCCAGGATGGTACAGTGGGCAACCCACCCACTGGAGAGACTTGAGAGACTGTGGCTTTGCACTCCCCAGGATAAAGCAGTGGGCAAACCACCCACTGGAGAGACTTGAGTGACTGTGGCTTTGCACTCCCCAGGATGGTACAGTGGGCAACCCACCCACTGGAGAGACTTGAGAGACTGTGGCTTTGCACTCCCCAGGATACATCAATGGGCATGGAGCCCCGTTGTGGATCTGGCGTGGTGCTGTCATCCGGCTGAGGTGCCCCCCCTTCCCTTCCCCCTGAGGTGCCTGTTGTATTTCTATCTGATGCCACTGCAGTGTTCTCTCAGTTTCTGGACAGGTATCGTGTGTGGGCCTCACCCATGCATTGTAGGCCCAGTGGTCCACGGACATTGAATTGTGCATACCTGCACTACTAATCGTGATATATATATTTGGAATGTGTATATATTTCTGTATATATGAGCTTACTGTATTTTGATACATTACAATGGTTGTACTGATTTCCTTTTGTTTTTGCATTCTTCCGGGGGTTGTTACTGTGATGTTTGGAAATGCATTGGTGTGTGTGTTGTAGTGTGTGAGGGTCAGGTTGGGGGTGGGGGTGTTGCGTGTGTGTCCCCCTGACATTTGCCTCCCCCCTCCCCTATGTGGTAGGTGCAGTACTCACCGTTGTCTTCGGCGCCGCCGTTGCTGATGTTCGTAGAGGAGCAGGAAGACAAGTGCAGGGAGTATTTGTAGTTCCAGCTCCATGGTGCCCTCCTTCCTCGTGGAGTGTGTTAAGGTGAGCGTTTTCCCATTGCAAAAGCTGTTTCCGCCGTGTTTTTATCCACGGTGAATCTGCCCTGGAAAAGGTGGCGAATTGGCCTGTTGTAATACTGTGGGCGGTACATTGTCTTCTGCCTGTCTGTTGGCGGTGACTGCCGCGCTGCTTGTCTGTACCGCCGTGGTGGTCGGAGTGTTAAAGTGGCTGTCTATGTTGGCGGTTTCCTCCACGGTCATAATTCCCTTTTTTTTTGTGAGGACCTGGCTTGGCAGTTCGGACTGGACTGTTCCCATGAGGAACAGGGTCAAGACTGATTTGCATATGGCTGGGTCCAAACTGGGGTGGCATGGTGAGCAAAAGAACGATGGATTAAACCCAGATCTATGACTGGGGGTGAGTGTTTGACAATGTTCAGCATTCCGTCCATCACTTGTTGTTTTTGCTTTGTCGCCCTAAGTGGGAAGGGTATGCCCAGACGTGGGTCCCTTGCTTCCCATGCCACTGGATTCAAGCTAGCCTGGCTGATGAGGGGTGAAACCCCGAAACCGGTCCCAGGGTGGTTGTTTCCAGTCCAGTGAGGACCTGGCTTGGCAGTTCGGACTGGACTGTTCCCATGAGGAACAGGGTCAAGACTGATTTGCATATGGCTGGGTCCAAACTGGGGTGGCATGGTGAGCAAAAGAACGATGGATTAAACCCAGATCTATGACTGGGGGTGAGTGTTTGACAATGTTCAGCATTCCGTCCATCACTTGTTGTTTTTGCTTTGTCGCCCTAAGTGGGAAGGGTATGCCCAGACGTGGGTCCCTTGCTTCCCATGCCACTGGATTCAAGCTAGCCTGGCTGATGAGGGGTGAAACCCCGAAACCGGTCCCAGGGTGCTTGTTTCCGGTCCAGTGAGGACCTGGCTTGGCAGTTCGGACTGGACTGTTCCCATGAGGAACAGGGTCAAGACTGATTTGCATATGGCTGGGTCCAAACTGGGGTGGCATGGTGAGCAAAAGAACGATGGATTAAACCCAGATCTATGACTGGGGGTGAGTGTTTGACAATGTTCAGCATTCCGTCCATCACTTGTTGTTTTTGCTTTGTCGCCCTAAGTGGGAAGGGTATGCCCAGACGTGGGTCCCTTGCTTCCTATGCCACTGGATTCAAGCTAGCCTGGCTGATGAGGGGTGAAACCCCGAAACCGGTCCCAGGGTGCTTGTTTCCGGTCCAGTGAGGACCTGGCTTGGCAGTTCGGACTGGACTGTTCCCATGAGGAACAGGGTCAAGACTGATTTGCATATGGCTGGGTCCAAACTGGGGTGGCATGGTGAGCAAAAGAACGATGGATTAAACCCAGATCTATGACTGGGGGTGAGTGTTTGACAATGTTCAGCATTCCGTCCATCACTTGTTGTTTTTGCACTGACCTAATAGACAATAATGCCAACGTAATGCATCCGGCCAAGTTAAGGATGTGGAAGCCTGTATCTTCGCTAACTTCAGCTTCAAAGTAGCAGTATACCTTTCCACCAACCTTGCTGATTGTGGGTGGAAAACCACATGGAACTTCTGTTTGATCCCGAATCCTTTCAGGACATACTTAATAACTTCCCCAACAAAATGAGGTCCATTATCATTCCATAAAAGTCTGCAAACACCAAACCTAGGGAAAAACTCTTTCAAAAGCACCTTCGCTGTGGTAATGGCAGTATTATCCTTTGTGGGGTACGCCTCTATCCATTTACTGAAGGCACATACCACCACCAAGACATACTTTAAATTGTTTCAGCGTTCAAGCTGAATATAATCCATTTGTAGAACTTCAAAAGGTGCAGTTGGTGTAGCAAACCCTCTCGCAGGAGTACGTGTCCCTTTTCCAGGATTGTATTGTAAACAGATCAAACAAGAATGTACTACTCTCTTAGCTGTACTGGAAATTTCTAGATGCTCCCAAACTTGCGTAAGCAACTTTGTTATTGTTGAAGCTCCAACATGTGCAAGCACATGTGCCATCTGAACCATAGGTTGTACAAAAGCTATAGGCAATTTCCATTTATCCATCTGCTTATTCCGCCAACAACCCTCATCATCCAATTCTCCTTCTTCAGACCATTGCTCACGTTCTTTCACAGAAGCAGATTTCTGTATATCTAATACGTCTTGTCTAGCATTATGCCAACGTTCAGCTTGTGACTTCACTACATACATAGAAGTAGTACTTCGCTGCATCGCAGTCTCACGTGCTACGCAGTCCGCAAGGGCATTACCTTGCCCTATCTTATCGGTCACTTTCTTGTGTGCACTTCATTTCACAATAGCTAGTTTCTTTGGATATGTCAATGCAGTCAAGAGGTTATGCACTAATTCTCCGTGCATTATCTGCATCCCGTGGGATGCGAGAAAGCCTCTCTCCTTCCAAAGCAAACCAAAATCATGAGCCACTCCAAAAGCATAGCGGCTGTCTGTATAAATGTTCACACATGTCAGTACTAAGCTCACATGCTCATGTCAAAGCTATTAGTTCAGCTGCTTGAGCTGACTTCTGTGGTATACGAGCTGTCTCCACTACCGTGTGTATTGTGGTGATTGCATATGCAGCTGAGGTCGTACCGTCTGGCAACTTCAAACAAGACCCATCAACCCACAATTCCCATCTACATCTGGAAGGGGCGTATCTTGTAAATCAATACAACCCTTTGTCTGTTCTACGGTAAGGAATATACAATCATGTGTTTCTTGTGACTGAGGCTGAGTCACCGGATATGGCAACAAAGTGGCTGGATTTAGTGTTGCACATCTCTTCAGTGTAATGTGAGGAGCCAGCAATGTCAATTCATATCCTGTCAGGCGAGCACTAGTTAAATGTTGTGTCTTTGTTTGATTTAAAAAAGCATCAACCGCATGGGGTACTTACACCAACAGCTTATGTGACAAAACTATCCCTTCACTCTGACGTATTGACACAGCTGTTGCGGCAACTGAACGAAAACACCTAGGCAACGCTCGAGCGACAGGATCAAGTACTGCTGAAAAATATGCACAGGGACGCTGCTTATCGCAATGTGTCTGTACTAAAACTGACAATGCACATCCATCTTTCTCATGTACATAAAGTGCAAAAGGCTTCATGTAATCTGGAGTACCTACCACTGATGCTGAACAAAGGGCTTGTCGTAGCTGCCGGAAAGCAGTCTCACATTCATCTGTCCATGGGAGGGGCATTGGAGTATCTTTAGTCAAAAGTGCTAGCAAAGGATTGACAATGTGTGAAAACCCTAATATCCATTGCCTACAAAAAGAAGTAAGACCAAGGAATGCACAAACATCTTTCTGAGTAGAAGGTACTGGTGTGTCTAAAATTGCTTGAATACGATCTGATGTAAGTGCACGGCACTCCTTAGACAAAAGGTGACCTAAATAGGTTACCTTTGGTCTACAATATTGCAATTTCTTTTGTGACACTTTATGATGGTGTGAAGCAAGAAAAGAAAGTAAGGACAAAGTGCACTTTTCACATTGCTCAGGGGTATCAGCCGCCAACAAAATATCATCAACATATTGTATGAGAGCCACACCTTCAGGCAAAACAAAAGAATCAAGTTGTCGTTTTAACGCTTGACTATAAATACTAGGACTCTCAGTATAGCCTTGAGGAACTCTACAAAATCTATATGATCATTTATTCAAAGTAAAACCAAACAAATATCAGCTGTCAGGATGAATAGGGATCGAAAAGAAAGCATTCTTCAAGTCTATCACAGAGAACGTAGTTGCTGTCGGGGGAACCAAAGTAAGAAGTGTCGTGATGTCAGATACCACAGGATATTGTGGTATCACAATCTTATTGACTTCTCGTAAATCAATAATGAATCGGTAAATCCTAGTATCAGTATCCTTTTTCAGAAGAGGAAGAATCGGACTGTTACAAACATTATACAGAACTTCCTCAACAACTCCAACTGCAATAAGATCATGCACAATTCGTGTGAGTGCTTCTTCGCCCTCCTGTGAAATTTTGTATTGAGGCAAACATGGCAATACAGCTCCCTCCTTGACACTAATATGTACCGGTGGAATAATCATTTGTCCCACATCAGTATCTGAAGTAGCCCACAAAGTACTAGGGAGTGAAGCTAATGCAATATCCTCTTCAACAAGACAAACTCTTTCCATCACAGGATGATTATCATTTAAAATAACACGCACCCCTTCAGGAGAGCATCGTATTGTAGCCCTGAAATACTTGAGCATATCAAGACCCACAATATTGTCTGGTGCATTTGGAGAAAGCAAAAATGGACATGGAGCAGTACATTTATCAACATGGAATGCAAGTGGTTGTGACAATGGGCTAGGGGAAGGTGTTCCATCGAAACCTATCGATGTAATGGTTAAGCCAGACAGGGGAGCCCTTGGGATCCATTGTTTGGACAAGGCGCTACGAGTAGCTCCTGTATCAACCAGAAACTGATCAGTAGAACCCAAAACATATGCTGTAACATAGGAACACCTCTGATCTACTGGAACTTCAACTGATTCCTTACCCCATCCTAAGCAATCCTATGCATAAGCAGAATCTTGGAAATCAGGCTGCACATAGTTAGACATCTGGTATTGGTTCCATCTATCAAAAGTGTTAAACCCATCCTGCCCTCGTACATTTGCATCAACCCTAGCATGATCATTCGTGCTTCTTCTAGGCCCTGAATATCCTGAGCGATTTCTCATTTGTCCCCGACCACGTGAACACTGCTGAACACGTAGTGCTGGACAATCAGCAGCCCAATGCCCACATTTCTTACAATACGCACACTGATCAACAGACAAATTTGAACGAGTGTAAGAAGAACCATGAGATCCATGTCCACCTCTATCACTACCTCTAAAAGGCGGACCATAAGCTTGAGCCAACATAACCTTCGTCTTTAATTCTTTAATCTTTTTTATCCTCGCTACCTTTTGCTTCTAATTCCTGACGTTCATAATACTGAGCCATAGTCAAAAGAGAAACCGGAGTAGAAGTAGTCCATGAACTTTCACTAGCTTTTAGACGACTAGCTATTCCTGGTAACAGATTTGCGACATATTTATCGACAAACAAATGTCTGCCCGTATCATCTGACAATAACTGGCCGCTAAAATCATGAAATGCTTCTTCAAAGCGTGTAAAGAAATCAGAGACCGATTCATCTGCCTTTTGCTTGCAAGATGCTAAAACAGTCCAATCTATCTTTTTAGGGGGAATAATCGTTTTTAACTTAACTAATATGGCTGCGGGAAGATCTAGAATCAACTGATATGGCTTTTTCGCAGGTTCCCTATCCCCGTCCATTTGTTCTAATTCTTTCCATGACGCCCCAAAAACTACACGATCATCAACTTTACAAACAGTTCTCCACATATCTGGCGGTAATATAAATCCGAAAAATGAATGTCAGCCAAAGTCATAGTACAAGAACTAATTGCTCCCTCAACTTCCTCATAAAAGGTGTCTGGATTTTTCCGCGGGTCAGGTATTGCTGTTTTAAGTGCCATTACATCTGCCCTATTCCAAGGAGTATACACCCAATTATAAATAAAATAACCCTGAGCATCAACAGAAGTTTTATCATCACTTGTACCCAATCCTTTAGGAGGAACATACAAAGGCGCGGCCTCCCGCATTGGTTTCGCGTGAACTATCATAGTCTTATCTGTTCCGAAGATGGAAGCTTGCACTCTGCCAGTCTGAGATGTCCGTGCAACTACGTCCACGGCCCTTTTCTCCTCTTGCAAACGGACTGCCACAACACATAATTTCACCAAAAACCTGATTGTATCAGCCACCTGGGAGAAGACAAAAAGACCATCACGCATTTGCTTATGATCAGCTGCTACATCATTGGGCTCTAACTCATCAGAATATTTCCGATATAGTTCAATAACTTCTGTTCCAAATGCCTCAGTAAAATATAGCTGCTCCTTTTCTGTCCACCCTTTCATGTTGTCTAAAAGTTCAGAAGCAGAGACAACGCTACAAATAGTTTTACGAGCAATAGATCTAAGCTCAGACGCACGGTCAGAAGTCAACATAGAGCGACTGTCTCGCATCTTCTGTTGCTCCGAACCGGAGACCTTAGCTAACTCATGAGGGGCAGAAAGAACGACATACGGAGGTGGAGGGCGATCTAGTAACAAAAAATCATTGTGTGGTTTATTAAGGATAAGATAGAGAGGTTGCCTAACGGTGTATTGGCCAGTTACCTGTAATTTAAGTTCTTTCTCTTCTAGCTCCTTTAAGTCATTTATTTCTTTCTTTCTCATTTCCAATGCTTTCACATATACATTCTTCCTCTGCTCTTTCTCAAGCAAGGCTTGCTCACGCTTCACTCGTCCACGCACTTCTTTCTCCCACATTCGTACACAGTCAAACATATCTTGCCTACACCTTCGCTTACACATACATTGTTCCACATACTCAATCTTTCACAAATCAAATGACCCATGCATAGGCCAACGTAACTCAGGATCCCCACGAGTGTATTTATTCCATAATGTGCTGTACATTATAGAAGAAAGACCATGTTTAACATACATATCTCTATTGGGCGTCCCCTCTGGGGGTGCCGGTTGCGATTCTTCCAGTCTCAAATTGGTACCATTACAAAAGCAACACATCCTACGAAGTGCGCTAAAAACAGGCATGCAAAAAATAGTGCAGAATATGCAATATTATAAACAAAGTAGCACTTAAGGTGCCGTTCAAATCAAAATTAATTTGGAGAAAATTCTCCTCATTACCTGCCTATATAAATTGCAATTTGTATATCAATTCAAAGGACACAAATTGACTAGTCACCCAAAACACGTAATTAGTGCTGAACTACATTACCAAACAAAGGCATCAAAACCCACAGCAAGTGCCGTAAAACGGCTCTTACCAATCACAGGGTGTCCAGGTTCCAACTGCCAAGTTCTAAAATCGACCAAATAGTCACTGCATGACGAATGAACAAAAAGGATCTCAGTCGAGGACCGGCGCCACCTGGATGGTCAAATCAGAAAGAAGGGAAAAACGCAGTGGTTCCCAAGACTTGGGTCTCCTCAGGCATTGATCATCCGCAGCGAGATCCCAATCCTTCGCCACGACCAATCCGTCGGGCGTCCGAGTTGCCGATGAGTCCCTGTTCGGGCGCCAATTTGTTGAAGTAAGCCTCAGCAAGGCCTGCTAGTGCAAGGGGTTCGCCCTTCTCTGCACAAAGTCCTCAGACCATATAGGAAGAAGTTGGCACAGAAACTGAAATAAAAGACAAAGTTTATTAAACCTCCTGAGGTGGTACTACAGTTCAAACAGCACCCTTCGGTAATGTTTGAAGTAGCACATTGAACTAAGAGAGCATGGTCCTTTTATACCCACGCAGGGGCTAAAAGAAGGTGGTACAATTATAGAAGTAAGACTTACATACATGTAAGGTCATATGGAAATGCACAGTCGACAGGTAGGAGGGGCTAACAGTTTCAAGGACTAGTTGACACATTACTGTCTGTTACTGATTACTAACAGCTGCAGATCTTACTGGGCATGTGCGAAAGTGGGAGACGCTAAATATAACTTGTCACTAGACAGATTTTCAAGAGTAGTTAACAGAAAGGTAGGACAGAGCACATGGCAAGCACAAGGCAGAGAAAATGGCTGCCATGAATACAAAATGGATTCCGCCAAATGTTCACAATAGTTGCTAAATACAAGATGTCTTCTGCTAATGCTTAATCTAATCGCTATTAAATTACAACATCAGGAGAGTATCATCTGCAAAGAGCATGACAGGGATTTTTTGTGTGCCAAGTGATGGTGCGTCAGCCTCCACTCTAAGCAGGGAGGAGACGATTTCACTGATATACAGAGAGAAGAGGGTCGGGGAAAGGACACACCCTTGTCGCACACCCCTTGATACATGGATTCTATCAGTTAGTTGCCCCTTGTTGTCCCACCTGACTCGTGCGTAGTTGCCCTTGTGGAGCCGTATCAATAGTGCTAGGATATGCTCTGGGATTCCCATTCGGGAGAGAGTGTCCCATAGTTTGTTGTGAGGTACTAGGTCAAAAGCAGACTTTAGATCCACAAAAGCTACATATAGGCTCCCTTTACCAATGAGCACTGTTTTCCAGTATAAAAATAGGAACCTGAGGGCTTGGTCAGTGGTAGATATTTTTTTCCAGAAACTGGCTTGGAGGGGACTAAGGATATCAGGTTCAGTCATCCAGTCTTCGATCTTTCCCAAGAGGCAGTGGCAGAAGACTTTTTGCACACAGTCAATTAGACTAATTGGTCTGTAGTTGCAGGGGAGTGATCTGTCGCCCTTTTTAAAGATCGGGACAACAATAGCCCCTTTCCAGGACTCAGGGATAGGCACCCCAGATGCTATTGCGTTCGCTATGGTGGTGAGGTATCTTGACCAGGATACAATGTCGGTTGAGAACAGGTCTGCTGGAACACCATCCGAGCCGGGGGCCCTGCCGCATTTTATGGTGCCTAGGGAATATATTATGTCACTTTGAGAGAACAGCTGGGGCACTTCGGTGGTGGGTGCTAAAGAAGTGTTTAGGTCTTTGACCGCCAGGGCGGAGGACCGCGGTAGCACCGCCGACAGGCCGGCGGTGCTCCAATGGGGATTCCGACCGCGGCGGTAAAGCCGCGGTCGGACCGGCACCACTGGCGGGGTCCCGCCAGTGTACCGCGGCCCCATTGAATCCTCCGCGGCGGCGCAGCTTGCTGCACCGCCGCGGGGATTCCGACCCCCCCTACCGCCATCCAGATCCCGGCGGTCGGACCGCCGAGATCCGGATGGCGGTAGGGGGGGTCGCGGGGCCCCTGGGGGCCCCTGCAGTGCCCATGCCACTGGCATGGGCATTGCAGGGGCCCCCGTAAGAGGGCCCCTACATGTATTTCACTGTCTGCTGCGCAACTGCACCCGTCGCACAGCTTCCACTCCGCCGGCTCGATTACGAGCCGGCTTCATCGTGGAAGCCTCTTTCCCGCTGGGCTGGCTGGCGGTCTGAAGGCGACCGCCCGCCAGCCCAGCGGGAAAGTCAGAATTACCGCCGCGGTCTTTCGACCGCGGAACGGTAACCTGACGGCGGGACTTTGGCGGGCGGCCTCCGCCGCCCGCCAAGGTCAGAATGAGGGCCCATGTCTCTTGAAGAAGGCATATGTCATGTTCTTCAATAAAAGAGGTAAAGGATGGAAGAGGGAGAATAGATTTCAAACCTGCCACGTTCCATGAGACAAGTCATACCCCAGTGAGTGGAGGAGCTATCCTGTCTAATGGCCTGGTATTTACATAATTAGCTGCTAGAGGTTGGTTTGGCAGGTGAGGTTGAGTGGGAGGAAGTGGAGCAATACCAATGTTGGTCAGTGAGACCTGGGGTGAGTGGTGATGTTCCTCTAATGGAGCTGACCTGGCCCTGGTGAGGGAAGTGCTTGCAGGCTTAGCTATCGGTTCTTGATTTGGTGGACAATATTCCTGCAAGGTGAGAGATGCAATATTGTCATGTTTGCACAGTAAGCCGTCAGAGGTCTGGGGAAATATGTCATGAGAGGGAGAATAAGTACTTGCACTGACAGTGTTAGGGTTTGTTGCAGGCCTGAAGGTGATTGATATATGTTGGTTGCGTGGTTTTTCAGCATAGATTTTAGATGAAGCTTTAAGTCAATCGTTCTCACCAAGGGTAGATAAATTGTTTGCTAGGCCTTAGCTCGGGCAATCCCCGTAGTGCGCGGGTGGCCTAGGGTATTTGAACTGGACGCGCAAGTGTGCTGGTGGGCTTGTTCTTGCATCTAGGGCCACCAAATTGTCCACCATGGTCCTGTCCTTGAGTGTCAGTTTTAAAATGTCAAAATGTGTTTCCGGGTCAGGCCATCTTGCTACATTAATTATGTCCTCACGTATTAAAGAGCGACAGCCTCTTACATGGCGAATCCAGTGAATTGCTTTGTTTCTGATAGAGTCTGCACCTTCCTTTTGTGTCGGTGTGTTTAACTTGGGAACGTTGACCATTAGAACTACATTTCCTGATTGAGACCAATCAATGGCAGGCTGTACAGAGTATTTTGGGGCAGTATTGCTCATGAGTTTGGGGATTTTGTGATGGTCGTCTAGTGCATTTCCTGCACCTAAGCTGTTATGCAAAGGAGGCTGGTGGAAGTTCTTGGTCTTAACACCGGCTGAGAGGAGGCCATCACAACTGGGTGCTGAAAAAATGGGCATATTCGTTGCAGTGCCTGCTATGGTTGGGCTTTGGGTAAGGTTCATGGTGGCCGTGTCATCTGCAAGAGTTAACTGTTTTACTATTGCAATTAAGGAGTTAACCATAAGCTTAAGTTCTAATACTTCCTTTTTTAATTCTTGTATGCATTGAATGTGCTGTGGGTTTATATGAGTTGAGTGTGTGTTTGCGGCTACTAGCCCATCCACCCTGGTACCTGGGTCGAGGTCATCATGTGATTCTAGGGCATTAATTAAGGGGTTAAAGCGGTTGCTGCACTGGATGGAATCGTTAGAGCCCAGTGGTGGCTCGTTCACTAGAGATGGAGCAGTGTGGGTGATAACATTCCTGCCCTCTCCCTGCCCTGTAGTGGCTGTGTCCTGTTGCCAACATTTCACAAAAATCTCAGCAATTTTCTTTGGGCCAGCCCTCCTTTTGGTTGGGGAGCGCTCCCCACCAGTACTGTTAAAGTTATTTCCCTGACGAGTAGTTAAAATTCCTCTTGCATTCACCCAAAAGAGTGTCAATTCTGTCCATAACGCAATTACTAGCTGCATGCTTGTGCCTTTTCCGCTTAGCTTTTAGCACTACCCCTTCCCCAGCCTCTATTGCTTTCCTTTTACCCATCTGGGACTGTTATTGGTGATAAAATGTTCTATAGAGTATCAATATAATAATGCAACCTACAGGATGGCACAGTATTAACAATAGCGCATAGAGCTAAGATCAATGATGCCTACTTGAATGGTCAATGTTAGGGGGGTGGCCCAGCACGGCCTCTTCCGGGCTCCGACAGGCGTGGACGGGCTCGCCCTTGGCCCGGGCTTCGTCATGGCGCGGCCCGCACACGTCCCATGCAGCGAGGTGCCCCCACGCGCGTTATAGCGCTCGTTGGTGTCAAGTGGGTGCAGGTGCAGGTGAAAATGGCTGCCTCCTTGGGCCTCAAAGCAGCTTGGGATATGTAGTCCCTCTCAAGTCTTTAGCGCGTGCCCATATTAACTTGCTGGAGCTCTGGGCGATCCAACTGGCATTGAAAGCATTTCTTCCTGTTGTGAAAGGGAAGATTATGCAGATGTTCACAGACAACACCACCGCAATGTGGTACTGAAACAAGCAGGGCGATGTGGGGTCCTGGACCCTTTGTCAAGAGGCTCTGCGTCTCTGTACATGGCTGGAGCAGCAGGGTATAACCCTGGTGGTTCAACACCTGGCATGTTCTCTGAACACCAGGGCGGATGAACTCAGCCATCGATGCCTAACGGGTCGCGAATGGTATCTCCATCCGGAGGTGGTGCAAGGATTCTTCAGCATTGGGGAGAGCCTTGGTTAGATCTGTTCACCTCTGCAGAGAACATGCAATCTCAGCAGTATTGCGCTTTGGAGTTTCTAAGGCAGCAATCTCTCAGCGACGCTTTTCATCATGAGGGGAGTTTAGGCCTCCTGTACGCTTTTCTGCCCATACCACTACTGCCCAGAGTTCTCAAGAAGATCAAGAACGACCAGGCCCAAGTCATCCTAGTGGCTCCAAATTGGGCACGGAGAGCCTGGTATCTGGAGCTTCTCAAAATGAGCATTAATCCTCTGATCAGGCTGCCCCTTCGTGAGGATCTTTTGTTGCAGCAGGAGGGGAGGGTTCACCACCCGAACCTGTCAACTCTGCGCCTTCATGGGTGGAGATTGAGCAGCGGCAGTTGATGGCTTTTAACCTTCCTCCCGAAGTCTGTAAAGTTATTTTGGCAGCCACATGTCCCTCCCCTATAACGGTATATGCCTGCCATTGGAAACGCGTTGTATATTATTGTGCAGAAAGGTCTTTTTATCCTCTTTCTGATATTCTTCTCTTCATTCTTTCCCTTGCCAAGCAGGGTTCTGCCTTAGAAATTCTCAAGGGATATCTTTCTGCCTTATCAACATTTCTTCGGCTCCCTGATCAGCCTTCTCTGTTTAAATCCCCTATTGTACATATATTCCTCAAAGGGCTTGTACATATGTTTCCCCCTACGCCCTTTGTTATGCCCCAATGGGACTTAAATCTGGTCCGCACATTTCTGATGTTTGCTCCCTTTGAGCTTTTGCACAACTGTCCCCTCCGGCTGCTCACCACCAAGACAGCCTGCTTAGTGGCAATAACATATGCCAGGAGGGTGAGTGATTTGCAAGCTCTATCATCAAAGCCACCGTATCTCACTATCTATCCAGACAAGGTGGTTCTCAGAACTCGTCCCTCTTTCCTCCCCAAGGTGGTGACCCCATTTCATCTGGGTCAGAACATCACCCTGCCCACCTTCTCTACTCCACCGCATTTCTCTAAGGAAGTGGAGCGATTCCACCGACTGGACCCAAAAAGAGCATTGTCGTTGTACCTTGACCACACAAAAGAGTTCTGGGTGGATGACCAACTCTTTGTGGGGTACTATGGAGCAAAGAAGGGTCAGGGAGTGCAGAAGAAAAATATTTCATGCAGAGTAGTTCTCTGCATCAAGATCCAGCTACACTTTGGCCAAGAAGCGCCTCCTGAGGACTTGAGTGCTCTTTCTGCCAGGGACAAAGCAGCTACCACTGCATTAGTTAGAGGTGTTCCAGTCCTGGAGAATTGTCAGGCGGTAACTTGGGCATCTTTGCACACATTTGCAAAGCATTACTGCCTGGACAGTCAGGTACGAATAGACGGTGTCAGAGTCACCAGATCCTCGGGGTCTGTGCACATTCCCAACACGTCCACCACTCAACAGCTCCAAGACTCTGATAGATAAAGTCTTAAGATAGATAAATCACAGAGACTGAGAGAGTTGAAGAGGGGAAGAGGGGATTAGGAAGGGAATAGCTGGGAAGGAGACTTGTAGTTAGAACACACAATATGAAAATTATATCTCCTGAAATCATTACTAGACTATGATTCTAAGCCTAGTCACTCTGAAAACATGAACAATCTAAGAGTTAAGGTTAAAATGACTAAGTTTCAAGATGGCCGGATACCTGTAAGAGAATCAAGATGAATTAAATGAAAACTTTCTTATTCAAGTACTTTCCTTTACATGAGAATCAGAAAAAACATTCTGACTAAATTTTAAACTAGTCATATTAATCCTGTTTTGAGAATGTATACTAGGACCATACAATATTGCATCTAGAAACTCTGGCCTTCTGTGTACTCTTAAAATGTTTCGACACAATTGCGCATATTGCAGATTACTATATATTATATATATATATATATATATATATATATATATATATATATATAGTAAACACCATAAAAGGATTGTGAACCATGAATAACACAATATGGATTGAGGAAACAAATCACATAACTTGTCAACTCGAATATTACATAATAAATATCTTAGAATAGTGGCATACAATAAACAACATGAAATAAACTCGAGGAGAGAATCGTGCGTCTTGCCGATTCGAGTGTCACCATGTAAAATACCTAGAAATGGTAGCACACAATGAATATCAAAATCAAATCATCATTAATCGAATCACGCGTCTTGCCGATTCGTAAAACACAATGTAAATGTCAAGAAATAACAGCTCACAATAAATAACAAGATCAAAGTACAATGAAATGAATCGCGATTCTTTTGCAGATTCTTAAACCACCATGTAAATGTCAAGAAATGGTAGCGCGCAATGAACAACAAAGTTAAATCCTCATGAAACGAGTTGCGCGTCTTGCCAATTCGTAAATCATCATGTAAATGTCAAGAAATAGTAGCGTGCAATGGAAAACAATGTTTAAACACCATAAAAAGAATTGCGCGTCTTGCCGATTATTAAGCCACCATGCCAATGTCAAGAAATGGTAGCATGCAATGAATAACAAAGTCAAACCTTTATGAAACAAATTGCGCGTCTTGCCTATTTGTAAACTACCATATAAATGTCAAGAAATGGTAGCGCGCAAGTAATCTATTACTCATTTAAGAATTAAACCAAGAATATGAAAATTCTCAATAACGGTGTTGGAACAGTCCAACCACCGTCTAACCGCCTGGAAAAATGATCACCAATGAAGGATGAAGGGCAGAAGACTGGAAGATCCAAATACGCCGCCGGGACAGGAGCTCAGGAAGAAGCTGCTGCTCTGCACCGGGACCTCTGAATAGTGAGCACTGGGAGTTGGGCTGGCTCTCTTTTATAGAGTCTTGGCCCAGCCCAGAACCACGCCCAGGCATGTTGCAGGGAAAGTCTCTGGAAGGCCCTGGAAAGGGGCCATACCCTAACACACTCTGAAAACCTGCAGCAATACATTGCAAAGGAACAGTATTTGTAAGCATATTAAAAATAAGTTTTCAGGATTGAACTCTGCACTGCAAAAGGTTAAACCACAACATATCAGCACAATGCATAAATTACGTTGTTTTGAGAGTGCTGGGTTTTTGTATTTTTGTCGCCAATAGAGCGCGTACTGCTCTGGTGTTGACAGTACTCCCCTCTCCCAGACACGCTCTAGGGCCTTGTTTGCTTGGATTAAGACGATGAAAGTGTCTCACAAGTACTGGAGCATGAACATCAGATGCGGAAACCCATGAGTTACTTTCAGGACCATAACCTTTCCATGAGATTAAGTACCATAGATTACGCCCTCCCAGTTTAGAATCCAACACTTTCTTGACTTCGTATTCTTCTTCCCCTTGTACTAGAACAGGGGCTGGAGGAGGGTGGACCTTTTGGACTGCCTTTTTCAAGAAGGAAGTGTGGAACACTGGATGAATCCGTAAGGATCTGGGCAATTGTAGTTTATAGGTCGCCAGATTGATTTGCTGAAGGACAGTGTAAGGACCTATGAATTTGGGTTTAAACATGTGCTTCTTCTTGAAGTCTATGGGGGTCATTACCACCCTGGCGGACGGTGTTAAAGCTGCGGTAATACCGCAAACAGGCCGGGAAAAAAAAAAAAAGGGAATTATGACCGTGGCGGAAACCGCCAACATAGACAGCAACTTTAACACTCCGACCACCACGGCGGTACAGACAAGCAGCGCGGCAGTCACCGCCAACAGACAGGCAGAAGACAATGTACCGCCCACAGTATTACAACAGGCCAATTCGCCACCTTTTCCAGGGCAGATTCACCGTGGATAAAAACACGGCGGAAACAGCTTTTGCAATGGGAAAACGCTCACCTTAACACACTCCACGAGGAAGGAGGGCACCATGGAGCCGGAACTACAAATACTCCCTGCGCTTGTCTTCCTGCTCCTCTACGAACATCAGCAACGGCAGCGCCGAAGACAACGGTGAGTACTGCACCTACCACATAGGGGAGGGGGGAGGCAAATGTCAGGGGGACACACACGCAACACCCCCACCCCCAACCTGACCCTCGCACACTACAACACACACACCAATGCATTTCCAAACATCACAGTAACAACCCCCGGAAGAATGCAAAGACAAAAGGAAATCAGTACAACCATTGTAATGTATCAAAATACAGTAAGCTCATATATACAGAAATATATACACATTCCAAATATATATATCACGATTAGTAGTGCAGGTATGCACAATTCAATGTCCGTGGACCACTGGGCCTACAATGCATGAGTGAGGCCCACACACGATACCTGTCCAGAAACTGAGAGAACACTGGAGGGGCATCAGATAGAAATACAACAGGCACCTCAGAGGGAAGGGAAGGGGGGGCACCTCAGCCGGATGACAGCACCACGCCAGGTCCACAACGGGGCTCCATGCCCATTGATGTATCCTGGGGAGTGCAAAGCCACAGTCTCTCAAGTCTCTCCAGTGGGTGGGTTGCCCACTGTACCATCCTGGGGAGTGCAAAGCCACAGTCACTCAAGTCTCTCCAGTGGGAGGTTTGCCCACTGCTTTATCCTGGGGAGTGCAAAGCCACAGTCTCTCAAGTCTCTCCAGTGGGTGGGTTGCCCACTGTACCATCCTGGGGAGTGCAAAGCCACAGTCTCTCAAGTCTCTCAAGTCTCTCCAGTGGGTGGGTTGCCCAGTGCTGTATCCTGGGGAGGGCAAAGCCACAGTCTCTCAAGTCTCTCCAGTGGGTGGGTTGCCCACTGCTTTATCCTGGGGAGTGGAAAGGCACAGTCTCTCAAGTCTCTCCAGTGGGTGGGTTGCCCACTGCTTTATCCTGAGGAGTGCAAAGCCACAGTCTCTCAAGTCTCTCCAGTGGGTGGGTTGCCCACTGATTGTTCCTGGGGAGTGCAAAGCCACAGACTCTCAAGTGGATAACAGTCTCCACTGGTTCTGGAGGGGGACTGGTGCCCAGAGTGCTTCATCCTGTGAAGGATTCAGGTGGTGGATGCAGTTCTCCACTGGTTCTGGAGGGGGACTGGTGCCCAGAGTGCTTCATCCTGTGAAGGATTCAGGTGGTGGATGCAGTTCTCCACTGGTTCTGGAGGGGGACTGGTGCCCAGAGTGCTTCATCCTGTGAAGGATTCAGGTGGTGGATGCAGTTCCCCACTGGTTCTGGAGGGGGACTGGTGCCCAGAGTGCTTCATCCTGTGAAGGATTCAGGTAGTGGATGCAGTTCTCCACTGGTTCTGGAGGGGGACTGGTGCCCAGAATGCTTCATCCTGTGAAAGATTCAGGTAGTGGATGCAGTTCTCCACTGGTTCTGGAGGGGGACTGGTGCCCAGAGTGCATCACGCTCCCCGTGACGGTCCCAGTTCCGTCACTGTCCCAGCCGCACATGGGCTAACGATGCTTGAGTGGGCGGTGCTTGCCCTGTTCAGCGGTGCTTGCCATGGCGGTCTTTGCCCTGTTCAGCGGTGCTTGCCCTGTTCAGCGGTGCTTCCCATGGCGGTCTTTGCCCTGTTCAGCAGTGCTTGCCATGGCGGTCTTTGTCCTGTTCAGCGGTGCTTGCCATGGCGGTCTTTGCCCTGTTCAGCGGTGCTTGCCATGACGGTCTTTGCCCTGTTCAGCGGTGCTTGCCCTGTTCAGCGGTGCTTGCCATGGCGGTCTTTGCCCTGTTCAGCGATGCTTGCCCTGTTCAGCGGTGCTTGACTTTGCTGTCTCCGACCTGTGCAGCAGTGTGTGGCATGACGGTCCCTCAGTGCCCAGCGGGGCTGTGGCTGCCGGAGCTCTCCAGGGCACTGACGCTGGTGGTGGTCTCCGGACCAGTGACGATAGTGCTACCCTCCAGGGCACTGACTCTGGCGGTGGTCTCCGGACCAGTGACGATAGTGCTGCCCTCCATGGTACTGACTCTGGCGGTGGTCTCCGGACCAGTGACGATAGTGCTGCCCTCAAGGGCACTGACTCTGGCAGTGGTCTCCGGACCAGTGACGATGGGGCTGGCGGTGGCGTCCTGGCCAGCGGGGAGGATGGCGGCCTTCTCCGCCGTGCTGCTCTTACCAGACTTTGGAGACTTCTTCTGCCCCTTCACCACCTTGGGAGGAGTCACAGCTGTCTCGAAACTCCCCCCGGGACCCTTGTGAGCGGCTTTGCCGGCAGGAGTCTTCCCCCTCTCCCGTCGGGCACTGTCCAACTTCTGGTGCTTTACAGGGGGTGGAATGGCAGTGCTTTGGCTCCGTGTCACACTGGCTGCCCTGGTGCCCGGTGCCCTCCACATACCTCTAACGCGCACCACTGGTACCGGACTTTTTTTGGCTGAGGTGCTAGTACGGGACCTATGAATTGGAGGGGGGGTGGTGGGACAGAGGTCAAGGTTGCTCAAGAAAAGTTTCTGACGAACACTGGGTCGGGTAGCTGGAGGAGGTCTGGGAGTGGAGGAAGAGGAGGTGGCTGTAAGAGGTGTAACTTTGGATGATTTGGGTGCAGGTGCATGTTCTGGAGGCTGTCGTGAGGTAGATGGATGTTGGGTGAGTGGGTGCCCGCGTTTGTGTACTTTGGGAGGGGGCGTCACAGACACACTGGGAGAGGACACAGGGGATGTGTAAATGGTAGTGGGGGGGTGAGTGCAGGTGAGCGGGTGTGGTGCTGGGTGTTCTGGTGAGAGTCCTAGTGGATGTAGTGGTAGTGCATGCAGGTGAGAGTGTAGATGACACTGGGAGGGAGGAGGGAGACAACGACGAGGGGGACACAGTGGAGGCAGTGGATGTTGCTGTGTCTGTATGTGGGTGATGCTTGTGTGAGTGCCTGTGGGATGTGTGGTGCCTATGTTTGCCTGAGCTGCCCTTGTGTGTTGAGGTGTGTGCAGGCTGGTCTGATGGTGTGCTTGGGATAGGCTGGGGTATAGGGGATTGGGTCTGGGTGGAGGAAGTTGGAGGGGTGAGGCTAGATACAGGGACAATGGCTGCCATCAGTGCTGAGGCCAGAGATTGCAGGGTTCGATGATGGGCAGCCTGACCAGAATGAATGCCCTCCAGGAATGCATTAGTGTGTTGCAACTCCCTTTCTACACCATGGTTGGCATTCAAAATGGTAGACTGCCCAACAGTGAGTGACCTGAGGAGGTCAATGGCCTCCTCACTGAGGGCAGCAGGGGTGACAGGGGCAGGGGCTCAGGTGCCTGGGGCGAAGGTGATGCCCACCCTCCTGGGTGAGAGGGCACGGAGCGAAGGCTGAGGGGCTGCTGGGAGGGCGGTGCTGGTAGGGGGGGTGGCGGCTGTACCTGTAGAAGTGGGGGGCACAGATGGTGCCGCCACCACAAGGGAGCTCTCATCGGAGGACGAGTCTGTGTCGCTGTTTTCTGATCCGGTGACCGACGTGAAGCTCCCATCGCCCTCCGTCCCACTGGTGTATTCTGAGTCCGTGATGTGGCCCTCCATGGCCATGTGGGATGCAGCCCCCTCGTGCTCCGGTGCCACTGTACCTCCGCCTGATGATACTGATGCACAAAAGAACAGGGAGAGCACAAAAAGGGGTGGGGAAACAGAAGAAAGACAGGTTGAGTGCATGGCTTACCGCTACCGTTGGCGGACAATACAGACACAGCAGCCCACTGCACTACGCCGTGCTCTTGGCCTCTACAGATGCAGTTCCTGGGATATGGCCTACATGGCTATGAGTGTCATCTGCCCACATAGATGACACAGGGGCATGTATACCTGTACTTGGCACTCTACAGAGGTGGGGTGGAGTGGCACATGGCCTGCATTCCGGAGGGGCCTAGCCTACGGAACTCGCCCTGGCCTAGGGAAACCCACAGCCCTCCTCCCCCACCCAGACCCCTCCACTGCGCGCAAAGTCATGAGAATGTGAGTGTACTCACCCCCTTGTGTCTGCTGTGATGCCCTCATGCGTCCATCCAACTCAGGGTAGGCCACCGCCAGGATCCGGAACATCAGGGGGGTCATGGTGCGACGGGCACCCCCCCCCCACGTTGGGAGGCCATCCCCAGCTGAGCCTCCGCCGTCTTCTTGCTCCAGCGGCGAATGTCCTCCCATCTTTTACGGCAGTGGGTGCTCCGTCTCTGGTGGACCTCCAGGGTCCGGACGTCCTTGCCGGTGGCACGCCAAATATCCTTCTTCTGGTGAGCGCTGACCTACATGTCATGTACAGGGGAAGAAGAGAAGTCATTAGCAACAGCACCGTCGAAGTGCGTGGCCAACATCCCTGCCCTTGCCATGTGGCACATGCAATCACACTTCTTCATGCTCGCAGAACTCTGCCCCCTTTCTACTGACATCCAGCCCTCTCCACCCAGGCATAGCCCATACAACATGGACTTACCTGTTGGTCTGGAGGACCGTAGAGTAGCGTGTACTGGGGAGGACCCCGTCCACGAGCTTCTCCAACTCCTGTGCAGTGAAGGCAGGGGCCCTTTCCCCAGACGCACCAGCCATTGTCTCTTCCAGACCGAGGTCACAGCAGCACTTGCAGTGTAGGTCCTCTCCTGTCGAAGATCAGGTATCGAGTGATTGAACAGATAAAAAATGGTGGTCACGTCCGCGGCGGTGCGTACCATCACCGCCGGCGCACTTCGTCATTGGCTCCTGGGACCCATAGGGCCCAATGTTAACCAATGCAGCATTGCGCCGCGGTCTACGACCACCTACCGCAACAGTGTACAACGCCAGTGCAGTTACCTCACATCCCATTGTCCCAGTTTAGAGGTCAGGCAGCCGCCATTTCAGGGGCCCACATGGCTTCATTTACAACTGCGTCACACATACCTAGGCCTAGACTCAACACACATACAGGAAGAATTTTGTATTTAGTGTTGTGTTCTGTGTAGCTGTGGGTACATACCTCAGAATTGGTTGACTCTGTGGTCGCTGTTGTCCTTCCTAGGCACCGTCAGCTGGGACATGTGAGGAGATGGCGGAATCCTCTGGTGTACCGACCGCTGGTGGACCTGTTAACAATGGAGGAGCGACATTTAATCATCACCCACAGGTTTGACCGTGCCACAATCCAGGAACTGTGAATCCAGTTGGAGCCAGACCTGATGTCACCAGTCCGCCATACCACAGGAATCCCCCCTTAAGTGCAGGTGCTATCAGTGCTCCATTTCCTAGCAAGTGGGTCATTTCAAACAACAGTGGCCATGGCATCAGGGATGTCCCAGCCTACGTTTTCCAACGTGTTGTCCAGAGTGTTGTCTGCCCTGCTGAAACACGTGAGGAGCTACATCGTTTTCCCTCAGGTGGAGGATTTGGCTACAGTTAAAGGTGACTTCTATGCCCTGGGACATATCCCTAACATCATAGGTGCCATTGGTGGGACTCATGTGGCTTTGGTCCCCCCCCACAGGAGTGAACAGGTGTACAGGAACCAGAAGAGTTATCATTCGATGAATGTGCAGATGGTATGTTTGGCAGACCAGTACATCTTGCAGGTAAATGCTATGTTCCATGGCTCAGTGCATGACGCCTACATCCTGCTGAATAGCAGCATCCCGTATGTGATGGGTCAACTCCAGAGGCACCGTGTGTGGCTATTAGGGGACTCTGGTTACCCCAACCTGTCATGGCTATTGACCCCAGTGAGGAATCCCAGGACCAGGGCAGAGGAACGCTACATTGAGGCCCATGGGCAGACTAGGAGGGTGATCGAACGCACCTTCGTCCTCCTGAATGCCAGATTCAGGTGCCTCCATATGACAGGTGGTTCCCTATTCTACTCACCAAGGAAGGTGTGCCAGATCATCATCGCCTGCTGGATGCTTCACAATCTTGCTTTGCGGCGCCAGGTGCCTTTTCTGCAGGAGGATGGTCCAGATGACGGTGTTGTGGCAGCTGTGGAGCCTGTGGACAGTGATGAGGAGAAAGTAGAGGAAGAAGACATTGACAACAGGGACTCTGTCATACGGCAATATTTCCAGTGACACACAGGTGAGCACAATTTTTTTACAATTACATTTACTTTCACACTTCTACCTTGTCTGTCAATTTGAAGTAGTATTTGCTAACTGAGTGATACATTTCCATTACGGTTTCAAAGGTGTGGTTACCAACGTGTGTCATCTGCTTGCATCCTTCATGGGCTTGTGATGTGTAACATAGGTATGTTGACATTACATTTTCGAACGGTTTTTGTCATTGTCATAGATAATACACATTTTCAAAATCACAGACTGACTCCAGATTGTTTTGTGGTTCAAGGGTGTTTATTGAAGTGCTAATTCTTGGAGGGGGTGGCAAAATGGTGATGGGTGATGGCGGAGGAATGTCCATGGCAGAATCCAGTCTATTAGTCTCACAGGTGCATTGCCCATATGGGCATAGGAAGTGGAGCTGGGGCAGTTCCAATCTGGACAGGGTAACAAAGTGGGACAGTGAGAGGACAATCAGGGTGGTCTCATTTCCTGGAGGGGGTCTTGCCATCTAGCTCTGTCCTGTTCCCGGATCTCATGGACCGCTTGCGGGGTGGTTCTCCGTCTGCAGGGGGTGGGGTGCTGGTGTGGTGGTCCTGTGGCGGGGCGTCCTGTCCACTAGCACCGGCGGAGGTGGTGGGCAGTTCATCGTCCAGGCTAGTGTCAGGGGCACCTTGGAGTGCCACGGTGTCCCTCATGGTCTTTTGTATATCCTTCAGCACCCCTACGATGGTGCCCAGGGCGGAGCTGATGGTTCTGAGCTCTTCCCTGAACCCCAAATACTGTTCCTCCTGCATGCGCTGGGTCTCCTGAAACTTGGCCAGGACCGTAGCCATCGTCTCCTGGGAGTGGTGGTATGCTCCCATGATGGAGGAGAGGGCCTCGTGGAGAGTGGGTTCCCTTGGCCTGTCCGCCCCCTGTCACACAGCAGCCCTCCCAGTTCCCCTGTGTTCCTGTGCCTCCGTCCCCTGGATCGTGTGCCCACTACCACTGCCCCCAGGTCCCTGTTGTTGTTGGGGTGGTGGGTTATCCTGGGTTCCCTGTAGTGGTGGACACACAGCTGATTGACGTGTCCTGGGGACGGAGGTATGGGCCCGCTAGGTGGGTGCTGTGCTGGTGTTACCAGAGGGTGGAAGGTCATTGTTGGGCTGTGCCTGTGCGAGGGGAACCGACTGTCCCGAGGCCCACGATGGTCCGGGCTGGTCATCTGGATCCAGTTGGCCAGAGCTGCTGTCATCACTGTGGGCCTCTTCTGTGGGTGGGGTAGAGATGTCTAGACCCTCCTGTCTGGTGAAGTTACGTAGTGGTCCTGCAGGGGTATAAAAGCATGATTATTGCATCTGTGTGTGTCATGGTGTACAATGGGTGGGTGTGCGTGTACCCCAGTGCAAGCATTCCTGTGTGGGGGCTTGTGTGATGATGGTTCGGGGGTGTTATGGGTATGTGCAGTGGGCATGCTTTAGTGATGGGTGTCCATGCTTTGTTGTGTCATGCAGGGCTTGGTGTTGGGATGGGTGGTTTGTGTTATTAGTACATTAGTGAGGAGTTGGAGTGATAGGGGAGGGGGTGAGGGTGGGGGGGTGTGATAGCATGCAGGTAGGGTGGGGGATATGATAGTTGAGATTTGACTTACCATTGTCCATTCCTCCACCGACTCCTCCGAGGCCCTCTGGATGCATAATGGTCAAGACCTGCTCCTCCCATGTTGTTAGTTGTGGGGGTCCGCCGCCAGTCCGCCGAATCGCGATGTTGTGCCTGAGACCACTGAACGCACCTTCCCCCGTAGGTCGTTCCACCTCCTCCCGATTTCTTGGGTGCTGTCCCACTGCGTTGACCCTGTCCACGATTCTTCGCCATAGCTCCATCTTCCTAGCTATAGAGGTGTGCTGCACCTGTGCTCCAAATAGCTGTGGCTCTACCCGTACGATTTCCTCCACCATAACCCTGAGCTCCTCCTCCGAAAACCTGGGGTGTCTTTGGCGTGCCATGGGGTGGTGTAGGTGATGTGTGGGGTGGTGTATGTGGTGATGAGTGTGGTGATGTGTAGTGGTGTGTGGTGTTTTGTGCGTGGATGTTGTGTGGGTGATGGTGTTTTGTGCCTCTGTGTGGTGGGGTTGTCTATTGCTGTGCTCTCTCTCTCTCGCCTTCGTCTCTAATTTTGAGCCGTAGGGGTTTGTGGGTGATGTGGGTGTGTGTTTTATATTGAATTGGGTGTGTGGGAGTGGTGTTTGTATGTTTATCAGGTGTGTGTATTTCGAATTGTCCAATGTGGCGGTGTTTTGGAGATGTGTGTGTATTTTGAGCGCGGCGGTGTGTACCGCCAGTGGAATACCGCGGTTGAAAGACCGCTGCGTGGATTCGTGGGTCGTAATAGCATGGGCGTGTTTCTGTTGGTGTAACGGTGGAGGATTTGTTATCGCCGGTTTATCACTGACCTTTGGTGTGGCGGACTTGTGTGGGTGTCTGAATTTCGGCAGATTCCGAGCAGTGGGTCATAATAGCTGTGGCGGAATTCCGCGGCCGCGGCAGTGTATTGGCGGTCTTCTGCACAGCGGTAAGTGGCTTTTACCGCATATGTTGTAATGAGGGCCTATATGTTTTGTGGAAAGCCACACTTTGTCACCTGGTTGATATTGCGGTTCCTCACAATGTTTCTTGTCATAATGCCTTTTATATTTTTGTTTGGCTTTTTCTAAATGCTGTTGAATCAGTTTCTGGGTTTGATGTAAATGCTGAATGGTTTCTGACACAGCTGGAGTAAGAGAACTTTCTTGAGGAACTGTGATGGGCAAGGTGTCAAGGTGATAGGCAAATAAACCAAAAAAGGGTGTAACACCAATAGAAGTGTGGAATGAGTTATTGTAAGCTAACCAGAGCATAGTTGTCCAAGAATGAAGTGCCTTTTCAGCGTAGGCACGTAGGTATTGTTTCAAAGTCTGATTTAGTCTCTCCGTTTGACCATCTGTTTAAGGATGGTGGCTAGTAGATAGCGTAGATGTCACTTGGAGTGTTTTACACCGTGTCTTCCAGAAATTGGAGGAAAATTGTGACCCCCGATCGGAGAGGATAACCTTTGGCAGTCCATGATAACGAACCACTCTGTTCAGAAAAATAGTTGCCAATTCACTAGAAGTGGGCAATTTTTTACAGGCGATGAAATGTCCATATTTCGTTAGACTATCTACTACCAGCAGAATTACTGAATGCTGTTGAACCACTGGCAGACCGGTAATAAAGTCTAAAGAAATGTGCTCCCATGGACGACTTGGGGTTGGAAGTAGATGTAACAACCCTTTTGGTTTTGAATGACTTGTTTTAATGCGAGCACAAACTTCACAGTTGTTTACCATTGCTATTATATCTTTTGTTAGTGTAGGCCACCAAAAATAGCGTTGGACCAGTTCAAGAGTTTTAGGAGTACCTGGGTGACCTGCTGTAGGTATAACATGCAACCAATGAAACACTATCTTGCGAAGTTTGGTAGTGGGTACGAACAAATGAGCGTCATGAAAGGGTAAACCTTGCTTGATTGACCTTTTGAGATCTGCTTGGGCCCATGTTTGCCATTTTTCAACAGTGAAAGAGTTGCGAATTTCTTCAAAGAAATCTTCAGTTTTTATGATACATAGAACCTTGTCAGGAGCAATGATAGCTCTGGAGGCTTGAAATGCAGGCAACGTGGTAGACTCTTGAGGGGACAAGGCGTGAGCCTTGCAATTATCTTTACCAGGCCAGAAGATTACTACAAAATCAAATACGGCAAAAAAAAGCATCCAGCGTAATTTCCGAGGGGTCAAAAGTCTGGCGGAACTCATGAATTGAAGATTACGATGATCAGTATATACTGTGACAGTGTATTTGGCACCCACCAAATGATGTCTCCATTCTTTAAAGGCGTCACGAATCGCCAGAAGCTCTTTTTCAGCAATGACATAGTTCAGTTCGGCTTCGTTCAACTTCCGAGACATATAAGCTACAGGATGAAGTTGACCAGTGTCTTTATTTCGTTGTGATAAGACGGCTCCTATTGCTACATCTGAAGCATTAGCTTCCACTATGAAAGGCTGATTCGCATCAGGATGAGTCAAGACTGGGGCAGTGGAGAAAGCTTCCTTCAAAGTCGAGAAGGCTTGATCAGCTTCTGGGGACCATACAAACTTTTCTTTCTTTCTTAGTAGCTTAGTGATTGGAGCCACTGTCTGGGAGAAATGATTTATGAACCTCCGGTAAAAATTTTCAAACCCCAGGAAACATTGTACATCGCGAACAGTCTTTGGGGTGGGCCAGATACAGCTTTTTTACTTTCTTTTCTGCCATCACCATACCTTGAGGGGTAAGAATAACCCCTAAAAACTCAACTGTGGTAACATGAAACTCACAATTGGTTAGTTTGCAATATAAATGGTGTTTTCGAAGGGCTGCAAGAATTTTCTTGACATGTTCGTTTTCATTGTCTGAGTAGATCAAAATGTCATCAATGTAGACTATGGCAAATATGTCGAGGTACTCTCTAAGAACGTCATTCAAGAAAAATTGAAATGCTGCTGGAGCATTACACAGACCAAAAGGCATGACGGTGTATTCAAAAAGGCCATATCTTGTCTTGAACGCTGTTTTCCATTCGTCACCCTCTCTCATTCTGACCGAATGATAAGCACCTCGAAGGTCGAGCTTCGTGTAGATTTTTGCTCTCTTTACTTGTTCCAATAAAACCGGAATTAGGGATAAAGGACATTATTCTTGATGGTGACTTTGTTCAAACCCCTATAGTCGATGCAAGTTCGAAGTTCTCCATTAGCTTTTGAAACAAAAAACAAAGGCGAAGCTGAGGGGAGATTTAGAGGAGCGAATGAAGCCATTCACCAAAAACTGATCCATGTATTTTCGTAAATGTTGATTTTCATGTTCTGACAGGGCATATACACGACATTGGGAAGTATCGCACCTGGGGCTAGATCAATTTGACAGTCATAAGATCTATGAGGAGGTAGAGTCTCTGCTCCTTTCTCATCAAATACATCTTTGTAAGATGAATACTGTTTGGGCAGCTGAATTTCTTTCTCCGCGGCAGTAGCTATGTAAGAGTTGCAAACTTTTGGTACTTGAATCTTTTGGAGACATTGTTCGTTACATAGCGCAGATGAGAACACGATTTTTCGTTCTGCCCAATTGATCTCCGGATTGTGATGAGTTAACCATGGCAAGCCGAGTATAATCCCATATTGGGGAGCATAAATTACATCAAGGATGATTTTCTCTTTATGTTTCTTTCTTTGATTCTTATCTTCACAAATCATCGACAAGGGGATAGTCTGAAGAGTTACCGGACCTCCAGTCAAGAGTTTTCCATCGACTGCCTGGATGATTTCTGGGGTCTTCTTTTCAATACATGGGATCCCCCATTCACGAACCAATTGGACATCAACAAAGTTCCTAGTAGCCCCAGAATCGACTAGAGCTTTTTTTAAATAGATCTTTTTCTTGACCTGAACTCTTATTTCCAGTTTAAGATGTCTAGATTGTGAAGGGTCCACTGTGACACCCAAGAGCAACCCTTCTCTGCATCTTGGGTGTTTTAGTTTTCCAACTCGACTGGTGCATTGGCTGCGACCTTCTGAACTGGACCTTGCTTGTTCTTTGGTTTGATTGAACAATCTTTGGCAAAATGACTTTTTCGCCCACAATAAAGACATTGTCCATTTTTTCTGCGTAGGTCCTTTTCATCTTTGGTCAAAGGTCGTCTGATGGTTCCAATTTCCATTGGTTCCGGCGTTCTTTCTTTCGGAGTTCTTGAGTCTCTGTTATCATGAACGCGCCATGAATATTTTTCAATCTTTTTGCGCGTTCCTTTACGTTCTGCTAAATGATGATCAAGTCTCAAGACAAGATTTATTAATTCTTGACAGTCTGTAGGTTGTGGGTCGATTTGCGCTAATATATCTTTTAGTTCCTCTTTCAGTCCCTTGTAAAACAAGACCGCTAGTTTTTCTTCAGGCCAGGATGTCTCAGCAACCAGCCGGTTAAAGTTGGCTAAATACGACACTAGGGCTTGATTCCCTTGGCGTAAATCTAATAATTCACGATCTGCTGACTGTGTTACAGTTCTATGATCAAAAATTCTCTCAAATTCACGAACAAAATTTCTCCAGTTGTACAACAAGGGACTATTTTTACGCACAAGAGGAATTGCCCAAGTAGCTGCATCCCCAGACAGATATAATAACAAGAAAGCTACTTTGGACTGGGCATCGGGGAAAGTATTTGGTCTGCAGGTGAAGTGTAGTTCCACTTGAACCAGGAAAGATTGCGCTTTCAAAGAGTCACCTGAGAAACGTTCTGGGGGAGCTAAAGGAATTGCAGAAGGAACATTTAGGGAAATTGGATTACTTCCAGAAGCCTGAGAAGAAGAACCTGGCCAAGACACACCTGTGGGACTTTGTTCCTTCTTCTCTACCTTATCTTGCAACTGACTCACTCTCTCTGCTAAGCTAGTTGTCAATTCTTTGGATGATACTACCTCTGCTTGGAGCTGGGTGATAGCCTTGACTAACTCGTCTAGCGTGGCCATGCTGAGAACAAACACAAGCCCGGAGGATAATAATTCATGGGCTCACTATTCTGTCAGTCACCAGATCCTCGGGGTCTGTGCACATTCCCAACACGTCCACCACTAAACAGCTCCAAGACTCTGATAGATAAATCACAGAGACTGAGAGAGTTCAAGAGGGGAAGAGGGGATTAGGAAGGGAACAGCTGGGAAGGAGACCTGTAGTAAGAAAAAGGTTAGAACACACAATATGAAAATTATATCTCCTGAAATCAATACTAGACTATGATTCTAAGCCTAGTCACTCTGGAAAAATGAACAATCTAAGAGCTAAGTTTAAAATGACTAAGTTTCAAGATGGCCGGATACCTGTAAGGGAATCAAGATGAATTAAATGAAAACTTTCTTATTCAAGTACTTTCCTTTACTTGAGAATCAGAAAAAACATTCTGACTAAATTTTAAACCAGTCATATAAACCCTGTTTTGAGAATGTATACTAAGACCATACAATATTGCATCTAGAAACTCTGGCCTTCTGTGTACTCTTAAAATGTTTCAACACAAATTGTGCATATTACAGATATATATATATATATATATATAGTAAACACCATAAAAGGCTTGTGCACCATGAATAACACAATATGGATTCAGGAAACAAATCACATAACTTGTCAACTCGAATATTACGTAATAAATATCTTATAATAGTGGCATACAATAAACAACATGAAATAAACTGGAGGAGAGAATTGTGCGTCTTTCCGATTCGAGTGTCACCATGTAAAATATCAAGAAATGGTAGCACGCAATGAATATCAAAATCAAATCATCATTAATCGAATCGCGCATCTTGCCGATTCGTAAAACACGATGTAAATGTCAAGAAATAACAGCTCACAATAAATAACAAGATCAAAGTACAATGAAATGAATCGCACTTCTTTTGCAGATTCTTAAGCCACCATGTAACTGTCAAGAAATGGTAGCGCGCAATGAACAACAAAGTTAAATCCTCATGAAACGAGTTGCGCGTCTTGCCAATTCCTAAAACATCATGTAAATGTCAAGAAATAGTAGCACACAAGTAATCTATTACTCATTTAAGAATTAAACCAAGAATATGAAAATTCTCAATAACGGTGTCGGAACAGTCCAACCACCATCTTACCGCCTGGAACAATGAGCACCAATGAAGGATGAAGGGCAGAAGACTGGAAGATCCAAATAGGCCACCGGGACAGGAGCTCAGGAAGAAGCTGCTGCTCTGCACCGGGACCTCTGAATAGCGAGCACTGGAAGTTGGGCTGGTTATCTTTTATAGAGTCTTGGCCCAGCCCAGAACCACGCGCAGGCATGTTGCAGGGAAAGTCTCTGGAAGGCCCTGGAAAGGGGCCACACCCTAACACACTCTGAAAACCTGCAGCAAGACATTGCAAAGGAACAGTATTTGTAAGCATATTAAAAATAAGTTTTCAGGATTGAACTCTGCAATGCAAAAGGTTAAACCACAACATATCAGCAAAATGCATAAATTACGTGGTTTTGAGAGTGCTGGGTTTTTGCATTTTTGTCACCAATAGAGCGCGTACTGCTCTGGTGTTGACAGACGGGTACTTTGCCCATTCAGTCCTGCAGGACTTCTTAGTGTAAGTAGAAATATCCACAGCCCACTGCCAGGAGGTTGCGGCTTGGGTATCTATTCAAAGATAAGGAATCTGCAGCTAGAAGTCTCTATCAGATGAACAAGTTACTTACCTTCGGTAACGTATTGTCTGGTAGAGACTCTATCTAGCTGCAGATTCCTTACACCCACCCATGCCTTCCTGCTCTGTGGATATGTCTAGTAGGGTTAGGGTTTATCCCTTTGAGGGCAGATAAATGTTGGTTCTATCCATGACTGCGCTTCTGGCGTAGAAGTTTTGAGGATGAAAGAACTGATGTACGCGCGCCGGGGTGGTGCCTTTGTAGGCGGCCGTGACGTCACAGACAGCTCCAATGATGCTGACAAAGCCACACGGAGCCAGAGGATGCACGCGGATCCAAACGACGGCACCTGACGGCAGGCGCAGGGTATTGCTCAGCAAAAAGATTCCAGATTCGTAGCTGATGTCAGGGAATTCAAAGGTAAGGAATCTGCGGCCAGCTAGAGACTCTACCAGATAATGCTTTACCGAAGGTAAGTAACTTGTTCTTTGTGTTCTGTCAAGCACTTCTGAAGCACCACAAGAAGCAAGGTCAGAAGAGGAAGATGTGGCCGTTTTGTGACCCAGAGTTGGTGAAAATAAACAGTGTGCAGTAGGTGATGTGCACTTTGTGGCAGAAGGTGCACCAAAGAGGGAAGAGTAGCAAGTATTCAATTGGAACCACTGGAATGTGGAAGTACCTGGGGGCTATGTACCCAAACAGCATACGACGTATTGTGTTACAGTTGAAGCAACTGTAAAAAAGCCAACCAACTACTCCAGAGGAAGCGTTGCAACAAGAAGAGCAGATAATCAATGGCAATATGCAGCATTTCTGGATAACTGTGGACACGGTCATAACAGTATGGCATGCGGTGAAGTTAACAGAATAAAATGTAGAAAAGCTGTGGAACCGCCCCTGCAAACAGAACACAAAGCCTTGTATAAAATATTAAAGAAGAAATCAAAAACATTTTAAAAGCTTAAAACAATATAAAAAATTAAAGAATAGCAGTAAAAGAACTTAGAATTTTTTAAAAAAAACAAAGAAAAGTTACAAAAAAAAACATATTTGATTGAACGCTGTGAATGTGCTAGTGAATAAAACTCAAAGATTTAGTAAGTTGATCTATGATTGGCTATGATAAAATTAAAAACAAATTGTGATACAGACTGGGATATGCTTTTTAATCTGTACAGTAAACCACACCAGCTGCAACACATTTTGTAGCTAGTATGCCCTTTCTAGAATGTGCTGCGAGCTTGTGACCTACTGGTTGTAGTGGGTTCCTATGGAGACTGTGTTAAGAGTGTATTGATGGAAGGGTGTTAAAGAGAGTTCTGCCTTTTTAAAAATCAAAGGTGTTTGTACTCATTATTGTTTAATATAGGATTAATTTCCTTGTGAGGGACTGCTAATAAATTGTACTGTATTCCTAAAGTCATAAAATATCACACTACATATGTTTTTGGACAGCCGTTTTTTTCGCAAATTTGTCACGACAATCACGATTAAGACACCAATATATACAAAAAGTCAACCATATTGGGCTTCTTTTTAAAAAAGTGCATGAAAGGGTTAACACATACTAACCATTCAGAACTGGACTTACAAAGCTAAAATATGAAAGGTAGTTTTTTATGTGCTAACTTCCACAGTATCAGACAGTTCAAAATTGAAAAGATTGTCATTTATGACTGCTTTCCATGAGAGTGGTGTGTCATTCTTATGCTTAATTTCCACAATTGCTGAGACTATTGAATCTATCTAAAAAAACTATTTCACCAACAAGCTCAATCTTCTTATTCATTTTTCCCAAAACAGAGAAATATATTTACAAAGCATATTCAACTATCAATATGAGAGGACTCGGTAGTACAAAATCCTTAGCGTATTACACACATCAGTACATGAGATGATAGTGAAATTTGGGTTTGCGCACAGAAATTATATATTAAGGACAACACAGTGAAATCTGCTAGGACTGTATAATAGTCTCCAACTCCATCCTGTGGGGCTTGTTCAGCTCGGGAGGCATATTGTATCCTACATCCTTACACAACAAGTGGGCGCCATGCATCATATATCGAGTCAATTAAGATTCAACGTATTTCATTTATACAACTATGTAACAACAAAACATGAACTTAGTCTGGAATCTGATCCCCCGCCGCCCTCACCCTTGCATCAGCTCCCATCCATCAGTTCACAACGCTGCAACACCGCTCTCCAGGTCTCCGCTTGTTTTGGACCCCTAGGCGTGCCTCCCCACCCAATGAGCCGATCAAAATACAGTTCCATCCTCTGATAGGGACCACACTAGATTGACACAGTCAGCCAACTTGTCTCTCTGCCATCAGCGCTGCATCCACCTGCGGTTCTTCCGCCACGAGCCCTCTGTCTTGAGCCCTCAACTTCAACAGCATTGCATCCCAGCTAGATGCTAGGGTAACCTTACGTGGTCCCAAGCTGTCCTCCCTGGGCAGTGCCACCCCCTCCGCCCTCGCCCACACCATGAGCGATCATTGCTATGCTACTACTGGGGGGGAGGGGGTTCTGCAGACTTCCATCTTTTGGTGATGAGGCGTTAAGCCGTTAAGAGGCCCAGATCCAAGAACCTCGTGGATGCCCTGTGTTTCTTGGCTCTAGGGAAAAGGCCCAGTATACATGCTTCCCACGTGGTCAGCCGCGGGCAGGCCATATAGATCGTGAGCTGCTCCAAACCCCCTCCCAGTAAGGACCCAATGAGGGGCAAGACCATAGCATATGTAAGAATTCTGCTGCCTCTAAGGCACAGCAGGGACATGCTGCATCCACCTGGTGAAAATACCGTTTAATTTTTGCCGGCATTAGGTATGCCCTATGGAATATGTAAAATTGAATCAATTGAAACCGTGCATTGTGTGAGACGTTAATGTGCCTACTCGGGCTCCTTCCCATTCCTTGACTGTGCAGGGCCTGGCCATGTCATCCTCCCAAGCAGCTCCTAACATGCCACAAGTGTGCACTGTGTGAGTTCACAGTGCCTCTGAAAGCCAATGTATCAAATGCTTACCCTGACCTATAACATTCATGTATTGCACTAGGCGATGTGTCGGTGGTTCAACGGAAATGTCTCCCTAGCACCGGGACAGTGATGTCACCAGTGAGGTATACAACAAGAACTGCCCCAGCGGGTAGACCTGTTTCTTCCGCCAGTGTTGCAAATGGGGTTAACCCACCCTCAGCATATACATCTTCCAGTGTGCATACCCCTGCATCATGCCAAGGTGCCAACTCCAGGAAAGTTGTGTGCTGCTCGGCGCACGGTGTACCAGGAGAGCCAAGGCAGGTGCATATGGAGTAACTGCCTTCGTGATGCTCAAGCTTCTGCGGTAACATCGATGTGCCACCTTTACTAGAATCGAGTTAGGTGCCCTAGGATGTGTGTTGGAGTGGAACAGGTGCAATATCACTGGCAATATCCAAGATGGAGCCAGCGTTGCGCTGTCTGAGAGCTGGAGTCCAGAAAGCCACCTGGCCACCCATTGTAACTTGCGGGCCAAGGAGTATTGTTCCATGTTAGGTACCGCCAGGCCACACTTTTCCCGTGACGAGTACATTTTATTCAGTGCCACTCTATGCCCAAAAAAATTCCAAATGAACTCTCTGATCCTAGACTCCAGCTCCCTGAAGAACCTAGTTGGGATCCATAGAGGCAAATTAGAGAAGTAATAAAGCAGCCAGGGTAGGACAACCATCTTTAGGAGTGCGACACGTCCCTTCACAGACAGTGGCAGCACCTGCCAGAAAGTCATTTGGGCACGGATAGACGTCACTGCCTTTTTAAGGTTTCCGTTGTGCATATGTACCATTGTGTGATAGGCATGGACTCCTAGGTAACTAATTGTCCAGCTTGCCAGGGAATTAGGACACCTGAAAAAATGAGGCCGGGGTCTGGCCAATCAGGGTTGAAAGGTAACAGACAGGACTTGGCCCGGTTGTAACGTAGCCCTACAAAGTGGCAACCTCCACAGAGATATTCAAGATGTCTTTGAAATACAGAAGGAGATCATATGCATAGAGGGACACAACATGCTTGCCATCTCCCAGCGGAACACCCCAGCCCCCTCCTCAAGCGTCGCAGCTCCACCCCTGGGGTTCTATCACCAGGTAGAAAAGCAGTGGTGAGAGGGGGCATCCCTGCCGTGTTCCCCTGCCCACCGCTATTGGCTCTGAGATGGCTACACCCATCTTGACCCTGAACTGTGGGTTCGTGTGTAGCAGATTCACTAGTCTTAGAAAGCCTGGGCAGTACTGAAAATAAGACGGGTCATCGCAAGAAGTCAAAAGCTTTCTACAAATCTAACACCAGGCACCCCGCTCCGGGCCATGGCTGCACAGAATATGTCATAACCTGGAAAAGACGCCTAATGTCCATAGAAGTCTTGTACGCCAGTACAAAGCCATGCTGGTCAAGGTGAACCAGATGAAGCACCAGAGGTGATAGACTCATTGCCAACAACTTAACCAGGATTTTGTAGTCTGTGTTAAGCATTGCCAGGGGCCTATATGATCCTCGTTCTGTTGGGTTCCTACCAGGTTTAGGAAGGAATATCAACAATGCTTCCCGCTGGGATGCCGTCAGCCTTGCTGCCGACAGTGCCTCTTCATATAACCGTAACAAGAGAGGCGCAATGGTAGCGGACTACGATTTGTAGAACTCTGATGGGAGGCCATCAGGGCCCAGGGTTTTGCAGGTTGCCAGCACACGAACACTGTCTTGTATTTCTGCTAAGGTCAATGTTTTGTCTAGCTCCTCACACTGTTCCTCCATGAGGTAGGGCAGTGGGAGCGAGGAGAGGAACTCCTCAACCATCTCAGAGCATGCCTGTGTTCTCGAGTGGTATAAAGCTGCATATTAGTGTGTCAGTTCGTCATGTATTTCCCCCTGAGTGTAAAGCATGTTGCAAGTCTCCGACTGCAACTCAATGGTGGGAGCGCGCTCCTAGACCTGACGGATCAGCCAGGCCAACAATTTGCCTGATTTGTCAGCTGTTGAATGTGTACGTGCCGAGTGAGTCGCATAGTTCAAACAACGCAGCCGGTCTACCAAAGCTAATTGCTCAGCCCTTTTGGTAGCCAAAGCACTCACATCCTATGGGTTGTGGATTGTTTTTTTTTCCTTCTGCAACAACTCGTTCTCCACTCGGGTTAAATCACGTGTTATGGACTTACGCATGTTCCATTGCGTGCTCAGGCAGTGTCCGCGTATGTAAACCTTGAATGCATCCCATTCAATAAGCCCAGATGAAGCAGTGCCTGTATTTTGATCAAAGTATTCAGCGATGGCTCCATCAAGAGAGGACCTGAAGGGCGCATCCTCCAGCATCTCCAGGCACAACCACTATGTGGGGACAGCAGGCGCGTATGTATCCCATCCCAACTGTAGGAGTTGGGGATTACGATCAGAGTCAGTCCGTCCAAGGTAATCTGCCTGCAGTATACCGTGGGGCATAGATTATGTGACCAAAGAATTCTATCAAGTCGCACGTTTAGTTGGTGTGGGTGCGAATAAAACAAGTAGACCCTGTCCCCAGCATTGCAATGGTGCCACTAATCTACCAGCCGCCACGGCAAAATTTTGTCCCTCAGAGTGGGAGCTGCCACCATCGTAGATGCAGTGGATAGAGGTGGGTAGGAGCGGTCAAGGTCCAGATCTAACACGCTGTTAAAATCTCCTCCCACTAGGCCTGGAAGACCACTGCAGTGGGAGAGAACCCCAGATAGGTCATGGAGGAAGGAGGCCTGTTCCATGTTTCGTGTGAACAGACCGCAGCAGTAACTCGTGACCATCTAAGCGCCCCCGCACAAACACGTACCGCCCTTTCGCATCTACCTCCAGTCCTCCGCCACAAATGGGGTACCAGGTCTAATCCAAATCAGAGCCCCTCTGGTGACTGCAGAGTGTTTAGTCGGAAACAATTATTCATGCAGCACTGCTGCAGCTTCGTACATTCAGCCTGGGTGATATGTTTCTCTTGTAGAAACACGAGGATCTTGTGTCCTAAGGTATGAGTATATGGAGTACCTCCATGCCGTCAAGTCTATACCCCTCACATTCCAAGTGAGGATATTCGTTGGGTTTATAGATAGGTGACTATAAGAAAATCCTTAAGTTCTCCTCCCTTAAAGGTGGCTATTAGTTTTGGGTAGGATGGCAGGTCATCAGGGGAAGGGGCGAGGCAAGAGACTGAACCCCAGTCATGAACTAAAAAGCGTGGCATCCAACACATAATGGCCACTAAAACATAACAAAAGAATACCATCTGAGCAGAGGGACAACAAGCGTCTGGCCAAACCATTCAACCTATCGGCGTGATTAACGTAAGAGAGCAAAATACCCGTTAACTAGTGGGTAAGTGGGTGGTTGATCCTAACCATTAGATTCCGTAGCAATGCCCCTGTTGCGCCGACCTGTGGACAGAGACTAGACCCTCGGGTAGGTCGCTCCCCTGCTCACACAGCTCCACCAGTCCCTGACTGCCCTCCTCTCCGTTCTCCTCCTGTGAGTGTGTGCGAGTGTGCCCTTCTTTGCCCGTGTACCCCCGAGTGCCTGTGTGACGGACTGACTGGATTCCTCTTTTTCCCCGTGTATCCCGTGCGTGTGCCCCTGAGTGTGCCTGAGTGCCCCTGAGTGCCGTGTGCCCCCCCCCCGCCGTCCTCCCTCTTCTCTTGTCAGCCCCTCCCTTTAGAGTTTTTTCTTGGCCTCTCGCCGTTCTTTTACCGCCGCTGCTTCGCCGCCTTTTGCAGCGTTTTCTTTCCCCAGGCCTCCAGGCCTCCTCGCCGCTCTTTTCCCGCCTCCAGTTTCCCCCGCCTCCCAGCTGACCCCTCATCCCCGGCTACCCTTAAATGGGGGCCGCTGCGAGGCAGAGGTAGCGACCACTGACCCTCGGGTAGGTCGCTCCCCTGCTCACACAGCGCCACCAGTCCCTGACCGCCCTCCTCTCCGTTCTCCTCCTGTGAGTGTGTGCGAGTGTGCCCTTCTTTGCCCGTGTACCCCCGAGTGCCTGTGTGACGGACTGACTGGATTCCTCTTTTTCCCCGTGTATCCCGTGCGTGTGCCCCTGAGTGCGCCTGAGTGCCCCTGAGTGCCGTGTGCCCCCCCCGCCGTCCTCCCTCTTCTCTTCTCAGCCCCTCCCTTTAGAGTTTTTTCTTGGCCTCTCGCCGTTCTTTTACCGCCGCTGCTTCGCCGCCTTTTGCTGCGTTTTCTTTCCCCAGGCCTCCAGGCCTCCTCGCCGCTCTTTTCCCACCTCCAGTTTCCCCCGCCTCCCGCCTCCCAGCTGACCCCTCCTCCCCGGCTACCCTTAAATGGCGGCCGCTGCGAGGCAGAGGTAGCGACCACTGACCCTCGGGTAGGTCGCTCCCCTGCTCACACAGCGCCACCAGTCCCTGACTGCCCTCCTCTCCGTTCTCCTCCTGTGAGTGTGTGCGAGTGTGCCCTTCTTTGCCCGTGTACCCCCGAGTGCCTGTGTGACGGACTGACTGGATTCCTCTTTTTCCCCGTGTATCCCGTGCGTGTGCCCCTGAGTGCGCCTGAGTGCCCCTGAGTGCTGTGTGCCCCCCCCCCGCCGTCCTCCCTCTTCTCTTCTCAGCCCCTCCCTTTAGAGTTTTTTCTTGGCCTCTCGCCGTTCTTTTACCGCCGCTGCTTCGCCGCCTTTTGCCGCGTTTTCTTTCCCCAGGCCTCCAGGCCTCCTCGCCGCTCTTTTCCCGCCTTCAGTTTCCCCCGCCTCCCGCCTCCCAGCTGACCCCTCCTCCCCGGCTACCCTTAAATGGCGGCCGCGCCGCTGGCGCGCCAAAGGCGCGCCTAAGGCAAGCCCGTCTGCGCCCGTCCGCGCCTGGACCGCGCCTAGCGCCACAACCCCTGGCCCCCACGACCCCCACCTCCCCGCCTGACCCACAACTCCGCCTTCCTCACCGCTCTCAACCCCGGCCACACGCCGGGCTGCTGCCGCGCCACCCCGAAGCGGACCCACGGACCCTTCACCTGCCGCAACTGCAATTTCACCTGCCTACGAACTCACACCACACCCAACAGGAACGACTCGCCCGGAAACAACCTCGAATGCATCCTGGTCAACACCAGATCCGTCCACAGGCACGCCATCGAACTGTGGAACCTCATCGACTCTACAAACCCGGACATCGCCTTCCTCACCGAGACCTGGATGAACCCCTCCTCGGCACCCGACATCGCCATAGCCATCCCCGACGGCTACAAAATCATCAGGAAAGACCGTACCAACCGCACCGGAGGAGGCATCGCCATCGCCCACAAGAGCTCCATCCGCATCTCAACCTACACCGACAACTCATTGCCCCACGCCGAGCACCTCCACTTCTCAATCAACAGCGACCCCAAGACCACCCTCAGAGGCACCCTCATATACAGACCACCGGGACCACGCACAAAGTTCAGCGAAGACATCGCAGACTTCATCAGCCCACACGCACTCCCGTCCACCAACTACATCCTCCTAGGGGACCTCAACTTCCACCTGGAGAATCGCACCGACAACAACACCACCGCCTTACTGGACAACCTCGCCAACCTGGGACTGAAACAACTAGTCAACACCCCCACCCACTACGCCGGACACACGCTGGACCCCATCTTCTCCTCCAGCAAACACATCTCTTTCAGCCACACCACCGTACTCTCCTGGACAGACCACAGCTGTGTCCACTTCAGCTTCAAGAAAACCAACGTACACCACCACGCCCAACAGCCACCAAGAAGACAGTGGAACAGAATCTCCTCGGAACAACTCACATCGACCCTCTCTCAGAACCCACCCACCAGCACTACAGACCCCAACAAAGCCGCCAACAACCTCACGAGCTGGATCTCAGACTGCGCCAACCTCCTGGACCCCCTGAAGACCCAAGCAAACAGAAACAGCCACAAGAAAAATTCCTGGTTCACCCCCGACATCAAAGACTCCAAAAAAGAATGCCGCACCCTCGAGAAGACTTGGCGCCTCAACCAGACCGACGAAAACATGTCTGCTCTCAAAAACGCCACCCGCAAACACCACCAACTCCTCCGCGCAGCACGAAAATCAGCCTTCCAGAACAGACTAGACAGCAACGCCCACAACAGCAAGGAACTATTTGGCATCGTCAAAGAGCTCTCCAACCCCGACGCCGAAAACAACTCCATCCCTCCCTCACAGGACCTCTGCGACTCCCTCGCAGCCTTCTTCCACCCCAAGATCACCGACATCTACAACAGCTTCACCACAACCAACACGAACCCTCCACCGGAACCCGCCACCGACAACACCACCATCCACACCTGGAACCCAACCTCCACTGAGGAAACCACCCGCGTCATGAACTCCATCCACTCAGGATCACCATCCGACCCCTGCCCGCACCACATCTTTAACAAAGCCGACAACATCATCGCACCCCACCTCTGAGACGTCATCAACACATCTTTTTCCACCGCCACCTTCCCAGAGAACTGGAAGCACGCCGAACTGAACGCCCTCCTAAAGAAACCAACAGCAGACCCCACCGAACTCAAAAACTTCCGGCCCATCTCGCTCCTACCGTTCCCCGCCAAAGTGATCGAGAAAATCGTCAACGCTCAACTCACCACCGCCCTGGAAACCAACGACTCACTCGACCCCTCACAGTTCGGCTTCAGAGCTAACCACAGCACCGAGACCGCCCTCATCGCAGCCACGGACGACATCAGATCCCTGACCGACAAAGGAGAAACCGTGGCCCTCATACTCCTGGACCTCTCTGCAGCATTCGACACGGTCTGCCACCGCACCCTGATACGTCGCCTAAGCAACGCCGGCATCAGAGGCAAGGCCCTGGAATGGATCACCTCCTTCCTCTCCGGAAGAACTCAGAGAGTCCGCCTCCCCCCCTTCAGATCCACGGCTACGGAGATCATCTGCGGCATCCCCCAGGGATCCTCCCTCAGCCCCACCCTCTTCAACATCTACATGACCCCCCTGGCGAACATCGCACGCAAACACGGACTCGACCTCATATCCTACGCAGAGGACACCCAGCTCATCCTATCCCTCACCAACAACCCCACCTCAGCAAGAACCAGACTACACGAAGGCATGAAGGAAGTAGCGAACTGGATGACAGACAGCCGGCTTAAACTGAATACAGAGAAAACGGAGGTCCTCATCCTCGGCCCGACACCAACCGCCTGGGACGACTCCTGGTGGCCTCCCGCCCTAGGCAGCACTCCCCAACCCACCGACCACGCACGCAACCTCGGTTTCATCCTGGACTCTTCCCTCTCCATGACCAGACAGGTCAACTCGGTGACTTCAGCATGCTTCAACACCCTCCGCATGCTCCGCAAGATCTTCCGCTGGATCCCCACCGACACCAGGAAGACCGTCACCCACGCCCTCGTCACCAGTCGCTTGGACTATGGGAACGCCCTGTACGCCGGCATCACCATCAAGCTGCAGAGGAAACTTCAACGAATCCAGAACGCTGCCGCACGACTCATCCTGAACATACCCCGCCACCACCACATCTCCGGTCACCTGAAGAAACTCCACTGGCTCCCAGTCAACAAGAGGATAACCTTCAGACTCCTCACCCACGCACACAAAGCCCTGCACAACCGCGGACCAGAACTCATCAACCACCGCGTCTCCTTCTACACTCCTCCTCGCACCCTACGCTCGACCGGACAAGCCCTGGCAGCCGTACGCCGCATTCGCAAAGCCACCGCCGGAGGCAGGTCCTTCTCCTACCTAGCAGCGAAGACCTGGAACTCCCTTCCCAGCCACCTTCGCGCCATACAAGACCACCTTCACTTCAGAAGGCAGCTCAAGACCTGGCTCTTCGAGCATTGACCCCGCCCCCCCCCCCAGCGCCTTGAGACCCTTACGGGTGAGTAGCGCGCTTTATAAATGCGACTGATTGATTGATTGAGGCACGCAGCGCAGACCGCAGCCACCTCATTGTTCATTCCACTCTGCTCACTCAAATCACATCTAGAAGTAACAGCAGCACATGTCAGAACAACTACTACATTACAACAGGACAGGTTTATAACATGCTGTCCACTGTTTGCGGCATCACACTTGATAGAGTCATGGAGCCGCTGTCTGAGCAATTTCCACCAAAAGAAATATCCTCAGCATCAGTCATTAAGTTCTTTGTCTGTATTGGAAGAGATCTCTGGTTCCCTGATAGCTGCAGCAGTCTGTAGCACAGGACGCTGCTCCTGGATGATCTGCTCCAGGTCCAGAGCAAGGCTCAGCCTCACAGGGGAGTTTTCACGATGTTGTTGGTTTCGGCGTTTGCGGTGCCCTGAGTTCCATTGTTTCATCCTCTTTGGTGGTAGCTCCTGCTGGTTGACCAAACCAGATGATCCCAGCCATTCCCACATCGCTTCTGGAGTGTCAAAAAAGTTCGTATTCCCCTGGGCTACAACTCGCAGCTTGGCAGGGAAGAACAGGGAATAAACCAGACCGGGTGTCTGCAGTTTACATTTTACAGCCAAGAACGAGCCCCTTCCCTTTTGTACAGCAAAAGTGTAGTCTGGGAACATTATCATGTGTGTTATCAACTCGAAGAGCTGGGAGCGACCTCACCACTTGCTGGGGTCTGAGCCCGGCGGTTCTGGCCTTGTCGGAACGTGGTGAGCACGCTCAATTGAGAAGTATTGTGTGAGTTGCTCTGCCGGGACCAGGTTGCGAACCCATTTCTCCACATGGAAAACGGCACCGACCCCTCCGGGAGGCCAACCACACGAATGTTATTCCTCCTAGCACGTCCCTCTGCATCTTCCGCCCTATGCTCCTACTTCTACTCTGGAGGTCAAATCCCTTAACAAGGCATCCATCTGGCTGGCTTTAGGAATGAGGTCACTCAAGGTATCCTCCAGTAAGCGCCTTTTATCAGCCAGTTTACGATGGTCTGCGTGCAGGTCACTGGTCACTTTGTCAGTTTTACTCTCCAGTGAAGCAGATGTTTGGTTAACCATTGTGCCGATACATTCCACCGCTTCAAGGACCATATCCAGCTTGCGGCCATTAGCGGTCGAGGTTTCCTGCCCCGGGACTTGCGAGGTATTCCCCGTCCTGAATTGAAGGCGACCCATGTCGGTGGTGGTTGGGACTCGGCAGTCCTCCGCAATGATGGCAGGCACGCAAACGGACGACTTGACGGGTGATTTCCTTGTGTCTTAGGCCCCACAGCTGGTCATCGGCTCGTCCCTTATATAGTGGCCTCTGCACAGGTGCTGCTGAGTTTCTATTTGTCATCTTATCCCTGCCACTTGGAGTTGGGAGAGCCTGCCACACTGTATGGGGGGCCCGCTTGCTTATGTCAGGTGACCCACAAAATGCGCAGCAGTAAGTGCAGCACCCCCTTCCAGCAGTCCAGCACATACCCTTCTCCCCAGCTGGGGCCACCTGCCTCCAGGGCTTTTCAGCGTATCCTCCCTCTAGTCTCACTGACTTCACCCTCTACCCCCGGCTTACTCCTGGGGGAACATTTAGTTGGGAGGGGAAGGCCCAGCAGACATATACTGCCAGTCAGGGGGCACAGCCGGGAGGTCCAACAGTGTCTTGTCTCCAGGCCTCAGGCACCCAGCAGCTAGGGGTCCATCCGCACCCATCCCATATGGGGTCAGGGGCACAGAAGTGCGGTTAGCCGGTTTCCTTCAACCGGTCCCACTGTGTGCTCTGCCCCGTGGGCGCAATCCAGAGCCCCAGAAGGGTCAGGGACCACCTGCACCCCCGGGGCCCAACGCAGCTCGGCTGCTGCCTGGTCCCATTGTTTGCCGCTGCAGTTGAGGGCCAAGGGGGGGACAGGGCGCGCCTCTTCAGTGCCTCATGCACGCTGGGCCGAAGGTCCTCCAGTCACTGTTAGGCCTCAGTGCTCAACACTCCCTCGCACCGCACCCACATCCCACAGTGCCCCTCACCATCTCCAGCCTCCGGCGGGCAGCCGTCTATCACTCTGGCTCCGCTGGGTACAATCTGGGTCAGTCCGGCCTCCAAGTGTCTCAGCACCTCACTGGTCGGCCCACATGGCCTCTCGCTGCTGCTTGCTGCCGCGTGGGCCCAGTCCCTGCCACTCCTCCCTCGTCATGGCCAAAAGTTGCCCCGGCCGCAACCGGCAGTACAGTGGTGTCCTCCGGGGTCTACCACAGCCCCCGCCACTCCCGCAGCGCCCAGCACTCCGCCCTTTGTCGTATTACTTACGGATTAGCAGGGCTTCACTCCGGAGCCGTTTCAGAATTCGGCCGCCATCTTGGCTGGTCAAGCCATGCCCCCTTCAGTTATGTAAATTACATTTAATTGTATGAAGAAAGAATGTATTAAAATGCATATGTTTATGTGAGATTGTTAAAAGATAGTATACAATGTATAGAAAACATTTTAAGTACCTGAGATGATCTACAAGTGGCAGTGTGAGTGCTTTTATATATTTATTAATAGGTGACTAGGATGCAATTTGTCTGAGTTGCAGACTAGGTGTGTGAGAGGTTGGTTCACAAACTGTTGCCATGGAATTGCATATTGTACATGTGCTGCTTTACTGCATGGTCTAATGGCTAGGAAAAAAAACTGTATGCTAAGGGTTAAACTTATACTTAACAATGTATTAGTAGAAAGTTTTACATGTCTATACATCATGTGCTGTTCAGAAAGATTGTTTTCCTTTGAATTCTGGGAGCTGTAGTTCTTTTTATTCTATTTTAAAAGAGGATTACAAGACTCAAAATTGAAAGGGAAAAATATGTAGGTGTAAAAGAACCATGAACCTGTGAAAGCTGGGAGCAATGTATTAGATACTCTTCAGGGTAGGTGGTGGTAAATTATAAAGGTAGGTTTGTATGTGCTTAGATGGTAAGATTTGTTCTTTAAACTAATACTGAGTCACATGTGTAGAACAAGACTTCTAAGCATACTTAAATATGCATTGTTTAAATATAGGTCTGCCCTAGTAGTGCAGACCCTCTCTATGGGCTCACATAGGCAGCTTCTCATGGCATGTACATGGTGTTTGTTAACTGTGAAACCCATTTTTTAGTAGCCATTACTCATTTCTGAAATATGCGGTTGGTATTTCATTAACTATGGCGCTTTGTGTTTAAAGAAGAGAGATTTGTTTTTCAGATGAAGCAGTTACTCACGCACTTGCAGGCTACTACACCAAGTACTACATAGAGTGTGGCACCCATGAAGGAATAAGTAAATCATGCACTTGCAGGCCCCTACACCAAGTACTACATACAGTATACTACACATAAAGCAAGTGACATACATATACTCAAAAGCTTCAAGCCTCTATCACTCCCAGTGACACAGGCACTAGGGTATTTGTTCAGTCACCTACATACCCTTTTAGAAAGCCATTGAGGTACTAAGACAGAGAATCACATACCAGCACATCTACTGTAACATCCCATACCACTTTTATAGGTGCTCTCCCACATTCAGGAAGAAATTTAGGGAAGTAGTGACATAATCTTAGGTATGCAGACAAGTGCTGATTTAATCATGGGTGAGGCCTACTAATGGAGAGCCTGTGTTTGCACGCCTACTGTACACTCAAGTTGGACTCTAAAACCCCATTGTCAAGTCTTAAACGCAAACCCACGTTTCAGTACAAAAAGTCACATCGGAGATATTCTGTAGGTATGCCGTCAAACATAGTGCTTTGAGCTTAAGTGATTGAGAAATGTCCTTCTCAATTTTAGAAACTTACTCATGCACTTGCAGAACCCTAAGCCAAGCACTACATAGAGTATACCACTCATAAAGGAACTAACATACATGTTTCCAAAGCATAGATCTTCTATTGCACCCAGTCACATAGCTACAAAAAGACTTCTACATACATACCCATTTAGAAAGCCATAGAGGTACTAAAACAGAAAGTCACATACCAGCATATTTACTGTAACATTTAATAGTGTAGTGAATCCTAGTTCGTTCTAATGGGATAACAGGAATTAGCTTAGCCTCTGGCTTGCAGACTCGTGCCCCCGTCACCTAGTGACTTTTAACCTACATAGCTTGCTCTGCCTTAGCCCATTTAATTATTTAATTCTTCTAAGAGGGCTGCCTTGTTTATAGTAATACCACTTGTTATGAGTTACATTATTAGTGTCACCGCGCTAAGGCGTCAAGATCAAGCACCAAAGACATACGGTAGGTGTTCACACTTAGGGATTTTCCCTCTCTATACTTTCGAGGGATTGTTTATATTAATTGCCATCCCAAGCCTGTCTGTTATCTATTGTTTGGGAACACACCTACTTCAAGGGTCCTTGTAGATCTGTATAAATACATCACACTTTAGACAGATAAGAGCTCCCTTAAGTGTGTGGGAGAAAAACATAGAAACTCACTGTTTTCCACATCTGTTTCCTACAGGAGGAGGTGGCAGGTATGATGACTGGCCTATACAAATACCAGCAGCATCGTACAGTTAAACTTGTTTTTACCCAGAAGACCAGAGATTTCATCAGTGTATTACCTATATATTTAATCTTTTTTTTGAGAGGGACTTGTCTGGCTTATTTTACACAGTAAATCACATTCTCAAAACTGAGGTGAATATGCAGAACCTGTCAGCAAGGGAGTTTGTTAAAAATAAGTTCATGAAAAAGACAAAAATTTGGAATGCAACTTGATTAATTTGATGGCATGTCAACGTGGTACTAGCAAGTATTGGTATTGTTGTCATGGCGAGCTGAAATGCATGTTGAGAAGCCTAGGAACACCTAACTGGTTTCTGACACTCAGTTGTGCTAAATGGGATGTTCTCCTTGATTTCTTATGCGAAGCAGATTCAAAAGTAAAAAGACATCAATTTGAAGACACCAGGGAAACCTTGCTCATTCGACCCAGCAAACATTTGCAGGTATTTTAACCACATATTTCAAGTAATGATGGGTTTCATCTGCAACAAAACTAATCCTCCTCTTGGCGAAGTGACTAATTTATTTTGGTGCAAAGAGTACCAAGCTAGAGGTGCTCCACATATTCATATGCTGTTATGGGTGAAAGATGCCCCAAAGTTTGGAACAAATACGGAGTCTGTCTTATCTTTCACAGAACAGTATGCAGCATGCAGCTTCCCAACAGAACATTCAGAAAATGGATTGAGACAACAAGTTCTACGCATTCAAAATACATACTTTCATTGAAAATATAGATCAAAAGCAAACTTTTATACAAGATGTAATTTTGGATTCCCTTGACCTGTCATCTCAAAGAAGAGTGAACAACTTTTTGTCAGCAGTCAGACACACCCTAACATGGAAATCACCAAAAAGTGCATACAACCTCAAAAGAACAGAAGCATTGAAACATATCAATGACTATTACCCTGTTATTCTGAAGATGTGGAATGCAAATATTGATGTACAATTTATTGCAGATAACTCCATTGCTGTTCCTCGCTATGTGACTTCTTATATAACAAAGTCAGAGACAACAGAGATGAAAGAGGTGTGGGAGGAGAGTTCTGCAGAAAAGACTCTTACCAAAAAATTGTACAGTTTCAGTTTGAAAATGCTTTTCCATAGGAAGATTGGATTTTATCAATGTGCAGATAGGTTGAGCTTGGTAAGTTTTTCTTAATGTTTAAAGAAATTGTGTGGGTAAGCTTAGGCCTTGCAAGCACTCGTAGTAGAGTCTTAAAGTCTTTCCTAGAAATACAGTACCTTATAGAATTTGATCTCGAGAGTACAGACATTCTAAAGACTAACATGCTAAATACATACTACCAAAGAAGGAGTCCTCATCTTTAAAACATGCGTCTATATGAAGCACTTCAGCATTAGCCATATTGAACTAATGTAACCGAAAATATAGAAGAAGGAAGATTTGCATTCATTGGATGTGATGGTTGTTTGGTGAGACACAATAAAGGAAATCTAATTAACCACAGAAAGCTTAGCTGCCAAACTCCAGAGAAAAGAGTTTTTCTAATTGGCACTTTCACATCTGTTCAAACCATGCCCTGCTGAATCAGATTTACTTAGACACTTTGGCCCTCATTTCAAACCTGGCGGTCGGTGATAAAGCAGCAGTAATACCGCCAACAGGCTGGAGGTAAATACCGCCAAATTCTGACAATGGCGGTGAGAACTCAGCCAGCCACTTTACCACACCGACTGCAAGGGCGGAATCAACAGGCGCCATGGCGGTAGCCGCCTACAGCCAGGTGGAAGACAACGTTCCGCCCACTGTATTAAGACACAGGAAACCGCCACCTTTTCCGGCGTGGTACCAACAACATCAAACGCTTGGTGGAAACGCTTCACAGAAGGGAAACGACTCACCTGTGGAGACACAGGGAAGAACCACGTCGTCATGGAGCCTGACTTGAATATTCCCAATGATCTTGTACGTCCTGCTCCACCATGAACACCAACGACGGTGAAGACGACCATGGTGAGTATAGCCGCCTAGCACACAGGGGAGGGGGGAGGGAAAAGAGAGTGACACACAAACGCACAACACCCCTCCCACCCCAACACCATACACACAATCAGATGCAGTAATATAACATATTTACCCCATACCCCTCTGGAAAAATGCAAGTACCACACGAATAATTGAAAGTGAGTGTAATAAGATAAATACAATAGTATTACGTGCATCCAATCCAAAAGTATAAACATATTTACAAATGCCCAGTCCTCAATGTTTGTGGGCCACAGGGCCACATTACAAAGTCCAAGGCCCCACTTAACTCCTGCAACAACACGGAGAGAACACTGCAGGGGCATCAGTTCAAAAATAGGCAGGCACCTCAGGGAGACTGGGAACAGGGGGCACCTCAGAAGGCAGATGGAACAACACCACTGGTTCTGGAGGGGGCAACATGCACTGTGCTTGGTCATGGGGAGTGCAAGGCCACAGTCTCATAAGTGGGTGACTTGCCCACTGGCTCTGGAGGGGGCAACATGCCCTGTGATCTTCATCCTGGAGAAGATGGGGTGAGTGGGTGTGTTCCCCAATGGTTCTGGAGGGGGCATTGTGCCGTGTGATCTTCATCCTGGAGAGGATGGGGTTGGTGGGTGTCTTACCCACTGGTTCTGGGGGGCGGGGGGATCATGCCCTGTGATGCAGGTCTTGAAGAGTGCAAGGTCACAGTCTCTCAGATGGGTGTCATACCCACACGATTTGCAGGGAGCTGGCCGCACAGCAGCCCATGGATGCAGGACTACACAGTGTCCGCCAGCAGTGATGGATGCTCAGTGGTGGTGATGCTGATGTTGCCGCTGGTTGTGGGGGGAAGCTCCTGCCCATCGCCTGCAGCCTCAGACGGCTGCCCACTGCTGGTGGTGGTGCTGCTGCTGGTGGTGGAGGGGGGAGGCTCCAGCCCATCCCCTGCAGCCTTGGATGGCTGCCCACTGCTAATGGTGGTGCTGCTGCTGCTGTTGGTGGTGGGGGGAGGCTCCAGCCCATCCCCTGCAGCCTTGGACGACTGCACAACCATGGTTGGTGGTGGGTGCTCTGACTGAGTCCCAGCACCAGGCCCCTTGTCCTTTCTGCCTACAGGTGCAGGCCCCTTGCCCTTCCTGGCAGCATCTGGGGATGGCTCCTTGCTACTCTTGGCCGCAGCTCAGGATGGCTCCCTGCTCCTCTTGGCAGCAGCTGGGGGTGTCACCCTGACCTTCATGGTAGCAGCTGGGGATGGCATGTTGCCCTTCCTGGCAGCACTTGGGGCAGGCATCCATTCCGTGTGGCTGCCTGGTGCCCGGGATCCTTTCCCACCACGAGTTGCTGTGAACACTACTGGGCCTGTGGACTGGGTGGCTGAGGTGCTTGCCTGGGTTTTAGCAACCCTGGCCAGACGTGAAGGATGGGGGGAGGGGTAGGCAAGAGGTTAGTGGTGGACAGGAAAAGCTTCGTAGGGACATTGGGAAGAGAAGAGGGACACGGTTTGTGAGTGGAGGAAGAGGGAGTGGTTGTAGGAGGTGTCAATCTGCTGTGTTTGGGTGCAGGTGCATGGGCGGAATGCTGTAGTGAGGTGGATGGCTGTTGGGTGTCTGAGTGCTTGCATTTGTGTACTTTGGGAGGGGGGCACAGACACAGTGGGAGAGGACACAAGGGACGTCTGCATGGGTGTTGGGGTGGTGTCTGCCAGTGAGGTGTGTGTTCTGATAGGTGTGCTGGTGATGGTGGTAGTGGATGAGGATGTAGTGCATGTAGGTGTGAGTGTAGACGGAACTGAGAGGGAGGTGGAGGAGGGGGCCAAAGTGGAAGCAGTGGATGTTGGTATGTGTGAGTGCCTGTGGGATGAAGGGCCAGATGTAGCAAACGTTTAGCGAGTCGCAAACGGCAAAATTTGCCGTTTGCGACTTGCTAAACGCGTATCCCAATGCAGAAATGCATTTTGCGAGTCGTTACCGACTCGCAAAATGCATTTCAGACTCGCAAATAGGAAGGGGTGTTCCCTTCCTATTTGCGAGTCGCATTGGGATGCAATACCATTTGCGACCGCATATGCGGTCGCAAATGGCATCGCAGTTACCATCCACTTCAAGTGGATGGTAACCCAATCGCAAATTGGAAGGGGTCCCCATGGGACCCCTTCCAGTTTGTGACTGGACCCCAAAATATTTTTTTAGGGCAGGAAGGTCCAAGGGACCACTCCCTGCCCTGAAAAAAAACCGAAACAAAAGGTTTCGTTTTTTTTTAAGTGCAGCTCGTTTTCCTGTTAGGAAAACGGGCTACACTTAAAAAAAAAAAAACTGCTTTATTGAAAAGCAGGTCGCAAACATGGAGGTCTGCTGACGACAGCAGGCCTCCATGTTAGCGAGTGCCTATACTCGCAATGGGGCCGCAATTTGCGACCCACCTCATGAATATTCATGAGGTGGGTCATTGCGACCCCATTGCGAGTCGCAGTCGGTGTCTGAGACACCGTACTGCATAGCAATTTGCGACTTGCAAATTGCGAGTCGCAGGGACTCATAATTTGCAAGTCGCAAATTGCCGACTTGCTACATCTGGCCCGAAGTGTGGTGCCTGTCTTTGCCAGTGCCACTCTTGTGTGTTGTCCTGTGTGCATGCTCGTCTGCATGTGTGCTTGGGATAGGTTGGGGTTGAGAGGAATGGGACTAGGTAGAGGAAGTTGGAGGGGGGAGGGTGGAAACAGGGACAATGGCTGCCACCAGAGAGGAGGCCAGAGCCTGGATTGATCTCTGTTGGGTCGCCAAGCCAGTGTGAATGCCCTCCAGAAATGCATTGGTTTGTTGCATTTGGGCTGCCAGACCCTGGATGGCATTCACAATGGTTGACTGCCCAACAGAGATGGATCTCAGGAGGTCAATAGACTCCTCCCTCAGGGCAACAGGACTAACTGGGGCAGGGCCTGAGGTGCTTGGGGCAAAGGAGATGCCCACCCTCCTGGGTGAGTGGGCACGGGAAAGTCGCTGAGGGGCTGCTGGGAGGGTAGCGCTGGTACGGCGTGGCGGCTTTGCATGTAGCTGGGGTGGTCACAGAGGTGTCTGCCACCACCAGGGAGCTTCCATCAAAGGAGGTATCTGTGTCTGAACTGGACCCTCCAGTCTCCGGCATGGCGCTGCCCTCGCCCTCCGTCCCACTGGTGCACTCACCGTCAGTGGACTCTGCCTCCTGGGTCCTGTGGGATGCAGCTCCCTCCGTTGCCGGTGCCTCTGCTCCTCCGCCAGATGATGCTAATGCACATAAGGACAGAATGACAAAACACCACTGTTGGCGTACACAGCACCCTCACACACTGGGAACAGCCCTATGCAATATGCAATGCACTACCAGTAACAATGCTAGTCACCAGGGCATGGGGAGGGACACAAACTGCCAACTGCTGCATACCTGGGACCCACACACCCCTGCCTAGTACTGGATGCCTACTAGCTAGGTTGGAGCAATTTCAGAACCCTGCCCAACATGGTACCTACTTTGCACATCAGGCCTGGCCTAAGGGCACCCACAGGCACACATCCCCCACCCGGATACTACCCCACCAGGCGTAAGTAGTAATGATGGACACTGTACTCACCCCCTTGTTGCTGCTGTGATGCCCCCAAGCTCCCATCCAGCTCCGGATAGGCCACCGCCAGTATGCGGCCCATCAGGGAGGTCAGGGTTTGACAGGCACCCCTTCCTCATTGGGATGCTGGGCCTCCACCGTCTTCCAGCTGGGCCTCCACCGTCTTCCGTGCCCAGCATCTCAAGTCCTCCCACCGTTTGAGATAGTGGGTGCTCTGTCTGCCGTAGACCCCCAGGGTCCACATGTCCTTGGCAATGCCACGCCATATACCCTTCTTTTGATGGGCGCTGACATGCAGAGGAAATTTACACAGGGAAAGGTATTAGTTAGACCGTCCTGCTTTTTACACTCATGGCCCACCATAGCCCTTCACATCCCCTTATACACAGACATGGCCCAGCATACATGCTGCATGCTGCATAGGGCCCATCCACCAACCCCCCTCACACGAGGCCTTCACACACAGCACTCCATGCTTTCATGCCCCATGCATCATGCTCACAGTGTACTCACCTGTTGGTCTGGAGGCCCCTACAGCAGTCCGTACTGGGGTAGAACCCCATCCATAGTCTCTCCAACTCCACCGAGGTGAAGGCAGGGGCCCTTTCCCCAGTCACGCGGGCCATGGTAGGTTCAAGACATAGGTCACAGCAGCACATGCAGTGTAGGTCCTCTCCTGTTGAAGGTCAGGTAGCAAGTGAGTGAACGGATAGAAAATGGCGGTGATGTCTGCGGTGGTTGTAGGAAAGTACCATCTTGCCTGGCATGTTACCCCCATTTTTCACTGTATATATGTTGTTTTAGTTGTATGTGTCACTGGGACCCTGGTAACCCAGGGCCCCAGTGCTCATAAGTGTGCCTGAATGTGTTACCTGTGTAGTGACTAACTGTCTCACTGAGGCTCTGCTAACCAGAACCTCAGTGGTTATGCTCTCTCATTTATTTCAAATTGTCACTGACAGGCTAGTGACCAATTTTACCAATTTACATTGGCTTACTGGAACACCCTTATAATTCCCTAGTATATGGTACTGAGGTACCCAGGGTATTGGGGTTCCAGGAGATCCCTATGGGCTGCAGCATTTCTTTTGCCACCCATAGGGAGCTCTGACAATTCTTACACAGGCCTGCCACTGCAGCCTGAGTGAAATAACGTCCACGTTATTTCACAGCCATTTTACACTGCACTTAAGTAACTTATAAGTCACCTATATGTCTAACCTTTACCTGGTAAAGGTTAGGTGCAAAGTTACTTAGTGTGAGGGCACCCTGGCACTAGCCAAGGTGCCCCCACATTGTTCAGAGCCAATTCCCAGAACTTTGTGAGTGCGGGGACACCATTACACGCGTGCACTACATATAGGTCACTACCTATATGTAGCTTCACAATGGTAACTCCGAATATGGCCATGTAACATGTCTATGATCATGGAATTGCCCCCTCTATGCCATCCTGGCATAGTTGGCACAATCCCATGATCCCAGTGGTCTGTAGCACAGACCCTGGTACTGCCAAACTGCCCTTCCTGGGGTTTCACTGCAGCTGCTGCTGCTGCCAACCCCTCAGACAGGCATCTGCCCTCCTGGGGTCCAGCCAGGCCTGGCCCAGGATGGCAGAACAAAGAACTTCCTCTGAGAGAGGGTGTGACACCCTCTCCCTTTGGAAAATGGTGTGAAGGCAGGGGAGGAGTAGCCTCCCCCAGCCTCTGGAAATGCTTTGTTGGGCACAGAGGTGCCCAATTCTGCATAAGCCAGTCTACATCGGTTCAGGGGACCCCTTAGCCCTGCTGTGGCGCGAAACTGGACAAAGGAAAGGGGAGTGACCACTCCCCTGACCTGCACCTCCCCTGGGAGGTGTCCAGAGCTCCTCCAGTGTGCTCCAGACCTCTGCCATCTTGGAAACAGAGGTGCTGCTGGCACACTGGACTGCTCTGAGTGGCCAGTGCCACCAGGTGACGTCAGAGACTTCTTCTGATAGGCTCCTTCAGGTGTTGCTAGCCTATCCTCTCACCTAGGTAGCCAAACCCTCTTTTCTGGCTATTTAGGGTCTCTGTCTCTGGGGAAACTTCAGATAACGAATGCAAGAGCTCATCCGAGTTCCTCTGCATCTCTCTCTTCACCTTCTGATAAGGAATCGACTGCTGACCGCGCTGGAAGCCTGCAAACCTGCAACATAGTAGCAAAGACGACTACTGCAACTCTGTAACGCTGATCCTGGCGCCTTCTCGACTGTTTTCCTGCTTGTGCATGCTGTGGGGGTAGCCTGCCTCCTCTCTGCACCAGAAGCTCCGAAGAAATCTCCCGTGGGTCGACGGAATCTTCCCCCTGCAACCGCAGGCACCAAAAAGCTGCATTACCGGTCCCTTGGGTCTCCTCTCAGCACAACGAGCGAGGTCCCTCGAATCCAGCGACTCTGTCCAAGTGACCCCCACAGTCCAGTGACTCTTCAGTCCAAGTTTGGTGGAGGTAAGTCCTTGCCTCACCTCGCTGGGCTGCATTGCTCGGAACCGCGACTTTTGCAGCTACTCCGGCCCCTGTGCACTTCCGGCGGAAATCCTGTGTGCACAGCCAAGCCTGGGTCCACGGCACTCTAACCTGCATTGCACGACTTTCTAAGTTGGTCTCCGGCGACGTGGGACTTCTTTGTGCAACTTTGGCGAGCACCGTTTCCCGCATCCTTTTAGTGCCTGTTTCTGGCACTTGTCTGGGTGCTACCGGCTTCAGAGAGGGCTCCTTGTCTTGCTCGACGTCCCCTCTTTCTGCTGGTCCAATTTGCGACCTCCTGGTCCCTCCTGGGCCTCAGCAGCGTCCAAAAACGCTAACCGCACGATTTGCAGTTAGCAAGGCTTGTTGGCGTTCTTTTGGCGGGAAAACACTTCTGCACAACTCTCCACGGCGAGAGGGATCCGTCCACCAAAGGGAAAGTCTCTAGCCCTTTTTGTTCCTGCAGAAACCTCAGCTTCTTCTGTCCAGTAGAAGCTTCTTTGCACCCACAGCTGGCATTTCCTGGGCATCTGCCCATCTCCGACTTGCTTGTGACTTTTGGACTTGGTCCCCTTGTTCCACAGGTACCCTAGATTGGAAATCCACAGTTGTTGCATTGCTGGTTTGTGTCTTTCCTGCATTATTCCTCTAACACGACTTCTTTGTCCTTAGGGGAACTTTAGTGCACTTTGCACTCACTTTTCAGGGTCTTGGGGAGGGTTATTTTTCTAACTCTCACTATTTTCTAATAGTCCCAGCGACCCTCTACAAGGTCACATAGGTTTGGGGTCCATTCGTGGTTCGCATTCCACTTTTGGAGTATATGGTTTGTGTTGCCCCTATCCCTATGTTTCCCCATTGCATCCTATTGTAACTATACATGGTTTGCACTGTTTTCTAAGACTATACTGCATATTTTTGCTATTGTGTATATATATCTTGTGTATATTTCCTATCCTCTCACTGAGGGTACACTCTAAGATACTTTGGCATATTGTCATAAAAATAAAGTACCTTTATTTTTAGTATAACTGTGTATTGTGTTTTCTTATGATATTGTGCATATGACACTAAGTGGTACTGTAGTAGCTTCACACGTCTCCTAGTTCAGCCTAAGCTGCTCTGCTAAGCTACCATTATCTATCAGCCTAAGCTGCTAGACACCCTATACACTAATAAGGGATAACTGGGCCTGGTGCAAGGTGCAAGTACCCCTTGGTACTCACTACAAGCCAGTCCAGCCTCCTACAGTGGTGCATACCATCACTGCCGGCGTACATCACCATTGGTCACTGTACCCCATAGGGCCAAATAATAACCAATGAGGAGTTGCACGGCGGGCCCGACCGCCTCCCGCAATGGTGCACAACTTCAGAGGAATTACCTCACTTCCACCTGTCCCTCCACACAGGACAGGCGGATGCCATTCCAGGGGGGAGGGGGTAGGCCATGGATCATAACCGCATCAGACATCACAATAGTACATTCAGGACATATGCCACAAATACATTAAAATATCACATCATGCATTGAACTGTAGTGGCTACAATGTACATATTATGACTGGCTCCTCACTCTTTTGCCCCGTAGATTGCAACTGCTGCGGATGATTAGGAAATGGAGACATCTCCCCGTGTACAGACCCCTGGTGGACTTGCCAACAATGGAGGACAGGCACGTTATCCTCACCTACAGGCTTGATAGGGCCACAATCACAGAGCTGTGTGGCCAACTGGAGCCTGACCTGATATCTGCTATCCGTCACCCCACTGGGATCCCCCCTCTTGTGCAAGCCCTATCTGTGCTCAATTTCTTGGCAACTGGTTCTTTCCAAGTGACAGTGGGCTTGGCAGCAGGAATGTCACAGCCAATATTCTCAATAGTGCTGACCAGAGTGTTGGCTGCCCTGATTAAACACATGTGCAGCTACATTGTTTTCCCCCAAGTGGAGGATTTGGCCACAGTGAAGGCTGACTTCTATGAAATGGGACACATCCCCAACATCATTGGGGTGATTGATGGAACACATATTGCATTGGTCCCCCCCCACAGCAAAATGAGCAGGTGTTCAGAAATCGAAAAAGTTTTCACTCGATGAATGTGCAGATGGCGTGTTTGGCAGACCAGTACATCTCCCATGTCAATGCTAAGTATCCAGATTTAGTGCATGATGCTTTTATCCTGAGGAATATCAGCATCCCAAATGTGATGGCCCAACTACAGAGGCACAGGGTGTGGTTAATAGGTGAGCCCTGCAGGAGAAGGAGGCTGAAGATGGCTGTGTGGCAGTAGTGGACTCTGTGGAGAGTGAAGATGAGGAGGCAGAGGATGATATGAGGACAACAAGACTGCAGTGATTAGACAATACTTCTAATGACACACAGTTAAGACAGTGTAACTTCACATTTCATTGTTAGTTTTTTGTTTGACATTGTCAGTGGCAGGCTGTGATTTCCCAGTTCTATACCCACTTACTGTACTCTTTGGCAACTCTTTTTGGAGATGTTGGTGCCCCACTATCGCTCCTGGTGTGTTCAGTGCAGCCAACTACAGGCCTTTCCTATATATACACATTACTGTATAGTTGAATTGCAATGTTTAAACTTTGTTAAACTAATACATACTTAAATCATTTGACATACTCCATACTTTTTTCAAAGTGTGTTTATTGCGGTGCTCTGAAGAAAAGGGGGAAGTGCAATGGGCAGGGGTGATGATGGAGGAGAGTCCAGGGTAGAGTCCAGTCTATTTGTAGCACAGGGGACATAGGAAGGGGAGCAATGGCAGTTCAAGGTGGACAGGGTGACAGAGTAGGACACAATTAGATTCAAGCTAGCCTGGCTGAAGAGGGGTGATACCCTGAAATCAGTCACAGGATACTTGTTTCTGGTCCAAAAAAACTGGCCTGGCAGTTCAGGCTGGAATGTTCCCATGGGGAACAGGGTCAAGACCGATTTGCATATGGTTGTGTCCAAACTGGAATGGGATGGTGAGCAAAAAAACTGATGTATTAAACCCAGATCTGTGACTAGGGGTGAATGTTTGATTTGGTCTATATTCTGTCCATCAATTGTTCTTTTTGAAGAATTTATTATGGTCATCCTTGAAGTCTTAGAACAAGAAGAAGTAAGTGTTGATGATTTATTTGAGGTCAGTTACAAATGGAACTATGACTGAAGATTGCTCTTTCACATCTAGCACTGTAATCAATTCTGAACGATTTCTCTACTTAATATTACCGGATTCTAAACTGCGCCTTTTGACAAATTGTACAGAACTGCTCACCAAAATATGACATGCCCAACCTTCAAAACAGACATTATGTCTACATTGTTTGTAGACCTACTGGAAAACACCTTATAGTAATGCTACAACAATGCAGAACAAATGTTTCCAAATTGGAAACTTAGATTGCAAACTTCAAAGCTGGACAAATAGCACTTTCAGGAAGAACGTTTACTACTTTGCCTATCATCTTTCGTGAAGGAGTTAATATAACCACCAGACACTACACTGTCTATTTAAGGCGTGAAACTGGATGGACAAAATGCAATGACATCAACCTAAAATACAAACCAAAACTTCCATTCAAATGACCAAACTCGTACATTTTCTTGCTTCAACCGAAGTGCTAAGGAATAATTCTGCTTAAAAATGTGGCATACAGTGTGTCCTCTATGTGGTTCATCTCTGTTTTTTTAGACGTTACTCTGCCTAAAAAGGGTAATGTTTATAAAAAACATCTTTAAAAATCAAGAGTCCTTTTAATGTTCCAGAAAGGAGTTAATATAACAATTCAATAAAATACTCTCTTATTAAAGTCAGAAACTGGATGGACATACTCCAATTACAGCAGCCTTAAGTTGAAGCAAAAAATGCCTTCAAAGCTAACATATTGTCTCCTTTTGTTTCTCCAACCAAACTCCTATCTCCTAATTCAGGAAAACATTACTGTGTGGGATTTTGTGTACATGGATCATCAGCAGTTTAAACATCATTTGGCCTACCAGGTATGATGTTTTCAAATTGATCCGTAAAATTCAAGATTACTTTATATTTATTTCTAATATTGTACCAGATATAATAATATAAATTTTTTCAAATATACTGGTTTAGGTTACTATAATAACTCAAGAAAAAGCCACTAATTAATGAATTGTAGTGAGTGCAATGCATATTATCATTTATTTGTAGTAATCTATTGTGCAGTTTTTTTTTTTTTTAAATCCATTGATTGTTTTTCCCCACTGTTCGAATATGATGCTTTATACAAATCATTGTTTATGGTGAAGAAGTATAAAAGCTGAGAACAATTCAAAAGTGAAAATTATATTTTTACAACATTGTAATGAAGTTTACAGTATAAGCAATGACCATTCTTATGGCTGTGTAACTTTGAAGATTAAATACTAACTGTAATGGATAACCGCAAAGATGACAATCAGGCCGTGGTCAAATAGTTTTATAAGCTGTCTTTAGTTATGATGTTCTGTGTTAGAAATACATTTTTTCAGCTGCTCTTTCTCCAATGTTCACTTTCGCCTTCTTTCTTCACAGGTTGGCTCGCAGGAGGCACATGTGGGAAGAAATGGAGAAAGAACGGTAGGTGTCCGGGTGAGTACTGTGATTACTTTATTTCTCCTCTCTTTCTACTGTTTATCAGATTGTTCTCCTTTTCCCTCTCTTCTGTTTGTTCTTGATTTTCCCTGTAGTTTTCCCTTTTTTTGCTGCTTCTATCTCTGAGTCTGTTTTCTTTCCTTTTCTCTGCTTTACTCGTATTTCTTTCTTTTTTCTCTTCCCTTCCTGTCCGTAGGGTATGATGTATTTACAACAAAGTAACTGAACAAAAATAATTTATAAAAAAAAGAAACTAAACAAACTTCTACTGGGACAGTTCTTACTTCGATCTATTTTGGGTTCAGGGGTCCCCGTTTCCCTGTTCTCGTTCTGTCGGCACCTTTCTCTTTTAATCCTTGGTGCCCACAATAATATTAATAATAAAAATAAAAATGCAACACAGGGGGGGACTATACCCACCACTACCTGCCCATTCACTTGGCATATAGGCGGTCATTCTGACTGCGGCGGGCGGCGGTAGCCGCCCGCCATGTGGTCACCGCCATAGGCGCCAAAGGAGCGCCCGTCGGCCCAGTGGGAAAGGCCCTGCAACATAGAAGCCGGCTCCGAATGGAGCCGGCGGTGTTGCAGGGGTGCGACGGGTGCAGCTGCACCCGTCGCGATTTTCACTGTCTGCTAAGCAGACAGTGAAAATCATGCTGGGGCCCTGTTAGGGGGCCCCTGCACTGCCCATGCCAGTGGCATGGGCAGTGAAGGGGCCCCCAGGGGCCCCACGACACCCGTTCCCGCCATCCTGTTCCTGGTGGTAAAAACCGCCAGAAACAGGGTGGCGGGAAGGGGGTCGGAATCTCCATGGCGGCGCTGCTTGCAGCGCCGCCACGGAGATTCAGCCCAGACAGGGGAAATCCGGCGGCGGGAAACCGCCGGATCCCCTTTTCTGACCGCAGCTTTACCGCCACAGTCAGAATGGGCAGGGAAGCACCGCCAGCCTGTTGGCGGTGCTTCCGTGGTCCTCCTCCCTGGCGGTCGATGACCGCCAGGGTTGGAATGACCCCCATAGTCTTAATCTAATATCCCCTTTTCCTCCCACCACCTCCCCTTCTCAGACAGGTAAGCCCTGTCCACGCACCTGCAGAAGCCACGCTGTCCCCACAGGCACAAACTTACCTGTACAGCCATCCGTGCACACTCACACACTCACTCATACAAGGACTCACACAGTCACTCACTCATACAGCCATTCACACACCCACTCACTCAATCATGCAGTTGCTCATACTATCACTCACCTACCCATACAGCCTAGCGCTCACTCACCCGTAAATCCAGTCAGACATACACTTATTCTCCCAAACAAGCAGTTACACAACCATTCACTTACCCATACAGCCACTAACATAACTATTCACTTACCCACATAGCCACTTACACTACCACTCACTCTCTCATACAGCCACTCACACATTCACTCAACCAAGCAGCTACTCAGTCACCCTGTTACTCAGAAACACTCACACAGTTGCTCACTCATACAGACATTCACACTCACTGACTCACCCATAGAGTACTCACACAACCTCATAGTCACCCATACAACCCAGTATACAGTCACTAATTCACCCATACAGCAACTCACACTAACAATCAATGACCCATACAGCCACTCACACTAGCAGGCACTTACCCATACAGCCACTAGCACTCTCTCACCCATACACCCACTCACACAGCCAGCCACTCACCAAACAGCCACTCACACAGGCATTAACTCACCAATAAATGCTGTCATGCACTCATTGACTTACTCATACATGTACTCATACACTCAGTCAATCACCCATACACTGCTCATGCACTCACTTATCCATACACCACCCATGCACCCACTTGCCCATACGTGCACTCATGCACTCAATCATCTATACACCACTCATGCACTCAATCACTCACCCACATATCACTCATACATGCTCTCAGTCACTCACCCACAGATGCACTCATACATTCTTTCAGTCATCCATGCACCATTTGCGCACTCACTCATACATTTACTCTGTCAATCACCCATACATCACTCATACATTCATTTTCTCACCCATACACCACTCATACACTCACTCTCCCACCTATACACCACTCACTCATACAAGCATTAATGTATTCACCCACTCAGCCATACATGCACTCATACACACACTCACTGACTCATGCATGCAGGCGTACACTCACTCAATCACCCATAAACCACTCATGCACTCACTCACTTGCTCATACATTCACTCATACACTCAGTTAATCACCCATACACCACTCATACACTCACTCACCCATACATCACTCGTGATTTCACTCACTCGCCCATACATGCACTCAGTCAATTACCTATACACCACTCATGCACTCAATCACTCACCCATACACCACTCATACACTCGCTCACTCATTTATGCACTCTTCCACTCACTTACCCATACATGCACTCAGGCACTCACTCACTTGCCCATGATGTCACTGACCATGTCATGAGTGATGTAGTATGTGAGATCATATGCAGTGCATTGTGGGGGTGTAAGTTGTAGTTAGCTCAGGTAACTATATCTGCTGAATTTCACTGCTTTGTATGACTAAATGGAAATGTGAGCCTACCTATAACCTCCGTGTAACCTTTGGTTTTGTCAGTGAATACATGTGTGTGTATATATATATATATATATATATATATATATATATATATATATATGTATATATATATTTATATATATATACACACAGAGAAAGAGAGAGTGTAAAATATAATTACTTACCTATACTTACCTTCTAGGACAGATTCCAGGTGATGTCCCCCTCACCTCTGGGACATTGGCTGTCAGATACCACTAGTGATCAGATAGCCATCCTCTGGCTACCCTGCGGAGCACTCCCTTCCTTGTTTGAAAATAATTATTACCTGGATAAGCAAAGTGGGTCCACAGCTCCCACTTTCATACTGATACTGCAGAAAGAGAATGTGTATTTAGCATTTTCAGAACCGGTTTGGATGGATTCCCCTCTGATTTGTCCTTCCCAGGCTGTCTTACAAACTCAGTCTTTGTGCAGGGTGATGTTTCTCACAGCAAGGGTGTCTTCAGATTGGAGTACCTACAACACAAGCACAAAAAATGTGAGCATCAATAGCATAATAGTGAACAGCAAGAAAGATAAAATATTTACCTCCTCTAAAGTACCCTTATCGTTGAACAACAGACACTGCAGTCCCACCCTGCACTCTCACCAACTACCAGATGGCAAGAGTTCAGGAAGACCAATCAGCAGGTCCTTGCAGCGAAAGGACTTAATTGAATTTCTAGATGGAGCATTGTCTTCTCTTTTCCCACTCTTTCTCTAGGTCTCCACCATCCACCTTAAAAAATGTCACTAATACATTTTCACTGTCTGGGAAATCACCCTCATCTCCGTCTTGTGTATCAGAACAAACAAGGTGTGTCAGAAATGAAACCAACAGGTTCCATTACTCATGTTCATTCATAAATACAATGCATGTACCACACAGGCCAGGTGAACACATCCATAAAATACACTTTGGTTAGTGCATAGAAGTGGAACTTTATATGAGTGGACTGGCAGGCCTCCACTCCAGTGACACAGGTAAAAAGGTCTGGTCACAAAAATTACAAAACACAGTATGCTGCCACCACTTTTCTATGCTCTATGTACTAAACCCATGACTGTGGCAGTAGTTGCTTGGTGCATTCCCTAGGTCACAGGATAGGTCTAACTTTTCACTTGTGTCTAAGGACAGGCTTCTGCTCACTCACTAGATTATGTGGGTTTGGTAAAAAATCAAAAACCAGGATACCAGAGGCTCACAGTGAAGCACTCAGTAAAGAGGAAAACAACTATAAACCATGTAAGGGACATTCCCACATCATCCTTTAAAGGATGGACAACGTTTGGGGTGTACACTGATGTCAGAACAGGCCGTCCACCATCCCATTCTTTTTGTTTTTAAATTTAATCTATCCCTGGTTTCTAATGGTCATTCTGCCCATCCCCTATCCACAGGCAAATACATTGTTTAATCTTTAGGAGTAGGAATGGAGTCTGATGTCAGCAGAAGCCACCACCCGCCCCATTTTGTTAATCTATCCCTAGTGAATAGTGTGCCTTCTGCCCTCCTGGGAAGGGAAAGTTGTGGAAAATCCCCCAATCGTGCATCAGGGGAACAGACTTTAAGGGTAAGGGCATGGCCTGAGCCAGATGCCCACTCCACCCCACTTTAAAAAAAAATGTATTACTGATGTCTTGTGTGCTTTCTACCCCCCAACACAGGTAGACAGATTGGAGGTAAGTTTTCCAATATGAGGGTCAGAATGACTTTGTGCACATTAGGGGGGTGGGAAAGGGCCCAATATTAGGACAGGTCTATATCATTTGTTTTTAAAATAAATTATTCCCTGGAGGGGAGCAGATTTTGGATAAACTACCTCACACTGCAGAAAGAATGTTTATGTTTAGGAGTAGGGGTATGGCATGATGCCAGAATAGGCTGGCCCCAACTAATGATTTAAAATAAATAAATAGATCCGTGGTGCCTTGTGTGTTATTTATCACTCTTGGAGAGGGACTATGGTGGTCATTATGACATTGCCGTAAAAGCCGCTTACTGCCGTGCAGAAGACCGCCACCACACCGCCGCTGAATTCCACCACAGCTATAATGACCCACAGCTCGGAATCCGCCAAAATTCAGACACCCACACAAGTCTGCCACACCAAAGGTCAGTGATAAACTGGCGAAAACAAAACCTTCACCGTCACGCCAACAGAAATACGCCCACACTATCACGACCCACGAATCCACGCAGCGGTCTTTCAACCACAGTATTCCATTGGCGGTACACACCGCTGCGCTCACAATACACACACACATACAAAACACAGCCACATTAAACAATTCCAAATACACACACCTGATACACATACACACACCACTCCCACACACTCAATACAATATAAAACAAACACCTACATCACCCACAAACCCTTACGACAACAAATCACGAACAAAAGCCAGAGAAAGACACCACCAGCAACAACACTAGCATCCACAGGCACACAACACCATCACCCACGTAACTTCCACGCACCTCACACAACACCCCACTACATATCAGCACACTTATCACCCCACACACTACCCGGCACATCACCCACACCACCCCATGGCACGGCAAAGACACCCCAGGTTCTCTGAGGAGGAGCTCAGGGTCATGGTGGAGGAAATCGTCCGGTTAGAGCCACAGCTATACGGAGCACAGGTGCAGCACAACTCAATTGCAAGGAAGATGGAGCTATGGCAAAGAATAGTGGACAGGGTCAACGCAGTGGGACAGTACCCAAGAAACTGGGAGGACTTCAGGAAAAGGTGGAACGACCTACGGGGGAAGGTGCGTTCCGTGGTCTCAAAACACCACCTGGCGGTTCAGCGGACTGGCGGCGGACCCCCACCTCCTCCCCCACAACTAACAACATGGGAGGAGCAGGTCTTGGTGATTCTGCATTCTGAGGGCTTCGCAGGAGTAGGTGGAGGAATGGACTCTGGTAAGTCAAAGCTTTACTATTACATCCCCCACCCTACTTGCATGCTATCAAATACCCCCACCATCGCCCTCACCCCCATCACTCCTATTCCTCACAAATGTCCCAACATCACAAACCACACATCCCACCACCAAGCCCTGCATGCAACAACAAAGCATGGACACCTATCACTAAAGTATGCCCACTGCACATACCCATACACCCCCCTAAACCATCATCACACAAGGTCCCACACAGGAATGCTAGCACTGGGGTACACGGCCACCCACCCATTGCACACCTTGACACACACAGATGCAATAATCATGCCTTTATACCCCTGCAGGACCCCTACCCAACGTCACCGGACAGGAGGGTCCACACATGTCCACACCACCAACAGAAGAGGCCCACAGTGATGACAGCACCTCTGTCCAACTGGATCTAGATGACCAGCCCGGCCTATCGGGGACCTCGGGACAGTCGGTTCCCCACACCCAGTCACAGGCCACTACAGAGCTTCCCCCCTCTGGAAACACCAGCACAGCACCTACCCAGCAGGCCCATACCTCCGTCCCCAGGACACGTCAATCAGCAGTGTGTCCACCACTACAGGGAACCCAGGCTAACCCACCACCCCAACAACAACAGGGACCTGGGGGCAGTGGTAGTGGGCACACGGTCCAGGGGACGGAGGCCCAGGAACACAGGGGAACTGGGATGGCTGCTGTGCACAGGGGGCGGACAGGCCCAGGGAACCCACTCTCCACGAGGCCCTTTCCTCCATCATGGGAGCCTACCACCACTCCCAGGAGACGATGGCAACGGTACTGGCCAAGTTTCAGGAGACCCAGCGCCTGCAGGAGGAACAGTATATAGGCTTCTGGGAGGAACTCAGAACCATCAATTCCACCCTGGGCACCATCGTAGGGGTGCTGAAGGAAGTACTCAACACCAGGAGGGACACTGTGGCACTACAACACTAGCCTGGATTATGAACTGCCCACCACCTCCTCCAGCGCTAGGGACAGGAGGCACCACCACAGGACCACCACACCCGCACCCCACCCCCTGCAGAGGGAGAACCACCTCACAAACGGTCCCTGAGATCTAGGACAAAGACAGAGAACGATGCCAAGACCCCCGCCAAGAAATGAGACCACCCTGATTGTCATCCTATTGTCCCACTTTGTCACCCTGTCCATACCTAAACTGCCCCAGCTCCACTTCCTATGCCCAGTTGGGCAATGCACCTGTGAGACTAATAGACTGGACTCTGCCATGGACATTCCTCCGCCATCAACCCTCACCATTTTGCTACCCCCTCCAATTTTGAGCACTAAAATAAACACCCTCATAGCACAAAACAATCTGGAGTCAGTCTGTGATTTCGGAATACTGTATTAGTAATAACTGTGGCAAAAAGCTCTTTCATTTGTAATGTCAACATACCTATGTCACATAGTTCTAGTCCATGAAGAATCAAAGCAGATGTCACACTGTGGGACCCAGATTTGTGAAATCATAAGGGAAAGTGACAACTCAGTGACCATACACTGGGTGAAAAAGACAGACAGTAGAGAGGCAGTAGTTTTTAAGTACATGTAGTAGGCAGGTCTGTATCCTTACCTGTGTTTCACTGGAAATATTGCTGGATCACTGAGTCCCTGTTGTCCATGTCTTCTTCCTCTGCTTCCTCGTCTTCACTGTCCACAGGCTCCACAGCTGCAACAACACCGCCATCTGGACCATCCTCCTGCATAAAGGGCACCTGTCGTCGCAAAGCCAAGTTGTGAAGCATACAGCAGGCCACAATGATCTGGCACACCTTCTTTGGTGAGTAGAATAGGGATCCACCTGTCATATGGAGGCACCTGAACCTCGCCTTCAGGAGGCCGAAGGTCTGCTCGATCACCCTCCTAGTTCGCCCATGGGCCTCATTGTAGCGTTCCTCTGCCCTTGTCCTGGGATTCCTCACTAGGGACAGTAGCCATGACAGGTTGGGGTAACCAGAGTCACCTGCAAATGGCGAGGGACAACTTTTAGACACACACTAACCTGGAGGGATATCCCCAGACCCAGACAACCATTCCCACTGACTTGCTTCCAGGTGCTCACCTAATAGCCACACACGGTGCCTCTGGAGTTGACCCATCACATAAGGGATGCTGCTATTCCGCAGGATGTAAGCGTCATGCACTGAGCCAGGGAACATGGCATTCACATGGGAGATGTACTGGTCTGCCAAACATACCATCTGTACATTCATCAAATGATAACTCTTCCGGTTTCTGTACACCTGTTCACTCCTGTGAGAGGGGACCAAAGCCACATGGGTCCCATCAATGACACCTATGATGTTGGGGATGTGTCCCAGGGCATAGAAATCACCTTTCACTGTAGGCAAATCCTCCACCTGAGGGAAAACGATGTAGCTCCGCATGTGTTTCAGCAGGGCAGACAACACTCTGGACAACACGTTGGAAAACATAGGCTGGGACATCCCTGATGCTATGGCCAATGTTGTTTGAAAGGAACCACTTGCAAGGAAATGGAGCACTGACAGCACCTGCACTTGAGGGTGATTCCTGTAGGATGGCGGATAGCTGGCATCAGGTCTGGCTCCAACTGGGTACACAGTTCCTGGATTGTGGCATGGTCAAGCCTGTTGTGATTATAACATGTCTTTCCTCCATTATCGACAGGTCCACCAACGGTCGGTACACCGGAGGATGCCACCATCTCCTCACATGTCCCAGCGGACGGTGCCTATGAAGGACAATAGCGAGCACAGAATCAAACAGCTCAGAGGTATGTACCCACAGCTTACACAGAACACCATTCATACTCAAAAAGGGGCCTGTATGTGTGTTGAGTCTAGGCCTAGGTATGTGTGACGCAGTTGAAAATGAAGCCATGTGGGCCCCTGAAATGGCAGCTGCCTGACCTCCAATGTGGGACAATGGGATGTGAGGTAACTGCGCTGGTGTTGCACACCGTCGCGGTAGGCGGTCAAAGACCGCGGCGCAATGCTGCATTGGTTAACATTGGACCCTATGGGTCCCAGGAGCCAATGACGATGTACGCCGGCGGTGCCGGTACGCACCACCGCAGACGTCACCACCATTTTCTATCTATTCAATCACTCGATACCTGATCTTCGACAGGAGAGGACCTACACTGCAAGTGCTGCTGTGACCTCAGTCTGGAAGAGACAATGGCTCGAGTGTCTGGGGAAAGGGCCCCTGCCTTCACATCAGAGGAGATGGAGAAACTCGTGGACAGGGTCTTCCCCCAGTACACGCTACTCTACGGTCCTCCAGACAAACAGGAAAGTACACTGGGAGCATGATGTATGGGCTATGCCTGTGTGGAGAGGGGTGGATGTAAGAAGGAAGGGGGGAGAGTGCGGGGTGCATGAAACGACAGTGAGTGCATGTGCCACATGGCAAGGGTAGGGAGGGGGGCCAATCACTTTGACGGTGCAGTTGGTAATAACTTTCTCTTTCCCCTGTACAAATCATGTAGGTCAGCGCCCACCAGAAAAAACATATTTGGCGTGCCATCGCCAAGGACGTCCGGACCCTGGAGGTCTACCACAGACGGAGCACCCACTGGCGGAAAAGATGGGTGGACATTCGCCGCTGGAGCAAGAAGACGGCAGAGGCTTAGCTGGGGATGGCCTTCCAACGTGGGAGGGGTGCCCGTCGCACCATGATGTTCAGGATCCTGGCAGTGGCGTACCCGGAGTTGGATGGGCGCTTGAGGGCATCACAGCAGACACAAGGGGGTGAGTACACTCGCATTCTGCTGACTTTGCGCGCAGTGGAGGGGTCTGGGTGGGGGAGGTGGGCTGTGGGTTTCCCTAGGCCAGGGCGAGTTCTGTAGGCAAGGTCCCTCCGTAAGGCAGGCCATGTGGCACCCCAGCCCACCTCTGTATAGTGCCAAGTACACCTAGTCATGCCCCTGTGTCATCTATGTGTGCAGATGTCGTCCATAGCCTTGTAGGCCATTTCCCAGGAATTGAACAGTGGAGCCCAAGAGCGCAGCGTAGTGCAGGGGGCTTCTGTGTCTGTCGTGTCCGCCAACGGTAGCGGAAATGCATGCACTCAACACATCTTTCTTCTGTCGTCCCCCCCCTTTTTGTGGTCTCCCTGTTCTTGTGTGCCTTAGCAGCATCAGGCGGAGGAGCAGTGGCACCGGAGCACAAGGGGGCTGCATCCCACATGGCCATGGAGGGCCACACTACGGAATCGGACTTCACCAGTGGGACGGAGGGCGAGGGGAGCTCCACAGCGGGAACAGGAGCTGAGACCAGTGACACGGACTCGTCCTCTGATGGGAGCTCCCTTGTGGTGGTGGCAACATCTGTGCCCCCCCATCTACAGGTACAGCTGCCACCCCTCCTTCCAGCACCGCCCTCCGAGGAGCCACTCAGACTTCACCCCGTGCCCGCTCACCCGGGAGGGTGGGCATCACCTTCGCACCAGGCACTTCAGGCCCTGCCCCAGTCACCCCTGCTGCCCTCAGTGAGGAGGCCATTGACCTCCTCAGGTCCCTCACTGTTCGGCAGTTTACCATTTTGAATGCCATCCAGGGTGTAGAAAGGCAGTTGCAACAAACAAATGCTTTCCTGGAAGGCATTCATTCTGGTCAGGCGGCCCTTCAGTGAGCTTTTCAGACTCTGGCCTCAGCACTGATGGCAGCCATTGTTCCTGTGTCTAGCCTCCCCCCTCCAACTTCCTCCACCCAGACCCAATCCCCTGTACCTCAGCCTATCCCAAGCACACCTACAGACCAGCATGCACACACCTCAACACACAAGGGAAGCTCAGGCAAACATAAGCACCACACATCCCACAGGCACTCACAAAAGCATCACACACATGCAGACATACCAACATCCACTGCCTCCACTGTGTCCCCCTCCTCCCTCCCAGTCTCGTCTACACTCACACATGCATGTACTACCTCTACATCCACTACGTCCCTCTCCAGCACACCCACCACCACACCCCGCTCATGTGCAGTCACCACCCCCACTATCATTCACACGTCCCCTGTGTCCTCTCCCAGTGTGTCTTTGACGCCCCCTCCGAAGATACACAAACGCAGGCACACACCCACCCAACAGCCATCTACCTCACGACAGCCTCCAGCGCATGCACCTTCACCCAAAGTCAGCAAATGAACACCTCCTACAACCACAACCTCTTCCTCCACTCCCAAACCCCCTCTAGCTACCCATCCCAGTGTGTCAGAAAAACTTTTCCTGTCCAACCTGGACCTCTTTCCAACACCTCCCCCACCCTGTCCGTCATCTAGGTCCCGAACTAGCACTTCAGCCACAACATCTCCGGGACCAGTGGTGCCTGTAGTCACCAGAATCTTGAGTGCACCGGCCACCAGGACAGCCAGTGTGGCACGGAGCCACAGCACAGACAGTCCCCCACCTGTGAAGCATCAGAAGTTGGCCAGGGCCCGGCGGGAGAGGGGGAAGACTCCAGCCACCAAAGCCGCTCCCAGGGGTCCCGGTGGGAGTGTGGAGTCAGCTGTGACACCTTCCAAGGTGGGGAAGGGCCACAAGAAACCCGGCAAGTCTGGGAAGAGCAGCACGGCGGAGAAGACCGCCATCATCCCCGCTGCCCAGGAGGCCAGCACCAGCCCAGCTGCCCAGGACAGGACCGCCAGCACCAGCCCAGCTGCCCAGGACAGGACCGCCAGCACCAGCCCAGCTGCCCAGGACAGGACCGCCAGCACCAGCCCAGCTGCCCAGTACAGGACCGCCAGCACCAGCCCAGCTGCCAAGGACAAAACCGCCAGCAGCACCAGCCCAGCTGCCCAGGACAGGACCGCCAGCACCAGCCCAGCTGCCCAGGACAGGACCGCCAGCACCACCCCAGCTGCCCAGGAGGCCACCGCCAGCACCAGCCCAGCTGCCCAGGAGGCCACCGCCAGCAAAAGCCCTGCTGGGCCAAGAAGGACCGCCAGCAAAAGCCCCGCTGGGCCATGAAGGACCGCCAGCAAAAGCCCCGCTGGGCCATGAAGGACTGCCAGCAAAAGCCCCGCTGGGCCATGAAGGACCGCCAGCAGCTGAGTCCCTGCAATGGAGACCGCCGCCTCAAGCACCGCTAAACAGGGCACCGCCGTCTCAAGCACCGCTGAACAGGGCACCGTCGTCTCAAGCACAGCTGGCCCATGAGCGCCAAGGGCACAGACGCTACTGAGTCCGTCACGGGGAGAATGAAGCACTCTGGGCACCATGCCCCCTCCAGAACCAGTGGAGAATCACATCCACTACCTCTATCCTTAGCAGGATGAAGCACTCTGGGCACAAGGCCCCCTCCAGAACCAGTGGAGGATCACATCCACTACCTCTGTCCTTAGCAGGATGAAGCACTCTGGGCACAAGGCCCCATCCAGAACCAGTGGAGAATCACATGCACTACCTCTGTCCTTAGCAGGATGAAGCACTCTGGGCACCATGCCCCCTCCAGAACCAGTGGAGAGATATATCCACTACCTCTGTCCTTAGCAGGATGAAGCACTCTGGGCACCAGGCCCCCTCCAGAACCAGTGGAGAAAGGCATCCACTGCCTCAGTCCTTAGCAGGATGAAGCATTCTGGGCACCATGCCCCCCATAGAACCAGTGGAGACTGTTATCCACTTGAGAGACTGTGGCTTTGCACTCTCCAGGATGGAACAGTGGGCAAGCCACCCACTGTAGAGACTTGAGAGACTGAGGCTTTGCACTCCCCAGGATAATGCAGTGGGCAAGCCACCCACTGTAGAGACTTGAGAGACTGTGGCTTTGCATTCCCCAGGATAATGCAGTGGGCAAGCCACCCACTGTAGTGACTTGAGAGACTGTGGCTTTGCACTCCCCAGGATGGAACAGTGGGCAAACCACCCACTGTAGAGATTTGAGAGACTGTGGCTTTGCACTCCCCAGGATGGAACAGTGGGCAAACCACCCACTGTAGAGACTTGAGAGACCAGTGGTGAGAAGTCATTACCAACTGCACCGTCGAAGTGAGTGGCCCACATCCCTACCCTTGCCATGTGGCACATGCATTCACAGTCCTTCATGCACGCAGAACTGTGCCCCCTTCCTTCTTACCACCAGCCCTCTCCACACAGGCATAGCCCATACAACATGCTCCCTGTGTACTTACCTGTTGGTCTTGAGGACCGTAGAGTAGCGTGTACTGGGGGAGGACCCCCGTCCACGAGCTTCTCCAACTCCTCTGCAGTGAAGGCAGGGGCCCTTTCCCCAGACGCACGAGCCACTGTCTCTTCCAGACCGAGGTCACAGCAGCACTTGCAGTGTAGGTCTTCCCCTGTCGAAGATCAGGTATTGAGTGATTGAACAGATAGAAAATGGCGGTCACGTCCGCGGCGGTCACGTCCGCCGCGGTGCGTACCATCACCGCCGGCGTACATCGTCATTGGCTCCTGGGACCCATAGGGTCCAATGTTAACCAATGCAGCATTGCGCGCGGTCTTCGACCGCCTACTGCGACGGTGTAGAACGCCAGCGCAGTTACCTCACATCCCATTGTCCCACTTTAGAGGTCAGGCAGCCGCCATTTCAGGGGCCCACATGGCTTCATTTTCAACTGCATCACACATACCTAGGCCTTGACGCACAACACAAATACAGGCAAGAATCTGTGTATGAATGGTGTTCTGTGTAGACTGTGGGTACATACCTCTGAGTTGTTTGACTCTTTGGTCGCTGTTGTCCTTCCTAGGCACCGTCCGCTGGGACATGTGAGGAGATGGCGGAATCCTCCGGTGTACCGACCGCTGGTGGACCTGTTGACAATGGAGGAGCGACATTTGATCATCACCTACAGGTTTGACCATGCCACAATCCAGGAACTGTGTGCCCAGTTGGAGCCAGACCTGATGTCAGCAATCCGCCATCCCACAGGGATCCCCCCTCAAGTGCAGGTGCTGTCAGTGCTCCATTTCCTTGCAAGTGGGTCATTTCAAACAACAGTGGCCATGGCATCAGGGATGTCCCAGCCTATGTTTTCCAACGTGTTGTCCAGAGTGTTGTCTGCCCTGCTGAAACACATGCGGAGCTACATCGTTTTTCCTTAGGTGGAGGATTTGCCTACAGTTAAAGGTGACTTCTATGCCCTTGGACATATCCCCAACATCATAGGCGCCATTGATGGGACCCATGTAGCTCTGATCCCCCCCCCACAGGAGTGAACAGGTGTACAGAAACCGGAAGAGTTATCATTCCATGAATGTACAGATGGTATGTTTGGCAGACCAATACATCTCCCAGGTAAATGCTATGTTCCCTGGCTCTGTGCATGACGCCTACATCCTGCGGAATAGCAGCAACCCTTATGTGATGGGTCAACTCCAGAGGCACCGGGTGTGGCTATTAGGGGACTCTGGTTACCCCAACCTGTCATGGCTACTGACCCCAGTGAGGGATTCCAGGACAAGGGCAGAGGAACGCTACAATGAGGCCCATTGGCGGACTAGGAGGGTGATCGAACGCACCTTCGGCCTCCTGAAGGCCAGGTTCAGGTGCCTCCATATGACAGGTGGTTCCCTATTCTACTCACCAAGGAAGGTGTGCCAGATCATTGTGGCCTGCTGTATGCTTCACAACTTGGCTTTGCGACAACAGGTGCCTTTTCTGCAGGAGGATGGTCCAGATGACGGTGTTGTGGCAGCTGTGGAGCCTGCGGACAGTGATGTGGAGGAAGCAGAGGAAGAAGACATTGACAACAGGGACTAAGTTATCCAGCAATATTTCCAGTGACACACAGGTGAGAACACATGCCAGCCTACTACAAGTACTTTCACACTTCTACCTCTATCCTGTCTGTCGATATCAACCAGTATATGGTAACTGAGTTGTACATTTCCATTACGGTTTCACAGGTGTGGTTTCCAACTTGTGTCATCTGCTTAGATTCCTCATGGACTTGAGATGTGTGGCATAGGTATGTTGGCATTACATTTGAGAACGCATTTTGTCATGTCATTGCTAATACACATTTTCGAAATCACAGACTGACTCCAGATTGTTTTGTGCTTCAAGGGTGTTTATTGAAGTGCAAAATATTGTAGGGGGGTTGTAAAATGGTGAGGGGTGATGGTGGAGGAATGTCCATGGCAGAGTCCAGTCTATTAATCTCACAGGTGCATTGCCCATATGGGCATAGGAAGTGGAGCTGGGGCAGTTCCAATATGGACAGAGTTACAAAGTGGGACAGTAGGATGACAATCAGGGTGGTCTCATTTCTTGGCGGGGGTCTTGGCATTGTGCTCTGTCTTGTTCCTGGATCTCAGGGACCGTTTGCGGGGTGGTTCTCCGTCTGCAGGGGGTGGGGTGCTGGTGTGGTGGTCCTGTGGCGGTGCCTCCTGTCCACTAGCGCCGGCGGAGGTGGTGGGCAGTTCTTCGTCCATGCTAGTGTCAAGGGCCCCTTGGAGTGCCACAGTGTCCCTCCTGGTGTTAAGTATCTCCTTCAGCACCCCTACGATGGTGCCCAGGGTGGTGCTGATGGTTCTGAGTTCCTCCCTGAACCCCAAATACTGTTCCTTCTGCATGCGCTGGGTCTCCTGAAACTTGGCCAGGACCGTTGCCATCGTCTCCTGGGAGTGGTGGTATGCTCCCATGATGGAGGAGAGGGCCTCGTGGAGACTGGGTTTCCTAGGCCTGTCCGCCCCTTGTCGCACAGCAGCCCTCCCAGTTCCCCTGTGTTCCTGGGCCTCCGTCCCCTGGACCGTGTGCCCACTACCACTGCCCCCAGGTCCCTGTTGTTGTTGGGGTGGTGGGTTATCCTGGGTTCCCTGTAGTGGTGGACACACAGCTGATTGACGTGTCCTGGGGACGGAGGTATGGGCCCGCTGGGTGGGTGCTGTGCTGGTGTTACCAGTGGGTGGAAGGTCTGTGGCGGCCTGTGACTGGGTGTGGGGAACCGACTGTCCCGAGGCCCACGATGGTCCGGGCTGGTCATCTGGATCCAGTTGGACAGAGCTGCTCTCATCACTGTGGGCCTCTTCTGTGGGTGGGGTGGAGATATCTGGACCCTCCTGTCTGGTGACGTTGGGCAGTGGTCCTGCAGGGGTGTAAAAGCATGAATATTGCATCTGTCTGTGTCGTGATGTGCAATGGATGGGTGACCGTGTACCCCAGTGCTAGCATTCCTGTGTGGGGGCTTGTGTGATGATGGTTGAGGGGGGTGTTATGGGTATGTGCAGTGGGCATGCTTTGTTGTGTCATGCAGGGCTTGGGGTTGGGATGGGTGGTTTGTGTTATTAGTACATTTGTGAGGAGTTGGAGTGACAGGGGAGGGGGCGAGGGTGGGGGTCTGTGATAGAATGCAGGTAGGGTGGGGGATATGATAGTTAAGATTTGACTTACCAGAGTCCATTCCTCCACCGACTCCTGCGAGGCCCTCAGGATGCAGCATAGTCAAGACCTGCTCCTCCCATGTTGTTAGTTGTGGGGGAGGAGGTGGGGGTCCGCCGCCAGTCCGCTGTACCGCGATGTTGTGTCTGGAGACCACGGAACGCACCTTCCCCGTAGGTCATTCCACCTCTTCCTGATGTCGTCCTGATTTCTTGGGTGCTGTCCCACTGCGTGGACCCTGTCGACTATTCTTCTCCATAGCTCCATCTTCCTTGCAATTGAGGTGTGCTGCACCTGTGATCCAAATAGCTGTGGCTCTACCTGGACGATTTCCTCTACCATGACCCTGAGCTCCTCCTCCGAGAACCTGGGGTGTCTTTGCCGTGCCATGGGGGGGTGTAGGTGATGTGTGGGGTGGTGTATGTGGTGATAAGTGTTGTGATATGTAGTGGTGTGTGGTGTTTTGTTCGTGGAAGTAGTGTGGGTGATGGTGTTGAGTGCCTGTGGCTGCTAGTTTGTGGATGGTGGTGTCTCTCTCTGGCCTTCTTTCAGATTTTTTGGTCGTAGGGGTTTGTGGGTGTGTGTTTTATATAGTATTGAGTGTGTGTGGTGTGTGTATGTGTATCAGGTGTGTGTATTTCGAATTGTCCTATGTGGCTGTGTTTTGGAGATGTGTGTGTATTTTGAGCGCGGCGGTGTGCACCGCCAATGGAATACCGCGGTTGAAAGACCGCCGCGTGGATTCGTGGGTCGTGATAGCATGGGCGTATTTCTGTTGGCGTGACGGTGGAGGATTTGTTTTCGCCAGTTTATCACTGACCTTTGGTGTGGCGGACTTGTTTGGGTGTCTGAATTTTGTCAGATTTCGGGATGTGGGTCATAATAGCTGTGGCGGAATTCCGCGGCCGCGGCGGTGTGTTGGCGGTCTTCTGCACGGCGGTAAGCGGCTTTTACCGCCAATGTTGTAATGACCCCCTAAATTTATGGTGTTTGGCAGGATGACCAAAAAACATGCAATGTGAAAGTTGGGGGAGAATTCCTTGAGAGAGTCAACTGCATGGACTATTTGGGGGTAACGATATCTGAGAGCCTAACATGGGATCCTCAACTCAAAAAGAGCGTACTTCTTATTCAGCGCAGATCTGGGGCCATTTTGCATCTATTTAAAGCCACCCTTTCTTAATCAGTGTCACCTGCTATTGAGTTATATTGTGCGAATGCGCAGAGTGGTGCTTTATTTGGGGAGGGTATATGGAGCCATGTAAACACCAGACAAGTATCTACTGCCAAAAATTGTTTTGTGAGACAGCTCTTTTCCCTGCCCAGCTAGTATTCCCCTGCTACCACTTATTTATGATCTGAGCATTAAACGCCTTTCGAATGTAGCAGTAATAAAATCGCTGAGATATTGGATCTGTTTGTGGATCACACCTGAGTGGCTGAAATATAGGGACTCACTGCAAGAATTGGTTGCTATGCCCAATGCCCTGCAGATGCCTTGGCTTAAATTTGTTTATGACTGCTTCAGGAAACTGGGCTACAGTGACTATGGGATGAATCAAAAATTATAAGCAAGGCTGACATTAACAAAATGAAATCTCAATACTGGAATTTTGTTTATGAGCAGGCTTTTGTTAATACGACAAGTGTGTGTGTAACTTACCAATTTTTAGATTCAAAACTCTTGCAATCTTTTGAGTCTTATGTGGATAATATTATGCCTCTGCAGGCAAGGAGCCTTCACGCCCGTTTCTGATTTGGTTGTTTGTCATTGAGATCCTTCACCTCCTTTTGGAAGCTTGGTCCTCCCTCGGTTTTGGCTCTTTGCCCAAGCTGTGGGTTTGATCTGGAGAATGAAGAGCATATATTTTGTTTCTGTCCGGCATACACTAGCTTTAGACAGAGGTGAATTGATCTGTATGCCTATATCTTGGAACAACTTGTTATCTTGTGGCCTACCGGATGTTAGAAACTGACAACTCAGACCTTGTTGTGTTTGCAGTGAAGCGTTTCTTGATGGTGGTTTGGTGCCAGCGCAATTGCTCTGTGTCTGCTTCAGACTGAATCTATGCTTTCTTAACTATAGATCAGCTATCAGTGGTTACTGTGTATTTGACCACTTATTGGACCACCATACGGGATGCTGTCCAATATAATTATATGGGAGGGCTATGTATTTTGTTTTTAAATCTGCTACAACATGTCAATGTGATTATTGGAATTTCTGTACAGGTGTAATGGGCTATGTGCAGATCTAGTCTTATAATTGGATATGTCATTAGCATATTGGCACATTTGCACTTTTTGAACAACAAACTTTGACTTTCTCTAACTAATATGTGAGCAGTAGACCTTTTTAGCAATTTGTAATTTATTATATTACATTTTGTACTAGGAATGTTCTTTTGATATAAATCTCAATTGTGAATTTTAATTATTCCTTTTTTGATGTGCCAGGTTTTTATTTGCATTGTTGGTTCTGAGTAACCAAATTAAGTAATCATGATTGATTGATTGAACTGCTTTCTCAGTATAATGATCTCACTACATACCAGAATTAGACACACCGAGGAGCATATACATTTCTGAAGAAGGTTGAAAACACAGCTATTTCCTACCTTACTGTGCCACCCCACCTTCCAACAACATTGTCGAGAAAGACAGTCGCACCCTCAAGCCCAGTCTTCAGCTACAAACCAAAGATTGGAAACAACCCAAACAGCAAACACCCTTCAATATGTAAGTAAGCCAAGGGCTGACATATGGTTCGCCAAGGTATTATAGAGTTATGTACTTGTATAAATAACAGTTATGGCCCACATTAATACTAAGACCACAATATGCAGTGGTCAGCAGCAAATTGTAACTTATACCTCTTATATTCAAATAAGACATATATGTTGCACAGGTTGTCCATCACCAGTGCTGTACAACCAAAATAATACAGACATCACTGAAATGAACAGGCATGGAATAACTGGAGAGATCTGTGGCACACTCCTGGACAGTTTGGCACACTTTAATATAGTCCACTACTGCATTTCCTTTCCAGTCAGTCATGGACCTGGTAGTAGTACAAGCTCATTCAGGTACCCCCAACATTTCCAGGTGTGACCTTAGCTCCACTTCCTTCCAGGCAGTGTGCTCTAGGTCATTCCGTAGAAGTAATCCACAGACATGGCAAGGTTTACAGCTACTAGCAGAAGACCTGAGAGAGACCTCAAAGTCAACAAGGGCCACTGGGTAATGACCCTCATGGTTCTCCGCTACCACAATGTGGTGAAATACTTTGGATAAAATCTGCCCTGGGGCACCAGATGCCTTCTTACCTAGTCATACTGGCACATGTTTCCCTCCGAGCCTCAACACCTTGCCCATTAATAGTAACCCATTGCCTATACTTGGTAGTATTGGATGGCATATGGATCTTTGGGACCATCTCCACATCACCCAGGGACACTAGGGTAACCCTGCTAGTCTCCCGCACTAACAGGACAAACTCCTCCCTAAGCACTACACTTGCCACCCCTATTGTGTTACCTCCAGTGGGAGGCTGTGCACTCGTACTGCATTTGGGATTCCCCTTTACATGCCCATACTCACAACACTCATTGCACTTGAGGAGCTTGTTCTGATTCTGGGTAGTCAAGGTATTTTTTCACTGGTCAGATTAGGTATGGAAACCTGTTCCCTGAGAAATGTTCTAGGTTCCTTGAAAGCTCTTCTTTTTTATCTCTCCCTCTTTCTTCTGGTGGGATCCCAGACCACCCATTTGGGAGTCCCGCCAATAACTTTGTGGGCACTCTGGTGCTGACCCAGAGGTCTGCCTCTTCCGCAAGCTTCCTGAGGTCAGTCAGCTTGCTATCCACTAGGTACTGGCACAGCTCTGGAAAACACACTTCAAGCATGTACTCCCTCATAATCAGGTTGTACATCTCATCAAAATCATCTACCTTGCTGCCCCTCACCCATTCCTTCAGTGCCTTGCTTGAATAATCAAACATCCGCCCAAGTTTGTGTAGGGAGTTTGCGGCTCTTCCTGACTCGCTGGTGGTACTTCTCTGGAGTTAACCCTAACCTACTGATAAGTGCAGCCTTCATGGGAGCATACTGTGTCTGGTCCTCTGCTTCCAGTGTCAGGAGGGTGCCCCTCCCCACTGTGGGCATATACTTCCACAAGCTTTTTTTTTTCTCGACTTTAGGTTTCAGTGACAGCTGTCACTGTCTTCACGAGAGATATAGGCTGTCATTCCTACCTTGGCGGGCGGCGGTCGCCGCCCGCCTGGCGGGAACCGCCAGAAGACCGTACCGCGGTCAAAAGACCACGGCGGTCATTCTGACTTTCCTGCTGGGCTGGCGGGCGACCGCCAAAAGGCCGCCCGCCCGCCCGCCCAGCGGGAAAGCACCAGCAACGAGGAAGCCGGCTCCGAATGGAGCCAGCGGAGTTGCTGGTGTGCGACGGGTGCAGTTGCACTCGTCACGATTTTCAGTGTCTGCCAAGCAGACACTGAAAATCAATGTGGGGCCCTGTTAGGGGGCCCCTGCAGTGCCCATGCCAGTGGAAACCGCCGGCTTCCCTTTTCTGACCGCGGCTTTACCGCCGCGGTCAGAATAGCCCCAGAAGCACCGCCAGCCTGTTGGCGGTGCTTCCTCCGTCCCCTACCCTGGCGGTCTCGGACCGCCAGGGTAGGAATGACCCCCATAATGTTGATGCTCCAAATGAGACAATTTGCCTAATGTAGGTAAGACAATTTGGACAAATGAAATCCATGATGCAAACTGGAAAGATGGGAATTGAAATATAAAAAATTTAACCATAAAAAAGCCCTGAAGAAGTCCCGTGCTGAGGACGAAACGTGTTGGCTGATGTTGTTATGATATGCTTTTAAAAGAGAAAAAAAGAAGAGTAAAGAGAAGATAATAATGAAACTGTATTGAATCATTGGACTTGGTTGGATATACCCAAGTGGTGCACCATCAAAATATATACAGTATATAGTCCCTTTATAGGATGGCATTTTGGTAGCAGGTGCTGTGATGTGTGCACATATTATTACAGAAAATACATTTGTGACGTTGTATCTGTTTAATATACAATAGGTGATATTGGTTAGGTGCATTTTCTTGTAACCCGCTGCCAATCTTTTTAAATGTTTTACTTCCACAAGCTACCCTGCCCCCCAGTACTCTCCAGGAACCTTGTGCAGTCTGAAAGCCACCAGGTAGGCCATGAACCACTTGTCTATGTCATCCCCAACCACATAACTGGACATCAGATCCTTTGGGATGCAAACATTGTAGATATGCTACCACCATCACTGCTGGACTCAGCCTGCCTGGCCTTAATGTCCTGCTCTTGCATAGTGAGCTCATGGGCTAGAAGTAGTTTCTTTTCCTCAAAAGCCCTTTGTTTCTCCTCTGCCTCCATGGCTCTCTCCTTCTCAAATTTGAGTTTGGCCAGTTCCAATTTCAATTTCCTCTCCTCCCTCCTGTACTCCAGCTCCTCCAGGATCAGACCCTTTAGATGAGCTGCTGCTCCCTGTCCTGGGGGGAAGCTTCGCTCCATTGGCTCCCTGGCCCACAGGCAGTCCCAGATCCTCCAGTGAATCTAGTACCACATCCTCATCTATCATAACATCGTCCTCCTTTGGGGTCACAGCTGCATCCCAGGCTTCCAACCAGGCCTTCAGCGCCTTTTGCAACTTTACCTTCTTGAAGAAGCCTCTCATGGAAATGCCAAATCCCTTGCAGAAGGTTTTGAGCTGGCCACAGTGTAACTCACCAGCTGGGCCAGCTCACAATCTATTGGTGCAGGTGCAGATGTAGGACCTTCAGTTAAAAGCATGAATTTAGGAAAAATCAAAAATGCCAATTACAGAGAGTCAGGAAGGAATAAAAAGATACCAATGAGAATCAGAGACAACTGATTTTAATTGGTCTTAGATGTGGATCGTAGTATACACCAACTTACTGTAAGACACTGCATAAGTCCCTTCCTCACTGCTGATCACCAATGTTAGACATTGTGCAGGAACTGCAAACAGATACACACTAAAAGTTAATCTGGGCTCACCCTCTGATAGCTTGGCACACAGCAATCAGGCTTAACTTAAGAGACAATTTGTAAAGTATTTGTGAAACACTTAAAACAGTAAAAAAGTGAAAAGCCCACACAAAAAAGAGTAAAATAAGTCCAAAACAACAAAACTCCAATAAGTAGAAGTTAAGATATGAAGTATAAGAGATTAAACGTAGTTATAGTGAATAGAAGCATAAAGCACTAACCAGGGCAATCTGGTCACACTAGACCGGGTGAAAACCAAATGTTCAGGCTGACCGGGATAGAGTGCGGGTTGGATACAGTCCCAGGCAAGTCCCTCTGAAGCTTTACCTTCTCAAAGTTGAGCAAAGAGTTGCGCCTATGAAGAAGAAGTCTGCTGGGTGCAAGGTGAGCATCTATTGCGGAGGTCCGTGAGTGCGAGGAGACAGATGGGTGTCGCAAGCTGCAATCACTGCTGTGCGAAGAGATGTACTTGCAGCAGCTCACGCTGATTCTTTGTGTGAGCGGCGTGGTTCGTGTGCGAGTGAGCCCATTCACAAAGAGCCCAAAAGCTTAATCTCAGGACTCACAAAACCACTTTTAAGGTCCCAGGACTGGAGAGGAGCCTCTTGGGATGAGGAGCTGATTGAAGATGGGACCAGGAGCTGTAGCAGGTGTGTTAGAAGTGTTTTGTGTCCCTGAGACTTCAGAAGAACAGGAGGCAAGCCAGCAGGCCCCTGGAGCCACTTTGGTTCTGCGATGGAGAGATGCAGGTCCAGTCCTTCTTACTCCCGGGTAGGAGAGCGGCAAGTCAGCTCAGCAAAGCAACAGTCTATCAGAGTAGCAGCTCAGCAGAGTGGCAGTCCTTGTAGCAGCACAGCAGTCCGTCTTCCTGACAGAGTAGCAACAGGCCCAGAAGTGTACTGCTTTGCTAGGGTCAAGCGTCCAGTTCATATACCCAGTGGTGCATTTGATGTGGGGGTGACTCCAAAGAGGGGCTTTGAAGTGCACATAGGTGCTCCATTTCTTACCTAGTCTCCAGACACGCTACAGGGGGGTATGCAGCACTTTGAGTGAGGACAGACACAGCCCTATTCAGGTATGTCAGCTCCTCCCTCTCATCCTGCCCAAGATGCCCCATCAGCCTTGTTATGGCCCATCAGGATGTGCATAGCCTATCAGGTACACTTCAGTGGCCTTTGTGTGTGACTGTCTGGGGGGAATGCACAAAGCCCAGTTATCACCCAACCCAGACGTGTATTGGAGACAGGCAACAGACACACAGGGCTTAAGAGCAGAAAAATGGCAACTTTCTAAAAGTGGCAATGTTAAAGTTGTAATCTTAAATCCAACTTTGCCATTAAGGAGAATTTATTATGACAAGTCCATAGGTACCAAACACGACAGTCCTACTCCTTCTCAATCACGAATAATACGTAATAAATGTATTACGGGTAACCCAATGTTATCCAATGGGAGAGGTAGGCCTTATCATAGTGAAAAAGGAATTTGGGAGTTTTTGACTTCCAGGACATGTAAAAGCAAAATGTGTATGTCCTGCCTTCTAATTACACCACATCCTACCTATGGCCTACCTTAGGGGTGTCTTATGTGTAATAAAAGGTGAGTTTAAGCCTTGGCAAGAGGTTTTAAATGCCAAGTTGACATGGTAGTGAAACTGCACATACAGGCTGTTCAGTGGCAGGCCTGAGACATGTTTAAAGGGCTACTTAAGTGGGTGGAACAATCAGTGCTGCAGGCCCACTAGTAGCGTTTCTTTTACATGCCCTGGACACTTTAGCAAAACAGAAATAGATTTGTTAGATTTTAAATTGCAAGTGAATAAAAGTAAACTTAAAATAAACGTTTTTAGAAAGGCAACTGCAGGTAATAGCATTTTACATGTGAGAAGCAACCATTGTGAAACAACGTCCCATATCCTATGGGATTTATAATTTGGTGGATGGGATCTCCATCACTGTTGTGATGGAGTAACTCATCCGACAACATCTAAATCAGGCCCTTACTCTTCAAATAATAGACAAACCTCACCACTGAATAACGATATCAAGATTTGGGATAAGGTTCTTGCTAACACATTGAGAAAAGTGATGACGCTGCTGATTTATAAGATTCAAATGAGCTTTGTGACAGGAAGATTTTTCCGAAACCACTTACAAAAGCTGCTTCGTCTGGTCTGGCAAACAAGGCCAAGGGAACAGGTTCAGATTATCAAATTGACGGTAGCTCCTTGCTTTATGTGTTTATTATGACACAACAGCTTATTCTGTGGGCAACATTACAGTCTATAGACCAAAAAATCAAAGAGTACATATGGGGTGCTGAGAGACCCAGATTAGCTATGTATAAATTGTATGCAAACTCCACATTTGGGGGCCTACTGCGACCCAACATTCAGTGTTATTGCCTAGCTCACTAAATGTCTCAACTGTCTTACTACTTTCAAGACAGTCTGCAAGCTCCAGGCTGGGTCATTATAATATATTACCTTCAAAACAATGCCATATTTCCGCTGGAGCTTTATAAGCAACTCAAGAGTTCTAAAGAGCATCACAACCTGCTACTCCAATGTTTGATACAATTCTGAAAGACACATCCCAAGGCACTGAGACAAAATGGATTTTTCCACTTAAACACTCCTATTTGGCACAATACCGAAATTGTGATTCCTAATTCACCTGTCTACTGGGAGGCTTGAGCTTCTAAGGGCATCCTTTCTATTCATTATCTTTTTAAGAAGGACAAACCAAAAACATTTGTCAAGCTACCAAATGACTACCTGTCCCCAACTGGGTAATCCTGGAAACTTCTGCAATTGAAAAACTTTCTTTCTGGCAAACTCAAGTTAGTTTCAATTGCCACCCCTCCCCTCTATTATGCATGACTACGTAACAAAATAGGTTGCATACAAGAAATTGATCTTCACTGATAACTAGAGGTGGGGGTTAAACTCCGCTCTGCCGATGGAGATCAGAGTCTTGTCCACTCGGTGCTCCGCTTGGAGCATGGAGTTCGGCAAAAACTCCACTGACCTCCGCGTGGTAGAGTTTACCAGAGTTCACCCCACTTCCTGGTTCTTGCTGCGTCTGAAGAATGTGCATGAATTATACAAAATGAGCCCATTTGCCCCTGGAAGAAGTGACTGCAACAAATGAGAATTATGTTTGACTGCGTTCCAGAAGGACTAAGGCTTGACACGCATGATGCAATGCAAACCCCGGAACGCATATGGTTGGCGCTGGTTGGAATTAAGTACTATGGAGCATGTTTAGCTGGCGGTGTTAAGGATGGGCTGGGTCGGCTTCTGGTCTAGGCAGGAGCAGCACCGCTTGTTGTTGGGAGGAATGGCAGCATTGTGTCGCGGCGCTGCCTCTGTGTCCTATGAGCCCGGGTGGCAGAAAGAGTAGCTCTCTGTCCTGCTAGAGTCATGACAAGTCAAGTGGTCTCTCCCAGGCTACCTGTTCCCTCTTCACAGGCATGGCTGAGGTGAAGAAGATGTTGCAAACTTGAGCAAAGGCTCCGACTTTGACTCCTGGGGGCATCTGATGGAGTCAGTGAATGAGTACCACATGTGAGTGCCATCTTTGATTTAACACTCAATTGTTTCAGAATCTATCTGACCACCTGCAATCGTTATCGTTATGTGAGACTGTAGGCATTCAATGTCTTCCTCTTTTTCAGCCTCCCATAATAATAGCCATGTACAATAAGGGTGGTGTGCTGGAAACTGTGATGCGTGTGACAACTTTGATAACATTTGCCTTACTACAGATTCCCGTACTCACCTATGACTTGGCAGTGGTTATATTATATCAGAACGTGAAAAGTAATTGTTCATTAAACTATTAAAACTGTTACCAGTCTGAACGTTAAATGAATCTGTGAAGCAGCCAATTGATGTTCCTATTAGAATATCACCGCAACTGGCCCCAGGTCCAGAAACAGTTTCACCCGCCTTCGGAAGGGGTCAGAAAAAATCAAATTAACCTCTCTCTAACACCTCTTTGTCTAAGGCAGCAACTATATGTGCTTCGCTCCTTGTCAGCTGTTCAGAGGCAGCATTTCATAGCAACTAGGAAATGCTAATTCATTGCTTTGATTAAATTGTCTGTTAGGGGTTACGCCTCCGAGCTGTCTTTTTATACCTGAGATTTATGTTTCCATCACAAGTGCACAGGAAGGGTTACTGCTTCGTTTCAGGAGTAGGGCGAAATTGGAAGCTCACTTAAGTGTAATTGAATGGTGGAGAGAATTTCAAGGGTGCACACCTGCATTGCAGGTCTTCAGATTTCACTAGCAGCCTTGATGAAGGGAAACTGATTAATGAATCCTAGCCTTTTGAGGCATTTCCCGCCACCGATTTGTTATTTCCTCAAGGGGAGATTGACATTTCTGATGAGAAAATAAAGAGTAAGGGTATCTTCCCTCTTCCAGTTTTTGCTCAAGCCTTTTGCCATGTTCCATGGTAGCTGCATTAGAAGTGCCTTAATAAGGGCTATATATACAGGTGCAAAGTTCACTGAGCGCACTCGACCATGACTAGAGTAAAATATACATGCGGTGACAGACAGCGATCTGAACAATTACCATTTTTGAAAAAACAGAGTGCCTGCTGAAACGGCACCCATTTGGCAATGTTTCCACAGCATATATACATTTTTATTTTATTTACATTAATATTGTGAATAATGAAGAAATAAATTCAAACTACATGCTTCACCAAACGTAAATGGAATTTAGATATCTTGAGGAGTAAAAATGGCATACGGCAAAATGTCAAACACCGAAGTACAACAGCAGAGCCCGCATTCCGCAGCAGATGGAACTCAGCAGAATCTCACAGTTTTTAGACAACTCCGTGGAATTTCGTGGAGTAGAACTCCTTGAGTTCCACCCAGGCCTACTGATAACTGGAGAGCTACACTCTAAGCCAGGTGTCTGCAACCAGTCAACTGTGATCTACAACCTGCAAACACCTTCAGAGTAGCTCACAGCCATTAATTTTTAAATAAGCACAGGGTTACATTTTCCTTTTAAAGTTCATGGAAGGATGCATTTATTTTACATTATTATTATGCTGCAGATAGCAGGACCTGATAATGAGCACTACTCAGTCGGCTTCCTGACCCAGGCTAGGGCACAGAGGTGAAAAACTGAAACGCTGAGGTATTTAACTCTTAATACAAAGTCCTTGTAAAGTCAGTATTGAGCGTGTGCATAAAATGATGTTTCTGAATGCTTTTAAATGGGAGACAATTAAAATGAAAAATTACCTCAATGATTAAGTTAACTATTCATTTTAATTTTCTATCATTTCAAAGTGTCGCATTTACAAACAGCATGTGTCTTGCTCTTAGTGGCCAAAAGACACTGCGCCATATTTATAACTGAAAAATACAGTAATTATTTTTAAATGGGCTAAATTTATAGTGAAGAAAAATATAATTATGAAACATTAAGGCCCTCTTTACAACCCTGGCAGTCGGTGATAAAGCAGCGGTAATACCGCCAACAGGCCGGCAGAATAAAAAAAAGAATTACGACCACGGCGGAAACCGCTCAGACACATAGCCACTTTAACATACCGACTGCAACGGCAGTAGCAACAAGCACCACGGCGGTAACCGGCAACAGCTAGGCGGAAGACAATGTATCGCCCACTGTATTATGACAGGCCTATCTGCCACCTTTTCTGGGGCGGTACTAACTACATCAAAAGCACGGTGGAAACAGAACACAGAAGTCAAATGACTCACCTCTGGACACTCAGAGAGCAACCACAACGCCGTGGAGCCCGATTTGCTAATTTTCCCCATGCTAGTCTAACTTTTCCTGCATTATGAGCACCAATGCTGGCGAAGACAACCACGGTGAGTACTGCCGCCTAGGACACAAGGGAGGGGGGAGGAAAAAGAGAGTGACACACACACGCAACACCCCCACCCCCAACACCATACACACAAACAAAAGCACAAACATTACATATCCGCTCGTACCCCTCAGGAATAATGCAAGGACAAAATAATTGGAAGAAAGTCAGTGTAATACGATAAAATAACATGAATAAGTTCATCAAAATACAAACGTATATACAGATTTACAAATGGAGGGACACTGCCCAGTCCTAAATGTCCATGGGCCACAGGGCCACATCACATAGGCCAAGGCCCCCCCTCACTCGTGCAACAACATGGAGAGAACACTGCAGGGGCATCAGGTCAAAAATACACAGGCACCTCAGGGGGGCGGGGATTGGGGGGGCACCTCAGCCGAAAGATGGTACGACGCCACTGGTCTTGGAGGTGGCTACATGCCCTGTGCGATGTCATGGGGAGTGCAAGGCCACAGTCTGTCAATTGGGTGGTTTGCCCACTGTTTGGTCCTGGAGAGTGCAAGGCCACAGTCTCTCAAGTGGGTGGCTTGCCACTGCTTGGTCCTGGGAAGTGCAAAGCCACAGTCTCTCAAGTGGGTGGTTTGCCCACTGTTTGTTCCTGGGGATTGCAAAGCCACAGTCTCTCAAGTGGGTGGTTTGCCCACTGTTTGGTCCTGAGGAGTGCAAGGCCACAGTCTCTCAAGTGGCTGGTTTACCCACTGCTTGGTCCTGGGAAATGCAAAGCCACAGTCTCTCAAGTGGGTGGTTTGCCCACTGTTTGGTCCTAGGGTGTGCAAGGTCACATTCTCTCAAGTGGGTGGTTTGCCCACTGCTTGGTCCTGGGGAGTGCAAAGCCACAGTCTCTCAAGTGGGTGGTTTGCCCACTGCTTTGTCCTGGGGAGTGCAAGGCCACAGTCTCTCTAGCGGATTGCGTCTTCCACTGGTTCTGGAGGGGGCATTGTGCCTAGTGAGATTCATCCTGGGAAGAATGCGGTGAGTGGATGGCTTCTTCCACTGTTTCTGGAGGGGGCATTGTGCCCAGTGTGCTTCATCCTGGGAACGATGCGGTGAGTCGATGGCTTCTTCCACTGGTTCTGGAGGGGGCATTGTGCTCAGTGTGCTTCATCCTGGGAAGGATGCGGTGAGTGGATGGCTTCTTCCACTGGTTCTGGAGGGGGCATTGTGCCCTGTTATGTAAATCTTGGGAAGTGCAAGGTCACAGTCTCCTACCTGGGTGTCACACCTACAGGATTTGCAGGGTCCAGGACTCACTACAGCCCATGGAGGCAGGACTACACACTGCCTGCCAGTGGTGACCGCTGCTCAGTGGTGGCAGTGGTGGGGCTCGTGTCAGGGCTGGCAGTGGTGGTTGTAGGCTCCAGCCCTTCCCCTGCAGCCTCGGACGGCTGCCACTGGGGCTGCTGCTGCTGGCAGGGGTGCTAGTGGTGGTGCTGGCAGTGATGGTGGTAGGCTCCAGCCCTTCCCCTGCAGCCTAGGATGGCTGCCCACTGGGGCTGCTGCTACTGGCGGTCTTGCTGGTGGCGGTGCTGGTGGTGGTGGGGGTAGGCTCCAGCCCTTTCCCTGCAGCCTCGGATGGCTGCCCACTGAGGCTACTGCTGCTAGCAGTGTTGCTGGTGGTGGTGCTAATGACGGTGCTGGTGGGGGTGCTGGCAATGGTGGGGGTAGGCTCCAGCCCTTGTCCTGCAGCCTCAGACTGCTGAACCACCATTGTTGGTGGTGGGGGCTCTGAATGAGTCCCAGCACCAGGCCTCCTGTCCTTCCTGCCTGCAGGCCCCTTGCCCTTCCCTTTCACAGCTGTTGGTGCCTTCTTGACCTTCTCTTTCGCAGCTGGTGGTGCCTCCTTGCCCTTCCTTGATGCACATGGTGCAGACATACTTTCATGCTGCTGTCCGGTTCCCGGGATCCTCTCCCATCTGCAGTAGTTGTCGACACTACTGTGGCCGTGGACTGGGTGGCTGAGGTGCTCGCCTGGGTTCTGACCACCCTGGCCCGATGTGAAGGACGGGGGAGGGGTAGGGAAGAGGTCAACGGTGGAGAGGAAAAGCTTCTTAGGGACATTGGGGCGGGAAGAGGGTGAAGGTTTGCTAGTGGAGGAAGAGGAAGTGGGTGTAGGAGGTGTGTGCTGTGGTTGGGTGCAGGTGCATGGGCTGGATGCTGTTGTGAGGTGGATGGCTGTTGGGTGTCTGAGTGTTTGCGTTTGTGTACGTTGGGAGGAGGGGGCACAGACACAGTGGGACTGGACACAGGGGACGTGTGGATGGTTGTGGGGGTGGTGACTGCCAGTGAAGGGTGTGTAGTGATAGGTGTGCTGGTGATGGAGGTAGTGGAAGAGGATGTAGTGCATGCAGGTGTGAGTGTAGATGCTACTGGGAGGCAGGTGGAGGACGAGGAGGAGGGGGCCACAGTGGAGGCAGTGGATGTTGGTATGTCTGCATCTGGATGGTGTTTGTGAGAGTGCCTGTGGGATGATGTGTGGTGCTTGTGTTTGCCTGAACCACTCCTGTATGTTGTCCGATGTGCATGCAGGTCTGCCTGCTTGCTTGGGATAGGTTGGGGTTGAGGGGAATGGGATTGGGTAGAGGAAGTTGGAGGTGGGAGGCTAGAAACAGGGACAATGGTTGCCATCAGAGAGGAGGCCAGAGCCTGGATTGATCCTTGTTGGGCCCCCATGCCAGAGTGAATGCCCTCCAAGAATGCATTTGTTTGTTGCAAATGGGCTGCCAGCCCCTGGATGGAATTCACAGTGGTTGACTGCCCAACAGAGATGGATCGCAGGAAGTCAATAGCCTCCTTACTCACGCAGCAGGGCTAACTGGGGCAGGGCCTGAGATGCCTGGGGCGAAGGAGATGCCCACCCTCCTTGGTGAGCGGGCACGGGAAACACACTGAGGGGCTGCTGGGAGGGTGGTGCTGGTACAGGGGGTGGCTGCTGTACCTGTAGTTGGGGTGGCCACAGAGGTGCCCGCCATCACTAGGGAGCTTCCATCGGAGGAGTTATCACTGTTAGAACTATCCCCTCCTGTCTCCGCCGTGGTGCTCCCCTCACCCTCCGTCCCACTATTACCCACACCGTCAGTGGATTCGGCCTTCTGGGCCATGTGGGATGCAGCTCCCTCCGTGGTCGGTGCCTCTTCTCCTCTGCTAGATGATGCTAATGCACAGAAGGACAGGGTGACAAAACAAAAAGGAGGGGGGAGACAAAGGATACACTTGGTCAATGGCTGCAACAACACCACCGTTGGTGTACACACCACTCTCACACACAGGGAATAGGCCTACGCACTATGCAATACACTACCAGTCACAATGCTAGTCACCAGGCCATGGACAGTAATACCTAATACCAACAACAGCATACCTGGGACCCACAGACCCCTGCCCAGTAGTGGATGCCTACTAGCTTGGTTGTAGGTGGTTCACATCATACCCTGCCCAACATTGGACCTACCCTGCAACATCCGGCTTGGCCTAGGGGCACCCACAGGCCATCCGCCACCCGGAGAGCACCCTACCACGCGCAAGTAGTATATTGGGAAACTGTACTCACCCCCTTGTGGCTGCTGTGATGCACTCAAGCACCCATCCAGCTCCAGATAGGCCACCGCCAGTATGCAGGCCATTGGGGGGCAAGGGTTCAATGGGCACCCCTTCCTCGTAGCGAGGCCATCCCCAGCTGGGCCTCCGCCGTCTTCCTTGCCCAGCATCTCAGGTCCTCTCACCGTTTGTGACAGTGGGTGCTCCGCCTGCCATAGACCCCCAGGATCCATACGTCCTTGGCAATGGCATCCCATAAACCTTTTTTCTGATGGGCGCAGACCTGCAGAAATATACACATAGCAGAAGGTATCAGTCAGACAGTCCGGCCTGTTACACTCATGTCCCACCATAGCCCTCCCATCCCCTTACGCACAGACATTGCCCACCATACATGCAGAACGCAGGCCAGGGCCCTTCCACCAACTCCCCCACACGAGGACCTCACACACAGCACTCCATGCATTCATGCCCAATGCATTGTGCTCACAGTGTACTCACCTGTTGGTCTGGAGGCCCATACAGCATTCGGAATTAGGGTAGGACCCCATTCACCAGTCTCTTCAACTCCACAGCGGGGAACGCAGGGGCCCTTTCCCCAGTCACACTTGCCATGGTCGGTTCCAGACACAGGTCACAGCAGCACTTGCAGTGTAGGTCCTCTCCTGTTGAAGGTCAGGTAGCAAGTGCGTGAACAGATAGAAAATGGCAGTCACGTCCACGGCGGTGCGTACTGTCACCGCTGGCGTACATCACCATTGGTCACTGTAACCCATAGGGCCCAATGGGATCCAATGAGGAGTTGCACAGCGGTTTTCGACCTCCTCCCGCAACGGTGCACAACATCAGAGAAATTACCTAATTTCCAACTCTCCCTCCATACAGGACAGGCGGACGCCATTTCAAGGGGGGGCAGGCCATGGCACCTAACTGCGTCTGAGTACACATAGGCACCATTTGGGCCTATACAACAATATTGTGTTACAGTCACAACATGCAATGTAGTGTAGTGTCTGTAAATATGGAATACTGACCAGCTACTCACCGTTTGCCCCCTAGATTGCAACCGCTGCAGATGAATAGGAGATGGAGACATCCCTCCATGTACAGGCCCCTGGTGGACTTGGTAACAATGGAGGACTGGCACATTCTCCTCATCTGTAGACTTGGCAGGGCCACAATCACAGAGCTGTGTGCCCAATCGGAACCTGACCTGATATCTGCTATCCGTCAGCCCACCGGGATCCCCCCTCTTGTGAAATCCTATCTGTGCTCCATTTCCTGGAAAGTGGCTCTTTCCAAATGACAGTGGGCTTGGCAGAAGGAATGTCTCAGCCAATGTTCTTAATAGTGCTGACCAGAGTATTGCCTGCCCTGATTAAACACATGTGCAGCTACATCGTTTTCCCCCAGGTGGAGGATTTGGCCACAGTGAAAGCTGATTTATATGCTATGGGACATATCCCCAACATTATTGAGGCAATTGATGGTACACATATTGCATTTGTCCCCCCCAGGAGAAATAAACAGGTGTTCAGAAATCGAAAGGGCTTTCACTCCATGAATGTGCAGATAGTGTGCCTGTCGGACCAGTACATCTCCCATATCAATACAAAGTTTCCTGGGTCTGTGCATGATGCCTTTAGCCTGTGGAATAGCAGCATCCCATATGTGATGGCTCAACTCCAGAGGCACCAGGTGTGGCTAATAGGTGAGCAGGAGTAGGTCCCATAAAGTAGTTTTTGGTGTATGGGTATGGTGTGGGCCCTAATCGTTAGATTGTGTAAAACAGTTGTCCCTCAATGTTTGAAGGTGACTCTGGTTACCCAAACCTCTCATGGCTACTGACCCCTGTGAGGAATCCCAGGACAAGGGCAGAGGAACATTACAATGAGACACATGGGCGAACACGAAGAATAATAGAAAGGACATTTGGCCTCCTGAAGGCCAGGTTTCGTTGCCTCCATCTAACAGGTGGATCCCTGTACTACTCACCCAAGAAGGTGTGCCAGATCATCGTGGCATGCTGTATGTTGCACAACCTCGCCTTACGCACCCACCTACGCCTCATCCCTGGTGCCTAGTGGTAGGCTTTCCTGCTGCCCTCGCGTAAGTAATTCCTTTTGTGTTTGCCTTATCTGCTTCTATATTTTTCATATTGCCGCTAGTTTGTTTTAGCCATGTTTAGTGTTTCACATTGCGCTTCTGTGTATTTATATTGCCGTTCGTTTTTTGCCTTCGTTTATTGCCGTTAGTTGTTTTGCTGTGTTGCACAGCGTGTCTTTGCCCCCCTGCACCCCCTGTTTTAGCTCTCGTTTCGCTCTCCTGGTCTCCCACCGCCCATTTCCTCAGCACCAGCTCCGGCCGGTCTCTGTTTTTCCTGCCGCTGCCTCCCCTGCGCGCGCACCCATTGGCCCTCCCTCCTCCCAGTTGCTCCACCCTCCCACCCCACCCTCTTAATGGCGGCCGCGCCCATCCGCACCTGGACCGCGCCCAGCGCCAGTCCCCCTAGCCCAGACCCCCCCAGACAACACTACTCGACTAACACACTCCACTCCCTCAACCCAGGACAATGCCCCGCCTGCACCCAAACCAACCCCACACACACACACACACACACACAGGGACCTTTCACCTGCTACGCCTGCCGATTCTTCTGCTCCACCTTTTACACAGTAACACCCACACCCCTCACACCAACCCTAGCGCTCCCCACATCAAACACCACAATCTCAACGCAGCAGACTCCCACACAGCCCCCACCCACCCCAACAGACCCCATTCCAAAAAAAACCTCAACCCGAACACACTCCACTACACCCCCACAACCCACAGCAGCACCCTAACCCCCCACACCAACACCATTGCGCACCACAACAACAGCCCCCACAACCACCTCAACTGCTTACTCCTAAACACCTGCTCCTTACACAAACATGCCATGGAACTCTGGGACCTCATCACATCACACTCACCTGACATCGTCTTCCTCACGGAAACCTGGACGAACCACTCATCTGAGCCTGACATAGCCACAGCCACCCCTGATGGGTACAAACTCCATCGCCATTCTGCACAAATACACCATTAAGGTCACCACCAATACACACAACACCCTAGACAGCACAGAACACATGTACTTCCTAATCCACATAAACAACAACACCACCCTCAGAGGAACACTCATATACAGACCTCCAGGGCCTCACCCCCCATTCTGTGACACCATCAATGACACCATCAGCCCTCACGCACTCACCTCCACAGACTACATCCTCCTCGGTGATTTCAACTTTCACCTGGAGAACCCGCACGACCACAACTCCTCATCCCTCCTAGATAACCTCACCTACCTCAGACTCAAACAACTGGTCACAGCACCCACCCATTCAACAGGACACACAATAGACGCAATCTTCACCTCGAGCCAACACATAACCTACACTCACACCGCTGAACTCCAGTGGACTGACCACCACTGAGTCCACTTCTCCTTCTCCAAACCCCCCACACATCACCACCAACACACCACACCCTACCGCATGTGGGACAAGATCCCCACAGAACACCTGAACTCCCAACGTGCGCAGAAACCCCCCCACACCAACGACCCCAACATTGCTGCTCTCAGCCTCGCAAAATGGATCACTACCTGCGCAGACTCATTCGCCCCCCTCAGTAAAAACATCACCACCCGCAACATCAAGAACGCCCCCTGGTACACCACTGAACTCCAAGACTCCAAGCGTAAATGCCACAAAGCAGAGAAAGCTTGGCGACAGGAACCCTCAACCACCAACTTCTCCACCCTCAAAACCTCCATCCCCAACCACCACCAACTCATACGCACCACCAAAAGAGCATACTACAAGGAACGCATAGACAGTAACTCTCACAACAGCAAAGAACTCTTTACCATCATCAAAGAGGTCTGCAAACCCAAAGCCAGCAACATAGACCCCACGCATACACAAGTCCTCTGTGACTCCCTCTCAAACCATTTCCACCGCAAAATCTTAGACATACACAACAGTTTCAAACCACACCCACCCACCACACAAACCTCCAACTTGTCCAACACAGATCCCCCACGCCCCCCCAACCTATTAATCACCTGGGCCCCAACCACCGACGAAGAAACTGAAAAGACGATGAATTCCATCCACTCTGGCTCCCCCTCTGACCCCTGCCCCATCGCATTTACAACAATGCCAGCCCAACCATCGCCCCCAAGCTTCGCGACATAATCAACAGCTCATTCGACACTGCCACATTCCCAGACCCCTGGAAACATGCAGAAGTCACCACACTCCTAAAAAAGCCCAAAGCTAACCCTGACGACCTCTCCCAACTACTGCCCCATCTCCTTCCTCCCTTTCCCCGCCAAGGTCACTGAGAAACTAGTAAACACCTGCTTGTCCCACTTCCTTGAGGAAAACAACACACTCGACCCCTCCCAGTCTGGGTTCCGCAAGAACCACAGCAAGGAGACCGCCCTCATCGCATGTACTGATGACATCAGAACCAGAGTCGACAAGGGCGAGACCATCACACTCATCCTCCTGCACCTCTCCGCTGCCTTTGACACTGTCTGCCACCATACACTCTGTACGCACCTCCAAAACACAGGGATTTGACACAAAGCCCTAGACTGTCTCACCTCCTTCCTCACCGATAGAAGCCAAAAAGTCTGCCTCCCTCCCTTCCACTCCACAGCTACCAAAATCATCTGCGGAGTCCCCCAAGGGTCCTCCCTCAGCCCTACCCTTTTCAACATTTACATGACCCCTCTTACCAACATCCTCCAACCACACAGAATCACCATCATATCCTACGCAGACGACACCCAACTCATCATCTCCCTCACCCGTAACCCTACTACTGCCAAAACCAACCTCCACGCTGCACTCCTTGACACCGCCACATGGATGACAGCAAACCACCTCAAGCTCAACTCCAACAAAACCGAAATAATCATATTCGGCCCCAACAAAACCATATGGGACGACTCCTGGTGGCCCACCGCCCTCGGCCCCGCACCTACCCCCGCAAACCACGCACGCAACCTCTGCATCATCTTTGACCCCTCCCTCTCCATGACCCAGCAAATCAATGCCGTCACCTCCTCCTGTTTCAACACACTCCGCATGCTGGGAAAAACCTTCAAATAGATTCCCATAGAGACCAGAAAGACCGTCACCCACACACTCTTCAGCAGCAGGCTAGACTACGGAAACGCCCTCTACGCCGGCACCACACTCAAACTCAAACACAAACTCCAGAGAATCCAGAACACAGCCGCCTGCCTCATCCTGGATCTCCCTCGCCATGAACACATCTCGTCACACTCAAATCCCTTCACTGGCTCCCCATCGACAAGAGGATCACCTTCAAAATCCTCATCCACGCACACAAATCCCTCCACAACACCAGCCCAACCTACCTCAACAAAAGAGTGAACTTCCACACTCCCAACCGCCACCTCCGATCCACTGACTTCGCACTCGCCACAGTCCCCAGCATTCAACGCAGCACCACAGGAGGCAGATCCTTCTCCTAACTTACCCCCAAGGCCTGGAACTCCCTCCCCACCAACCTCCGCAAGACCCAGGATCTCGTGCTCCTCAGAAAGAACCTCAAGACATGGCTGTTCGAACAGTGACCCTCTTCCCCCCCCCCCAGCACCTTGAGACCCTCACGGGTGAGTAGCACGCTCTATAAATTTTTTGATTGATTGAGTGATTGATTACGTCGCCAGGTGCCTTTCTGCAGGAGGATGAGGCTGGAGATGGGCGTGTGGCAGCAGTGGACCCAGTGGACAGTGAAGATGAGGAGGCAGAGGATGACTATGAGGACAACAGAAGTGCTATAATAAGACAGTACTTCCAATGACACACAGGTAAGACACTCTAATTACACTTTACATTGACAGTTTTGTATTTGACATTGTCATTGGCAGGCTAATTTTCCAACTTCTACTTCGGTAGCCTTTGGCATCTCTATTTTCAGATATTTGTGTCCCACTATCACTCCTGGTGTGTTAACTGCAGCCAACTACAGGTCATTCCTATGTATACAATGCTGTAGAGTTATATTGCAGTGTTTAAAGCTTGTTAAATGAATACATGGTTAAATGATTTGACAGACTCCATACTTGTATTATTCAAATGATGTTTGTTTAAGTGCTAACGATTAGAGGGGGATGTGCAATGGGCTGGGGTGATGATGGAGGAAAGTCCAGGATAGAGTTGAGTCTATTTGTATCACAGGTGCATTGTCGAAGGGGGCATAGGAAGTGGGACAATGGCAGTTCAAGGTGGGCAGGGTGACAGAGTGGTACACAAGGGTGACATTCAGGAGAGTCTTATTTCCTGGCGGTGTCTTGGCGATGTTCTCTGGCTTCTGCCTGAATCGCAGGGACAGTTTGTGGGATGGTTCTCCTTCTGCAGGAGGTGGGGTGCTGGTGGCCTGTTGTTCCTGTGGCAGGGCCTCCTGTCCACTAGCAGCAGCGGAGGTGGAAGGCTGTTCATCGTTTTGGCTAGTGTCAGGGGCCCGGTGGTGTGCCACTGCTTCCCTCATGGGTTTGGCCATGTCTGCCAGCACCCCTGCAATGGTGACCAGGATGGTGTGGATGTCCTTCAAGTCCTCCCTGATCGCCAGGTACTGTCCCTCCTGCAGCTGCCAGGTCTCCTGCAACTTGTCCAGTATCTGGCCCATCGTCTCCTGGGAATTGTGGTATGCTCCCAGGATGTTGGTGAGTGCCTCCTGGAGAGTCGGTTCCATGGGCCAGTCCTCCCCTTGTCGCACAGCAGTCCTCCAAGCTTCCCTGTTGTCCTGTGCCTCTGTCCCCTGAACCGTGTGTCCACCGCCACTGACCCCAGGTCCCTGATCGTCGTGTGTTTGTGGGGTGGTCTGGGGTCCCTGTAGTGGTGGACACACTGCTTGTAGGAAAGTACCATCTTGCCTGGCATGTTACCCCCATTTTTACTTGTGTGTCTGTTTTTGCCTGTGTCACTGGGATCCTGCTAGCCAGGACCCCAGTGCTCATAGTTTGTGGCCTATATCTGTTCCCTGTGTGGTGCCTAATTGTATCACTGAGACTCTGCTAACCAGAATCTCAGTGTTTATACTCTCTCTGCTTTTAAAATTGTCACTGCAGGCTAGTGACTATTTTCACCAATTCTGATTGGTGCACTAGAACACCCTTAGAATTCCCTAGTATATGGTACCTAGGCACCCAGGGTATTGGGGTTCCAGGAGATCCCTATGGGCTGCAGCATTCCTTTTGCCACCCATAGGGAGCTCAGACAATTCTTACACAGGACTACCACAGCAGCCTGAGTGAAATAACGTCCACGTTATTTCACAGACATTTTACACTGTACTTAAGTGACTTATACATCACCTATATGTCTAACCCTCACTTGGTGAAGGTTAGGTGCAAAGTTACTAAGTGTGAGGGCACCCTGGCACTAGCCAAGGTGCCCCCACATTGTTCAGGGCAATTTCCCCAGACTTTGTGAGTGCGGGGACACCATCACACGTGTGGACTACATATAGGTCAATACCTATATGTAGCTTCACAATGGTAACTCCAAACATGGCCATGTAACATGTTGAAGATCATGGAATTGACCCCCCCAAGACAAATCTGGTATTGGGGTGCCAATCCCATGCATCCCCGGTGCTCCAGGATGGACCCTGGGTGCTGCCGAACTAGCTCTCTGGGATGTTCTCTGCAGCTACCGCTGCTGCCAACCCTCAGACAGGTTTTCTGCCCCCCTGGGGCCTGGGCTGCCCAGTCCCAGGAAGGCAGAACAAAGGATTTCCTCTGAGAGAGGGTTTTACACCCTCTCCCTTTGGAAATAGGTGTTGAGGGCCTGAGAGGAGTAGCCTCTCCTGGCCTCTGGAAATGCTTTGAAGGTGCCCTCCTTGCATAAACCAGTCCACACCGGTTCAGGGATCCCCCAACCCCTGCTCTGGCACGAAACTGGACAAAGGAAAGGGGAGTGACCACTCCCCTGTCCATCCCCGCCCCAGTGGTGGTGCCCAGAGCTCCTCCAGTGTGTCCCAATCAATCAATCAAAAAATTTGTAGAGTGCACTACTCACCCGTGAGGGTCTCAAGGCGCTGGTGGGGGGGCCGGGGGGGACATGGAGGGTCACTGGTCGAACAGCCATGTCTTGAGGTTCATTCTGAAGACCAGTAGGTCTTTGGTTTTGCAAAGATCGGTGGGGAGGGAGTTCCAGGTTTTGGGGGCGAGGTAGGAGAAAGACCTGCCTCCTGTGGTAGTGCGCTGGATGCGGGGGACTGTGGCTAGGGCGAGGTCGGCTGATTGGAGGTTGCGTGTGGGAGTGTGGAAGTTTACTCTTTCATTTAGGTAGGTTGGGCCGGTGTTGTGGAGGGATTTGTGTGCGTGGATGAGGATCTTGAATGGGATTCTCTTGTCTATCGGGAGCCAGTGAAGGGATTTGAGGTGTGGTGAGATTCGTTTGTGGCGGGGGAGGCCAAGGACGAAGCGCGCGGCTGTGTTCTGGATTCTTTGAAGATTGCGTTTGAGTTTGAGTGTGGTGCCGGCGTAGAGGGCGTTACCGTAGTCCAATCTGCTGCTGATGAATGCGTGGGTGACTGTCTTTCTGGTTTCTGGGGGGATCCATTTGAAGGATTTTTTTAGAGTGCAGAGTACGTGGAAGCAGGAGGAGGTTAGAGCATTGATTTGCTGTGTCCTGGAGAGGGAGGGGTCGAGGAGGATGCTAAGGTTGCGTGCGTGGGTTGCGGGGGTGGGTGCGGGGCCTAGGCCGGTGGGCCACCGGGAGTCGTCCCATGTGGTTTTGTTGGGTCCGAAGATGATGATCTCGGTTTTGTTTGAGTTGAGCTTGAGGTGGTTAGTGGCCATCCAGTTGGCGGTGTCTAGGAGAGCGACGTGTAGGTTGGTTTTGGCGGTGGTGGGGTTGCGGGTGAGGGAGAGGATGAGTTGGGTGTCATCTGCATAGGAGAGGATAGTGATTCCTTGTGCTTGGAGGATGTTGGCTAGGGGGATCATGTAGATGTTGAAGAGTGTGAGGCTGAGGGAGGACCCTTGGGGGACTCCGCAGGTGGTCTTGGTAGTGTTGGAGTGGAAGGGCGGAAGGTGGACTCTCTGGGCCCGGTCGGTGAGGAAGGAGGTGAGCCAGTCTAAGGCTTTGTGGCGGATTTCTATGTTGTGGAGGCGTGTGCAGAGTGTGTGATGGCAGACGGTGTCAAGAGCTGCGGAGAGGTCTAGGAGGATGAGTGTGACGCTCTTGCCTTTGTCGACTTTGGTCCTGATGTCGCCAGTGCATGCGATGAGGGCGGTTTCTGTGCTGTGGTTCTTGCGGAACCCAGATTGTGAGGGGTCAAAGGTGTTGGTTGCTTTGAGGGAGTGGGATAGGCGGGTGTTGACTATTTTCTCTGCAACCTTGGTGGGGAAAGGGAGGAGGGAGATGGGGCGGTAGTTGAAGAGGATCTCCGGGTCGGCTTTTTTTTTTTTTTTAGGAGAGTGGTAATTTCTGCATCCTTCCCAGACCTCTGCCATCTTGAATGCAGAGGTGTGAGGGCACAATGGAGACCTCTGAGAGGCCAGTGTCAACAGGTGATGTCAGAGACCCCTCCTGATAGGCTCTTACCTGGTTAGGTAGCCAATCCTCCTCCGAGGGCTATTTAGGGTATCTCCTGTGGGTTTCTCTTTAGAAAACGAATGCAAGAGCTCACCAGAGTTCCTCTGCACTTCTCTCTTCAACTTCTGCCAAGGATCGACCGCTGACTGCTCCAGGATGCCTGCAAAACCGCAACAAAGTAGCAAGACGACTACCAGCAACATTGTAGCACCTAATCCTGCCGCCTTTCTCGACTGTTTCCTGGTGGTGCATGCTCTGAGAGCTGTCTGCCTTCACCCTTCACTGGAAGCCAAGAAGAAATCTCCGTGGGTCGACGGACATCTAACGGTCAAGGGGATCCGGTTATTTTGTTGATCAAATGTGACGTGCAAATAGGAGAAAGCACTAACCCTTGTAATGACTTTGCCTTTTGTTGTTATTGGTCTTACTTTGGAGGGCTGCGTTCCACAAGCCGTATGATGGATTTTGGCTCTATTAATATCAACATCAATCTCGTCCATGAATTTAACGAACAGGTCCACCAGACCCTCTTAGACCATTCGGGGTATGAGAGAATAATACTACGTTATCTAATATATAGCAGGGAGGGGACAAAGGAAGCATTAACCTTAGGCATATCTTTTCTAATTATCACCCAAAACCTTTTCAGTCCATTTATATATAATAAAAATAATATATGCAGCAAAACACATCCCTGCCCGACCCCTCGAGGGAGGTTAAAATAATCAGTACATTCCCCCTTCTGTCCGTACCTGATAGCAGTAGCCTGTGTGAATGGCGCATAGAAAATCAATCAGGGCTTGAGGCATTCCTAAGTCAGTCAGTAGAATCCACATTTTAGACCGGTTAACCCAGTCTCCACGTAATTCCCAACCACCATGTTCAGATTTAAGCACTGCTCTGGTGTACCCTTTCTTTCTCTGAACCCATACAGGACCGAGGTGAGGATATTGTTGTGCTGTGCCCATTCTTCTATCTGTTCAAAATGATGCTTTCAGCCACTTTGATTTCAAATGTAATAGGGAAATCAGGCTGTAGCAACTTGGGTCCTCTTTTCTAAAAAATTTAAAAGCAGGTACAATGGTGGCAACTTTCCAAGATCTAAGGATACCCACTGTGGCAGCAGCATTTAGAACATTTGTTAATAAGGGGGCCAAAAAGGAATATTCATTTTATATTTATATAAGTCCATAGGGACCCTGTCGGGGCGGGCCTGGTTGAGGGACATCTTAATAAGGCAGATGTAATTTCTTCTAGCTATGTCGTGCTATCTGTTGGAACTTCAGGTGCCTCCTCTACACTATCCAAGGGGTTCAAGGTCCCCATTGAATGGATTGTGTAAAGTAATCTGGTGTACCTAGAGCCAATCATCTCCCCTTAACTATCTCCCAAAACCCTTATTTACAGGTACATATCGACCTCTCCCATGGGTCCTCCTTCAGAGTTTGTTTTCTCTCCTTGGCGGCTATCCTATAGGAAGCTCTGGCACATGAAATATCCTCTTGGATCCTTGGCCATTCACTAAGCACTACCTTTAAGTGCTGGTTAGCCGTTCTACATCTGTCATCAAACCACCCAATTTTAACCAGCCTCATAGGGCCAGAAAGATCATGCATGATCTGCTTAGTGGGGTGATTTAATGATTGAAGCACCTCCAGAACCCTCACAGGGGGAGGATCAACGTGAAGCAGTGACTCCATTAACAGATTCTCATTGGCCCTAGTAAAAGAGTTAAACAGGACAGGAAGTGAAATACTACGCCATTTGATTCTAAGACCCTTATCTGTAGTGGTCAAGTCAACTAAACTTGGGTTGCTTTTATGCTTAACACCAATAGATATTACCATATCAAGCATGGTGGGGTTATGGTCAATATAGCATGTATCCAGGACTCCCCCTGTTAAGACAGTATTTTCCAAAGGCCGCGCAATAATCACATAGTCAATAACAGACTCTTTGCCCCACCCTACAAAAAGTGTTTTTTGATCAAATTGCTGCCTCACAATGGTCCCCACGTAAAGGAGATTAGCCAGACACACAGCATTGTTCAGTCTTCTGGATATCAGTTTGGAGTGGGAAGCATACAGTTTTCAATAAGAAAGTGATTCTTGATTGTTTGGACTGTGACCATAGGCATCAAATTCTTTGACTGATATACATAAAAAACGTAGCTGCCTCATTGGGCTGTTCAGATCTCTATTCTGCCCCCAACTCGTTACTAAAAGTGCTGGGAAGATGGTTAAAGAGTTGTTTCTTAGGCAGGCTGCGGAGAGAAGGTAAGATGAGGCCTCAGCAAAGCCAATTTTGAGAGCCTCCAAGATCATTCAAACCTGCATCAGCCTTGAGCCTTATCTTTCCCTGGTTAGAATCCCCAAAATTTCAGTTGGGCACGATAAGTTATACACTTTGCCTCCCACTTGGACACTATGCTCCCAATTCTATATTAAACAGCCCCTGTGATGATAGCATGCCACAGACCCTGGAACACTTAATTTTATTCTGTAAATTTTATGAATTTCCCCAAACAAGATATTTGTTGCCAATTTTAAGACCAATGAGCTTTTATCAATATACACCTGCTTTTTATCACCTTCAGATGCTTGCTGACCCTGCTGTTATAACTGTGGTTGGGTCTTTCCCAAAATGTGCTATATATTTGGATACTGTACAGAATGTTTGATATAAGTTCTTAATACGGTTATACAGGGATTTGGAGTGGTGTGAACAGGGCGCACCACATGCCTCTCTATATTTTGATCCTGTTTTTAACAGTTTTTATTTGGATACCTGGAAATGTCCTTTGTCCTTTGATTTAGATTTATGATAAATTTGTTTTTGGTGTTTTTACTTTGTATTTTTATGATTATTGATTAATAATTGAATAAAGACATTCATTCATTCAAATGATGAGTTTTACATAAAGTTCATCTTCAGTTTGATTTTGTCCCGTTTCAAAGTATTGCCTTCACACACAGCAGACATTTTGCTCCCAGTGACTGGTAGATATTTATAACTGAAATATAAAGCCATTATTTTACATGGGAGGAATTTAAAGTGTAAAACATGTTCTACATTATGAACATTTTTGCAGAACATTTTTCTACACTTAAGATTTCTCCAGTTTAAAAAAATTGTTGTATGTTTGTGTTATACATGTAACGGTACCACATAATGTGAAAGGTTTGTCCTATGCCACAAGTACATACAACACAGGCTCTCAGTCACCCATACACATATGTCCCATTCATATGCATACATGTTCATACATCCACAAAGACCACATTCTCACTGACACAGATGACAGCCTTGTCAGAGTACTTATAGTTAAAGTAGGTTGTTCAAACCATAGTATCTGTCTTTATGGACACTAGACTTAAGGTGAATGAAGATGGGTGTGTAGGTGTTTGGTAACAATGCACGAGTTGCAAAGCCTTCTGTAGCTCAGACTGATTTTTACTGATCAGAAATAGCTCTCACTACAGAAAAGGTTGGATACCCCCGTGTCATAGTGACTACGCCAGACACGATGATAGCAATGGCAATCATATACAAGATTACTAGCAGCCATCACCTCAGTGCATCAGGCATGGTTGCCAGTTGTAATGTAAAAAAGGCTTTGTTAAAGTAGAATGCTGCTACATGGGTAATACCTAACAGCCACAGCTGCAGTGCTCCTAGCACAAAAGTAATAATAATAGTAATCAGGCCATTTTCTTCCAAACATCAGCTTATGAGTTCTGAAAATACACATACTTTTGTCTTGAATACACAGCTACTGCATATATACATAATCGTCATTGTAAAACTTTATTTGGTCCCATTATTGACCATAAATGCACATACAATAATACATCTACACAATAAATAATACAATTAGATCAAAACAATATTCACATAACAAGAGGGATGGAAAAACGAGTATGAATTTCAGCCCCATGCCCAGCACCAATAAATACACCTCAGATAAAATGTAAAAACACATCATATTAAAACATCCTTAATGATCGGTTTAAGTGCCATATGTTTTCTGCAGTTTTATAGCAGCCCTGATGTAACTCATGACAGAAAAACACATTTCCGGAGTAACAACAGAATGCAAATATCTTAGGCCATCTCTATGTGACATAAAGTGTGTGTGGTTTCAAATGGGACGAAGAAACTGAGCCCTAAACAAAGACTACAATTTGCATAAAAGCATAAAATGGACTGTTGATTGAAGCGACAAAGATCAAATGGGCAACTGGAGAAGGAAGTTAATCTCGAGCCAAAAACCAGAAACACAACAAAATGATGAATGATGAATCAGGTAAAATCTATTTTGAGTATCAGTTAACCATGACAAATAAGACTTCATGCCAGAGGCATTAAGTAACTGCATGTAGCTCTGCACAGAATCCATACTATGAAACCTTACTATTCACCCTCCCGGCCTGGAGTTGCCCTGGTGTAACGCAGCCCCAAATACCTGCCCTGTACACACCAAGCACATGGTTTTAATTTAGTAGGCTGGGATGCACAGAAGAGAGCTATTTATAGGTACCTGGAGGGCTACTAGTAGCTTAGGAGGTACTTGTTGAAGAAGCCTGCCATGACAATGTTAATAATACACATCTCTTATTGCACAAGAGGTTGGAGACCCCCACACCCAACACCCATATATATATTTATGTGTGTGTCTGTGTATGTGTGTTAATATAGTCACTGCAAAAACCAAAGTTTAGAGGGATGTTATAGTTAGGAAATAGAATTTAAAAAAACCTTAGAAATTCACTAAAAAAACAAAGGCTAGAGAGACATTAAAGTTACGTTCAGATTTTACACACACAAAACCGTAGAAATTCAGCAGTTACAGTTATACTTATCTCAAGAACCTATAATTCATGCCCTAAGGTAACTATAACTTGGGCCTCTGAAAATCACAGTTTTCTCATCAATAATTTTATTGATGTCATAGAAGGTTTCATGACTGATGTAATATGTGGGGTAATTAGCAATGCATGGCACAGAGTGGTGTGTGTATGTGTATCAGGTGTGTGTATTTCGAATTGTCCAATGTGGTAGTGTTTTGTAAAAGTGTGTGTATTTTGAGCGCGGCGGTGTGTACCGCTAATGGAATACCGCGGTTGAAAGACCGCGGTTGAAAGACCGCCGCGTGGATTCATGGGTCGTGATAGTGTGGGCGTATTCTTGTTGGTGTGACAGTGTCAGTTGTGTTATCGCCAGTTTATCACTGACCTTTGGTGTGGCGGACTTGTGTGGGTGTCTAGATTTTGGCAGATTCCGGGCCTTGGGTCACAATGACCGTGGCGGAATTCTGCGGCCGCAGCAGTGTGTTGGCGGTCTTCTGCGCGGCGGTAAGCGTCTTTTACCGTCAATGTTGTAATGACCCCCTATATCTGAATCCAACAATAACGTCCCTATAAACTTTATGCTTTAGGGAATTTCTAAGGTTTTTTAAATTTTATTTCCTAACTATAGCGTACCTGCAACCTTTGGTTTTATCAGTGAATTTCTAGCGTTTTTTTAAAATGTAAAGTAGTATTTAATTACCATACGTTAATCCAGCTGCCGCTGTGCACAGCCTTTGCCAGGGGGTTGACCACAGTGCCTGCCCTGCAGCCAAGCCCTGTAGCCAACCCCCTGAATGCAGCCAACCGCACTCTGTGCACAGCCTGTGGCAATGCGTGATGAGGGTTGCCTGCGGGGCCTGGACGCATGCAGCCAATCCTATGCTGTAGGTCTCTGAGTGGGTCTGTTAGTGGCTGTGGTGTGTAAGTGGGTGTGTGAGTGCATGAGTGGGTATGCGAGTGCATGTGTGAGTGGCTTTGTGGATCTGTGAGTGGTTTTGTAGGTCTGTGAGTGGGTCTGTGAGTGTCTGCATGGGTGTCTGAGTAGGTGTGTTAGTAGATGTGTGAGTGGGCGCACAAATGGCTCTGTGGGTCTGGGAGTGATTGTGCGCGTGGTTTTGTGGGAACGTGTGCAGGTGTGTGAGTGATTGTATGGGTGTGTGAGTGATTGTGGAGGTGTGTAAGTGGATTTGTGACGGTGTGAGTGGGTATGTGAGGGGCTGTGTGGGTCTGTGACTGGGTATGGTAGTGGGTTTGTGGGTCTGTGAGTGGGGGTGTGAGTGTGTGAATGGGTGTGTCTGTGAGTAGGTACATTTTTTTAATTGAGGTCTGGATCCACGTAACCGTTGCAGATTCACACTGAGGGCTGTGCTGACCTCGGCGAAGGATCACGAATCCTCGCGTATCCCCCAAAAAATGTTTTTGGGCAAATTCTTGCCCATGAGGAGCCCCTCAGAGACCCCTCCATCAGTCCCATTGGGTGAGGATGCCTCTGTCCTGACCCTTTATCTTATATTTTATTTATATTTTATTTTTATTTACTCCCCTGGGAACCATGTCCCAAATCAGAAAATGGCGGCTGCAACTTTCCTTTAAGGTTGCAGACAGCCAATCACAGCATTGCTAGTGGCATGTGGCTTCAGGGGTCCAGCTGAAGTGAGTGGCAAACTGGATTTGAAAGTTTTGTGAAGATTCGTCACACCGCGCCAAAGTAATTAGCAAAAAACACCCCGCTTTTACTATGGAAATAGGTCCTAACTATAACTACCTACTGGCGACCGCCAATGGGTAATATAGATAGATAGATACACAAATTCACTGAATAAACAAAGGTTAAACTATAGATCTAGCTCAGTGAAAATGCCAGGTAAAATGTAACATATTAAGCAAACTCAAAAAAACAGTGTAATTCACAAGTTGTAGCTTAATGAAGTAAATATAACTCATATTCCCACCACACAGTCTTGTCATCAATTATTTTATTTATTATGCCATCAGTGATGTTAAAATGATGTCATAGAACATGTCATGCCTGATGTAATATGTCATATCATAAGCAGTTCATGGCGAAGGCACAAGTTTGAGTTTCTTTAGTTAATTAAAACCAGTGAATTTCAGTAGTTTTTCTTCAGTTTAAAATGTAACGTTTTAACTGACATTTTAGCCTACCTATAACATCACTTTAACTTAATTTTTCAGTAAATTTCTAGTTTTGTTTTTAACATAAAGTAACAATATATATAAAGAGATATGATTTTATGTAAGGCAGAACTTTAGGCTTTGTCAAAGGGTCAAAGCACTCGAATATATAAAGAAGCCCTATTGGCTTTGTCCAGAAATCAATCACCAGAATAATGTATCAATAATCACATTCCAAAGTAATTCTTATAATCACACACAATGCAATCCATAATTATTATTTTCTTAAATATATTTAAGAAAAGCATTTCTATTCCAAACAGTTCTAATTGAGTATATGGGTCTTTCTTTAACACTCTTCAGTCCATAAAATGCACCCATAGAACCAGAGACAATGGGTCCCCACACTCTAGCTGAAAAGCGTAGAGGTCTGACTCAGAATGCTTTAAAAACAATGATAAACTCTCCTTGGATCTTGCATGTATGACCCAAGAGACTAGGCCACCATTAAATAAAAAAATAAACAATCTGGAATGCTGCTGCCCCGCACATCACACACAGTAACAAATTGGTGGTGCCATAAGCTGGACCGGGGCACCACAAAATAAATAAACATAGGTAAATAAGCCCATGAGGAGCATTATTTGGCTCTCCTGGTCAGGGGCACTGAATAATAAATAAGTGGCTCGTGATGCTCATTTATTAATAATTTGTTTGTTTTTTATTAATTATTTTTGGGTGTCCCAGTTCCAGCCAGGGAACCCTCAGTTTATATTCAGTATAGGGTTGCGGGAGGGAAAGGAAAAAAGCAGCAAACTGACTACTAAATGGGAAGGACCCAGAAGAATAGTAAATGTACTCCAACTTAGAGGCGGGCTTAGAGCACCACACTTGGCCAACCACTGGCACTGCTGTATCCTCACACAGAAAATAAGGAAGGTAAGGACTTAAAATGTAACTCCATAAGAAATAATAAATAGATTTTATTTAGAGATAATTATTATTAATTTCAAATTATATGTATTTCTAGTTCTAAATAGTTTAAATAGCTTAATTTAATGTAAAATTGTTTACTATGGGTTTTTGTATGTCCCTACCTCAATTGATTTCTGTGGAATGGTGTTGCAGTAAAAGTGGTTGGCCATGTATGTTGCTAGACTTACTACTGTTTTTAACTGTAGTAACTTACAGTTCTAAATCTGTCTCAACCTGTTTCAGTGGAGGACAGAGGTGCAAGTCTACACTTTTGAGTAACTTTACACTTGTAAATGGTTAATAGCCAAAAGTAGTAAAGTTACTCAAACGTTTAAGAGTAAACGTACGTCTTTAACTCAGAAGAGTGAGTTACTTTTGTGAATAACCCCTTTCTTTGTTACAATTAGACTACTGTAATCTCTTACTGCCCTAAGACTCCCGAAAAAGTTTCCACAAGTACAAATTACTATAACGTAGGGACAAACAAAAGAAAGGAAGAGCTTCCTTTGCAGCCTGAGCTGTATATTTTTGTTTACTGTGACATAACAGTTTGTGAAAATGGAAGCAGTTGACTGTCTGCTTTCATTGTGGTTGGTGCTCAGGACTGAGCATCAATCACAATTGAAGAGGTACTCCTGGAAATGGGAGAATGACTCCTTTCCAATGCTACCCCTCTATAGTGGATCTCTGCTTGAAGACTGCCCCAGGAGGAAAATTGATGAGGGGGATCCTCTCACTAGACATTAGATGAGGGAGCAACCGACCTACTGATAGGCAATTGCTCCCCTCACCCACAAGTTGCCCCACTAGCATTTCTGCCCCTGCAGGGGTTGTTTAGGGGTGTAGCCTGAGAGGCCAAACAATCGTTTTGTAACACCCGTCCAGGTGGCAGATTGGAGGATTCACCCTAATCTGCTATCCATGGTTGGGTGGGGGATTTAGAAAGAACTCAATTTGAGAGGGACTTAAAAAACAAAAAGACAGCCCAGCTGCCCAATGAAGGACCGCCAGCCCCAGCCCAGCTGGGCAATGAAGGACCGCCTTGGCAAGCACCGCTGAACAGGGCAAGGACCGCTTAACAGGTCAGAAACTGCCAACTCAAGCACCGCTGAACAGGGCAAAGACCGCCATGGCAAGCACCGTTGAACAGGGCAAGGACCGCTGAACCGTTCAGAAACTGCCAACTCAAGCACAGCTGAACAGGGCAAAGACCGCCATGGCAAGCACCGCTGAACAGGGCAAGCACCGCTGAACAGGTCAGAAACTGCAAACTCAAGCACCGTTGAACAGGGCAAAGACCGCAATGGCAAGCACCACTGAACAGGGCAAGCACCGCTGAAGAGGGCAAGGACCGCTGAACAGGTCAGAAACTGCCAACTCAAGCACCGCTGAACAGGGCAAACACCGCCATGGCAAGCACCGCTGAACAGGGCAAGGACCACTGAACAGGTCAGAAACTGCCAACTCAAGCACCGCTGAACAGGGCAAAGACCGCCAACTCAAGCACCGCTAGCCCATGAGCGGCAGGGGCAGTGACGCAACTGGGACCGTCACAGGGTGAGTGATGCACTCTGGGCACCAGTCCCCTTCCAGAACCAGTGGAGACATACATCCACTCCGTCTGTCCTTAACAGGATGAAGCACTCTGGGCACCAATCCCCCTCCAGAACCAGTGGAGACATGGATCCACTCTGTCTGTCCTTAACAGGATGAAGCACTCTGGGCACCAGTCCCCCTCCGGAACCAGTGGAGACATGCATCTACATCGTCTGTCCTTAACAGGATGAAGCACTCTGGGCACCAGTCCCCCTCCAGAACCAGTGGAGACTGTTATCCACTTGAGAGACTGTGGCTTTGCACTCCCCAGGATGGAACAGTGGGCAAACCACCCTCTGTAGAGACTTGAGAGACTGTGGTTTTGCACTCCCCAGGATTGAACAGTGGGCAAACCACCCACTGTAGAGACTTGAGAGACTGTGGCTTTGCACTCCCCAGGATACATCAATGGGCATGGAGCCCCCTCGTGGATCTGGCGTGATACACTCATCCGGCTGAGGTGTCCCCCCTTCCCTTCCCCGTGAGGTGCCTGTTGTATTTCTATCTGATGACCCTGCAGTGTTCTCTCCGTTTTGATCAGGTATCTAGTGTGGGCCTCGCCCATGCATTTTGGTCCCAGTGGTCCACGGACAATGAATGGTGCATTACCGGCACTACTAATCGTGATGTATATTTTGTTTAATGGGTATATATATATCTGTATATATTTGGTTACTGTATTTTGATATATTACAATGGTTCCACTCATTTCCTTTTGTCTTTGCATTCTTCCGGGGGGGTTGGGGGTTGTTACTGTAATGTTTGGATATGCATTGGTGTGTGTGTTGTAGTGGGTGAGGGTCGGGGTGGGGGTGGGGGTGTTGTGTGTGTGTGTCCCTGTATTTTGCCTCCCTCTCCCCTATGTCATAGGTGCAGTACTCACCGTTGTCTTCGCCGCCGGCGTTGATGATCCTCGTATAGGAGCAGGAAGACTAGTGCAGGAAGAATATGGAGTTCCTCGTGGAGTGTGTAGAGGTGAGCGTTTTCCCTTTGAAATGGCAGTTTCCGCCATGTTTTTATCTGCGGTGAATCCGCCCCGGAAAAGGTGGCGGATTGGTAGGTTGTGATACTATGGGCGGTACATTGTCTTCCGCCTGTCTGTTGGTGGTGACCGCTGTGCTGTTTGTCTGTACCGCCGTGGCGGTCAGAGTGTTAAAGTGGCTGTCTTTGTTGGCGGTTTCCGCCACGGTCATAATTCCAATTTTTTTTACCACCGGCCTGTTGGCGGTCTTATCGCCGCTTTAACACCGTCCGCCAGGGTTGTAATGAGCCCCTTAGTTTTTGTCGTGTTCAGCTCCAGGCCTGGAGACCTACAAAAACACAGACATTTATTGAATAGAGCCTAGAGTCCCATGGGGGTTTTAGATATTAAAAAGGAATCATCTGCAAATAGTAGAATAGTTTTTTTTTTATTCTTTAGAGCAGGAGAATCATTCTGACACTATAGTAATTGCTGCACCATGTCATTAATATAGAGGGAAAACGAGGTAGGAGCAAGAACGCATCTCTGCCTTACCCAACTTTTAATTGGGATGCGATTTGTTAATTCACTCTTGCTACCCCATCGAACTTGGGCATACTTTTTTGTGTGTAATTTAATTATTAGAGCTACCAGGTTTTCAGGGACTCCAATTTTCAAGAAAACGCATAGTTTACCATGTGGGACAAAATCAAAGGTTGCCCCGAAATCTACAAAAGCTACATACAGTTTCTCTTTTCTTAGCAATACATACTTCCAGTAAAGGATAGCTAGCCTAAAAACTTGGTCCGTGGTGCTGATCTTAGGTCTGAAACCCGCCTGGAGTGGCGGCTAAATGTGCTTTACCTCTGCCCACAACAGAAGTTTATCTAAAACCTGCCTGGCAAAAATCTTTTTCAAACAGTCAATAAGGCTGATTGGTCTGTAATTTGAAGGCAAACCGGGGGTCACCCTTTATATAAACGGGAATAACATCTGCTCCCCTCCAAGAATCTGGGATCTCCCCCCGTTGCAGATATTGTGTTAGAAACAAGATTTGCCTAACTTACCCAAATTCGGGGTTCAGATTTAAAAAAGTCACCAGGAATCCTATCAGGACCAGCTGCCTTCCCAGGCTTTAAGAGGGAATTGCATTAGTGGTATCCTCTAGTGTGAAAACCACCGGTGCAATAGCCTCAGCGGCTACTGCTAACACATATTTGTTTAATGACTGAGGCCCCCTGAGTGAAAGATTGGCTACCTAGGTCATCAGACTCCTCAAGGGCATATATAGCTTGGAAAAGGGACTCATCCAACACACAGGTTGAATGTGATATTGGAAAGAACTAGGCCTATTACTGCTAACACGTGCCTCTAGTTTTCAGCTACCAGGTGCCTCTAGTTTCCAGAAGGATCTACCATCCTTCAGTTTGGAATCCAGAAGCATATACTGCCAAATGCTTTCATTCCAAGTTTTCTCAGCTTTTTAGAGGGCACGCTTATACTTTCTCCTGACTTCAATTACTTCTGGTTGTGAGCGACATCTAACTAGAGCTCTCAGGGTTCCTTTGGCTGCTTTACACTCTGCATTGAACCAGTTAGCCTCCCTAACAGGGACTTAGTTTTTAAATGAAAAATCTTTGCAGACAATCCCTTGCAACACAGGAAAAAATGATTTATGTACCTGTAAAATCGTAATGTCTGTGCTGGGAACATTTTCAAAATCAGCTATTGAGGACACAAATGCATTGGAGACCTTGGCAAGTAGTTTAGGATTAGACATAATGCACAGCCAAGAAACCCTTTTATGGTTGCTGGCTAATATGGCCTCGGAAACGGACATCGATCTACTATAACTAGGCCTACTTAGGTTGCTACAAGAAAAGGTTAAGACTAGGGAATTATGAACACTCATCACTGTCTGATTGAGTTTCCATCTTCCTGTAATAATGACTATAACTTTACATCCAAGAAGACATAATCAATCATACTAGTATAAAAACTATCTTTAAAAGTAGGCATTCCATGGGGAATCAGAATGAGTCCGTCCTTTGCAGGCCTTGATGCTCCGACCCCCAACAATAGAAATCTGCAGTAGAGCCGCTAGTGTGATTCTATTTCTTATCTTCCCTTCTAACTGAGGAATGTTCCATTGTTCATATTCCACTCAGTGAGATCAACTGTGTAAGAGGATAGTTCCAAATAGGTATTACAATTGCCTCCTACTATGAACTTGGAATTCTGCTTGTAAAATCCAAGTATGTCATCTAAAAGGGCCACAGTGGTAGAGTCTACCCAGAGGGGACCAGCCTAACATAGATGTTCAAAAGTGACAGCCACAAACCTGTTTGAAACTTGAGCAACACCCCCAGCAGATCATGTGAGTTGATCTTCAAACCTTCATAACTGCACAGTAAGCCACGGTGGATCAGAATAAGCAGCCCACCACTTGCCCGCCCATACTTCCCAGAGACCTTAGCTTCAGTACTGTAGGTCAAGAAATCAGTGATACTACCTTAGTCTTGGCCCATGGCTCCTAAAACATACACACATCGAATTTCCCAATATAGCTTAACCACCCAGAATCCAATAATTTCATTTTTAACCATTTAGAATCCAATAATTTCATTTTTAACCATTCAGAATGAAGCAATTTCATTTTTATGCCAGCCAGTTTCCAGGAAATAGCAGTAAAAGCGGAACAGTGCCTTACACTGGCTGGTGGTGTGTAAACTACAGGGAAATGAATTCTTGAGCCATTAATACAATCAGATGATTTGCCTTCCACTCTCTCCAGCCCTTGTTTTAGAGGCATATCATAAACGCCGAGCCCCTGATTAATTTCCTCCGCAGGTACTAGATCATCTGCAGTATGTACGGCAGAGTATAAATTGCCATCATTCATCCCCTCACTTAATAACGGGCCTACTGTAGAAGGTACAACTAAGTCTGTAACATCGACACATGATTTACTTCTTGTGTCCTGTGGCCTCACTCCTGGGACTACATCATTTTTATCAATTCAGCTGCAATATCACAGGCCCCCAGGCCAGATTCCAAACAGTTGTCCTCCGTTAAATGCTCAGAAGATTCATTTAGCCAATCAGCAGCACTCGTATTCAGGGTTGCAGATGTCGGAACCTGCGAAGATTTCAAAAAGACTAGCATTGCTACCAGTTTTCTCCACTAGGGCGTAATCCCTAAGAGGGGGCATTTTTATCCTGATAGACGTAGATGATTCAAGAAAATGTCTAGTGCGCACTTTAAAGTTAATGAGGTTTTCTGCCAGGACTACGTCCTTAAAAGGTACTGCAATAAAGTCGCAGTTAGAGGTTCCTATGCAGTGGCGATTAACATGCTCAAGGTCAGAGTTAACTATTGAGTAACAGTGTCGTGTTGACCTCAACCAATAGATAACTTTGTTCGTTAGCACATCCACAGCGTCATAGGATCGCGGGGTAGCTTAGGCACATTGGTAAAAAAAATGGTATGCCTGCTCCTGTTAGTATCATGGGGTTGATGGAGTAACCCTGCATTCCTAGATATTGAAGGGGCTGCAAACTTGTGACTCGAGGCAGCCGCATCCCTCGAGGCAACTCAATGGATGACTGTGCCCAGACCAGAGGCCCAGACCTGGGATTGTGGAAATGGACCGACTGTTTAATGTTAAATCTTCACTGATGGAGGCCATCTGAGGGTTTGTGAGTCACCGGCTGAATCACCTGGCTGATTATGCCCTCCTGAAGTGGCCTTGGAATAATAACAGGTCCAGAGCCTTTGACACACCGAGAGGAATCTTGGCTAATGGGCAACCTCCCGGGACCTACTGTAGCAGAATTAAAAATAGGCTGCACACTTGTATGACCCCCACTACATGTGCATTTACAGCAGCATTTTCTGATTGCTAAATCTGAGACTTGCGCAGATACATTATTGAGTAACAATCTAAGAACTTACAGCTTCTGACCTAAAGAAATAACTTCAGTGCGCCTTGCAGCTCGATTACTAAGGCTCTCACTTTCGCTGTCGGTAGAAGGTGGAAGCTGGGTCTGTGATCGAGGAGAAGGTTCAGGGACTATACTTGATCCGCCATCCTCAGGGGCAGCTAGAGGTAAATATCGATTAACAGGAGGAACGCTTGAAATTATATTTACTTTGGGACCCAGTGGATAGCCAGTCAATGGAGGCACACTGTCTGAGGACACAGCAAGGTCATTCACTCCCCTAGTAACCAAGACCCCCTCCATTCCCGAGAGTCTCTAGGTATCTGATAACACAACTTTTGAAGTGCCCAAGTTCCTGTCAGTATCAGCCGGAAGATGTTTGTTTTTCTTAAACATAGCATGAACGTTAGTTTGACTTGGCCCTCCACTCACAAGTGTTGACTTTATGCTTAAAATAGTGTGCTTAATCAATAAAATGGTCAATGTCATCAAGGGTACAGTTCCTAACAGCGCTCGAAGGCAAGCCTTTCCCCTCACCCACCAATTTCTTTAATTTTTTAGTCATTGCGGGTGACTTTGTATTTTCAGCAGCCTTTCGCTTATCCATTATGACAATGCCCAGAAACAAACATCAATTCCTAGTGATTAGTACATTTCTCTTTTGCAACAAAGAAGAGGTAAAACTTACAGTGTTTTCACAAGCCAAATACCCGTGCAGCAAATAAACGAGAGAGGGGGAATGACAGGCTCAGGATGGGTCCGCCCTTGGCCTGGGCACGTCCTGTGCAACAGGATTCGTCTGGCGCTTTGTAGCGCCTGGTGAAGATCTCCTCCCCCCTGTAGTTGTGGCTACCAGAGCACCTCCTTGTGTGATGAATACTGGGACCTGGAGTCCCTTTCAGGCAGTCCTGGTGACTTGTTGGGCATCCCACGCAGCTGGAGTCCTTCTGGCTTTTTGTAGTGCCTGGTGAAGATCTCCTCCCCACTGCAAACGTGGCCACCAGAGAGCCTCCTGGCGCAATGAATCCTGGGACCTGGAGTCCCTTTCAGGCAGTCCTGGTGACTTTGCGGAGGTCCCGCACAGTGGTATTCCTTCTGGTGCTTTGTAGCACCTGGTGAATATCTCCTCCCCCCTGCAGGTGTAACTACCAGAGCGCCTCCTGGAGCGATGAATCTTGTGACCTGGAGGCCCTTTCAGGCAGTGCTGATAATTTTGAGGGCATCCCACACAGCAGGATTCCTTCTGGAACTTTGTAGCCCTTTGTACTGTCTGGTGAAGATCTCCTCCCCCCTGCTGGAGTGGCAACCAGAGCACCTCCTGGCATGATGAATTCTGGGATCTGGAGTCCCTTTCAGCGAGTGCTGATGAATTTGCTGGTGAGAAAGCAGTGCCCCTTATGGATTTCTTATGGCAAGATGGTATGGCGTGTTGTCAAACTTGGAGCACAGTGTTCTGTTTTCTTTGTATTGCTTAAAATTAACTGGTAGGTATAGCTATCCTTTTCCTTGGGCGGCTCTGTGGACAATACAGAGTGCCCTAAACATTGCCCTTCTAACTACAGATAGCCAGTGAAGCGATTGCAGGACAAAAATCTTGCTTTCTCTTAGGTGAAGGTAGAGTAGAACCCTTGGGGCAGCATTTTAGATCAGTTGTATTTTTGATATGATGAATGCAGGTGTGCCAAGCTACCAGGGGCAATTTCTTTTCAGGGGTGGAAGAGCTTTGCCCCACCAGGCACCAGTGACATAAATGAAGTCCTTTCCATGCCCAAGGACAACTGTTCTTTCTGGCTGCTTTGTAGGTGCAGCCTGTGGTGGCAGGGTATTGTAAAGGCAGGGGATGGCCAATCAGTGAGATTGGCAGGGAAGATCAACCACGTCAGCTGACGTCCAGTGCACATGTGGGGTTGGACAGGTCTCAGACTGTGTCCAATCAGACGTGCACTTCAGGCATAGAACCCAGTACTCTGTTTGGGTGCCAGGGGAACCAAGCACAGTCCCTCTCACTTCCTTTGGAATGTTGTGTTTACCTGCTCCAACCAATAGCTGGTTTACTAACATGCAGCTTTAAGTATAAAGCTGCAGCTGCATAAAAGCAAAGCCTCAATTGGTTTGGGAAGGATAGTCTAGCCCTTAAGGGCCCACGCTTTCACGGCAGCATGGGGCACGATGATGAAGGGGATAACCATGTTTTTTTAATAATTAAGCTTGATAGTGCGACAGCAGTATTAAAGGTGACCGGAAAGCTGGCCGAGCTCAGGTTAATAACACTGTGTTAAAGTGATAAGTGGAAGAATGAAAGAACGATGAGGAGCGAGTCACAGGAGGTGGATGCTGAGTTTGCGTAACTAAAGATTGGGGACGAGAGGCACAGAGTGAAAGATATTTTGTTTCCGTAAATAGTGTGTAAGGAGTGGGGTGTGTAGGAGGCTGGCCTGGCTTATAGTGGGTACCTTGTAGTACTTACGCCCTATGCCAGGTCCAGTTATCCCTTATTAGTAGAATAGAGGTGTTTCTAGCAGCTTAGGCTGATAGAAGGTAGCCATGGCTAAGCAGCTTAGGCTGAACTAGGAGACATGCAAAGCTCCTACTATACACAATATCATAAAAAAACACAATACTCAGAGTTAATAAAAATAAAGGTACTTTATTTTAGTGACAATATGCCAAAAGTATCTCAGAGAATACCCTCACTTAGGAGGTGAGTAATATACACAAGTTATATGTACACAAACCCAAAACAGGTAAGTAACAGTAAGAAAAGTAGTGCAAACAATGTAAAATCACAATAGGATGCCATAGGTAAACATAGGTCTAGGGGCAACACAAACCATATACTCCAAAAGTGGAATGCGAATCACGAATGGACCCCAGACCTATGGGAGATTGTAGAGGGTCACTGGCACTGTGAGAAAATAGTAAGGGTGTCCAAAATACCCCACCCCAAGACCCTAGAAAGTAGGAGTAAAGTTACCCTACTACCCCAGAAAGACACAATAGTCGTGATAGGGGTATCTGCAAGAACCACAAGCACCAGCAAAACACTGAAGACGGATTCCTGGACCTGAGGGCCTCAAAAGAAAGGGGACCAAGTCCAAGAGTCGCGATAGTGTCCAGGGGGGGGCAGGAGCCCAGAAAACCCCGGACGAGGGTGCAAAACGGCTGCCTCTGGGTGGAAGAAGCCAAAGATTCTGCAACAACGAAAAGGGCTAGGAGCTTCTCCTTTGGATGGAAGATGTCCCATGGCGTGCTGGATGTTGCAGAAATGTTTCCACGCAGAAATACCACAAACAAGCCTTGCTACATGCAAGGGTCGTGATAAAGGTTTTTGGGTGCTGCTGGGGACCAGGAAGGACCAGGATGTCGGCCCTTGGAGGAGGACACAGAGGGGGCGCTCAGCAACTCAGAGAGCCCCCGCAGAAGCAGGCAGCACCCGCAGAAGTACCGGAGCAGGCACTTAGAAGATCTGTGAACTCAGAGTCACAAAAGGAGGGTCCCACGATGTCGGAGTCCAACTCAGCGGGTTGAGCACTGCAGGATGGGGTGCTGGGAACCCAGGCTAGACTGTGCACAAAGGAATCCTTGGAGAAGTTCACAGAAGCCGGAGCAGCTGTAAATCACGCAGTACACAGGTTTGCTGTCTGGCGTGGGGAGGCAAGGACTTACCTCCACCAAATTTGGACAGAAGGGCCACTGGACTGTGGGAGACACTTGGACCCAGCTCCTGTGTTTCAGGGACCAAGCTCGTCAGGATGAGAGTGTTGTAGTTTAGCAGTGATTAGATTAAGCATTAGCAGAAGACATCTGTATTTTGTAACTATTGTGAACATTTCGCAGAATCCATTTTATATTCATGGCAGCCATTTTCTCTGCCATGTGCTCACCATGTGATCTGTCCTACCTTTCTGTTAACTACTCTTGAAATCTGCCTAGTGACAAGTTATATTTAGCATCTCCCACTTTCGCACATGCTCAATAAGATCTGCAGCTGTTAGTCCTTGAAAACTGTTAGCTCCTCCTACTTGTCGACTGTGCATTTTCCACATGACCTTACATGTATACAAGTCTTGCTTCTATAATTGTACCACCTCCTTTTAGCCCCTGCATGGGTATAAAAGGACCATGCTCTCTCAGTTCAGTGTGCTACTTCAAGCATTGCCTAATGGTGCTGTTTGAACTGTAGTACCACCTCATTAGGTTAATAAACTTTGTCTTTTATTTCAGTTCCTGTGCCAACTTCTTCCTACATGGTCTGAGGACTTTGTGCAGAGAAAGGTGAACCCCTTGCACTAGTAGGCCTTGCTGAGGCTTACTTCAACAAATTGGCGCCCGAACAGGGACTCATCGGTGACTCGGACGCCCAATGGATTGGTCGCGACGAAGGATTGGAATCTCGCTGCGGACGATCAATGCCTGAGGAGACCTGAGTCTTGGCAACCACAGCGTTTTTCCCTTCTTTCTGATTTGACCATCCAGGTGGCGCCGGTCCTCGACTGAGATCCTTTTTGTTCATTCGTCATGCAGTGACCATTTGGTCGATTTTAGAACTTGGCTGTTGGAACCTGGACACCCTGTGATTGGTAAGAGCCATTTTACGGCACTTGCTGTGGGTTTTGATGCCTTTGTTTGGTAATGTAGTGTAGCACTACTTACTGTGGCTCTCGTGTTTTGGGTGACTAGTCAATTTGTATCCTTTGAATTGATATATAAATTGCAATTTATATAGGCAGGTAATGAGGAGAATTTTCTCCAATTTAATTTTGATTTGAACGGCACCTTAAGTGCTACTTTGATTATAATATTGCATATTTTGCACTATTTTTGGCATGCCTGTTTTTAGCGCACTTCGTAGGATGTGTTGCTTTTGTAATGGTACCAATTTGAGACTGGAAGAATCGCAACTGGCACCCCCAGAGGGGACACCAAATAGAGATGTGTATGTTAAACATGGTCTTTCTTCTATAATGTACAGCACATTATGGAATAAATACACTCGTGCGGATCCTGAGTTACATTGGCCTATGCATGGGTCATTTGATTTGCGAAAGATTGAGTATGTGGAACAATGTATGTGTAAGCGAAAGTCTAGGCAAGATATGTTTGACTGTGTATGAATGTGGGAGAAAGAAGTGCGTGGACGAGTGAAGCGTGAGCAAGCCTTGCTTGAAAAAGAGCAGCGGAAGAATGTATATGCGAAAGCATTGGAAATGAGGAACAAAGAAATAAATGACTTAAAGGAGCTAGAAGAGAAAGAACGTAAATTACAGGTAACTGGCCAATACACCGTTAGGCAACGTCTCTATCCTATCCTTAATAAACCACATGATGATTTATTGTTACTAGATCGCCCTCCACCTTCGTATGTCGTCCCTTCTGCCCCTCATGAGTTAGTTAAGGCCTCCAGTTCAGAGCAAAAGAAGATGCGAGACAGTCGCTCTATGTTGCCTGCTGACCGTGCGTCTGAGCTTAGATATATTGCTCGTAAAACAATTCGTAGCGTTGTCCCTGCATCTGAACTTTTAGACAACATGAAAGGGTGGACGGAAAAGGAGCAGCTATATTTTACTGAGGCATTTGGCTCAGAAGTTATTGAACTATATCGGAAATATTCTTATGAGTTAGAGCCCGATGATGTAGCAGCTGATCATAAGCAAATGCGTGATGGTCTTTTTGTTTTCTCCCAGGTGGCTGATGCAATCAGGCATTTAATGAAATTAGGTGTTACGGCAGTCCGTTTGCAAGAGGAGAAAAGGGCTGTGGACATAGTTGCACAGACATCTCAGACCGGTGGGGTGCAAGCTTCCATCTTCGGAACAGATAAGACTATGATAGTTCACGCGAAACCAATGCGGGAGGCCGCGCCTTTGTATGTTCCTCCTAAAGGATTGGGTACAAGTGATGATAAAACTTCTGTTGATGCTAAAGGTTATTTTATTTATAATTGGGTGTACACTCCTTGGAATAGGGCAGATGTAATGGCACTTAAAACAGCATTAACTGACCCGCGGAAAAATCCAGCCGCCTTTTATGAGGAAGTTGAGGGAGCAATTAGTTCTTGTACTATGACTTTGGCTGATATTGATTTATTTTTCGGATTGATATTACCGCCAGATATGTGGAGAACTATTCGTAAAATTGATGATTGTGCAGTTTTTGGGGCGTCATGGAAAGAATTAGAACAGATGGACGGGGATAGGGAACCTGCGAAAAAGCCATATCAGTTGATCCTAGATCTTCCTGCAGCCATATTAGTTAAGTTAAAAACGATTATTCCCCCTAAAAAGATAGATTGGACTGTTTTAGCGTCTTGTAAGCAAAAGGCAGATGAATCGGTCTCTGATTTCTTTACACGCTTTGAAGAAGCATTTCAAGATTTTAGCGGTCAGTTATTGTCAGATGATACGGGCAGACATTTGTTTGTCGATAAATATGTTGCAAATCTGTTACCAGGAATAGCTAGTCGTCTAAAAGCTAGTGAAAGTTCATGGACTACCTCTACTCCGGTTTCTCTTTTGACTATGGCTCAGTATTCTGAACGTCAGGAATTAGAAGCAAAAGGTAGCGAGGACAAAAAGATGAAAGAATTAAAGACGAAGGTTATGTTGGCTCAGGCTTATGGTCCGCCTTTTAGAGGTAGTGATAGAGGTGGACGTGGATCTTATGGTTCTTCTTACACTCGTTCCAATTTGTCTGTTGGTCAGTGTGTGTATTGTAAGAAATGTGGGCATTGGGCTGCCGATTGTCCAGCACTACGTGTTCAGCAGTGTTCACGTGGTCGGGGACAAAGGAGAAATCGCTCAGGATATTCAGGACCTAGAAGAAACACAAATAATCATGCTAGGGTTGATGCTAATGTACGAGGGCAGGATGGGTTTAACACTTTTGATAGACGGAACCAATACCAGATGTCTGAGCATGTGCAGCCTGATTTCCAAGATTCTGCTTATGCATAGGATTGCCTAGGATGGGGTAAGGAATCAGTTGAAGTTCCAGTAGATCAGAGGGGTCCCTATGTTACAGCACATGTTTTGGGTTCTACTGATCAGTTTCTGGTTGATACAGGAGCTACTCGTAGCGCATTGTCTAAACACTTGATTCCAAGGGCTCCCCTGTCTGGCTTAACCATTACATCAATAGGTTTCGATGGAACACCTTCCCCTAGCCCATTGTCACAACCACTTGCATTCCATGTTGATAAATTTACTGCTCCATGTCCATTTTTGCTTTCTCCAAATACACCAGACAATATTGTGGGTCTTGATATGCTCAAGTATTTCAGGGCTACAATACGATGCTCTCCTGAAGGGGTGCGTGTTATTTTAAATGATAATCATCCTGTGATGGAAAGAGTTTGTCTTTTAAAGAGGATATTGCATTAGCTTCACTCCCTAGTACTTTGTGGGCTACTTCAGATACCGATGTGGGACAAATGATTATTCCACCGGTACATATTAGTGTTAATGAGGGAGCTGTATTGCCACGTTTGCCTCAATACAAAATTTCACAGGAGGGTGAAGAAGCACTCACACGAATTGTGCGTGATCTTATTGCAGTTGGAGTTGTTGAGGAAGTTCTGTATAATGTTTGTAACAGTCCAATTCTTCCTATTCTGAAAAAGGATACTGATACTAGGATTTACCGATTCATTATTGATTTACGAGAAGTCAATAAGATTGTGATACCACAATATCCTGTGGTATCTGACATCACGACACTCCTCACTTTGGTTCCCCCGACAGCAAATACGTTCTCTGTGATAGACTTGAAGAATGCTTTCTTTTCGATCCCTATTCATCCTGACAGCCGATATTTGTTTGGTTTTACTTTGAATAAACGATCATATAGATTTTGCAGAGTTCCTCAGGTCTATACGGAGAGTCCAAGTATTTATAGTCAAGCGTTTAAACGACAACTTGATTCTTTTGTTTTGCCTGAAGGTGTGGCTCTCATACAATATGTTGATGATATTTTGTTGGCGGCTGATACCCCTGAGCAATGTGAAAAGTGCACTTTGTCTTTACTTTCTTTTCTTGCTTCACACCATCATAAAGTGTCACGAAAGAAGTTGCAATATTGTAGACCAAAGGTAACCTATTTAGGTCACCTTTTGTCTAAGGAGGGCCGTGCACTTACATCAGATCGTATTCAAGCAATTTTAGACACACCAGTACCCTCTACTCAGAAAGATGTTCGGGCATTCCTTGCTCTTACTTCTTTTTGTAGGCAATGGATATTAGAGTTTTCACACATTGTCAAACCTTTGCTAGCACTTTTGACTAAAGATACTCCAATGCCCCTCCCATGGACAGATGAATGTGAGACTGCTTTCAGGCAGCTGCGACAAGCCCTTTGTTCCTCACCAGTGTTAGGTACTCCGGATTACATGAAGCCTTTTGCACTTTACGTACATGAGAAAGATGGATGTACATTGTCAGTTTTAGTACAGACACATGGCGATAAGCAGCGTCCCTGTGCATATTTTTCAGCAGTACTTGATCCTGTCGCTCGAGCGTTGCCTGGGTGTTTTCGTTCAGTTGCCGCAACAGCTGTGCCAATACGTCAGAGTGAAGGGATAGTTTTGTCACATAAGCTGTTGTTGTTAGTACCCCATGCGGTTGATGCTCTTTTAAATCAAACAAAGACACAACATTTAACTAGCGCCCGTATAACGGGATATGAGTTGACATTGTTGGCTCCTCACATTACACTGAAGAGATGTGCAACATTAAATCCAGCCACTTTGTTGCCATATCCGGTGACTCAGCCTCAGTCACAAGAAACACATGATTGTATATTCCTTACCGAAGAACAGACAAAGGGTCGTATTGATTTACAAGATACGCCCCTTTTAGATGTAGACGGGGAATTGTGGGTTGATGGGTCTTGTTTGAAGTTGCCAGATGGTACGACCTCAGCTGCATATGCATTCACCACAATACACACGGTAGTGGAGACAGCTCGTATACCACAGAAGTCAGCTCAAGCAGCTGAACTAATAGCTTTGACACAAGCATGTGAGCTTAGTACTGAGTTATGTGTGAACATTTATGCAGACAGCCGCTATGCTTTTGGAGTGGCTCATGATTTTGGTTTGCTTTGGAAGGAGAGAGGCTTTCTCACATCCCACGGGATGCAGATAATGCATGGAGGATTAGTGCATAACCTCTTGACTGCATTGACATATCCAAAGAAACTAGCTATTGTGAAATGTAGTGCACATAAGAAAGTGACCGATAAGATAGGGCAAGGTAATGCTCTTGCAGACCGCGTAGCACGTGAGACTGCGATGCAGCGAAGTACTACTTCTATGCATGTAGTGAAGTCACAAGCTGAACGTTGGCATAATGCTAGACAAAACGTATTAGATATACAGAAATCTGCTTCTGTGAAAGAACGTGAGCAATGGTCTGAAGATGGAGAATTGGATGATGAGGGCTGTTGGCGGAATAAGCAGATGGATAAATGGAAATTGCCTATAGCTTTTGTACAACCTATGGTTCAGATGGCACATGGGCTGGCACATGTTGGGGCTTCAACAATAACGAAGTTGCTTACGCAAGTTTGGGAGCATCCAGAAATTTCCAGTACAGCTAAGAGAGTAGTACAGTCTTGTTTGATCTGTTTACAATACAATCCTGGAAAAGGGACACGTACTCCTGAGGGAGGGTTTGCTACACCAACTGCACCTTTTGAAGTTCTACAAATGGATTATATTCAGCTTGAACGCTGCAACAGTTTAAAGTATGTCTTGGTGGTGGTTTGTGCCTTCAGTAAATGGATAGAGGCATACCCCACAAAGGATAATACTGCCATTACCACAGCGAAGGTGCTTTTGAAATAATTTTTCCCTAGGTTTGGTGTTTGCAGACTTTTATGGAGTGATAACGGACCTCATTTTGTTGGGGAAGTTATTAAGTATGTCCTGAAAGGATTAGGGATCAAACAGAAGTTCCATGCGGTTTTCCACCCACAATCAGCAGGGTTGGTGGAAAGGTATAATGCTACTTTGAAGCTGAAGTTAGCGAAGATACAGGCTTCCACATCCTTAACTTGGCCGGATGCATTACCGTTGGCATTATTGTCTATTAGGTCAGTGCCACACTCTCAAACTGGCCTGACCCCCTATGAAGTTTTATTCGGGAGGCCAATGAATATTTGGGGAGTTCCTAAGCCAAAATCCGTATATGATGTACCTTGTGTCCTGATGAATGATTATTTGGCACAGTTAACCGACAATTTGGTTTCTATTCATCAACAGGTTCAAGAAGCACTTCCTGACAGATCTACAGGTGAAGGCCATGAACTCCGACCTGGTGACCAGGTGATGATTAAGTCTTTTGAAAGATCAAGCAGCTTGGAACCAAGGTGGCGAGGCCCAGAACAGGTGCTCCTTGCGACAAGGACAGCAGTTGGAGTGACGAACCGAAAGAATTGGGTCCATAGTACTCACTGCAAGAGAGTGCTACCTACCTTGGTGGAACCTGCTGTGCTGACTGATCATCGAGAGATTTTGACTATGGAGAAAGGCCGTGCTATATCACCTGACGAATCTGCAGAGGTCTTCCCGGACCATACGACTTCTGGAGTGTCGTGATATAATTTGAGACCGAGGAAAGAATCTGAAAATGTTTTGAAAAAACTGGTTGAGCTACTACCCTGGGTTAGTGAAACGGAGAGCCAATGTGGCAAGTGGGGGGGATCAGCCATGCATTAGAGTAGTGACACCCGTCTTGGCCCGTGGTGAAGAAATCAGTGGCTGCCCAGGGATAAGAGCTCCAATGATTGTTTTTAATCCATTTCTGAAAGGGGCGATTATCACTGTTGCTAAAATGAATAACAAACTGATCATTAGTACTATGGGGTTTGTTGTTGTTTTGGTGATTACAGCAACAATCACCTGGTTTGTTGAAAAGAAGGCTCCTGCTCATGAGTTTTTTGTTGCCACTACTCCAGTACCAGAGGATCACTATTACTTTACACTTCCCTATCAGGAGCAGAAGCACCGTCAATGGTACTTCAATAATACTTTCATTCAGATGTTGCATCATACTCATTATGCTACAAATACTACTAACTGTTGGGTATGTGGAATGATACCTGCGCATCAAAAGAAAGGAGGAACACCTTTCATTTCTCTTCCTTTTTCACACAATGGTTCTTGTCAAGCTTGGTACACGCTTTTGTTTGCATCTGGAAAACGTACAGAGGGCGGACTTCTTTTTCGCCTTAATAAAGTATGCTACCAAGACAAAGATGGGTATCCCCAAGCCAAAGGAACTAAATGGGAATGGGAAGAGTATCAACCGGACAATGTTTCAATACCATATCTCTTCACAAATATAAGAGACTCTGACAAGAAAGAACAATTTGTGATTTCTGTTACAAAAACTAAAGCAGATTTATGTATACGTAGCATTGGGCGAATTCCAGTAGGGATAAGCGATTGTACCTTGATTTTAACTATTGAGGGTGTAAATAATAGTAGTTTTACAGCTTCACATAATACATATTTTGTTTGTGGTAACTATGGATATTACCAACTACCTGTTGGGTGGTCAGGTGTGTGTTATGTACCTTTTCTATTACCCCCTGTGTTTTTGGCCCCTGCATCATATCACCGAGATTTAAAACTGTTCAATGACATCATTAACAATAGATATAAAAGGGAAATAAGTACAAATGAGGTAGACCAAACGGATACTAGCCTGCAACAATATGTTGATTTTAATTTAGGATTGTTCCCCTTTGTGGGTGCTGCGTTAAACAGTAGGAAAGTGAGACGATTGACTAGGGTTGTGGAAGCTGTTACCAATCAGGCAGCTCTGGCACTTGGGAATATTACTGAGGAGCTCCAAATTGCGAGGATTGTAGCGCTCCAAAATCGTATGGTACTAGATGTGATATTTGCTGACCGAGGTGGTGCATGTCGCATCATCGGTAGTAGTTGCTGTGTTTATATTCCTGATCACTCACCTTCAGTATATGATGCAATATCTAAATTGCATAAAATTGCTGCAGAAACCCACACAGAGACTGGTACTTGGACTTTTTCTGGATGGTTTTGGGCTCTTGTTTCCGCCTGGGGCTGGAAACTACTGACTATCCTGTGTGCAATGATTGCAATATTTTTCACATGCTGTATCTGTATTCAGTGTGGTCCAATGTTCTGCTCCCTGTGTATTACTGCTTGTATGCCTACCAAAAGAAATATTACAGAAATGAAAGCACAACATATGTTAGATAAAGAAATAGCTGAAATGATGAGCATAAATATACAAGATGAATATTTAGATTAGCCCAGAAAGACGAATGTCTTCAGCTAATGCTGAAAGGGTCGTCTGTTGTAGTTTAGCAGCGATTAGATTAAGCATTAGCAGAAGACATCTGTATTTTGTAACTATTGTGAACATTTCGCGGAATCCATTTTGTATTCATGGCAGCCATTTTCTCTGCCATGTGCTCACCATGTGCTCTGTCCTACCTTTCTGTTAACTACTCTTGAAATCTGCCTAGTGACAATTTATATTTAGCATCTCCCACTTTCGCACATGCTCAGTAAGGTCTGCAGCTGTTAGTCCTTGAAAACTGTTAGCTCCTCCTACCTGTCGACTGTGCATTTTCCACATGACCTTACATGTATACAAGTCTTGCTTCTATAATTGTCCCACCTCCTTTTAGCCCCTGCAGGGGTATAAAAGGACCATCCTCTCTCAGTTCAGTCTGCTACTTCAAGCATTGCCTAAGGGTGCTGTTTGAACTGTAGTATCACCTCATGAGGTTAATAAACTTTGTCTTTTATTTCAGTTCCTGTGCCAACTTCTTCCTACATGGTCTGAGGACTTTGTGCAGAGAAAGGTGAACCCCTTGCACTAGTAGGCCTTGCTGAGGCTTACTTCAACAAGAGGGGACCCAGAGGACCGGTGATGCAGTCTTTTGGTGCCTGCGTTAGCAGGGGGAAGATTCCGTCGACCCACAGGAGATTTCTTCTTGGCTTCCAGTGCAGGGTGAAGGCAGACAACCCTCAGAGCATGCACCACCAGGAAACAGTCGAGAAAGCCAGCAGGATGAGGCGCTCCGATGTTGCTGGTAGTCGTCTTGCTACTTTGTTGCGGTTTTGCAGGCGTCCCGAGCAGTCAGCGGTCGATCCTTGGCAGAAGTCGAAGAGAGAAGTGCAAAGGAACTCTGGTGAGCTCTAGCATTCGTTATCTGAGGAATAGCCCAGAGGAGATACCCTAAATAGCCAGAAAAGGAGGTTTAGCTACCAAGAAAGGAGGTTTGGCTACCAAGAGAGGTAAGCACCTATCAGGAGGGGTCTCTGACGTCACCTGCTGGCACTGGCCACTCAGAGGAGTCCATTGTGTCCCAACACCTCTGAATCCAAGATGGCAGAGGTCTGGGACACACTGGAGGAGCTCTGGGCTGCCCAGACCCCAGGAGGGCAGAAACCTGTCTGAGGGGTTGGCAGCAGCTGCAGTGGAAACCCCGGAAAGGCAGTTTGGCAGTACCCGGGTTCTGTGCTAGAGACCCGGGGGATCATGGAATTGTCCCCCCCAATACCAGAATGGTATTGGGGTGACAGTTCCATGATCTTAGACATGTTACATGGCCATGTTCAGAGTTACCATTGTGACGCTACACATAGCTAGTGACCAATGTGCAGTTCACGCGTGCAGTGGTGTCCTCGCACTCACAAAGTGCGGAGAATTTGCCCTGAACAATGTGGGGGCACCTTGGCTAGTGCCAGGGTGCGCACACACTAAGTAACATGGCACCTAACCTTCACCAAGTGTAGGTTAGAGATATAGGTGACTTATAAGTTACTTATGTGCAGTGAAAAATGGCTGTGAAATAACGTGGACGTTATTTCACTCAGGCTGCAGTGGCAGTCCTGGGTAAGAATTGTCTGAGCTCCCTATGGGTGGCAAAAGAAATGCTGCAGCCCATAGGGATCTCCTGGAACCCCAATACCCTGGGTACCTAGGTACCCTATACAAGGGATTTATATGGGTGTTCCAGTGTGCCAATGAGAATTGGTAAAATTAGTCAGTAGCCTGCAGTGACAATTTTAGAAAGCAGAGAGAGCATAAACACTGAGGTTCTGGTTAGCAGGGCCTCAGTGATACAGTTAGGCACCATACAGGGAACACATATAGGCCACAAACTTATGAGCACTGGGGTCCTGGCTAGCAGGATCCCAGTGACACATATCAAACACACTGACAACACAGGGTTTTCACTATGAGCACTGGGCCCTGGCTAGCAGGAGCCCAGTGAGACAGTAAAAACACCCTGACATATACTCACAAACAGGCCAAAAGTGGGGGTAACAAGGCTAGAAAGAGGCTACCTTCCTACGCAATCCCCCCCCCCAAATGAAGGACAATAAGGCTAACCTTGGCCAGTTGAGTCTTTATTGTCTAAGTGGTGATAAGTAGAGAGTAGCTCTGCAATAGCTTGGTTACTCCCTTTATCATCCACTATATGGTTACTTCCCTGTGGGGATGTAAACCACCCTGTTTAAAGTTTTTTAGCTAGCCAACAATGTGAAGTTATATTCTCAGAATTCCTATTAGTATGTTTACGTTTAGAGCAGTGGGAATTGTCCACTGGACCTATATCAAGTGATGAGAATGCCAGACAGGGATGCTGTCTGAATAAAGCCATAGCGGGCAAACACTTTGTCCATATGGCTGTAAGAGAGAACAGGGATGCTGTTTCTCTTGAGTTGGAGCAGGGCAGGGATGCTGTCCTATGAGCTCCACACTAGGAAAGGGCTGCTGTCCGAAGTGTTGTGAGGCAGTGCAGGGTTGCTGCACTAAAGTTTCTCTGGGAGGGTTGGAGGAATGCTCCATGTTTACTAAAATGGTGCACTTTTTCACACCAATTTTAGTTATCCCTCAGAGAGGTACTTCTACCTCAGGGAGTACAGCTGTGTTAGCTGATGATTCCCTTGGTACAGGTGCCACCCCAGGAGAGGTTTCCCCCACCACAGGAATGGTGTCCTGAATGACAGGGTGGGTAGGGGATACTTTGATGCCCTTTTTACCTGGTATTGGAGAAGGATCCTGAGTTTTCAGGCCCTTTTCTCCCCTTTGCTTTTTCACTTCAGCTGAAATGAGATGAAGCAATTCCTCAGGGATACTCAGCATGGCTGCATGGGCATTAAACTCTACCTCAGCCCAACCTGAGGCCTCTAGGTCATTACCTAAGAGACAGTCTACAGGTAAGCTAGGTGATACTACCACCTGCTTCGGGCCAGTAACTCCACCCCAACTACACTGAATTATAGCCAAGGGAAGGAACTGAGTGGAGTTATGGACATCAATAATCTTGTATTGTTGTCCAATGATGTGTTGTGCAGGAGACACTAGGTTTTCAGTCACCAAAGTCATACTGGCACCTGTGTCCCTGTAGGCCTGAGCCTCAACACCATTTATTGAAACTGTCTGCCTGTACTTCTCCATTGCAAGGGGACAAGCAGCCAGTGTGGCAAGGCCAATGCCACCAGGTGTGACAGAAACTGTCTTGGGACTGACTACCCCAGTTTCTCTGATGGACCCATAAGTGAACCCAATTACACCCTTATTTTGACTGTTGCCAGCAGTCCCACCACTATTACCACTACTGCTAGGGGCACTAGAGTTTGATGTATTAGTGGTGGTAGGCTCAGGGAGTTTACCTGGGCAGGACTTATCCCCTGGCCTATGGCCTTTATTTTTACACACATAGCACCAAGGCTTTTTTAATATGTGTGTGTTGTGAAGAAGAGGAAGAAGTTGATTTATCCCCACCCCCTGAAGAGTGTTTAGGATTTGAAGAAGGATCTTTAGTTTTACCTTTATCCCCATGCTTATCCTGAGATTTCTCACCATCTTTCCTCTTGCCATCCTTGTCACCTCTGTATGAACTTTTCTGTTCACCCTTGTTCTGACCCATTGTCTGCCTTCTTTCCCAATTCTTGGGGAGAGGTCAGATCAGAGTCTACTAGGTATTGGTGCAACAAGTCAGACACACAATTGTTAAGAATATGCTCTCTCAGAATAAGATTATACAGGCTTTCATAGTCAGAAACTCTACTGCCATGCAACCAACCTTCCAAGGCCTTCACTGAACAGTCCACAAAATCTGTCCAGTCTTGAGAGGACTCTTTGTCTTTGTCTCTGAACTTAATCCTGGATTGTTCAGTGGTTAAGCCAAATCCATCCAAGAGTGCATCTTTCAAAACTTTGTAATTATTGGCATCACTTTCTCTGACAGTAAGGAGCCTATCCCTACCCTTTCCAGTGAAAGATAGCCACAAGATAGCAGCCCACTGCCTTGGAGGGACCAACTGTGCCATACAGGCCCTCTCAAGTGCAGCAAACCACTTATTAATGTCATCCCCCTCCTTGTAAGGGGGGACTATCTTATGCAGGTTTCTGGAATCTTGCTCTCTAACAGGATTACTATCTGAAACACTGCTGCTGCCACCATGGGTAACTAACCCCAATCTCTGTCTTTCCCTCTCTATGTCTAGGGATTCCCTGTCTAAGGCCAGCTGCTGCTGTTTAAGCTTCAGTCTGGTCTCTTCCATCTTCATCTTTCTGAGTTCCCTTCCATTAAGTTATCCTCAGGGTGGGAGGCTTGGGAATGTTAGGATACAGAGAAGATTTGGGAATTGGCAGAGAGAAACCTGTCCCTAACTGGCTGGACCCTAGTAACCTGGCCTTTAGGAGTGAAAGATGCCCTACTAATGTGTGACCCTCTAACACTACCAGTGTCACTAGGTGGCCTGCTAGGGGGCAGGACTTTGTAAGAACCTTCCCCAGCATCTTCAGGGAACTCATCTGAGTCTGACTGGGAAGCCTCCCCTTTTTCTACCCTTTCCTGAGATGGGCCAGACTAGTTCTGGTCATCCTCAATGAGCAGGTTAAAGAGAAACTCTTTTGTTGGATTCTTACCTATACTTAAACCTCTGTCCAGGCAGAGACCCCTCAAACTTTTATAGTTCAAACTCTCATTTGTTGCATTAACAGTTTGGGGAGTGGGCTCTACTGAAGACATGGTAGTAAAGGTTTAAGGACAGTGATAGAAAAAGCTTTAGAACTTTAGAAAGCACAGAGAAAATCAAACTTTTTCAAACTTTGGGAAAACTTTTAGAAGTTTTCAAACTTTTCAGAAACTTTGTTAAAAGTTTTAGAGCAGAAAAATAAACTGTTTTGGTTAAATGTACATATACTGAACTATTTGGTATATGATTTTCTTATGAAAAGCACCAAATGACAAGGTGGTAAAGCAGTTACAAGTACTTATCCCACCGCTGCACCAGCAATGTAAGAGGCTGGCCTGGCTTATAGTGGGTACCCTGTGGTACTTACACACTGTGCCAGGTCCAGTTATCCCTTATTAGTAGAATAGAGGTGTTTCTAGCAGCTTAGGCTGATAGAAGGTAGCTATGGCAAAGCAGCTTAGGCTGAACTAGGAGGCATGCAAAGCTCCTACTATAACACTTATATCATATAGCACAATATCATAAAAAAAACACAATACTCAGAGTTACTAAAAATAAAGGTACTTTATTTTAGTGACAATATGCCAAAAGTATCTCAGAGAATACCTTCACTTAGGAGGTGAGTAATATACACAAGTTATATGTACACAAACCCAAAACAGGTAAGTGACAGTAAGAAAAGTAATGCAAACAATGTAGAATCACAATAGGATGCAATAGGTAAACATAGGTCTAGGGGCAACACAAACCATATACTCCAAAAGTGGAATGCAAATCACAAATGGACCCCAGACCTATGGGAGATTGTAGAGAGTAGCTGGCACTGTGAGAAAACAGTAAGGGTGTCCAAAATACCCCACCCCAAGACCCTAGAAAGTAGGAGTAAAGTTACCCTACTACCCCAGAAAGACACAATAGTCGTGATAGGGGGATTCTGCAAGAACCACAAGCACCAGCAAAACACTGAAGACGGATTCCTAGACCTGAGAACCTGAAAAGGAAGGGGACCAAGTCCAAGAGTCGCGATAGTGTCCAGGGGGGGCAGGAGCCCAAAAAAAACCGGATGAAGGTGCAAAACGGCTGCCTCTGGGTGGAAGAAGCCGAAGATTCTGCAACAACGAAAAGGGCTAGGAACTTCTCCTTTGGATGGAAGATGTCCCACGGCGTGCTGAAGGTTACAGAAGCAAGGGTTGCGGTAGAGGTTTTGGGTGCTGCTGGGGACCAGGAAGGACCAGGATGTCGCCCTTTGGAGGAGGAGACAGAGGGGGCGCTCGGCAACTCAGAGAGCCCCCGCAGAAGTACCAGAGCAGGTACTTAGAAGATCTGTGAACTCAGAGTCACAAAAGGAGGGTCCCACAACGTCAGAGTCCAACTCAGCGGGTTGAGCACTGCAGGACGGAGTGCTGGGAACCCAGGCTAGGCTGTGCAGAAAGGAATCCTTGGAGAAGTGCACAGAAGCCGAGCAGCTGCAAATCACGCAGTACACAGGTTTGCTGTTTGGCGTGGGGAGGCAAGGACTTACCTTCACCAAATTTGGACAGAAGGGCCACTGGACTGTGGGAGACACTTGGACCCAGCTCCTGTGTTCCAGGGACCACGCTCATCAGGATAAGAGGGGACCCAGAGAACCGGTGATGTAGTCTTTTGGTGCCTGCGTTAGCACCCTCTCTCAGAGGAAATCCTTTGTTCTGCCTTCCTGGGACTGAGCTGCCCAGACCCAAGGAGGGCAGAAACCTGTCTGAGGTGTTGGCAGCAGCAGCAGCTGCAGTGGAAACCCCAGAAAGGCAGTTTGGCAGTACCCAGGTTCTGGGCTAGAGACCCGGGGGCCATGGAATTGACGCCCCAATACCAGACTGGTATTGGGGTGACAATTCCATGATCTTAGACATGTTACATGGCCATGTTCGGAGTTACCATTGTGACGCTACACATAGCTAGTGACCTATGTGCAGTGCACGCATGTAATGGTGTCCCCACACTCACAAAGTTCGGGGAATTTTCCCTGAACAATGTGGGGGCACCTTGGCTAGTGCCAGGGTGCCCACACACTAAGTAACTTGGCACCTAGCCTTCACCAAGTGAGGGTTAAACATATAGGTGCAGTGAAAAATGGCTGTGAAATAACATGGACGTTATTTCACTCAGGCTGCAGTGTCAGTCCAGTGTAAGAATTGTCTTAGCTCCCTATGGGTGGCAAAATAAATGCTGCAGCCCATAGGGATCTCCTGGAACCCCAATACCCTGGGTACCTGGGTACCATATACAAGGGAATTATATGGGTGTTCCAGTGTGCCAATGGGAATTGGTAAAATTAGTCAGTAGCCTGCAGTGACAATTTTAGAAAGCAGAGTGAGCATAAACACTGAGGTTCTGGTTAGCAGGGCCTCAGTGATAGTTAGGCACCACACAGGGAACACATATAGGCCACAAACTTACGAGCACTGGGGTCCTGGCTAGCAGGATCTCAGTGACACATATCAAACACACTGACAACATAGGGTTTTCACTATGAGCACTGGGCCCTGGCTAGCAGGATCCCACTGAGACAGTAAAAACACCCTGACATATAATCACAAACAGGCCAAAAGTGAGGGTAACAAGGCTAGAAAGAGGCTACCTTCCTCTAGGATGTAAAGTAAAACGGAGGGGAAGAGGTTCTCCAAGTGGTCGAGGAGGAGAGTGACAGGTAATCAGAGGGGAGGGACTGCTTACTATTACACTACAACTGAAAGTCCATGCAGCAACTGACTTTTTCACCAGTATGAGCTAAGCTGGTTAATTTGCTTCTCCATTGCTGCCTCACCATAATGAGATGCCAGAGTAGCATCTCACACTCGGGTATTAAACCTGGACTTTTAGCCAACGTATCCTTGCTTCGTGGTAATGAGGTCCTGGAAACCTTTTTGTCTGCACCGTGGGTGCGTCGACTTCGATCTCTTCATGAACCGTTCTACCTACTCCTGGACTGGGCATTGTAATTATTGCCATACATACCATTTCTTAGTGCTCCATTACATTCTGTATGTATAAAGGATTTTTTACACTATACAATTGACCATATTATTAAGTTATAGCCCGTTTCGTTCCTATTCTAGAATCATTACTGCTTAAAACTAAAAGCACTGTTCGTGCACTGAAATGTTTCTCCTCTGTTCAATGTACAAGTCACCCTCCCCTATTTGTAAGTAGGACCCCATGAGGCCTTTTGTTCTACTTTACTTTGTATTCTCACAATTGGATTTTATTATTGTTTTGCATTGCCATTGTATGGTGACAGTTTTAGGAAATTATAACCTGGAAGACAAGGTAATACTTTCTTCATATTGATTTAGTTAGCCATGCTGGAGTGTTAACTATATCATCATGTTGGGGTTCTGTATTTTTTGGGCAATGGTATTACACTTTCATAGCGCATATCTTGAGTTGTGCCAGGTGTTTATGAATGGTTTTGCTCAAGAGTTCTGGCACTGAGGATAAAGGCAAAGCAAAGTGCCTGTCAGTGGGTTGGCCTCTCTGCAGAGCACACTGAACAATGATTATGTATTCCAGTTGCAATTGAAATTCTGTGTGAAGAGGGTACACAGATGTCAAAATATTCACAAGACAAAAGGAAATAAAGAGCTTACATGTGAGTTTGTGCAGTGCATGCTTGGGGGTGACGAAGTGAGGGAGATGTGCGAAAACGCATTCAGGGAAAAATGAGAAGAGGGTGCTGAAGAGGAAAGAGACAAGGTTGAAGATGTGCAGAAGGCCGGGATGTGCATAAAAGGGCAAACATATCTAACACAAAGCACACATAACTGAAGGCCAATACTCCTTCCACGGGCCTCAATAATATTTAATTCACAGACTCACAATTTCATAATTGTGACATTTTAATGTTAACTATCTTTAACAGTTAGTTATATGTGGCTGTGTGATATATCTGGTTGCAATAACAACTCAGTGAGAAACCAAAATACCGGTCGGGTGGCACACAATAGGAATCCCAGAAATGTATATTACATGTTCCCTTTTAGAGCACTCCCACTTTTTTCATCCTACTTATTGACCTTTCTGCATATATTCCTATATGACTGATTGCAGCAAGTAGCCGTGGGTGCTTCTTGAAGCCTGGTTAGAGGATTTTATTCCAAAGATGATGCTGCATGCAGTGCAAGACACTGGGCAAGAACACACTTTGAAGGGCTGAAGCTGTCGCTTTGTACAATTTGCACATTACAGTAACTGTTGAACATATTAATGCAGTAAGATATGGGGCGGTTTTTCATGTGTTTAATATTTCATGGATATACATTCCCACTGCTGTATAAATCTTGGTTTCTCACTACATTCGTTTGCTTTAAAATGCACCATTTGCCTATCTTTTTTCAATTTTTCCTAGGGAGGAGGACCCATCCTGGACTCCATGTATGTTCATTAACCCCTTCTGTGCCTTGGACGAGATGATCTCGTCCAAGGCTACAGTTCCCCTGTGCCTTGGACGAGATCATCTCGTCCTAGGCACAGGGGAACTTGGGGGTGCGCTAGCGCGCCCCCCGTGCACCCCCCTTCCCCCCCCAGGCAGGGATGGAAGGGGAAGACCTTCCCCTTCCACCCCCACCCCCCCCCCACGGCAATCCGATGACGTCAGCACGCACGCAGCGCGCTGACGTCATCTAGTGTTGCCGGCGCGCTGGAAGCCATTTGCTTCCAGCGCGTCTTCGGAGCAGGAGCTCACAGGTGAGTCCTCTCCATTTTTGGGGGGCGGGGGGGTTGAGAAAACAGACATGGGGGGAAAGGAAAGGGTTTTTCCTTTCCCCCTGTGTCTGTTTTCTCAAGATTCCTGCTCCACGATGAATCTCCACTAGCCACCAGGGATTTTCTTTGTGCCTAAATTTGGGGGCGACCCCTTGGGCAAGGGTCGCCCCCCCGGGGGCAATTTTTATTTGGATTTCGCCCCCCCCTGGGGGCAGATCTGCCGATTTTTCGGCGGATCTGCCCCCAGGGGGGGGTGAAAACCACTAGACACCAGGGATATATTTTTTTATGTTTGTTTTTGGGGGCGACCCCTTGGGCAGGGGTCGCCCCCCCCGGGGGCAATTTTTATTTGTATTTCGCCCCCCCCCCCCGGGGGCAGATCCGCCGTTTTTTCGGCGGATCTGCCCCCGGGGGGGCGAAAACCACTAGACACCAGGGATCTCTTTGTTTATGTGTGTTTTTGGGGGCGACCCCTTGGGCAAGGGTCCCCCCCCCCGGGGGCAATTTTTATTTGTATTTCGCCCCCCCTGGGGGCAGATCCGCCGTTTTTTCGGCGGATCTGCCCCCAGGGGGGGGCGAAAACCACTAGACACCAGGGATATCTTTGTTTATGTGTGTTTTTGGGGGCAATTTTTATTTGTATTTCGCCCCCCCCGGGGGCAGATCTGCTGATTTTTCGGCGGATCTGCCCCCAGGGGGGGGGGGGGCGAAAACCACTAAACACCAGGGATATCTTTGTTTATGTGTGTTTTTGGGGGCGACCCCTTGGGCAAGTTTTTATTTGTATTTTGCCCCCCCCGGGGGCAGATCAGCCGATTTTTGCTGATCTGCCCCCGGGGGGGGGGGGGCGAAAACCACTAGACACCAGGGATTTTGTTTTTATTGTTTATTTTGGGGGCAACTCCTGTGGCAAGGGTCGCTCCCCTGGGGAGCTTTTTGTTTCTGTTTCGCCCCCCCCCGATGGCAGACCAACCATTTTTTGGACGATCTGGCCCCGGGGGGGGTGGAAGCACACTAGGTGCCAGGGATTGTGTTTGGTGTGTGTTTGGGGGCACCCCTTGGGCAACGGTCGCCCCCCTAAGGTGGGGTAAATTTGTATTGCCCATCTCTGCCCGTAATTTTGTAGGGCCATCTGCCCCCAAGGAGGGCAGAGACCACCAATACGGCAGGGATTTTTTGTTTTGTGTTGTGCTGGGGGTGCCCCCTTGGGGAAGGGTCGCCCCCTGAAAGGGGGCACAGAGGTGTTGCCCATTTCTGCCCCCCTTGGGGTCAGATTGGCCAATTCTTTTACGCCCATCTACCCCGAGGGGGGCAGGATCCACTTAGGTACCAGGGACAACTTCTAAGTTCTTGGTGGTGGGGTGTTTGTCAACTGGCAAAGTATTTGTATTTGTGATTATAAAAATTTATTTATTCTTTTTCTTCTAGTTCAACGCTTTTGCTTCCTTTGCTGTGGATCTTTGCGGTTTTGGCAGTAGTTGTCCTGTGGTTTGCATAGTTGCATGTTTTAGGTAAGTGAACGCAATTTACTCCAAAGGAGTATTGTTGACATGTTTGTAGGTGGTGTACTAAATGCAGTATTGTGTGTTTGACATTGTCCTTAGATTTGAGCACAGTGGTGTTTGTGTTGTCATATGTCTAAATTGCTTTTTTCTTTTTTCTTTTTAGTGGGATATCATTGGTGATTGCAGAGTAGTTGCTTGGTGAGTAGCTATTTCAGGCAACTGTGTGGTATAGTTTTTTGTAGTACATAACTCTTTGTGATAAAGCTATACTTTGTTTATTACTTATTTTAGTGCTAGTTGTTGTTGGCAATCCATTTGTTGTTAGGATCATGGCTAGCCGCAAAGTGACCGCTCAGCAGGTTGTTTGCATGCTCTTTGAGTTGTCTTCAGACCATGATTACGACACTGACTCTGCATCTGAGGCAGAGGAGGAAGCAGGAGATTCTGGAAGTGAGTTTTCTTTCCAAGAGTATTCTTCTGATGAGGAAGCTACTCTCAGTGCAGATGAAGGGCCTGTGTTAGAGGAGGACATTGATGTGCCAAGAGTGCAGCAGCCTGGGGCTGCAGGGTTTCCCATTGGAAGACCTGACACCTGGATTGCCCCAAACATGGAGCAGCCACAGTTACCTGCATTTACTGGTCTCCCAGGGTGTAGAGTTAATACGGAAAACTTTCTGCCTGTCCATTTCTTTCACTTGTTTATGGACAATGTATTTTTGGAAGAGATTGTGGAGCAGACAAATGTGTATGCAGAGCAATATTTGCGGGACAACGCTGCCAGACTTAAGCCTCAGTCTAGAGCTACTCATTGGGTTCCCACATATCTGGAAGAGATGAAAAGGTTTTTAGGTTTGTCTTTTTTGATGGGGTTGATCAGGAAGCCGTCACTGGCTTCTTATTGGTCTACTAGTCCCTTGATGGCAACTGCTATATTTCCTGCAACTATGACACGTAATCGGTATTTGCTTCTTCTTCGTATGCTGCATTTTGTAGACAATGCTTTAGCCTTGCCACGAGATCACCCCGATTGTGACCGCCTTTTTAAGATTAGGCCTGTCCTTGATCATTTTGTGGATCGGTTTTCAGAGGTCTATGTCCCAGGTAAAGAGATAAGTGTGGACGAGTCTTTGGTCCTTTTCAAGGGGCGTTTAGTTTTTAAGCAGTACATTCCTAGTAAGAGGACACGGTATGGGATTAAATTGTATCTGCTGTCAGAAAGCAGTACAGGATATGTGTATAATTTCCGGGTCTACACTGGTAGGGATTTCAGTATTGACCCTCCTGGTTGTCCGGCCACTTTTGGAGTTAGCGAAAAAATTGTGTGGGAACTTGCTAGACGGCTGTTTAACAAAGGTCACCATTTGTACGTAGATAATTTCTACACTGGAGTGCAGTTGTTCAAGGAGTTGTTTAGGGTGGACACTGTTGCTTGTGGCACAATCCGTTCTAACCGGAAAGGCTATCCAAGGGAGCTTGTCTGTAAAAAACTTGAGAGGGGACAGTGCAGTGCCTTGCGGAATAATGAGCTGCTAGCTCTGAAATTTTCAGACAGGAGGGATGTGTACATGCTATCGACCATCCATGATGAGAGTACTTCCCCTGTGGCTGTTTGGGGTCAGGTTGCGGAAGTGCGCAAACCTCCGTGCATTTTGGACTACAATAGGCACATGGGTGGTGTTGATAGAGTAGATCAGAGGTTAGAACCTTACACTGCTCTTCGTAAGTCATATGTGTGGTATAAAAAGTTGGCCCTACATTTATTTCATTTGGCAACTTTTAATGCCTTTATTGTATACAAGGATTGTTCACCCGAGTCAAGGATGACATTTGTTAAATTTCAGGAGTCGGTGATAGAAAGCCTTATTGTGGTGGAACCGGCAAGAGTTCCTAGAGTAGAAGTGGTGGAGGATGTGGCTAGATTGAAAGATCGGCACTTTCCAGATCACATTCCTCCCACTCCCAAAAAAGACATGCCCACAAAGAAATGTAGAGTATGTGCCCGGAGATTAATCCGGAGGGAGAGCCGGATGTACTGCCCCGAATGCCCTTCAAAGCCTGGCCTGTGTGTTCCCGGCTGTTACAGAAGTTACCATACCCCAAAAAAATTCTGGGAAATACCTTGAGCGTAAGCTGTCTGTTTTATATTTTCATATGTTTCACGGTTGGCATCTGTTGTGTATTTAGTTAGAGCTTTTGTGTTTGTAGTTTTGTGCTTATTTTATAATTAGTAGTTTCTTTGTTGTTTATAAATAAAAAAAAGTGATTGCGGTGTTCGTGGGGTGGCGCTTGGCTGGCGGTGTGCGTGGGGTGGCGCTTGGCTGGCGGTGTGCGTGGGGTGGCGCTTGGCTGGCGGTGTGCTTGCGGTGGCGCTTGGCTGGCGGTGTACGTGGGGTGGCGCTTGGCTGGCGGTGCCAGCCGAACTGCAGTCCACACTCCCATCAGCTGGTGTGATTCTTGTATCAGGCATGTGGGCGTATGTAAGTGATGGGCCCTTGAGTGGCGCAGTCTGTCGATGTGAGTGTTGTAATGTGCTGGGCCCGTGGCTGGCGGTGTGAATGGTCTTGTGCGTGTCATGTATGAAAGGTGTGTGAATGGCCTGTAAAGCGGTTGGTGCCTTGTCGCAGCTTTACAGCTCACGAGCTGTGAGTCATTGGTTCACTTTTTTGCCTTTCAGTTATTAGCAGTGCATTTCATTTTTGTGAAATCTCTTGTTAATAAAATTTGATCCACTGAACCATCACTCCCCTCGTGCCAAATCCAACCAGTATGTGTTGTAAAAAAAGACAAAACCTGCTCCGCTGTAATCAGGCGTCGCAGCACACCTGTGACACGCTAGGTGCCTCGGGTGGGACCCCGATGATGAAGCATGCCACCAACTTGGTTGGTGGGTGAGGGGTCTTCTTCACATAACCTAAGTGTGTTTCTTTTCACAATTTTAGTGTTTGGCACATCACAGACGTATGTGCACACATCAAAGTGATATATTTAAAAAATGCCTGTGTTTGGGGGGGGAGGGCCCACCTATGTTTTTGGTCCAGGGTGCGGCTGTCATGTAGGGAAACCTACAAAACCCAGAATTTTTTTTAAAATAGGCACCCCAAGGAGTCCAGGGAGGTGTGGCTTGCGTGGCTCCCCCAACTATCCCTTCTATCCCTTCAGGTTTTGGGCCTTATTCTGTTGCAGGCACCTGGCCCACCCACACAAGTGAGGTATCATTTTTATCGGGAGACTTGGGGGAACGCTGGGTGGAAGGAAATTTGTGGCTCCTCTCAGATTCCAGAACTTTCTGTCACCGAAATGTGAGGAAAACTTGTTTTTTTAGCCAAATTTTGAGGTTTGCAAAGGATTCTGGGTAACAGAACCTGGTCTGAGCCCCGCAAGTCACCCCTCCTTGGATTCCCCTAGGTCTCTAGTTTTCAGAAATGCACAGGTTTGGTAGGTTTCCCTAGGTGCCGGCTGAGCTAGAGGCCAAAATCTACAGGTAGGCACTTCGCAAAAAAACCCTCTGTTTTTTTCCAAAATTTCGGATGTGTCCACGTTGCGCTTTGGGGTGTTTCCTGTCGCCGGCGCTAGGCATAACCATGCAAGTGAGGTATCATTTTTATCGGGAGACTTGGGGGAACGCTGGGTGGAAGGAAATTTGTAGCTCCTCTCAGATTCCCGAACTTTCTGCCACAGAAATGTGAGGAACATGTGTTTTTTTAGCCAAATTTTGAGGTTTGCAAAGGATTCTGGGTAACAGAACCTGGTCCGAGCCCCGCAAGTCACCCCTCCTTGGATTCCCCTAGGTCTCTAGTTTTCAGAAATGCACAGGTTTGGTAGGTTTCCCTAGGTGCCGGCTGAGCTAGAGGCCAAAATCTACAGGTAGGCACTTCGCAAAAAACACCTCTGTTTTTTCCCAAAATTTAGGATGTGTCCACGTTGCGCTTTGGGGTGTTTCCTGTCGCCGGCGCTAGGCCTACCCACGCAAGTGAGGTATCATTTTTATCGGGAGACTTGGGGGAACGCTGGGTGGAAGGAAATTTGTAGCTCCTCTCAGATTCCAGAACTTTTTGCCACAGAAATGTGAGGAAAACTTGTTTTTTTAGCCAAATTTTGAGGTTTGCAAAGGATTCTGGGTAACAGAACCTGGTCCGAGCCCCGCAAGTCACCCCTCCTTGGATTCCCCTAGGTCTCTAGTTTTCAGAAATGCACATGTTTGGTAGGTTTCCCTAGGTGCCGGCTGAGCTAGAGGCCAAAATCTACAGGTAGGCACTTCGCAAAAAACACCTCTGTTTTTTTCCAAAATTTAGGATGTGTCCACGTTGCGCTTTGGGGTGTTTCCTGTCGCCGGCGCTAGGCCTACCCACGCAAGTGAGGTATCATTATTATCGGGAGACTTGGGGGAACGCTGGGTGGAAGGAAATTTGTAGCTCCTCTCAGATTCCAGAACTTTCTGCCACAGAAATGTGAGGAACATGTGTTTTTTTAGCCAAATTTTGAGGTTTGCAAAGGATTCTGGGTAACAGAACCTGGTCTGAGCCCCGCAAGTCACCCCTCCTTGGATTCCCCTAGGTCTCTAGTTTTCAGAAATGCACAGGTTTGGTAGGTTTCCCTAGGTGCCGGCTGAGCTAGAGGCCAAAATCTACAGGTAGGCACTTCGCAAAAAACACCTCTGTTTTTTCCCAAAATTTAGGATGTGTCCACGTTGCGCTTTGGGGTGTTTCCTGTCGCTGGCGCTAGGCCTACCTACGCAAGTGAGGTATCATTTTTATCGGGAGACTTGGGGGAACGCTGGGTGGAAGGAAATTTGTAGCTCCTCTCAGATTCCAGAACTTTTTGCCACAGAAATGTGAGGAAAACTTGTTTTTTTTAGCCAAATTTTGAGGTTTGCAAAGGATTCTGGGTAACAAAACCTGGTCCGAGCCTCGCAAGTCACCTCTCCTTGGATTTCCCTAGGTCTCTAGTTTTCAGAAATGCACAGGTTTGGTAGGTTTCCTTGGTGCCGGCTGAGCTAGAGGCCAAAATCTACAGGTAGGCACTTCGCAAAAAACACCTCTGTTTTTTCCCAAAATTTAGGATGTGTCCACGTTGCGCTTTGGGGTGTTTCCTGTCGCCGGCGCTAGGCCTACCCACGCAAGTGAGGTATCATTATTATCGGGAGACTTGGGGGAACGCTGGGTGGAAGGAAATTTGTAGCTCCTCTCAGATTCCAGAACTTTCTGCCACAGAAATGTGAGGAACATGTGTTTTTTTAGCCAAATTTTGAGGTTTGCAAAGGATTCTGGGTAACAGAACCTGGTCCGAGCCCCGCAAGTCACCCCTCCTTGGATTCCCCTAGGTCTCTAGTTTTCAGAAATGCACAGGTTTGGTAGGTTTCCCTAGGTGCCGGCTGAGCTAGAGGCCAAAATCTACAGGTAGGCACTTCGCAAAAAACACCTCTGTTTTTTCCCAAAATTTAGGATGTGTCCACGTTGCGCTTTGGGGTGTTTCCTGTCGCTGGCGCTAGGCCTACCTACGCAAGTGAGGTATCATTTTTATCGGGAGACTTGGGGGAACGCTGGGTGGAAGGAAATTTGTAGCTCCTCTCAGATTCCAGAACTTTTTGCCACAGAAATGTGAGGAAAACTTGTTTTTTTAGCCAAATTTTGAGGTTTGCAAAGGATTCTGGGTAACAGAACCTGGTCCGAGCCTCGCAAGTCACCTCTCCTTGGATTTCCCTAGGTCTCTAGTTTTCAGAAATGCACAGGTTTGGTAGGTTTCCTTGGTGCCGGCTGAGCTAGAGGCCAAAATCTACAGGTAGGCACTTCGCAAAAAACACCTCTGTTTTTTCCCAAAATTTAGGATGTGTCCACGTTGCGCTTTGGGGTGTTTCCTGTCGCCGGCGCTAGGCCTACACACGCAAGTGAGGTATCATTTTTATCGGGAGACTTGGGGGAACGCTGGGTGGAAGGAAATTTGTAGCTCCTCTCAGATTCCAGAACTTTTTGCCACAGAAATGTGAGGAAAACTAGTTTTTTTAGCCAAATTTTGAGGTTTGCAAAGGATTCTGGGTAACAGAACCTGGTCCGAGCCCCGCAAGTCACCCCTCATTGGATTCCCCTAGGTCTCTAGTTTTCAGAAATGCACAGGTGTGGTAGGTTTCCCTAGGTGCCGGCTGAGCTAGAGGCCAAAATCTACAGGTAGGCACTTCGCAAAAAACACCTCTGTTTTTTCCCAAAATTTAGGATGTGTCCACGTTGCGCTTTGGGGTGTTTCCTGTCGCCGGCGCTAGGCCTTCCCACGCAAGTGAGGTATCATTTTTATCGGGAGACTTGGGGGAACGCTGGGTGGAAGGAAATTTGAAGCTCCTCTCAGATTCCAGAACTTTCTGCCACAGAAATGTGAGGAACATGTGTTTTTTTAGCCAAATTTTGAGGTTTGCAAAGGATTCTGGGTAACAGAACCTGGTCCGAGCCCCGCAAGTCACCCCTCCTTGGATTCCCCTAGGTCTCTAGTTTTCAGAAATGGACAGGTTTGGTAGGTTTCCCTAGGTGCCGGCTGAGCTAGAGGCCAAAATCTACAGGTAGGCACTTCGCAAAAAACACCTCTGTTTTTTCCCAAAATTTAGGATGTGTCCACGTTGCGCTTTGGGGTGTTTCCTGTCGCCGGCGCTAGGCCTACCCACGCAAGTGAGGTATCATTTTTATCGGGAGACTTGGGGGAACGCTGGGTGGAAGGAAATTTGTAGCTCCTCTCAGATTCCAGAACTTTCTGCCACAGAAATGTGAGGAACATGTGTTTTTTTAGCCAAATTTTGAGGTTTGCAAAGGATTCTGGGTAACAGAACCTGGTCCGAGCCCCGCATGTCACCCCTCCTTGGATTCCCCTAGGTCTCTAGTTTTCAGAAATGCACAGGTTTGGTAGGTTTCCCTAGGTGCCGGCTGAGCTAGAGGCCAAAATCTACAGGTAGGCACTTCCCAAAAAACACCTCTGTTTTTTTCCAAAATTTAGGATGTGTCCACGTTGCACTTTGGGCTGTTTCCTGTAGCCGGCGCTAGGCCTACCCACGCAAGTGAGGTATCATTTTTATCGGGAGACTTGGGGGAACGCTGGGTGGAAGGAAATTTGTAGCTCCTCTCAGATTCCAGAACTTTCTGCCACAGAAATGTGAGGAACATGTGTTTGTTTTCGCCAAATTTTGAGGTTTGCAAAGGATTCTGGGTAACAGAACCTGGTCCGAGCCCCGCAAGTCACCCCTCCTTGGATTCCCCTAGGTCTCTAGTTTTCAGAAATGCACAGGTTTGGTAGGTTTCCCTAGGTGCCGGCTGAGCTAGAGGCCAAAATCTACAGGTAGGCACTTCGCAAAAAACACCTCTGTTTTTTTCCAAAATTTAGGATGTGTCCACGTTGCGCTTTGGGCTGTTTCTTGTCGCCGGCGCTAGGCCTACCCACGCAAGTGAGGTATCATTTTTATCGGGAGACTTGGGGAAACGCTGGGTGGAAGGAAATTTGTAGCTCCTCTCAGATTCCAGAACTTTCTGCCACAGAAATGTGAGGAACATGTGTTTTTTTAGCCAAATTTTGAGGTTTGCAAAGGATTCTGGGTAACAGAACCTGGTCCGAGCCCCGCAAGTCACCCCTCCTTGGATTCCCCTAGGTCTCTAGTTTTCAGAAATGCACAGGTTTGGTAGGTTTCCCTAGGTGCCGGCTGAGCTAGAGGCCAAAATCTACAGGTAGGCACTTCGCAAAAAAACACCTCTGTTTTCTCCCAAAATTTTGGATGTGTCCACGTTGCGCTTTGGGGCGTTTCCTGTCGCGGCGCTAGGCCTACCCACACAAGTGAGGTATAATTTTTATCGGGAGACTTGGGGGAACATAGATTAGCAAAACAAGTGCTATTGCCCCTTGTCTTTCTCTAAATTTTTTCCTTCCAAATATAGGAGAGTGTGTAAAAAAGACATCTATTTGAGAAATTCCCTATAATTCACATGCTTGTATGGTCACCCCGGAATTCAGAGATGTGCAAATAACCACTGCTCCTCAGCACCTTATCTTGTGCCCTTTTTGGAAATGCAAAGGTTTTCTTGATAGCAATTTTTTACTCTTTATATTTCAGCAAATGAATTGCTGTATACCCGGTATAGAATGAAAACACACTGCAGGGTGCAGCTCATTTATTGTCTCTGGGTTCCTCGGGTTCTTCATGAACCTACAAGCCCTATATATCCCCGCAACCGGAGGAGTCCAGCAGACGTAACGGTATATTGCTTTCCATAATCTGACATTGCAGGGAAAAGTTACAGAGTAAAACGTAGAGAAAAATTGATGTTTTTTTCACCTCAATTTCAATATTTTTCTTTTTCAGCTGTTATTTTCTGTAGGAAACCCTTGTAGGATCTACACAAATGACCCCTTGCTGAATTCAGAATTTTGTCTACTTTTCAGAAATGGTTAGGTTTCTGGGATCCAGCATTGGTTTCATGCCCATTCCTGTCACTGACTGGAAGGAGGCTGAAAGCACAAAAAATTGCAAAAATGGGGTATGCCCCAGTAAAATGCCAAAATTGTGTTGAAAAATTGGGTTTTCTGATTCAAGTCTGCCTGTTCCTGAAAGCTAGGAAGCTGCTGAGTTTAGCACTACAAACCCTTTGTTGATGCCATTTTCAGGGGGAAATCCACAAGCCTTCTTCTGCAGCCACTTTTTCCATTTTTTTTTAAAAAAACGAAATTTTCACTGTATTTTGGCCAATTTCTTGGCCTCCTTCAAGGGAACCCACAAAGTCTGGGTACCTCTAGAATCCCTAGGATGTTGGAAAAAAAGGACGCAAATATGGCTTGGTTAGCTTATGTGGACAAAAAGTTATGAGGGCCTAAGCGCGAACTGCCCCAAATAGGCAAAAAAAGGCCTGGCACAGGAGGGGGAAAAGGCCTGGCAGCGAAGGGGTTAAACTTGCTCGCTTTGCTCACTACATAAAAGTCATACCCAACTTTTACGCCCCACAACTTTCAAATGTGACCATCCTCCACTGCAAGGTACAGGCTGTTGGCATAGTCAAGCTTGGAGATCAGGAGTGTAAGGACGGCTTGCAGTTTATGTTCATAAGTAAGGTATGGGAAGAGGTGAAGAAGTATTGCACCATGTACATGGAATGCTAAAATTTGATTGGATATATATATATATAAATATATGGAAACATTCTGTTTTACAGCAAGCAGTGCCTGCGCCAAGCCTGTTGTCATGCCATTTGCAGTAGTCTAGCATCAACCAACCAGGAAGTGTAGCAAAACATTCAAAAAGGAAAAATGATTGCCAAAGGCAAAATTATACATAATTAGAAGGGGATGTGATCATGTGCAAAGGCCATCCCTCACAGTAAAAGGAGCCAGTGGCTGAAGAGGGTAGAGCTATTGCCTCATGCTGTTGCTATGGAGGGAGGAAACAAATGGAGAATGACAAATGAACAGACCAATGAGTGAAGAGGGCTGACCAAAAGACTCTGGGCCTGATTTATATCTTGGCGGATGGAATACTTTATCACAAATGTGACGGATATCCTGTTTGCCGTATTACGATTCCCATGGGATATAACGGGATCATAATATGGTGGATAGCATATCCATCACGTTTGTGACAGAGTATTCCCCTCCGCCAAGATCTAAATTAGGCCCTCTATGTGTATGTTTATTACCTAATATTTTTCTTATGGAAACAGTAGCCTGGTGAGACTTTCAAAAGGAAAGGCTAAAATAGTCACTGCTCACACATGCTTTTTAAAGAAGTCTTGCATCCAGCAGGAAGGAAAGTGTAAATTTATTTTAAGACGTATATTGATTGCAAATAATCCCTAAACACAAACTAATAACATGACTGCAAAGCAGCTTCCTACAAGAATTAATGAATGTCTGCACAATGATCAAACCTTCACTAAGCAGTGCCTAGGAAAATACCTGAAAGTAGAAAAGTCAATTATCAGTTAAGAGCGCACAAACAGTAAAAGGCACATCAGTTATCAGGTATATTTCTTGTTTTCATAAACAGGGACATTTCTTGTTTTCATAAACATTTAAACATTTAAATGTGCTGCCTGACGAATCAGGACCAGACATCGCCATCGCCATCTCGGATGGATACAGCAACCTAAGGAGGGACCGGACCTCCCGCCTGGGCAGAGGACTTCCTATCGTACACAAGTCCTCACTATGTATCAAAGCCAACTCAGAAGTACAGTGTACCCCCCGCCCCCCAAGTGACTTGATACCCTCACAGGTGAGTAGCCGCGCTTTACAAAAACTGATTGATTGAAATTCATGCTAACTTTCACCTTGCCTCCAAACAAAGCACTCAGTGTTTGTGCTAGACAACACAACCTTTACCGGCACATACAATTTCAAAACCTCCCCTGCACCACTTGCACGGTGAGTTTCTTCAGTTTCAGGTTCCAAATGGGCCAGGCTCTTCTGCTCTGCTCTCTGCTTCAGTTAGAGCCCAGAAGCTCTCAAAGCAGATGGCCAAATTCCACTGCAGGCATGTCAACGTGGACCCTGCAGTAAAACATCCACTGCTGGTGACAGGAATTTCAATAATGAGCAGTGGAAACTTCGAAATGGACCCCCTCCCGTCAACAAGCCTAACTTTAATCATTTACATTGATCGCCGTTTTCACGAGTGCCCACAGAAACGCTGCTCTTAGGGGGGGCAAAATGCCCTACCCTCCAGAGAGTCTGGGGAGGATGGTAGGGTCCAAGAGTGAGGGAGTCCCTGATTGGTTGTGTAGTGCTTGGGAGCGGGTTGAGGAGGAATTAGGGGATAATAGTTTGCATCCTGAGTTGCCGTTTTAGATATCACACACTGGCTGTCATAGTCAGTGAAATGTGGTAGCCAGTTTTGTTGATTGCCCAGTTTGTTCGCTTCCCCAATTGAGTCTTGGGCAATGTTAGAAATAGGGTCTCTAGTTGGCAGAGGTATACACACTTGTCCAAGTTGGGACTATAATCCTAGTCAGGGTAAGTCACACACAATCCAAATTATCCTGTGTCCACCCTCTGGTAGCTTGGCACTGAGCAGTTAGGCTTAACTTAGAAGGCAATGTGAAAGTATTTGTGCAATAAATCATTCAATAACACAGTGAAAACAACACAAAAATACACCACACAGATTTTAGAAAAATATAAGATATTTATCTGAGTGATTTAAGGTCAAAACTATCAAGATTTGGTAAGTACAAGTTGCAGTATCACTTTTGTAATGATAAGGAGAATCTTAAGTCTTTAAAAAGCAACAAGGGTTTCTTGCAAGAACAAAGTACATGGCATGCATCAAAATGATACGCACGGGGACCGCAGAGGAGGAGACATGTGGAAAATGAAGGATGTGCGTCTGATTTCTGGGTGCATACAGACGATGTGTTGATTCTTTTCCACGCGGCAAGTTCTTTGCTTTAAATTCAGGCGTACAGGCTTGAATCCTCTTTGAGATGTGGAGTCTTTTGACGCCCACGGATGATGCGTGGAAATCCTGGGCGTGCAGGACGAAGTCACAGGTGCTGCGTTGATCCGGTGGGTAATGCATCAGAGTTTCTGTTGCACGTCAGATTCCTTCTGCAGAAAGTTGGGTTGTGTCGTTCCGGCTCGGCGATGCGTCGATCCAGTGGGCTGTGCATCGAAGTTCCAGTTGCAACACTGGCGCTGCGTCGATCTCCACTCTGGGAGCCAGGCTTCATCGTTCCGGTTTGGCAACATGGTGATTCTTTCACTGCTAGGCAGGCTGTGCGTTGATTCCGGCAGGCTGTGCGTCAATTTTTACCGTACAAGGAGTTGCTTTGCAGAGATGAAGTCTTTTTGGCCCTGAGACTTCAGGAAACAGGAGGCAAGCTTAATCCAAGCCCCTGGAGAGCACTTCTCAGCAGAGCCAGAGGCCAGAAAGGCAGCAGGGCAAAAGCAAGGCAGCAGTCCTTCACAGCAAAGCAGTCCAGGTGAGTCCTTTGGACCGCCATGCAGTTCCTTTTGGCAGGTTGCAGGATCTGGTTCAGAGTGTCTGTACCAGGAAGTGTTTAAACTGGTAGGGTCAGGGACCCCGTTTATATACCCAAAAGTGCCTTTGAAGTGGGTGAGACTTCAAAGAGTTGTTTTGAAGTGCACAAGGTCCCCTTTCAGTACAACCCTGTCTGCCAGGGTCCCAGTAGGGGATTTGGCAGTCCATTGTGTGAGAGCAGGCCACTGTCCTTTGAAATGTAAGTGTCAGGCCCTCTACCCTTCCAGCCCAGGAAGACCCATTCAGTATGCAGATGTGTGCAGGTGTGACTGAGCATCCTGTGTTTGTGGCTGTCTGGGTATAATGCACAAGGGAGCTATCAACTAGCCCAGCCCAGACGTGGATTGGAGACAGGCTGTAAGGCACAGAAGGATTTTAAGTACAGAGAAATTCTCACTTTCTAAAAGTGGCATCTCTAAAATAGTAATATAAAATCCAACCTCACCAGTCACCAGGACTTTGTATTACCAATCTGCTCATTCTAAATATGACCTGTCTACCCCTTTCTGAGCAGAACCTACCACTCAAACAGTATATGAGGGTAGGCATGATGTTATCCTCTGAGAGGAGCAGACCTCACAGCAGTGGAAAATGAATGTATGAGTTTTCCACTACCAGGACATATAAAACACACAGGTATATGTCCTGCCTTTTACCTACATAGCACCCTGCCCTGTGGGTTATCCAGGGCCTACCTTAGGGGTGACTTATGTGTAGAGCAAGGGGAGTTTCAGGCTTGTCAAGTCGAAGTGGCAGTGAAACTGCACACACAGGCCTTGCCATGGCAGGCCTGAGACATGGTTAAGGGGATACTTATGTGGGTGCTGCAGGCCCGCTAGTAGCATTTAATTTACAGGCCCTGGGCACATGCAGTGCACTTTACTAGGGACTTACAAGTACATTAAATATGCCAATTGGGTATGAGCCAATGTCACAATGTTTTAAGGGAGAGAGCATATACACTTTAGCACTGGTTAGCAGTATTAAAGTGTGCAGAGTCCTAAAACCAGCAAAAAGAGTGTCACAAACTGGAAGGAGGCAGGCAAAAAGTTGAGGATGACCACCCTGAGGCTGTCAGGTCTAACAGGTAGTTATGGCAGATTTGCAGATGGAATTGGTCTGACAGGCGCTGCAGACTTTGTGCTGCTCGGACGGTGGATTTGCTACTGGATGAGGCCCTGGGAGAGTCGGAGCACGAGAGGCCATGCAGGCAGTCTGCTGGTGGAGTTGCAGCGGGTGTATTAACCTGCGCTTCACTAGTGTGCAAAGTTTCGAGAGGCGCCAGGGGGTCAAGGAATGGGATGTTGTACAAAGTGGTGGGCTGGCCGTCACATGCTGATGCGCTGCGTCACAGGCTCCAAGGTGTGGCCAGCAGTCCTGGTGTGCTTTCCAGCACCAAGAAGGGTGGGAGAGGATGGTCGGGTGGCCCGTTCGCAGTACTGCAAGCCAAGGGTGAAACACAGTATGCGGAGGGGATCTGGAGGGTGTGGGCAAAGGGGGCCATGCAGCCTCTGCAGGCGCATTCACCTGCAGCAGCAGAAGGAGTCGGCAGAGTCAGTAGTGTAGATGCCGGCAATGGCCTGCAGGCAAGCCCTCGTGCACCCCGAGAGTGTGATGACGCCTCTTAGCTGCTGTAGGAAAATAGCCTCTTTCTAGCATGGTTACCCCTGCTTTTGGCCTGTTTGTGAGTGTGTGTCAGTGTGTTTTTACCTTGTCACTGGGATTCTGCTAGCTAGGACACCAGTGCTCACAGATAAAAACCTATATGTCAGTGTGTTTTGCCTGTCTCATTGGGATCCTGCTAGCCAGGGCCCCAGTTCTCATAGTTTGTGGCCTAATGTGTATGCCTGTGTAGCGCCTAACTGTGCCACTGAGGCTCTGCTAACCAGAACCTCAGTAGGCCAGTGACTACATTTACCAATTCCAATTGGCATACTGGACCCCCCTTATATGTCCCTAGTAAGAGCTCAGACAAACCCTTGCACAGGACTGCCATTGCAGCCTGCGTGAAATAACGCACATGTTATTTCACAGCCATTTTCTCTGCTCTTAAGTAACTTATAAGTCATCTAAATGTCTAACCTTCACTTGCTGAAGGTTAGATGCAAAGCTACTAAGTGTGCGGGCACCCTTGCACTAGCAAAGGTGCTCCCACATAGTTCAGGGCCATTTCCCCAGACTTTGTGAGTGCGGGGCACCATTACACGTGTGCACTACATATAGGTCAATATCTATATGTAGCTTCACAATGGTAACTCAGGATAAGGCCATGTAACATGTCTAAGATCATAAAATTGTTCTCCATTCCAAATCTGATATTGGGGAGCCAATTCCATGCATCCTGGGGGCTCCACCATGGACCCACAGTACTGCCAACCCAGCTCTCTGAGGCTTGCACTGCAGCTACAACTGCTCCCACCTCCTAGACAGGGTTCTTCCCTCCTGGGATCTGGGCGGCCCAGTCCCAGGAAAGCAGAACAAAGCATTTCCTCTGAGAGCAGGGTGTTACACCCTCTCCCTTTGGAAATAGGTGTTACAGGCTGGGGAGGGGTAGCCCTGCCAGCCTCTGGAAATGTTTTGAAGGGCACAGATGGTGCCCTCCTTGCATAAACCAGTCTACACCGGTTCAGGGACCCCTTCTCCCCTGCTCTGGCGGGAAAACGGACAAAGGAAAGGGGAGTGACCACTCCCTTGTCCATCACCACCCCGGGGGTGGTGCCCAGAGCTCCTCCAGTGTGTCCCAGACTTCAGCCATCTTGCTTTGCAAGGTGTGGGGGCACTCTAGAGGGCTCTGAGTGGCCAGTGCCAGCAGGTGACATCAGAGACCCCTCCTGGTAGGTCCATACCTGATAAGGTAGCCAATCCCCCTCTCTGGGCTATTTAGGGTCTCTCCTGTGGGTTCTCTTCAGATTCTGCTTGCAAGTTTCAGCAACCTCAGCTCCATGTCAGCAACTGCAACAGTTTCCACGGTGTGCATGCTCTGGGGACTCCCTGTCTTCATCCTGCACCAGAAGGGCCGAAGAAATCTCCAGTGGAGTGACAGAGTCACTGCCCTGCTCCAAGCAGGCACCTTCCACGATGACGACCGGTACCCTGGGACTCCTCTCACAGCAACAAGCGTGCTCCTAAGGACACAGAGGGTGGACATCATCGACATAGATTGTCCTGAGGTCTTGCTAATGCAATTTGGAGGAGGTAAGACCTTGCCTTCCCCGAGAGCGACGGTACTCCTGTGTACTGCGTCTTCTTTGCCTCGTGAGGCCCCTGTGCACTCTTTGCAAAATTCCTTCGTGCACAGCCTGGCCCAGGTCCCCAGCACTCCATCCTGCAACGCTCAACTCGCTGAGTTGTTCTCCCGCGCGTGGGACCTTCTTTTGTTGTGCTGCATCAACTGTGTTTTCCACCTCCTTTGAACCTGGGTCCTGCGGCTCCTGGGGGTGCTGGCTGGCATCCTGAGGGCTCTCTAAAGTACTGAGAGCCCCCTCTTCCTCCTCACACAGAGTTGAGGCCCCAAGGTCCTTCCTGGGTCCATCCAGAGCCATTTTGATGCAAAACACACTTTTATCGTAGCCAAGGCTTGTTAACGCTTTCCAACATGAAATCTTGTCTGCAACGATCTTCACACCGTGAGACATCTTTTGCATCATGCAGGAAACCGCTGGCATCTTCCTGTGGTGCATTCCTGCAGTCTTCGACTAACCGTGGACTCTTCTTTTGCACCCTCTTCTGGGTTGGCAGGGACTCCTGTCCTTCCTGGAACTTCTTTCGACTTCTGGACTTGGTCCCCTTCCTTTGTAAGTCTTCAGGTCCAATAATGCAGCAGTTGTTCTTTGTAGACTTGGTTGGCTGCTGCAAAATCCCAAAAACGAGGTGTAGTGTGTCCTAAGGAAACTTGCAGTACTTTACTCCTGCTTTTCTGGGCTCTGGGGTGGGGTTATTTACTTACCTTTACTGTATTATTACTCTCCCAGTGATTCTGCACACACTACACTTGTCTAGGGGGAATTTGTGATTTGCATTCCACTTTTTTAGTATATGGTTTGTGTTGTCCCTAGATCTATGTTCTCCCATTGCATTCTATAGGATTTCCTACTGTTTGCATTGTTCTATGACTATTTACTTGTCTAATTTTGGTCTCTAGTGTATGTATCGTGCATAATACTTACGTCCAGAAGGAGTATTGTCTCTAAGATATTTTTGGTACAATGTCACCCAAATATATACCTTTATTTTTGGTAACACTGAGTATTGCCTTTACTTGTGTATAAGTACTGTGTAACTATAAGTGGTATTGCATGAGCTTTGCATGTCTCCTAGTTCAGCCTATAGCTACCTCTATCAGCCTAAGCTGCTAGAACGCTACTACATTCACTAACAAGGGATAACTGGACCTGGTGTAAGGTGTAAGTACCCAAAGTACCCACTACAAACCAGGCCAGCGCAGATGTAGCACCTCCCACGTCAGGAGTGGGAGGAGCACCTGATCTGCTCAGCCCCTTGGATTAATCAAGCCCCAGTAGTCAGGTCTTGCGGCAGTTTACAGCTTGAGTGGCCAACAATGTAGGGCGTAAGGAAAGGGTGGATTCAGGAACAGCTGGCAGCATGGGAGGGAATGCCTGCAGGGAAGGGGGATGTAAGGGGACGGGGGGCCTTGCAAGATTGGTGCAGGAGGACTCTGGCATTGGGGATATGAGGCTGGACTTCATAGAGGTAGGGTGGTGAACAGGTTCTAAGTGGGCACTCCTGGGGGGAGCAACATATTCGGGGGCTTTAATTTGTCCGGGAAGGTGGCAGCTCAAATTGATCAAGAGGGCAGTTTGGCATTGGGGAGGTCCAGTTATCAAGGGGGCTGGGGGAAGGGGACGTGTCTCAAGTGCAGAGTGCACTCGGTAGCCTGAGTGAGTGGTGAGGTTTTTGGGGATGGTGGTCAAGGGAGGTGTGTTTGGTGTCATGACCCACCTCCTATGGTTTCCAGCCCAGTAGGTCAGGGACAGTTTGATGGCAGCCAGGTGTTTTAGGCAGGACAAATCTGACTGTACTGAAGCCGGGAAAGTCTGGTACAGCAGGGCAAGCCCGGCCCAAAGTCAGAGCACAATTCTGTGCATCTGACTCTGGGACGCTGTCAGCGCTGCAGTGGTGTGCGTTCTAGGGCCCACCCCAACCATGCACAGGTATAGACATACCCCCTTTTTAGCTGTATCTTGCTAGCTCCAAAACAACGCTACTCCATTTGGCATGTTCTTGGTAACATTCATAGTAATAAACATGACCCTTTTTGCTATAACATCCCTCTTTACAGGCATGACCTTGTGGTGCTAAAATGTTATGTGATAAGGGGAGAATCTTTTATATTTAACTAATCTCCTCCTTCTATTTTTAGTAAAACGGAAGGGGAAACTTTAGTTCCCATCCTGCCTCTGCAGCAGCCATGTTGGGTGTGGCATCAAGTATAAAGGAGTGGACCCACCAAGTAAGAACCATTCACTATTCTGGCTTCCAGTTCCCAGCAGGAGGTCCCGCTTGTCTCCGAGGCTTTCTCGTGCAGTACCAGTCCTCTCTATCCTGATCTACGGACCGGCTCCTGCTTCACTTGTCTCCTGAATTCTGCTCCGTCAGTTACAGGGCGGTCGTGCCCTGGGTGGTAAACTTTTTGTTCGGCTTTTTTAAGTCTACCTACGAAGTCGTGTAAAGAGGATGCGTTCTTAGTAAAGGAAACGTTTCTTAGCTTACATGTGAATTCTCTTCATGCGAGTGCATTTATAGTTTTAAAGATGTTAACAGTAATAGAAAGGGCACGTTTTTCGCCCTTTCTTTGGAAATCATTAGTGGAAGCATAACATATATATTGGAAATTAAGAAGGTCTCAATTTGAGACGAGCCAAGTGCTGTATTGTGTGCATGTGTGAATATTTATAGTTCAGTGTAATCGACTCTACTAGCAATTGGGTGATTGAGTGAAAAACAAAGGATATTCATTCTGGTACAAACTGCGCCTGAACCCGAGCCATTGTTCATATATATCAGTAGTAATATATACAAAAGCATCTATTTCAACGTAATACACTCTACGAGAGGACATTTTTAACAGGAAGGATCGTTTGGACAGATCCGTTTATGTTTGTATGTTTGTCCGAGTGTACTAACGGTTTCTTTTTAGGCCTCCTTCCCTTATGTTCCCTTCCCACACTCATTTTCCTCACTTGGCCACACTATTCCTCAGTGCTTTAACAGTATTCCTGAGTTAGAGCTGCCTGGAGGTGGGCCTTCAGAAATCTTTGTGCAGAGCCCAAGAATTCGGGTACTTTGACAGACGCTAATGGCCCGACTAAGCAAGGTACAGGTTTGCATCCGCCTTGCAGGACTTCGACCCATCACATGATCTTTATGAGACACAGTTTACAGATGGTGGAGTGGGTGACAGTGAGGTGCCTACCACCAGTGAGCGTTGCTTGGTGGGGATGCCAAGGGGAATGTGTGGGAGTTGGACTGTGGAGAGGATGAGCGTGAGGAGGGAGAGATTGTAGAGGAACAACAGGAGGATGAATAGTGGGGGGCTCTGCCAGCAGTGTCTAAGGGGAGGGGTGAATCTCACTCTCGGAGGAGCTTTGGTGTTTTGCAGCCTGTTACAACAGCGACGGAGGAGTTGGTGGTGTCCAGGACATGGGAGCCAGGATCTGTGCTGAGACAAACGGTTTTAGTGCAGGCCCAAACTTTGGGACAGGGAAGAGGTTGTCCGCAAGGGGAGGGGACAAGGGTGCGGTGGGAATAGGGGTGCACGTAGAAGTGGGGGAAGGGCAGGGTAGTACGGCTATCAGCTTGAGACTGTCGAAGGGTAAGTATGTGCATGACAAAGGCACAAGCATGGAGGCAGATACTGAGCTAGAGGGAAGTGGGGGCCTAGATGGTGGGGTTAAACAAACAGGAGGGGGACATAAAAAAGAAAGCCAGGATCAGAAGCAAAATAAGCTGCCATATATGTGGATCACAAAGCTTTGGGGGCACATTTAATGGCAACAACCAAGGAGTGTATATGGAAGATGGAATATATTGAACTATTCAAGCTGCTGCATAGGGAAGTGAGAGAAAAAGAAGGCTCAAAGGTGGAGGAATATGAGCTTTCGAGCAGGCCGAAAGTCCTAGTTACTATTGAAAATTGCACAGCAGCGTTCCTCATATATGCAAGCGTTTACTGAGAAAAACATCCCCAGAGGTGCGTGGTGCTCTTCAAATACCTTGAAATGGTGCGGAAGGGACAGGTGACTTTTGGCGGGATGGTGTGGGTGCGATATGATGAGTAATGTCGGGTACGCCTTGCGGAAGTTGAGGATGGAATATGGGGGCAGCTAGACAATGAGCTGTTCTTACAGACTATGACGCTGGAACGGCCAGCCCCATCAACTTATATGGTGAGCAGCTAGCCATTATTTATAAGCCCTTTCGGGGATGCTTCAACACTGCGGGGTGGGGGTGGCAGGTAGGGGACCGGCAGGGGCATCAGGAGTGTGCTGGTTGTACAAAAGGGTCCAGTGCTTGTGGGAATATTGCGAGAACCAACACAAATGCAGTGTGGAGGAAAACACATGCTCACGCAATGCGGACCGCAGGGTGGCGTGTTTAGCCAACAAGGGGGGCAGTGGAAGAGTAACAACAAACACATCAGGGGACGTGTGGGACAGAATCATATGGGAAAAGGTACGAATGTCAGTTAAACTGGACCGCCTACAGCACAAGTTCAGGGTTGCGAGGTCGCAGGAGGAGTGGGACCTCCGGTGGTCTGGTTTTCAGGTGGGTTTTCATTTATGTTATGAAGGTCTGAGAGTACAACAACGGGCTGACAACCTAAAGTCAGTGAAAGTGCTGGTGTGGGCCAAATTGATGAAGGAGGTACTGGAGGGGAGAATAGAAAGACCTTTTTCGGATTTGTCTCTGGGCAATCTGACAATCTCCCCGAAAATGTCATCCATCTGTCGTCAGCCAGCAAGATATGTGAGGCAGCTGATTTTGGGCTAACTGTCGGTTTTCACCTGCAAAGCATACAGGCTTGTGTGGGAAGAGTTTCTGCAGTCTGAGGCAGTGTGACACAGTGGTGAGGATGGCAGACTGGCTAGGCGCAATGATGTGGTAACTTTCATCTTGTCAGGGGTAACCATTGCAGGTAAGTTAGCAAGGTGGCATTCTCTGGGAAGTTGCTGTGGGGGTACGAGCTGTCGGCGGGGGAAATGAGGAGAAGATTACTGGAGGGATGGACCAGGGAGAGGGGCATGGGATCTCTAAGTAGATGGGTCGCGCTTCTCCCCGGCGTAGGTCTTGGGAGTGCTGCGTAAAGCACTAAAAATCTTTGGCTACGGGTTAAGGGTCTTTGGGACTCATTCTTTCAGGATTGGGATGGTGCGGGAGGCTGACTCAAGGTGTTGGTCCTTGGCTGATATTCGGCAGGTAGGAAGATGAAGATCTGACTGCTATCAGTGTTATTTGCATTTATGTAGGTGTTTCAGGAGCAGTAGTAACACAAGTTTGTTGCGGGCCCGGATAAGGGCTGTATTGAGGTTTGGTTATGTGGGCATTCCTTCTTGAAATGGGCAGCAAGGCATGCTGACACATGACACATGAGAAGGAGGATGTCAATTGGGATAGCCTGATATGGTGGTCCAGTTGAAATTGTTTGGGAAATGGGACCCGATGGCATGAGTTACTGCCCAAACTAAATTATCTTGTGATGGGTAAGCCTTGTCTGGCTATTTTACTCCTGCACTTTGGAGAAATATATCTGGTTCAACTAAAGGGTTTGGCGCTAGTGAAGACATTGAAGAATGATTTACATGAGATTAAGGCAGCAAGGGCTAGTACTACGGTGATGTTAAATAAATTCATGCCCAGGAGGAACTGGCGGTGTTGGTAAAGCCAGGGACAATTGTTCAGGCGAAGGGAACAGGGAATTGAGCAAGTTCTACAAGACAGAAGGTTTTTCGTCTTGGAGAACTATGATATCCCATACGAGATGATGGAATTCTTCAGGGATGATGGGGTTCATCTTTCAATTTTCAAGGTGGTGCTGTATCATATGCAATAGAGAAATGTGTTGGCGGAGTTGCTGCACTTACCTGTGGGCATACAGGCAGGCTGGGGGGGCAGAAAAACTCAAGGTTTTTCTGGTGGTGGGTGTACTTAAGATCAATAAGCTATTATGTTTAATGAGCTATTGGACAGTTTAAGAACAGTTGAGATTTTGGGGGGAGGGGCAATAGTTTGAGGAATGGTGTAAATGCAACAATTTTGGAGGCACAAACCCTGGGCACAGGGATTTGAATGGCGAGAGTGGTAATTGGACAGTTGCCTTTTTTGGTTGTGAAGGCCTACTTAGGGGAGGGGGAGGTAGACTGGACAGTTATTGAGATGAATAGTGAGACTGGGATAATATTAGGATGTAAGGTGTTAGAGCCAAGGTTTTTTGAGTTAATGATTGAGCACCTGTCTCATGAAAGTAGCCTTTTACACATTAATTAGTCTGATGTTCTTGGACGTGCCATCTCCCCCGATGATGGTCCTGGGGGCAGGTGTGGGCAGAATGCCCTACCTTCCTGGGAGTCTCTGGTGGGTGGTAGGGTCCAAGAGTGTGGGAGACCCTTATTGGATGTGCAGCATGTGGGAGGGGGTTGATGAGCAATTAGGGGATAATGGTTCCCAGCCAGAGGTACCATTTTAGATATCACACACCAGCTGTCAGGGTCAGTGAAATCTGATAGGCAGTTTTGTCCCCACCCTCCGTCCCCGTTTTGTGTGCTTTGACGAGGCAGGTGTTTTTGCAGGCACGGTCTGCTTGTGTAGAATGTTTTATTAGATTGTTGGTGACTGTGAACAGGTGCAGGATGGGTGTACATAAGTTTAATAAGATATTACAACAGAAACGTTGGACAGTTTAGGAACAGTTGAGATTTTGGGGGGGAGGGGAAACAGTTTGAGGAATGGTATAAATACAACAATTTTGGTGGCACAAACCCTGGGCAAAGGGATTTGAATGACGAGAGTGATGATTGGACGGTTGCCTGTTTTGGTTGTGAAGGGCTACTTAGGGGAGGGGTGACGTAGGCTGGTGAGTTATTAAGCTGTATAATGAGGCTGGGATAATATAGGGATGTAAAGTATTAGAGCCAAGGTTTTTTGAGTTAATGATTGGGCACTTGTCTCATTGAAGCAGCATTTTGCACACTAATACTAGTCTGTCGTTTTTGGTTGCGCCATCTCGCCTGAAGGATTAAACTGGCAATTTCCAAGAAAGTTCTGCTTGACAGCACACCAAATGTGGTCCTGAGTGGCCAGTGGTGTTGGGAACAGATATATAAACAATGCAGGCTGATTATTCTGTACTCAGGGTTTGTGGTTTATAATTGCAAAGACAGTTTTCGCTTGGCAATGCGTCACATTATGTGCATATTCTGTACTATTTTATAAAGAAGGTTACGATGATGCTCTTCCTGAAAACTTTGTTTCACAGTTCTGAGAGTGGTCAGATTCACAGTTGACCAGTAATTTTGTTTTCCTCGAAAGTATATATTGTAATTTGAGTGTTTTTGGTGTAAAACATCCTGAAACAGTCTGTCAATATGGCAAGATATAACTATTTATTATTTCAGGATAATTCAAGTACCATGATTATGTTATTCGTCGCAATGGTCCTACAGTATTTTGTTATTATTTTACTTCATATAAGAGTATGTCTTGTATGCTGCATTCAGTCAGTGTTCTCATTAAATACTTCCGACTGCTATCTTGGATCTGGCCCAATGACACTCTAGGGTTTTCTTTCATTTGTAATGTGTATTTCAGATGCCATGATGAGCTTGGTTGAGCGATGGCGGCCTAGACGTTGGACACAGATGGCATTTGGAGTGCTGTTTTTATGAACGTTTTGATTGGTCCACTCTAGTATTTAAATTGTAAGAATGGTTTGATTATTTTTTTTTCAATTGTCTGTGAGTGAAACCATGAGGCAGACGGTAAGCTTGGGAGTATGGGGCAGCCCTGCCAAGTACTATGCATCAGGAGTTAGACTAACGCATTTTAATGCTGGCGTCCGCATCACCACATTAAAATGAATTAGACACACATGGAGAGCACTCAAATAGGTTTTGGTGCTCATGCGGCACTCCATAATACTGCAACGCAGCTTACCCTGCAGGCAGGCCTTAGGTACTCGACTCATTGCAATGGTGATGTGGGCCCGACACATTGTGTTACATTCACCACAAAAAAAAAAAATTGTGCTTCCTCTGGTGGCCCAGGCCAGTGCCCTCTATGACACTCCTATGTAGCTGCTGCCTCATCCAGCATGGGTGGGGAGGCTAAATTCTGTCATGGAAGTGGGGGTTTCTAGCTGGTGTGGGCGGCCTCTTGGCGAAGCAAACACAGGAACAGATTTCCACCAGCAACATCCTCCAACATGCAGGGGGCTCTGTAACCATTGGAAACGGACTGGCCAGCACCAATGACTGGAATGGGATGGACTGGAGTGGGTGTGGATTGGACTGGAGTGGGTGGATTGGAGAGGTGTGTAATAGAGTGGGGTGATGTGGATTGGGGTGGGGTGGTTTGAAGTGGAGTAGACTGGTTTGGAGTGGGGTGTGGTGGACTGGATTGGAGAGAGGTGGATTGGATTGATTAAGGTAGACTGGATTAGGGTGGATTGAATTGGATTGGGGTGGATTGAATTGGATTGGGGTGGATTGAATTGGATTGGGGTGGATTGGTTGGGGTGAGGTGGATTTTGATTGGGGTGAGGTGGATTAAGTTGGATTGGAGTGGATTAGAGCGAGGTAGATTGTTTTGGATTGGAGTGGGGCAGAATGTTTTGGATTGGAGGGGGGTAGATTGTTTTGGATTGGAGTAGGCTGATTGTAGTGTGGAACAGTGTTTTGGATTGGAGTGAGGCAAATTGTTTTGAATTTGAGTAGGGCAGATTGATGTGGGACAGATTGATTTGGAGTGGGGCTGATTAGAGTGGGGTAGATTTTTTGGATTGGAGTGGGGCAGATTGAAGTTGGGGAGATTGTTTTAGATTGGAGTGAGGTAGATTGTTTTGGATTGGATTAGAGTGAGGCAGATTGTTTTGGATTGGTCAGAAGAAGCATAAACAGGTGATATTGCCAGCCTAGACACACTCAAATTAGTTGAAATTCTAAGTAACAGATCTGTAAGGTCCATATGGTCAGATTTCTTGGAGCTTTTTTCGTCATATTCACAAAGATCATATTTTTATATGTCCCTGTTTCATTTTGATGCGTTGGCTCTCACTGTACCAATGAGGCTGCCTAATTTGGGTGGCAGCCTCACCTGAATTGTGGGGAACTGAGTCCAATCCCACACCATGGGACAACTGTCGGCCTAATCCGTTTCCGGCCAGCTAGCAGCACACACCTCTGCCCAAGAGCAGGGACAATTTGTGGCAACTAGGTGTATGACATTATGACTTCACGGAATCGTGGGGGGTCAAATCTCAGCCATTTCTCTCAGCTACATTTTTCTCACACATGCAAAGACAGAGGCAAAAAATGGTTCAATAAGATTTATTGAATTAGCTGCGTCTTAGATAAAATGGCATGAAATGCAATAATCAGAATGTTGAAACATACTAGAAGCCAAATGGTGCCAAGAAAAGGGAAACACAGGAAAAGTCATGCCATGATGCAGATGTCAGCGCCACATGTTTTTGAAACAATAAAGCATTTAGTCTGCTTAACTTGTCAAATAGATTTCTTCTAATTTGCTTCTTGGTTGAATCGTCTATTCTCTGTATTCCTCTGTGTGTCATGAGGGTTTCAAGCCTTTCAGTGACAGTTGTCACACTTATTACCTCTTTGTTACGAATAAGCACAGTCCTATTGTATTGAAACAGTTAATCATATGCTTCATCTCTCATATTTTTGTAGTGCTCATCGGTTTGAATGCTAGATGCATGATTTTCCACCTGTGCTTTACCACTTGTAAAGTTCCTTTAACAAGATGCATTATAATGGAATTCTGCAGTCACTATGTCCCTACTACAAAATGCTAAGATCTTTTAATCCCCATTAATGGTTGCACACTCTCGAAGCCTTTTGTCAACTCTAAGCTCTGTGGCCTTGATTAATTTCTTACATGTTGATGTTGCCTTGTAGCATTTTACCTTTCCACAAAATGAACCTTCTTCAGCATAAAAGCTTTACTCTGATGATCTTCTGTTTAAGCGTTTATTTGTGCATTCATTTGTTTCAGCATCATCATTGACATTTGCTTCAGCTTTTCGCTTAATTGTCTGTAAATCTGTCTTCATAGTAAACAGGCTCCTGCACTTCCTCTGGTAAAATACTTGGGGAACCGTGATGCTTTCTAAATTTCTCACAGTGTCTGACAGTGGAATGTGATTCCTTAATTGAGCTGCCTCTAACAAAGTTCTCCATGACGAGTAGTTCTCCGGGCTTGTCAGTGTAATTCCATGTTGGACATTTGTGCTTGTTTCAGTCTTCTTCATGATGCTGGACAGTCATTCAACACCAACTCTGGAAAAATAAATTAATTTAAAAATGTATACATTTTACTTGGTGTACTTAATATACTCAGAATTACTATTATAATTATTATCAATTCATATGGGGGGCGTGGCTTTGGGCGTCAAGATGGCGGTCGCACTCTGAGAGTGCTCTGGACCCCTCCGTCATCCGCCCATAGCTAACGCGGTTTTGCCGAGCGAGGGATGCCGCTTCGACTCTCCCCGTGATCCCTGGATCCCGAGGAGCCGGTGGAGGTGAGCGGTAGCGAAAGGCAGGCTCCGATCTGCCGCCGCGGCCCGACCGGCTCCGAGGGGAAAGAAAAATAAAATGGCGGCTGGGACGGGGTCTCCGTGGCTGATTCGGCTCCGACGCTGTTCCCCTTACTGATGCTGCGGCGCCGGGCTGCGGGCGCCCCGCGGGCCCTGGAGAGCGCTGGGTCGTGCTCCGCGTGTGGAGCCCCGTGGACGGAAGAGACGGCCCTGTCCCGGCCTGAGAAAAAGGCCCTACGTTAGCGGGGCCGCCCCTGGGTGCCCGCGCGGAGGCGCCGGAGTGGGGGGCCCGCGGGGCCCCGCCGGACCGGAAGTACGCCGGGGGTCCGGGAGGGCATTGTGACCGCGCCACGCATGCGGAACCCCGCGGACTGAGGGGACGACGACGGCTCGGGGGAGAGGCCCTGCAGCGAGGGGGCGGCCCCGGGGTGCCCACACAGAGACGATCGACGAAGAGGCTCTGCGGTAACCCGCCGGACGGGGGACGCACCGGGAACCCTGGAGAGCACTGGGGCGCGAAGTCCCACGGATTGGAGGAGGCAACGCCACCCCGGCCCAAGAAGAGGGGCCCTGCGCCGGCGGGACTGCCTCCGGGCGCCCAGCTGAACTGTCGGTGGAGAGGACCCACGGAACCCCACTGAAGGGAGGCGGGACGCTGTTGGCACGAGGAGGAACAGCGTGACAGTGGTATGGAGGATGCCCACCCGCGGCTCCCATTCCCTCCCTCCACCCTGGTGCCTTGATTGTCTTGGGGTGGGGGCCGGGAGCGTGTGGCATGCCTGAGTCGTTCGGGGGATCAGAGGTGACCCCATATATTCTTCAAGCAGCTATCGACAAGCGGGCCGGTGGGCCAATCTCACCCTCCCCGACGAGGCCGCTGACCTGAATGGCCCGACCACCAACGCGACTAAAAACAGGCCGTGAACCTGGGACACTGCGACATCCAGGGAGACTGGATCTGAGCCACCCCGTGGATTCCCAATCATAACAAGTGAACCAAGGCCCAAGATTTAAATCAAAACACGGCAAGACTTAACCTGTCCGACTCCCCCCCCTGCGCCACGATGGGGAGAGACAAGGCGAACAAACAACCTCCACCCTCTCAGCAAAAGATCGACCAGTTCACGACGCCGACAGGACAGCGGGGAGAGGGGGACACGGCTAGTGGGGGCCCGGCGCCGGACGGAGTGAGCGCCATCCTCCAGGCCATCCAAACTTCGCAATCCGCTGTAGAGACCAAAATCGGGGAAGTACGGGAGGATGTGGGCCTTGTTAGGCAGGACCTCAGAAACGCAGTGAACCGGATCACTGAGGTCGAGGCCAGAGTCTCCCAGACTGAAAGCGACCTATCCGACCTTAAAGCCAAGGTAACCCAGCTGATGACTCGATCCGGAGAGTTGCACCGCCGCGCTGAGGACGCGGAGAACCAGTCAAGACGCAACAACCTGCGCTTCATTGGTTTTCCAGAGGGCATAGAGGACGGCGGGGCCTCCGAATTCCTAGAGAATTGGATCAAGACCTGGATGCCGGAACAGTCCCTCTCGCCCTGGTTTGTGGTTGAGCGAGCCCACAGGGCACTTGCCCCTCGTCCCCCTCCGGGCGGCCCAAAACACCCGATGATTGCTCGCTTCCTCAACTTTAAAGACAAAGATAGCATCCTCAAGGAGGCTAGGCGTCTGGAAGACCTCCACTGGGAAAACCACAGGATCCTAATCTTCCCGGACTACACCCGTGAGGTCCAGACTCGCCGTCGTTCATATGAGCAGGTTAAACAAAAACTTAGAGCAATGCAGCTCTCTTACATGCTCCTCTTCCCCGCAAGACTCAAAGTCCTCTTGGCCGGGAAAGCTCATTTTTTTGAAACACCTGAAGAGGCATGGGACTGGCTGACAGAGGAGGGCGTCGGAGCCCGGAGGGGCCCCCCGGGTCCTACTGAAAAGATCTCCCGGATGGGACCCCCCCTCCCGGAGGGGCCCTGGAGGATCCGGAGACGTACCAGGTCCCGGAGGGGGGGGATAAAAGGAAAAGATCCAGACACTCTGGTGGACAATGAGACGGCCCGGAACTTAGACTCACAGACCGAGGGAAGTGCGGACCCTCCCGAGCCTCGGGCCTCGGCCCAGGCGATGAACGACGGACACTTGAGCCAGTCCCCGGCACTTGATTAATACTGACAATGAAACATACTTGACCCCTGCTGGGGGACCCCCGGGGGGCGACCCGGGTTGTTCAACCTTTAAGACGCGGGCCCCTAGGGGACCGTCGTTGGTCACGCTGTGCCCCTCTGACGTACAGCACCTTACCTCGGCACACGGCCGCTAATTGCAGTTGATCCGGTTAAATGGAGGGGTCCACCACTCCACCCCAATGATAGTCACTCTGGCTATCTGGTTCTGGTTTGGTATGTGGGCGACAGATGCTTCCGGGGTGGGAGTATGGGGAGGGGGGCAGTTATGGGGGGGGGGTTTGAAACCAGTTTAAAGCGTAACGAGTCGCTTAATCTCGTTTGTTATTTTAATATCTCACTGTTAAGTTCAAAACAGCCGTCCCTAGATCCACAACCAGACACTCAATTTGGTACAATACTCATGCAATCCACGATTGGCATGCACTGACACAGGTCCTCTCCTGGAACGTAAATGGCCTGCTAGACAAGATCAAAAGGTCAGCAGTATTTAGCACTCTTCGCAGATATTCTCCCTCTGTGGTTTTTTTGCAAGAAACTCACCTCCTCGGGACTAGGTGCCCCATGCTTATGCGAGGAGGTTATGATAGAATATACCATGCGGGCTTCTCTAGAGGCTCCAGGGGTGTGGCCATTCTACTCCACCGCTCCCTACCCATGGTGATTACAGGCACAAAATCCGATCCACAGGGCAGATTCGTAGTGGCCACAGGGACGCTCCATGGGTCGCCAATAAACCTTGTCTGTGTGTACGCCCCTCCGGCGGGACTGGACCCCTTTCTACTCTCGCTCCGACGCGTGGCGGCGGAGCTCCCCCGGGGGGCCACCCTGTTGGGAGGAGACTTCAATGCCGTTCTCGACCCCACCCTGGATGTGTCTGGCGGGGCCACTGCCAGTAGATCCAATAGGGCTTCGGCCCTCTACAGCTGGACCGAGAGCCTAGGCCTATGTGACGTATGGAGAACCTGGCACCCCAGGGAGCGGCAATACACGCACACATCAGCTGCCCACCAAACGCAATCCAGAATAGATCTTATATTCATGCCCGCCACGGACCTCCCGAGCGTTACGGGGGCAGAGATACTCCCTCGTGGAGTCTCAGATCATGCTCCAGTACGTGTTCGTTTGGGCGGAACAGACCCCTCCAGGCGCCCGGTGTGGCGACTGAATGCCTGGTATTTGCAGGACGAAGACTATGCCCACGAGGTCACGACTCACCTTACCCAATACTTCGATCTGAATACGGGATCAGTCCAGTCTCCGGGAACACTATGGGCAGCATGTAAGGCCACCCTTAGAGGGCAAGCTAAATACTTCCTCCGTTCCCGCGAAAGGGATCGAAATTCTCAGGTCTCCAAGCTGGAGGCCAAGGCCTTAAGGCTGGAGTGCCAACAAGCGACCTTGCCGTCTGCCTCTACCTTGAGACAACTGACCTTAGTCAGAGGCGAAATCAAACACATAATACTAGAATCGGCTAAACATATCTGGAGAGCTTCCACTGCCCGAATATATGGCTGGGGAGACAAAAATGGGAAGCTCTTGCATTGGTTGGCCACCCGTCCTCTGGCCAACAGAGTTATCCCAGAGATTTTAGATGCCTCGGGCACCCTCACCAAAACACCTATTGATATTGCGCAGAGTTTTGCCTCATATTATGCCAGCCTATATGCGAGGCACCCCCGCCCGATCATTGAGAGAGATGCTCCCCTTCTAAACGACATTACCCTTCCTAGGGTCCCCTCGGAGACAAGAGACAGGCTGGACGAAACTATTAGCCTCGAAGAAATCACCAACGCGATCTCCAGCCTGGCATCGGGTAAGACCCCTGGTCCTGACGGGTTCCCAGCAGAGTTATACAAGAAATGCAGTGACATTCTGGGTCCACACCTTCTTAACATGTACGAGGAGGCTGAGAGACTGGGCCGCTTCCCTGTTGGGATTGATCAAGCCACGATTGTAGTGATCCCCAAAACCCAACCACCATCACGACACTGTTCGGCGTACCGGCCCATCTCACTCTTAAACACTGAGGTCAAGGTGCTCTCTTCGATCCTTGCCTCTAGATTGAAAACAGTAATGCCCACCAATGTGGCTTTATGCCCACCCGCAGCACCAGACACTGCATCAGGCGGCTACATCTGGCCCTGGCCCACCACAAGACCCTGTCGCACAAACCCTTGGCACTACTCCTACTCGATTTCGAGAAAGCCTTTGATACGGTGGACTGGTCTTACCTCGAACAGGTTCTGCAAAGAAACGGGCTCGGCCCCAAATTTCGAAGCCTAGTGAGACTCCTATATTCCAGGCCGACAGCCCGAGTTCAGGTGAACGGGGTGGTTTCCGATCCATTCCCCATTGGCCGTGGAACCCGACAGGGATGCCCACTATCTCCCCTGCTCTTCGCATTGATAATAGAACCCTTAGCGATAATACTCCGAGGAGACCCATTGATCGAGGGCTGGTCCTGGCCCACCTGCTTAGAGGATCGCGTGGCGTTATACGCAGATGATGTCCTCCTATATATTTCCAACCCGGCCAAAAGCGGCCCCGCGTACTGGAAATCCTAGGCCTCTTTGCGGAGGCCTCGGGATTGATCCTAAATCCCACCAAGTCCCTATTGGTCCCCCTGCACAGCTCTAGGGACTGTGTGGACTGGCAGCGAAACATCCCAGTACGAAGAAACAGTTTTAAGTACTTGGGAATACACATCTCACTCCTCCCCGAATTGTCATGGGAACTCAACATTACGCCGTTAACTAGGAAAATCAAGATTGATCTTCTGCGCTGGAAGACCCTCCCCCTTAATTTGCTCGGCAAAATAGCGCTCTACAAGATGATGATCCTCCCTAGGCTCCTCTACTTATTGCAAAATTCTCCGTTCCCTATACCCATAAAATGGTTCAGGGAAATGGATTCACTGGCGCGCCAATTTATATGGAGCGGAGCTCGCTCACGACTGGCGCTCAAAACTTGCCAAAGAGATGTACACGAGGGGGGCTTAGGCATGTCCAATGTCCACTTTTACTATCTTGCGACGCAGCTGCTTGTAATTAACGACTGGGTGGGGGGTGGGTGGTCAGACCCGGCATACCGGTTGGAACTTCAGTCCATGGGCTACCCTCGGATCTTTGGCACCCTCTACGGAGGTCCAATCTCTCAAGACGTCCCGGACGTAACTAAGGTGATTTTACAGGGATGGCGGACTGCTCAGAGGTTGACGGGGTGGCAGGGGCGTCTCACCCAACAGACCCCGCTATGGCATGGGAGATACTTGGCGCAGGTGGCGGGCTTGGAGGCTTTTCGAAACTGGGACAATATAGGTATCTCTACTCTGGGGGACGTCTGGAGAGGGTCGTATATGCGATCCTTTGAGGATCTCCAAAAAAATGTCTCCCTGAATAAGACACAGTTCCACAGATATCTCCAGCTCCGACACGCCCTACTAGCACATGTCCAAATGGGAGAAGACATACCCGAGCATAGTCCTATGGAGGCCTGGGTGCTGAGGGGGGACCTGGGTAAGGGAGGTGTTTCCCAGATATACCGTGCCCTGGTCGCCGGCGCCCCGGGTTCTCTGGGGGAGCTCCGCCGAAGGTGGGAGGGATGGGCGGGCCCCATGGAGGGGATGGACTGGGACGAAGCATTGATGGCCCCACGCGCCCTAGCGATGGCCACACGCCTTCGATTGATACAAGCATATTACCTTCACACAGCCTATCTCACTCCCATCAAACTACACAGAGCGGGCTTACGCCCCACAGCGGAATGCCCTCGCTGCAGAAACCCCACAGCTGACTTTTTCCACATGGTATGGACCTGTCCAGTCATAGTGACATACTGGGAAGCTGTTTTGCAGGAAATCTCCGAGGTCCTACAGGAAGACATAGAGAGGAGACCTCTGCCCCTCCTTCTGGGGATCATGGGCGACACTGGGTTGAGGAGACCGGACCGAGTTTTCCTTGGGGTGGCGTGCCTGGTAGCCAAGAGGGATATTGTGGCGGGCTGGAAGGCTATAGGTGCCCCAACACTGACTAAATGGAGAAGAGGGGTAGACTGGTGTGCGCAGAATGAAAAACTTGTATATGAGGCCAGAGGCTGTCCAAACAAATATGATAAGATTTGGGGGAAGTGGGAGGCTGCCGCAGGTCCTTAGATTAAACAAAGTATAGCCACCAATCATATTGTACTGTCTGGGAGCATGGGCTCGGCTGTTGTTAGATGCACGTTGGCATCTTGTTCTATGTTTGTACCATTGTATTTACCCTTTTCTTTTCTCTTTGCAAAATAAAAAAAGTCTTTATCAAAAAAAAATTCATATAATCTTATTTACTGTGATTGTAATTTTTATAATAAAATTCACAATAATACAAATTATGAACAAAAATTCCATGTACATCAAGGTTTCTTGGGAGTGGAGTGATAACTCACTAAAAGCAAAGAGTTATGACTTGTGATCACATATTTTCTATCTCTAGGCGTCCATACCTTGCCAACAAATCATAATAGAACCCATCCTACCAAGTGGTACCGATAACATAGTTGGCTCAAGGCCTACAAGGTTTATTATCAAACTTTGAAAAATCTGCCAATTCAGCTCTTCCATTTTGTATGAACTTCTATTGATGCAGCAAACCCTACATTGGATTTTAGAAGCATTGTTTTTAAATAACACTATATTAAAAAGTCACACTGGTCATCTGAATGTAATAACCTCCAAGATAAAAGAAATTAATGGCTGTATGTCTTCACCTGTTGGACCTGTTGATTCATGCTCAGAGGGAGGACTTAAGTGAAGTAGGACTTCAAAATGCTCTAGAGAATACATCAGTCCATGACTGTGTATCTAGATGGCCTATGGTAAATAACAAGAGAGGCAACCCAATATTCTATGGAAGACAATACCTGCATCGAAGAAGATTTATAAAGAAGCAGAAAAAGAGTAGGCAAACACCAGGCAGAAAAGATATAAACACAAGAGGCAAAGTTCAAGAAAGGGAGAAGAGTTCATTAGCAGTGAAGGTAATGAGCAGTAAAAAAATAATTAAATTGACATACTCAACCAGCCTATTACCCTTATATCCAAAGTGTACATCGAAATCAAAAATATTCACGAAAGGCCTAGCTAGAGGAGAGGATATAGAACAGGTGACACCAGCAGAAATAAAGCCTATTGTTTAGATTAGAGGAGAGTGAAGGATAGAGAAAGTGGGAACTCTGGTTGAATTTTTTTATATATTATAAGAAATTGTATAATACGCTACAAACTAAAACAGTTAAATCGATCTCGAGTTCTGCAGGTGATTTATTATGTGATGATTACAGGTGTTTACAAGCATTTACAATAAAAAAATCCTATCAGCTTCTAGTAATTTTCGCCAATTCTACTAGTCTAATCCATAGTTTACAAAGTTTTCTGCATGTGGGGTTTCATGTCAAAGTTCGGACACCAACACCCCTCCCTCGTACGTTGAACGGCTTAGAATTAAATCCCAATAAAACTGTACATTTATTGCCAGTTTGAAGATCAGATGGCACGGCATAAACTCTGGGCACTTCACCACTGCTGACCAGTGCTAAAGTGCAAGTGCTGTCTGTCTAAATTGTATTGGTAATTGGTTTATCCATGTTTGGCATATTTGATTTACTAAAAAGTTCCTAATAATGTGCAGTATGTGTGCCCAGGGCTTGTAACATCAAATGCTACTAATGGGCCTGTAGCCAGCCTGGATTGTGCCACCCACATGAGGAGCCCTGTAAACATGTTTCAGACCTGCCACTGCAGTGTCTGTGTGTGCAGTTTTAACTCTCAGTTCGACTGGACAGGTGCACCCACTTGCCAGACTCAAACCTTCCCTTTTACTACACTTAAGTCACCCCTAAGGTAGTCCCAAGGCAGCCCCATGGGCAGGGTGCAGTCCATTTAAAAAGTAGAACTTGGACTGGTGTGTTTTACATGTCTTGATAGTGAAATACTGCAAAATTTAGTTTTCACTATTGCATGGCCTATCTCTCCCATAGGTTAACATGGGGATTGCCTTGAAATATCTTGTAATTGTAATTTCCCATTGGGAGAAGATGAAAAAATAGAGATTGGGGTCCCTGAACTCAAAATTTAAAATACATCTTTTGGTGAAGTTGGTTTTTAAATTGTAAGTTTAAAAATGCCACTTTTTGAAAGTGGGCATTGTCTTACGTAACCATTCTGTGCCTCTTCCTAGTGGTGGAATACACGTCTGGGTTAAGATGACAGTTGGGCTGCTTGTGAATTCACCCTAGACGCTCACACAAAGAGAGCTGAGGTGTGCTCTGCATATCCTGATGGGTCTTCCTTGGCTAGAGTGGTGGGAGGAGCTGACCTGTCCTTACACAAATCAGTCTTCACCCCCACTTCAGTCTGTCTGAGGCCAGGGTAGGAAAGGCAGGGTCTTGTGCACTGCAAAGACTTTCCTTTGACGTTTGCCTACTTCAAAGACAGGAATGAGTATAAGTACTGGACTTCTGAGACCATAACTTTAGAATCTTTCTGAACAGAGAACTTTCTGCCATGAAAAAGAGCTGAATGCTGTAGGAGGGACTGCTACTCTGCCTGTTCCTTTCTGTGCTGACTAGCTGCTTGCAGTTTCTGTCCTGGGAGTGAAAGGACTGGACTTTGCGTTCTACTTCCTGCCTCCATAGGTTCTCCAAGGGCTTAGACTGAGCTTGCCTCCTGTTAAGAAGTCTCAGAGACATGAAAGACTTTGTCTGTCAGCACCTGGGCTCTCTTGCTGACAGTCCTGACTTGCCAAGTGGTACCAAATCCAGTTCCTGGGCCTTCGGAGTCAGTCCTGGTCCAACCAAGAGGAAACCAAGTACATCAGTTCCAGAGTGACTTTGAACAGGTGCCGCTGCCTGACTCAGTGCCGCTGGCTGCACTGGAGCAATGGTCCACGCTGAGTGTAATGACTACAACTGATGCCGCAGGCCTAATGCCTCCACACCTTCAAAAGTCTCACCCCAGATTGAGTCCCGAGTGCCAGGGTGCAATCATGATACCATGAAGTCAATGCCTCGCAACTTGATCTGATGGATTCATCAACCCCACTAGGTCCCTTGCAACCGTAAGGGACCAACGTCTCACTTATCCGGTAGTAGAAAGAAACTGATGCCGCGCCGGCTCCAGCAACGCCTCACCTCCCCGACTCTGTGCAGCATCACTGTTTCCTCATCTGTTTCCGAGGTCCTGTACCTGGGGTCCGTGTGACTCCATGACCTGCCCACACTCCCTCGCGAGTGGTGTCGAACTGTTGGGAATGACTCAGTTAAGACGTAGTGCTAGCGCCAGTTGGAGCTAAGTGTTTTAGTGAGATTTAGTCTTTAAAACTTCATATCTTTACATGTGTATGTTGGATATTTGTCATTTTGGTCTTGTTTAATTCCGATAAATACTGGTTATTTTTCTAAACTGGTGTGGAGTCCCTTTTGAAGTGTTTTTAGTTTGTTACTGTGTGTGTGTGTGTACAGTTAGTTTACACATTGCCTCTGATATAATCCTGATTGCTCGTGCCAAGCTACCAAGGGGTGAGCAGGAGTTATCTTAGGTGTGCGATTCCCTTACCCTGACTACAGTGAGGGTCCATGCTTGGAGAGGGTGCAAGCCACTGCCAACTACAGACCCCATTTCTAACAGTGATTGATTGTTAATTATTATTCACGATCATTAGTCACTGTAGCCCTTTAAACTAGTGTCAAACTAAGTGAGAAAGGCGCGGCCTTTGTTTGAAATGGCAAAATTTTGAAGAAGAAGCATTTCAAGAAACAAAAATGGACAGGTATTAGTCAAAAGCTCAGTCATTTTGTTTCATTCATCTTAAATGAATCTGCCTTCTGCTATCCCACGCCGTCTCACCCAAGCACTTTACCAGGACTGAACTACTTAGCAGTTCAGGATGATAGACAAGAGAAACTACTTAAATCCTGCTGGCATGAATCTTATTTCTCTGGCATGCTAGGTGCTGGCACAGAATTGGTTTTCTTCGTACTGCCCTGCGCTGCACGGGCAATATAGACAACTGCACCTCATTTGGTCTACCAAGATGGACTGGTGCAGGACCGTGCAAGGAAGAAACAGTGGAAACAGCGTACACTTGGCACATGAAGAAAAACAAACCCTACCATGAGCATGAAACCAGAAAAGAAAGTTATGGGAAGAAAGTGCCCATTTCTCATCTCTGCACATTGCCAACAAGCAACACAAAAGAGGAATTTTCTCACAATTTGCAATTATAACAAAGTGACATTAAGGAACAGGCTTCGCAATGCCGACATATTACCAAGGACACTTCCTGTGTTACCAGTTCTTTCCAAGTCAAATGCATTCCATTGATCATCTTTTCTGTTTTCATTATCATGCCATATCATTATATTGCATATGTGACATTGATAGAAATTGAAATGTACACAATATATGAAGGCTAAAGAAGCACGTGGAAGGAAGGAGAAGAAAAGCATCACTCCATGCACTCTTTGAGGTTTTGGCAGATAATGATTTAATTAAATAATGCCTTCTTGTCTGTCTGCAGAATGTGTTCTACCCATTCATACCATCCAGCTGTGTGTATGGGTCTCTTTCATATTTAAACAGTTTGGAATTTTGTGAATTACAGAATGGTGAATGGCAACAGTCAAATGAATAGAGTTCCCTGTAGCAAGACCTCTTTGCTACGACTGAAGATTTTTGCCATCAATGAAAATGCACCTCGGACTGTTGATCACTCAGAGCAAATAGTCAGTGTGGTACTTAAGAAGGGCCTTGTGTACACGAAGAGTCAGACGCATGCGGCATGCAGGTAAAAAGTGCGGCGGGATAAACAACCTATGTCCCTTTCAAATTCAACAAATATTAGAATCTTAAAATAGAGCAGAAAACATAATGCAAGGGCTAGAGCGACTGACCTTGAAGCTGGAGAACAGGGTTCGAGATTCGTCAGGAGGCTTTAACTGAGGGCAGGGTTGGGGGGAGATTAATAAAATAAAATTTTTAAAAACTTACCACTGCGCATCTCTGTCGTCTCACCGCCAGACAAGCACAGGCTTCCAGCCTGACCTTTGGCCAATCCTGACGCCGCTCAAAGCAGCATCAGGATTGGGTGGGAGGAGCCCAGCCAGGGCGCTCCTAAGCAGACTGGGAGCCTGTGCAGGTTCTCTCCAGCCCTGCAACTGTGTTGCTGGGCTGGAAAGAGCCTACTGCACATGTGTGTTTGGTCGGCTTCAGTTGGCCGGCCAAACATACATGCGCAGTGAGGGAAGTGCATAGTGCACTCCCCTCATCGTTGTCATCCCCAATGCCCTGCCAACTAGTTTATTATCCTTTCATTGGTAAAGGATTAGCAGTAGTTGCTGCTGGCAGGGGAGCGACGCTTCTCTGCCATAGCGGAGCAACCACCAATGGGGTTTAATACTGAGATTCTGGGCTAATCACGTTCACTTAATCTCTACGTGCCACTTAATTTCTCTGTGCCTGGAATGTGTCCCTCTGTAGGTAAAATTACAACAAAAACAGACACTGTGCAGGGTAACCTAAATAATACAACATGTGCTTGTGTACTGTGCAATGTAAAATTGCACAAAAAAGCACTGTGCAAGCCAAAACATACCCTAAAACAATCCTCCAAAAGTGGATGTAAACAGTACTTGGGCATTGGGACACTGATAAGAGAAAACACATTGAGGAAGAACAGGAAATAGTATGCTACTGCCAATAGAGATGGAGGAAAAGTAAGTGGCAAGCAGAGGAACCAAGAAAAGCAAGGAGGCGGGGTGTAAGCCCTTTTTAAGATACATATTAACAATTAAATTTCACAGGCACAGCGCAAATGCTGTGCAGACGAAACCTGAAAAGCAAGCGGACAAAGCGGTCATCAGGTGCGTCACACACTGACCTTTGGGGCTAACAGAGACTGCCCTGTGTTAACATTAACCTGAACTCTGCAGCGTGTGTTAACCCAGCCACGCAGCAGTATAGTTTTAATAGCCTGGGGGGGTGAGACCTATTTAATAATTATTCTATATTACCCGCCATCCAAATCATCAGTGTGGCCTTCCTAACAGTGCTTTCACTTCTTGAACACATCCTCTTTTGTGTTTGGCAGTCTTTTAATGCAAACATGGTCTCTGGATTTTAATGGCATTGTTCAGCACCAGTACCCTCTTCCTTGCTGCTAATGTGTTTTTTTTAAATGCATGCCCTTGTAGATTATAAACAGGCAGAAGATACTTTCTCAGTGAGGGATTCTGCTGTCCTGCCCTCTCATTCCACTCCTGGAAGCGGGCATATGTGGATAACGACATGTAGAGAGACAGATGTATTGACAGTCTCCTTCTCTCCTGCTAACTCAAGTTTTCTACCCTTACATCCCTATTTACTTTAACATCAAAGTCGGATCCCCTGCACTAAATGCTGGTGAAATTTTAAACTGCAGAGGTCAGAAGGAATCAATGGACTTTAGCAGCCAAGGTCTCACAAAGAAACAGAAACAAAGAAAAAATAATCTATAACTATTCTGTTAGTCTTCTTTAGGTAACCACACGCCTAAATCGTTAATATAAACACTGCTGAGGTTTTAAGTATCATCAGAGAGAAACAGAATTGAGTCCTGGTTGACTCAGCTGGGAAAAGTGACTTCTATATTACAGTGCTTTTAGGATGCAGCCTCTGACTGAAAGCACTATGAATATGCACATTGTTTTAAAATTGTACTACACACAATAGAAGATAGGCTGATGAAAAGCAGGCAGACATTTAGGGGCATATTTAAGAAAAGTGGCGCTGCACACAGTGCAGCTCCACTTTTCTTGTGCCCCTTAGCGCCCCCCCAACGCCACAATGTGTGCGCCGTATTTAAAATACAGCACACCATGGAAGTAGTTAAGGGACTATTGTCAGAATTTCTTACGCTAGTCTGGCGCTTTGCAGTATTAGCGTCAAACATTCTGCCGCTAATCCTGTAGAGCACCCAGAGGCCCATTGTAAGCAATGGAAGCCTCCTTTTAATGCCTGCTCTGAGCTGCCGGCTTGCCGTGGGATATGATGTTTTAGTACGCAAGGGGAGAGCTGAAGGACTGTTACCCCCTTCAGTTGGGGTGGCCCATATTGGTTGGTAGCCACCACCCCACTATTTTTTGTGTGTGTGTAATTCCCTAGCATCTAGTAGGCTTTCGCCCCCCCAACCCGGGGAATGGATCAGGGGTAATTGCCCCATCTGCCCACCGGTGGGCAGAACAACTTTGTTCCCATGTATTTGGGATGGGGTTATAACCATACCCCCACCCTCTTTTTCGTAAAACAAAAAAATCTTCCCTGGTCTCTGGTGGGCTTTCTGCCCACCTTGGGGGCAGATGGGCATTACAAAAATAGGCAGATCTGCCCCCAAAGGGGGGGGGGGGTCAGAAATGGCCAACAGTAATGTGCCCCCCATGGGTAGCGACCCTTGCCCAAGGGGCTGCACTTCGAAACTAAACACACACACACCAATTCCTGGTGCCTAAGTGGTTTCTTTCCCCCTCACCCCCCCCCCCCCGGGGCAGATCGGCCTAATAGAAATAGGGGGGCAGAAATGACCTACAATAAATGTGTCCCCCAGGGGAGCGACCCTTGCCTGAGGGGTCGCTCCCCTTGCGTGAAACTGACGTAAATTTAAATCCCTGGTGTCTAGTGGTTTCTGCCCCCCTTGAGGGCAGATCGGCCTAATTAAAATAGGCTGATCTGCCCTCAAGGGGAGCAGAAATGGGCTAAAATAAATTTGTCCCCTCAGGCGAGCGACCCTTACCTAAGGGGTCGCTCCCCTTGCGTGAAACTGACAAAAACAAAATCCCTGGTGTCTAGTGGTTTGCCTAAAAAAAACAATTTGCCCCCAGGGGAGCGACCCTTGCCTAAGGGGTCGCTCCCCACATGTAAAAAAAACAAAAAAAACTGATCCCCAGTGTCTAGTGGATTCTGCCATCCCTTGGGGAAGATCAGCCTGATTAAAATAGGCTGATCTGCCCCCAGATGGGTCAGAAAAGGCCTAATAATTAACCCCCCCCCCCCAGGAAGCAGCCCTTTCCAAAGCGGCCGTTCCCCTTATACATAAACAAAACAAAAAACAAAATACCTGGTGCCTAGTGGGCATTTCTGCAGCCCGATCGCTTCACAATCGTGCTACAGAAATTGTCAGAGAAACATCAAAGGAAAGGAAAGGCCTTCCTTTCCTTTGATGCCTCTCCCACCCCCAGCACTCATACCCTACACCCCCCCCAGCTTTAAGTATTTAAGTATTGCAGTCCTGTAGTCTTCCCTTTGTAGCTGAGTGATTGCTGTATTAAAACTACTTTTTAGATGATAGCAACTCTGCAACTGTAATTAAAAACATTATACTCCCAAGCAAAACTAGCTCTAGTGATGTGAGGGAGGGGAAAAATCTTTGCAACCCTGACTGTTAAACAGCCACCATGTCACCTCACTAAAATGATGATAAGCAGCACAAAATGTCCGATTATATACTGGGGGTCCGCTTAGATACCCCATTGAGCCCAAAGTAGCCCAAGCAATCATGGGCTGCTCCAATTCCCCAATAATCCTGGGGGAGGGGGAGACCTCCCTGGGGTCATCCACTCCAACTCCATTGGGGTAAAGAGGAGTATAACCGAGACTGACACAGGGCTGTGTGGAAAAGGCTGCTTTATTGAAAACAGGTGAACCTAACAATCATACCCTAGGCCTTTTCCTCACAAAACTAACAACCTCACCATATATTTGATTTACATGTAACACACCCCCCCAGTCCTCCCATCCCTTCTTCTCCTGCTTTAAGTATTGCAATCCTGTACTCTTCCTTTTGTAGTTGAGTGATTGCTGTCTTAAAACTCCTTTCCAAATGATAGCAACTCTGCAAGCATAATTAACATAACTTCTTGCCAAACATTCAACAACCTTGCTCATTCAGGTGTAGACCTGTCTAACCTCTTCTTTCCCACCTGGGCTACCGCTTTCAAGTCTAAAACTCTGCAAACCATGCCAACTTGACCTGCCCCCGCTAGTGCACCTGCTTCCAAGTGACACCTAACTAATAAATAACCCTAACCGGTGCACCTGTAAACAAAAAGTTATCCACAATGATTGCTGTAAAAACAATACACTCCTAAAACTAGTTCTAGTGATGGAAGGGAGGGGAAAAAACTTTGCAACCCTGACTGCTGACCAGCCACTGTGTCACCTCACTAAAATGGTGGCAAGCGGCACAGAGTGTCCAAATATATACTGGGATCCCAGTTAGATATCCAAAGGAGCCTAAAGTAGCCCAAGCAATCATGGACTGCTCCAATTTCCCAATAGTCCCGGGGGGGGGACCTCCCCGGGGTTGGCTACCCTCTCAAAACCCCCTTTGGGGAAAAGGGGAGCATAACCAAGACTGGCACAGGGCTGTGTGAAAAAGGCCACTTTTTTGAAAACAGGTGCACCTAACAATCAAAACCTAGGCCTTTGCCTCACAAAACTAACAACCTCATTATACATATGATTTACCTGTAACAGACCCCACCCCTATTCTTCCCTCTCCTCCCTCATGCTTTAAGTATTTCAATCCTGTACTCTTCTTTTTGTAGTTGAGTGATTGCGGTCTTAAAACTCCTTTCCAGAGGATAGTCACTCTGCAACTGTAACTAACTTAACTTCCTGCTGAACATTTAATAACTTGGCATTGTCCCGTCTGCCCTCTCTTTTCCCACCTGGGCTGCCCATTTCAAGCATAAACTTCTGCAAACCGTGCCAACTTGACCCAACCCCCTCCAGAAAAGTCAGAACGGGCTTTTGCTGCCCCCCCCACCCCCCACCCCCCACGCCCCTTGTAGGAACCTGTTACAAATTGGGTCATTAGTCGGCAGTCAGTTTGCACCCTGTAGGGACCCTCACTCTAGTCAGAGTAATGGAGATACACAGCTCAGATAACCTCTGCTCACCCACTTGGTAGCGTGGCCCAAGCAATCAGGCTTATCTCAGAGGCAATGTGTAAAGTATTTGCACAAACACATAAGGTAACACAGTGTAAACACCACAAAAGGACTCCACATCAGTTAAAAAAAATAGTAACTATACACAAAGATATGAATTTTAAAGAGTTAAATCCAGTAAAAACACTTAGAAACACAATAGCTCCAACTGGGGTTATCACATAGTTGACGGAGTCGTTCCCAACAGTCTAACGCCACTTGTGGGAAGGGCGGCGCCTTTTGCGGAATCGCACGGACCCACAGGTACAGTACCTTTTGGTTATGAGGAAAACAAGCAGTTGCATTGAGTTAGGGAGGTGCAGTGTCGCTGAATCCAGTGCGGCGTTGGCTCCTTACTGCAGAGCAGAGTTGGTGCGGGGCATCGGTTCCTGATGCTCCATCGGAGTTAATGAATCCAGCAGGTCAAGACACGAAGGTCAACCTCACGGGGATGCGGTCACACCACAGGCTACAGAAGCCGCAGCGGAGTTGGGTGCCATGGACGTCGGTGTCACGGCACTCGGGACTCACGATCTTGTAGAACCTCAGTGAGGCTGCGGCCGCATTAGGCCTGTGGTGTCGGTCAGGGTCGTCATACTCCAGCGGGGACCACGGTTCCCAGTTGCAGGTAGCAGAGCAGAGTCGTGCAGTGGTTCTGGAGTCGTCTGAAGTCGATGTACCTGGTGTTTATTGTTTTTAGGCCAGCTTTCACTCCCAAGGGCCCAGAAACTGGAATAGGCACCACCTGGCGCGTTAGGGTCCCCAGGAACGATATTAGAGGTTGGAAGGTAAAGCCTTTGATGTCCCTGAGACTTCCAACAGAAAGCAAGCTGTATTTCAAGCCCTTGGGGAACCTTTACAAGCAGAATACAGAGCAAAGTCCAGTCTTTGTCCTCTTTAAGGCAGAAGCAGCAACTGCAGGCCAACCCAGCAAAGCACACTCGCGAAAGGGCAGTACTCCTCCTCCAGCTCTTAAGCTCTTCTCTTTAGCAGAGGTTCCTCTTGATCCAGAAGTGTTCTAAATGTCTGGGGTTTTGGGTCCATAACTTATGCTAATTTCGTCCTTTGAAGTAGGCAAACCTCAAAGGAAAGTCTCTGTTTTTCACAGTATATTCCCTTGCCAAGGCCTGGCCCTAGACATATTCCAGGGGGTTGGAGACTGCATTGTGTGAAGACAGGCACAGCCCTTTCAGGTCCTCCCTCCCACTCAAGCCCAGGAAGATCCATCAGGCTATGCAGGGCATACCTCAGCTCCCTTTGTGTCAATCTCTAGAGGGAATTCACAAACAGCCCAACTGCCAGTTTGACCCAGACAAGGATTCCACAGGAAGGCAGAGGCACAGAATGGTTAAGCAAGAAAATGTCCCCTTTCTAAAATGGGCATTTTCAAACAGACAATCTAAAAAACAACTTTACCAAAAGATGCATTTTGAAATTGTAAGTTCAGAGACTCCATATCTCTATATGCTCCCAATGGGAAATTACATTTAAAAGATAGTTAACTTCTGGGAGAGATAGGCCATGTAATAGTGAAAACGAATGAAGCAGTTTTTCACTATCAGGACATGTAAAACACACCAGTGCATCTCCTACTTTTTAAATACACTGCACCCTGCCCATGGGGCTGCCTTGGCCTACCATAGGGGTCACATGTGAAGTAAAAGGGAAGAGGTTGAGTTGGCAGTTTTAAACTGCACACACAGACACTGCAGTGGCAGTCCTGAGGCATGTTTACAGGCCTATGGTTGTGGATGGCCCAACCAATACTGCAGGCCCAGGGGTGTGGAATTTATTAAAATATCTACTTGTCCAGGGGACAGGTTGCTTCTCAAATCTACTTGTCCTGTAAAAAGATCTACTTGTCCCTTTGGTGCCATGTAGTGTGGCGACAAATTATGGCAGCAATTAATAGCCTCTCTGATTATGCCAGGGCTACTACCATAGTAGGGCTTGAATACTTGGAGTTTCAATCCCTACTGTAGAAATGTCCTTATTTTGCCACCTTTCTGCAGATCTGCATACTGGGGCTGGAGGAATCAGTAAGCAATAGTTCCAGGGCTGGAATGCCTTTGAGTCTGCAAACCTACTAACCTGCATGTTTTAAAGATTTTTACCAGCTTCTCTCTAATATTTTCCCATAATAAGAAAGGTTGGACATTTACTCCTGACAATGGCAGAATTAGAACTTCTTCCAGGGTTGGGAAGAAAGTGGCTGGAGGGAAAATGAACTTGCAAATGCTCAATAGATTTTCACATGAGCAAATCTACACATCGTATTTACCCACGCTAAAATACAGTTCACAAATATTTTATAGGGGTACGACATATACCATGGGTGCACTTTTGTGACTTTCTTTAAGAATTTGGGGCCACAAGTAGGTAGGTTCAGATTTGTGACCTGCAAATCCAAATGTAGGATGGTGTCCTTGACACCATCTGTGATTCGCAAGGGCTTCGCAAATGCCCACATCATGAATAATCATGAGGTGGGTCGCAATTTGCGACCCCCTCACGAATGGTGGCCTGCTGGAGACAGCAGACCACCATGTCTGTGACTGCTTTTCAATAAAGCAGTTTTTTTTGTAATGCAGACCGTTTTCCTTAAAGGACAACGAGATGCATAACAAAAACGAAAAATGAAACGTTTTCGTTTCATTTTTTCAGAGCAGGCAGTGGGGTCCACAGGACCACTGCTTGCTCTGAAAAAATGTTTACAGTGACATTCACAATGGGAAAGGGGTCCCATGGGGATCCCTTCCCTTTTGCGAAAGTGTTAGCACCCATTTGAAATGGGTGCAAACTGCGATTGGTTTGCGCCCACGTTCGCGGTCACAAAACAATCCTACATTGCACTGCGAGTTGCAATTAGGAAGGGAACACCCCTTACTAATTGCGAGATGCAAACCCGTTTTGTGATTCGGTAACCAGGTTACTGAATCGCAAAACTGGGTTTGTGCATCGCAATGTGCTTTTTGCACGTCGCAAACAGCGAAAGTCGCTGTTTGCGACATGCAAAAAGCTACCTACATGTGGGCCTTGGTCCCTAATTAGGTCTGGTGTTAACAAAGACATTTTGTTTTTATTAAACTTCTATTTCTCTCTCTTTCGGCTGGCTTTAGTGTGAGTGATCGCATTCTGCTCTTCCACAAGGAGCATATTGCCACACAAAGTAGTTTTGTTCAGTGTCAGGAACTACAGTGGCAATCAGTGACGTAACGAGACTGGAGGGTGCCCCTTTGCAAAGAACATGGAGGAGCCCCCTCTCCAGACTCACTCAGGGCAGGTGCTGTGCTGACGGGGCCCCCTGGAGGGCGGCTGCGGGGCCTTTGTTATGCCGCTGGTGGCAACGTGTGCTTTAAGAGTTCAAAAACTTTTTGGGGGGGTTTTGCCAATGTTTGTTACAATGTTGAGGGCCTGGTAGCTCCCACAACAATAAAGTGTTACAAAAGCCATGTCAAAACAAGACACGCATTGATGAAACTAAAAGACTTATAAAAATATGTCAGATCAGTTGGCTTTGTCAGTGTTTGTTTATTTTCATGCTTCCCATAATCGTGTTGAAAATGGTTACACTGATTTTCCATTAGAAATATTTTTGGGAAATACTAGCATGCATCAACACATTTTACTAAATGACACTTCATTTGCATATAATCAGAGAGCATTCTGGGAGCATTATACTTAGCCTAAACTTTTCAAACATGTGTGTACACGTTTTCTTTTTTTTGTACTGGAACCAACGTCAGTAGTGAAGTGTGACCTTAAAACATTTATTTACAGCACGCACCCTAATAATGAAGGCTTTCAAATAATGAACCATAAATACAAGTTCGAACAGCATTATCCTTTGGAAACACATTACCTCAACTGCAGAGAGTTCAACTCTATGTAAACAGGCAGCCAAAGGGTTTGTGCTGCAGGGGGTTGGGCCTACTTGACCCAAGGACAAAGTAAACATAAAAACTTGTTGCCCTTGACCCCAAACAAGATGTCCCGGGTGTCGGGCGATAGGAATTCCACATCCCTGAGGCCCACTAGCAGCATTTGATTTACAGGCCCTGGGCACCTATAGGGCACCGCACTAGAGACTTACTAGTAAATCAAATATGCCAATCTTGGAATAGCCAATTACCAATTCAGTTTAGATAGAGAGCACATGCACTTTAGCACTGGTCAGCAGTGGTAAAGTGCCCAGAGTACCAACACCAGCAAAAACAAAGTCCAGCACACAATCAGAAATACAGGAAACAGAGGCAAAAATACAAGGGAAACCGTGCCAATTGTCCCAGGCCTAACACGTGCGCCCCCCCCCAGCTGAAAGTGGCGAGAACTACCCACCCTCATTGGAGTTATCATCACTAAGGCAGAAGAACCTGGACTGACCATCAGCATTGGCTTATTCTGTACCAGGGCAGTGTTCCACCGTAAAGTCCATTTCCTGTGGGGAGATGGGCCACCCTCAACAGTTTAGCGTTCTCGCTCCTCAACTGCATTAACCATCTATGGGGCTTGTGATCTGTCTGAATCCAGAAGTGAGTACCAAACAAATAAGGTCTTAGCTGCGTCAGTGCCAAGACCACAGCAAAAGCTCTCTCAGTTGTGCTCCACTTCTGTTCCCTGGAGAGTAACTTTCTGCTAATGAAGGCCACAGGCTGGTCTATGCGCTCTTCGTTTAGCTGTGTTTGAATTGCCCCCACACAATGCTCTGAAGCGCCGGTCTGTACAACTAATTCCTTGGAGAAGTCAGGTGCCTTCAGCACGGGTGCTGTGCACATGGCTGCCTTCAAGACATCAAAAGTGGTCTGACAAGCCTCAGCCCAGAATGATTTGTTGGGCTGCTTCTTGGAGGTCAGCTCTGTCAAGGGGGCAACAATGGTGCCATACCCTTTGACAAACCCCCTGTAGAAACTGGTGAGATCAAAGAAGGCTCTCACCTCTGTCTGGGTTTTGCGGGGGGCCAAGCCAGAATAGCATCAGTTTTGGGTTGGAGGGAGCCACCTGGTCACTCCCTACCTGGTGTCCCAGGTAAACCACAGATCCCTGCCCTATTTGGCACATACTCGCATTAATAGTGAGGCCTGCCTTCTGCAGTGCCTTCAGCGCTTGCAGCTGTGATGCAGGTGATCCTCCCAGCTGGAGCTGAACACTGCAACGTGATCCAGGTAGGTGGCACTGAAATCCTCCAGCCTAGCCAAAACCTGGTTGACCAACCTCCGAAAGGTGTGAGGGACATTTTTCAACCCAAAGGGCTTGACCCTGAACTGTTAGTGCTCCTCTGGGGTTGAAAGTGCTGACCTCTCTTTGGCCCTATCGGTCAAGGCAATCTGCCAGTACCGAGAAGTTAAGTCAAACTTGCTGAGGAACCAGATCTATGAGCTGATCAGCTCAGGGGATGGGATGCGCATAAGTTCTAGTGACGGCGTTGAGTCCACAGTAGTACATGCAGAACCTAAGTTCAAGTGTGGTACTGAGGCAGCAGCCTTTGGGACCAAGACCGCTGGGCTGGACTAAGGACTGCTGGAGAACTCTATCACCCCTAAAGCTATCATCTTAGAGACCTCCTCCTTGATGGCTCTGACCTTGTAGTCACTTTGGGGCATATTTATACTCTGTTTGCGCCGGAATTGCGTCGTTTTTTTTTACGCAAAACTAACTCCATATTTATACTTTGCCGTTAGACGCGTCTAGCGCCAAAGTCCATGGAGTTTGCGTCATTTTTTAGCGTGGACACCTACTTTGCGTTAATGAGATGCAAGGTAGGCGTTCCCGTCTAAAAAAGTGACTCCGAGGCATGTGCGCAGTATTTACACTCCCGGGCAAAATTCACGCCCGGGAGTGGGCGGGTCAAAAAAAATGACGTCCAGCCGCTTTTGCGCTGTTTTTTAGCGCCTGGACAAGGCAGGCGTTAAGGGACCTGTGGGCTCAGAAGGAGCCCAGAGGTGCCCTCCCATGCCCCCAGGGACACCCCCTGCCACCCTTGCCCACCCCAGGAGGACACCCAAGGATGGAGGGACCCATCCCAGGGACATTAAGGTAAGTTCAGGTAAGTATTATTATTATTTTTTTTGTGGCATAGGGGGGCCTGATTTGTGCCCCCCTACATGCCACTATGCCCAATGACCATGCCCAGGGGACAGAAGTCCCCTGGGCATGGCCATTGGGCAAGGGGGCATGACTCCTGTCTTTGCTAAGACAGGAGTCATTTCAATGGCGGTTGGGAGTCGAAAAAAATGGCTCAAATCGGGTTGAGGCAAAAAATTTGCCTCAGCCTGACTTGCCCCATTTTTTGGCGCCCAAGCTCCATATTCCCCTACGCCGGCACTGCCTGGTGTACGTCATTTTTTTTCACGCACACCAGGCAGCGCCGGCGGCTAACGCCGGCTAACGTCATTGAATAAATACGGCGCCCGCATGGCGCTTCAGAATGGCGTTAGCCGGCGCTAATTTTTTTGACGCAAAACTGCGTTAGCGCAGTTTTGCGTCAAAATGTATAAATATGGCCCTTTGTGTATCTTATGCTTCACAGGTGTACTGTCATCATGTGAACACAAATGAGTGACCCCAGGGTTCAAGTAAAAGAGATAAGCAAACTGTTCCAGCAACTGGTGAAAGTCCCTCTGCTGTTCCAGGGTCAGTGTTGGGAAGAGGTTCACACCCTCCACAGACCCATCTTTTTTTGGGCAGACCAGAGATCAGGGAGAGGTTCATTCTCCTCCTATATTCCATCATATGTTGCCAAGAGCATATTCAATTCAGACCTCTCAAAATGTGATTTGAGGCTGTTCTCATGTAGGACCCTCAAAGGATTCTTGGGTGTCTACAAATTCACCAGATAGGTGACATTAATCTTGCGCTCCACCACCTCAAAAGGCCCAGCCAACTTGTGCTGGAGTGCACGAGACTCCGCCGGGTCCATGACCCACACTTTCTGGCCAGGCTGAAACTCAACCAGAGTGGCATTCTAGTCGTACCATTGTTTCATGTCCTCCTGACTTGCTTCCAGGTTCCCATGAGCAAGTGTCCTGAAACATGCAGTCTGGTTTCTGAAGGTCAGGACACAGCTAAATACATAATGGGGGGCTTACTGGGAGCTTTCCCCCAATCCCTCGTTCACCAGACTCAGAGGCCCTCTCACAGGGTACCCATACAGAAACTCAAAGGGGCTAACACCAAGTCCCTTCTGTGGTACATCCCTGTAAGCAAAGAGAAGGCATGGCAAGAGAGCCTCCCACTTATGCCTCATGGGTTCTGACAAGCCCATTATCATGCCTTTCAGGGAACGGTTGAATCTCTCAACAAACCTGTTTCCTTGAGTTGTTGAGAAGTGGTGAACTTGTAGGTTATCCCAGTCAGATACCACCTCCTTGGGGAACCACATGTGGGTAAAAATCCCCATCAATGCCTGGCCCACAACGGGGGCTGTCACTGACCTCCGAGGGATGGCCTCTGCGTACCGGAAGGCATGGTCTACCAAGACCAGGATAAACTTGTTGCCCTTGGCTGTCTTGTGGTCCAGAGGCCCCACAATGTTGATTCCCACCCACTCAAAAGGGGTGGTTGGAGGGGAGCCTTGCATCTCCCCTCCACTCTTGTCACTTGCCTGGCAAGACCTACAATAGGTGTTGGAGTGCTTGCAAATTTGGGGTCAGTAAAAATGGGTGACAATCCTCTAAAGGTTTTGTCCTGCCCCAAATGTCCTGCCAAAGGCAAATCATAATCCAGCCTTGGTAGGAAGGTTCTGAAGTGCTCTGGTATCACAAGCACTCATGCTGCCCCAGGCTCAGCAACCTTAGGCTCACTATACAGGAGGCCATCCTCCCAGTAAATCCGGTGTGATCCGGACTCCTTGCCAGATGCTTGGTCTGCAGCCTGCCGCCACAGACCTTCAAGAAAAGGGCATGACTTCTGTGCCTCGCAGAACTTCTCCCTGGTGGAACCCCATTCCTGCGGCTACTAGTAAATCAAGTATGCCAATCATGGAAAATCCAGATACCAATACATTTTAGATAGAGAGCACTTGCAGTTTAGCACTGGTCCGCAGTGGTAATGTACCCAGAGTACCACAACCAGCAAAAAAAGTGCAGCACACTTTCAAAAATACAGGAAGCAGAGGCACAAAAACAGTGGAAACCATGCCAAGGATGCCAGGTCTCACAGGACCCACTAACAAACCCGAAGCATGCTGTGTAGAGTGTCCTTGATACGCAGCGAATAAAATTCCATGCCCATAAAGGATAAGTGGACTCTATCCTCTGAGAAGAATACAGCATCGACCAGCCGAAAATCAGAGTGCTCTAAAAATGTAACGCCCCTCACTCCACAAAAACTCTGCATCTCCTTATTTCTTTACCTCCTTGCACGCTCAGTCACCCCTGGCTGCCTTGCTCTGCCTCATGCCCTATGCGGTACAAATGCTGTCCCGATGAAATTACATCCTGATCATTGCCCTTGTATTTCACTGAGGTCCTTCTTCATGTTTTCTAGAATCTGCAGACCCTTCTCACAAATTAGTTCATATTCCCCTAGGTGGACTATCAACACATCTGGGCACTGGCCCCTCACCATCAATTTGTTTAAATCAGCTAACAATTCAGGCCACCACATCCCCCCCTTTTCATGCCACTTTAAGCGGTACGATGATGGGTCAAGGCCGAAGTTGCCACCCTGGCTGCCCTGCTGCACTTCTATTTTCACCCTTTTGACAAATGAATGGCCCACCAGCCAGATCGAGGGAACCTTGGTTGCCGGGCCAGCTACCAAACCTGCAAAGAAATATACACTGCAAAACAATAACCAATAGAAGAATTAACATGTTTCTCCCTCTGTGCGCAGATGCCTCTGGAAAGTGTCAGAGACCCATCCCCCCACCCTCATAAGGCACTCCCTACCCGCTTCCATAGCCAGGCCTATTCTAAAGGAATGGGTACCAAACGCTGCAGAATCAAGGCCCAACGACTTAGCCGATTGTCGCAGAACTAACATCAGCTGAAAATCTGTCACAGGCTTCTTATCCTTGTGTATAAACACTGGCTCATGAGGAGCTCCCTGCTTTTCCTGTAATATGCAACCCCATACTACGTGCATATGGGCTTGTCAGGGTAGTGCTTCAAAATGAACACTATTGCCCTCCCCCTTTTGGTACATTTCGGACCTGCTTGGCCAAATCCAGATGGACTCCCCACTAGAGTGTGCATTGTGCCATTCCCGACCTCCCAGTAGCTCGGACACCCGAAAAGCCCCAAAAAACCATCCACACCATCAGTGTACTGAATAAAATGACTTCTTCCCTGTCAAAACAGACTGTGGACAAAGTCGGCACCATGGAGGTAAGTAGCGCTAAAGTCACCGGTCTCCTTGCGGGGACCTGGGGTGGTTCTAATTTGTTCTATATCCTGCTCCCTCGATACACGCTTGCTTTGCGCATTTACCACCCTCTTTAATCTGTCCATTGTTATTTATGGATCCATTGTGCACTCTAGAGGCACTCTAGTGCATACTTAATGATACTCTGGCACTGCTCGAAAACTTTGCCCAGATGCTCTTTGTGTCCAAAAATATCACATTTATTAATTGATAGTATGAGAAATGTTTGGTGGCGAGAGTCTCTGATTTGCCTCAAGTTGGGTCCCAAACCTTTCCTATTTTGTTATATGTCAGTGATGCAGTTTTGATCGCTCACACAGGCAATACAATTCAGACACTGCTTGATAACTTAGTCTTGTTTATGGAGGAGTTGTGGTAAGCGTGAATCAAGGAAAGTCCTTTAGAATGATCACTGGTGTTGCCAAGAAGAAGGCAGCTCCACACTTTCTTAAAGGAAAAAAGATGGTTACTACTTGTAGCAACCTGGTGACTAGGGATCCTGCCATGTAATACTAACACGTTACCCAGAAGTGGACCTCAGGTTCACACCAGTAAACCTTAGCTCAGTCTTAGTAGAGTGGCAAAGAGCAGTCAGGCTACTTAGAGGAACATGTGTTAAGCATTTCACAACACCTACATGGACAATGAGTAATTGACTTGAAAGGAATCCAACACCAATTTATAAAGATAAAACACATTTTTATATTAATTTGGACAGCAAAATGTTGCAGATAACCAGAGTTATAAATTTTAGAGTACTGAATAAATCAGACCAAGCAATAACAATCAGTGCAACTTTACCTAGCTTGGGGGGGAAGGGGGGGGGGTTGCAGAGTAGGGCTAACTACCCAGAGTGCTGAATGGGACCCGCAGTCATGGGAGTGGCACCTTAAGGGGTACCTTTCAGGTTGAGTTCAGTGAAGCCATTTGGATCTTGAGTTAGGACTTAGCCTCACATCAGGAATCGCCAGGCAGAGCAGCTTGGCGACACTTGGGTGACTTGGATGCAGAGGTGCTCCTAGGTGTCCGGAGTGCTGAACGGGATACGTGGGCACTGGCTTTACCAGACTTGCCAACACAGTCTGAAAGGAGGTGCAAAGACTGAAAATGGGGCCATTGAGGTGGGTGATTGCCCGTGACGATGGTTCCAGGAGCGTTGAGTAAAGCATGTAGTAGTCTGGCTGACCACCAACAAGCCCTGGTGCTCGCAACCAAAGCAGTTTAGGGAATCTTCTTCCAGAGGTCTAGGGAAACAATGCAGGAAGTTGAGCATCACTGAGGGTCAGGGTTGCAGTTCTTTGAAGGCTCCTGATCAATCACTCTTGGGCGGCCACGCGTCAGGTCCCAGTGGACAGTTCTTCAGTGGTCTGGGAAGTGCGTTCTGGTCCTGCCGTCATCAGGGGACTAGTTCCTCTAGTCCTAGGGAGTTCTCATGAATGGGTTCAGTTGCAGACGGATTCACCTCCCTTTTGGAACTAGTCTCTGGTCTGGGGCAATTTGAAATCCTGAGGTGTGCAGAGTGGCTACCACAGGTGCAGTTAATGCGCCTTTTCTTTGTGGAGTCCTGCCTTGTCATGGAGTCAGCTCTGTTCTTGTTTCACAGCAGATCTGAAGTTCTGGTGCCAGGGATGCCCCTTAAACCCTACATTTAAGGATGTTAATGGGTGTGAGCACACATGGCCAATGGTTACCTAGTCCTGCAGCTAACACGCCCCTGCGGTGACCATCCTGTGGAAGTGTGTCACTAAACTACCTAGAACCCAATTTTCTTAAGACTTTTGAAGATGGCACAGGTAATCTGTCAGAGGTGTGGTCAGCCTTAAGGTGGGGTCTGCTTCCTGACTAGCTAATTTCCCCACCTGCCTGCCTTAAAAGGTGCCTGACTCAGAGGGAGGCTTTGTCCTCGAGTGGGGAACAAATTCCTTTGCCCAGCAGTGGCAGTGCAGCCTTTGAAGATCACCGCCGTGAGGGGTGTAATCACTAGCCATCCTGGCCGGGTTGAGGTGTGATCTCCTTCCTGCACAGGTCTTTGACCCCTGGGTTCCCACCTCCCTAACCCAACACTCTAATATAAGCTGCCCCAATGCTGACAGGGAATACCCCAGCATAGTTTTCCCATAAATGCGATCCCTGCCAGCTCGCCTGATATGATCACCCTGGATTGCCCCCTTTCTATGAACATCAGTATGTATTGCACCACATTTTCAACCCTCTCCCATTCCTCCTATCGCCTGCATACCCCAGTCTGCAAAAATTCCTGGCAGGCTTGCGAGTACGCTTGCCGCATGGAGACAGCCAGCGAATTCAACACCAGCTGAAGCATCCTTTATCTCCTGTTGTCCACAATTCTGGAGGCATCTGGAATTTCATGAGCTCCGCATCGGTGGCCAGACCAAGGAACCTCTCTCACTGTGAACGAGACAAAGCATCTTCAGTGCTATTGTCCACACCATGACAGTGCCTCTCTCTAAATGCCATATTATGCTGTAGGCAGAGCAGTACTAAAACTCACAGAAGCTTGGCCACCTCCGCATCCCTAGCGGATTGCCGGTTGACCACATGCACAACTGCCATATTATCAGCCTTGAAAAGTACCTTCTTGTGAGCCAGTTCCTTTCCCCTAAGGGTCACCGCTATCACTAAAGGGAAGAACTTAAGGAAAGCAATGCTCCATCCACTCCATTTCCACTGCCGGGAACCACTCCTCTGAACACCACCTGCCCTGCTAATATATGTGAAAGCATGCCCACCCCCTGTTGCGTTAGAAAAAATGTGTGCATCCCATTCCATCTCCTGCCATGTCATCAAGGGGACCCCATTAAAGGCCTCCAAGAAGAGGCACCATATCCGTAAGTCCTCCTTTACCCCTGCCATCAAACGCACACGCTAGTGAGGCAACCGTAGGCCCACCAATGACAACCCCAGCCACCTGCAGAAAGTCCTCCCATCCCTCACAACCCTGCATGCAAAGTTCAAATGACTTGGATCGCTCTCACATTCACCTTTTCTCTTCCTAGCATGTCATCCAACAAGCTCACCATCTCTTTTTTTTCTCTACTGGCAAGCGGGCCTCCATTGCCACTGAACGACAGAGAAGTGGTAGGGCCCACCGTCTTTTCTGGTGCCAGGGGACCCCCCAACTCACCTGAAAGACCTACAACAACCTTTGACATTTTGCTCATTCAGGCTTGCCTACTATGAAAAAGTCATCCAGATAGTGTGTGATCAGTGTGTGTCCTGTCTGTTTTGAAAACACTATTAGCATGAAAGCACATAAAAATTCGAAAAGTGCGCATCAGATGGCGCAGCCTGTCAGCAGCTTCTTATCCACATACTAGCGCCCCCCAAACTAAATACATAGGAATTCAAAGTCATCAGGTTGTACCAACAACAAACAGAAAGCTTACTTGAGTTTGCTCTTTGCCATGAAGGCCCTCTGTCCGACCTGCTCCACCAAGGAGAATGCCACATCCACCAAAGTGTACCCAACTGAGACCCTTTCATCGGGAATAAAATCATTCACCGAATTACCCTCTGGCCATGACAGCTGGTGAATCAAGCAAACTGCCCTTGTTCCTTCTTTGGCACCATACCAATAGGAGATATTATCAAATTCTGCATCAGCCAATTCCAAAAAGGGCCTGCCATGCGACCTTCTTTGATCTCTTTCTGTAGTTTGTCCTGCACCACCTGTTTGTGAGCCCCTCCCCTCTTTCTGTAGTTTGTCCTGCACCACCTGTTTGTGAGCCACCCCCCCCCCCTCCCGATTTCAGGTTGTTCACCCAGCATCACCCTCTAGGCCCTGTGTATCCCAGTCAAAACCCCCAGGTGAAACCATCCATTAGAAGTTCTGTGTTGCCTAGTTCATCATATGGTGTCAACCAAAAGAGCAACTTTTTTAGATTAATTGGAGTAGGAGCTCTTCCCTCCAGTACCCTGTGAACCTCTCCCGCCCCGGGTTGTACTGGCAATGAATTGTTGGGCCCCGGTACTTCCTTGCTGCAATTGCCACTGGCCTCCCGTGCCTCCAGAGGTATGTCCCCCCATAGCAGTTGACGAGTGCATGCCGGCTTGAACATCGACAACATTTGTGCCATAAACTGCAGTATTCTCTTGCATAGAGGCCTCTGTTGAAGTCCCAGCAGGCCACCACTTGTCCACCCCGCTACTTTGTCTGCTACTCTGTCCTTTTGTTGTGGCCCTCAGCCCGCACGGCTGGAAATTCCCAAAAAGGACGGTAAAATATGGGGAGGCCAATTGCGGTAAAGATTTTCTTACCGAACTTTGCCGATTCAATGGCATGCTGCCATAAAGCAACATCAATTTCACCCCACTATTCCTCTGAATCTACAGCATTACAGACCAGAAGCTCCTAATAGTAGTGAACCCAGCGCACCCTCGGTAATTTAGCTGGGCCTTCCTAATCACATCCATATATTTTAAGAGAGCCGCCGACTTCTCCAAATATTTTCCACAATAACCACTGGCAAAAATCAAGAATGCTGCCGTCCAATTTTCGAATAATGACCGGAACCCGAGGTCGTATAGCCAGCTCAGCTTCCTCCTCTTTGGAACCCTTCATTGCCCGAAGTTCCCTGTGAAGGAGCTTCAACGTTTCTACATACTCCGTTTTCCATATTTTGTCTTTTGTTGCCAACTTTAAGGTGAACTCTGAGAGGTTTTGAGGACCCCATGCTTCTTTATTTTTACTTCTTTTCTCTCTAAATCTTCCTGTTTGGCTTGTCATCGACTACCTGTACCCGGTCTGACCCTGACACAGTTTTTGTCTAATGGGCACTGTATACACTGACTGTCACCTTGACCATCCCTTGCTGGCTCCACTCCTCGGTGTCCACACCTATGTCCGCTATGTACACACGTTTCCAAAGGCCGGCCTCACCACCACCGCCTGGCTCCATTGCCCTGGGCCTCCACTGTCATCAATACCATGCCTTTTTGGCTCCCTTGTAAGAGCTTACCTTTCGTCAAGGTGGGTGGCTGCGGGAAACATCCTTTTTTACGACTTTTTTTTTTCTGAAAGTCGTGGTTAACGAAAGCGCAACAACGCTTTTTTTAACCACGACTCCGTTTTTTTGTGCCTTAACTACGTATTTTCTGAACAACGAACATGCGTGGTTAAGGTACAAACAAGGGAGTTGGCAAAGGTAAGTGGTGGGTTTAGGTTTTGGGGAGGGGGTGGGGGGTCAGGGGGTTTTAGGTTTTGGGGTGGGGTTGGGGGGGTGGGGCGTTTTTGGTTTTGGGGAGTGGGTGGGGAGTCAGGGGGTTTTAGGTTTTTGGGATGGGGTTGGGGGGGTGGGGCGTTTTTGGTTTTGGGGAGTGGGTGGGGGGTCGGGGTTTTAGGTTTTGGGGTGGGGTTGGGGGGGTGGGGCGTTTTTGGTTTTGGGGAGTGGGTGGGGGGTTAGAGGGTTTTAGGTTATGGGGTGGGGGGGTGGGGTGTTTTTGGTTTTGGGGAGTGGGTGGGGGGTCAAGGGGTTTTAGGTTTTGGGGTGGGGTTGGGGGGGTGGGGCGTTTTTGGTTTTGGGGAGTGGGTGGGGGTTCAGGGGGTTTTTGGTTTTGGGGTGGGGCGTTTTTGGTTTTGGGGAGGGGGTGGGGGGTCAGGGGGTTTTGGGGTGGGGTTGGGGGGTGGGGCGTTTTTGGTTTTGGGGAGTGGGTGGGGGGTCAGGGGGTTTTAGGTTTTGGGGTGGGGTTGGTGGGGTGAGGGATGTAGGGTGAATGGTGCCTATTGCTAATGCTTTTATCAGGAATGCCTTTACAACAAAATATCGTTGTTATGGCATTCGCGGTAAAATCATTAGTAGTAGCAACGAGGTCGGTGTTCCGACCTCGTTGTTAAGGCAGTAGTTGTTTTTGAAGTCGTTGTTTCGTCGTACAATCGGTGGCTGCTCCTGCCTCTGCTGCCTTGCCAGTTGCGATTTCTTGTGTGTGCCCTGGTGACTGCTATGCCTTCCTGCAGCACTCGACACCTGCAACACATGATGAACAGCGTCACCTGTTCACCCCGCCACAACCCTTCATCAGTTTGCCATCATGCTACCTCCCTATCTTGTATTCCAGCCTCAACCCTCACTTACCCTTCCTCCATTCTTTGCTCATCATAATCCAGAACTAGGTGACCACTCATCTCAGAAGCCTCTACCCTTGGTAACCCAGCTTGCTGGTTCCCCTGGTTGCCTCTCCCCAACCTTATGCTCTACCCAAGGAACCACCCTGCAATCTGCCCCACTGTCATCCTGTCTGCCATACACTCTTGTAGAGGGCCTGCATTGCAGAGCCCTATCCTCCTCCGATTTCTCTCCTGAAATGACCTCCTGTGTGCAGTGCAGAACCCCATCCTCCTCCGATTCCTCTCCTGAAATGACCTCCCGTGAAGCCATGGAGTCCCATCAGCCTCCTCATTGCTCCACTCTAACATTGCAGCTATTAATGAAGAAGCAGGGCCCATCTCTCCCCCACCACGTTGGCCCCCTGGTCCTGTGCACCTGGAAAGCTTAGAAACCCGTGCTCCAGGCCTGCTAATATGGGCACATCCTTCCTTGGACACACCCACAACCTTCCAACATCTGAAACAGTTTCCCCATTGGCCTCCCTCCTCCATTGGCAAATCCAGTGATTGCTCCTCATTGTAGTGCTGGAAAATATCACAGGCATAGGGCTAGGTAATGTCCTTCCAATTTCACTGCCCTCCCCTAATCGCTCCCCAGCCATCTCCTCCCATGTGGCCTCTGCAACCCCACTTCGTCCCTCTCTCTGCCCCACCCTCTGCCTTTCAGGGCTGCAGCCCGAGGGTTGAGCAAGGTCCTGCCCCTCTCCTTCCCAGACTTCAAGCTTCACCAGCTCTGATTAGTAGCGCACGCTGCTATATCAAGCTGGGGTCCCCTTCAGAGAGATGACGTTTGCTGAGACTGGGGGCCTCATTGCTACTCACTAATGCAGCCCGAGCGCCCCGTGGCCTACCCTGCCCACCTAAGACCACTCTCCATAGAAGGGAGCTGCCTCATGCACTCACCTGGCCACTTGAATTAGAATCCACGGGCGGCAGCGAACACCACTGCCGCCATCCTAGCCTCAGCATGCCTCGCATCTGGGCTTCAGGCACCATGCCCGCCGCCTGGAGGTCTAACCTGCCCACCTCCTCCAACAACTGCATGGCCTGCTGTACCTTGTTTTCAGACGTGATTGTTTTGGTAGGCCAATAAGCCTGATATAGTGAAAGCCCTGCTGGTAGCCCCAAACAAGCACCTCCATAAGCCTACTATACACTTAAACGGGCCAACCAATTGCAAACTAACCAACCTCACAAACTGCATCCCTGAATGAAAAAAACTTTGGAACCATGACTGTTGATCTGCCACCTTGTCACCCCACTAAAATGATGGCAGGCGGCACAAAATGTCCGAATATATACCGGGAGCCCAATTAAATAGCCCAGGGAGCCCAAAGTAGCCTAAGCAGTCATTGACTGCTCCAATTTCCCAATAATCCAGGGGGGAAGCCTCTCCGAGGCCGTCCAACCCCCAAAACCCCAATTGAATGTAATGTACTCGCCATTGATGGGAATACTTGCATGAATATTTGTGATGCCAAACAGGACGCCATAGAAGCTTTTTTATTATGTGTATGTGACAGGTCCAGTAATAATGGAGGCTTTCAGGCGTATTGTATGGGTTATTATGTTTTTAATTCTGATTTTATTCTTTCCACATGGCTGTTTTCCTTCTTTTCTTACATTTTCTTTTGCAATTTCTTGTTTGGAAATCTTCCCGGGTTTGTTCTGGTTCTTGACTCTGTTTCTTCTTTCTTCTCTCTTTGTTTTCAGGTGGGCATCTCAGAGATCAGCCGTGGAGGTTACAGGAGAGAAGAAGAAATAAAAGGCCATTTAGAAGGTACGTTTTGTTCTCTTTATCTTTTCCCTTTCTTTTCCTGTCCTCTTTTATGTATATCTCTTCTCGTTTCTCGTGTCCAACCTTTCTCCTTCTTTTCTTTCTTTCTTTCTTTCCTGGGTTGCTCTATAGCCGTTGTCTCTCTCTCTCCCTCTCCCTCTCCCTCTCCCCCTCCCTCTCTCTCTCTCTCTCTCTCTCTCTCTCTCTCTCTCCCCCTCCCCCTCTCTCTCTCTCTCTCTCCCTCCCCCTCTCCCTCTCTCTCCCCCTCTCCCTCTCCCTCTCCCTCATCTCGGTGGCCTTTGCTTTTTTACTTGTAGACGCTGTCTTTGTCTTTCCTCCCTTCATCTCCGTGCCGTTCTTGCTTTCCTATAATCTTCGCTTTCTCTCTTGCGTTAATGTGCTCAGTGGGTTTAAAAAAAACATTTGTGCTTTCGAGTGATCAGCCTGTCCCCCCTCACCCCAAATATCCCTCCTCCCTGTATCCCATTGAGGCCAAACCTCGTACCTGCATGGGTCACGTTCTTCCCAGAACGTGGCCGGCCTTTGCGCATCTCCTCTCTCCATATCTGGAAGTGTCTTCTGTACCGCTGTCTTCCGCTCGAGAGTTTTCTCCACCGGTCACCAAGGATTCATCCCCGTCCGCTGTTTCTTTACCGGCACCTACCTCCGTCCCTCGAAATCCTCCGTCTCTGCTGCTTCTACGTCCGCACTCGTCGCCGTCCACCGCAAACCTCCCTCTCCTGCCATCCTCTGCAAACCTCCTTCTCCTGCCTTCCTCTCCTGGACACCTTTACGCATGGGGTTTAAAACCCTACTATTTCTGGGTCATCCTGGCGGGTTCCTTTCCAGTGTGGTACCGCCTCATCAGAGACAGCGTCTCTGCTCGCTGAGGTGCCCCGGGGTACTTCCATTCCGGCGCTGTCCTTGGCGCATTATCACAGTGTAATTGATAGGAAGAGAAAATTTGGTTTGTATTTGATATAATACTCTATTAAGATGAATAATATATAACATGGTTGTTAATACATAACAAAATATGAAGTGATTGTCATGAGCGCATCTCTCTCTTATGTTGATATATTCATGTAAAAATATTGAACTACGTATTGTGTATCAATGGTTAGAAGCCAGTGGTATGGTTTATTTAGATGATGTAAATTGATGACGAGTATCATGTTACTGTAATTAGATATAATGAACACTTTACAGAATGTAAACATGAGCGTTCATTTTTAATGTATTCTCGTTCTTAAAGTCATTGCAGCCTTGAAAAAGTGACAGGAATCATGAACCGCATGTTGGCAGATTGTTTTTTTAAAGTTTGGGCATTTCGACTGCTGGAAGCTGCTATAGTTAATTGGATTTATGTGATCTTTTTTCTGAATCAATTCTACTCCATTGATTTTTTTTTTCTCTGTTCCAAATTTGTGAAGATTATCTTTTGTGTCATATTGATAGCCATTTTGGAACAAACTCATAAGGAACTAATTAACTATTGTGCATATTGGATGAGAAATTGTGTTTTAAAGAGATTTTTTTATGTGTGTACATAATACATGTATTCTACTTGTTGTTCAAAGAAACTGCATTTTGATGATCATTTGTGGGTGCCTCCTGCCCTAATTTGTTTCAAGTTATATAAGCTTTGTCAGCGTTAGTACTCAAAATATAATTAACGGACAAAACAGAAAAGTCAGCAAATTATCACTTTTCTGATTTCATACACAGGTATATGTTGAACTGGCACTTTTTAGGTCTAGCCTGAGACAGCATATATACCCTGGTGATTTTTGGTATTTAATTAAAAACAAAAAATGTAAAAAGGGCTTAGAGCTCGGGGGACGCTGCACTGAGGCTTCGGGAAGTTGCTGGAGCCCTCCATACTTGCCTTTGGGGATTACAGACCCTGGGGCCAGGAATTGAGAGTGGAGAATTGAGGAGACATAGTGCGGATGGGGCAGGTTGGGCCCTTGGCACTGGCGGGATGTAAGCCTGGGGTTCAGGGTCACTGTACCTCTCCGCAGGAAGTTCTAGGCAGCCTGAAGGAGGGGGCGGAATGTAGGTCGCAGAGTAGTGAAGGAACGATCGACTGGAAGATCCATTGGAACAACATCCGGGCCATAAGAGCACGAAATGGAAGGATAGGAGATGACACAGGACCCATGGAGTTGGGAGACGGCATGCCCCTCTAAGCCGTGAAGACCAGCTGGGTGGGTAGTGTCATAAAGAGGTGCAGCCGAGGGTAAACAGTGACCCCTGGGACGCAGAATGGCAGATGAACCCAACAGTGTGGGTTCGGCATCTCATGTGTCATCACAATTGTATGCAACGAGACAACGAGCGCGCCGGCACAGCGACAGCAACACAAAATAGACAAAAATGGCAAACAAAATATCCCCAGGAATGATGCGCGAGTGGTAGGTGGGGCCCCTGAGCTGGAGGGTGCTGCTCAGACGGCAACTATCCTGCAGGCCATTGCAGACTTGAAGGTCACTATGGAAGAAAAAATTGGGGAACTGAAGATAGATTTGGCTCTCATCAGACAGGATCTCTGAAACACCACGCACTGGGTTAAAGAAATAGAGGGGTGCCTATCGGAGACGGAGGATGCAGTTAAATCGCAGGGGTAATGGCTGACGCACCTACAGAGGTTGGGAAACCAACCAGAGGCGAAGGCAGAAGATGCAGAAGGCAGATGCAAGAGGAACAACCTGCGAATAGTGGGAATCCCCGAAGGTGCGCAAGGCCCCACACCCACTAAATTTATATGGGATTGGTTGATGAACTGTGTCCCCAAGGACGAAGTCTCAACATGTTTCATAGTAGAGTGTGCACACAGGTCACTGACGGCTAGACCTCCAGTGGGTGCCCCACCAAGGCCGTTCATAGTACAGCTACTTAACTACACTGATAGAGACGCGGTCCTCAGGGCGGCAAGACGAGTGGAGCCCCTGACTTGCCAGTCCAGTACAATCATGATTTTTCCAGACTACACTCTAAAAGTACAGCAGCAGCACTGTTCATTCTTAGAGGCCAAAGCTAAGCTAAGAGCGATGGGGCTTAAATACATGCTTCTGTTTCCGGCAAGACTCAAAATCATTTACCTGGACAAAACTCTTTTTTGATACACCGGAAGCAGTCTGGCACTTGATCGAGAATGACCACAAAAGATGCTACCCTCTCAGACCACTACCCAGAGAAAAGAAAAACATGGCTACATCCCCGCCGGGTTCGGGGACCTCGACTAACGAACTGAATCAAATGCAGAGGTCGCTGCCGACTGCATGGCACAAAGACTGATCATTTGATGGACGGTGACCAGAGACTAAGTATGCATGCTTGGGGATGCAGGGGGTAGTTTGGGACAAATTGCAGATGGCTATTGTTCCTGTTGCGGGGTTTAGTCCCATTGGGGAAGGAAATACTGGTGCAAGGAGTGCTACAGTCACAGTTTAACCCGGTTAGCTAGGTCCCTTGACACAATACGACAGGTACTTCTACTCAGGGCCCCATTTCTCCTTTTCTAAGCTGGATTACTTTCTCAAGCCCGCAACGGAGTGTCATAGGGTGGCCGAGGTGAGACACTTGGCGAGAGGATTGTCCGATCATTCCCCTATAGAGATGTGCCTGACTTGGGGTAAGGGGGAGACAGGCTCGATGGAGGATGGATAGGAGGTACCTGCAGAGGGAGGAATTCAGGGACCTGTGTAAGCAAAGCACTGACCGCTATTTTATTAACAATCGGGGTTCTGTAGTCTCACGGGGTGGTACGGGAGGCCCAGAAGGCCTGCTTCAGGGGACAGATCATTAGTTATGTGAACGGCCACATAGAGAAGAGTAGACAAAAGATCGGGGACCTGGAGGAGCGCATTCTAGACTTGGAGGGTCGTCTGTTCTCCCCACTTTAGGACCACCTTCTGCGGGACCTAACACATACAAAGACACTGTTGAGACAGGAACTTACACAGGAGGCAAGAGAGGTGTGGAAGGCCACCCATAGTCGGATCTACCAATGGGAGGATAAAACTAGTAAATCCCTGCACTGGCTGTGCACGCCCAGGGAGGGATTGGCTGTCATGTTTTATTTACAGATGAGATATGGCTTGAAGGTGATGGGACATGGGCTGACGGCTAAGGCTTTTCCTGATTATTATCGGGACCTATATCGGGCAGACCAAGGGGGTCTGAGTTCGGACCTCCCTCAGTCCGCGCAGGATTGCCTGTCCTAAGCCTCCCATCAAACAACAAGGCCTCCTTAGATGCTGACAATTCACTGGATGAGCTAGGGGCAGCCCTGGCCGAGCTCAATTCTGGGAAAGCATCTGGACCGAATGGCTTCCCGTCTGAGTACTGGCGTCTGGTGTGGCGGCAGGTCAGCCAGCTTATGATGGACATGTTCCAAGGGGCTTTGGGAGAGGGCAGATTACCTCCGGATCTTCAGACAGCAGACATTATAGTACTACCCAAGCTGGGTACTCCTGGTTATTATCGCGAGGATTTTCACCCCATTTTGCTTCTAAGCGCAGAGGTTAAGGTGTGGGCGAGGGTGCTGGCCAATCGACTGGGAAATATCATTACCCATTTGGTATACTCAGATCAGTCTGGGTTTATGCTGACACGAGCTACAAGGCACAATCTGAGACAAGTGCATAATGCTATTGCTTTCAGTGAAGCGGAAGAGGAAAGCTTTCAATTCAGTTGATTAGGCGTACATGTTTGCCCTGCTTGATCGTATTGGGTGGGGACCCTGGTTTTGCAGCTATGTAAGGCTTTTGTACACCGACCTTAGGGATAGAGTGCACATGGGGGGACAGGTTCAGAGTGGTTTCCAGTGGAGATGGGTTCGCCAGAGGGATGTCCCCTGTCTCTCTTGCTATTTGCAGTAGTATAGACCCATTGGCAGCCTGGGTGAGAGTGATCCGTTTATATAGGGTTTTCCAGTGGGAAGAGGTGGTATGCAACAGAATATTGTTATCTGCAGATAATGTGCTCCTGTATTTGGGTAATCATGAGACATCCGGACCAAGGGCACTGGAGATCCCGGGAATCTTTGGGGAGTACTTGGGGCTCCGTATTATCCAATGGAAGTCTGTCATATATCCCATAGCCCAAGGTCCAACAGACATGCAGTGGGTGAATGGTCTTGCAATGAAAACAGATGGGTTCAAATACCTGGGAGTATTTGTTACAAGGAATGCAAACTGTTCCTATGAAAGGAACTTGATGCCGTTGCTAGAGAAGTTGTCCAAGGATGTTCTGTTCTGGAAGGCTCTCCCGATGTCCCTACTGGGGTGCTCAGCCATGTTTTAGATGGTCGCACTGCCACGCCTTTTATATCAGCTACAAAACCACCTGTTTCCCATTGTCAGAAAGTGTGCACCCAGTTGCGCAAGCTGCTATGGGGGAGCGGGGTCCCACGTTTATCACTAGAAAGATGTCAATTGGTGATTGAGGGGGGCATTGCCACACCAAATATTAGGTAGTCTTATTGGGCAGCACATCTTCTTATAATTAATGATTGGTGGCTTGAAGGGTTTAAACACCCGGTCTGTGCTCTTGAAGGAATGGTCATAGGGATGCAGGGTCTCTCACATTTGTTGTACGGGGGGCTGCAGGGAGGGAACTACCTCTGGCAACGCGGGTGGTGCTAGAGGCATGGGAAGAAGCAAAAAAGGCTTCAGGCTGGGGGAAGAACTGATTGACTTTAGAAACACCATTATGGCAGGGCACCTACCTACCGCAGGTCACGGCCATGCAAGGTTTTGCGGCCTGGGATCTGGTGGGCATTTCGACTCTAGGGGATATGTTGGAGAACGGAATACTGAAATCCTTCCAAGACATACAGAGGGACTTTGTGCTACATCACATGCAATTCTTTAAATACCTACAGCTTCGGCATGCCCTGATGCCCACTCTTCGGGTGCTTCCGGGGATACCAGAATTTTCCTCTCTAGAGGCAAAACTTCTGCTGACACATATGACAGACCACAAATTATCGCAGACCTACAAAATGCTTCTCAGGAATGTGCCGGACCCATGGAAATGGTGCGTAGAGCATGGGGAAGGACTTGGGGGATCTAGATGATGACGACCGGAGAGACACCTTGGAGGCACCTAAGGAAACAGCTATAGCATCCCAGTTCAGGGACATTCAGTTTAAATTGCTACATCGCAGTTACTATACCAGAGTGTGGCTTCACCACATGGGACTTCCGAACACCAGCATTTGCCTGCGCTGTGGGGAGACACTGGGAAATTTAATTCATACACTCTGGAACTGTCCCGGCTCTCTCCGGTTGCTGGGGAAGGATTCTGAGACAGTTGGAGGGGGTCTTGGGTTGGAAAATCCCAAGAGATCCCAGGTTGATTCTTCTGCATATCACTGATGGGCTGGGAGGCACAAGACATCAAAAAGCTGTCCAGTAGCTAGGATTGGTGCTGGCTAAAAGAGATATCGCCCAGGCCTGAAAGGCGACACATGCACCCTTCATTGAGGGGTGGGCCCGAGGCATGGACTTCTGCATGGGACTTGAGAAGCCCATATATGCAGCAAGGGTATGTCCCCAAAAGTACTATAAAATTTGGACTGGCTGGGCGGAGGCACGGGGGATACATCTGGATCCTGTTCCAAATAACCTGTTGACACTTAATAATTAATACGGGGCACTCATGGACATGGACACGAGGGGGCATCACTGCTGATCGAGGGAGAATGGGGACACACTGGTTTTGGTGGATTGACTTTCTCAATGTTTGCTTCAGAGGCACGCCGAGTAATGATGCTGATGCTTAATGTTGCAATGTTTATTAATGTTTGCTTTAATTGTAGAGGGCCTACGGGCCATGACGTAACTGAACGGAAAAAGTTTATTTAAAAAAAAAAAAAAAAAAGGGGATTAGAGCCTCCCTAATATTTACCATTGGCTGGCTTCACCTTCAGTACATGGTGGCAAAAAAATAACATTGACAAAGCCAGTAGAATCCACATGGGCTAGACCTATTGGCTTTGCCAATGCTTCATTCAGTAGAGCTGCTGGACTCTCCCATAGAATTCTCATCCACCTTCATCCAAGAACCACCCTGCAGGTGATATGGGACTAATAATTTTCTGTCATAATGGTGGCAAGCCATGCACTTTTTCCAGCTTTCATCGCAGAGCAAAATAGACCACAGAGCACCGCTCAACATGCTGTCCTTAAGAGTCAGTAGCAGGGAGGAACACTGACAAACCAGTGAACTATGCCCACTCCTGCCATGTCAGGGGATGGCAGCAGCAGAAACCCTGCCCAAAAGATTACTTGTAGTCTCATCAGATACGGGATGCTTCTGTCGAAGCAGCCAAGCCCTTTACAAATGCCATTGTTTACATACATAAGGATCACTCTGTGGTCACCAGTTGCTCTGCTTGTCCCCAGATACCACAACATGACCTGGAGGAGCCATCCATAACTCACCATACCTTGTGCAATGCAAGGTAGAACAGATTAATTCTATATGGGATTGTGGGAATTGGCGTACCCACACTAAATAAGCTTGATGTTCCTCGCTCTCCTGGAATAGGCTTAATACCTCTAATTATAGGGAATGCTGGCCCCCGGCCCCCCAGGATGAAATATTCCACCATAACATAATGAACACTAAAGCCATAGAGCATGACTCAGTCCAGGCCAAGATATATTGTTCATTGAGGGTTAACCCATGTTTATCTAACTCCAGTGACCTTCTGGGGCAGCCCTAAAAGATAACTAGAGAGTGTTTGTACCATGTGATGCATAGATTACCATAACCTCTGGAATGGGTTCAAGGCTCATTCTGAAAGTGTCAGAAAACACAGTGATGTAATTAGTGGGTTCCTCTCAGCATGCAGCCGGGGTTTGGCTGAAGGGTGTATTAAGTGGGCAGGGCCTTGTTTGCTTGCAGTGGGACACCTGCTATTGAACATCTCTCCTATTGCCTGTCCAAATACTGTTGCATCCTCATGCTATCTGCTTAATCATGCCTGCGGCGTTCAGCATCCTAAGAACTCCTCGCTGTTGAAAATAGTGTATTTTTCTTATTAACCTGCAGCTGGGAAGCCCAGCAGATAGGCAGATCCAACGAACTGAAATGACTCACCATTATGACTTCCACCCGCCCAAATGGAATCAGAACACAGCTTGCCTCCCCAATAGAACTGTCTTTAAAGAGTTTTACCCTTGACAGAAAACTCGCTTAATGTTTTATATTCTTTAAGTTTCATTGCGTAGTAGAATGCCAGTCCAGAAACTATGCTGAGATTCATCCCCAGCGAGCTTGAATAATGTTCTGGTTTTTCCATTTAGACAAAAGACTGTTTCAGATTATGCTTACCTCTAGTTACTACTATCCACCCGTCTGTTCCCAGGCCCTTACTGGCCAACTCTTATGTTGTTGGGCCATTTCAGAAGGTATTTCTCATTAGTAATTGTCTTTAGTGCAAACTAGACCTAGAGGGTCTACTTGGCCAAAAAAATGGCAAAGTTCCAGGTGACAACATACCATTAACAGAGCACACAAATCTAGTTACGAAATAAAATAAAATTCGAATAAAGAAGTACAGTTGAGAGAAGAGTAGCAGGTTCACCTGGATGTTCACCTCAAGGGAAGAGGTTGCAGAGTAAAGAGGGTACTGGTCTAGTAGACTTTAGGATTACGGATACGTTAGGTCTTGAACAAACATTGATGAACATTATGGACACTATTTTACTTCTCTGGAAACCTTTGTAGGAGATTCTTTTAAGTTCGTTTTTAACAGAATTGACTCATGAGTGAGATAAAGAACAAAGTTAGACATTGGCTGGGTACAAAAGTGGGCTGAGAGCATCAAATGGTGGCTGGAATTATAATGGTTCATCATATGCCATGATTTGGGCCAGGCCCAAAAAGTGTGTAAAGATGACTGTGTGGTGGTAAATTTTAGCTCAGTACAGTACCCAGAAAATGCTCTTGCCGTTTTATCTACCCTTTCGCCAAAAGAAAGGGGAATTTCTATGGTGACATTAGGATATTTCTATTGACCTCTTGTGACGAGTAATAAGGACCTGGTTCTTTGGGTACATGGGGAGAAATAGTGAGTTCTCAAAGTGGTGCTTATACTCCCTCAAACCTTCGCAATTAAAAATTAGTATATAACTGCTTTACACCGCTTATTGATTACCCCTTTCAGAGATAGCAAGTGCCAAAGAAAAGCCATGTTTTGGAACCAGATAACCCTGCCATGCCTTGAATACAAGAGGGAGTGACAAGACCACCCAGGGGGGATGAGGGGAACCCCCTTCCAGATTCATGTAGCAATAATTCAGATGTACTTAAAGAAGGGGTTAAAATCCTATGTTGGAATATAGCTGGATTGCAGTCCAAATTAGAAAGTCAGGACTGGCTAAGCTTCATACACAAGTACCCTGTTTTATGTTTTCAAGAAACATGAGCGATTGATCCCTTTGTTTCTGGAAAGGTACTGTTTCTTTTGTATCCGAGATATTAGGTCAAGTCACCGCAGGGCGAACAGTGAGTTATCTGTTTTTCTGTCGGTGAATCTTCCAGACAATGTAACTAAAAAACTTGAAAATTCAGCTCATTATAAGATTATTAGGATTAATTTGGAGGTTACTTGGAACATTGTGTTAATTAATTATTATAACAACATTAATAGTACCAGTGCCAATGTGGAATATGTCTTAGAAAATGATTTGATGTTTGCTTTTAGTTGACAGGGACAGGGTATTTTTATTGTTTAGCCAGGCGATTTTAATACACATATGTGCCCATAAAATGCAAAGGCAGTTTGTAGTAGGATAAATAATGTGGATGAAGGGACGACACATTTCGTCCATGATATTTATGGAAATGCCTTGAACAAATGAAGTTGTTTTGTTGACGATATTTGCATTTTACAAGAGGATCACTTTCCAACATATGCTAGGATTGTGCTTACATAAGAGAATGTTAAATATTTTATTGAAGTATTTCAAATACTGACTTATTGTGTTAGTGAGCATCATCTCAGTATTCCTTCTGGAAGGAATTGGGTAATATTGAACAATGGTTGAATTTGTACCTTCTAAAAAGCAAGTATACCCTAGCTAAAAACGAATCCATATACATGGCATTTATTGATTTGTCATGCGCTTTCGACAGTGTCAACCATAGTAAATTTTGGGACCATTTTTGTTAAAGATGGACGTAGAGGAGCATACCATACAGATTCTAGGGCAACTGTTTACGGGGTCTACTGCTTGTATGAGATATGGAAGTTAAGGCGATTGTACCGAGTTATTTGATGTGGGAAAAAGGGGTGAGGCAGGGCTGCATTCTGGCCCCTTTCTTATTCTCTTTAGTTATTATCATCATCATCTTTATTGTATAATTACTTAAAATCGTTACAAGAAGAATAAATAAGACATAACAAAAATGCTGATGCATCGACCAGAAAAGTTAAAAATTCAACTTATTACTTTTAAAATAATAACGAACACAATGATTTAAAGTCCAAAACAAATCAGCCTTATTACGTGGAATTTAGTGTACCTGATGTTCTACGCACACGCATAGAATTATGTGTCAGATACACCTAGTGCACAACTTTGTCCCGGCCGAACCAAGTGTAACCAAGCAATTTGATGAAATACCCTCGGAATAAGTCTCCGGCTCATGATGCCACCAGATAATCAAACCATGGCTTATCATACCCATTCTCAAAGTGAAAGCTTTCAATTTAAGGTCCTACATGCTGGTTGTCGTGTTGGCATGCATGACAGTGGTATAGTGCAGTTTGCCCAGATGGAAACTATCTAAATACTTAGTTGTCGGGGAAGCAAGCTAATTACTTCAAGTGCCACGTGCTAGAACGAAAGTGCATAGATAACATACATAACAATAAAGTGTGATGTGCTCTATGGTTAAAATATCCCATAGTGCATGTGAACTATTCCCTAAAAATGCCACATGCTAAATCAAGAACAGTGCGTAAATGGTATGCATAACAAAAAACTGCAATGTGCCCTGTGATAAAAATATCACAAAATATAACCAAAGTTCACTAGATCATGACTTTCATTAGCTTTCTCACTAAGTTGCTGAAGGGTATTCCTAAGTGTTCACCCCTCAGCTGGTGGACGGCGTGCAGAGATCTCCCAGCTCCAGCAAAAAATTTGTCAAGCCGTGCTAGCTCCATTTGGACCGCAGTAGTAGAGATGTATGCTAGCGCCGCTCTACACGTTCTTTTTCCCATTTAAAAAAAAAACTGATCTTAACCCCTTCGCTGCCAGGCGTTTTCCCCCTCCTGTGCCAGGCCTTTTTTTTGCCTATTTGGGGCAGTTCGCGCTTAGGCCCTCATAACTTTTTGTCCACATAAGCTAACCAAGCCAAATTTACGTCCTTTTTTTCCAACATCCTAGGGATTCTAGAGGTACCCAGACTTTGTGGGTTCCCCTGAAGGAGGCCAAGAAATTAGCCAAAATACAGTGAAAATTTCGTTTTTTTCAAAAAAATGGGAAAAAGTGGCTGCAGAAGAAGGCTTGTGTTTTTTCCCCTGAAAATGGCATCAACAAAGGGTTTGCGGTGCTAAACTCAGCAGCTTCCCAGCTTTCAGGAACAGGCAGACTTGAATCAGAAAACCCAATTTTTCAACACAATTTTGGCATTTTACTGGGACATACCCCATTTTTGCAATTGTTTGTGCTTTCAGCCTCCTTCCAGTCAGTGACAGAAATGGGCATGAAACCAATGCTGGATCCCAGAAACCTAAACATTTCTGAAAAGTAGACAAAATTCTGAATTCAGCAAGGGGTCATTTGTGTAGATCCTACAAGGGTTTCCTACAGAAAATAACAACTGAAAAAGAAAAATATTGAAATTGAGGTGAAAAAAACATCAATTTTTCTCTACGTTTTACTCTGTAACTTTTCCCTGCAATGTCAGATTATCGAAAGCAATATACCGTTACGTCTGCTGGACTCCTCTGGTTGCGGGGATATATAGGGCTTGTAGGTTCATCAAGAACCCGAGGAACCCAGAGCGAATAAATGAGCTGCACCCTGCAGTGCGTTTTCATTCTATACCGGGTATACAGCAATTCATTTGCTGAAATATAAAGAGTAAAAAATAGCTATCAAGAAAACCTTTGTATTTCCAAAAAGGGCACAAGATAAGGTGTTAAGGAGCAGTGGTTATTTGCACATCTCTGAATTCCGGGGTGACCATACTAGCATGTGAATTACAGGGCATTTCTCAAATAGATGTCTTTTTTCCACACTCTCCTATATTTGGAAGGAAAAAATGTAGAGAAAGACAAGGGGCAATAACACTTGTTTTGGTAATCCATGTTCCCCCAAGTCTCCTGATAAAAATGATACCTCACTTGTGTGGGTAGGCCTAGCGCCCGCGACAGGAAACGCCCCAAAGCGCAACGTGGACACATCCCATTTTTTTAAAAGAAAACAGAGGTGTTTTTTGCAAAGTGCCTACCTGTAGATTTTGGCCTCTAGCTCAGCCGGCACCTAGGGAAACCTACCAAACCTGTGCATTTCAGAAAACTAGAGACCTAGGGGAATCCAAGATGGGGTGACTTGTGGGGCTCGGACCAGGTTCTGTTACCCAGAATCCTTTGCAAACCTCAAAATTTGGCTAAAAAAACACATGTTCCTCACATTTCTGTGGCAGAAAGTTCTGGAATCTGAGAGGAGCCACAAATTTCCTTCCACCCAGCGTTCCCCCAAGTCTCCCGATAAAAATGATACCTCACTTGTGTGGGTAGGCCTAGCGCCCGCGACAGGAAACGCCCCAAAGCGCAACGTGGACACATCCAATTTCTTTAAAGAAAACAGAGGTGTTTTTTGCAAAGTGCCTACCTGTAGATTTTGGCCTCTAGCTCAGCTGGCACCTAGGGAAACCTACCAAACCTGTGCATTTCTGAAACTAGAGACCTAGGGGAATCCAAGATGGGGTGACTTGTGGGTACTCGGAGCAGGTTCTGTTACCCAAAATCCTTTGCAAACCTCAAAATTTGGCTAAAAAAACACATGTTCCTCACATTTCTGTGGCAGAAAGTTCTGGAATCTGAGAGGAGCCACAAATATCCTTCCACCCAGCGTTCCCCCAAGTCTCCCGATAAAAATGATACCTCACTTGTGTGGGTAGGCCTAGCACCCGCGACAGGAAACGCCCTAAAGCGCAACGTGGACACATCCAATTTTTTTAAAGAAAACAGAGGTGTTTTTTGCAAAGTGCCTACCTGTAGATTTTGGCCTCTAGCTCAGCCGGCACCTAGGGAAACCTACCAAACCTGTGCATTTCAGAAAACTAGAGACCTAGGGGAATCCAAGATGGGGTGACGTGGGGCTCGGACCAGGTTCTGTTACCCAGAATCCTTTGCAAACCTCAAAATTTGGCTAAAAAAACACATGTTCCTCACATTTCTGTGGCAGAAAGTTCTGGAATGTGAGAGGAGCCACAAATTTCCTTTCACCCAGCGTTCCCCCAAGTCTCCTGATAAAAATGATACCTCACTTGTGTGGGTAGGCCTAGTGCCCGCGACAGGAAACGCCCCAAAGCGCAACGTGGACACATCCAATTTTTTGAAAGAAAACAGAGGTGTTTTTTGCAAAGTGCCTACCTGTAGATTTTGGCCTCTAGCTCAGCCGGCACCTAGGGAAACCTACCAAACCTGTGCATTTCAGAAAACTAGAGACTTAGGGGAATCCAAGATGGGGTGACTTGTGGGGCTCGGACCAGGTTCTGTTACCCAGAATCCTTTGCAAACCTCAAAATTTGGCTAAAAAAACACATGTTCCTCACATTTCTGTGGCAGAAAGTTCTGGAATCTGAGAGGAGCCACAAATTTCCTTCCACCCAGCGTTCCCCCAAGTCTCCCGATAAAAATGATACCTCACTTGTGTAGGTAGGCCTGGCACCCGCGACAAGAAACGCCCCAAAGCGCAACGTGGACACATCCAAATTTTTGAAAGAAAACAGAGGTGTTTTTTGCAAAGTGCCTACCTGTAGATTTTAGCCTCTAGCTCAGCCGGCACCTAGGGAAACCTACCAAACCTGTGCATTTCAGAAAACTAGAGACCTAGGGGAATCCAAGATGGGGTGACGTGGGGCTCGGACCAGGTTCTGTTACCCAGAATCCTTTGCAAACCTCAAAATTTGGCTAAAAAAACACATGTTCCTCACATTTCTGTGGCAGAAAGTTCTGGAATCTGAGAGGAGCCACAAATTTCCTTTCACCCAGCGTTCCCCCAAGTCTCCTGATAAAAATGATACCTCACTTGTGTGGGTAGGCATAGTGCCCGCGACAGGAAACGCCCCAAAGCGCAACGTGGACACATCCAATTTTTTGAAAGAAAACAGAGGTGTTTTTTGCAAAGTGCCTACCTGTAGATTGTGGCCTCTAGCTCAGCCGGCACCTAGGGAAACTTACCAAACCTGTGCATTTCAGAAAACTAGAGACCTAGGGGAATCCAAGATTGGGTGACTTGTGGGGCTCGGAGCAGGTTCTGTTACCCAAAATCCTTTGCAAACCTCAAAATTTGGCTAAAAAAACACATGTTCCTCACATTTCTGTGGCAGAAAGTTCTGGAATCTGAGAGGAGCCACAAATATCCTTCCACCCAGCGTTCAACCAAGTCTCCCGATAAAAATGATACCTCACTTGTGTGGGTAGGCCTAGCGCCCGCGACAGGAAACGCCCCAAAGCGCAACGTGGACACATCCAATTTTTTTAAAGAAAACAGAGGTGTTTTTTGCAAAGTGCCTACCTGTAGATTTTGGCCTCTAGCTCAGCCGGCACCTAGGGAAACCTACCAAACCTGTGCATTTCAGAAAACTAGAGACTTAGGGGAATCCAAGATGGGGTGACTTGTGGGGCTCGGACCAGGTTCTGTTACCCAGAATCCTTTGCAAACCTCAAAATTTGGCTAAAAAAACACATGTTCCTCACATTTCTGTGGCAGAAAGTTCTGGAATCTGAGAGGAGCCACAAATTTCCTTTCACCCAGCGTTCCCCCAAGTCTCCTGATAACAATGATACCTCACTTGTGTGGGTAGGCCTAGTGCCCGCGACAGGAAACGCCCCAAAGCGCGACGTGGACACATCCAATTTTTTGAAAGAAAACAGAGGTGTTTTTTGCAAAGTGCCTACCTGTAGATTTTGGCCTCTAGCTCAGCTGGCACCTAGGGAAACCTACCAAACCTGTGCATTTCTGAAAACTAGAGACCTAGGGGAATCCAAGATGGGGTGACTTGTGGGGCTCCGATCAGGTTCTGTTACCCAGAATCCTTTGCAAACCTCAAAATTTGGCTAAAAAAACACATGTTCCTCACATTTCTGTGGCAGAAAGTTCTGGAATCTGAGAGGAGCCACAATTTTCCTTCCACTCAGCGTTCCCCCAAGTCTCCCGATAAAAATTATACCTCACTTGTGTGGGTAGGCCTAGCGCCCGCGACAGTAAACGCCCCAAAGCGCAACGTGGACACATCCACATTTTTGAAAGAAAATAGAGGTGTTTTTTGCAAAGTGCCTACCTGTAGATTTTGGCCTCTAGCTCAGCCGGCACCTAGGGAAACCTACCAAACCTGTGCATTTCTGAAAACTAGAGACCTAGGGGAATCCAAGATGGGGTGACTTGTGGGGCTCGGACCAGGTTCTGTTACCCAGAATCCTTTGCAAACCTCAAAATTTGGCTAAAAAAACAGATGTTCCTCACATTTCTGTGGCAGAAAGTTCTGGAATCTGAGAGGAGCCACAAATTTCCTTCCACCCAGCGTTCCCCCAAGTCTCCCGATAAAAATTATACCTCACTTGTGTGGGTAGGCCTAGCGCCCGCGACAGGAAACGCCCCAAAGCGCAACGTGAACACATCCAATTTTTTTAAAGAAAACAGAGGTGTTTTTTGCAAAGTGCCTAACTGTAGATTTTGGCCTCTAGCTCAGCTGGCACCTAGGGAAACCTACCAAACCCATGCATTTCTGAAAACTAGAGACCTAGGGGAATCCAAGATGGGGTGACTTGTGGGGCTCGGACCAGGTTCTGTTACCCAGAATCCTTTGCAAACCTCAAAATTTGGCTAAAAAAACACATGTTCCTCAGATTTCTGTGGCAGAAAGTTCTGGAATCTGAGAGGAGACACAAATTTCCTTCCACCCAGCGTTCCCTCAAGTCTCCCGATAAAAATGATACCTCACTTGTGTGGGTAGGCCGAGCGCCCGTGACAGCAAACGCCCCAAAGCGCAACGTGGACACATCCAATTTTTTTAAAGAAAACAGAGGTGTTTTTTGTAAAGTGCCTACCTGTAGATTTTGGCCTCTAGCTCAGCCGGCACCTAGGGAAACTTACCAAACCTGTGCATTTCTGAAAACTAGTGACCTAGGGGAATCCAAGATGGGGTGACTTGTGGGTACTCGGAGCAGGTTCTGTTACCCAAAATCCTTTGCACACCTCAAAATTTGGCTAAAAAAACACATGTTCCTCACATTTCTGTGGCAGAAAGTTCTGGAATCTGAGAGGAGCCACAAATATCCTTCCACCCAGCGTTCCCCCAAGTCTCCCGATAAAAATGATACCTCACTTGTGTGGGTAGGCCTAGCACCCGCGACAGGAAACGCCCCAAAGCGAAACGTGGACACATCCAATTTTTTTAAAGAAAACAGAGGTGTTTTTTGCAAAGTGCCTACCTGTAGATTTTGGCCTCTAGCTCAGCCGGCACCTAGGGAAACCTACCAAACCTGTGCATTTCAGAAAACTAGAGACCTAGGGGAATCCAAGATGGGGTGACGTGGGGTTCGGACCAGGTTCTGTTACCCAGAATCCTTTGCAAACCTCAAAATTTGGCTAAAAAAACACATGTTCCTCACATTTCTGTGGCAGAAAGTTCTGGAATCTGAGAGGAGCCACAAATATCCTTCCACCCAGCGTTCCCCCAAGTCTCCCGATAAAAATGATACCTCACTTGTGTGGGTAGGCCTAGTGCCCGCGACAGGAAACGCCCCAAAGCGCAACGTGGACACATCCAATTTTTGGAAAGAAAACAGAGCTGTTTTTTGCAAAGTGCCTACCTGTAGATTTTGGCCTCTAGCTCAGCCGGCACCTAGGGAAACTTACCAAACCTGTGCATTTCAGAAAACTAGAGACCTAGGGGAATCCAAGATGGGGTGACTTGTGGGGCTCGGAGCAGGTTCTGTTACCCAAAATCCTTTGCAAACCTCAAAATTTGGCTAAAAAAACACATGTTCCTCACATTTCTGTGGCAGAAAGTTCTGGAATCTGAGAGGAGCCACAAATATCCTTCCACCCAGCGTTCCCCCAAGTCTCCCGATAAAAATGATACCTCACTTGTGTGGGTAGGCCTAGCGCCCGCGACAGGAAACGCCCCAAAGCGCAACGTGGACACATCCAATTTTTTGAAAGAAAACAGAGGTGTTTTTTGCAAAGCGCCTACCTGTAGATTTTGGCCTCTAGCTCAGCCGGCACCTAGGGAAACCTACCAAACCTGTGCATTTCAGAAAACTAGAGACTTAGGGGAATCCAAGACGGGGTGACTTGTGGGGCTCGGACCAGGTTCTGTTACCCAGAATCCTTTTCAAACCTCAAAATTTGGCTAAAAAAACACATGTTCCTCACATTTCTGTGGCAGAAAGTTCTGGAATCTGAGAGGAGCCACAAATTTCCTTCCACCCAGCGTTCCCCCAAGTCTCCCGATAAAAATGATACCTCACTTGTGTAGGTAGGCCTGGCACCCGCGACAAGAAACGCCCCAAAGCGCAACGTGGACACATCCAAATTTTTGAAAGAAAACAGAGGTGTTTTTTGCAAAGTGCCTACCTGTAGATTTTAGCCTCTAGCTCAGCCGGCACCTAGGGAAACCTACCAAACCTGTGCATTTCAGAAAACTAGAGACCTAGGGGAATCCAAGATGGGGTGACGTGGGGCTCGGATCAGGTTCTGTTACCCAGAATCCTTTGCAAACCTCAAAATTTGGCTAAAAAAACACATGTTCCTCACATTTCTGTGGCAGAAAGTTCTGGAATCTGAGAGGAGCCACAAATTTCCTTTCACCCAGCGTTCCCCCAAGTCTCCTGATAAAAATGATACCTCACTTGTGTGGGTAGGCATAGTGCCCGCGACAGGAAACGCCCCAAAGCGCAACGTGGACACATCTAATTTTTTGAAAGAAAACAGAGGTGTTTTTTGCAAAGCGCCTACCTGTAGATTTTGGCCTCTAGCTCAGCCGGCACCTAGGGAAACCTACCAAACCTGTGCATTTCAGAAAACTAGAGACTTAGGGGAATCCAAGACGGGGTGACTTGTGGGGCTCGGACCAGGTTCTGTTACCCAGAATCCTTTTCAAACCTCAAAATTTGGCTAAAAAAACACATGTTCCTCACATTTCTGTGGCAGAAAGTTCTGGAATCTGAGAGGAGCCACAAATTTCCTTCCACCCAGCGTTCCCCCAAGTCTCCCGATAAAAATGATACCTCACTTGTGTAGGTAGGCCTGGCACCCGCGACAAGAAACGCCCCAAAGCGCAACGTGGACACATCCAAATTTTTGAAAGAAAACAGAGGTGTTTTTTGCAAAGTGCCTACCTGTAGATTTTAGCCTCTAGCTCAGCCGGCACCTAGGGAAACCTACCAAACCTGTGCATTTCAGAAAACTAGAGACCTAGGCGAATCCAAGATGGGGTGACGTGGGGCTCGGATCAGGTTCTGTTACCCAGAATCCTTTGCAAACCTCAAAATTTGGCTAAAAAAACACATGTTCCTCACATTTCTGTGGCAGAAAGTTCTGGAATCTGAGAGGAGCCACAAATTTCCTTTCACCCAGCGTTCCCCCAAGTCTCCTGATAAAAATGATACCTCACTTGTGTGGGTAGGCATAGTGCCCGCGACAGGAAACGCCCCAAAGCGCAACGTGGACACATCCAATTTTTTGAAAGAAAACAGAGGTGTTTTTTGCAAATTGCCTACCTGTAGATTTTGGCCTCTAGCTCAGCCGGCACCTAGGGAAACTTACCAAACCTGTGCATTTCAGAAAACTAGAGACCTAGGGGAATCCAAGATGGGGTGACTTGTGGGGCTCGGAGCAGGTTCTGTTACCCAAAATCCTTTGCAAACCTCAAAATTTGGCTAAAAAAACACATGTTCCTCACATTTCTGTGGCAGAAAGTTCTGGAATCTGAGAGGAGCCACAAATATCCTTCCACCCAGCGTTCCCCCAAGTCTCCCGATAAAAATGATACCTCACTTGTGTGGGTAGGCCTAGCGCCCGCGACAGGAAACGCCCCAAAGCGCAACGTGGACACATCCAATTTTTTGAAAGAAAACAGAGGTGTTTTTTGCAAAGCGCCTACCTGTAGATTTTGGCCTCTAGCTCAGCCGGCACCTAGGGAAACCTACCAAACCTGTGCATTTCAGAAAACTAGAGACTTAGGGGAATCCAAGACGGGGTGACTTGTGGGGCTCGGACCAGGTTCTGTTACCCAGAATCCTTTTCAAACCTCAAAATTTGGCTAAAAAAACACATGTTCCTCACATTTCTGTGGCAGAAAGTTCTGGAATCTGAGAGGAGCCACAAATTTCCTTCCACCCAGCGTTCCCCCAAGTCTCCCGATAAAAATGATACCTCACTTGTGTAGGTAGGCCTGGCACCCGCGACAAGAAACGCCCCAAAGCGCAACGTGGACACATCCAAATTTTTGAAAGAAAACAGAGGTGTTTTTTGCAAAGTGCCTACCTGTAGATTTTAGCCTCTAGCTCAGCCGGCACCTAGGGAAACCTACCAAACCTGTGCATTTCAGAAAACTAGAGACCTAGGGGAATCCAAGATGGGGTGACGTGGGGCTCGGATCAGGTTCTGTTACCCAGAATCCTTTGCAAACCTCAAAATTTGGCTAAAAAAACACATGTTCCTCACATTTCTGTGGCAGAAAGTTCTGGAATCTGAGAGGAGCCACAAATTTCCTTTCACCAAGCGTTCCCCCAAGTCTCCTGATAAAAATGATACCTCACTTGTGTGGGTAGGCATAGTGCCCGCGACAGGAAACGCCCCAAAGCGCAACGTGGACACATCCAATTTTTTGAAAGAAAACAGAGCTGTTTTTTGCAAAGTGCCTACCTGTAGATTTTGGCCTCTAGCTCAGCCGGCACCTAGGGAAACTTACCAAACCTGTGCATTTCAGAAAACTAGAGACCTAGGGGAAACCAAGATGGGGTGACTTGTGGGGCTCGGATCAGGTTCTGTTACCCAGAATCCTTTGCAAACCTCAAAATTTGGCTAAAAAAACACATGTTCCTCACATTTCTGTGGCAGAAAGTTCTGGAATCTGAGAGGAGCCACAAATTTCCTTTCACCAAGCGTTCCCCCAAGTCTCCTGATAAAAATGATACCTCACTTGTGTGGGTAGGCATAGTGCCCGCGACAGGAAACGCCCCAAAGCGCAACGTGGACACATCCAATTTTTGGAAAGAAAACAGAGCTGTTTTTTGCAAAGTGCCTACCTGTAGATTTTGGCCTCTAGCTCAGCCGGCACCTAGGGAAACTTACCAAACCTGTGCATTTCAGAAAACTAGAGACCTAGGGGAAACCAAGATGGGGTGACTTGTGGGGCTCGGAGCAGGTTCTGTTACCCAAAATCCTTTGCAAACCTCAAAATTTGGCTAAAAAAACACATGTTCCTCACATTTCTGTGGCAGAAAGTTCTGGAATCTGAGAGGAGCCACAAATTTCCTTTCACCCAGCGTTCCCCCAAGTCTCCTGATAAAAATGATACCTCACTTGTGTGGGTAGGCATAGTGCCCGCGACAGGAAACGCCCCAAAGCGCAACGTGGACACATCCAATTTTTTGAAAGAAAACAGAGGTGTTTTTTGCAAAGTGCCTACCTGTAGATTTTAGCCTCTAGCTCAGCCGGCACCTAGGGAAACCTACCAAACCTGTGCATTTCAGAAAACTAGAGACCTAGGGGAATCCAAGATGGGGTGACGTGGGGCTCGGACCAGGTTCTGTTACCCAGAATCCTTTGCAAACCTCAAAATTTGGCTAAAAAAACACATGTTCCTCACATTTCTGTGGCAGAAAGTTCTGGAATCTGAGAGGAGCCACAAATTTCCTTTCACCCAGCGTTCCCCCAAGTCTCCTGATAACAATGATACCTCACTTGTGTGGGTAGGCATAGTGCCCGCGTCAGGAAACGCCCCAAAGCGCAACGTGGACACATCCAATTTTTTGAAAGAAAACAGAGGTGTTTTTTGCAAAGTGCCTACTTGTAGATTTTGGCCTCTAGCTCAGCCGGCACCTAGGGAAACTTACCAAACCTGTGCATTTCAGAAAACTAGAGACCTAGGGGAATCCAAGATGGGGTGACTTGTGGGGCTCGTAGCAGGTTCTGTTACCCAAAATCCTTTGCAAACCTCAAAATTTGGCTAAAAAAACACATGTTCCTCACATTTCTGTGGCAGAAAGTTCTGGAATCTGAGAGGAGCCACAAATATCCTTCCACCCAGCGTTCCCCCAAGTCTCCTGATAAAAATGATACCTCACTTGTGTGGGTAGGCCTAGCGCCCGCGACAGGAAACGCCCCAAAGCGCAACGTGGACACATCCAATTTTTTGAAAGAAAACAGAGGTGTTTTTTGCAAAGCGCCTACCTGTAGATTTTGGCCTCTAGCTCAGCCGGCACCTAGGGAAACCTACCAAACCTGTGCATTTCAGAAAACTAGAGACTTAGGGGAATCCAAGACGGGGTGACTTGTGGGGCTCGGACCAGGTTCTGTTACCCAGAATCCTTTTCAAACCTCAAAATTTGGCTAAAAAAACACATGTTCCTCACATTTCTGTGGCAGAAAGTTCTGGAATCTGAGAGGAGCCACAAATTTCCTTCCACCCAGCGTTCCCCCAAGTCTCCCGATAAAAATGATACCTCACTTGTGTAGGTAGGCCTGGCACCCGCGACAAGAAACGCCCCAAAGCGCAACGTGGACACATCCAAATTTTTGAAAGAAAACAGAGGTGTTTTTTGCAAAGTGCCTACCTGTAGATTTTAGCCTCTAGCTCAGCCGGCACCTAGGGAAACCTACCAAACCTGTGCATTTCAGAAAACTAGAGACCTAGGGGAATCCAAGATGGGGTGACGTGGGGCTCGGATCAGGTTCTGTTACCCAGAATCCTTTGCAAACCTCAAAATTTGGCTAAAAAAACACATGTTCCTCACATTTCTGTGGCAGAAAGTTCTGGAATCTGAGAGGAGCCACAAATTTCCTTTCACCCAGCGTTCCCCCAAGTCTCCTGATAAAAATGATACCTCACTTGTGTGGGTAGGCATAGTGCCCGCGACAGGAAACGCCCCAAAGCGCAACGTGGACACATCCAATTTTTTGAAAGAAAACAGAGGTGTTTTTTGCAAAGTGCCTACCTGTAGATTTTAGCCTCTAGCTCAGCCGGCACCTAGGGAAACCTACCAAACCTGTGCATTTCAGAAAACTAGAGACCTAGGGGAATCCAAGATGGGGTGACGTGGGGCTCGGACCAGGTTCTGTTACCCAGAATCCTTTGCAAACCTCAAAATTTGGCTAAAAAAACACATGTTCCTCACATTTCTGTGGCAGAAAGTTCTGGAATCTGAGAGGAGCCACAAATTTCCTTTCACCCAGCGTTCCCCCAAGTCTCCTGATAACAATGATACCTCACTTGTGTGGGTAGGCATAGTGCCCGCGACAGGAAACGCCCCAAAGCGCAACGTGGACACATCCAATTTTTTGAAAGAAAACAGAGGTGTTTTTTGCAAAGTGCCTACTTGTAGATTTTGGCCTCTAGCTCAGCCGGCACCTAGGGAAACTTACCAAACCTGTGCATTTCAGAAAACTAGAGACCTAGGGGAATCCAAGATGGGGTGACTTGTGGGGCTCGTAGCAGGTTCTGTTACCCAAAATCCTTTGCAAACCTCAAAATTTGGCTAAAAAAACACATGTTCCTCACATTTCTGTGGCAGAAAGTTCTGGAATCTGAGAGGAGCCACAAATATCCTTCCACCCAGCGTTCCCCCAAGTCTCGACAGGAAACGCCCCAAAGCGCAACGTGGACACATCCAATTTTTTGAAAGAAAACAGAGGTGTTTTTTGCAAAGTGCCTACCTGTAGATTTTGGCCTCTAGCTCAGCCGGCACCTAGGGAAACCTACCAAACCTGTGCATTTCAGAAAACTAGAGACTTAGGGGAATCCAAGATGGGGTGACTTGTGGGGCTCGGACCAGGTTCTGTTACCCAGAATCCTTTGCAAACCTCAAAATTTGGCTAAAAAAACACATGTTCCTCACATTTCTGTGGCAGAAAGTTCTGGAATCTGAGAGGAGCCACAAATTTCCTTTCACCCAGCGTTCCCCCAAGTCTCCTGATAACAATGATACCTCACTTGTGTGGGTAGGCCTAGTGCCCGCGACAGGAAACGCCCCAAAGCGCGACGTGGACACATCCAATTTTTTGAAAGAAAACAGAGGTGTTTTTTGCAAAGTGCCTACCTGTAGATTTTGGCCTCTAGCTCAGCTGGCACCTAGGGAAACCTACCAAACCTGTGCATTTCTGAAAACTAGAGACCTAGGGGAATCCAAGATGGGGTGACTTGTGGGGCTCCGATCAGGTTCTGTTACCCAGAATCCTTTGCAAACCTAAAAATTTGGCTAAAAAAACACATGTTCCTCACATTTCTGTGGCAGAAAGTTCTGGAATCTGAGAGGAGCCACAATTTTCCTTCCACTCAGCGTTCCCCCAAGTCTCCCGATAAAAATGATACCTCACTTGTGTGGGTAGGCCTAGCGCCCGCGACAGGAACCGCCCCAAAGCGCAACGTGGACACATCCTATTTTTTTAAAGAAAACAGAGGTGTTTTTTGCAAAGTGCCTACCTGTAGATTTTGGCCTCTAGCTCAGCCGGCACCTAGGGAAACCTACCAAACCTGTGCATTTCAGAAAACTAGAGACCTAGGGGAATCCAAGATGGGGTGACGTGGGGCTCGGACCAGGTTCTGTTACCCAGAATCCTTTGCAAACCTCAAAATTTGGTTAAAAAAACACATGTTCCTCACATTTCTGTGGCAGAAAGTTCTGGAATCTGAGAGGAGCCACAAATATCCTTCCACCCAGCGTTCCCCCAAGTCTCCCGATAAAAATGATACCTCACTTGTGTGGGTAGGCCTAGCGCCCGCGACAGGAAACGCCCCAAAGCGCAACGTGAACACATCCAATTTTTTTAAAGAAAACAGAGCTGTTTTTTGCAAAGTGCCTACCTGTAGATTTTGGCCTCTAGCTCAGCTGGCACCTAGGGAAACTTACCAAACCTGTGCATTTCAGAAAACTAGAGACCTAGGGGAAACCAAGATGGGGTGACTTGTGGGGCTCGGAGCAGGTTCTGTTACCCAAAATCCTTTGCAAACCTCAAAATTTGGCTAAAAAAACACATGTTCCTCACATTTCTGTGGCAGAAAGTTCTGGAATCTGAGAGGAGCCACAAATTTCCTTTCACCCAGCGTTCCCCCAAGTCTCCCGATAAAAATGATACCTCACTTGTGTGGGTAGGCCTAGCGCCTGCGACAGGAAACGCCCCAAAGCGCAACGTGAACACATCCAATTTTTTTAAAGAAAACAGAGGTGTTTTTTGCAAAGTGCCTAACTGTAGATTTTGGCCTCTAGCTCAGCTGGCACCTAGGGAAACCTACCAAACCCGTGCATTTCTGAAAACTAGAGACCTAGGGGAATCCAAGATGGGGTGACTTGTGGGGCTCGGACCAGGTTCTGTTACCCAGAATCCTTTGCAAACCTCAAAATTTGGCTAAAAAAACACATGTTCCTCAGATTTCTGTGGCAGAAAGTTCTGGAATCTGAGAGGAGACACAAATTTCCTTCCACCCAGCGTTCCCTCAAGTCTCCCGATAAAAATGATACCTCACTTGTGTGGGTAGGCCGAGCGCCCGTGACAGCAAACGCCCCAAAGCGCAACGTGGACACATCCAATTTTTTGAAAGAAAACAGAGGTGTTTTTTGTAAAGTGCCTACCTGTAGATTTTGGCCTCTAGCTCAGCCGGCACCTAGGGAAACTTACCAAACCTGTGCATTTCTGAAAACTAGTGACCTAGGGGAATCCAAGATGGGGTGACTTGTGGGTACTCGGAGCAGGTTCTGTTACCCAAAATCCTTTGCAAACCTCAAAATTTGGCTAAAAAAACACATGTTCCTCACATTTCTGTGGCAGAAAGTTCTGGAATCTGAGAGGAGCCACAAATATCCTTCCACCCAGCGTTCCCCCAAGTCTCCCGATAAAAATGATACCTCACTTGTGTGGGTAGGCCTAGCACCCGCGACAGGAAACGCCCCAAAGCGCAACGTGGACACATCCTATTTTTTTAAAGAAAACAGAGGTGTTTTTTGCAAAGTGCCTACCTGTAGATTTTGGCCTCTAGCTCAGCCGGCACCTAGGGAAACCTACCAAACCTGTGCATTTCAGAAAACTAGAGACCTAGGGGAATCCAAGATGGGGTGACGTGGGGCTCGGACCAGGTTCTGTCACCCAGAATCCTTTGCAAACCTCAAAATTTGGCTAAAAATCACATGTTCCTCACATTTCTGTGGCAGAAAGTTCTGGAATCTGAGAGGAGCCACAAATATCCTTCCACCCAGCGTTCCCCCAAGTCTCCCGATAAAAATGATACCTCACTTGTGTGGGTAGGCCTAGTGCCCGCGACAGGAAACGCCCCAAAGCGCAACGTGGACACATCCAATTTTTGGAAAGAAAACAGAGCTGTTTTTTGCAAAGTGCCTACCTGTAGATTTTGGCCTCTAGCTCAGCCGGCACCTAGGGAAACTTACCAAACCTGTGCATTTCAGAAAACTAGAGACCTAGGGGAAACCAAGATGGGGTGACTTGTGGGGCTCGGAGCAGGTTCTGTTACCCAAAATCCTTTGCAAACCTCAAAATTTGGCTAAAAAAACACATGTTCCTCACATTTCTGTGGCAGAAAGTTCTGGAATCTGAGAGGAGCCACAAATTTCCTTTCACCCAGCGTTCCCCCAAGTCTCCTGATAAAAATGATACCTCACTTGTGTGGGTAGGCATAGTGCCCGCGACAGGAAACGCCCCAAAGCGCAACGTGGACACATCCAATTTTTTGAAAGAAAACAGAGGTGTTTTTTGCAAAGTGCCTACCTGTAGATTTTAGCCTCTAGCTCAGCCGGCACCTAGGGAAACCTACCAAACCTGTGCATTTCAGAAAACTAGAGACCTAGGGGAATCCAAGATGGGGTGACGTGGGGCTCGGACCAGGTTCTGTTACCCAGAATCCTTTGCAAACCTCAAAATTTGGCTAAAAAAACACATGTTCCTCACATTTCTGTGGCAGAAAGTTCTGGAATCTGAGAGGAGCCACAAATTTCCTTTCACCCAGCGTTCCCCCAAGTCTCCTGATAACAATGATACCTCACTTGTGTGGGTAGGCATAGTGCCCGCGACAGGAAACGCCCCAAAGCGCAACGTGGACACATCCAATTTTTTTAAAGAAAACAGAGGTGTTTTTTGCAAAGTGCCTACTTGTAGATTTTGGCCTCTAGCTCAGCCGGCACCTAGGGAAACTTACCAAACCTGTGCATTTCAGAAAACTAGAGACCTAGGGGAATCCAAGATGGGGTGACTTGTGGGGCTCGGAGCAGGTTCTGTTACCCAAAATCCTTTGCAAACCTCAAAATTTGGCTAAAAAAACACATGTTCCTCACATTTCTGTGGCAGAAAGTTCTGGAATCTGAGAGGAGCCACAAATATCCTTCCACCCAGCGTTCCCCCAAGTCTCCCGATAAAAATGATACCTCACTTGTGTGGGTAGGCCTAGCGCCCGCGACAGGAAACGCCCCAAAGCGCAACGTGGACACATCCAATTTTTTGAAAGAAAACAGAGGTGTTTTTTGCAAAGCGCCTACCTGTAGATTTTGGCCTCTAGCTCAGCCGGCACCTAGGGAAACCTACCAAACCTGTGCATTTCAGAAAACTAGAGACTTAGGGGAATCCAAGACGGCGTGACTTGTGGGGCTCGGACCAGGTTCTGTTACCCAGAATCCTTTTCAAACCTCAAAATTTGGCTAAAAAAACACATATTCCTCACATTTCTGTGGCAGAAAGTTCTGGAATCTGAGAGGAGCCACAAATTTCCTTCCACCCAGCGTTCCCCCAAGTCTCCCGATAAAAATGATACCGCACTTGTGTAGGTAGGCCTGGCACCCGCGACAAGAAACGCCCCAAAGCGCAACGTGGACACATCCAAATTTTTTAAAGAAAACAGAGGTGTTTTTTGCAAAGTGCCTACCTGTAGATTTTAGCCTCTAGCTCAGCCGGCACCTAGGGAAACCTACCAAACCTGTGCATTTCAGAAAACTAGAGACCTAGGGGAATCCAAGATGGGGTGACGTGGGGCTCGGATCAGGTTCTGTTACCCAGAATCCTTTGCAAACCTCAAAATTTGGCTAAAAAAACACATGTTCCTCACATTTCTGTGGCAGAAAGTTCTGGAATCTGAGAGGAGCCACAAATTTCCTTTCACCCAGCGTTCCCCCAAGTCTCCTGATAAAAATGATACCTCACTTGTGTGGGTAGGCATAGTGCCCGCGACAGGAAACGCCCCAAAGCGCAACGTGGACACATCCAATTTTTTGAAAGAAAACAGAGGTGTTTTTTGCAAAGTGCCTACCTGTAGATTTTGGCCTCTAGCTCAGCCGGCACCTAGGGAAACTTACCAAACCTGTGCATTTCAGAAAACTAGAGACCTAGGGGAATCCAAGATGGGGTGACTTGTGGGGCTCGGAGCAGGTTCTGTTACCCAAAATCCTTTGCAAACCTCAAAATTTGGCTAAAAAAACACATGTTCCTCACATTTCTGTGGCAGAAAGTTCTGGAATCTGAGAGGAGCCACAAATATCCTTCCACCCAGCGTTCCCCCAAGTCTCCCGATAAAAATGATACCTCACTTGTGTGGGTAGGCCTAGCGCCCGCGACAGGAAACGCCCCAAAGCGCAACGTGGACACATCCAATTTTTTTAAAGAAAACAGAGGTGTTTTTTGCAAAGTGCCTACCTGTAGATTTTGGCCTCTAGCTCAGCCGGCACCTAGGGAAACCTACCAAACCTGTGCATTTCAGAAAACTAGAGACTTAGGGGAATCCAAGATGGGGTGACTTGTGGGGCTCGGACCAGGTTCTGTTACCCAGAATCCTTTGCAAACCTCAAAATTTGGCTAAAAAAACACATGTTCCTCACATTTCTGTGGCAGAAAGTTCTGGAATCTGAGAGGAGCCACAAATTTCCTTTCACCCAGCGTTCCCCCAAGTCTCCTGATAAAAATGATACCTCACTTGTGTGGGTAGGCCTAGTGCCTCCGACAGAACGCCCCAAAGCGCGACGTGGACACATCCAATTTTTTTAAAGAAAACAGAGGTGTTTTTTGCAAAGTGCCTGCCTGTAGATTTTGGCCTCTAGCTCAGCTGGCACCTAGGGAAACTTACCAAACCTGTGCATTTCTGAAAACTAGTGACCTAGGGGAATCCAAGATGGGGTGACTTGTGGGTACTCGGAGCAGGTTCTGTTACCCAGAATCCTTTGCAAACCTCAAAATTTGGCAAAAAAAACACATGTTCCTCACATTTCTGTGGCAGAAAGTTCTGGAATCTGAGAGGAGCCACAAATTTCCTTTCACCCAGCGTTCCCCCAAGTCTCCTGATAACAATGATACCTCACTTGTGTGGGTAGGCATAGTGCCCGCGACAGGAAACGCCCCAAAGCGCAACGTGGACACATCCAATTTTTTGAAAGAAAACAGAGGTGTTTTTTGCAAAGTGCCTACTTGTAGATTTTGGCCTCTAGCTCAGCCGGCACCTAGGGAAACTTACCAAACCTGTGCATTTCAGAAAACTAGAGACCTAGGGGAATCCAAGATGGGGTGACTTGTGGGGCTCGGAGCAGGTTCTGTTACCCAAAATCCTTTGCAAACCTCAAAATTTGGCTAAAAAAACACATGTTCCTCACATTTCTGTGGCAGAAAGTTCTGGAATCTGAGAGGAGCCACAAATATCCTTCCACCCAGCGTTCCCCCAAGTCTCCCGATAAAAATGATACCTCACTTGTGTGGGTAGGCCTAGCACCCGCGACAGGAAACGCCCCAAAGCGCAACGTGGACACATCCAATTTTTTTAAAGAAAACAGAGGTGTTTTTTGCAAAGTGCCTACCTGTAGATTTTGGCCTCTAGCTCAGCCGGCACCTAGGGAAACCTACCAAACCTGTGCATTTCAGAAAACTAGAGACCTAGGGGAATCCAAGATGGGGTGACGTGGGGCTCGGACCAGGTTCTGTTACCCAGAATCCTTTGCAAACCTCAAAATTTGGCTAAAAAAACACATGTTCCTCACATTTCTGTGGCAGAAAGTTCTGGAATCTGAGAGGAGCCACAAATATCCTTCCACCCAGCGTTCCCCCAAGTCTCCCGATAAAAATGATACCTCACTTGTGTGGGTAAGCCTAGTGCCCGCGACAGGAAACGCCCCAAAGCGCAACGTGGACACATCCAATTTTTGGAAAGAAAACAGAGCTGTTTTTTGCAAAGTGCCTACCTGTAGATTTTGGCCTCTAGCTCAGCCGGCACCTAGGGAAACTTACCAAACCTGTGCATTTCAGAAAACTAGAGACCTAGGGGAAACCAAGATGGGGTGACTTGTGGGGCTCGGAGCAGGTTCTGTTACCCAAAATCCTTTGCAAACCTCAAAATTTGGCTAAAAAAACACATGTTCCTCACATTTCTGTGGCAGAAAGTTCTGGAATCTGAGAGGAGCCACAAATATCCTTCCACCCAGCGTTCCCCCAAGTCTCCCGATAAAAATGATACCTCACTTGTGTGGGTAGGCCTAGCGCCCGCGACAGGAAACGCCCCAAAGCGCAACGTGGACACATCCAATTTTTTTAAAGAAAACAGAGGTGTTTTTTGCAAAGCGCCTACCTGTAGATTTTGGCCTCTAGCTCAGCCGGCACCTAGGGAAACCTACCAAACCTGTGCATTTCAGAAAACTAGAGACTTAGGGGAATCCAAGACTGGGTGACTTGTGGGGCTCGGACCAGGTTCTGTTACCCAGAATCCTTTTCAAACCTCAAAATTTGGCTAAAAAAACACATGTTCCTCACATTTCTGTGGCAGAAAGTTCTGGAATCTGAGAGGAGCCACAAATTTCCTTCCACCCAGCGTTCCCCCAAGTCTCCCGATAAAAATGATACCTCACTTGTGTAGGTAGGCCTGGCACCCGCGACAAGAAACGCCCCAAAGCGCAACGTGGACACATCCAAATTTTTGAAAGAAAACAGAGGTGTTTTTTGCAAAGTGCCTACCTGTAGATTTTAGCCTCTAGCTCAGCCGGCAACTAGGGAAACCTACCAAACCTGTGCATTTCAGAAAACTAGAGACCTAGGGGAATCCAAGATGGGGTGACGTGGGGCTCGGATCAGGTTCTGTTACCCAGAATCCTTTGCAAACCTCAAAATTTGGCTAAAAAAACACATGTTCCTCACATTTCTGTGGCAGAAAGTTCTGGAATCTGAGAGGAGCCACAAATTTCCTTTCACCCAGCGTTCCCCCAAGTCTCCTGATAAAAATGATACCTCACTTGTGTGGGTAGGCATAGTGCCCGCGACAGGAAACGCCCCAAAGCACAACGTGGACACATCCAATTTTTTGAAAGAAAACAGAGGTGTTTTTTGCAAAGTGCCTACTTGTAGATTTTGGCCTCTAGCTCAGCCGGCACCTAGGGAAACTTACCAAACCTGTGCATTTCAGAAAACTAGAGACCTAGGGGAATCCAAGATGGGGTGACTTGTGGGGCTCGGAGCAGGTTCTGTTACCCAAAATCCTTTGCAAACCTCAAAATTTGGCTAAAAAAACACATGTTCCTCACATTTCTGTGGCAGAAAGTTCTGGAATCTGAGAGGAGCCACAAATATCCTTCCACCCAGCGTTCCCCCAAGTCTCCCGATAAAAATGATACCTCACTTGTGTGGGTAGGCCTAGCGCCCGCGACAGGAAACGCCCCAAAGCGCAACGTGGACACATCCAATTTTTTGAAAGAAAACAGAGGTGTTTTTTGCAAAGCGCCTACCTGTAGATTTTGGCCTCTAGCTCAGCCGGCACCTAGGGAAACCTACCAAACCTGTGCATTTCAGAAAACTAGAGACTTAGGGGAATCCAAGACGGGGTGACTTGTGGGGCTCGGACCAGGTTCTGTTACCCAGAATCCTTTGCAAACCTCAAAATTTGGCTAAAAAAACACATGTTCCTCACATTTCTGTGGCAGAAAGTTCTGGAATCTGAGAGGAGCCACAAATTTCCTTTCACCCAGCGTTCCCCCAAGTCTCCTGATAAAAATGATACCTCACTTGTGTGGGTAGGCATAGTGCCCGCGACAGGAAACGCCCCAAAGCACAACGTGGACACATCCAATTTTTTGAAAGAAAACAGAGGTGTTTTTTGCAAAGTGCCTACCTGTAGATTTTGGCCTCTAGCTCAGCCGGCACCTAGGGAAACTTACCAAACCTGTGCATTTCAGAAAACTAGAGACCTAGGGGAATCCAAGATGGGGTGACTTGTGGGGCTCGGAGCAGGTTCTGTTACCCAAAATCCTTTGCAAACCTCAAAATTTGGCTAAAAAAACACATGTTCCTCACATTTCTGTGGCAGAAAGTTCTGGAATCTGAGAGGAGCCACAAATATCCTTCCACCCAGCGTTCCCCCAAGTCTCCCGATAAAAATGATACCTCACTTGTGTGGGTAGGCCTAGCGCCCGCGACAGGAAACGCCCCAAAGCGCAACGTGGACACATCCAATTTTTTGAAAGAAAACAGAGGTGTTTTTTGCAAAGCGCCTACCTGTAGATTTTGGCCTCTAGCTCAGCCGGCACCTAGGGAAACCTACCAAACCTGTGCATTTCAGAAAACTAGAGACTTAGGGGAATCCAAGACGGGGTGACTTGTGGGGCTCGGACCAGGTTCTGTTACCCAGAATCCTTTTCAAACCTCAAAATTTGGCTAAAAAAACACATGTTCCTCACATTTCTGTGGCAGAAAGTTCTGGAATCTGAGAGGAGCCACAAATTTCCTTCCACCCAGCGTTCCCCCAAGTCTCCCGATAAAAATGATACCTCACTTGTGTAGGTAGGCCTGGCACCCGCGACAAGAAACGCCCCAAAGCGCAACGTGGACACATCGACATTTTTGAAAGAAAACAGAGGTGTTTTTTGCAAAGTGCCTACCTGTAGATTTTAGCCTCTAGCTCAGCCGGCACCTAGGGAAACCTACCAAACCTGTGCATTTCAGAAAACTAGAGACCTAGGGGAATCCAAGATGGGGTGACGTGGGGCTCGGATCAGGTTCTGTTACCCAGAATCCTTTGCAAACCTCAAAATTTGGCTAAAAAAACACATGTTCCTCACATTTCTGTGGCAGAAAGTTCTGGAATCTGAGAGGAGCCACAAATTTCCTTTCACCCAGCGTTCCCCCAAGTCTCCTGATAAAAATGATACCTCACTTGTGTGGGTAGGCATAGTGCCCGCGACAGGAAACGCCCCAAAGCGCAACGTGGACACATCCAATTTTTTGAAAGAAAACAGAGGTGTTTTTTGCAAAGTGCCTACCTGTAGATTTTGGCCTCTAGCTCAGCCGGCACCTAGGGAAACTTACCAAACCTGTGCATTTCAGAAAACTAGAGACCTAGGGGAATCCAAGATGGGGTGACTTGTGGGGCTTGGAGCAGGTTCTGTTACCCAAAATCCTTTGCAAACCTCAAAATTTGGCTAAAAAAACACATGTTCCTCACATTTCTGTGGCAGAAAGTTCTGGAATCTGAGAGGAGCCACAAATATCCTTCCACCCAGCGTTCCCCCAAGTCTCCCGATAAAAATGATACCTCACTTGTGTGGGTAGGCCTAGCGCCCGCGACAGGAAACGCCCCAAAGCGCAACGTGGACACATCCAATTTTTTTAAAGAAAACAGAGGTGTTTTTTGCAAAGCGCCTACCTGTAGATTTTGGCCTCTAGCTCAGCCGGCACCTAGGGAAACCTACCAAACCTGTGCATTTCAGAAAACTAGAGACTTAGGGGAATCCAAGACGGGGTGACTTGTGGGGCTCGGAGCAGGTTCTGTTACCCAGAATCCTTTGCAAACCTCAAAATTTGGCTAAAAAAACACATGTTCCTCACATTTCTGTGGCAGAAAGTTCTGGAATCTGAGAGGAGCCACAAATTTCCTTCCACCCAGCGTTCCCCCAAGTCTCCCGATAAAAATGATACCTCACTTGTGTAGGTAGGCCTGGCACCCGCGACAAGAAACGCCCCAAAGCGCAACGTGGACACATCCACATTTTTTAAAGAAAACAGAGGTGTTTTTTGCAAAGTGCCTACCTGTAGATTTTAGCCTCTAGCTCAGCCGGCACCTAGGGAAACCTACCAAACCTGTGCATTTCAGAAAACTAGAGACCTAGGGGAATCCAAGATGGGGTGACGTGGGGCTCGGATCAGGTTCTGTTACCCAGAATCCTTTGCAAACCTCAAAATTTGGCTAAAAAAACACATGTTCCTCACATTTCTGTGGCAGAAAGTTCTGGAATCTGAGAGGAGCCACAAATTTCCTATCACCCAGCGTTCCCCCAAGTCTCCTGATAAAAATGATACCTCACTTGTGTGGGTAGGCATAGTGCCCGCGACAGGAAACGCCCCAAAGCGCAACGTGGACACATCCAATTTTTTGAAAGAAAACAGAGGTGTTTTTTGCAAAGTGCCTACCTGTAGATTTTAGCCTCTAGCTCAGCCGGCACCTAGGGAAACCTACCAAACCTCTGCATTTCAGAAAACTAGAGACCTAGGGGAATCCAAGATGGGGTGACGTGGGGCTCGGACCAGGTTCTGTTACCCAGAATCCTTTGCAAACCTCAAAATTTGGCTAAAAAAACACATGTTCCTCACATTTCTGTGGCAGAAAGTTCTGGAATCTGAGAGGAGCCACAAATTTCCTTTCACCCAGCGTTCCCCCAGGTCTCCTGATAAAAATGATACCTCACTTGTGTGGGTAGGCATAGTGCCCGCGACAGGAAACGCCCCAAAGCGCAACGTGGACACATCCAATTTTTTGAAAGAAAACAGAGGTGTTTTTTGCAAAGTGCCTACTTGTAGATTTTGGCCTCTAGCTCAGCCGGCACCTAGGGAAACTTACCAAACCTGTGCATTTCAGAAAACTAGAGACCTAGGGGAATCCAAGATGGGGTGACTTGTGGGGCTCGGAGCAGGTTCTGTTACCCAAAATGCTTTGCAAACCTCAAAATTTGGCTAAAAAAACACATGTTCCTCACATTTCTGTGGCAGAAAGTTCTGGAATCTGAGAGGAGCCACAAATATCCTTCCACCCAGCGTTCCCCCAAGTCTCGACAGGAAACGCCCCAAAGCGCAACGTGGACACATCCAATTTTTTGAAAGAAAACAGAGGTGTTTTTTGCAAAGTGCCTACCTGTAGATTTTGGCCTCTAGCTCAGCCGGCACCTAGGGAAACCTACCAAACCTGTGCATTTCAGAAAACTAGAGACTTAGGGGAATCCAAGATGGGGTGACTTGTGGGGCTCGGACCAGGTTCTGTTACCCAGAATCCTTTGCAAACCTCAAAATTTGGCTAAAAAAACACATGTTCCTCACATTTCTGTGGCAGAAAGTTCTGGAATCTGAGAGGAGCCACAAATTTCCTTTCACCCAGCGTTCCCCCAAGTCTCCTGATAACAATGATACCTCACTTGTGTGGGTAGGCCTAGTGCCCGCGACAGGAAACGCCCCAAAGCGCGACGTGGACACATCCAATTTTTTGAAAGAAAACAGAGGTGTTTTTTGCAAAGTGCCTACCTGTAGATTTTGGCCTCTAGCTCAGCTGGCACCTAGGGAAACCTACCAAACCTGTGCATTTCTGAAAACTAGAGACCTAGGGGAATCCAAGATGGGGTGACTTGTGGGGCTCCGATCAGGTTCTGTTACCCAGAATCCTTTGCAAACCTCAAAATTTGGCTAAAAAAACACATGTTCCTCACATTTCTGTGGCAGAAAGTTCTGGAATCTGAGAGGAGCCACAATTTTCCTTCCACTCAGCGTTCCCCCAAGTCTCCCGATAAAAATGATACCTCACTTGTGTGGGTAGGCCTAGCGCCCGCGACAGTAAACGCCCCAAAGCGCAACGTGGACACATCCACATTTTTGAAAGAAAACAGAGGTGTTTTTTGCAAAGTGCCTACCTGTAGATTTTGGCCTCTAGCTCAGCCGGCACTTAGGGAAACCTACCAAACCTGTGCATTTCTGAAAACTAGAGACCTAGGGGAATCCAAGATGGGGTGACTTGTGGGGCTCGGACCAGGTTCTGTTACCCAGAATCCTTTGCAAACCTCAAAATTTGGCTAAAAAAAAGATGTTCCTCACATTTCTGTGGCAGAAAGTTCTGGAATCTGAGAGGAGCCACAAATTTCCTTTCACCCAGCGTTCCCCCAAGTCTCCTGATAAAAATGATACCTCACTTGTGTGGGTAGGCATAGTGCCCGCGACAGGAAACGCCCCAAAGCGCAACGTGGACACATCCAATTTTTTGAAAGAAAACAGAGGTGTTTTTTGCAAAGTGCCTACCTGTAGATTTTGGCCTCTAGCTCAGCCGGCACCTAGGGAAACTTACCAAACCTGTGCATTTCAGAAAACTAGAGACCTAGGGGAATCCAAGATGGGGTGACTTGTGGGGCTTGGAGCAGGTTCTGTTACCCAAAATCCTTTGCAAACCTCAAAATTTGGCTAAAAAAACACATGTTCCTCACATTTCTGTGGCAGAAAGTTCTGGAATCTGAGAGGAGCCACAAATATCCTTCCACCCAGCGTTCCCCCAAGTCTCCCGATAAAAATGATACCTCACTTGTGTGGGTAGGCCTAGCGCCCGCGACAGGAAACGCCCCAAAGCGCAACGTGGACACATCCAATTTTTTTAAAGAAAACAGAGGTGTTTTTTGCAAAGCGCCTACCTGTAGATTTTGGCCTCTAGCTCAGCCGGCACCTAGGGAAACCTACCAAACCTGTGCATTTCAGAAAACTAGAGACTTAGGGGAATCCAAGACGGGGTGACTTGTGGGGCTCGGAGCAGGTTCTGTTACCCAGAATCCTTTGCAAACCTCAAAATTTGGCTAAAAAAACACATGTTCCTCACATTTCTGTGGCAGAAAGTTCTGGAATCTGAGAGGAGCCACAAATTTCCTTCCACCCAGCGTTCCCCCAAGTCTCCCGATAAAAATGATACCTCACTTGTGTAGGTAGGCCTGGCACCCGCGACAAGAAACGCCCCAAAGCGCAACGTGGACACATCCACATTTTTTAAAGAAAACAGAGGTGTTTTTTGCAAAGTGCCTACCTGTAGATTTTAGCCTCTAGCTCAGCCGGCACCTAGGGAAACCTACCAAACCTGTGTATTTCAGAAAACTAGAGACCTAGGGGAATCCAAGATGGGGTGACGTGGGGCTCGGATCAGGTTCTGTTACCCAGAATCCTTTGCAAACCTCAAAATTTGGCTAAAAAAACACATGTTCCTCACATTTCTGTGGCAGAAAGTTCTGGAATCTGAGAGGAGCCACAAATTTCCTATCACCCAGCGTTCCCCCAAGTCTCCTGATAAAAATGATACCTCACTTGTGTGGGTAGGCATAGTGCCCGCGACAGGAAACGCCCCAAAGCGCAACGTGGACACATCCAATTTTTTGAAAGAAAACAGAGGTGTTTTTTGCAAAGTGCCTACCTGTAGATTTTAGCCTCTAGCTCAGCCGGCACCTAGGGAAACCTACCAAACCTCTGCATTTCAGAAAACTAGAGACCTAGGGGAATCCAAGATGGGGTGACGTGGGGCTCGGACCAGGTTCTGTTACCCAGAATCCTTTGCAAACCTCAAAATTTGGCTAAAAAAACACATGTTCCTCACATTTCTGTGGCAGAAAGTTCTGGAATCTGAGAGGAGCCACAAATTTCCTTTCACCCAGCGTTCCCCCAGGTCTCCTGATAAAAATGATACCTCACTTGTGTGGGTAGGCATAGTGCCCGCGACAGGAAACGCCCCAAAGCGCAACGTGGACACATCCAATTTTTTGAAAGAAAACAGAGGTGTTTTTTGCAAAGTGCCTACTTGTAGATTTTGGCCTCTAGCTCAGCCGGCACCTAGGGAAACTTACCAAACCTGTGCATTTCAGAAAACTAGAGACCTAGGGGAATCCAAGATGGGGTGACTTGTGGGGCTCGGAGCAGGTTCTGTTACCCAAAATGCTTTGCAAACCTCAAAATTTGGCTAAAAAAACACATGTTCCTCACATTTCTGTGGCAGAAAGTTCTGGAATCTGAGAGGAGCCACAAATATCCTTCCACCCAGCGTTCCCCCAAGTCTCGACAGGAAACGCCCCAAAGCGCAACGTGGACACATCCAATTTTTTGAAAGAAAACAGAGGTGTTTTTTGCAAAGTGCCTACCTGTAGATTTTGGCCTCTAGCTCAGCCGGCACCTAGGGAAACCTACCAAACCTGTGCATTTCAGAAAACTAGAGACTTAGGGGAATCCAAGATGGGGTGACTTGTGGGGCTCGGACCAGGTTCTGTTACCCAGAATCCTTTGCAAACCTCAAAATTTGGCTAAAAAAACACATGTTCCTCACATTTCTGTGGCAGAAAGTTCTGGAATCTGAGAGGAGCCACAAATTTCCTTTCACCCAGCGTTCCCCCAAGTCTCCTGATAACAATGATACCTCACTTGTGTGGGTAGGCCTAGTGCCCGCGACAGGAAACGCCCCAAAGCGCGACGTGGACACATCCAATTTTTTGAAAGAAAACAGAGGTGTTTTTTGCAAAGTGCCTACCTGTAGATTTTGGCCTCTAGCTCAGCTGGCACCTAGGGAAACCTACCAAACCTGTGCATTTCTGAAAACTAGAGACCTAGGGGAATCCAAGATGGGGTGACTTGTGGGGCTCCGATCAGGTTCTGTTACCCAGAATCCTTTGCAAACCTCAAAATTTGGCTAAAAAAACACATGTTCCTCACATTTCTGTGGCAGAAAGTTCTGGAATCTGAGAGGAGCCACAATTTTCCTTCCACTCAGCGTTCCCCCAAGTCTCCCGATAAAAATGATACCTCACTTGTGTGGGTAGGCCTAGCGCCCGCGACAGTAAACGCCCCAAAGCGCAACGTGGACACATCCACATTTTTGAAAGAAAACAGAGGTGTTTTTTGCAAAGTGCCTACCTGTAGATTTTGGCCTCTAGCTCAGCCGGCACTTAGGGAAACCTACCAAACCTGTGCATTTCTGAAAACTAGAGACCTAGGGGAATCCAAGATGGGGTGACTTGTGGGGCTCGGACCAGGTTCTGTTACCCAGAATCCTTTGCAAACCTCAAAATTTGGCTAAAAAAAAGATGTTCCTCACATTTCTGTGGCAGAAAGTTCTGGAATCTGAGAGGAGCCACAAATTTCCTTCCACCCAGCGTTCCCCCAAGTCTCCCGATAAAAATTATACCTCTCTTGTGTGAGTAGGCCTAGCGCCCGCGACAGGAAACGCCCCAAAGCGCAACGTGAACACATCCAATTTTTTTAAAGAAAACAGAGGTGTTTTTTGCAAAGTGCCTAACTGTAGATTTTGGCCTCTAGCTCAGCTGGCACCTAGGGAAACCTACCAAACCCGTGCATTTCTGAAAACTAGAGACCTAGGGGAATCCAAGATGGGGTGACTTGTGGGGCTCGGACCAGGTTCTGTTACCCAGAATCCTTTGCAAACCTCAAAATTTGGCTAAAAAAACACATGTTCCTCAGATTTCTGTGGCAGAAAGTTCTGGAATCTGAGAGGAGACACAAATTTCCTTCCACCCAGCGTTCCCTCAGTCTCCCGATAAAAATGATACCTCACTTGTGTGGGTAGGCCGAGCGCCCGTGACAGCAAACGCCCCAAAGCGCAACGTGGACACATCCAATTTTTTGAAAGAAAACAGAGGTGTTTTTTGTAAAGTGCCTACCTGTAGATTTTGGCCTCTAGCTCAGCCGGCACCTAGGGAAACTTACCAAACCTGTGCATTTCTGAAAACTAGTGACCTAGGGGAATCCAAGATGGGGTGACTTGTGGGTACTCGGAGCAGGTTCTGTTACCCAAAATCCTTTGCAAACCTCAAAATTTGGCTAAAAAAACACATGTTCCTCACATTTCTGTGGCAGAAAGTTCTGGAATCTGAGAGGAGCCACAAATATCCTTCCACCCAGCGTTCCCCCAAGTCTCCTGATAACAATGATACCTCACTTGTGTGGGTAGGCCTAGTGCCCGCGACAGGAAACGCCCCAAAGCGCGACGTGGACACATCCAATTTTTTGAAAGAAAACAGAGGTGTTTTTTGCAAAGTGCCTACCTGTAGATTTTGGCCTCTAGCTCAGCTGGCACCTAGGGAAACCTACCAAACCTGTGCATTTCTGAAAACTAGTGACCTAGGGGAATCCAAGATGGGGTGACTTGTGGGTACTCGGATCAGGTTCTGTTACCCAAAATCCTTTGCAAACCTCAAAATTTGGCTAAAAAAACACATGTTCCTCACATTTCTGTGGCAGAAAGTTCTGGAATCTGAGAGGAGCCACAAATATCCTTCCACCCAGCGTTCCCCCAAGTCTCCTGATAACAATGATACCTCACTTGTGTGGGTAGGCCTAGTGCCCGCGACAGGAAACGCCCTAAAGCGCGACGTGGACACATCCAATTTTTTGAAAGAAAACAGAGGTGTTTTTTACAAAGTGCCTACCTGTAGATTTTGGCCTCTAGCTCAGCTGGCACCTAGGGAAACCTACCAAACCTGTGCATTTCTGAAAACTAGAGACCTAGGGGAATCCAAGATGGGGTGACTTGTGGGGCTCCGATCAGGTTCTGTTACCCAGAATCCTTTGCAAACCTCAAAATTTGGCTAAAAAAACACATGTTCCTCACATTTCTGTGGCAGAAAGTTCTGGAATCTGAGAGGAGCCACAATTTTCCTTCCACTCAGCGTTCCCCCAAGTCTCCCGATAAAAATGATACCTCACTTGTGTGGGTAGGCCTAGCGCCCGCGACAGTAAACGCCCCAAAGCGCAACGTGGACACATCCACATTTTTGAAAGAAAACAGAGGTGTTTTTTGCAAAGTGCCTACCTGTAGATTTTGGCCTCTAGCTCAGCCGGCACATAGGGAAACCTACCAAACCTGTGCATTTCTGAAAACTAGAGACCTAGGGGAATCCAAGATGGGGTGACTTGTGGGGCTCGGACCAGGTTCTGTTACCCAGAATCCTTTGCAAACCTCAAAATTTGGCTAAAAAAACAGATGTTCCTCACATTTCTGTGGCAGAAAGTTCTGGAATCTGAGAGGAGCCACAAATTTCCTTCCACCAAGCGTTCCCCCAAGTCTCCCGATAAAAATGATACCTCACTTGTGTGAGTAGGCCTAGCGCCCGCGACAGGAAACGCCCCAAAGCGCAACGTGAACACATCCAATTTTTTTAAAGAAAACAGAGGTGTTTTTTGCAAAGTGCCTAACTGTAGATTTTGGCCTCTAGCTCAGCTGGCACCTAGGGAAACCTACCAAACCCGTGCATTTCTGAAAACTAGAGACCTAGGGGAATCCAAGATGGGGTGACTTGTGGGGCTCGGACCAGGTTCTGTTACCCAGAATCCTTTGCAAACCTCAAAATTTGGCTAAAAAAACACATGTTCCTCAGATTTCTGTGGCAGAAAGTTCTGGAATCTGAGAGGAGACACAAATTTCCTTCCAACCAGCGTTCCCTCAAGTCTCCCGATAAAAATGATACCTCACTTGTGTGGGTAGGCCGAGCGCCCGTGACAGCAAACGCCCCAAAGCGCAACGTGGACACATCCAATTTTTTGAAAGAAAACAGAGGTGTTTTTTGTAAAGTGCCTACCTGTAGATTTTGGCCTCTAGCTCAGCCGGCACCTAGGGAAACTTACCAAACCTGTGCATTTCTGAAAACTAGTGACCTAGGGGAATCCAAGATGGGGTGACTTGTGGGTACTCGGAGCAGGTTCTGTTACCCAAAATCCTTTGCAAACCTCAAAATTTGGCTAAAAAAACACATGTTCCTCACATTTCTGTGGCAGAAAGTTCTGGAATATGAGAGGAGCCACAAATATCCTTCCACCCAGCGTTCCCCCAAGTCTCCTGATAACAATGATACCTCACTTGTGTGGGTAGGCCTAGTGCCCGCGACAGGAAACGCCCCAAAGCGCGACGTGGACACATCCAATTTTTTGAAAGAAAACAGAGGTGTTTTTTGCAAAGTGCCTACCTGTAGATTTTGGCCTCTAGCTCAGCTGGCACCTAGGGAAACCTACCAAACCTGTGCATTTCTGAAAACTAGTGACCTAGGGGAATCCAAGATGGGGTGACTTGTGGGTACTCGGAGCAGGTTCTGTTACCCAAAATCCTTTGCAAACCTCAAAATTTGGCTAAAAAAACACATGTTCCTCACATTTCTGTGGCAGAAAGTTCTGGAATCTGAGAGGAGCCACAAATATCCTTCCACCCAGCGTTCCCCCAAGTCTCCTGATAACAATGATACCTCACTTGTGTGGGTAGGCCTAGTGCCCGCGACAGGAAACGCCCTAAAGCGCGACGTGGACACATCCAATTTTTTGAAAGAAAACAGAGGTGTTTTTTACAAAGTGCCTACCTGTAGATTTTGGCCTCTAGCTCAGCTGGCACCTAGGGAAACCTACCAAACCTGTGCATTTCTGAAAACTAGAGACCTAGGGGAATCCAAGATGGGGTGACTTGTGGGGCTCCGATCAGGTTCTGTTACCCAGAATCCTTTGCAAACCTCAAAATTTGGCTAAAAAAACACATGTTCCTCACATTTCTGTGGCAGAAAGTTCTGGAATCTGAGAGGAGCCACAATTTTCCTTCCACTCAGCGTTCCCCCAAGTCTCCCGATAAAAATGATACCTCACTTGTGTGGGTAGGCCTAGCGCCCGCGACAGTAAACGCCCCAAAGCGCAACGTGGACACATCCAATTTTTTGAAAGAAAACAGAGGTGTTTTTTGCAAAGTGCCTACCTGTAGATTTTGGCCTCTAGCTCAGCCGGCACCTAGGGAAACTTACCAAACCTGTGCATTTCAGAAAACTAGAGACCTAGGGGAATCCAAGATGGGGTGACTTGTGGGGCTCCGATCAGGTTCTGTTACCCAAAATCCTTTGCAAACCTCAAAATTTGGCTAAAAAAACACATGTTCCTCACATTTCTGTGGCAGAAAGTTCTGGAATCTGAGAGGAGCCACAAATTTCCTTTCACCCAGCGTTCCCCCAAGTCTCCTGATAAAAATGATACCTCACTTGTGTGGGTAGGCATAGTGCCCGCGACAGGAAACGCCCCAAAGCGCAACGTGGACACATCCAATTTTTTGAAAGAAAACAGAGGTGTTTTTTGCAAAGTGCCTACCTGTAGATTTTGGCCTCTAGCTCAGCCGGCACCTAGGGAAACTTACCAAACCTGTGCATTTCAGAAAACTAGAGACCTAGGGGAATCCAAGATGGGGTGACTTGTGGGGCTTGGAGCAGGTTCTGTTACCCAAAATCCTTTGCAAACCTCAAAATTTGGCTAAAAAAACACATGTTCCTCACATTTCTGTGGCAGAAAGTTCTGGAATCTGAGAGGAGCCACAAATATCCTTCCACCCAGCGTTCCCCCAAGTCTCCCGATAAAAATGATACCTCACTTGTGTGGGTAGGCCTAGCGCCCGCGACAGGAAACGCCCCAAAGCGCAACGTGGACACATCCAATTTTTTTAAAGAAAACAGAGGTGTTTTTTGCAAAGCGCCTACCTGTAGATTTTGGCCTCTAGCTCAGCCGGCACCTAGGGAAACCTACCAAACCTGTGCATTTCAGAAAACTAGAGACTTAGGGGAATCCAAGACGGGGTGACTTGTGGGGCTCGGACCAGGTTCTGTTACCCAGAATCCTTTTCAAACCTCAAAATTTGGCTAAAAAAACACATGTTCCTCACATTTCTGTGGCAGAAAGTTCTGGAATCTGAGAGGAGCCACAAATTTCCTTCCACCCAGCGTTCCCCCAAGTCTCCCGATAAAAATGATACCTCACTTGTGTAGGTAGGCCTGGCACCCGCGACAAGAAACGCCCCAAAGCGCAACGTGGCACATCAACATTTTTTAAAGAAAACAGAGGTGTTTTTTGCAAAGTGCCTACCTGTAGATTTTAGCCTCTAGCTCAGCCGGCACCTAGGGAAACCTACCAAACCTGTGCATTTCAGAAAACTAGAGACCTAGGGGAATCCAAGATGGGGTGACGTGGGGCTCGGATCAGGTTCTGTTACCCAGAATCCTTTGCAAACCTCAAAATTTGGCTAAAAAAACACATGTTCCTCACATTTCTGTGGCAGAAAGTTCTGGAATCTGAGAGGAGCCACAAATATCCTTCCACCCAGCGTTCCCCCAAGTCTCGACAGGAAACGCCCCAAAGCGCAACGTGGACACATCCAATTTTTTGAAAGAAAACAGAGGTGTTTTTTGCAAAGTGCCTACCTGTAGATTTTGGCCTCTAGCTCAGCCGGCACCTAGGGAAACCTACCAAACCTGTGCATTTCAGAAAACTAGAGACTTAGGGGAATCCAAGATGGGGTGACTTGTGGGGCTCGGACCAGGTTCTGTTACCCAGAATCCTTTGCAAACCTCAAAATTTGGCTAAAAAAACACATGTTCCTCACATTTCTGTGGCAGAAAGTTCTGGAATCTGAGAGGAGCCACAAATTTCCTTTCACCCAGCGTTCCCCCAAGTCTCCTGATAACAATGATACCTCACTTGTGTGGGTAGGCCTAGTGCCCGCGACAGGAAACGCCCCAAAGCGCGACGTGGACACATCCAATTTTTTGAAAGAAAACAGAGGTGTTTTTTGCAAAGTTCCTACCTGTAGATTTTGGCCTCTAGCTCAGCTGGCACCTAGGGAAACCTACCAAACCTGTGCATTTCTGAAAACTAGAGACCTAGGGGAATCCAAGATGGGGTGACTTGTGGGGCTCCGATCAGGTTCTGTTACCCAGAATCCTTTGCAAACCTCAAAATTTGGCTAAAAAAACACATGTTCCTCACATTTCTGTGGCAGAAAGTTCTGGAATCTGAGAGGAGCCACAATTTTCCTTCCACTCAGCGTTCCCCCAAGTCTCCCGATAAAAATGATACCTCACTTGTGTGGGTAGGCCTAGCGCCCGCGACAGTAAACGCCCCAAAGCGCAACGTGGACACATCCACATTTTTTAAAGAAAACAGAGGTGTTTTTTGCAAAGTGCCTACTTGTAGATTTTGGCCTCTAGCTCAGCCGGCACCTAGGGAAACCTACCAAACCTGTGCATTTCTGAAAACTAGAGACCTAGGGGAATCCAAGATGGGGTGACTTGTGGGGCTCGGACCAGGTTCTGTTACCCAGAATCCTTTGCAAACCTCAAAATTTGGCTAAAAAAACAGATGTTCCTCACATTTCTGTGGCAGAAAGTTCTGGAATCTGAGAGGAGCCACAAATTTCCTTCCACCCAGCGTTCCCCCAAGTCTCCCGATAAAAATGATACCTCACTTGTGTGAGTAGGCCTAGCGCCCGCGACAGGAAACGCCCCAAAGCGCAACGTGAACACATCCAATTTTTTTAAAGAAAACAGAGGTGTTTTTTGCAAAGTGCCTAACTGTAGATTTTGGCCTCTAGCTCAGCTGGCACCTAGGGAAACCTACCAAACCCGTGCATTTCTGAAAACTAGAGACCTAGGGGAATCCAAGATGGGGTGACTTGTGGGGCTCGGACCAGGTTCTGTTACCCAGAATCCTTTGCAAACCTCAAAATTTGGCTAAAAAAACACATGTTCCTCAGATTTCTGTGGCAGAAAGTTCTGGAATCTGAGAGGAGACACAAATTTCCTTCCACCCAGCGTTCCCTCAAGTCTCCCGATAAAAATGATACCTCACTTGTGTGGGTAGGCCGAGCGCCCGTGACAGCAAACGCCCCAAAGCGCAACGTGGACACATCCAATTTTTTGAAAGAAAACAGAGGTGTTTTTTGTAAAGTGCCTACCTGTAGATTTTGGCCTCTAGCTCAGCCGGCACCTAGGGAAACTTACCAAACCTGTGCATTTCTGAAAACTAGTGACCTAGGGGAATCCAAGATGGGGTGACTTGTGGGTACTCGGAGCAGGTTCTGTTACCCAAAATCCTTTGCAAACCTCAAAATTTGGCTAAAAAAACACATGTTCCTCACATTTCTGTGGCAGAAAGTTCTGGAATCTGAGAGGAGCCACAAATATCCTTCCACCCAGCGTTCCCCCAAGTCTCCTGATAACAATGATACCTCACTTGTGTGGGTAGGCCTAGTGCCCGCGACAGGAAACGCCCCAAAGCGCGACGTGGACACATCCAATTTTTTTAAAGAAAACAGAGGTGTTTTTTGCAAAGTGCCTACCTGTAGATTTTGGCCTCTAGCTCAGCTGGCACCTAGGGAAACCTACCAAACCTGTGCATTTCTGAAAACTAGTGACCTAGGGGAATCCAAGATGGGGTGACTTGTGGGTACTCGGAGCAGGTTCTGTTACCCAAAATCCTTTGCAAACCTCAAAATTTGGCTAAAAAAACACATGTTCCTCACATTTCTGTGGCAGAAAGTTCTGGAATCTGAGAGGAGCCACAAATATCCTTCCACCCAGCGTTCCCCCAAGTCTCCTGATAACAATGATACCTCACTTGTGTGGGTAGGCCTAGTGCCCGCAACAGGAAACGCCCTAAAGCGCGACGTGGACACATCCAATTTTTTGAAAGAAAACAGGTGTTTTTTACAAAGTGCCTACCTGTAGATTTTGGCCTCTAGCTCAGCTGGCACCTAGGGAAACCTACCAAACCTGTGCATTTCTGAAAACTAGAGACCTAGGGGAATCCAAGATGGGGTGACTTGTGGGGCTCCGATCAGGTTCTGTTACCCAGAATAGTTTGCAAACCTCAAAATTTGGCTAAAAAAACACATGTTCCTCACATTTCTGTGGCAGCAAGTTCTGGAATCTGAGAGGAGCCACAATTTTCCTTCCACTCAGCGTTCCCCCAAGTCTCCCGATAAAAATGATACCTCACTTGTGTGGGTAGGCCTAGCGCCCGCGACAGGAAACGCCCCAAAGCGCAACGTGAACACATCCAATTTTTTTAAAGAAAACAGAGGTGTTTTTTGCAAAGTGCCTAACTGTAGATTTTGGCCTCTAGCTCAGCTGGCACCTAGGGAAACCTACCAAACCCGTGCATTTCTGAAAACTAGAGACCTAGGGGAATCCAAGATGGGGTGACTTGTGGGGCTCGGACCAGGTTCTGTTACCCAGAATCCTTTGCAAACCTCAAAATTTGGCTAAAAAAACACATGTTCCTCAGATTTCTGTGGCAGAAAGTTCTGGAATCTGAGAGGAGACACAAATTTCCTTCCAACCAGCGTTCCCTCAAGTCTCCCGATAAAAATGATACCTCACTTGTGTGGGTAGGCCGAGCGCCCGTGACAGCAAACGCCCCAAAGCGCAACGTGGACACATCCAATTTTTTGAAAGAAAACAGAGGTGTTTTTTGTAAAGTGCCTACCTGTAGATTTTGGCCTCTAGCTCAGCCGGCACCTAGGGAAACTTACCAAACCTGTGCATTTCTGAAAACTAGTGACCTAGGGGAATCCAAGATGGGGTGACTTGTGGGTACTCGGAGCAGGTTCTGTTACCCAAAATCCTTTGCAAACCTCAAAATTTGGCTAAAAAAACACATGTTCCTCACATTTCTGTGGTAGAAAGTTCTGGAATCAGAGAGGAGCCACAAATATCCTTCCACCCAGCGTTCCCCCAAGTCTCCTGATAACAATGATACCTCACTTGTGTGGGTAGGCCTAGTGCCCGCGACAGGAAACGCCCCAAAGCGCGACGTGGACACATCCAATTTTTTGAAAGAAAACAGAGGTGTTTTTTGCAAAGTGCCTACCTGTAGATTTTGGCCTCTAGCTCAGCTGGCACCTAGGGAAACCTACCAAACCTGTGCATTTCTGAAAACTAGAGACCTAGGGGAATCCAAGATGGGGTGACTTGTGGGGCTCGGACCAGGTTCTGTTACCCAGAATCCTTTGCAAACCTCAAAATTTGGCTAAAAAAACAGATGTTCCTCACATTTCTGTGGCAGAAAGTTCTGGAATCTGAGAGGAGCCACAAATTTCCTTCCACCCAGCGTTCCCCAAGTCTCCCGATAAAAATGATACCTCACTTGTGTGGGTAGGCCTAGCGCCCGCGACAGGAAACGCCCCAAAGCGCAACGTGAACACATCCAATTTTTTAAAAGAAAACAGAGGTGTTTTTTGCAAAGTGCCTAACTGTAGATTTTGGCCTCTAGCTCAGCTGGCACCTAGGGAAACCTACCAAACCCGTGCATTTCTGAAAACTAGAGACCTAGGGGAATCCAAGATGGGGTGACTTGTGGGGCTCGGACCAGGTTCTGTTACCCAGAATCCTTTGCAAACCTCAAAATTTGGCTAAAAAAACACATGTTCCTCAGATTTCTGTGGCCGAAAGTTCTGGAATCTGAGAGGAGACACAAATTTCCTTCCACCCAGCGTTCCCTCAAGTCTCCCGATAAAAATGATACCTCACTTGTGTGGGTAGGCCGAGCGCCCGTGACAGCAAACGCCCCAAAGCGCAACGTGGACACATCCAATTTTTTGAAAGAAAACAGAGGTGTTTTTTGTAAAGTGCCTACCTGTAGATTTTGGCCTCTAGCTCAGCCGGCACCTAGGGAAACTTACCAAACCTGTGCATTTCTGAAAACTAGTGACCTAGGGGAATCCAAGATGGGGTGACTTGTGGGTACTCGGAGCAGGTTCTGTTACCCAAAATCCTTTGCAAACCTCAAAATTTGGCTAAAAAAACACATGTTCCTCACATTTCTGTGGCAGAAAGTTCTGGAATCTGAGAGGAGCCACAAATATCCTTCCACCCAGCGTTCCCCCAAGTCTCCCGATAAAAATGATACCTCACTTGTGTGGGTAGGCCTAGTGCCCGCGACAGGAAACGCCCCAAAGCGCAACGTGGACACATCCAATTTTTGGAAAGAAAACAGAGCTGTTTTTTGCAAAGTGCCTACCTGTAGATTTTGGCCTCTAGCTCAGCCGGCACCTAGGGAAACTTACCAAACCTGTGCATTTCAGAAAACTAGAGACCTAGGGGAATCCAAGATGGGGTGACTTGTGGGGCTCGGAGCAGGTTCTGTTACCCAAAATCCTTTGCAAACCTCAAAATTTGGCTAAAAAAACACATGTTCCTCACATTTCTGTGGCAGAAAGTTCTGGAATCTGAGAGGAGCCACAAATTTCCTTTCACCCAGCGTTCCCCCAAGTCTCCTGATAAAAATGATACCTCACTTGTGTGGGTAGGCATAGTGCCCGCGACAGGAAACGCCCCAAAGCGCAACGTGGACACATCCAATTTTTTGAAAGAAAACAGAGGTGTTTTTTGCAAAGTGCCTACCTGTAGATTTTGGCCTCTAGCTCAGCCGGCACCTAGGGAAACTTACCAAACCTGTGCATTTCAGAAAACTAGAGACCTAGGGGAATCCAAGATGGGGTGACTTGTGTGGCTTGGAGCAGGTTCTGTTACCCAAAATCCTTTGCAAACCTCAAAATTTGGCTAAAAAAACACATGTTCCTCACATTTCTGTGGCAGAAAGTTCTGGAATCTGAGAGGAGCCACAAATATCCTTCCACCCAGCGTTCCCCCAAGTCTCCCGATAAAAATGATACCTCACTTGTGTGGGTAGGCCTAGCGCCCGCGACAGGAAACGCCCCAAAGCGCAACGTGGACACATCCAATTTTTTTAAAGAAAACAGAGGTGTTTTTTGCAAAGCGCCTACCTGTAGATTTTGGCCTCTAGCTCAGCCGGCACCTAGGGAAACCTACCAAACCTGTGCATTTCAGAAAACTAGAGACTTAGGGGAATCCAAGACGGGGTGACTTGTGGGGCTCGGACCAGGTTCTGTTACCCAGAATCCTTTTCAAACCTCAAAATTTGGCTAAAAAAACACATGTTCCTCACATTTCTGTGGCAGAAAGTTCTGGAATCTGAGAGGAGCCACAAATTTCCTTCCACCCAGCGTTCCCCCAAGTCTCCCGATAAAAATGATACCTCACTTGTGTAGGTAGGCCTGGCACCCGCGACAAGAAACGCCCCAAAGCGCAACGTGGCACATCAACATTTTTTAAAGAAAACAGAGGTGTTTTTTGCAAAGTGCCTACCTGTAGATTTTAGCCTCTAGCTCAGCCGGCACCTAGGGAAACCTACCAAACCTGTGCATTTCAGAAAACTAGAGACCTAGGGGAATCCAAGATGGGGTGACGTGGGGCTCGGATCAGGTTCTGTTACCCAGAATCCTTTGCAAACCTCAAAATTTGGCTAAAAAAACACATGTTCCTCACATTTCTGTGGCAGAAAGTTCTGGAATCTGAGAGGAGCCACAAATATCCTTCCACCCAGCGTTCCCCCAAGTCTCGACAGGAAACGCCCCAAAGCGCAACGTGGACACATCCAATTTTTTGAAAGAAAACAGAGGTGTTTTTTGCAAAGTGCCTACCTGTAGATTTTGGCCTCTAGCTCAGCCGGCACCTAGGGAAACCTACCAAACCTGTGCATTTCAGAAAACTAGAGACTTAGGGGAATCCAAGATGGGGTGACTTGTGGGGCTCGGACCAGGTTCTGTTACCCAGAATCCTTTGCAAACCTCAAAATTTGGCTAAAAAAACACATGTTCCTCACATTTCTGTGGCAGAAAGTTCTGGAATCTGAGAGGAGCCACAAATTTCCTTTCACCCAGCGTTCCCCCAAGTCTCCTGATAACAATGATACCTCACTTGTGTGGGTAGGCCTAGTGCCCGCGACAGGAAACGCCCCAAAGCGCGACGTGGACACATCCAATTTTTTGAAAGAAAACAGAGGTGTTTTTTGCAAAGTGCCTACCTGTAGATTTTGGCCTCTAGCTCAGCTGGCACCTAGGGAAACCTACCAAACCTGTGCATTTCTGAAAACTAGAGACCTAGGGGAATCCAAGATGGGGTGACTTGTGGGGCTCCGATCAGGTTCTGTTACCCAGAATCCTTTGCAAACCTCAAAATTTGGCTAAAAAAACACATGTTCCTCACATTTCTGTGGCAGAAAGTTCTGGAATCTGAGAGGAGCCACAATTTTCCTTCCACTCAGCGTTCCCCCAAGTCTCCCGATAAAAATGATACCTCACTTGTGTGGGTAGGCCTAGCGCCCGCGACAGTAAACGCCCCAAAGCGCAACGTGGACACATCCACATTTTTTAAAGAAAACAGAGGTGTTTTTTGCAAAGTGCCTACTTGTAGATTTTGGCCTCTAGCTCAGCCGGCACCTAGGGAAACCTACCAAACCTGTGCATTTCTGAAAACTAGAGACCTAGGGGAATCCAAGATGGGGTGACTTGTGGGGCTCGGACCAGGTTCTGTTACCCAGAATCCTTTGCAAACCTCAAAATTTGGCTAAAAAAACAGATGTTCCTCACATTTCTGTGGCAGAAAGTTCTGGAATCTGAGAGGAGCCACAAATTTCCTTCCACCCAGCGTTCCCCCAAGTCTCCCGATAAAAATGATACCTCACTTGTGTGAGTAGGCCTAGCGCCCGCGACAGGAAACGCCCCAAAGCGCAACGTGAACACATCCAATTTTTTTAAAGAAAACAGAGGTGTTTTTTGCAAAGTGCCTAACTGTAGATTTTGGCCTCTAGCTCAGCTGGCACCTAGGGAAACCTACCAAACCCGTGCATTTCTGAAAACTAGAGACCTAGGGGAATCCAAGATGGGGTGACTTGTGGGGCTCGGACCAGGTTCTGTTACCCAGAATCCTTTGCAAACCTCAAAATTTGGCTAAAAAAACACATGTTCCTCAGATTTCTGTGGCAGAAAGTTCTGGAATCTGAGAGGAGACACAAATTTCCTTCCACCCAGCGTTCCCCAAGTCTCCCGATAAAAATGATACCTCACTTGTGTGGGTAGGCCTAGCGCCCGCGACAGGAAACGCCCCAAAGCGCAACGTGAACACATCCAATTTTTTAAAAGAAAACAGAGGTGTTTTTTGCAAAGTGCCTAACTGTAGATTTTGGCCTCTAGCTCAGCTGGCACCTAGGGAAACCTACCAAACCCGTGCATTTCTGAAAACTAGAGACCTAGGGGAATCCAAGATGGGGTGACTTGTGGGGCTCGGACCAGGTTCTGTTACCCAGAATCCTTTGCAAACCTCAAAATTTGGCTAAAAAAACACATGTTCCTCAGATTTCTGTGGCCGAAAGTTCTGGAATCTGAGAGGAGACACAAATTTCCTTCCACCCAGCGTTCCCTCAAGTCTCCCGATAAAAATGATACCTCACTTGTGTGGGTAGGCCGAGCGCCCGTGACAGCAAACGCCCCAAAGCGCAACGTGGACACATCCAATTTTTTGAAAGAAAACAGAGGTGTTTTTTGTAAAGTGCCTACCTGTAGATTTTGGCCTCTAGCTCAGCCGGCACCTAGGGAAACTTACCAAACCTGTGCATTTCTGAAAACTAGTGACCTAGGGGAATCCAAGATGGGGTGACTTGTGGGTACTCGGAGCAGGTTCTGTTACCCAAAATCCTTTGCAAACCTCAAAATTTGGCTAAAAAAACACATGTTCCTCACATTTCTGTGGCAGAAAGTTCTGGAATCTGAGAGGAGCCACAAATATCCTTCCACCCAGCGTTCCCCCAAGTCTCCCGATAAAAATGATACCTCACTTGTGTGGGTAGGCCTAGTGCCCGCGACAGGAAACGCCCCAAAGCGCAACGTGGACACATCCAATTTTTGGAAAGAAAACAGAGCTGTTTTTTGCAAAGTGCCTACCTGTAGATTTTGGCCTCTAGCTCAGCCGGCACCTAGGGAAACTTACCAAACCTGTGCATTTCAGAAAACTAGAGACCTAGGGGAATCCAAGATGGGGTGACTTGTGGGGCTCGGAGCAGGTTCTGTTACCCAAAATCCTTTGCAAACCTCAAAATTTGGCTAAAAAAACACATGTTCCTCACATTTCTGTGGCAGAAAGTTCTGGAATCTGAGAGGAGCCACAAATTTCCTTTCACCCAGCGTTCCCCCAAGTCTCCTGATAAAAATGATACCTCACTTGTGTGGGTAGGCATAGTGCCCGCGACAGGAAACGCCCCAAAGCGCAACGTGGACACATCCAATTTTTTGAAAGAAAACAGAGGTGTTTTTTGCAAAGTGCCTACCTGTAGATTTTGGCCTCTAGCTCAGCCGGCACCTAGGGAAACTTACCAAACCTGTGCATTTCAGAAAACTAGAGACCTAGGGGAATCCAAGATGGGGTGACTTGTGTGGCTTGGAGCAGGTTCTGTTACCCAAAATCCTTTGCAAACCTCAAAATTTGGCTAAAAAAACACATGTTCCTCACATTTCTGTGGCAGAAAGTTCTGGAATCTGAGAGGAGCCACAAATATCCTTCCACCCAGCGTTCCCCCAAGTCTCCCGATAAAAATGATACCTCACTTGTGTGGGTAGGCCTAGCGCCCGCGACAGGAAACGCCCCAAAGCGCAACGTGGACACATCCAATTTTTTTAAAGAAAACAGAGGTGTTTTTTGCAAAGCGCCTACCTGTAGATTTTGGCCTCTAGCTCAGCCGGCACCTAGGGAAACCTACCAAACCTGTGCATTTCAGAAAACTAGAGACTTAGGGGAATCCAAGACGGGGTGACTTGTGGGGCTCGGACCAGGTTCTGTTACCCAGAATCCTTTTCAAACCTCAAAATTTGGCTAAAAAAACACATGTTCCTCACATTTCTGTGGCAGAAAGTTCTGGAATCTGAGAGGAGCCACAAATTTCCTTCCACCCAGCGTTCCCCCAAGTCTCCCGATAAAAATGATACCTCACTTGTGTAGGTAGGCCTGGCACCCGCGACAAGAAACGCCCCAAAGCGCAACGTGGCACATCAACATTTTTTAAAGAAAACAGAGGTGTTTTTTGCAAAGTGCCTACCTGTAGATTTTAGCCTCTAGCTCAGCCGGCACCTAGGGAAACCTACCAAACCTGTGCATTTCAGAAAACTAGAGACCTAGGGGAATCCAAGATGGGGTGACGTGGGGCTCGGATCAGGTTCTGTTACCCAGAATCCTTTGCAAACCTCAAAATTTGGCTAAAAAAACACATGTTCCTCACATTTCTGTGGCAGAAAGTTCTGGAATCTGAGAGGAGCCACAAATATCCTTCCACCCAGCGTTCCCCCAAGTCTCGACAGGAAACGCCCCAAAGCGCAACGTGGACACATCCAATTTTTTGAAAGAAAACAGAGGTGTTTTTTGCAAAGTGCCTACCTGTAGATTTTGGCCTCTAGCTCAGCCGGCACCTAGGGAAACCTACCAAACCTGTGCATTTCAGAAAACTAGAGACTTAGGGGAATCCAAGATGGGGTGACTTGTGGGGCTCGGACCAGGTTCTGTTACCCAGAATCCTTTGCAAACCTCAAAATTTGGCTAAAAAAACACATGTTCCTCACATTTCTGTGGCAGAAAGTTCTGGAATCTGAGAGGAGCCACAAATTTCCTTTCACCCAGCGTTCCCCCAAGTCTCCTGATAACAATGATACCTCACTTGTGTGGGTAGGCCTAGTGCCCGCGACAGGAAACGCCCCAAAGCGCGACGTGGACACATCCAATTTTTTGAAAGAAAACAGAGGTGTTTTTTGCAAAGTGCCTACCTGTAGATTTTGGCCTCTAGCTCAGCTGGCACCTAGGGAAACCTACCAAACCTGTGCATTTCTGAAAACTAGAGACCTAGGGGAATCCAAGATGGGGTGACTTGTGGGGCTCCGATCAGGTTCTGTTACCCAGAATCCTTTGCAAACCTCAAAATTTGGCTAAAAAAACACATGTTCCTCACATTTCTGTGGCAGAAAGTTCTGGAATCTGAGAGGAGCCACAATTTTCCTTCCACTCAGCGTTCCCCCAAGTCTCCCGATAAAAATGATACCTCACTTGTGTGGGTAGGCCTAGCGCCCGCGACAGTAAACGCCCCAAAGCGCAACGTGGACACATCCACATTTTTTAAAGAAAACAGAGGTGTTTTTTGCAAAGTGCCTACTTGTAGATTTTGGCCTCTAGCTCAGCCGGCACCTAGGGAAACCTACCAAACCTGTGCATTTCTGAAAACTAGAGACCTAGGGGAATCCAAGATGGGGTGACTTGTGGGGCTCGGACCAGGTTCTGTTACCCAGAATCCTTTGCAAACCTCAAAATTTGGCTAAAAAAACAGATGTTCCTCACATTTCTGTGGCAGAAAGTTCTGGAATCTGAGAGGAGCCACAAATTTCCTTCCACCCAGCGTTCCCCCAAGTCTCCCGATAAAAATGATACCTCACTTGTGTGAGTAGGCCTAGCGCCCGCGACAGGAAACGCCCCAAAGCGCAACGTGAACACATCCAATTTTTTTAAAGAAAACAGAGGTGTTTTTTGCAAAGTGCCTAACTGTAGATTTTGGCCTCTAGCTCAGCTGGCACCTAGGGAAACCTACCAAACCCGTGCATTTCTGAAAACTAGAGACCTAGGGGAATCCAAGATGGGGTGACTTGTGGGGCTCGGACCAGGTTCTGTTACCCAGAATCCTTTGCAAACCTCAAAATTTGGCTAAAAAAACACATGTTCCTCAGATTTCTGTGGCAGAAAGTTCTGGAATCTGAGAGGAGACACAAATTTCCTTCCACCCAGCGTTCCCTCAAGTCTCCCGATAAAAATGATACCTCACTTGTGTGGGTAGGCCGAGCGCCCGTGACAGCAAACGCCCCAAAGCGCAACGTGGACACATCCAATTTTTTGAAAGAAAACAGAGGTGTTTTTTGTAAAGTGCCTACCTGTAGATTTTGGCCTCTAGCTCAGCCGGCACCTAGGGAAACTTACCAAACCTGTGCATTTCTGAAAACTAGTGACCTAGGGGAATCCAAGATGGGGTGACTTGTGGGTACTCGGAGCAGGTTCTGTTACCCAAAATCCTTTGCAAACCTCAAAATTTGGCTAAAAAAACACATGTTCCTCACATTTCTGTGGCAGAAAGTTCTGGAATCTGAGAGGAGCCACAAATATCCTTCCACCCAGCGTTCCCCCAAGTCTCCTGATAACAATGATACCTCACTTGTGTGGGTAGGCCTAGTGCCCGCGACAGGAAACGCCCCAAAGCGCGACGTGGACACATCCAATTTTTTTAAAGAAAACAGAGGTGTTTTTTGCAAAGTGCCTACCTGTAGATTTTGGCCTCTAGCTCAGCTGGCACCTAGGGAAACCTACCAAACCTGTGCATTTCTGAAAACTAGTGACCTAGGGGAATCCAAGATGGGGTGACTTGTGGGTACTCGGAGCAGGTTCTGTTACCCAAAATCCTTTGCAAACCTCAAAATTTGGCTAAAAAAACACATGTTCCTCACATTTCTGTGGCAGAAAGTTCTGGAATCTGAGAGGAGCCACAAATATCCTTCCACCCAGCGTTCCCCCAAGTCTCCTGATAACAATGATACCTCACTTGTGTGGGTAGGCCTAGTGCCCGCAACAGGAAACGCCCTAAAGCGCGACGTGGACACATCCAATTTTTTGAAAGAAAACAGGTGTTTTTTACAAAGTGCCTACCTGTAGATTTTGGCCTCTAGCTCAGCTGGCACCTAGGGAAACCTACCAAACCTGTGCATTTCTGAAAACTAGAGACCTAGGGGAATCCAAGATGGGGTGACTTGTGGGGCTCCGATCAGGTTCTGTTACCCAGAATCCTTTGCAAACCTCAAAATTTGGCTAAAAAAACACATGTTCCTCACATTTCTGTGGCAGAAAGTTCTGGAATCTGAGAGGAGCCACAATTTTCCTTCCACTCAGCGTTCCCCCAAGTCTCCCGATAAAAATGATACCTCACTTGTGTGGGTAGGCCTAGCGCCCGCGACAGGAAACGCCCCAAAGCGCAACGTGAACACATCCAATTTTTTTAAAGAAAACAGAGGTGTTTTTTGCAAAGTGCCTAACTGTAGATTTTGGCCTCTAGCTCAGCTGGCACCTAGGGAAACCTACCAAACCCGTGCATTTCTGAAAACTAGAGACCTAGGGGAATCCAAGATGGGGTGACTTGTGGGGCTCGGACCAGGTTCTGTTACCCAGAATCCTTTGCAAACCTCAAAATTTGGCTAAAAAAACACATGTTCCTCAGATTTCTGTGGCAGAAAGTTCTGGAATCTGAGAGGAGACACAAATTTCCTTCCAACCAGCGTTCCCTCAAGTCTCCCGATAAAAATGATACCTCACTTGTGTGGGTAGGCCGAGCGCCCGTGACAGCAAACGCCCCAAAGCGCAACGTGGACACATCCAATTTTTTGAAAGAAAACAGAGGTGTTTTTTGTAAAGTGCCTACCTGTAGATTTTGGCCTCTAGCTCAGCCGGCACCTAGGGAAACTTACCAAACCTGTGCATTTCTGAAAACTAGTGACCTAGGGGAATCCAAGATGGGGTGACTTGTGGGTACTCGGAGCAGGTTCTGTTACCCAAAATCCTTTGCAAACCTCAAAATTTGGCTAAAAAAACACATGTTCCTCACATTTCTGTGGTAGAAAGTTCTGGAATCAGAGAGGAGCCACAAATATCCTTCCACCCAGCGTTCCCCCAAGTCTCCTGATAACAATGATACCTCACTTGTGTGGGTAGGCCTAGTGCCCGCGACAGGAAACGCCCCAAAGCGCGACGTGGACACATCCAATTTTTTGAAAGAAAACAGAGGTGTTTTTTGCAAAGTGCCTACCTGTAGATTTTGGCCTCTAGCTCAGCTGGCACCTAGGGAAACCTACCAAACCTGTGCATTTCTGAAAACTAGAGACGTAGGGGAATCCAAGATGGGGTGACTTGTGGGGCTCGGACCAGGTTCTGTTACCCAGAATCCTTTGCAAACCTCAAAATTTGGCTAAAAAAACAGATGTTCCTCACATTTCTGTGGCAGAAAGTTCTGGAATCTGAGAGGAGCCACAAATTTCCTTCCACCCAGCGTTCCCCAAGTCTCCCGATAAAAATGATACCTCACTTGTGTGGGTAGGCCTAGCGCCCGCGACAGGAAACGCCCCAAAGCGCAACGTGAACACATCCAATTTTTTAAAAGAAAACAGAGGTGTTTTTTGCAAAGTGCCTAACTGTAGATTTTGGCCTCTAGCTCAGCTGGCACCTAGGGAAACCTACCAAACCCGTGCATTTCTGAAAACTAGAGACCTAGGGGAATCCAAGATGGGGTGACTTGTGGGGCTCGGACCAGGTTCTGTTACCCAGAATCCTTTGCAAACCTCAAAATTTGGCTAAAAAAACACATGTTCCTCAGATTTCTGTGGCCGAAAGTTCTGGAATCTGAGAGGAGACACAAATTTCCTTCCACCCAGCGTTCCCTCAAGTCTCCCGATAAAAATGATACCTCACTTGTGTGGGTAGGCCGAGCGCCCGTGACAGCAAACGCCCCAAAGCGCAACGTGGACACATCCAATTTTTTGAAAGAAAACAGAGGTGTTTTTTGTAAAGTGCCTACCTGTAGATTTTGGCCTCTAGCTCAGCCGGCACCTAGGGAAACTTACCAAACCTGTGCATTTCTGAAAACTAGTGACCTAGGGGAATCCAAGATGGGGTGACTTGTGGGTACTCGGAGCAGGTTCTGTTACCCAAAATCCTTTGCAAACCTCAAAATTTGGCTAAAAAAACACATGTTCCTCACATTTCTGTGGCAGAAAGTTCTGGAATCTGAGAGGAGCCACAAATATCCTTCCACCCAGCGTTCCCCCAAGTCTCCCGATAAAAATGATACCTCACTTGTGTGGGTAGGCCTAGTGCCCGCGACAGAAAACGCCCCAAAGCGCAACGTGGACACATCCAATTTTTGGAAAGAAAACAGAGCTGTTTTTTGCAAAGTGCCTACCTGTAGATTTTGGCCTCTAGCTCAGCCGGCACCTAGGGAAACTTACCAAACCTGTGCATTTCAGAAAACTAGAGACCTAGGGGAATCCAAGATGGGGTGACTTGTGGGGCTCGGAGCAGGTTCTGTTACCCAAAATCCTTTGCAAACCTCAAAATTTGGCTAAAAAAACACATGTTCCTCACATTTCTGTGGCAGAAAGTTCTGGAATCTGAGAGGAGCCACAAATATCCTTCCACCCAGCGTTCCCCCAAGTCTCCCGATAAAAATGATACCTCACTTGTGTGGGTAGGCCTAGCGCCCGCGACAGGAAACGCCCCAAAGCGCAACGTGGACACATCCAATTTTTTGAAAGAAAACAGAGGTGTTTTTTGCAAAGCGCCTACCTGTAGATTTTGGCCTCTAGCTCAGCCGGCACCTAGGGAAACCTACCAAACCTGTGCATTTCAGAAAACTAGAGACTTAGGGGAATCCAAGACGGGGTGACTTGTGGGGCTCGGACCAGGTTCTGTTACCCAAAATCCTTTTCAAACCTCAAAATTTGGCTAAAAAAACACATGTTCCTCACATTTCTGTGGCAGAAAGTTCTGGAATCTGAGAGGAGCCACAAATTTCCTTCCACCCAGCGTTCCCCCAAGTCTCCCGATAAAAATGATACCTCACTTGTGTAGGTAGGCCTGGCACCCGCGACAAGAAACGCCCCAAAGCGCAACGTGGACACATCCAAATTTTTGAAAGAAAACAGAGGTGTTTTTTGCAAAGTGCCTACCTGTAGATTTTAGCCTCTAGCTCAGCCGGCACCTAGGGAAACCTACCAAACCTGTGCATTTCAGAAAACTAGAGACCTAGGGGAATCCAAGATGGGGTGACGTGGGGCTCGGATCAGGTTCTGTTACCCAGAATCCTTTGCAAACCTCAAAATTTGGCTAAAAAAACACATGTTCCTCACATTTCTGTGGCAGAAAGTTCTGGAATCTGAGAGGAGCCACAAATTTCCTTTCACCCAGCGTTCCCCCAAGTCTCCTGATAAAAATGATACCTCACTTGTGTGGGTAGGCATAGTGCCCGCGACAGGAAACGCCCCAAAGCGCAACGTGGACACATCCAATTTTTTGAAAGAAAACAGAGGTGTTTTTTGCAAAGTGCCTACCTGTAGATTTTGGCCTCTAGCTCAGCCGGCACCTAGGGAAACTTACCAAACCTGTGCATTTCAGAAAACTAGAGACCTAGGGGAATCCAAGATGGGGTGACTTGTGGGGCTCGGAGCAGGTTCTGTTACCCAAAATCCTTTGCAAACCTCAAAATTTGGCTAAAAAAACACATGTTCCTCACATTTCTGTGGCAGAAAGTTCTGGAATCTGAGAGGAGCCACAAATATCCTTCCACCCAGCGTTCCCCCAAGTCTCCCGATAAAAATGATACCTCACTTGTGTGGGTAGGCCTAGCGCCCGCGACAGGAAACGCCCCAAAGCGCAACGTGGACACATCCAATTTTTTTAAAGAAAACAGAGGTGTTTTTTGCAAAGTGCCTACCTGTAGATTTTGGCCTCTAGCTCAGCCGGCACCTAGGGAAACCTACCAAACCTGTGCATTTCAGAAAACTAGAGACCTAGGGGAATCCAAGATGGGGTGACGTGGGGCTCGGACCAGGTTCTGTTACCCAGAATCCTTTGCAAACCTCAAAATTTGGCTAAAAAAACACATGTTCCTCACATTTCTGTGGCAGAAAGTTCTGGAATCTGAGAGGAGCCACAAATATCCTTCCACCCAGCGTTCCCCCAAGTCTCCCGATAAAAATGATACCTCACTTGTGTGGGTAAGCCTAGTGCCCGCGACAGGAAACGCCCCAAAGCGCAACGTGGACACATCCAATTTTTGGAAAGAAAACAGAGCTGTTTTTTGCAAAGTGCCTACCTGTAGATTTTGGCCTCTAGCTCAGCCGGCACCTAGGGAAACTTACCAAACCTGTGCATTTCAGAAAACTAGAGACCTAGGGGAAACCAAGATGGGGTGACTTGTGGGGCTCGGAGCAGGTTCTGTTACCCAAAATCCTTTGCAAACCTCAAAATTTGGCTAAAAAAACACATGTTCCTCACATTTCTGTGGCAGAAAGTTCTGGAATCTGAGAGGAGCCACAAATATCCTTCCACCCAGCGTTCCCCCAAGTCTCCCGATAAAAATGATACCTCACTTGTGTGGGTAGGCCTAGCGCCCGCGACAGGAAACGCCCCAAAGCGCAACGTGGACACATCCAATTTTTTTAAAGAAAACAGAGGTGTTTTTTGCAAAGCGCCTACCTGTAGATTTTGGCCTCTAGCTCAGCCGGCACCTAGGGAAACCTACCAAACCTGTGCATTTCAGAAAATTAGAGACTTAGGGGAATCCAAGACTGGGTGACTTGTGGGGCTCGGACCAGGTTCTGTTACCCAGAATCCTTTTCAAACCTCAAAATTTGGCTAAAAAAACACATGTTCCTCACATTTCTGTGGCAGAAAGTTCTGGAATCTGAGAGGAGCCACAAATTTCCTTCCACCCAGCGTTCCCCCAAGTCTCCCGATAAAAATGATACCTCACTTGTGTAGGTAGGCCTGGCACCCGCGACAAGAAACGCCCCAAAGCGCAACGTGGACACATCCAAATTTTTGAAAGAAAACAGAGGTGTTTTTTGCAAAGTGCCTACCTGTAGATTTTAGCCTCTAGCTCAGCCGGCAACTAGGGAAACCTACCAAACCTGTGCATTTCAGAAAACTAGAGACCTAGGGGAATCCAAGATGGGGTGACGTGGGGCTCGGATCAGGTTCTGTTACCCAGAATCCTTTGCAAACCTCAAAATTTGGCTAAAAAAACACATGTTCCTCACATTTCTGTGGCAGAAAGTTCTGGAATCTGAGAGGAGCCACAAATTTCCTTTCACCCAGCGTTCCCCCAAGTCTCCTGATAAAAATGATACCTCACTTGTGTGGGTAGGCATAGTGCCCGCGACAGGAAACGCCCCAAAGCACAACGTGGACACATCCAATTTTTTGAAAGAAAACAGAGGTGTTTTTTGCAAAGTGCCTACCTGTAGATTTTGTCCTCTAGCTCAGCCGGCACCTAGGGAAACTTACCAAACCTGTGCATTTCAGAAAACTAGAGACCTAGGGGAATCCAAGATGGGGTGACTTGTGGGGCTCGGAGCAGGTTCTGTTACCCAAAATCCTTTGCAAACCTCAAAATTTGGCTAAAAAAACACATGTTCCTCACATTTCTGTGGCAGAAAGTTCTGGAATCTGAGAGGAGCCACAAATATCCTTCCACCCAGCGTTCCCCCAAGTCTCCCGATAAAAATGATACCTCACTTGTGTGGGTAGGCCTAGCGCCCGCGACAGGAAACGCCCCAAAGCGCAACGTGGACACATCCAATTTTTTGAAAGAAAACAGAGGTGTTTTTTGCAAAGCGCCTACCTGTAGATTTTGGCCTCTAGCTCAGCCGGCACCTAGGGAAACCTACCAAACCTGTGCATTTCAGAAAACTAGAGACTTAGGGGAATCCAAGACGGGGTGACTTGTGGGGCTCGGACCAGGTTCTGTTACCCAGAATCCTTTTCAAACCTCAAAATTTGGCTAAAAAAACACATGTTCCTCACATTTCTGTGGCAGAAAGTTCTGGAATCTGAGAGGAGCCACAAATTTCCTTCCACCCAGCGTTCCCCCAAGTCTCCCGATAAAAATGATACCTCACTTGTGTAGGTAGGCCTGGCACCCGCGACAAGAAACGCCCCAAAGCGCAACGTGGACACATCGACATTTTTGAAAGAAAACAGAGGTGTTTTTTGCAAAGTGCCTACCTGTAGATTTTAGCCTCTAGCTCAGCCGGCACCTAGGGAAACCTACCAAACCTGTGCATTTCAGAAAACTAGAGACCTAGGGGAATCCAAGATGGGGTGACGTGGGGCTCGGATCAGGTTCTGTTACCCAGAATCCTTTGCAAACCTCAAAATTTGGCTAAAAAAACACATGTTCCTCACATTTCTGTGGCAGAAAGTTCTGGAATCTGAGAGGAGCCACAAATTTCCTTTCACCCAGCGTTCCCCCAAGTCTCCTGATAAAAATGATACCTCACTTGTGTGGGTAGGCATAGTGCCCGCGACAGGAAACGCCCCAAAGCGCAACGTGGACACATCCAATTTTTTGAAAGAAAACAGAGGTGTTTTTTGCAAAGTGCCTACCTGTAGATTTTGGCCTCTAGCTCAGCCGGCACCTAGGGAAACTTACCAAACCTGTGCATTTCAGAAAACTAGAGACCTAGGGGAATCCAAGATGGGGTGACTTGTGGGGCTTGGAGCAGGTTCTGTTACCCAAAATCCTTTGCAAACCTCAAAATTTGGCTAAAAAAACACATGTTCCTCACATTTCTGTGGCAGAAAGTTCTGGAATCTGAGAGGAGCCACAAATATCCTTCCACCCAGCGTTCCCCCAAGTCTCCCGATAAAAATGATACCTCACTTGTGTGGGTAGGCCTAGCGCCCGCGACAGGAAACGCCCCAAAGCGCAACGTGGACACATCCAATTTTTTTAAAGAAAACAGAGGTGTTTTTTGCAAAGCGCCTACCTGTAGATTTTGGCCTCTAGCTCAGCCGGCACCTAGGGAAACCTACCAAACCTGTGCATTTCAGAAAACTAGAGACTTAGGGGAATCCAAGATGGGGTGACTTGTGGGGCTCGGACCAGGTTCTGTTACCCAGAATCCTTTGCAAACCTCAAAATTTGGCTAAAAAAACACATGTTCCTCACATTTCTGTGGCAGAAAGTTCTGGAATCTGAGAGGAGCCACAAATTTCCTTTCACCCAGCGTTCCCCCAAGTCTCCTGATAACAATGATACCTCACTTGTGTGGGTAGGCCTAGTGCCCGCGACAGGAAACGCCCCAAAGCGCAACGTGGACACATCCAATTTTTTGAAAGAAAACAGAGGTGTTTTTTGCAAAGTGCCTACCTGTAGATTTTGGCCTCTAGCTCAGCCGGCACCTAGGGAAACTTACCAAACCTGTGCATTTCAGAAAACTAGAGACCTAGGGGAATCCAAGATGGGGTGACTTGTGGGGCTTGGAGCAGGTTCTGTTACCCAAAATCCTTTGCAAACCTCAAAATTTGGCTAAAAAAACACATGTTCCTCACATTTCTGTGGCAGAAAGTTCTGGAATCTGAGAGGAGCCACAAATATCCTTCCACCCAGCGTTCCCCCAAGTCTCCCGATAAAAATGATACCTCACTTGTGTGGGTAGGCCTAGCGCCCGCGACAGGAAACGCCCCAAAGCGCAACGTGGACACATCCAATTTTTTTAAAGAAAACAGAGGTGTTTTTTGCAAAGCGCCTACCTGTAGATTTTGGCCTCTAGCTCAGCCGGCACCTAGGGAAACCTACCAAACCTGTGCATTTCAGAAAACTAGAGACTTAGGGGAATCCAAGACGGGGTGACTTGTGGGGCTCGGACCAGGTTCTGTTACCCAGAATCCTTTGCAAACCTCAAAATTTGGCTAAAAAAACACATGTTCCTCACATTTCTGTGGCAGAAAGTTCTGGAATCTGAGAGGAGCCACAAATTTCCTTCCACCCAGCGTTCCCCCAAGTCTCCCGATAAAAATTATACCTCACTTGTGTAGGTAGGCCTGGCACCCGCGACAAGAAACGCCCCAAAGCGCAACGTGGACACATCCACATTTTTTAAAGAAAACAGAGGTGTTTTTTGCAAAGTGCCTACCTGTAGATTTTAGCCTCTAGCTCAGCCGGCACCTAGGGAAACCTACCAAACCTGTGCATTTCAGAAAACTAGAGACCTAGGGGAATCCAAGATGGGGTGACGTGGGGCTCGGATCAGGTTCTGTTACCCAGAATCCTTTGCAAACCTCAAAATTTGGCTAAAAAAACACATGTTCCTCACATTTCTGTGGCAGAAAGTTCTGGAATCTGAGAGGAGCCACAAATTTCCTATCACCCAGCGTTCCCCCAAGTCTCCTGATAAAAATGATACCTCACTTGTGTGGGTAGGCATAGTGCCCGCGACAGGAAACGCCCCAAAGCGCAACGTGGACACATCCAATTTTTTGAAAGAAAACAGAGGTGTTTTTTGCGAAGTGCCTACCTGTAGATTTTAGCCTCTAGCTCAGCCGGCACCTAAGGAAACCTACCAAACCTCTGCATTTCAGAAAACTAGAGACCTAGGGGAATCCAAGATGGGGTGACGTGGGGCTCGGACCAGGTTCTGTTACCCAGAATCCTTTGCAAACCTCAAAATTTGGCTAAAAAAACACATGTTCCTCACATTTCTGTGGCAGAAAGTTCTGGAATCTGAGAGGAGCCACAAATTTCCTTTCACCCAGCGTTCCCCCAGGTCTCCTGATAAAAATGATACCTCACTTGTGTGGGTAGGCATAGTGCCCGCGACAGGAAACGCCCCAAAGCGCAACGTGGACACATCCAATTTTTTTTAAGAAAACAGAGGTGTTTTTTGCAAAGTGCCTACTTGTAGATTTTGGCCTCTAGCTCAGCCGGCACCTAGGGAAACTTACCAAACCTGTGCATTTCAGAAAACTAGAGACCTAGGGGAATCCAAGATGGGGTGACTTGTGGGGCTCGGAGCAGGTTCTGTTACCCAAAATGCTTTGCAAACCTCAAAATTTGGCTAAAAAAACACATGTTCCTCACATTTCTGTGGCAGAAAGTTCTGGAATCTGAGAGGAGCCACAAATATCCTTCCACCCAGCGTTCCCCCAAGTCTCGACAGGAAACGCCCCAAAGCGCAACGTGGACACATCCAATTTTTTGAAAGAAAACAGAGGTGTTTTTTGCAAAGTGCCTACCTGTAGATTTTGGCCTCTAGCTCAGCCGGCACCTAGGGAAACCTACCAAACCTGTGCATTTCAGAAAACTAGAGACTTAGGGGAATCCAAGATGGGGTGACTTGTGGGGCTCGGACCAGGTTCTGTTACCCAGAATCCTTTGCAAACCTCAAAATTTGGCTAAAAAAACACATGTTCCTCACATTTCTGTGGCAGAAAGTTCTGGAATCTGAGAGGAGCCACAAATTTCCTTTCACCCAGCGTTCCCCCAAGTCTCCTGATAACAATGATACCTCACTTGTGTGGGTAGGCCTAGTGCCCGCGACAGGAAACGCCCCAAAGCGCGACGTGGACACATCCAATTTTTTGAATGAAAACAGAGGTGTTTTTTGCAAAGTGCCTACCTGTAGATTTTGGCCTCTAGCTCAGCTGGCACCTAGGGAAACCTACCAAACCTGTGCATTTCTGAAAACTAGAGACCTAGGGGAATCCAAGATGGGGTGACTTGTGGGGCTCCGATCAGGTTCTGTTACCCAGAATCCTTTGCAAACCTCAAAATTTGGCTAAAAAAACACATGTTCCTCACATTTCTGTGGCAGAAAGTTCTGGAATCTGAGAGGAGCCACAATTTTCCTTCCACTCAGCGTTCCCCCAAGTCTCCCGATAAAAATGATACCTCACTTGTGTGGGTAGACCTAGCGCCCGCGACAGTAAACGCCCCAAAGCGCAACGTGGACACATCCACATTTTTGAAAGAAAACAGAGGTGTTTTTTGCAAAGTGCCTACCTGTAGATTTTGGCCTCTAGCTCAGCCGGCACCTAGGGAAACCTACCAAACCTGTGCATTTCTGAAAACTAGAGACCTAGGGGAATCCAAGATGGGGTGACTTGTGGGGCTCGGACCAGGTTCTGTTACCCAGAATCCTTTGCAAACCTCAAAATTTGGCTAAAAAAAAGATGTTCCTCACATTTCTGTGGCAGAAAGTTCTGGAATCTGAGAGGAGCCACAAATTTCCTTCCACCCAGCGTTCCCCCAAGTCTCCCGATAAAAATGATACCTCACTTGTGTGAGTAGGCCTAGCGCCCGCGACAGGAAACGCCCCAAAGCGCAACGTGAACACATCCAATTTTTTTAAAGAAAACAGAGGTGTTTTTTGCAAAGTGCCTAACTGTAGATTTTGGCCTGTAGCTCAGCTGGCACCTAGGGAAACCTACCAAACCCGTGCATTTCTGAAAACTAGAGACCTAGGGGAATCCAAGATGGGGTGACTTGTGGGGCTCGGACCAGGTTCTGTTACCCAGAATCCTTTGCAAACCTCAAAATTTGGCTAAAAAAACACATGTTCCTCAGATTTCTGTGGCAGAAAGTTCTGGAATCTGAGAGGAGACACAAATTTCCTTCCACCCAGCGTTCCCTCAAGTCTCCCGATAAAAATGATACCTCACTTGTGTGGGTAGGCCGAGCGCCCGTGACAGCAAACGCCCCAAAGCGCAACGTGGACACATCCAATTTTTTGAAAGAAAACAGAGGTGTTTTTTGTAAAGTGCCTACCTGTAGATTTTGGCCTCTAGCTCAGCCGGCACCTAGGGAAACTTACCAAACCTGTGCATTTCTGAAAACTAGTGACCTAGGGGAATCCAAGATGGGGTGACTTGTGGGTACTCGGAGCAGGTTCTGTTACCCAAAATCCTTTGCAAACCTCAAAATTTGGCTAAAAAAACACATGTTCCTCACATTTCTGTGGCAGAAAGTTCTGGAATCTGAGAGGAGCCACAAATATCCTTCCACCCAGCGTTCCCCCAAGTCTCCTGATAACAATGATACCTCACTTGTGTGGGTAGGCCTAGTGCCCGCGACAGGAAACGCCCCAAAGCGCGACGTGGACACATCCAATTTTTTGAAAGAAAACAGAGGTGTTTTTTGCAAAGTGCCTACCTGTAGATTTTGGCCTCTAGCTCAGCTGGCACCTAGGGAATCCTACCAAACCTGTGCATTTCTGAAAACTAGTGACCTAGGGGAATCCAAGATGGGGTGACTTGTGGGTACTCGGAGCAGTTTCTGTTACCCAAAATCCTTTGCAAACCTCAAAATTTGGCTAAAAAAACACATGTTCCTCACATTTCTGTGGCAGAAAGTTCTGGAATCTGAGAGGAGCCACAAATATCCTTCCACCCAGCGTTCCCCCAAGTCTCCTGATAACAATGATACCTCACTTGTGTGGGTAGGCCTAGTGCCCGCGACAGGAAACGCCCTATAGCGCGACGTGGACACATCCAATTTTTTGAAAGAAAACAGAGGTGTTTTTTACAAAGTGCCTACCTGTAGATTTTGGCCTCTAGCTCAGCTGGCACCTAGGGAAACCTACCAAACCTGTGCATTTCTGAAAACTAGAGACCTAGGGGAATCCAAGATGGGGTGACTTGTGGGGCTCCGATCAGGTTCTGTTACCCAGAATCCTTTGCAAACCTCAAAATTTGGCTAAAAAAACACATGTTCCTCACATTTCTGTGGCAGAAAGTTCTGGAATCTGAGAGGAGCCACAATTTTCCTTCCACTCAGCGTTCCCCCAAGTCTCCCGATAAAAATGATACCTCACTTGTGTGGGTAGGCCTAGCGCCCGCGACAGTAAACGCCCCAAAGCGCAACGTGGACACATCCACATTTTTGAAAGAAAACAGAGGTGTTTTTTGCAAAGTGCCTACCTGTAGATTTTGGCCTCTAGCTCAGCCGGCACATAGGGAAACCTACCAAACCTGTGCATTTCTGAAAACTAGAGACCTAGGGGAATCCAAGATGGGGTGACTTGTGGGGCTCGGACCAGGTTCTGTTACCCAGAATCCTTTGCAAACCTCAAAATTTGGCTAAAAAAACAGATGTTCCTCACATTTCTGTGGCAGAAAGTTCTGGAATCTGAGAGGAGCCACAAATTTCCTTCCACCAAGCGTTCCCCCAAGTCTCCCGATAAAAATGATACCTCACTTGTGTGAGTAGGCCTAGCGCCCGCGACAGGAAACGCCCCAAAGCGCAACGTGAACACATCCAATTTTTTTAAAGAAAACAGAGGTGTTTTTTGCAAAGTGCCTAACTGTAGATTTTGGCCTCTAGCTCAGCTGGCACCTAGGGAAACCTACCAAACCCGTGCATTTCTGAAAACTAGAGACCTAGGGGAATCCAAGATGGGGTGACTTGTGGGGCTCGGACCAGGTTCTGTTACCCGGAATCCTTTGCAAACCTCAAAATTTGGCTAAAAAAACACATGTTCCTCAGATTTCTGTGGCAGAAAGTTCTGGAATCTGAGAGGAGACACAAATTTCCTTCCAACCAGCGTTCCCTCAAGTCTCCCGATAAAAATGATACCTCACTTGTGTGGGTAGGCCGAGCGCCCGTGACAGCAAACGCCCCAAAGCGCAACGTGGACACATCCAATTTTTTGAAAGAAAACAGAGGTGTTTTTTGTAAAGTGCCTACCTGTAGATTTTGGCCTCTAGCTCAGCCGGCACCTAGGGAAACTTACCAAACCTGTGCATTTCTGAAAACTAGTGACCTAGGGGAATCCAAGATGGGGTGACTTGTGGGTACTCGGAGCAGGTTCTGTTACCCAAAATCCTTTGCAAACCTCCAAATTTGGCTAAAAAAACACATGTTCCTCACATTTCTGTGGCAGAAAGTTCTGGAATATGAGAGGAGCCACAAATATCCTTCCACCCAGCGTTCCCCCAAGTCTCCTGATAACAATGATACCTCACTTGTGTGGGTAGGCCTAGTGCCCGCGACAGGAAACGCCCCAAAGCGCGACGTGGACACATCCAATTTTTTGAAAGAAAACAGAGGTGTTTTTTGCAAAGTGCCTACCTGTAGATTTTGGCCTCTAGCTCAGCTGGCACCTAGGGAAACCTACCAAACCTGTGCATTTCTGAAAACTAGTGACCTAGGGGAATCCAAGATGGGGTGACTTGTGGGTACTCGGAGCAGGTTCTGTTACCCAAAATCCTTTGCAAACCTCAAAATTTGGCTAAAAAAACACATGTTCCTCACATTTCTGTGGCAGAAAGTTCTGGAATCTGAGAGGAGCCACAAATATCCTTCCACCCAGCGTTCCCCCAAGTCTCCTGATAACAATGATACCTCACTTGTGTGGGTAGGCCTAGTGCCCGCGACAGGAAACGCCCTAAAGCGCGACGTGGACACATCCAATTTTTTGAAAGAAAACAGAGGTGTTTTTTACAAAGTGCCTACCTGTAGATTTTGGCCTCTAGCTCAGCTGGCACCTAGGGAAACCTACCAAACCTGTGCATTTCTGAAAACTAGAGACCTAGGGGAATCCAAGATGGGGTGACTTGTGGGGCTCCGATCAGGTTCTGTTACCCAGAATCCTTTGCAAACCTCAAAATTTGGCTAAAAAAACACATGTTCCTCACATTTCTGTGGCAGAAAGTTCTGGAATCTGAGAAGAGCCACAATTTTCCTTCCACTCAGCGTTCCCCCAAGTCTCCCGATAAAAATGATACCTCACTTGTGTGGGTAGGCCCAGCGCCCGCGACAGTAAACGCCCCAAAGCGCAACGTGGACACATCCAATTTTTTGAAAGAAAACAGAGGTGTTTTTTGCAAAGTGCCTACCTGTAGATTTTGGCCTCTAGCTCAGCCGGCACCTAGGGAAACTTACCAAACCTGTGCATTTCAGAAAACTAGAGACCTAGGGGAATCCAAGATGGGGTGACTTGTGGGGCTCCGATCAGGTTCTGTTACCCAAAATCCTTTGCAAACCTCAAAATTTGGCTAAAAAAACACATGTTCCTCACATTTCTGTGGCAGAAAGTTCTGGAATCTGAGAGGAGCCACAAATTTCCTTTCACCCAGCGTTCCCCCAAGTCTCCTGATAAAAATGATACCTCACTTGTGTGGGTAGGCATAGTGCCCGCGACAGGAAACGCCCCAAAGCGCAACGTGGACACATCCAATTTTTTGAAAGAAAACAGAGGTGTTTTTTGCAAAGTGCCTACCTGTAGATTTTGGCCTCTAGCTCAGCCGGCACCTAGGGAAACTTACCAAACCTGTGCATTTCAGAAAACTAGAGACCTAGGGGAATCCAAGATGGGGTGACTTGTGGGGCTTGGAGCAGGTTCTGTTACCCAAAATCCTTTGCAAACCTCAAAATTTGGCTAAAAAAACACATGTTCCTCACATTTCTGTGGCAGAAAGTTCTGGAATCTGAGAGGAGCCACAAATATCCTTCCACCCAGCGTTCCCCCAAGTCTCCCGATAAAAATGATACCTCACTTGTGTGGGTAGGCCTAGCGCCCGCGACAGGAAACGCCCCAAAGCGCAACGTGGACACATCCAATTTTTTTAAAGAAAACAGAGGTGTTTTTTGCAAAGCGCCTACCTGTAGATTTTGGCCTCTAGCTCAGCCGCCACCTAGGGAAACCTACCAAACCTGTGCATTTCAGAAAACTAGAGACTTAGGGGAATCCAAGACGGGGTGACTTGTGGGGCTCGGACCAGGTTCTGTTACCCAGAATCCTTTTCAAACCTCAAAATTTGGCTAAAAAAACACATGTTCCTCACATTTCTGTGGCAGAAAGTTCTGGAATCTGAGAGGAGCCACAAATTTCCTTCCACCCAGCGTTCCCCCAAGTCTCCCGATAAAAATGATACCTCACTTGTGTAGGTAGGCCTGGCACCCGCGACAAGAAACGCCCCAAAGCGCAACGTGGACACATCCACATTTTTTAAAGAAAACAGAGGTGTTTTTTGCAAAGTGCCTACCTGTAGATTTTAGCCTCTAGCTCAGCCGGCACCTAGGGAAACCTACCAAACCTGTGCATTTCAGAAAACTAGAGACCTAGGGGAATCCAAGATGGGGTGACGTGGGGCTCGGATCAGGTTCTGTTACCCAGAATCCTTTGCAAACCTCAAAATTTGGCTAAAAAAACACATGTTCCTCACATTTCTGTGGCAGAAAGTTCTGGAATCTGAGAGGAGCCACAAATATCCTTCCACCCAGCGTTCCCCCAAGTCTCGACAGGAAACGCCCCAAAGCGCAACGTGGACACATCCAATTTTTTGAAAGAAAACAGAGGTGTTTTTTCCAAAGTGCCTACCTGTAGATTTTGGCCTCTAGCTCAGCCGGCACCTAGGGAAACCTACCAAACCTGTGCATTTCAGAAAACTAGAGACTTAGGGGAATCCAAGATGGGGTGACTTGTGGGGCTCGGACCAGGTTCTGTTACCCAGAATCCTTTGCAAACCTCAAAATTTGGCTAAAAAAACACATGTTCCTCACATTTCTGTGGCAGAAAGTTCTGGAATCTGAGAGGAGCCACAAATTTCCTTTCACCCAGCGTTCCCCCAAGTCTCCTGATAACAATGATACCTCACTTGTGTGGGTAGGCCTAGTGCCCGCGACAGGAAACGCCCCAAAGCGCGACGTGGACACATCCAATTTTTTGAAAGAAAACAGAGGTGTTTTTTGCAAAGTGCCTACCTGTAGATTTTGGCCTCTAGCTCAGCTGGCACCTAGGGAAACCTACCAAACCTGTGCATTTCTGAAAACTAGAGACCTAGGGGAATCCAAGATGGGGTGACTTGTGGGGCTCCGATCAGGTTCTGTTACCCAGAATCCTTTGCAAACCTCAAAATTTGGCTAAAAAAACACATGTTCCTCACATTTCTGTGGCAGAAAGTTCTGGAATCTGAGAGGAGCCACAATTTTCCTTCCACTCAGCGTTCCCCCAAGTCTCCCGATAAAAATGATACCTCACTTGTGTGGGTAGGCCTAGCGCCCGCGACAGTAAACGCCCCAAAGCGCAACGTGGACACATCCACATTTTTTAAAGAAAACAGAGGTGTTTTTTGCAAAGTGCCTACTTGTAGATTTTGGCCTCTAGCTCAGCCGGCACCTAGGGAAACCTACCAAACCTGTGCATTTCTGAAAACTAGAGACCTAGGGGAATCCAAGATGGGGTGACTTGTGGGGCTCGGACCAGGTTCTGTTACCCAGAATCCTTTGCAAACCTCAAAATTTGGCTAAAAAAACAGATGTTCCTCACATTTCTGTGGCAGAAAGTTCTGGAATCTGAGAGGAGCCACAAATTTCCTTCCACCCAGCGTTCCCCCAAGTCTCCCGATAAAAATGATACCTCACTTGTGTGAGTAGGCCTAGCGCCCGCGACAGGAAACGCCCCAAAGCGCAACGTGAACACATCCAATTTTTTTAAAGAAAACAGAGGTGTTTTTTGCAAAGTGCCTAACTGTAGATTTTGGCCTCTAGCTCAGCTGGCACCTAGGGAAACCTACCAAACCCGTGCATTTCTGAAAACTAGAGACCTAGGGGAATCCAAGATGGGGTGACTTGTGGGGCTCGGACCAGGTTCTGTTACCCAGAATCCTTTGCAAACCTCAAAATTTGGCTAAAAAAACACATGTTCCTCAGATTTCTGTGGCAGAAAGTTCTGGAATCTGAGAGGAGACTCAAATTTCCTTCCACCCAGCGTTCCCTCAAGTCTCCCGATAAAAATGATACCTCACTTGTGTGGGTAGGCCGAGCGCCCGTGACAGCAAACGCCCCAAAGCGCAACGTGGACACATCCAATTTTTTGAAAGAAAACAGAGGTGTTTTTTGTAAAGTGCCTACCTGTAGATTTTGGCCTCTAGCTCAGCCGGCACCTAGGGAAACTTACCAAACCTGTGCATTTCTGAAAACTAGTGACCTAGGGGAATCCAAGATGGGGTGACTTGTGGGTACTCGGAGCAGGTTCTGTTACCCAAAATCCTTTGCAAACCTCAAAATTTGGCTAAAAAAACACATGTTCCTCACATTTCTGTGGCAGAAAGTTCTGGAATCTGAGAGGAGCCACAAATATCCTTCCACCCAGCGTTCCCCCAAGTCTCCTGATAACAATGATACCTCACTTGTGTGGGTAGGCCTAGTGCCCGCGACAGGAAACGCCCCAAAGCGCGACGTGGACACATCCAATTTTTTTAAAGAAAACAGAGGTGTTTTTTGCAAAGTGCCTACCTGTAGATTTTGGCCTCTAGCTCAGCTGGCACCTAGGGAAACCTACCAAACCTGTGCATTTCTGAAAACTAGTGAGCTAGGGGAATCCAAGATGGGGTGACTTGTGGGTACTCGGAGCAGGTTCTGTTACCCAAAATCCTTTGCAAACCTCAAAATTTGGCTAAAAAAACACATGTTCCTCACATTTCTGTGGCAGAAAGTTCTGGAATCTGAGAGGAGCCACAAATATCCTTCCACCCAGCGTTCCCCCAAGTCTCCTGATAACAATGATACCTCACTTGTGTGGGTAGGCCTAGTGCCCGCAACAGGAAACGCCCTAAAGCGCGACGTGGACACATCCAATTTTTTGAAAGAAAACAGAGGTGTTTTTTACAAAGTGCCTACCTGTAGATTTTGGCCTCTAGCTCAGCTGGCACCTAGGGAAACCTACCAAACCTGTGCATTTCTGAAAACTAGAGACCTAGGGGAATCCAAGATGGGGTGACTTGTGGGGCTCCGATCAGGTTCTGTTACCCAGAATCCTTTGCAAACCTCAAAATTTGGCTAAAAAAACACATGTTCCTCACATTTCTGTGGCAGAAAGTTCTGGAATCTGAGAGGAGCCACAATTTTCCTTCCACTCAGCGTTCCCCCAAGTCTCCCGATAAAAATGATACCTCACTTGTGTGGGTAGGCCTAGCGCCCGCGACAGTAAACGCCCCAAAGCGCAACGTGGACACATCCACATTTTTGAAAGAAAACAGAGGTGTTTTTTGCAAAGTGCCTACCTGTAGATTTTGGCCTCTAGCTCAGCCGGCACATAGGGAAACCTACCAAACCTGTGCATTTCTGAAAACTAGAGACCTAGGGGAATCCAAGATGGGTTGACTTGTGGGGCTCGGACCAGGTTCTGTTACCCAGAATCCTTTGCAAACCTCAAAATTTGGCTAAAAAAACAGATGTTCCTCACATTTCTGTGGCAGAAAGTTCTGGAATCTGAGAGGAGCCACAAATTTCCTTCCACCAAGCGTTCCCCCAAGTCTCCCGATAAAAATGATACCTCACTTGTGTGAGTAGGCCTAGCGCCCGCGACAGGAAACGCCCCAAAGCGCAACGTGAACACATCCAATTTTTTTAAAGAAAACAGAGGTGTTTTTTGCAAAGTGCCTAACTGTAGATTTTGGCCTCTAGCTCAGCTGGCACCTAGGGAAACCTACCAAACCCGTGCATTTCTGAAAACTAGAGACCTAGGGGAATCCAAGATGGGGTGACTTGTGGGGCTCGGACCAGGTTCTGTTACCCAGAATCCTTTGCAAACCTCAAAATTTGGCTAAAAAAACACATGTTCCTCAGATTTCTGTGGCAGAAAGTTCTGGAATCTGAGAGGAGACACAAATTTCCTTCCAACCAGCGTTCCCTCAAGTCTCCCGATAAAAATGATACCTCACTTGTGTGGGTAGGCCGAGCGCCCGTGACAGCAAACGCCCCAAAGCGCAACGTGGACACATCCAATTTTTTGAAAGAAAACAGAGGTGTTTTTTGTAAAGTGCCTACCTGTAGATTTTGGCCTCTAGCTCAGCCGGCACCTAGGGAAACTTACCAAACCTGTGCATTTCTGAAAACTAGTGACCTAGGGGAATCCAAGATGGGGTGACTTGTGGGTACTCGGAGCAGGTTCTGTTACCCAAAATCCTTTGCAAACCTCAAAATTTGGCTAAAAAAACACATGTTCCTCACATTTCTGTGGTAGAAAGTTCTGGAATCAGAGAGGAGCCACAAATATCCTTCCACCCAGCGTTCCCCCAAGTCTCCTGATAACAATGATACCTCACTTGTGTGGGTAGGCCTAGTGCCCGCGACAGGAAACGCCCCAAAGCGCGACGTGGACACATCCAATTTTTTGAAAGAAAACAGAGGTGTTTTTTGCAAAGTGCCTACCTGTAGATTTTGGCCTCTAGCTCAGCTGGCACCTAGGGAAACCTACCAAACCTGTGCATTTCTGAAAACTAGAGACCTAGGGGAATCCAAGATGGGGTGACTTGTGGGGCTCGGACCAGGTTCTGTTACCCAGAATCCTTTGCAAACCTCAAAATTTGGCTAAAAAAACAGATGTTCCTCACATTTCTGTGGCAGAAAGTTCTGGAATCTGAGAGGAGCCACAAATTTCCTTCCACCCAGCGTTCCCCAAGTCTCCCGATAAAAATGATACCTCACTTGTGTGGGTAGGCCTAGCGCCCGCGACAGGAAACGCCCCAAAGCGCAACGTGAACACATCCAATTTTTTAAAAGAAAACAGAGGTGTTTTTTGCAAAGTGCCTAACTGTAGATTTTGGCCTCTAGCTCAGCTGGCACCTAGGGAAACCTACCAAACCCGTGCATTTCTGAAAACTAGAGACCTAGGGGAATCCAAGATGGGGTGACTTGTGGGGCTCGGACCAGGTTCTGTTACCCAGAATCCTTTGCAAACCTCAAAATTTGGCTAAAAAAACACATGTTCCTCAGATTTCTGTGGCAGAAAGTTCTGGAATCTGAGAGGAGCCACAAATATCCTTCCACCCAGCGTTCCCCCAAGTCTCCCGATAAAAATGATACCTCACTTGTGTGGGTAGGCCTAGTGCCCGCGACAGGAAACGCCCCAAAGCGCAACGTGGACACATCCAATTTTTGGAAAGAAAACAGAGCTGTTTTTTGCAAAGTGCCTACCTGTAGATTTTGGCCTCTAGCTCAGCCGGCACCTAGGGAAACTTACCAAACCTGTGCATTTCAGAAAACTAGAGACCTAGGGGAAACCAAGATGGGGTGACTTGTGGGGCTCGGAGCAGGTTCTGTTACCCAAAATCCTTTGCAAACCTCAAAATTTGGCTAAAAAAACACATGTTCCTCACATTTCTGTGGCAGAAAGTTCTGGAATCTGAGAGGAGCCACAAATATCCTTCCACCCAGCGTTCCCCCAAGTCTCCCGATAAAAATGATACCTCACTTGTGTGGGTAGGCCTAGCGCCCGCGACAGGAAACGCCCCAAAGCGCAACGTGGACACATCCAATTTTTTGAAAGAAAACAGAGGTGTTTTTTGCAAAGCGCCTACCTGTAGATTTTGGCCTCTAGCTCAGCCGGCACCTAGGGAAACCTACCAAACCTGTGCATTTCAGAAAACTAGAGACTTAGGGGAATCCAAGACGGGGTGACTTGTGGGGCTCGGACCAGGTTCTGTTACCCAGAATCCTTTTCAAACCTCAAAATTTGGCTAAAAAAACACATGTTCCTCACATTTCTGTGGCAGAAAGTTCTGGAATCTGAGAGGAGCCACAAATTTCCTTCCACCCAGCGTTCCCCCAAGTCTCCCGATAAAAATGATACCTCACTTGTGTAGGTAGGCCTGGCACCCGCGACAAGAAACGCCCCAAAGCGCAACGTGGACACATCCAAATTTTTGAAAGAAAACAGAGGTGTTTTTTGCAAAGTGCCTACCTGTAGATTTTAGCCTCTAGCTCAGCCGGCACCTAGGGAAACCTACCAAACCTGTGCATTTCAGAAAACTACAGACCTAGGGGAATCCAAGATGGGGTGACGTGGGGCTCGGATCAGGTTCTGTTACCCAGAATCCTTTGCAAACCTCAAAATTTGGCTAAAAAAACACATGTTCCTCACATTTCTGTGGCAGAAAGTTCTGGAATCTGAGAGGAGCCACAAATTTCCTTTCACCCAGCGTTCCCCCAAGTCTCCTGATAAAAATGATACCTCACTTGTGTGGGTAGGCATAGTGCCCGCGACAGGAAACGCCCCAAAGCGCAACGTGGACACATCCAATTTTTTGAAAGAAAACAGAGGTGTTTTTTGCAAAGTGCCTACCTGTAGATTTTGGCCTCTAGCTCAGCCGGCACCTAGGGAAACTTACCAAACCTGTGCATTTCAGAAAACTAGAGACCTAGGGGAATCCAAGATGGGGTGACTTGTGGGGCTCGGAGCAGGTTCTGTTACCCAAAATCCTTTGCAAACCTCAACATTTGGCTAAAAAAACACATGTTCCTCACATTTCTGTGGCAGAAAGTTCTGGAATCTGAGAGGAGCCACAAATATCCTTTCACCCAGCGTTCCCCCAAGTCTCCCGATAAAAATGATACCTCACTTGTGTGGGTAGGCCTAGCGCCCGCGACAGGAAACGCCCCAAAGCGCAACGTGGACACATCCAATTTTTTTAAAGAAAACAGAGGTGTTTTTTGCAAAGCGCCTACCTGTAGATTTTGGCCTCTAGCTCAGCCGGCACCTAGGGAAACCTACCAAACCTGTGCATTTCAGAAAACTAGAGACTTAGGGGAATCCAAGACGGGGTGACTTGTGGGGCTCGGACCAGGTTCTGTTACCCAGAATCCTTTTCAAACCTCAAAATTTGGCTAAAAAAACACATGTTCCTCACATTTCTGTGGCAGAAAGTTCTGGAATCTGAGAGGAGCCACAAATTTCCTTCCACCCAGCGTTCCCCCAAGTCTCCCGATAAAAATGATACCTCACTTGTGTAGGTAGGCCTGGCACCCGCGACAAGAAACGCCCCAAAGCGCAACGTGGACACATCCAAATTTTTGAAAGAAAACAGAGGTGTTTTTTGCAAAGTGCCTACCTGTAGATTTTAGCCTCTAGCTCAGCCGGCACCTAGGGAAACCTACCAAACCTGTGCCTTTCAGAAAACTAGAGACCTAGGGGAATACAAGATGGGGTGACGTGGGGCTCGGATCAGGTTCTGTTACCCAGAATCCTTTGCAAACCTCAAAATTTGGCTAAAAAAACACATGTTCCTCACATTTCTGTGGCAGAAAGTTCTGGAATCTGAGAGGAGCCACAAATTTCCTTTCACCCAGCGTTCCCCCAAGTCTCCTGATAAAAATGATACCTCACTTGTGTGGGTAGGCATAGTGCCCGCGACAGGAAACGCCCCAAAGCGCAACGTGGACACATCCAATTTTTTGAAAGAAAACAGAGGTGTTTTTTGCAAAGTGCCTACCTGTAGATTTTGGCCTCTAGCTCAGCCGGCACCTAGGGAAACTTACCAAACCTGTGCATTTCAGAAAACTAGAGACCTAGGGGAATCCAAGATGGGGTGACTTGTGGGGCTCGGAGCAGGTTCTGTTACCCAAAATCCTTTGCAAACCTCAAAATTTGGCTAAAAAAACACATGTTCCTCACATTTCTGTGGCAGAAAGTTCTGGAATCTGAGAGGAGCCACAAATATCCTTCCACCCAGCGTTCCCCCAAGTCTCCCGATAAAAATTATACCTCACTTGTGTGGGTAGGCCTAGCGCCCGCGACAGGAAACACCCCAAAGCGCAACGTGGACACATCCAATTTTTTGAAAGAAAACAGAGGTGTTTTTTGCAAAGCGCCTACCTGTAGATTTTGGCCTCTAGCTCAGCCGGCACCTAGGGAAACCTACCAAACCTGTGCATTTCAGAAAACTAGAGACTTAGGGGAATCCAAGACGGGGTGACTTGTGGGGCTCGGACCAGGTTCTGTTACCCAGAATCCTTTTCAAACCTCAAAATTTGGCTAGAAAAACACATGTTCCTCACATTTCTGTGGCAGAAAGTTCTGGAATCTGAGAGGAGCCACAAATTTCCTTCCACCCAGTGTTCCCCCAAGTCTCCCGATAAAAATGATACCTCACTTGTGTAGGTAGGCCTGGCACCCGCGACAAGAAACGCCCCAAAGCGCAACGTGGACACATCCAAATTTTTGAAAGAAAACAGAGGTGTTTTTTGCAAAGTGCCTACCTGTAGATTTTAGCCTCTAGCTCAGCCGGCACCTAGGGAAACCTACCAAACCTGTGCATTTCAGAAAACTAGAGACCTAGGGGAATCCAAGATGGGGTGACGTGGGGCTCGGATCAGGTTCTATTACCCAGAATCCTTTGCAAACCTCAAAATTTGGCTAAAAAAACACATGTTCCTCACATTTCTGTGGCAGAAAGTTCTGGAATCTGAGAGGAGCCACAAATTTCCTTTCACCCAGCGTTCCCCCAAGTCTCCTGATAAAAATGATACCTCACTTGTGTGGGTAGGCATAGTGCCCGCGACAGGAAACGCCCCAAAGCGCAACGTGGACACATCCAATTTTTTGAAAGAAAACAGAGGTGTTTTTTGCAAAGTGCCTACCTGTAGATTTTGGCCTCTAGCTCAGCCGGCACCTAGGGAAACTTACCAAACCTGTGCATTTCAGAAAACTAGAGACCTAGGGGAATCCAAGATGGTATGACTTGTGGGGCTCGGAGCAGGTTCTGTTACCCAAAATCCTTTGCAAACCTCAAAATTTGGCTAAAAAAACACATGTTCCTCACATTTCTGTGGCAGAAAGTTCTGGAATCTGAGAGGAGCCACAAATATCCTTCCACCCAGCGTTCCCCCAAGTCTCCTGATAAAAATGATACCTCACTTGTGTGGGTAGGCCTAGTGCCCGCGACAGGAAACGCCCCAAAGCGCGACGTGGACACATCCAATTTTTTGAAAGAAAACAGAGGTGTTTTTTGCAAAGTGCCTACCTGTAGATTTTGGCCTCTAGCTCAGCTGGCACCTAGGGAAACCTACCAAACCTGTGCATTTCTGAAAACTAGAGACCTAGGGGAATCCAAGATGGGGTGACTTGTGGGGCTCGGACCAGGTTCTGTTACCCAGAATCCTTTGCAAACCTCAAAATTTGGCTAAAAAAACACATGTTCCTCACATTTCTGTGGCAGAAAGTTCTGGAATCTGAGAGGAGCCACAAATATCCTTCCACCCAGCGTTCCCCCAAGTCTCCCGATAAAAATGATACCTCACTTGTGTGGGTAGGCCTAGCGCCCGCGACAGGAAACACCCCAAAGCGCAACGTGGACACATCCAATTTTTTGAAAGAAAACAGAGGTGTTTTTTGCAAAGCGCCTACCTGTAGATTTTGGCCTCTAGCTCAGCCGGCACCTAGGGAAACCTACCAAACCTGTGCATTTCAGAAAACTAGAGACTTAGGGGAATCCAAGACGGGGTGACTTGTGGGGCTCGGACCAGGTTCTGTTACCCAGAATCCTTTTCAAACCTCAAAATTTGGCTAGAAAAACACATGTTCCTCACATTTCTGTGGCAGAAAGTTCTGGAATCTGAGAGGAGCCACAAATTTCCTTCCACCCAGTGTTCCCCCAAGTCTCCCGATAAAAATGATACCTCACTTGTGTAGGTAGGCCTGGCACCCGCGACAAGAAACGCCCCAAAGCGCAACGTGGACACATCCAAATTTTTGAAAGAAAACAGAGGTGTTTTTTGCAAAGTGCCTACCTGTAGATTTTAGCCTCTAGCTCAGCCGGCACCTAGGGAAACCTACCAAACCTGTGCATTTCAGAAAACTAGAGACCTAGGGGAATCCAAGATGGGGTGACGTGGGGCTCGGATCAGGTTCTGTTACCCAGAATCCTTTGCAAACCTCAAAATTTGGCTAAAAAAACACATGTTCCTCACATTTCTGTGGCAGAAAGTTCTGGAATCTGAGAGGAGCCACAAATTTCCTTTCACCCAGCGTTCCCCCAAGTCTCCTGATAAAAATGATACCTCACTTGTGTGTGTAGGCATAGTGCCCGCGACAGGAAACGCCCCAAAGCGCAACGTGGACACATCCAATTTTTTGAAAGAAAACAGAGGTGTTTTTTGCAAAGTGCCTACCTGTAGATTTTGGCCTCTAGCTCAGCCGGCACCTAGGGAAACTTACCAAACCTGTGCATTTCAGAAAACTAGAGACCTAGGGGAATCCAAGATGGGGTGACTTGTGGGGCTCGGAGCAGGTTCTGTTACCCAAAATCCTTTGCAAACCTCAAAATTTGGCTAAAAAAACACATGTTCCTCACATTTCTGTGGCAGAAAGTTCTGGAATCTGAGAGGAGCCACAAATATCCTTCCACCCAGCGTTCCCCCAAGTCTCCCGATAAAAATGATACCTCACTTGTGTGGGTAGGCCTAGCGCCCGCGACAGGAAACGCCCCAAAGCGCAACGTGGACACATCCAATTTTTTGAAAGAAAACAGAGGTGTTTTTTGCAAAGTGCCTACCTGTAGATTTTGGCCTCTAGCTCAGCTGGCACCTAGGGAAACTTACCAAACCTGTGCATTTCTGAAAACTAGTGACCTAGGGGAATCCAAGATGGGGTGACTTGTGGGTACTCGGAGCAGGTTCTGTTACCCAAAATCCTTTGCAAACCTCAAAATTTGGCTAAAAAAACACATGTTCCTCACATTTCTGTGGCAGAAAGTTCTGGAATCTGAGAGGAGCCACAAATATCCTTCCACCCAGCGTTCCCCCAAGTCTCCCGATAAAAATGATACCTCACTTGTGTGGGTAGGCCTAGCACCCGCGACAGGAAACGCCCCAAAGCGCAACGTGGACACATCCAATTTTTTTAAAGAAAACAGAGGTGTTTTTTGCAAAGTGCCTACCTGTAGATTTTGGCCTCTAGCTCAGCCGGCACCTAGGGAAACCTACCAAACCTGTGCATTTCAGAAAACTAGAGACCTAGGGGAATCCAAGATGGGGTGACGTGGGGCTCGGACCAGGTTCTGTTACCCAGAATCCTTTGCAAACCTCAAAATTTGGCTAAAAAAACACATGTTCCTCACATTTCTGTGGCAGAAAGTTCTGGAATCTGAGAGGAGCCACAAATATCCTTCCACCCAGCGTTCCCCCAAGTCTCCCGATAAAAATGATACCTCACTTGTGTGGGTAGGCCTAGTGCCCGCGACAGGAAACGCCCCAAAGCGCAACGTGGACACATCCAATTTTTGGAAAGAAAACAGAGCTGTTTTTTGCAAAGTGCCTACCTGTAGATTTTGGCCTCTAGCTCAGCCGGCACCTAGGGAAACTTACCAAACCTGTGCATTTCAGAAAACTAGAGACCTAGGGGAAACCAAGATGGGGTGACTTGTGGGGCTCGGAGCAGGTTCTGTTACCCAAAATCCTTTGCAAACCTCAAAATTTGGCTAAAAAAACACATGTTCCTCACATTTCTGTGGCAGAAAGTTCTGGAATCTGAGAGGAGCCACAAATATCCTTCCACCCAGCGTTCCCCCAAGTCTCCCGATAAAAATGATACCTCACTTGTGTGGGTAGGCCTAGCGCCCGCGACAGGAAACGCCCCAAAGCGCAACGTGGACACATCCAATTTTTTGAAAGAAAACAGAGGTGTTTTTTGCAAAGCGCCTACCTGTAGATTTTGGCCTCTAGCTCAGCCGGCACCTAGGGAAACCTACCAAACCTGTGCATTTCAGAAAACTAGAGACTTAGGGGAATCCAAGACGGGGTGACTTGTGGGGCTCGGACCAGGTTCTGTTACCCAGAATCCTTTTCAAACCTCAAAATTTGGCTAAAAAAACACATGTTCCTCACATTTCTGTGGCAGAAAGTTCTGGAATCTGAGAGGAGCCACAAATTTCCTTCCACCCAGCGTTCCCCCAAGTCTCCCGATAAAAATGATACCTCACTTGTGTAGGTAGGCCTGGCACCCGCGACAAGAAACGCCCCAAAGCGCAACGTGGACACATCCAAATTTTTGAAAGAAAACAGAGGTGTTTTTTGCAAAGTGCCTACCTGTAGATTTTAGCCTCTAGCTCAGCCGGCACCTAGGGAAACCTACCAAACCTGTACCTTTCAGAAAACTAGAGACCTAGGGGAATCCAAGATGGGGTGACGTGGGGCTCGGATCAGGTTCTGTTACCCAGAATCCTTTGCAAACCTCAAAATTTGGCTAAAAAAACACATGTTCCTCACATTTCTGTGGCAGAAAGTTCTGGAATCTGAGAGGAGCCACAAATTTCCTTTCACCCAGCGTTCCCCCAAGTCTCCTGATAAAAATGATACCTCACTTGTGTGGGTAGGCATAGTGCCCGCGACAGGAAACGCCCCAAAGCGCAACGTGGACACATCCAATTTTTTGAAAGAAAACAGAGGTGTTTTTTGCAAAGTGCCTACCTGTAGATTTTGGCCTCTAGCTCAGCCGGCACCTAGGGAAACTTACCAAACCTGTGCATTTCAGAAAACTAGAGACCTAGGGGAATCCAAGATGGGGTGACTTGTGGGGCTCGGAGCAGGTTCTGTTACCCAAAATCCTTTGCAAACCTCAAAATTTGGCTAAAAAAACACATGTTCCTCACATTTCTGTGGCAGAAAGTTCTGGAATCTGAGAGGAGCCACAAATATCCTTCCACCCAGCGTTCCCCCAAGTCTCCCGATAAAAATGATACCTCACTTGTGTGGGTAGGCCTAGCGCCCGCGACAGGAAACACCCCAAAGCGCAACGTGGACACATCCAATTTTTTGAAAGAAAACAGAGGTGTTTTTTGCAAAGCGCCTACCTGTAGATTTTGGCCTCTAGCTCAGCCGGCACCTAGGGAAACCTACCAAACCTGTGCATTTCAGAAAACTAGAGACTTAGGGGAATCCAAGACGGGGTGACTTGTGGGGCTCGGACCAGGTTCTGTTACCCAGAATCCTTTGCAAACCTCAAAATTTGGCTAAAAAAACACATGTTCCTCACATTTCTGTGGCAGAAAGTTCTGGAATCTGAGAGGAGCCACAAATATCCTTCCACCCAGCGTTCCCCCAAGTCTCCCGATAAAAATGATACCTCACTTGTGTGGGTAGGCCTAGCGCCCGCGACAGGAAACACCCCAAAGCGCAACGTGGACACATCCAATTTTTTGAAAGAAAACAGAGGTGTTTTTTGCAAAGCGCCTACCTGTAGATTTTGGCCTCTAGCTCAGCCGGCACCTAGGGAAACCTACCAAACCTGTGCATTTCAGAAAACTAGAGACTTAGGGGAATCCAAGACGGGGTGACTTGTGGGGCTCGGACCAGGTTCTGTTACCCAGAATCCTTTTCAAACCTCAAAATTTGGCTAGAAAAACACATGTTCCTCACATTTCTGTGGCAGAAAGTTCTGGAATCTGAGAGGAGCCACAAATTTCCTTCCACCCAGTGTTCCCCCAAGTCTCCCGATAAAAATGATACCTCACTTGTGTAGGTAGGCCTGGCACCCGCGACAAGAAACGCCCCAAAGCGCAACGTGGACACATCCAAATTTTTGAAAGAAAACAGAGGTGTTTTTTGCAAAGTGCCTACCTGTAGATTTTAGCCTCTAGCTCAGCCGGCACCTAGGGAAACCTACCAAACCTGTGCATTTCAGAAAACTAGAGACCTAGGGGAATCCAAGATGGTGTGACGTGGGGCTCGGATCAGGTTCTGTTACCCAGAATCCTTTGCAAACCTCAAAATTTGGCTAAAAAAACACATGTTCCTCACATTTCTGTGGCAGAAAGTTCTGGAATCTGAGAGGAGCCACAAATTTCCTTTCACCCAGCGTTCCCCCAAATCTCCTGATAAAAATGATACCTCACTTGTGTGGGTAGGCATAGTGCCCGCGACAGGAAACGCCCCAAAGCGCAACGTGGACACATCCAATTTTTTGAAAGAAAACAGAGGTGTTTTTTGCAAAGTGCCTACCTGTAGATTTTGGCCTCTAGCTCAGCCGGCACCTAGGGAAACTTACCAAACCTGTGCATTTCAGAAAACTAGAGACCTAGGGGAATCCAAGATGGTATGACTTGTGGGGCTCGGAGCAGGTTCTGTTACCCAAAATCCTTTGCAAACCTCAAAATTTGGCTAAAAAAACACATGTTCCTCACATTTCTGTGGCAGAAAGTTCTGGAATCTGAGAGGAGCCACAAATATCCTTCCACCCAGCGTTCCCCCAAGTCTCCCGATAAAAATGATACCTCACTTGTGTGGGTAGGCCTAGCGCCCGCGACAGGAAACGCCCCAAAGCGCAACGTGGACACATCCAATTTTTTGAAAGAAAACAGAGGTGTTTTTTGCAAAGTGCCTACCTGTAGATTTTGGCCTCTAGCTCAGCCGGCACCTAAGGAAACCTACCAAACCTGTGCATTTCAGAAAACTAGAGACTTAGGGGAATCCAAGATGGGGTGACTTGTGGGGCTCGGACCAGGTTCTGTTACCCAGAATCCTTTGCAAACCTCAAAATTTGGCTAAAAAAACACATGTTCCTCACATTTCTGTGGCAGAAAGTTCTGGAATCTGAGAGGAGCCACAAATTTCCTTTCACCCAGCGTTCCCCCAAGTCTCCTGATAAAAATGATACCTCACTTGTGTGGGTAGGCCTAGTGCCCGCGACAGGAAACGCCCCAAAGCGCGACGTGGACACATCCAATTTTTTGAAAGAAAACAGAGGTGTTTTTTGCAAAGTGCCTACCTGTAGATTTTGGCCTCTAGCTCAGCTGGCACCTAGGGAAACCTACCAAACCTGTGCATTTCTGAAAACTAGAGACCTAGGGGAATCCAAGATGGGGTGACTTGTGGGGCTCGGACCAGGTTCTGTTACCCAGAATCCTTTGCAAACCTCAAAATTTGGCTAAAAAAACACATGTTCCTCACATTTCTGTGGCAGAAAGTTCTGGAATCTGAGAGGAGCCACAAATTTCCTTTCACCCAGCGTTCCCCCAAGTCTCCTGATAAAAATGATACCTCACTTGTGTGGGTAGGCCTAGTGCCCGCGACAGGAAACGCCCCAAAGCGCAACGTGGACACATCCAATTTTTTTAAAGAAAACAGAGGTGTTTTTTGCAAAGTGCCTACCTGTAGATTTTGGCCTCTAGCTCAGCCGGCACCTAGGGAAACCTACCAAACCTGTGCATTTCTGAAAACTAGAGACCTAGGGGAATCCAAGATGGGGTGACTTGTGGGGCTCGGACCAGGTTCTGTTCCCAGAATCCTTTGCAAACCTCAAAATTTGGCTAAAAAAACACGTTCCTCACATTTCTGTGGCAGAAAGTTCTGGAATCTGAGAGGAGCCACAAATTTCCTTCCACCCAGCGTTCCCCCAAGTCTCCCGATAAAAATGATACCTCACTTGTGTGGGTAGGCCTAGCGCCCGCGACAGGAAACGCCCCAAAGCGCAACGTGGACACATCCAATTTTTTTAAGGAAAACAGAGGTGTTTTTTGCAAAGTGCCTACCTGTAGATTTTGTCCTCTAGCTCAGCTGGCACCTAGGGAAACCTACCAAGCCCGTCCATTTCTGAAAACTAGAGACCTAGGGGAATCTAAGATGGGGTGACTTGTGGGGCTCGGACCAGGTTCTGTTACCCAGAATCCTTTGCAAACCTCAAAATTTGGCTAAAAAAACACATGTTCCTCAGATTTCTGTGGCAGAAAGTTCTGGAATCTGAGAGGAGACACAAATTTCCTTCCACCCAGCGTTCCCTCAAGTCTGCCGATAAAAATGATACCTCACTTGTGTGGGTAGGCCGAGCGCCCGTGACAGCAAACGCCCCAAAGCGCAACGTGGACACATCCAATTTTTTGAAAGAAAACAGAGGTGTTTTTTGCAAAGTGCCTACCTGTAGATTTTGGCCTCTAGCTCAGCCGGCACCTAGGGAAACTTACCAAACCTGTGCATTTCAGAAAACTAGAGACCTAGGGGAATCCAAGATGGGGTGACTTGTGGGGCTCGGAGCAGGTTCTGTTACCCAAAATCCTTTGCAAACCTCAAAATTTGGCTAAAAAAACACATGTTCCTCACATTTCTGTGGCAGAAAGTTCTGGAATCTGAGAGGAGCCACAAATATCCTTCCACCCAGCGTTCCCCCAAGTCTCCCGATAAAAATGATACCTCACTTGTGTGGGTAAGCCTAGCGCCCGCGACAGGAAATGCCCCAAAGCGCAACGTGGACACATCCAATTTTTTGAAAGAAAACAGAGGTGTTTTTTGCAAAGTGCCTACCTCTAGATTTTGGCCTCTAGCTCAGCCGGCACCTAGGGAAACCTACCAAACCTGTGCATTTCAGAAAACTAGAGACTTAGGGGAATCCAAGATGGGGAGACTTGTGGGGCTCGGACCAGGTTCTGTTACCCAGAATCCTTTGCAAACCTCAAAATTTGGCTAAAAAAACACATGTTCCTCACATTTCTGTGGCAGAAAGTTCTGGAATCTGAGAGGAGCCACAAATTTCCTTTCACCCAGCGTTCACCCAAGTCTCCTGATAAAAATGATACCTCACTTGTGTGGGTAGGCCTAGCGCCCGCGACAGGAAACGCCCCAAAGCGCAACGTGGACACATCCAATTTTTTTAAAGAAAACAGAGGTGTTTTTTGCAAAGTGCCTACCTGTAGATTTTGGCCTCTAGCTCAGCCGGCACCTAGGGAAACCTACCAAACCTGTGCATTTCAGAAAACTAGAGACTTAGGGGAATCCAAGATGGGGAGACTTGTGGGGCTCGGACCAGGTTCTGTTACCCAGAATCCTTTGCAAACCTCAAAATTTGGCTAAAAAAACACATGTTCCTCACATTTCTGTGGCAGAAAGTTCTGGAATCTGAGAGGAGCCACAAATTTCCTTTCACCCAGCGTTCACCCAAGTCTCCTGATAAAAATGATACCTCACTTGTGTGGGTAGGCCTAGCGCCCGCGACAGGAAACGCCCCAAAGCGCAACGTGGACACATCCAATTTTTTTAAAGAAAACAGAGGTGTTTTTTGCAAAGTGCCTACCTGTAGATTTTGGCCTCTAGCTCAGCCGGCACCTAGGGAAACCTACCAAACCTGTGCATTTCAGAAAACTAGAGACTTAGGGGAATCCAAGATGGGGAGACTTGTGGGGCTCGGACCAGGTTCTGTTACCCAGAATCCTTTGCAAACCTCAAAATTTGGCTAAAAAAACACATGTTCCTCACATTTCTGTGGCAGAAAGTTCTGGAATCTGAGAGGAGCCACAAATTTCCTTTCACCCAGCGTTCACCCAAGTCTCCTGATAAAAATGATACCTCACTTGTGTGGGTAGGCCT